>NC_083823.1:3820913-5310913 GCF_015708825.2 Lethenteron reissneri | reverse complement strand
ACTTAATTCGCAGAGTACGTCACCAACCGTGCTAATCGGAGTCGCGGGCACAGACAGACAACAAGTCGTTTCCAATGATACACAATTGCACCATAAATAAATCGTGTTCATTTTACACATTTATAGACAACACCAAAAACAACTAAAATCGTAAACCGTTTCAACAGCAGAGGTCGTGGAAAACACAGCGGCGTGTTTTCAATTGTATCTCAAACATTTTTTACGAAAAGTAACCTCCGTAAAAATAAAAAAATATATAACTCCGGAATCCGAGACAGATGCTCGTGAAAATCCACCGCGTGTTTTGCGTTAATGGCTTCAGCAGCATTGGTTTCACGTTTCACTTCCAAAGTGTGGTGCGCTGACGGCACCCTCGACTTGCGGGAGATAGTTGTTACGGACAAAAATCAGTGTGCAAAAACATTATTTGGACGCAAAGCCGTGCACTTTAAAAATACATATATTGTGCGTTCTAGTTATATGTGTAATTGTGCGTGTGTGTGTGTACATATACAAGCGGTAGTGTAGCGGTTAGCGCGCTGCGCTCTGAACCCGGCGATCCGAGTTCGATTATCGCTCACGGCCAACAACGGTGACGAATATCTGAACAGTTCCTGAGCCTCCCCTAGGTCGACTCAGCCTCAAATTAGTACCAAATGCGGTTGTGTAAACATCGAATCAGTATCTGCTGCGGTGTGTACACATCAGCATTGGCCCGCTAACCCTAACGTGTGCTATACGGGTGATCTTTGTATTTCATCTCGTACAGAATATACACACATCAGCTGGCGTGCAAGTGGCCGGGTGGATATTTGCATCTCTAGATCGTGACGTTCATACAGCAGTGGATTGACCATGCCAGGTGATATCTGATGATGATGATATTCTACATTGGTGACCAACCACCACTGATTCACCAATGCGGGTGAAATATGTTCAAAGAATTCGCACGACCCCCACGGACGCGGAGGTCAGTGAGTTGGGAAGTTGAAGGCGGACAACCCCTAATCCAGCAGTGGATTAACGGGAGGAACTGCACGCGTACACACTGCACATGCAGTACAGTATGCATTGTACTACGCAAGCGTGCATGCATATGTGGGTCGTAAAGTTGCGTCGTTCAGTATATCAACAAAGAACACGTGAGAGCTTTACTTTTCACATCGTTCACGTCTGATACTCGTGCCCCACTCTCCCCGTCTCTACGCAAGCAAGCGACGATTATTCGACGAGCCTTTCGATTACCGCAATTGGCTCGGCACGGTAACGAAAGGAGATCGACGTTCACGCGTGCACCTCCGTACGCTCAAGTGTTGTGAGCCTCTCCGTGTGTCGATTGTGTCGATGATGTTAATGTTAAACTGGACGGGGGTACTGTGAACTCGAGCGAGCGAGCGAACGAGCAAAAAAAAAAGTCACTTCGTCCGCGTAATATTTTTTTTTGCTGTCCTTGATAACAATTATTTTTGTTTTATTTTTCGAGGCCGATCTCCCGGCTCGCCACCGCTATTGTGCAATGCGTGCGCTCACGTGGGTCTACGTGCGAGGGAGGTTTCCGGGGTCGGCAACCTTCGAATTACGGAGCAGCGACACACGCGGCTCTCTGATTGTTGAAGGACTGTTGCTTCTTCGTGACAGTTACTTATTAAGGAGGCCATCTCACCTCGAACAACAACAAAATATTTCTGTTATTGTTAGTTTCGTTGGCGACCTGACCTCCTGGGTTAGGGTTACAGCGCCACGAGTTGCTGGCAAGGGTAGCAGCTGTGACCCGCAGTAGAACCCAACTTTGCTGGCGAGTGATAGACAGACAGACAATCTTGTTTCGTGATACAGTATCCCAGGGTTATTGCCGAGCCACAGGCCGAAATAAGCAATTAAATACGCCAAACGGCCAGCGACAAACAGGTTGTAATAGCTCGGTGTATGATTCTTGAAATCATGACCAAGGCTGTGTTTTTTGACCGTGTAATAGAAAACTTGGAGGGAAGAGGCGACGATGATGGGAGGGCATCGAATTCTAGAGTGGATCGGTGCACGGGAAAGAAGCAGAGAGGGAGTGGTGATGGCCTGCGGTGTGGTGAGTGAGTGAGTGATTGGGCGAGAGGGTGAGTGAGTGGGTGAGTGAGTGGGCGAGAGGGTGAGTGAGTGGGTGAGTGAGTGGGCGAGAGGGTCAGTGGGTGAGTGAGTGGGTGAGTGAGTGAGAGGGTGAATGTGTTGTTGTGATCTGCACTGTGGTTAGCGAGAGGGTGAGTGGGTGAGTGATTGGGCGAGAGGGTGAGTGAGTGGGTGAGTGATTGGGCGAGAGGGTGAGTGAGTGGGTGAGTGAGTGGGCGAGAGGGTGAGTGGGTGAGTAAGTGGGTGAGAGGGTGAATGTGTTGTTGTCACCTGCAGTGTGGTGAGTGAGAGGGTGAGTGGGTGAGTGATTGGGCGAGAGGGTGAGTGAGTGGGCGAGAGGGTGAGTGGGTGAGTGAGTGGGTGGGTGAGTGTGTTGTTGTCACCTGCAGTGTGGTGAGTGAGAGGGTGAGTTTGTGTGTGACTGGTGAGTGAGTGTGTTGTTGTGACGTGCAGTGTGGTGAGTGAGTGGGTTGGTGAGTGGGTGGTTAAAATTGAATCATTAAAATCATCACACACCGACTTTTCTTGAGTGCGAGTGGACTTTTTACACGACATCATATATTTAATTAAGGGACACTGAAATTATCACGATATAAAAATGGCAAATTAACATATAATGCCATTGATTAACTCGGGAACGCCCCACTGAGTCTCAAGACTACATGTACAGGAGGTTGCTGCTAACCATTGGGCTGTTCGGCCAATTCCATTACACTGTGAGAGATTTGGCGATACGCGCGGTACACACAAGGGGGGGTGATATCCGAAACGCCGCACAGATAGATTCAATAAAACAGACAGGAGCGAACTGCAAACCGTGCGCGGACACAACCCTAAAAAATATCGGTACCGCATTCCCCAGATTAGAAACCTTTGCGGAATTAAAGACGCCGCTCCGGTTTTGTTTTGTTTACCCAGTTTCAATTACGGGTCCACGCAACAACAACAACAGCAAAATCTGTTCTTACACACAGACACACTTACTTACACGTACCCACCGGATTATAAGACGCAGTCCCCCATCCCCACACCACCCACCTCTCTGCTTTTAAAAAATAAATACAGGGCCGGTAAAAGTCCGCGCTTTGTGTTTCAGTTGAAGCGAAGAGTCACGCAACTCCTGACTCGTGTGCTTCTTAACAACAACAATAATAATCACGGTACGTATGACGAACAGTACAGAGGGCTAAACAGCGTGTGAGGCGAACAGTACTTGGGCTAACCTCGCGTGAAGCTAACAGAACGTAGGGCTAACAGTATGCATTGATAACGGTACTTGGAGTGAGCAGTGCTTAGATTTAGTAGTACCTAGAGCGAACAGTGCTAAATTTTAGCATTACCTAGAGCGAGCAGTGCTTAGATTTAGCAGTACTTAGAACTAGCAGTGCTTAGAATTATCAGTACTTAGAGCTAGCAGTATGCAAGGCTAAAGGCTGACAGTACGTGGATGACTTACGGGAGTAGAAGACAGTCGTTAAACTGGGTAGAGAGTGCTTATACTGGGTAGAGAGTCTTGATACCGGGTAGAGAGTCGTGATACTGGGTAGAGAGTTGTGATACTGGCTAGAGAGTCGTGATACTGGGTAGAAAGTCGTTATACTGGGTAGCTAGTCGTTATACCGGGTAGAGAGTCGTGATACTGGGTAAAGAGTCGTGATACTGGGTAGAGAGTCGTGATACCGGGTAGAGAGTCGTGATACTGGGTAGAGAGTCGTGATACTGGGTAGAGAGTCGTTATACTGGGTAGAGAGTCGTGATACTGGGTAGAGAGTCGTGATAATGGGTAAAGAGTCGTGATACTCGGTAGAGAGTCGTGATACTGGGTAGAGAGTCGTGATACCGGGTAGAGAGTCGTGATACTGGGTAGATAGTCGTTATACTGGGTAGAGAATCGTGATACCGGGTAGAGAGTCGTGATACCGGGTAGAGAGTCGTGATACTGGGTAGAAAGTCGTGATACTGGGTAGAGAGTCGTGATACCGGGTAGAGAGTCGTGATACTGGGTAGATAGTCGTGATACTGGGTAGAAAGTCGTGATACTGGGTAGAGAGTCGTGATACTGGGTAGAGAGTCGTGATACCGGGTAGAGAGTCGTGATACTGGGTAGATAGTCGTGATACTGGGTAGAGAATCGTGATACTGGGTAAAGAGTCGTGATACTGGGTAGAGAGTCGTGATACTGGGTAGAGAGTCGTGATATTGGGTAGAAAGTCATGATACTGGGTAGAGAGTCGTGATACCGGGTAGAGAGTCGTGATACTGGGTAGAGAGTCGCTCTACCGGGTAGAGAGTCGTGATACCGGGTAGAAAGTCGTGATACTGGGGAGAAGACCGTCACTCTAGCGGGTAGGCGGTCACTCTAGCGGTCGCGAGAAGGGAAGACGCGACTGTTGAACCCTTAATTCTAGATTTGAAGATTTCGTGACTGCAAGGATTCATAGGTCTTTTCGGTAAAGTCACGTAGGTAAAAAATAAATAATAAACATAAATAATTTAAATAATACTTGATACAGCAATTGTGCTGTGACTATTCCACCTGAAGACGGAGGCTTGTGTTGCCTCCGAAACGTCGTGAGTTATTTTTTTATTTCTATTATTTCTTGAAACCTTCCCATGAGCCTCCCAACCCCACCGTGAGCCCTTCCGACCCAACAGTGGCTCCAGTACAGACGACGTAACGAGTTGAAACGCGTACCACCGATAATGCCCCCTTCTCCACCACCACCACTCCCCCACTCATTGCCCCCTCCCCCTCCCCGCCATCCCCCCCACCCCTACCTCGAGATGATCCCAAAACCGGGTTCCCAACATGCGGAGACGGTCAAGCAAACACGGGGACCGCACAGACATCCGCGGTGCTGGAGGAGGAGGGGGGCTGGAGGGGTGGTTTGTGGTTAATCCGGTCTCTCATTTTTTAAATCCTTTATATTAAGTTTGCTTGCTTGCGTGCTTGCTTGCTTGCGTGCTTGCGTGCTTGCTTGCTTACGACCGTGCAAATCTTTCGGTCGTTTTTTAACCCACTTCCCGTGATCCAATCGAGCTGACATTTTGCACACAGACTAGTTGTGCGAGACAATTAATGTTCGTGAAAATCTTTTTACCAAAATTTTACACTGTTTAGGGAAAACAAATTAAATATTTAATTACCAATTGCTTAATACTGGCAGACAATCATCTAAACCCATAGGTGGCAGCCATCTCAAGCCAGAGGACGAGAGGACTCTAGCCGCCACGCATATAAAGAATTTATAGTGAAAAACTTTGTTTTTACGGGTTTACTTGTTAAATCCTTTATATTAAATTCGCTTGCTTGCTTAGGACCGTGCAAATATTTCGGTCGTTTTTTAACCAACTTCCCGTGATCCAATCGAGCTGACATTTTGCACACAGACACGTGTACACACACACACGTGTACACACACACACACGCGTACACACACGCGTACACACACACGTGTACACACACACACGCGTGTACACACACGCGCGTGTACACACACACGTGTACACACACACTCACCCTCCCGTAGACCCAACCATAACCCCCCCCCCCTCATCCTCCCACCCATCACATCCCATCCCATCAACCGCCCCACCTACCTATGTACACACACACGTGTACAAACACACTTGCACACACACACGTGTACACACACTCTCGCGTGTACACACACACACGTGTACATACACACGTGTACACACTCGTGTACACACACACATGTACACACACGTGTACACACACACGTTAACACACACGTTTAAAAACACACGTGTACACACAAACGTGTACACACACACGTGTACACACATACGTGCACACACACACACGTGTACACACACGTGTACACACACTCTCGCGTGTACATACACACACGTGTACACACACTCGTGCACACACACGTGTACACACACACACACGTGTACACACACATGTGTACACACACTCTCGCGTGTACACACACACACGTGTACACGCACACGTGTACATGCACACGTGTGCACACACCCACTCGCGTGTACACACACGTTTAAAAACACACGTGTACACACACTCACGTGTACACACACGTTTAAAAACACACGTGTACACACACAAACGTGTACACACACGTGTACACACACACACGTGCACACACACACACACGTGTGCACACACTCGCGTGTACATACACACACGTGTACACACACTCGTGCACACACATGTTTACACACACACGTGTACACACACACGTGTACACACACACACGTGCACACACACACACGTGTACACACTCTCGCAAGCGGAGTGCCGTTTACCTGTGTGCGTCCTCTTGTGGATCTTGAGGTTTTCGGAGCGAGCGAACACCTTGCCGCAGGCGGGGAAGGGGCACGGGAAGGGCTTCTCGCCCGTGTGCACCCTGATGTGGTTCACCAGCTTGTACTTGGCCTTGAAGGGCTTCCCCTCGCGGGGACACTCGTCCCAGTGGCACACGTGGTGGGCCTGCTCGGGCCCACCCACGTGCTCTCCCGTGACGTGCGCCACCAACTCGTGCATGCTCGCGAACGTGTGTCCGCATGCTTTGGGCGCTCCTCCCTGCTGCTGCTGTTGCTGATGCTGCTGATGATGGTGATGGTGATGCTGCTGCTGCAGGGATGGGACAGGACCCCTCTCTGCCCAGCGGCACAGCAACTCCTGTTTCACGGACTGGCGCATGTAGCGGAAGAAAGCGCCAGAACTGAACCCGTGGAGCGACGAGCCCGCGGCCGCGGCAGCTGCGGCAGCTGCGGCAGCCGCAGCGGCCGCGGCCGCCGCAGCCGAGAAGGGGTCCTGGGTGCGACCGAGCTGAGCCGCGTACTCTGCGTGGTGGTGGTGATGGTGGTGGTGGTGCCGCGCGTAAACGTCGAGCGGGAGAGCCAGACGCATCTGCCCGTTGAGTCCGTGACCGCCTCCGTGCGGAACCTGCTCCCTGTGTCCTTGGCCACCGCCACCAACTCCTCCTCCTCCTCCCCCTCCTCCTCCTCCACCTCCTCCTCCGCTGCTCATGGCGTCTCCGAGCGGGTCGTTGAGGCCGGGCATCGCTGTTGTGGCAGCCACCGCCGCCGCCGCTGCCGTGATGTTCTGGCGTATGATGAAGTCTCGTCCGCCGGAGTAGTTCGCACGCGCAACGGGACTCCCATAGTCCACCCCGCCCGCGACAGAAGCACTAAAGCCACCCGCGGTGGTGGCGGTGGTGGTGGTGGCGTGGTGGTGCTGGTGGTGGTGGGACCCCGCCAGGAGATCGACGTGTCCCGGCAGATGGGGAGGGGGGCTTAATTTAAGGGCGGATCCTGAAACTTCCCCGGGCGGTTCGAATGCGTGCGACGCCGCCTGGGACCCCCCCGCGGTGCCCTCGACGGAGGGGTGAGTGAGCGGCTGCGACTGCGGGTAGCCGGCGAAGTCGCTGAAGGCCGAGCCGGCGAGGGTCTGGCACGCGTGCTGGTGGCTCACGGCAAGGTCCACCAACCTCAGCGCCTGGTTTCGTTTAACAGCCGCGGCCGACGATTCCATTTCGCGTGGAGAAGGATGTAGTTTGTTGTTGTTGTTGATGATGTTCGTAGCCTTCTCTGCACACTTTCGAGGAATTTTTTTGGGTTTGCCGCCGTCTTCTTGCTTTCTTTCCGCGGCTCAACTCTCGTTCGCGTCTTTTTTTTTGGTGGTGGAGGAGGGGAGGGGGGTGATGTCCACCACCCCCCTCCTTTTTGAGTTTTCTCTCCTCCTAAACCCCACCACCCACCCACCCACAAATCTCTCCCCCCACCACACCCTCTTCCACACACCCACCACCACCACCCCCTTCCACCCCCCCCCCACCAACTCGCGTTGCAATACCCCGTTAAGTCACCTAACCAACGACAAGAAAAGTTACGGAGCGCATCATTGAGCTGGATGGAGTGAACAACCAACGGGCGGCTCGGAGCTCGAGACGCAAAGCGGTGAGAGAGAGAGATCGGGAGAGAGAGAGAGAGAGGAGTGGAGAGAGCGTTGGAGCTCTCTCTCCTCCTCCTCCTCCGCTGTGGTTCCCGACTCTCTCCCACTGCACGAGGTTCGCCCCAATCTTAATAGGAGCGCCGCTCCGAGCGGGGACGGCGGCCGCGCGCGCGCGCGCGCGACACCTGGCGCGCGTGACGTCACCGCACCAACATTCACTTCTGCTCGACGCACGCACGCGATTGGGCAGCGTCTCGGTGATTGACAGCTTCTTTCTCCCCCCCCGCCCCCACCCTGTGACCCCCCCCCCCCCATCTCTTTCCACTCACCCACCCAACCAACCAACCCCCCCCCCCTCCACCATACAGACCCCTCTCCTACCCTACCCAACCTCAACCCCCTACTATCACCTCCCTCTGCAACCCTGCACCCACCCCGTTCATCACCCCAACCCCCCCACCCCACCCCACCCAGCACCCCCCTTGTCCTCATCACAATCTCCACACGGCTCCCTCGGCCCAACCAACCTCCCTCTTACCTCCTCCCGCTGTCCCGTCCTCTCCTCCTACTCCCCCAACTCGGCACCCTCCCCCCCCATCGCCACCCTCCCTCCCTCCTCCACCTCCTCCTCCTCCACCTCCCTTACCCCTTTCACTCTCCGCGTCCCAGCCTCGCATCCGCCGCCAACACGCTAAGTACAGTATTCCGCGTGTACGTTGTGTGTGTGTGTGCGTGCGTGAACCGCTCTACGACTGTACGTGATTTCCCCACGTACAGTAAGTACAAGTGTGTAATAACAACAACAACAGACAGACAAACAAACACATCGTTTCGTGGGGGAATTCATTCGCGCGCTCACAGAAACTCGCGCGCACGAGACGAGAAGACGCGCGCGTAGGGAGGGGAGGAGGAGGGGAGACGTGGCCCACACGCCGAGCGAGAAGAAGTTTGGCCAAACGAAACAAGGACGACAACAACAATAACAACAACAACAAGCGACTAAAGGAAGGGGGGCCCCCTTGCCCGAAACGTCGCCTATTGCGCCTGCTATTTGAAGCTCGCGCACCCACGCGCAAAGCGCAGCACGCGTTCCTTTAAAGCGGCATCGTAAAACACAAAACAACAGCAAAGGTCCCCCGTGTAGCCTGTTACCGAAAGAACCAAGAAGATGTTCACAGGCTGTTTGGGGCTGGCGCCGTTAGGAGCGAGTAGCAGCTCCTATGAAGGCCGGCACGGCATTACGAGTGGGGTGAGTGGGCCAGCATCACGCCCGGCCGCCTTTGTCTCCCCAGTGGCGATGTATACAACAAAGATTAGCAAACATATCCCCCGTATAGCCTGTAACAGACTGCAGGGGCAAGTGCTGTTAGCGAGCACCTATAAAGGCCGGCACGGCACACGAGGGGGTGGGTGGCCAACACCACGCCCGGCCGCCTTTGTCTCCCTAGCGGCGATGTTTACACACCGCACAAGGTACTCATTTGAGGCCGAGTCGACCTAGAGGAGGCCCGGGACCGGTTCAGATAATCGGTGTTGGCCGTGAGCAGGGAATCGAACTCGGGTCGCCAGGTTCGCAGCGCAGCGTAGCGCTAACCGCTACACCACCGCTCACCAACTATGTATAGAACACACACACACGCATGCAAAGTGCATCTCTCATGTCTTTGGTCATTAGCCTACGAGCCTGTCGTATTAACATTATCCAGCAGCAGCAGCAGCATTGTTTACAAAATTAAAACTCAGAAGCGGGTTCCCCACCCCCCTTCCCCGCCTCTGGGTCTCATCAGCAGAGCCAGGCTTTGTCACGCAAAGTCACGTTGCTCTGTCAGACGTAAGCGCTTAGTCGACAAGACGCATATCCCCGAGTGACCAACAGCAGTAGCAGCAGCAGCAACGCAAAGAGCAACTTGGTATTAACCTAGACACGGGTTCCCCGAGTTAATCTGTACAGTTTAGCACGCAGGAGGCTTTCGCGACGAATATCATCCACAATAGAGAGAGGTTCTTTTGTGGGTTAAATCGCGTAAATATATAAATGTGTCGTTAAAACCCGCCACCAGCCGACACAGCCAACGAGTAAGGGTTGTCACGTAAACAGAACGTGGCCAATTCGTCACTAATGTAAGGATGACAAAAAGAAGAATCGGAAATCGAGGCCTGCAATCTACGACATTTACGAATGATCTTAATGCTGTGTAAATCTCTGAGCGCAGTCCCCTACAACGCTGATTCGTTATAGCGCGCTTTTATTCGCGGACATTATTTATTAATTTAAATATAAACATCATTTTTGTTTATTTTACATTTTTTGTTGTTGTTGTTGTTGCATTTAGGATCGATCCCAAATGTCTGACGCCACGGGAGATGGCGGTGACTTGGTGTCGCGTATGGGATGCGTGACGCGCAGGCGTGCGGTGTGACGTCACCTTTGTCATCACGTGGGCGCACGCTCAAAGAAGACGAAAATAAGACGCACATTTAAACATGGTCCGAAAATCCAGAAGAGGTCAAAAGCTAAAAATCTATGACTATCTTTGTTTTTTTTACAACGCAAATCTCATCATCCCGATTATAAAACACTGAATAGCGTATCCATTGCGGTGTAAGGAATACAGGTTGTGTTTGTAATTCGTACTACAATGTTGATATGACTACAATATTGCAGCATTCGTTACAATACAATGCTATTTGGAGTTGCATTTCCATTCACACGCAATGTACGTATTAATAAATAAAACGCATGCGTGTGTACGTGTGTGCGTGTGTTCGCTCGTGCGTATACACAGTATCTGTCCCACGTTTACAGCCCAATTAAAATTCCTGCACAATTGAAACACAAAACACAAACCCATCGCACATGACATAAGGTAAATATATATACACAGACAAAATTCAGTCTCTGTAGATACAGTAAATACCTCGATATACGAAGTAGACCGGTTCCTGGAGCTTCGTTCACATATTGAAACTTCGTTTACTGAATAACTTATAACATTACGACTACGAAGATGCCGTTCGCAGCCTTCGTGACTGCCATTTCATACTAAAACAACTTCATAACTCGCCATTAATATCGCAAGCAAAGAAATGGTTCATTGAAAATTACGTCATATTTGACACCGTACAGTACGACGATTAAAATGAATAAAAACAAACGTAGTGTCTTGTCAAATATATTCACACTCACCAGCGAAGCTCATCGGTGCGTTCAAAAAGTCGCAATCATTATTTACCCAGGAGGCTTTTGAATCGCCAAATTATTTTAAACGCCTCGTTCCGCCGCAAATTCACGCACGTGTCGAGTGCATTCGCATTTCGAGCTGGTAACTGTAAATCAAATAACAAAAAGAAGTGAGCCCCAAAGTGTTCTATCGGCGTATTCCTGGAACGCCACGAGTCCCGACCGGTGACACGCGAGGTGGACGATTTCACTTTCGCCGTTCCGTCTCCTGCGCTTGACAAAACCACGGTGAATTGCGCGACGATTATTGGGCAATTGTTGCCAGCTGGGTTATGCCCATAGAAAATTCACGCTCAAGAAGGGAGCCGTAGTTCAAAACGTTGCAGATTATAGTTATATATTGTTTTAAGGACGCCCCCCCCCCAAGACACACACACACACACTGTGTTGTTATTGACACGAAACGTGTTGAATTTGTTGTTGTTTCGATTTAAAGCTTTCGTGACTGCAGGGATTCATCTTCTTGGTTCTTTCGGTAAAGTCACGTAGAAGGGAAGTAATAAAATAATACAAATAAAACATAATAAAATAATTCTCACGACCTGAGGACGGCTGCTTGCGTTGTGGCCGAAACGTCGTGAGAATTATTTTATTATGTTTTATTTGTATTATTTTATTACTTCCCTTCTACGTGACTATACCGAAAGAACCAAGAAGATTTGTTGTTGTTGTTATTAATTGTGCTTGTACGCCACTGCCCCCAACGCAGCAGTAGCATCACAACGCCATTTGTGTCCGAGTAGAATTTGGTTGTAGGTGGGGGGGGGGTGCGTCTTATAATCCGGTAGTTGTGCGTGCACGTGTGTGGATCACCAGAGCCGTATAACTTTATTGACACACACGGCACGAGTTTGTGTGGAGGGGTGGTGCGTCTTATAATCCGGTAGTTGTGCGCGCGCGTGTGTGGATGACCAGAGCCGTATAACTTTATTGACACACACGGCACGAGTTTGTGTGTGTGGGGGGGGGTGGGGTGTGCCTCTTACAATCCGGAGAATACGTCATTATTTCTCGGTACAATATATGATTTCGCGACGTGTGTTTACAACACTGCCATAGAGTAATTCACGCTCTGTTTTTTTATTTTCTCCAGCCCAGACGCTAACTTTAGCGTGCATCCTGTACACATTTCACGGGAGCGCAACGAGACGACGGTTCGATTAGCTTAGCCTCGGCATAGTTGCGTGGACAGTGGCTCACATCAGTGTCGAGGGATGGACTCAAATCCGGCCCCGGGTAACTATTTCCGGCATGCGCGGCGACATTTGGGTCGACGAAGAGTTGTCAAATCGCGATTGCAGTGACACTGGTTGGATGATTAGCGGACCGCCTTGAACCACGAGTTTTTGGCTGATTGGTTGTAATGGTTGGTTAACTGGTTGACCGGTTGGTTAACTGGTTTACTGGTTGGTTGACAGGTTGGTTAGTTGGTTAACTGGTTGATTGGTCTACTGGTTGGTTGGGAGGTTGGTTAGTTGGCTCACTCGTTGGGTGGTGAATTGGTTGAATGGTTGATGTTTCAGTTGATTGGTTGAGTAGTTGGCTGGTTGGATGGTCGATGTGTTACCTAGTTAGTTAGTTAGTTGTTAGTCGACTGGTTGGTGAATTTGTTGGTTAGCTGGTTGACTGGTTTGCTGGCTGGGCGACTGGTAATTTTTGGTTTAAGTTCATTGCTTCTTTAGACGTACAGCATCACGTTTGTCACAGAGGGTCACCACGCAGCAGTGACAGCGCGAGTGATGGCACGCGGTCGGGTGGTGGTGGTGGCGCTGACGACGACACAACCAGAGCTTCTCCTGCTGGACGGGAAAGTTCCATTTTCATCTCGGAGCTGGAGAGAGGAGACAGAGACGAGGACGGCCAATTACTCTCGGACGTAATTACTCCAGTGATCGATACGCGCAAATGAGCAGGGGCACGTTCCAGCCCGGGGTTTTGTTGTTCATGTCACGAATGTGTTGAGAGCATTAAACAGCGATGGAACGAGTCGAGAGAGAGGACGCGCCCCGAGGAGATGGAGCAAGGAAGATCGTTCGAATGTGCAGGTGGATTATCAATTGCAGCGAAGGATCGTGATATATTGTGGAGGATTGGGACGGCCTTCATCCAGCAGTGGATTGGCCATGGCTGATGATGATATACGCGCACAACAATAAAGACAAAGTTCCGGAACGGCAAACGACGAGGTGGGTGTGGCCAGAACAACGCCCGACCGCCTTTGTCTTCCCACTGCCGATTATTACACACCGCCTCAGGTAGCCTATTTGAGGCTGAGCCGACTTAGGGGATGTCCAAGACCGATTAAAATATTCACCGTCGAGGCGCTGAGCAGGGAATCAAACTCGCGTTGCCATCACGATCATCACTATCATCACGATCATCGCCATCATCACGATCATCACGATCATCACGATAATCACAATCATCACGATCATCACTATCATCACATTCATTACGATCATCACGATCATCACAATCATCACGATCATCACGATCATCACGATCATCATGACCATCACGATAATTACGATCATCACGATCATCATCACGATCATCACGATCATCACCATCATCACCATCATCACCATCATCACGATCATCACTATCATCACGATCATCGCCATCATCACGATCATCACGATCATCACGATCATCAGTATCATCACGATCATCACCATCATCACGATCATTGCCGGGTTCGCAACCCAGTGCGCTAACCATTGCGCCACCGCTCCCTACACACGGACAAAGACAACGACCCCCCCCCCCTTCCCCCATAGCCTCAACAGAGTGTCGGGGGGAGAGGGTGTGGTGCGGGCAAGTGCTGTTAGCGAGCAGCACCTCCGACGGCCGGCAGGGCACACGAAGGGGGCTGTGTGGGTAGCGAACCACGCGGTGTCCCACGCCGCCTTTGTATCTCCGTGAGCGGCGATGTTCACGCACCGCGCCGGGCACTCGTTCGAGGCCGATCGAACCTCTCGGGCAGGCGCGCGACCCGCTCGGACAACAAGAACAACAACAACAACAACAACGTCAATAAAAATCATAATAAATAGATGAAGCTAAGCACGCGAGACGAAGGTTTCTGCAAACACGCGCGTGAAATGAGCGGTCATCGAGACGACGACGGTCGCCGCCCATGATTTGAAATCGCAAACGGCGCACCAAAGACAAAGATCCCCCCCCCCAGTGTAGCCTTGACGGGCTGTTGGGGCAAGTGCTGTTTGCGAGTAGCAACTATGAAGGCCGGAATGGCACAGGTGGGGGGGGGGGGATGGGGGGTGATCAACACCACGCCCGTCCGCCTTTGTCTCCCTCGTGGCAATGTGTTTACATCTCACACCAGGTACGCAATTGAGGCTGAGTCGACGTAGAAGGAGGCCCAAATGATGTTTCGTCGTGAGGGGGTCGCCGGGATTCGTAGCGCAGCGCGCGCTGACCACTGCACTACCGCTCCCCACGTGTACCACCATCTCGCTCAGCCACCACCACGACCACCATCACGACCACCACCAGGACCACCACCACGACCACCACGAACCACCACCACGACCACCATAACAACTACCACCACGACCACCACGACCACCATCTCGCTCAGCCACCACCACGACCACCACCACGACCACCACGACCACCACCACAAGCACCACGAACCACCACCACGACCACCACCACTATGACCACCACAACGACCACCACCACGATCACCACAACCACCACCACGACCACCACCACTATGACCACCACAACGACCACCACACGACCACCACCACGATCACCACAACCACCACCACGATCACCACAACCACCACCACGACCACCACGACCACCACCACGACGACCACGATCACCACAACCACCACCACAACCACCACCACGACCACCACAACGACCACCACGACCACCACCACGACCACCACCACGACGACCACGACCACCACAACCACCACGACCACCACGAACCACCATCATGAAGACCATCACTATCATTACGATCATCACGATCATCACGGCCATCACGATCATCACGATCATCCAACGCTACCTCGCTTCTCCGCCGACCTGCTGCGTGTGGGCCACGTGGTTGATGTCGGTGGAGGGCAACAACTGTGACGTCGCATCGAGGTGGTGGCTGAGCCGGAGGAGTTAGCGGAGAGGTGAATCGTCGCTGCTGTCACGATGATGATGCTGACGATGATTACGATGATGATGCTGACGATGATGATGCCTGATGATGATGATGATGCTGATGATGCTGACGATGATGATGATGATGCTGACGATGATGATGATGATGATGCTGACGATGATGACGATGATGATGATGCTGACTATGATGATGATGATGCTGACGATGATGATGCCTGATGATGATGACGCTGATGATGCTGACGATGATAACGATTCCTCCTCCTTCCGTGTCTGTGAATCGCGCATTGAGTCCGACGTTCTATGTGCCACGGTGCTGTCCGTTCTGGGTGGCGACCACAGTGGCCACACACTGCCCGATGAGAGATTCTTAATCTCCCATTTGTCTCTCATCATCATCCTCGTCATCACGAGTCCACGTCTGCTGCTGCTGCTGCCGCTGTCGTGGTTTGAGTGCGGATGATGCGATCGAGTCAGGGACTGTGGTCCACGAGATTCACGGCTGGAGATCGGAGCCAGGGATCTTAAGCGACGTCGTCTGGGCTTTGAGAAGGAGGATGGGGGGGGGGCGAAGGAGGAGGTGGTTATTGTTGTTAGTGACTTCTCGTTCTTACATCACCGATCAACAGTGACGAAGACAACAACACGCAAATACAGCCACAACAACGGTAACGCGTGGCTGCGTGGTGCTGGTGGTGCTGGTGGTGGTGGTTGTGGTGTTTTCTAAGTCGTATCGCGACACCACAACCTCAATACGCCGGGGTGATTCCGCTGTTCTGCCTCGCCACGTGATTCCTTTACAGCAACGCTCCATCGATCTCTCCCCACGGCCCGTTCTGTGCCCATGCACACCACGGATCTCCCTTGGAAGCTAGCCGGGTAACTGGCTACGCGCGACTTCCCGTGTGACAAATATATATTGAGCATGATGGTGACGAATACGATATACGGCATTTTAATATCTATACGAGGCCTCGTTACACTTGTATGCGTGCGTATATGCATATATATTCTTCACAGGCACACACATGTACGGAATATCCGTAATTATATGTGTATAGTGTGTGCGCACACATACATACATGCATACATAAAGACAGTCATATATAAACAGAATCAATTATACACATTGAGATTTCATGCGTAGCCTACATAGACTGTCGGGGCAAGTGCTATTAGCGAGCACCTATGAAGGCCAGAAGTGCACACGAGGGGGTGGGTGGCCAGCACCACGCCTGACCACCTTTGTCTCCCCAGTGCTGATGTTGAATACACACCGCAACCAGCATCCTTACTCACTTAAGACTGAGTCGACCTAAGGGAGGCTTCAAGACCGGTTCAGATAATCGTCACTGGTGTTGGCCATGAGTGGGAATTGAACTTGAGTAGCAGCGGTTCGTAGCGTGGTGCGTTAACCACCACACTGCCGCTCCCCACGTACAGATGAAGACAACAAAGCAAAGATCCCCCGTGTAACCTTCACATGCTGTTGAGGCAAGTGCTGTTAGCGAGCACCTATGAAGGCTGGAACGGCATCCAATAATATAATTGGTAGTGATCGGTTGTCATCGACTCTATATTTACGTGCTATGAAAAAGGACCTTTACCCGAAACGTCGCATATTTTATTATTTTCCCTTTCAAGGCAGTTTTATTGACGTGTGTGCTTAAGTTTTCTCGTTAACGAGTAACTTGCTTCAAATATCACGACGTTCTACACCGGCTAAAAAAAAGAACCGAACGCTCGAATACAAACATCTGTAACGAATTCCCTTGCGAAGGCTCACACCCTCAAACTTTCGGTAGCCGTGGGCGATCGGGGTTCAATGCATTTGAGAGTTGGGGGGTGGGCGGGGGGGTTCAGCAGACAAACCAACGATGGCTGTTCCGAGTCTCACGCTCAACACCCCTCCGCTGGAGTCCGTCTCTTGTTATCGGTGGACCGAGTAATTCGCCACGCCGCCGAGTGTGACGGTGAAGCCGAGAGAAAGCAGCTACTCATCAATGTGCGCGCGCGTGTGGGTGTGTGTTTATACGCACAGTAATACCCTGATTTATGTTATCCCCCGTTAACGTCGTTTCGATATACGTCGTCACTGTTATCATTAACATCGCTAGCAGATTCGTGTCGCCTCAAGCCCCACACTTACGTCGCTGACGGCATCATCGTTGCCATTCCTTTCCTGTTATACGTCGCTTCTCAGAACTTTGCCTCCATCACCACAGCACCCCGTGGGTTGCTTCGTTTTACGTCGTTTCGATCAATTCCTCGTCTCACCGTTCAGGAACGCATCCCCGACGCAAACCGGGGTATTGCCGCATATGCTGAATACGTACACGTTGAGAAGACGTTAAACAAAAAATAAACGTACAAGAGCTCTGCAAAGTTACACTATATATTTAACGGTCGCGAAAATATCTCCCCGGGCGATGAACCTAGATCAAATATCACCGCACCTCGCGTCAAATGTATAAAAATATATACGTGTGAAACGTTTATATTCATGTACATTTATAAACACGCGTGTGAGGAGGAATATGAGCAAACTTTCATCCAAGAGCGAAAACCGTTTGCGCCATCCTATAAATTCGTCGACCCGTGTATAAATGTCGAAATATCATCTAGACAAAAATGTGCAAACGGGAATATTTATGACAAGCCCTAGAATTATACGGCGTATATTACTTACATATTTTACAACTTTTGGAAACTGCCGATCGTCCTCTGCGTGTGTCTGTGTGTATGTCTGTGTGTATGTCAGTGAATGTGTGTGTCTGTGTGTGTATGTCTGTGTGCATGTCTGTGAATGTGTGTGTCTGTGTGTGTATGTCTGTGTGTATGTCTGTGAATGTGTATGTCTGTGTGTATGTCTGTGAATGTGTGTGTCTGTGTGTGTATGTCGGTGAATGTGTGTGTCTGTGTGTGTGCTGCCTTTGGTGCGGTGTGTAAGCATCGCCACTGGGGAGACAAAGGCGGCCGGGCGTGGTGCTGGCCACCAACCCCCTCGTGTGCTGTTCCGGCCTTCATAGATGCTACTCGCTCACGGCACTTGCCCCAACAGTCTGTTAAGGCTATACGGGGGACCTTTGTCTTTGCTGCTCTCTGCCCCCTTTGTGTTTTGCTGCAGGATTTTAGAAATTCACTGCGAACTTTAATCGTAAATCACGCGCGCCAGCAGTTTTACTTATGGTGGCATTTACACGCGGTGCTGCTGTTTGAAGGCGCGTGTGTGTGTGTGTGTCCGTGTGTATGAGTCTGTGTGTTTGTAGTGGGGAGCGGTGGTGTAGCGGTTAGCGCGCTGCGCCATGAACCCAGTAACCCGGGTTCGATTCCTGCTCACGGCCAACACCGGTGACGATTATCTGAACCGGTCATGGGCCTCCCTTAGGTCGACTCAGTCCTAAATGAGTAACCTGGTGCGGTGTGTGATTATTGCCGCTGGGGAGACAAAGGCGGCCGGGCGTGGGACTGGCCACCTTACCCCCTCGTGTACTGTGCCAGACTGTTAAGGCTATACGAGGAACCTTTGTCTTTGTGTGTCCGTGTGTGTGTGTGCGTTCGTATGTGCGTGAGTGAATCTACACTTGTGTCCATGTGTGTTTGTGTCCGTGTGTGTGTCTGTGTGTCCGTGTGTGTGTAAATCTACACGTGTGTCCATGTGTGTGTGTGTAAATTATGTATTTAGCGGATTAAGATGCGAACTTGGGAGAGACCCGAGTTCGATTCCAGCTCACAGTTACAGCGAATATTTAACCTGTCCTGGGCCTTCTCCCCTACGGTCGACGCAGCCAACAAAGGGGATACAACCGCCTGTTGAAGGCGATACGAGGTGTATTTGTGTGTGTAAATGTGTGTGTGTAAATGCGCGCGTCTGTGTATATGTGTGTAGATATGGGGAGCGGTAGCGCAGTGCTGAACCGGGCTACCCGAGTTCGATTCCCACTCACTGCCATCAGCATTGACAGTTATCCGAGCCGGTCCTGGGCCTCCCCTAGGTCGACTCAGCCTCAAATGTGTACCTCGTGCGGTGTTTAAACAACAACAATGGGGTGACAAAGGCGGTCGGGCGTGGTGCCGGCCACTCACCCACCGCCTCGCATGCCGTGCCGGCCTGCATAGATGCTCACTTAACAGCACTTGCTCCAAAAGTCCGTTAAGGCTATACGGGGGATCTTTGTCTTTGTGTGTGTGTGTGTGTGTAAATGTGCGTGGACCCGAGTGTGCAATTACATCACAGAGTGCCGTTGTGAGTCACTCATCACGAGTTAGTGCCCCTGCCAGACTGATATGTAACTCCCCGTAAGAAGCAGCAGCAGCAGTAGTCGTGGTCGTGCTAACGTTTAGGCGACGTTTTAGCCGTAAATTACGGTGAAGTATAAAAACGTTACACGGGGGATTGTGGCGTATTTATTTTGGTCGTAAGCGGAACGTTTGGAGGGGGGAGGGGATTTATTACAGCGTGTGTGTAGGAGGAGGAATATATATATATATGTACTTGCGCTCATTATGTAGCAGTATATATATATATACACACGCACAATAAAACATGTTAAATGTAACTACTTTTCAATTGAAATAAAAATGCGATTTGTGTGTGTGTTCTTTTACATCGTGATTGCTGAGCGCAGAGATCCAAAACGCACAAACAGAAGGCCAAGCGGCCAGTAACTAACAGCACTGAAATCTCAGAAAATCTCTCAGAGGTAAGAATCAGATAGGTTGTGTTTTTATTGACCGATTATTTATATTTGAACATTTTGGGGGGTTAGAAACGCGGTGTTTGAACATCTTAACACCTTTTTTTATTGACAGAATGGGCAAAGCCTAAATTTTTATATTTTTCATCGGACAGAGTGTTGTGTGATTCGTACGATGGGGAGGTCACCGTGGGTTATAACGCAGAGGCGATCAGCTGGGATGTAAGTTTCAGTTTTCGGGGAGAGGGCATCACGGGCTCACGTTTCCCCAAATTTCATGTTGAGTGTAGATTTAATGATAATGATAAAAAAAATGTAACAAACAGGACGGGTGGCTCGACGATATTGAGCGAGAAGGTTTTCGCGATCGGAAAAGTTGCGAGTTTTTTTTTTCTGTGGGGGGTAGGGGGTGTTGACTCGGCCCATCATACCTCGCGTGGTTGATAAAATTGGGCACCAAAGTCTCATTTTCGAGAGTCACCTTGGGTCACCAAAATGGGCAAGCAAGAAAAATTCACAACAGCAATGATCTGAACATGCGGCAGTACATATGGCCACACTTGCTATACCCCCCCCGTCATAGGAACGTGGAATTGCTACCATTGGCATCGCGGGGCTGTGAACAGAGATTGTGCCAGAAATACGTCTCGCACCATTTGAGCCTATTGGCACAAGACAGTGGAAAGCGCAAAAGACGAACGGCGAAATGTTGCATTGGACACCTTCCCATGGGTCGTGATGATGATGATTAAACAAGAGATGATCAGTTGAAGTGGAACTCACTTTTTCAACAATACGAAGAGCCCGTGGGAGAGACTGCGTTGTTGCATCGCACGAGTTTAACGACGAGAGAGGCGATGTCATTGGTGGTTCTAATCAGGTGACGTGGGTAAAAAATTTAATGAAAAAAAACAACTAAATTAAATCACGACGTTTCGGAGGCAACACAAGCTTCCGTCTTCAGGTGGAACCATCACACAGCAGAATTACTGAAGACGGTAGCTTGTGTTGCCTCCGAAACGTCGTGATTTTATTGAGTTGTTTTTTCATTAAACTTTTACCTACGTGACTTTACCGGACAAAACCAAAGAGTATGAATCGTTGCAATCACGAAAACTTCAAATCTAGAAATAATCAGGTGAAGTCACGGAGAGGGGAAATTATAAATAATAAAAATAAAACATAATAAAATACAATTCTCACGACGTTTCGGCCACAACACAAGCAGCCGTCCACATTGGAGCGCTGTCTTTCAGACAGCTCTGTCTTCACCTGAGAACGGCTGCTTGTGTTGTGGCCGAAACGTCGTGAGAATTTTATTTTATTATGTTTTATTTTTATTATTTTATTATTTCCCTTCTACGTGACTTTACCGAAAGAACCAAGAAGATAATCAGGTGAGTTCACGCATCCATGACAGGTAATCTGACGATGCACTCACAACGTTACTCATATCATGCGTAATCTCGATGTAGTCAATTAACCGCACACACACAATACAAAGACAAAGATCCCCTACATAGCCTTATTCGACTCTTGGGGCAAGTGCTGTGAGCGAACACCTATGAAGGCCGACACGGCACACGAGGGGTCAGCACCACGTCCAGCCGCATTTTGTCTCCCTAGTGGCGATGCTTTTACACACTGATTTGAGGCTGAGTCGACCTAGATGATGCCCAGTGCCAGTTCAGATAATCGTGTACTGGTGTTGGTCGTGAGAGGGACTCGAACTCGGCTCGCCGGGTTCGTAGCGCAAGAGGTTCAACACGCACACGTACGCACACCTATCGGATACAAATTATCACCCAAACACAACTCAAATACAAAGCGCTGAAAGGAAAACTAAAGTATTGATATAATTTGGCGACTTTTCGGTCAATGCTCATTATTCTCCTCTCTCCTCTGAATAAGGGACATTGCCCAAAACGTCGCCTGTTTTATATGTTTTTATTTACTTACTTGTAGAGCACTCAATTGTGTGGGGGACAAGCCGTGCATGTCATTGATCAGCCACGGGCGAACACGGTTCAGGGCACACGTATCCGAGTCAGACTCTTGATTTAGACTGGAGGAAGAAGAGGAGGAGGAGGAATCCGATGAGCTATGAAGCTCTTTTCTACAGATGTCCAGTCGGGGCGGGTCAGCAAGTTACAGCAGCGAAAAATTAAAAAATAACCGATAGGAGTGCAAAAGTTGAGAAATTGGTGAGCGAGTCACTAAAATATAATGACATTATATTTTATATTTATTGATTATTTCAAAATTGGGCAAGGCAGCAAAAACAACAACCCATTCACAGACCACACCGAGATGACACAACATAGTCGTAGTCCCTCAATAAGATGTCACATCAACATTGAACTATCGATACACAGGTAATGATCAAAGTTACAAGTGACATTTGCAAATGTGACGACCGTATCCGGCACGAATCTTCTGCTTCAGGATAGATATTTTGATGAGCCCTTCAAAGGTCGAAACGGGTCTTGAGTTTGGTAGATATAAACAAATACGCGCTGTTGGATAGCAATGGCTCTTAGGGCCAATCGGAGGCCCACGTGCTGCTGGATATCAATGGCTCAGAGGACCAATCAGAGGCCCACGCGCTACTGGATGTCAATGGCTCAGAGGACCAATCAGAGGCCCACGTGCTACTGGATAACAATGGCTCAGAGGACCAATCAGAGGCCCACGTGCCGCTGGATATCAATGGCTCAGAGGACCAATCAGAGGCCCACGCGCTACTGGATGTCAATGGCTCAGAGGACCAATCAGAGGCCCACGTGCTACTGGATAACAATGGCTCAGAGGACCAATCAGAGGCCCACGTGCTGCTGGATATCAATGGCTCAGAGGGCCAATCAGAGGCCCACATGCTGCTAGATAGCAATGACTCAGAGGACCAATCAGAGGCCAACACGCTACTGGATATCAATGGCTCAGAGGGCCAATCGGAGGCCCACGTGCTGCTGGATATCAATGGCTCAGAGGGCCAATCAGAGGCCCACATGCTGCTGGATAGCAATGGCTCAGAGGACCAATCAGAGACCAACGCGCTACTGGATATCAATGGCTCAGAGGGCCAATCGGAGGCCCACGTGCTGCTGGATATCAATGGCTCAGAGGGCCAATCAGAGGCCCACATGCTGCTGGATAGCAATGGCTCAGAGGACCAATCAGAGACCAACGCGCTACTGGATATCAATGGCTCAGAGGACCAATCGGAGGCCCACGTGCTACTGGATAGCAATGGCTCAGAGGACCAATCAGAGGACCACGTGCTACTGGATAGCAGTGGCTCAGAGGACCAATCAGAGGCCCACGTGCTACTGGATATCAATGGCTCAGAGGACCAATCAGAGGCCCACGTGCTACTGGATAGCAATGACTCAGAGGACCAATCAGAGGCCAACGTGCTGCTGGATATCAATGGCTCAGAGGGCCAATCAGAGGCCAACGTGCTGCTGGATATCAATGGCTCAGAGGGCCAATCAGAGGCCAACGTGCTACTGGATATCAATGACTCAGAGGACCAATCAGAGGCCAACGTGCTGCTGGATATCAATGGCTCAGAGGGCCAATCAGAGGCCCACGTGCTACTGGATATCAATGGCTCAGACAGCCAATGGGAGGCCCACGTGCTACTGGATATCAATGGCTCAGACAGCCAATGGGAGGCCAACGCGCTGCTGGATATCAATGGCACAGAGGGCCAATCAGAGGCCAACGCGCTGCTGGATAGCAATGACTCAGAGGACCAATCAGAGGCCAACGTGCTGCTGGATATCAATGGCTCAGAGGGCCAATCAGAGGCCCACGTGCTGCTGGATATCAATGGCTCAGAGGACCAATCATTGCTGACGGGGCGATAAAATAATTATTATGTTTATGTCCACGTGGAGAGGCAGCCTTTTGTTATGTTCGTTTTATTACGCTTCAAGTGTGGGTTTTGTATATACATTGCAACGTCGCATATCCGACCATCAAATATCCGCACTGGCTACTTAACAGCACACGCCCTGTGCAGTATTTAATATGCAGCTGTAAATGTAGCGTCTAAAGATGCGACCGCGTCTCTAAATGCTGGAGGAGACTATTAAAGTAAGCTATTTATTATTTAACCAGGTAAGGCCCACTGAACTATGTAGCGGTTTTTTAGAAGCGAAATGGCCACAAATGATAGCCCAACCAAGTGACTCTCCATCGTGTGGAAATGTTATAGCAATCAAATACTCTAAACGCGTGACGTTGATTCTAAATGTGGAGAGAAAAACCGGAGAGGACCCGGAGGAAGAATCCACGCGACCACGGGGAGAACATGCAAATCATCAAAAATATGCAGCAGGTATCAGGATCGGGATCGAACCTACGACCTCCTGCATAGCAGGCGAGGCCGAGGCAGTGAACGGGAATTCTGGGACAGGAAATCAGCAGCACGGGAGGCTGGAGGTGAAGGTAACGTCGATGACTGACAGGGGAGGCAGACGAGGAATAACGTGTTCGCTATCTCGGCCTAAATATAACAGCAGCATACGTGATTCTTACACAAGCGATTCGACAGGTGATTGCGTGAGTCGTTGGCATCAAACATTAAAGAAAATGAATCGATGATGTGATGTATCCCTACCCACCTGCTGTTGTCTGTCACGGCGCTGTCTGAACACGGATATTGAATTCGACGATGGCACAGATCGATGATTCATCATACACACAATGCATGGTTGTAATTTTGATTCTCATCGCTACTACCATCGGTTGCCCGGGAAAGCCTCGTTGAGCGTCAGGACTACTTTTCAAGAATATCCTTGGCAGGTTTTTTTTTTCAGTTGGGGCAAGATGTCGATAATGCTGTGTGTAATTCCCAATCTATTATTATTATTATGGTTTGCACTGTGTGCCGAGCCAACGAACAGCATCAATTGAGACACTTGAAAGGAATGTTCAAACGATGCATGGATATTTGTTTGGCCAATGTCAGTTACTCTGTGTGTTTTATTTTTTTCTGTGCGTATATATATTATTTTTCGTTCGCGGTGTTAGCCGCCGAGGTCGTGACGGGGGTTTCTCTCTTCCCGTTGCTCCGTGTCCCCCCTCCTGCGCCGCTCCCGTCTCGCTGTAGTGTTGCCCACCGAGGCACTACTTTATTGAGGGCGACATTGGTACGTGAAATAATGAAAGATTGAGAAAAGCCGTTTTGGGCTCCTTAACAGACACACACTCCACGTGGAGAGGCAGTCCCGAGTCTCGAATCGAACCCAGGCCCTCCTTGATGTGTGGCAAGTGTGTTGCCACTACGCCAATCCCTGCCCCCCCCCCCCCAGCCGCCCACCCCCCTAACGCGCAGATCACGACACGGGCTATACCCGTACCCTCTCCGATAACGTACGGTGCGAAAGAAGTTCAACACATACGCATGCCACGCAGCTCCTTTGTAAATCTACTGGTTGGATGAGGGCTTCCCCACGCCATGAGGCTCGCGGAGGTTGTGTGACCATACTTCACCACTCTGGTCGGCGTGGGTTGGTGAATACGGGTGGGAGTATCGACGCGGAAGAGGGTGGGGGGGGCAGAGATGGGGGTGGGTGGGGAGGATTTGAAAATGTCCACAATGTCCTTCCTGCCGCGCCGAGAGATCGAGTGTGTTGGCCGTGACATCAGAACAGCTTCCAACCTCTGTAGGCTCGGGAATGGATATCGGTGAAAGAGCTTTACAGCTCATCGGATTCCTCCAGTGTGCATACAGGTTCGTTGGGTTGTGTATGCGCATGACAGAGTACAAGTTAAAATGCTCGTGAAATGTAATTACGAATTGTGAATTTATTATTTTACATACTGCACGTAACGTGGTTTTCTTAAATTTTGATTTAAAGCTTTCGTGACTGCAGGGATCCATATTCTTGGTTCTTTCGGTAAAGCCACGTAGAAGGGAGATAATAAAATAATAAAAATATAAAATAATAAAATTCTCACGACGTTTCGACTGCAACACAAGCAATCATCACCAGGTGTGAAATCCGCTTTCGTAGCGGATTTCAAATTTTCTTGCTGTGGATTTCACACCTGATGATCATTGCTTGTGTTGCAGTCGAAACGTCGTGAGAATTGTTATTGTTTAATATGTTTATTCTTTTATTATTTTCCTCATACGTGACTTTACCGAAAGCACCAAGAATATGTGGTTTTCTTAGTTTATATAATTTTCGGCAAAGAAATGTCCTTGTTGTCGTTTTAACACTAAAATATCGTGCAACGTCTTGACACACGCACACACCTTCAACTTGACCACAGTACGCAGACTGTAACGGTGACTGTGAATGCTGACACATCCACTCCGTCTGCCCGTGTGTGATGCGCGTAGCGAGACGGTTGCAGACACAACGGTCGCATGCCCGGCTTTGCCGAGCCTGCAGACGGATTCGTGAATGTGTCGGATATGGGAACGCCGATAGAAATCGACAGCAACACAGTGCCGGATTATCGTAGGAGCACAAGTAGCTACACAAGTAGCTACACATGCAGCTACGGGCCCCGCGCTAAACGCTTTCAAGCTATAAATTCCGGTTCAGTGATTCTGCACTTGCTCTATTACTATAGTACTATACAGCCTTCAACCTTTATGAACGACCGGGTATTTTAGGTTAGCGATTTGTCGTATTATCTGGCTGAATAGCAAATGAAAATACAATTACTTTACTATGCAAGTAATAAAAAATATATATATTTAAGTGTTTTTATTTATTTAGGACCCCTTTATAACAACATATACTACATGCCCCGCACTAGCTTCATCCGGCACTGTAGCTACACACCAAAGACAAAGATCACCCGTGTAGCCTTAATATCTAAACACCACCACGATAGACACTCACTCACACACGTTTGCCCAACAAATGCACGTACGCATTTTGAACTTCTTTCGCACCGTACGTAGCCAACCGTGCTAATCGGAGGTGCGGGGGAAGGACAACAAACTAAACACACAAAAAAGCAGTTCGCAAGAGATGAGTTTGTGAATCTAGATGATGATTTAAAAGTGCATAGCCCCAGTGGCTTCCTGATATCGGAAGGAAAGAGCGTTCCAGACGGCCGCAGAAGCGCATCTGAAAACGCTGCGCGATGCAGTGACCATAGCAGCAGCAGCTGCTGGTGCAAGGATAACCATAATCGTATTTCGCGTGATGGTGGTTCATTGTCCTTGACGAGATAAACAAAAAGGTAAGATAGTTCAAGGCTGCTCTCAATGTTTCACTGAAAATGGGAAACAAAAATAAATTCTACAAATACATTCGAGATTATTCAAAGATCGCGTGATCATCTGCAGACCATGACCGTCACACCAAGGACACAGATCCCCCGTATAGCCTTCACATACTTTTGGGGAAAGGGCTGTTAGCGAGCACCTACGAAAGTCGCTAAAATACAGGATGGAGTGGGTGACCAGCACCACGCCCGCTTTTGTCTCCCCAGTGGCGATGTTTACACACCGCACCAGGTACTCATTTGAGGCTGAGTCCACCTAGGGGAGGCCCAGGACCGGTTCAGATAAATCGTCACTGGGGTTGACCATGAGCGGGAATGGTCACCAGGTTTGTAGCGCAGCGCGCTAACCGCTACACAGACATACACACATTAACAGACTAAGTATCGGGGCAAGCATCAGCAGGCTCTCACCAGATCGATAAGAAAGTTACCAGCAAAACGACCTCACTCATATGTATAGATATAAACGCAATGACCACATCCAGTAGCAGTGTGTGTGCGTGGTATGATTCGGGAGCGATAGTGCAGTGGTGAGCGCGCTGTGCTCAGAACCCGGAGACCTGAGTTCAATTCCCGCTCAAGGCCAACGCCGGTGACGATTATCTGAACGAGTCGCAGTCCTGGGCCTGCCCTTAGGTCGGCTCAGCCTCAAATGAGTACCTGGTGCGGTGTGTAGAAAACATCGGCACTGGGGAGACAAAGGCGTCCGGGCGGGGTGTTGGCCAACCGCCCACCACCTCGTGTGCCGTGCCGGCCTTCATAGGCGCTGCTCGCTAACAGCACTTGCCCCTACAGTCTGTTACAGGCTATACGGGGGATCTTTGTCTTATGATCGTGCGTGTTCGGACGAAGACGTCAAGGGGCACGACGTGAAGACACCTCGAGATGACAAGGGAGGGAGACGTTTGCGTCTGCTCCACGACCGCAGAAACCTCGACCGCGCGTATTGATCTCAACCAGTGTTGTGCCTAATCACTCTCGTACACCAACACCAACAACAATAACAGAGGATACAGGGCGGGGGTGTTTGGGTTAGATCGCATAAATATATCAATGTGTCGTTAAACCCAGCACCACCCGACACAGCCAATTAGTAAGGTGTGTCACGTAAACAGAACGTGGCCAATTCGTTACCGGCGCAGCACTAACCGCGTGTGTTGGAGAGCCAAGCCGCAACGTTGTTAATGCTATCCAACACACACCGACGCACTAATCGCCTGTGTCGGGTGGTGGCGGGTTTAACGACACATTTATATATTTACGCGATCTAACCCCATACAAAAAAAACAACCTGATCATGGATGATATTGGTCGCGAAAGCCTATACCACGTGTTCAAACACGGAGAACAAAGCTTCCCCGGCAAAAGCCGACGTTAAAGACCCCCCCCCTCCCCTACCTCCACGCAGGCAGGCGTGGAGGTGACATTGTCTGGACGCGGTGGCTGTGTACACAAAGATCCCCCGTGTAGCCTGCAAAGGCTGCCGAGGAAGGGGGGGCAGCAAGTGCTGTTCGCGAGCACCTACGAAAGATCGCAGTATGGGGATGGTTTCGTCGCCTTATCACTACCCAGTTCGCTCAACGTTTACACACCGCAACAGGTACTCAGTTGAGGCTGAGCATACCTAGAGGCTGGCGGCGCGGGGAGGGGGGGCGCCCAGGACCGGTTAAAATAATCATCGCTGGTGTTGGTGGCCGTGAGCGGGAATCGAACTCGGCTCGCAGGGTTCTTTCGCGCAGCATAGCGCTAACCGCTGCGCCACCGCTCCCCACTCGAACCGCTCCGTACAGACACAGACACGCGCGCGTACGGACGCGTGGTGCGTGATCGAACGGAAGAAGACTTTCAAACTGCGTTCTCCTTTAATTGTTTAAATATCGCGCGGTGCAAAACGATCGATGGCGACAACAACAACAACAACAAGCAGCAGAGAGGCTTCACCTGGAGTGGCCATGCGGCATTAGTGGCGAATGAATGACGGTGTTTGTCGGTGTTTGTCGCGTCGTGAATTATGCACGCGCGGGCAATTAACACCCGTGAGCATCGCGAACAAGTTTGGTGTTAAATCATCATCAGCCTCCACAGCCAACAAGTTCGAGTGTACAGAGCTGTACCGCACGCGCGCGTGTGTGTGTGTAACGCGTGTGTGTGTATAACGTGCGTGTGTGCAATGCGTGTGTAACGCGTGTGTGTATAACGTGTGTGTGTGTGTAACGCGCGCGTGTGTGTGTGTGTGTAACGCGCGTGTGTGTGTGTGTAACGCGCGTGTGTGTGTGTATAACGCGCGTGTGCGTGTGTGTAATGCGTGTGTGTGTGTAATGCGCGTGTGTGTGTGTGTAATGCGGGTGTGTGTGTATAACGTGTGTGTGTGTAATGTGCGTGTGTGTGTAACGTGCGTGTGTGTGTGTAACGCGTGTGTGTGTAATGTGCGTGTGTGTGTATGTGCTCACGGCTAACACCATGTGACGATTATCTGAACCGGTCCCGGGCCTCCCCTAGGTCGACTCAGCCTTAAATGAGTACCTGGTGCGGTGTGTAAACATCGCCACTGGGGAGACAAAGGCGGTTGGGCGTGGTGCTGGCCACCCACCCCCTCGTGTACCGTTCCGGCCTTCATAGGTGCTCGCTAACAGCACTTGCCCCTACAGTCTGTTAAGGCTATACGGGGGATCTTTGTCTTTGTCTAACGGGCTTATGTATGTGTGTAACGCGCGCGTGTGTAACGTGTGTGTGTGTAATGTGCGTGTGTGTGTGTAACGTGTGTGTATGTGTAACGCGTGTGTGTAACGTGCGTGTGTGTAACATGTATGTGTGTGTACCGGTCCTGTGCTTCGCGTAGGTCGACTCAGCCTCAAATGAGTACGTGACGCTATGAGTAAAAATCGCCACTAGGGAAGACAAAGGCGTCCGGGTGTGATGCCGACTGGATTGTTCTACTCGCCCTGTGACAACGTACGCTCGCACAGAGCCACCAACAGCAGCTTATAAAGGGGGATCTTTGTGTTGTGTGGACACGCAACCCCCGTGACGTGGCGTGGGTGAGAACTTTATCCAACAGTTTATTGACAAATTATCATCATCATCATAATAACGCACCATTATAATTGGGACATTTTACGTAGCGTGTTAAATGGAAAAGTCATCGTCGTCTGAAACGTTTGCACCGAGGCTGCACTATTTTATTGCCCTCGATAAATTGTCCACGTCAGCCCAAAGTCGCGAGTTCAAATCCTGCTTGACTCAGCCCACCATCATCATCATCATCATCTCACCCGGGTCGATAAAATTAGTACCACGTCGTGGGTTAGTCAACAGCGGGTGTCCTTTGCATGCAACTGGCTCTGCGGGGGCCTATAAACAAGAGATGAGCAGCAACCAATGTCCGTTTGAGCCAGGGGGGAAATCACTCACAGGCCAAGAATGCGTTGCTTTTTTGACTTTTGTTTTAATAGTTTCCTGTCCGCGTGGGGAATTCCAGCCGAACCACCGCCCCATCTCCACCCCCTCCCCACGAACCCCCCCCCCCCTGCCATCCCAGCATCCCCCCCCCCCCCCCAGCCACATCCACCCACACAGTTTAATCGGCGCTGTCCTTTATGCGCGAGCGACAGGGATCAGTTGAACATCAATTCATCGCTACAATAAAAATGTCCGCCGTAATCAATAGCGGTGGCGGCGACGATTGTGCGAGTCGGGTAAGTTTATCCGACCTCTGGCTCCTCGGGGTTCAAGGTCGAGGTTTTTTTTATTTTGAGGTCGCACACCACCCCCACGCACCCCTCCCCCCCTACCCCCCCTGTCGGTGGCTTGGCTATTACGCGTGCTCAACCGAACGGCGCTTTGTAGAAGTTCAAGTTGCATCGCTCACAATAGCTCCATCCATTACGCCTGACTCAACAATTAAATTTGACTCGGGCCGTGAGCGAGGGTTTAGCGAGGAGGAGGAGGAGGAGGTGGAGCTACGGGGTGGGGGGTTTTGCGCTGGAAACGCGCGGCTTAAGAGTGGATTGGGGATCTCGCGGTGTTTTGACATCGGAACTCGTGCCCTCGATGGTGATGATGTCAATAAGGGTTGATATCAATTGTGGTGGTGGTGGTGGTAGTGGTGATGTTGATTGATGATGATGTTGGTTACGATAGTGGTGATGATTATGGTTGTGGTGATGGTGGTGATAACGATATCAGGGATGATGAGGACGATGGTGGTGGTGGTGATGACGTTGATGATAATGATTTTAGTGAAAATCTTAGTGGCAATGATGATTATGTTGATGACAATGAATTTAGTGACGGTGATGATGATGATAATGATGATAGTGGTGGTGATGACGACGACGATTATAGCCGGCATGATCATGATGATGATGAAGATAATCATGGGTGATCAGAGTGGCAGCCATGATTATGATGATGGTTGCGGTACAAAATTACAACATAAATCGTCGTGGCCCCGGTTGGGTCAGCGGGGTTAATGAAGGACGATTGCGACTCGTTAAATTGAATTATCAGCAAATGGGAGTTGTCAACCGCTAATTAGGAACACAACGCGCAATCAATTCCCGTCAAGCGAAGCGCCGTGGCGTCAGCTGAGTGTGTGTGGATGACGCACGTGGCGAGACGTGGGGCATCTGACACCACCACCACCCCCCCTAACGGTGCTCACCTCCGACCCACAGTGACCAGCAGCGGTGAAGTTCATCGGGGTAGTAAGATTCGTATCGTGTATTTTGTTTGTTTGTTCAGTTCGTTCTTCGGCTTCTGTTGCGCCGTCGCGTTTCAAGCTGAGCGCAAGGCCGGCAACGTTCGGATGGCTCGTCGGGGTTTTGTTACTCGGCTGCGGATGAGAACGGGACGCGCCTGCACGGGTTTTGTGACCTCGGAACTCGGCCACAGAGGCAACGACGAGGGGGGGGGGGGAGAGAATTTGCAAAGGGGACGAAGCGACGAAGCAATGCTCGGCGAGACGTCATTGTGGGTTTTGTATTTTAGCGGCGGGCACAATTCCGCGTCGTAATTTCTGATCAACAAAGTGCCGATGCAATTACGTTGTTTGTTGTTTGATGTTGTTACCGTAATACTTTCTGTGGGTTGATTACATTTCGGCTTGGGGTACATGGTGGTTTGTCGTCGGTATTTTTCTCACACGCAGACTGCTGCTGCTGATGCGGATGCGTAGGCCTCGTCCAGTGAGTGGGGTGTGGCGAACTAATACGCACAGTGATTTATGTGCTTCTGAACAAGGACGGTTGCCTGAAACGTCGCCTATTACCGTATATTTCATTTTCATAGTTCTGCCTTTTAAGGCCACACGCGCGCGGCGCTTTTGTTATTCACGAATGTGTTGATTCTTTTTGTTAACGGGTATAGACCGTGTTTTAGTGACCTTACTGACTCAGCCACGTACATTCTAACGATGTTCTAGAAGGACTAGACTACTGAAATTTGCCCAATTGTAGTCTACGTTTATAAGCTGCACAGCAATATATGGAATATGCCTTTATTTTTATATTTATCGTCAGAACCCATAATCTTCTTGGTTCTTTCGGTAAAGTCACGTAGAATGGAAATAATAAAATAATAAAAATAAAACATAATCAAATAATTCTCACGACGTTTCGGCCACAACGCAAGCAGCCGTCCTCAGGTGGAGACAGAGCTGTCTGAAAGACAGCGCTCCAATGAGGACGGCTGCTTGTGTTGTGGCCGAAACGTCGTGAGAATTATTTTATTATGTTTTAGTTTTATTTTATTTTATTATTATTTCCCTTCTACGTGACTTTACCGAAAGAACCAAGAAGATGAATCCTTGCAGTCACGAAAGCTTTAAATCGAAACGTAAAAATGTTTTATTTTTATTATTGTATTACTTACATTCTACGTAACTTTACCGAAAGAACCAAGAAGATGAATCCCTGCAGTCACCAAAGCTTTAAATCGAAACGTAAAAATGTTTTATTTTTATTATTTTATTACTTACATTCTACGTAACTTTACCGAAAGAACCAAGAAGATGAATCCCTGCAGTCACCAAAGCTTTAAATCGAAACATAAAAATGTTTTATTTTTATTATTTAATTACTTCCCTTCTACGTGACTTTACCGAAAGAACCAATAAGATGAATCCCTGCAGTCACGAAAGCTTTAAATCGAAACATAAAAATGTTTTATTTTTTATTATTTAATTACTTCCCTTCTACGTGACTTTACCGAAAGAACAAAGAAGATGAATCCCTGCAGTCACGAAAGCTTTAAATCGAAATCTGTGGGTATCGTCGGTGGGGGGGTGGGGGGGCCGCACTAAAGGGCCGTCAGTGGCCCTTGCAATGAATGACGCCGTTGCTGCACCGCGATCCTGATGCGTCTTCACACTTCGTGTCTGTATCGAAGTGACAATCATTACGAATACACTCGCAACAACAACAACACAAAACCCCAACACACACACACACACAGACACGTGTCCGATTATATCCACGGATGATGGAAGCGGGTCAAACGATGCCATTCGCGTGCCACGCCGAGCTAATATGCAGCAAAGGTGCAGTCGATGTGCCACGTGTGTGTAGCAAGTGTGTACAGCAAGTGTGTGTAGCGAGTGTGTGTAGCAAGTGTGTGTACAGCAAGGGTGTGTAGCAAGTGTGTGTAGCAAGTGTGTGTAGCGAGTGTGTGTAGCAAGTGTGTGTAGCCAGTGTGTGTAGCAAGTGTGTACAGCAAGTGTGTGTAGCAAGTGTGTACAGCAAGTGTGTGTAGCAAATGTGTGTGAAGCAAGTGTGGGTAGCGAGTGTGTGTGTGACGAGGGGTGTGTGTGAGTGTGTGTGACGAGAGTTGTGTGTGTGTGACGAGGGTTGTGTGTGTGTGTGTGACGAGGGGTGTGTGTGTGTGTGTGACGAGGGTTGTGTGTGTGTGACGAGAGTTGTGTGTGTGTGTGTGACGAGGGTTGTGTGTGTGTGTGACGAGGGTTGTGTGTGTGTGTGACGAGGGGTGTGTGTGTGTGTGACGAGGGGTGTGTGTGTGTGTGTGACGAGGGTTGTGTGTGTGAGACGAGGGTTGTGTGTGTGTGTGACGAGGGTTGTGTGTGTGTGTGACGAGGGGTGTGTGTGTGTGACGAGGGTTGTGTGTGTGTGTGACGAGGGTTGTGTGTGTGTGTGTGACGAGGGGTGTGTGTGTGTGTGAGACGAGGGTTGTGTGTGTGTGTGACGAGGGGTGTGTGTGTGTGTGTTTGACAAGGGTTGTGTGTGACGAGGGTTGTGTGTGTGTGTGTGACGAGGGGTGTGTGTGTGAGACGAGGGTTGTGTGTGTGTGTGACGAGGGTTGTGTGTGTGTGTGTGACGAGGGATATGTGTGTGTGTAACGAGGGTTGTGTGTGTGTGAGTGTGACGAGGGTTGTGTGTGTGTGTGTGACGAGGGGTGTGTGTGTGTGTGACGAGGGTTGTGTGTGTGTGAGTGTGACGAGGGTTGTGTGTGTGTGTGTGTGTGACGAGGGGTGTGTGTGTGTGTGACGAGGGTTGTGTGTGTGTGTGTGACGAGGGTTGTGTGTGTGTGTGTGACGAGGGGTGTGTGTGTGTGTGAGACGAGGGTTGTGTGTGTGTGTGACAAGAGGTTGTGTGTGTGTGAGTGTGACGAGGGTTGTGTGTGTGTGTGTGTGACGAGGGGTGTGTGTGTGTGTGACGAGGGTTGTGTGTGTGTGTGTGACTAGGGTTGTGTGTGTGTGTGTGTGACGAGGGATGTGTGTGTGTGTGAGACGAGGGTTGTGTGTGTGTGTGACGAGGGTTGTGTGTGTGTGTGACGAGGGTTGTGTGTGTGTGACGAGGGTTGTGTGTGTGTGTGACGAGGGGTGTGTATGTGTGTGTGGCCGGTGAGACGATCCTCGTGGGGAGCGGTGGCGCGATGGGTTAGCGGCACTGCGCTACAACACCAACGATCCGTAGTTCGATGTCTCGCTCACCACCCAATAATATTCGGGCCGGTCCTGGGCCACCCCAAGGTCGACTCGGCCTCGAATGAGTAGCTGGCGTGGCGCGTCAACGTTCTCAATAGGGAGACAAAGGCGGCCGGTGCAGTGTAGTCCACCCAACCCCTGGGGCGCCGTGCGGGCCTTCATAGGTGCTCGCTAACAGCGCTTGCCCCAACAGTCTGTTCAGGATACACGGGAGATCTTGGTTGAAACGATCATCTCGGGCACCTGGGTGCAACAACCTCCATGCCTCTCCAGCAATTCTCTCGCCCATGTGCCCAGGCGCGTTAATGAAGTATGGACGTTGAATTTCTTTCGCGCTGTACATAGCCAACCCTACTAATCGGTGGTGTGATGATGACACTGTACGTCGAACTTCTTTCGCACCGTACCTAGAAGCTCCCACACCGAGGAGATGAACATCTGTGATCTGTGATCGGTGTTTGGAATTGAACTCAAGACGTTGAGCGCGCAGCACTTTCAACAGTGTTCTATTATTTTATTTTACCTGAGCTCGTTCACAGAAGCGACAACGCCATCACAGATGGTAGCTGACATTTAGAGCAACCGAATGCTCTAAACGCGTGTCTCTAGCGCGTGTGCACGTGTACACGTGTGTGTGTGTGTCTGTTGTGTGTGGGCGATAGTAGTGGGGGAGCGGTTGTGTAGTGGTTAGCGCGCTGCGCTATGAAACCGACGACAAGGGGTTCGATTCCCGCTCACGGCCAACACCCAGTGACGATTATCTGAACCGGTCCCGGGCCTCCCCTAGGTCGACTCAGCCTCAAATTAGTACCTGGTGCGGTGTGTAAACATCGCCATTGGGGAGACAAAGGCGGTCGGGCGTGGTGCTGGCCACCCAACCCCCTTGTGTACCGTTCCGGCCTTCATAGGTGCTCGCTAACAGCACTTGCCCCTACAGTCTGTTAAGGCTATATGGGGGATCTTTGTCTTTTGTTGTGTGTGGGAAGCGGTAACGTGGTTAGTTAGTGCGCTGTGAACTAACCACGGCCGACTCGAGTTCGATTCCCGCTCAAAGACATCGACACCAGTGACGATTATCTATACAGATCCTCTTCTAGGTCTACTCAGCCTCAAATTAGCACCTGGTGCGGTGTGTAAACATCGCTACTGGGAAGACAAAGGCGGCCGGGCGTGGTGTTGGCCACCCACTCTCTCGGTGTTCGCTACCAGCACCTGCCCTAACAATCACTCCCTCGAATTGACTTAACAACTCACTCACTGCCCGTAGTGCACACTCCACCATCACTCCACCATCTCTCACACTCCACCATAACTCCACCATCTCTCACACTCCACCATCTCTCACACTCCACCATCTCTCACACTCCACCATCTCTCACACTCCACCATCACTCCACTATATCTCACACTCCACCATCTCTCACACTCCACCATCACTCCACCATCTCTCACACGCCACCATCACTCACACTCCACCATCTCTCACACTCCACCATCTCTCACACTCCACCATCACTCCACCATCTCTCACACTCCACCCTCTCTCACACTCCACCATCTCTCACACTCCACCATCTCTCACACTCCACCATCTCTCACACTCTACCATCACTCACATTCCACTCCACCATCACTCACATTCCATTCCACCCTCCACTCCACCATCTCTCACACTCCACCATCTCTCACACTCCACCATCACTCCACCATCTCTCACACTCCACCATCACTCCACCATCTCTCACACTCCACCATCTCTCACATTCCACTCCACCATCTGTCACACTCCACCATCACTCCACCATCTCTCACACTCCACCATCTCTCACATTCCACTCCACTATCTGTCACACTCCACCATCACTCCACCATCACTCACACTCCACCATCACTCCACCATCACTCCACCATCTCTCACACTCCACCATCAATCACATTCCACTCCACCATCTTTCACACTCCACTCCACCCTCCACTCCACCAGCTCTCACACTCCACCATCTCTCACACTCCACCATCTCTCACACTCCACCATCTCTCACACTCCACCCTCCACTCCACCCTCCACTCCACGCTGCTCCTCTAAACTACTTCGAGGCGCGCGGCTCAATCAATGGGCCGGATCAGTGAGCGGTTAAAGTCATGTAAAGGGATATGAGTTCATTACGACAATTAGGAGCGCGCATTGTTGAGATGGCCACACGCGGTTTAAAAAGCTGCTGCTGCTCCTTGATGATGATGATGAAAGGAGCCGGCTCCCATACAGAACCAGCCCCACCCAGCCCCCCCACCAGCCCCCCCACCAGCCCCCCCCGCCAGCCCCCCCCCCCCCCCGCCAGCCCCCCCATGTTCCTGGAACAATCTCAGCCGCGGTTCTTTAAGTGAAGCAATGAAATTCATTTTTCAGTTTTTTGGCGACCCACGGTCGGCTCGCACTCGATATGTACAAAAGCAACGAACGTGTGTGCGTGTATATAAATAGTCACAAATAAATTGACGATATATATTAAAGCAATGTGTACGGGCGCCTTGCGATATGACGTTTGAAAAGTACGTGTTATCATTAAATATGTGTATGTAGATATCCCTCGCTTCGTGCGGGCAGCAGGAGTGGTAGATGCGTTCCAAAAACAAGAGGCGCACGATGCGAAATCGCACGAGGAGACGGCTGCTTGCCGAGTAGCGCACACACAGTACACACACACAGTACACATACAAATATAAAGATCCCCCGTATAGCCTGTTGGGGCAAGTTCTGTTAGCAAGCACCTATGAAGGCCAGAACGGCACACGAGGGGGTTGGGTGCCCAGCACCACGCCCGGCCACCTTTGTCTCCCCAGTGGCGATGTTTACACACCGCACCAGGGTACTCATTTGAGGCTGAGTCGACTTAGGGGAGGCCCAGGACCGGTTCAGATCACCGTCACCGATGTTGGCCGTGAATCGGGAATCGAACTCGGGTCGCTAGGTTCGTAGCGCAGCGCGATAACCGCTACACTACCACTCCCCACAGTAGCACACACAGTACACACACAGTACACACACAGTACACACACAGTACACACACACAGTACACAGTAGCACACACAGTACACACACAGTACACAGTACACAGTGCACACACACAGTACACAGTAGCACACACACAGTACACCGTAGCACACACACAGTACACACACACAGTACACAGTAGCGCACACACAGTACATACACACAGTACACACAGTAACACACACAATACACAGTACACAGTGCACACACACAGTACACAGTAGCACACACACAATACACACGCAGTAACACAGTACACACAGTACACACACAGTACACCACAGAGCCGCATGTAGAGTCAATTGAAACCGCATACTGCAGATACTTTCTGGGTCGAAATATGTTAGCCGCATATACAGCGCGAGATCGCACGGGCCGAAATCGGGCGAAGCGATGGGACCTGTTTATAAAGACAAGCTGAGAAGTGCGCAAAGGAGCTTTGAGAGAGATCGAGAGAGATCGAGAGAGAGAGAGACGCGTTTAAAACGACATCAAGCGACAGCAAAGGAAGAAGCACGTGGATGACAATAAGATCGCCAGACTTTGGTGAAGTCGTCCACAAAGCAAAGTCGGTCGGTCTTGGACAGGGGCACGAGTCGTCACTTGGAAGAGATGATGATGATTGATGATGATGATGATGATTATTGATGATTATGAATAATTATTAACGATGATGATGATGATGATGTTTGATAATAATGATGGATGATGTCGATTGATGATGATGGATGTATGATGTTGATGATTGATAATGAATGATGTATGATTGATGATGATTAACGATTATTAATGATAATGATTGATAATGAATGATTGATGACATATGATTATGATGATGATGGATGCTGATGATTGATGATTATGAATGATTATTGATGATGATGATTGATAATGAATGATGTATGATTGATGATGATTAACGATTATTAATGATGATGATGATAATGATTGATAATGAATGATTGCTGACATATGATGATGATGATGATGGATGTATGGTTATTATGATTGATAATTAATGAAGATTGATGTATGATTGATGATGATGATTGGTGATTAATGATGATGATTGATGATGATAATGATCGATAATGAATGATTGATTGTGTATCATGATAATGATGATCAATGATGATGGCCAATGGTCAAGATTAATAGCGGAGTGCAGGCGAGGAATGGAGCGCGTCTGAGAGAGGACGCCCGCCTGGGAGATGGAGCGATTAAAGCACTTCGCTTGATTTCAGGTTTGTTTTAAATGCATCGCAGAACCGTGAGAGATGGTCGTGGATCATATATACAGAGAGAGAGAGATGCACCATTGGTATGCTTTGAGAAGAGCAACTTAACGGGATATTGAGTCTAATCGATGTATCGTCAACATTAGCCAGGGTCGATCCACCGCTGGATGAAGGCCTTCCCAAGCCATCGTTCATATATGAACAACAAACATACGTCTGCACACAGCACACAGGTACTCGTTTTTTGAGGCTGAGTCGACCTAGGGGAGGCTCGCGACATGGGTCAGATAATTAGTCATTGGTGTTGGTGGCCGTGAGCAGGAGTCGAACTCGGGTGACTGGGTTCGTGGCGCAGTGCACTAACCGCTACGCTGCCGCTCCATTCGCAAGTATCTGATGATGATGATGATAATAATCATGACAACGCTCCAATTCAATAAACGCGGCAACTCTTATCCATTACTGCATCTTCAGAAGAGTGTTTTGTTCGCACCTCCGATTCGTACGTGTGGCTGTGTACGGTGCGAAAGAAGTCCAACATACATACATCTTGAATAGTGCTGTTCATTCTACTATATATAGACATATGTAAAACACGCAAATAAACTAACATTCAAATAGAGATTTGTTCACACACTCAGTAGGCACATACGTACATTGTATAAATGTATATTTATACATACGCACGCATGAGTGCACACGCGTAGCCTTCAACAGACTACGGAGGCCGGAACGGCACACGCACATTCGCCTTTGTCTCCACCAGCAGCAGTTACTAATTTAAGGCCTAGTCGACCTAGGGGTGGCCCAGAACCGGTTCAAATATTCACCACCGTCATTGGCCGTGAGCTCACGCACAGAACCATCGGCAATCGACTCTCCATCGTGACCATCATCAATACCCCACCACAAATCTGCCTGTCACCTGATGATGCCAGTTGTAATTGCTTGCGAAACGTCGTACTTGAATTGCAAATGTTGTGGATTTGCTCTCCAACACCCCGGTGTGCTGTGCTCGTGACGAATGGGCACGTGTCGTTCACGTGACAAACCTTACTAGTTGGCTGTGTCGGGTGGTGGCGGGTTTAACGACACATTTATTTATTTATTTAGGCGATTTAACCCCCCAAAAACACCCTCTATTATGGATGACCGCCACACTCAGCACATTCCTCACACACGCACACACACGTACACACACACACGTACATACACACGTACACGTACACACACACGTACACACACACGTACACAAACACACACACGTACACACACACACGTGCACACACACGTACACAAAAACACACACACACACGCACACACACGCACACACACATGTACACACACGTACACACACACACGTACACGCACATTCACTGGCTAGAATCACAGTCACGCACGATTACTCTCGTCATCATCATCAGCCCTGTCCAATCCACTGCTGGATGCTCACGCTACAAAGACGTGCCAGTGCCCGACGCCTAACACGCGCTATGAAGAAGGTCCAGTGCCCGAAACGTCGCCTATTACAACACGCATATGTTCACAATGCGAATGTGTGCGTGCGCTATGACAACGAACCCGTCCGCAGAGAACACATCACACGAGCGTGAGTGCACCTTGCAGAGTTTGTTGTCCAGTAATTCTGTTGCACCCCGCGTGTTTGCATGTGCGGGGAAGGGGCGTATAGGAACTCCGTGCGCGCTTGGGAGAGAGTTAAAGAGAGAGAAGGCCGTATAGATAATGCTGTTTTTATTACCATTACCATTATTATTATTGTCATGGGTTACGGAGCAGAGGCTCCGAGCACAGCATCGCAGAGCGCCAGCAACAAGCTGCACCGAACGTGCTGGAGGGTTGTTGTAGTGGGAAGGTGGGGAACGAGCCGATTTGGAACGGAAGATGCGCAAAAGGAGGTGAGGTTAGTTGCGGTGTCGGCGAGTGGGTCGGTGAGTGGGGGGGGAGGCGAGAGGGGGTGAAGCGTGTTGCTGTAACTTGCAGGTGTGGTGAGTCAGAGAGTGAGTGCAATGCGTGAAATATCGCTACGAGGGAGACAAAGGCGGCCGGGCGTACTGCTGGCCGCCGACTGCCTCGTGTGCCGTGTCGGCCTTCATAGGTGCTCGCTAACAGCGCTTGCCCCAACAGTCTGCTAAGGCTATACGGGTGATCTTTGTATCTTTTGTGATGACCTGTATGGACTGCTACCAGCGGTGTCGAGGTCGGCCTCTGAGGAGGAGGAGGCTTGTGAAGGACGCCGCTTGGCAGTTGGAGGCAGTCGCCCTCCAGCAACAACGGAGACGGAGGAGAGACGCTCACAACAACGAGCGGCGCGCCGGGTGGATAAAACGCAGCAAGTTGGTACAGTGGAGAGCACAGGTGGTGCATCTGCCGGTCATCTCAGTCAATCAACCCATGGCACCCGCGTCTTTCCCGTGACTTCCTGACAGAGCATTTGACACTCTACGTGGCTTAAAAGTGCACCTAGCCTGGCACAAGCGACCTGTAACGTCACCACCACTTAATAGCGAACGGCGGTCGTTGCTACACGCACACATACACATATGTAGGTATATGCACACGTGCCTATGCACTTGTGATACATACAAACACACATATCTAAATAAATGTCCGTCCAGGTTCAGACACGTGCATATTTGATCCTTGTGGCGGTAACCCGTGGTACGAAATAATACAAAATGGGCCGAGGCAATTAAAGATGTTATTTCTGGGACACTTTTTTCCCAGAGGTGTAGTTAACTCTGCGACTGGGGTACCAATCAATCCGCGATGTCGAAACGCCACACATCAGCATAACAAAATCCGTCATCGATAAATTCAACTTTGAATAGCGCATCGTGTACAGCTCGTCGAGATGAGTCCTTTGCCGCGTCGCCGACCATCAACAGACTAAAAGTAACTGCATCACTGACATCGTGCGAGAGCCGGGGTCCTATGGAACACCGGGGTACCGCCACAAGGCTCATTTAACACAGACGCATGCTTGAATCTTACACAGACGCACATAACACACGCCAAAGTGCACACCAGCACGCATGATACGCATTTACACTCACGCATACTCCACACGCGCATTCACACGCAACACACACACGAGTACACACGCGATATATACTTACAACAAAGACAAAGATCCCCCGTATAGCCTTAAACAGACTGTAGGGGCAAGTGCTGTTAGTTATCACAGACTATTTTTTTTTGGGGGGGGGGGTAATTAGCGAGCGCGTACGAGGCCGCCTTTGTCTCCCCACCGGTACTGATGATTTGGTTTTCATTAAGCACCTCCAGCGGACACACTTTGCAGACTGAGTCGACCTCGGGGAGGCCCTGTGCACGGTTCGGATATCGCCCGCCACTGATGTCAGCCGGGGGACTTGCAATCGAACTAAAGTTAATATCAGGCTGCGTAGCGACACCGCTGCCCCAAAGACAAAGATCACCCGTATAGCATTGACAGACTGTAGGGGCAAGTGCTGTTAGCGAGCACCTATAAAGGCCGGCACGGCACACAGCAAGTTGGCATGGTAGTGGGGGTACAGCTGGTGGTGCATCTCCCGGTCATCTCAGTCAGCCAACCCATGGCACCTGCTGGGTCTGTCCCGAGACCTCCTCCTGCACCTAGCCTGGCACAGTAGAGAGTACAGCTGGTGGTGCATCTACCGGTCATCCCAGTCAGCCAACCCATGGCACCTGTTGGGTCTGTCCCGAGACATCCTCCTGCACCTAGCCTGGCACAGTAGGGGGTACAGCTGGTGGTGCATCTACCTGTCATCTCAGTCAGCCAACCCATGGCACCTGTTGGGTCTGTCCCGAGACATCCTCCTGCACCTAGCCTGGCACAGTAGGGGGTACAGCTGGTGGTGCATCTACCGGTCATCTCAGTCAGCCAACCCATGGCACCTGTTGGGTCTGTCCCGAGACATCCTCCTGCACCTAGCCTGGCACAGTAGGGAGTACAGCTGGTGGTGCATCTCCCGGTCATCTCAGTCAGCCAACACATTGCACCAGCTGGGTCTGTCCCGAGACCTCCTCCTGCACCTAGCCTGGCACAGTAGGGGGTACAGCTGGTGGTGCATCTCCCGGTCATCTCAGTCAGCCAACCCATGGCACCTGTTGGGTCTGTCCCGAGACATCCTCCTGCACCTAGCCTGGCACAGTAGGGAGTACAGCTGGTGGTGCATCTCCCGGTCATCTCAGTCAGCCAACACATTGCACCAGCTGGGTCTGTCCCGAGACCTCCTCCTGCACCTAGCCTGGCACAGTAGAGGGTCCAGCTGGTGGTGCATCTCCCGGTCATCTCAGTCAGCCAACCCATGGCATCTGCCGGGTCTGTCCCGAGACCTCCTCCTGTATAAAAAGCCTTCGACACTTCACGTGGCCTCAAAGTGCACCTAGCCTGGCACAGGCGCCGTGGTGACGTCGCCGTCACTTAGTGGCGAATGGCAGGGGTATCGGTTGGCATGTGTCGTATATACGCGGGTACAGGTGGTGCATCGGCCAGTCATCTCAGTCATCTCAGTCAGTCGACCCATGGCACCTGCTGGGTCTGCCCCGTGACCTCCTGCCAGCGGGCGTTCGACACTTCACGTGGCCTGAACGTGCACCTAGCCTGGCACAAGCGCCGTGGTGAGGTCACCGCCACTTCGTTGTGAACGTCGATTGCCGTTGTGTATCCGCGCGTGTGGATATATGTCCCATATGTGTATGGTGTGGGTGGTGGGGGGGGGGAACGGTAGCGTAGCGGTTAGCGGAGTTGTGTGGAAACGCGGACCAAACAAATAAACTCGTAGACGCCCGTGTATGGCCGGCAGTCAAGAGCAAGTTCGTGCGATCAACGCTCTCGCGAGAGGTCCACGCGGTTTGGCGCAAGGGATGCGTGGCTGGACTACCCCTCGTGAACGTCACGAGTCGGGAAAGAGAACCCCAGTTCGATTCCCGATCAGGATTATCGACATCCGTGACGATTACACTGGTCAACACACTTTTTCTGGCATAAGGTATTCCAACGGTTTTAAGGTAATTTTGGGGTGCTGATTCCAAAATCTGGCATCAGTTTTTGTCTTTCACATCAGGTTTTTGAGATATCAAATATTGCATTTTCAATCAAAACTGCAGAAGAAAAATATTAAATAAATGTGGATATCTACATAAAATTATATTATAAACACACTATCCTAAAAATACAGCACCATTTTTTAACACTAAAGCAGTCACTGACTGGCAACAACTTGCAATCATAAGTAACAGAGTTAATTTCGGGTAAAATCAATGAAAATGTGGTATGCCGATAGCATAAAAATGAGATGTGATAGAGCAAATCTGAGATCAGATTTGGAATCAGCACCCTGAAAATAGTCTAAAACAGCTGCAAAAGTCCAGGCCAGAAAAACATGTTTTTTTTTTGTTGACCAGTGTTATCGAAGCCAGTCACACCTGGGGGGGAGGGGGTGGGGAGCAGCCTCAAATGGGTACCTGGCTGCTGCTGTGTAGAAACATCGTCACGGGGGGAGACAAAGGCGGCCGGGCGTGGTGTTGGGCCACCCACCCCATCGTGAACCACCGTGACCGGCACTCATCAGCTAACAGCGCCCCCCCCCCCCCCCCACATTCTGTTGAAGGCTATACGGTGGATCTTTTGCTTTTTGTGTGTGAACGGGGTGTGTTTGCGTGTGTCATACTCGAGACTCGTACGGTGGGAGGGAGACTAATTAAGTTACATTTATGCAGATCGGACTAATGCGTAAACTCGCTCGCGGGGGTTTGTATAATGTTGTTGTTGTTGTTGTAGGACTCACAGCACAGAAGAAGAGAGAAGGGGGTGGAGATGTGAGGATGTTTCATTGTTCTCGTCTCAATGTTTCAGCCGAGGAAAATGAATTCTGCCTCTTTGTGCGTGTGCGTCCACTCTGGGGGAGCGGTGGCGTAGCAGTTGGCGCGTCGCGCTACGGACCCGGCCACCCGAGTTCGATTCTCGCTCACGGCCATCAACACCGGTGACGATTATCTGAACCGGACCTGGGCCTCCGCTTAGAGTCGACTCAGCCTCAAATGTGTACCCCCGTGCGGTGTGTAAACGTCGCCACTGGGGAGACAAAGGCGGTCGGGCGTGGCGCTTGAACACGCGCCGCCATGCGTGCTGTGCCGCGAACAGGACTTGCTCCCAACAGGCTGTTAGGGCTATACGGGGGATCTTTGTCTTTGAGCGAGTGAGTGCTTGAGGGTGAGAACGCGCGTGGAACAAAACCCAATTTCGAGACAGCGTTCATTATTTAACAGCTACCACAATAACAACAACAACAGCAGCAGCAGGAGCAGGAGCGTCTCTTCCCTTTGCAAATATCGCTGCGCGCTGATTGTGGCATAAATCGTGGTATTATGCTGCGGTAAATGACCCCATGGTGCTTGGGATCGTAAAGCCGCCTTAATTGTTTACATTGGTAATAGCCCTTCGAGATGATGATGATGATGCCCAGGCAACGCATGCAACTGTAGCAGTCCTGACGTATTGGTGGTGCGTGCGTGTGTGTGTCTGTGTGTGTGTCTGTGTGTTAAGTCGACTCAGCCTCAAATGGGTAGCTGGTGCAATGTGTAAACATTACCACTGGGGAGACAAAGGCGGCCGGACGTGGTGCTGGCCACCCACCCACCCCATCGTGTGCCGTTCCGGCCTCCATAGGAGCTCGCTAACAGCACTTGCCCCCGCAGTTTGTTAAGGCTATACGGGTGATCTTTGTCTTTGGGGCAGCGGTGGCGCTACGCAGCCTGGTATTAAGTTTAGTTCGATTGCAAGTCCACCGGCTGACATCAGTGGCAGGCGATATCCAAACCGGGCACAGGGCCTCCCCGAGGTCGACTCAGCCTGCAAAGAGTAGTCGCTGGATGTGCTTAATAAAAAACAAATCATCAGTACCGGTGGGGAGACAAAGGCGGCCTCGTACAAAGTCTGTGATAGCTTAACGCCGAGGGTGGGGGGGGGTGGGGGTGGGTCTTGTCTTTGTACGTTGCGTGTCTATGTATGGGTATGTGTGCGTGTTTGTATGTGCGTACGAGTCCGTGTGTGCGTGTGTATATACGCGGGCATGTGTCTGCGTGGTTGTGCAAATGTGCGTGCCTGCCTGGGTATTTACGCGCGCACGTGTCGCGTGTGTATATCGATGCAACTTGGGAGTCACGAATACACAGAGACAAATATCCCCAATGTAGATTTGAACAGACTGGTGGGGCGAGTGCTGTTAGTGAGCACCTATTAAGGCCTGAACGGTACACGAGGGGGTGGGTGAGCCTGTGTCTCCCAGTACTGATGTGTTTCGTTTAACCACACCACCGCACCCAGTTACTAATTTAAGGCTGAGTCGACTTAGGTGAGTGCCCAGGAACGGTTCGATGTTCGCCATGAGCTGAAATCGATCTTGGGTCCCACGGTTCCGCGGCGCATGGCTCAGTCGCGCGCAAATACAAAGATCCCCCGTGTAGCCTCCAACAAGACTGTTGGGGCAAGTGGCACGCTAGCACGCAGACACACAGCGGCACACAGCGCGTCACGCTGCCACACCGCGCGTGAGCGCGTGCAAGGGCTCACCTGTCTGGGTGAGCGCGTGCAAGGGATCACCTGTATGGGTGAGCGCGTGCAAGGGCTCACCTGTCTGGGTGAGCGCGTGCAAGGGATCACCTGTATGGGTGAGCGCGCAGATATCGAGTCGCAGCCGACCACCACGCCGCGTGGTGCGCGCACACGAAATACAGAAGTTCCCCGGATAGCCTTCAAGAGACTGCTGGGGTAGGTGAGCACCTATGAAGGCCGGAACGGTGTACGAATGGATTGTGTAGTGTGCCACACGTGTACACACCGTAACCCGCACACACACGTGGACGTTTAAGGACTTATACACACCGACGCCAAGAAGAAGACCACCCACCCCCTCGTGTGCCCTCCTAGGTGCTCGCTAACAGCACTTGTCCGCAGGAGCTCCTAGAGGTCACACGGTGGATCTTTCGTATTTGTATTTAATATCCAACGTTTACGAACGCCTTTATACAAGACAAAGATCCCCCGTATAGCCGTAACAGACTCCCAAGTGGCGATGACTACACACCGCACCAGGTACTCACTTGAGGCTGAGTCGACCTAGGGGAGGCCCAGGACCGATTCAAATAATCGTCGCCGGCGTTGGCCGTGAGCGGGAATCGAACTCGGGTCGTCGAGTTCATAGCGCAGCGCAATAACCCCCACACTACCGCTCCCCACGCTTACACACACACACATACACTCATATTAATGACAATTCCCGTTATGTTTAATGTTTTTAATTCACAACCCCACTGTCAATCCACTGCTGGATGAAGACATCCACACGCCGTGTCGCTATTGAGAGAGGGGGGGGGGGTATTTGTTCATACTTCACCGCGCCGGTGTGATGGCTAAATGGGGGGACATTTTAAAATCCGTACAACGCGTTGCATTCAATATACTGCACATATATATATATATGTGCGCGCGCTTTCACGAGTAAAGAACGGAGATTCTCCAGTCATTACAACGTGCGCGTTTTCACATTTCGATTTTATTTTCACGCGATTATATATATGTGTGTGTGCGCGTGTGTGCGGTGTCGTCAGAGAGAGGATGTGAGCCGCTCAGGAGAGATGGGGAGGTGAAGCCATCTCGGTGTGCAGCTGATGATGAGTCGATCGTCGAATCGCCAGATCGTGAGAGGCGGTGGCGCCTTGGAAGAGGGAGGGGGGTTTCATTCAGCAGTGGATCGATCATGGCTGATGATTATTTGTACGTGTAGATAACGGTGAGATTGTGTGTGTGTATATATACACACACGCGCGTGCATGGAGATCTAGTAAGTTAGAGGCACCTGCACGGACACACACACACGTGTGCGCGCGTCCATAGACACAGCAGGACACATCACAAAGACAAAGATCCCCCGTGTAGCCTTTTAAACAGAATGCCGGGCCAAGCACTGCTAAGGGCGGTACGGCACACGATGGGTCAGCACCACGCCCGGCCGCCTTTGTCTCCCTGTCGTCGATGTTTACACATCGCACGAGCGAGAATCGAACTCGGGTCATGGCCCGGTTCGGAGCACAGAGCGCTAACCACTGCGCCACCGCTCCCCGCGGACAGATTACACGCAAGCACACATTCATGAACATACACAAATACAAAGATCCCCCGTATAGCCTTAATATACTGTTGGGGCAAGTGCTGTTAGCGAGCACCTATGAAGGCCGGCACGGCACACGAGGGGGTGGGTGGCCATCACCACGCCCGACCGCCTTTGTCTCCCCAGTGGCGATGTTTGCTACACATTACACCAGGTACTCATTTGAGGCTGAGTCGACCTAGGGGAGGCCCATGACCGGTTCAGATAATCGTCACCGATATTGGCCTTACACACACAGACACAAGAAGACACATTACATAGACACGGATATAAACAACATTGACGTACCAGACAAAGATCCCCCGTATAACCCTAATAGTCTTTTAGGGCAAGTACTGTTAGCGAGCGCCTATTAAGGTGACGCACAAACACACAGCCACATACAGACACACGGATTAACTAAAATATGCTTTCACAGACATCAATCGTAATATTCTTCATCGTAATATATTAATTTCCACATTAATTAATAAAAACACGCAAACATTTGCAGCGTTTGATTAATAAATAGAGACACGTTAGAACGTTGCATTTTTTACGGAATGCAATTAATTTTCGCGGAGCTAATAAAAAAAAGGCGAATGCTTAACATACTTCTTGACCATATTGCATACAGTTTGTCAAGAAAATTCGTGCCAGCTATATGACATACAATATCCAAGGTTGTTGGGGTGGCAGTGTGTGTGTGTGTGTGGGGAGCGGTGGTGCAGAGGTTAGGGCTACGCTGCGCTACGAATCCGGCGACCCGAGTTCGATTCCCGTTCACGGCCACCAACACCAGCGCTTATCTGAACCGGTCCTGGGCCTCTCCTAGGTCGGCTCAGCCTCAAATGAGTACCTGGTGCGGTGTGTAAACATCGCCACGAGGGAGACAAAGGCGGCCGGGCGTGGTGTTGGGCCCTATCTCGTGTGCCGTGCCCTCATTCATAGGTGCTCACTAATAGCACTTGGCCCAACAGTCTGTCGAGGCTATACCGGAGATCTTTGTCTTTGTTTAAGGAAAAAAACATTAACAGGCTCGCGACGAGCGGTGGTGCAGCGGTTAGCGCACTGCTCTATGTGCCCGGCATCTGAGTTCAAATCCGAGGCCATGGCTCACATCGGTGGCAAACTTTTCCTCCCCCCCCCCCACCATCCCCCGCCCCCCTTCACCAACATGCACCGACCAGCATGGTGAAGTATGTTCAAATAACCACGGAAAAACACGGCGTTCTGTTAGACCTTGATCCCGCAGTGCGTTAAAAAAAAAGTCACGTACATTAGGAATTGTAAATTATGTGGTTCACAGTCAGATTCGCTGTTACGTGCACCGCAACACGTACCACCGCAATATTCATTTAAGCATAAATGACGACCGTCAAAATAACCACAGTTAAAAAAATATATACAAGGCTTATTTTAATTTTTCGTGTTAAAACATGTATTTTTTTTAATCTTACATTCAGGCAAAAAATTAAGAGAGGAGCAAAATAAAATTGCGCGATTATTATATTATTGTTACATCATCATCAAAATGTGCCATTCAACCGGTGCAAATTCTCATCGTCTGTAATTGTCTCTCTATTCTTCAAATCGCATGAGTCCACGCCGCGTGTACACACGGCTGCGATTAAAACAGACACGCGTGGAAATACAAAAATAGGCAAAGATCAGAAAGAACAAAATTTAAATGATCATCGCCATCGTACAGATTTGACAACAGCAGTAGCAGCAAAAAGCGAAGTTATATTAAAACGGTACGGCATATGATTGGAAAGTGGATAAGTCGCAATTGCGATTGGATTTGAATTCGCGTGTAACTCACAATGCGCGTGTGTAGCTGTGTGAGCACTTGCCCCAACAGTCTGTTGAGGCTATACGGGGGGCCTTTGTCTTTGTAACCCATGTGGGGAACGGTAGCGTAGCGGCTAGCGCGCTGCGCTACGAATGCCGGGTTCGATCCCCGCTCACGGTCAACATTGGTGACGATTATCTGAACCGGTCCTGGGGCTCTCCTAGGTCGGCTCAGCCTCAAATGAGCGCCTGGTGCGGTGTGTAAACATAGTCACTGGGGAGACAAAGGCGGTCGGGCGTGGTGCTGGCCACCCAACCCCCTCGTGTGCCGTGCCGGCCTTCATAGGTGCTCGCGAACAGCACTTGCCCGAGCAGCCTGTTAAAGACTATATGGGGGATCTTTGTATTTGCCTTTTGTGTAACCTATAGTGCGTGCGCGTGTGTGTGTCTATGTGTAATCTATAGCGCAGGTGTGTGGGTGTATGTACGTGGCTGTGTGTGTAACCTATAACGCGTGTGTGTCACTGGGTGTGTAACCTCTGGGATCGCGCCCGTGCCGTGGTCAAGGGCATTGCGCTCCGAACCCAGCGATGCGAGTTCCATTCCCGCTCACGGCCAATAACGGCGGCGACTATTTAAACCCGGTCCTGGCCCTCCTCTAGGTCGACTCAGCCTCAAATGAGTACCTGGTGCGGTGTGTAAACATCGCTACTGTGGAGACAAATGCGGCCGGGCGTGGTGCTGGCCATCCACCCCTCTCGGCCTTCACATGTGCTCGCTGACAGCACTTCCCCCAACAGCCCGTTACAAAGCGACACGGGGAGAGCGGCTGGGGAATCGTTGCCCTTTTGCTCGTAGTTGTTTACGGTAAGCCCGTTTGGTGAACTTTTTACGCACCGCACGTAGCCAATCGGAGTTGCGGCGACGCACAACGAACTTCAACATCGAGGGGGGGCGGGGGGGGGGGTAACGCGCGTAGCCGGGCGACTGAAACGCGGTAGAGGGGGAAGCCCCGTTCCATCATCCACGTGGGCCACGCTGGCCTGCCACGCTTAAACAAATGGGCCACGCTGTTCGGTGAGCTCACTCGCCGGAGGTAATTATCGCGATCGCTGTCGATCGAGGCGTGGAGACTCGCAGGTGAGAGGCTCCCGGAGAGAGAGGGGGGGGGGGTCACTCGGGTCAGGGGTCACCTCCCGCACTCACTCCCAACTTCTCGCTCTCGCTCTCTCTCTCACTACACAAACGGTTCAACCGACGACTTTCACGTTTTGACCGGTCGACTTGAAGCGGGCGATGCGCGTGGCGCGGTGTGTGGCGCACGTGCCGCGGTTGTGGCAATGGCGACGTTGCTGTACTCGATGTTAGTGACCCCGTGTCCAACGTGGCTTCAGAGCTGTTGCTGCTGCTGGCGGCAATAAAATTGATTTAAAAGTTTCTCACTCTCTACCCCTCTCTCTCTCTCGCGTCTCTCCTCGCTCCGTTCCATCTCATCTCTCTCTCTCTCTCATCAGCCCTACACTTTCCTCTCCACTCTGCTTTCTTTTTTTTTACGATCAGTGGTAACAAGAAGATGCTCGGTGTAGTCGGCACTTTGCTTCGTTCATCATTTCGTAATTTTTTTTTAAATAATAACTTTGCTTCATGTAAACCCCCACCTCTCGCTCACTCTCTCGCTCACTCTCTCGCTCACTCTCTCGTTCTGCACGCAGCCCTTCTCGCAGTCCGACGGCCTCCGACGGGTAGCTCATAACTGCATGCAGAGCTCCCCTCTCTCTCTCTCATCAGCCCTACACTCTCCTCTCCACTCTGCTCTACACTCTCCGCTTTCTGCCGCTCTTCGATGTCCATTCCATATCCGCTCCCCGCTATCCTCTCTCCCAGCTTTCACCGCCCCCCCCCCCTTTTCGTTCCGCTATTCTCCTTTCTTCCTCCGCCCACCCCCCCCCCCCGCTCTCCGTTCCCAGGGCGCGGCGAGGAACGAGGGAGCCGGGGTCTGGTGGCCACATCTCGTGCACGTGCGGGGAGCGGTGGCGCAGTGATTAGCGCGCCGCGCTACGAATCCCCGCAGTTCGATTCCCGCTCGCGACCAATAAATAGTGACAACATTTTTTAACTGTTTCTGGGAATCCCCGAAGGCCGACTCAGCCTTAAATGAGTACACCGGCGCAGTGTGTGGGAACATCAGCACTAAGGAGACAAAGGCGGCCGGGCGATGTGTTGGCCAGCCACCCCCTCGTGTGCCGTGTCGGCCTTCACATGTGCTCGCCAACAACAGCGCCTGCCCCAACAGTCTTTGTTAAGGCTGTAAGGGGGATCTTTGTCTTCGTATGTGTGTGTGTGTGCGTGCTTTGAGTGTGAATTCGCAACACCTGTCCAACACACGCGTGTGTCTCTGCGTGTGAAGGGGTTATTCGCGCATATGTATGCGTGTGCGTATTACGGCATATGCGCGTGTGCTGTTTCCGCTAACTTGCGTGCACCCCAACAGTCTGTAATGGCTATGCGTGTTGGTTGGGTACGTGGGGGGGGGGTGTACGTATCCGTGAACACGCGTGTGTGTATGTGTGTGTGAGCGCTTAGTTTTATTCGGATAGCGATATCAAACGGGCCTGTCCGTGGTGATACAATGCAACACGTAAAATACACACACACATATATGTAGCAAGTTATTGTTCAAATATTATTTATGACAAATTCAGCGTTTAGGCCGTCCGTGGGTTTTCATATATGTTGCCATTAAATAACAATGCCGAGAAATGCTGTTCAATAGTCTTTTGTGTGTGTGTGTACGGTTTTATAGATAAAAACGCCAACAAATTCTAGAGATATGTGAAGAAGACGCGCTGTTAATTGCATGAAATTAAATATTTACCGGAGCAGTTTTAACAACTGCCGCAGCTCAAGGAGGGTCGGTAATAGAATTAATTAGGACCACGTGTTTCAATATCTCAATTAACTAAAATCTACATAAGTGACAAATTGATATACACATGTAAATCAATGCCAATCCACCGCTGGATGAAGGCCTCTCGCAATCACTGCCAGGGCGTGGGGGAGGCTTTGGCAAGTCGAGTAGACGAAGTAGTTGCTTGAGCATACTTCACCACTCTGGTCATTGCGGGGATGGTGAAGGGTGGGAGGGTGGAAGGGAGGGTGGGTGGAAGGGTGGGTGGGAGGGTGGCTGGGAGTTTCCTAAAGGGGATGCGTTCGCCAATGATGCTAGCGCTGTCAGATATTACAACTCAGATGACGGCGAACAGAGATGAATATCCCCCCTCCCCCTTATAGCCTGTAACAGACTGTTGGGGCAAGTGCTGTTGACAAGCAGCACCTATGAAGGCCGGCACGGCACACGAGAGGCTGGGCAGCCAACACCACGCCGGTCCGCCTTTGTCTCCCCCAGTGTGCACCAACCACACACACAGCGCCGTACTGTATAACGAAACGTGATTGACATCACGCGACAAATGAAGTACGACATTTCGTACGTACATGGCGAGAGCCTCTTCGACACACACACACACACGCGCGCGCACGCACGCGAACGCACACGTCCACATACACAATTACGCACGCGCGCGGGCACACATCGTCGCGGTGATTATGCAGATGTGGGCCGCGAATTGTGGTGATGCACGCGCGCGCGGTGTGAGTTTACGCACGATGAGATGTGGACTCGATCGTGTCGCGTGATTATTATTATTATTATTATTCATCTTCGGTCCGCTCAACCGAACGATACCCCCCCTCCCCCGCCAACGTTTTACTTTTACGATTAATATTTGTGTTGTTGTTGTTGCAAAACATACATCGTCATTTTCTTCCTCTGTACCCTCTCGCTCGGCGGAAAGGGGGGGGTGGTGGTGGGGAGGCATACGGGACCCGCGACTTACGGTACGGCAAAAAGGGGGCTAAGAGAGAATGAGAGATCCCGAGTGAAAAACTCCCCAATCCGCAACCCAGACGCACAGAAGAGAGAGGTTCTGGAAGTCCGTCAATAGAGAGAGAGTCTCCCCCTCTCTCTCTCTCTCTTCTCTCCCTCTCTCTCTCTCTCTCCTGGCTGTGTTTGTGTTTCGGAAACAAAAGATTTGGCGCGTGTGGGCACGAATGCTAATGTTGATACAGAGTATGCGAGTATTGGTATAATTCTATATATAAAAAGCGTCAGCTCCACGCGCCTTGTGTGTGTGTGTGGCTGGCTTCCCCAGCCCATCGTGTACCGTTTCGGCCTTCATAGGTGCTCGCTAACAGCACTTGCCCCTGTTAATGAGGCTATACGGGGGGTCTTTGTCTTTGTGTGTGTAGTATGGCGGTGAGCGCGCTGCGCTACGAACCCGGCAACCCGAGTTCGATTCCCGCTCACGGCCACCAACATACAGTGACGGGTATCTGAACCGTTCCTGGGCCTCTCCCTAGGTCGACTCAGCCTCAAATGAGTACTGCACTTTGTGCGGTGTGTATTAAACATCGCCACTGGAGAGACAAAGGCGGCCGGGCGTGGTGCTGGTTACCCAAACCCCCTCGCGAACAGCGCTTGCCCCAAAAGTCTGTTAAGTCTACACGGGGGGGGGGGGGGGGTCTTTGTGTTGGTGTGTCTGTGTCGTGTGTACACACGTGCAGATGTGAACCATTGTGTGCATGGATATGCACGCACAAATGCGTATACAATCCACGTATACGCGCGCGCGTGTGTGTATATACACACACACAAAGACAAAGATCAGCCGTATAGACTTAAGAACCTTTTTGGGCAAGTGCTGTTAGCGAACACCTAGACGGACACTCATATGCACACAGACATGTGTACGGTACACGCATGTGCACACATATATTTACACATATACGCACACGCGCATTCGCATCTACACAGCTGTGCATAGACACACACGCGTACACACATAGATGCATGCACACACAAATGACACGCATAACCAGCGATGGAGAAACACACGTGACGTGCACACGCATAGACACACAGACATACGCACGTACATAGACGCAGGTACACACTCACACACACACAGCAGAAGGGTGTTGGTGGTTGACTTCGGGGGTCGATAAATGAGTACCACTTTGTGGGCAAGGCAGCAAAATCAACAGTCGTTATTGCGATGTTCAGACTCCATCCCCGTCATAGGAATGTGGAATTTATTCCACGAGCCCAGGGCTCTGTGAACTGGAGGCCAGCACCCCTTCAATGCTCGGGTGAATTTAAAAAAAGAACTCTGGGTTTGATTATCTACAGCTGCAAACACATACCAAGTCAAAGATCCCCCGTATAGCCTGTAACAGAATGTTGAGGCAAGTGCTGTTAGCGAGCACCTATGAAGGCCGGCACTGCAACACGAGGGGGGTGGGTGACCAATACCACGCCCGGCCGCCTTTGTCTCCCCAGTGGCGATGTTTTTACACACCGCATCAGGTACTCATTTGAGGCTGAGTCGACCTAGAGGAGGCCCAGAACCGGTTCAGATAATCGTCACCGGTGTTGGGTGTGAGCGGGACTCGAACTGGGGTCGCCGCGCGACACGCACACCACTGCACCACCGCTCTCCACAGCACACACAAACACAGACACACACACACAGACACACACAGACACACAGACACACATAGACACACACACGGGTTATACACAGACACACACAGACAGACACACACACACACAGACACACACACAGACAAACAGACACGGGTTATACACAGACACACACACACACAGACAAACACAGACACACACACAGACACACAGACACACATAGGCACACACACGGGTTATACACAGACACACACACACACACAGACACACACACACACAGACACACAGACACGGGTTATACACACACACACAGACACAAAAGCAGAGATCTCCGTAGAACTGCACAGATCGTTGGCGCCCTTCTTTGTTGGCGAGCACCTATTAAGACCGGGGAATGGCGAACAAAACACGTGGGTGGTGTGGCACCACGCCCGACCGCATTTGTGTCCCACACATCACTCGGTGTGATGCCAGGGGGCGGGGCGGGTGGGGCTCTGTGATGTTGACCTTGGGCGAGATTCGAACTTGGGAAGAAGGGTTTGAAGCGCAGTGCCTCTTAGCAACTATTCTACGACAATTCCCCGCCTACGTACAGAGAGAGGCACGTGCTGTTAGCGAGCACCTATGAAGTACCGGACTGTAGACGAAGGGCGGTGGTTGGTCAGTACCACGCGCGACCGCCTTTGTCTCCCCAGTGGCGATGTTTACAACACACCGCACAAAGTGCCGTACTCATATGAGGCTGAGTCGACCTAGGGGAGGCCCAGGATCGGTTCAGATAATCGCCACCGGTGTTGGCCGTGAGCGGGAATCGAACCCGGGTCGCCGGGTTCATAGCGCAGCGCGCTAACCGCTACACTATCGCACCACCATCATCAGCAACACACGTACACAAACACACGTACATACACAAACACACGTACACACACAAACACACGTACACACACACACGTACACACACACGTACACACGTACACAGTGACACCACGTGAGTATGAAACATGAACACGCCACACACGTACACACTCATGTACACACACACGTACACTCACACGTACACACACTCACGTACACACCTACACACACTCACGTACACACACACACGTACACACACACGTACACACACTCACACCACGTGGGCTCAAGACGATCGAAGCGCCCGACTTTTCCAGTGGCTCGACAGATTCTAGCTGGGTACACGAGTCTTAGTGTGTACACGAGTGTTGTGTACACGAGTGTTGTGTGTGTGTGTGACAGTGTTGTGTGAGTGTTGTGTGTGTGTGAGTGTTGTGTATGTACACGAGTGTTGTGTGTGTGTGTGAGTGTTGTGTGTGTGTGAGTGTTGTGTGTGTACACGAGTGTTGTGTGTGTACACGAGTGTTGTGTGTGTGTACACGAGTGTTGTGTGTGTGTGAGTGTTGTGTGTGTGTGTGAGTGTTGTGTGTGTGTACACGAGTGGTGTGTGTGTGAGTGTTGTGTGTGTGTGAGTGTTGTGTGTGTGTACACGAGTGGTGTGTGTGTGTGAGAGTGTTGTGTGTGTGCGTGAGTGTTGTGTGTGTGTACACGAGTGGTGTGTGTGTGTGTGAGTGTTGTGTGTGTGTGAGTGTTGTGTGTGTACACGAGTGGTGTGTGTGTGTGAGTGTTGTGTGTGTGAGTGTTGTGTGTGTGAGTGTTGTGTGTGTGTGAGTGTTGTGTGTGAGTGTTGTGTGTGTGTGAGTGTTGTGTGTGTGAGTGTTGTGTGTGTGTGTGTTGTGTGTGAGTGTTGTGTGTGTGTGAGTGTTGTGTGTGAGTGTTGTGTGTGAGTGTTGTGTGTGTGTGAGTGTTGTGTGTGTGAGTGTTGTGTGTGTGAGTGTTGTGTGTGTGAGTGTTGTGTGTGTGAGTGTTGTCTGTGTGAGTGTTGTGTGTGTGAATGTTGTGTGTGTGAGTGTTGTGTGTGTGTACACGAGTGTTGTGTGTGTGTGAGTGTTGTGTGTGTGTGTGAGTGTTGTGTGTGTGAGTGTTGTGTGTGTGAGTGTTGTGTGTGTGTGACTGTTGTGTGTGTGTGAGTGTTGTGTGTGTGTGAGTGGTGTGTGTGTGTGCACGAGTGTTGTGTGTGTGAGTGTTGTGTGTGTACACGAGTGTTGTGTGTGTGTACACGAGTGTTGCGTGCGAAGGAGCCGCTGAACTTTTTCTGCTGCCCGAAGCCGGAGACGAAATCAGCAAAATCCGAGGGACGCACGCAGCTCGCTCATCCACAGCACGTCCTTTAGCGAGCCGCGCTCTCCTCGCTACCATCATCATCAGCACCACCATCAGCATCATCAGCACCACCATCAGCACCACCACCATCATCATCTGCATCATTATCATCAGCACTACCATCATCATCATCAGCACCACCATCAGCATCATCAGCACAACCATCAGCACCACCACCATCATCATCTGCATCATTATCATCAACAACACCATCAGCATCATCAGCACCACCATCAGAATCATCAGCACCACCATCAGCACCACCACCATCATCATCTGCATCATTATCATCAGCACCACCATCATCATCATCAGCACCACCATCAGCATCATCAGCACCACCATCAGCACCACCACCATCATCATCTGCATCATTATCATCAGCACCACCATCATCATCATCAGCACCACCATCAGCATCATCAGCACCACCATCAGCACCACCACCATCATCATCTGCATCATTATCATCAGCACCACCATCATCATCATCAGCACCACCATCAGCATCATCAGCACCACCATCAGCACCACCACCATCATCATCTGCATCATTATCATCAGCACCACCATCATCATCATCAGCACCACCATCAGCATCATCAGCACCACCATCAGCACCACCACCATCATCATCTGCATCATTATCATCAACAACACCATCAGCATCATCAGCACCACCATCAGCATCATCTGCATCATTATCATCAGTACCACCATCATCATCATCAGCACCACCATCAGCATCATCAGCACCACCATCAGAACCACCACCATCATCATCTGCATCATTATCATCAGCACCACGATCATCAGCAACATCAGCACCATCATCATCAGCACCACCAGCAGAATCAATCGGCACCACCACCATCATCTGCATCATTATCATCAGCACCATCATCATTATCAGCACCACAACCACCGTCATCAGCACAATCATCAGCACCACCATCATCATCACCGTCCGCATAATCAGCATCATCATCAGCACCACCACCATCATCTTGCATCATCATCATCTTCAACACAATTATCATAAGCACCACCACCATCAGCACTATCAGCATCAGCAACACCATCATCATCAGCAGCACCATCACCAACTTAATCATCAGCAGCAGCATTATTACTATGACAACGATCCCCCGTACAGCATTAACAAGCTGTTGGGGCAAGTGCTGTTAGCGAGCACCTACGAAGGCCGGCACGGCATACGAGGGGCTGGGTGGTCAACACCACGTCCGGCCGCCTTTGTCTCCCCAGTGGCGATGTTTTCACACCGCACCAGGTACTCATTCGAGGCTGAGTCGACCTAGAGGAGGCCCATGACCGGTTCAGAGAATCGTCACTGGGTGTTGGTGGCCGTGAGCTGGAATCGAACTCGGCTCGCCAGGTTCGTAGCGCAGCGTAGCGCTAACCGCTGCGCCACCGCTCCCCACACACGTGCGCACACACACACACACTTACACACGCGCTTGTGTGTAAGGGGTGTCAGCCACATCACCGCATTCGTGCGCCGTACCGGCCTTTTATAGGTGCTCGCTAACGACCCTTGTCCCTGCAATTCTGTGCAGGCTATATGGGGGATCTTTGTCTTTACGTGTATGCAGAACGGAGTGGTGCAGTGGTTAGCGCTTGTGCGCCTCGAACACGACACAACCACGAACTCGATTCGCGCTCACAGCCAACATCAGTGGCGAATAATCTTAAGCCGGTCCCGAGGTCTCTCCGTCTGCATCGACTCGACTTCGCATTAGCATCTGGTTCGTTGCGTAAATATCGGGGGAGACAAAGGCGGCCGGGCGTGATTGTCGGCCGCGTCAACGCCACCGCTCGCTCGCTCGTCGCACTTTCCCCGCAGCACGACGAAGGTTATACGGACCATCTTTGTCTTTGTTACGTACGCGTGCACGCGCGGAGCGGTGCACGCGCGTGGCCGCGCACAAAGACAAAGATCCCCCGTAGAGCCATAGCGGGATGTTTGGGGGGCGGGGGGCAAGTGCTGTTCGCGAGCACCTATAAAGACCGGAACGGTACACGAGGATGTGGGTGGCCAGAACCACGCCCGACCGCCTTTGTCTCCCCAGTGGCGATGTTTTTACACACCGCATCAGGTACTCATTTGAGGCTGAGTCGACCCAGGGGAGGCCCAGAACCGGTTCAGATAATCGTCACCGGTGTTGGTGGCCATGAGCGGGAATCGAACTCGGGTCGCTGGGTTCGTAGCGCAGCGTAGCGCTAACCGCTACACCACCGCTCCCCACACACACAGACACACACAGACACACACACAGACACACACACACAGATACACACACAGCCACACACACACAGCCACACACACACACAGACACACACAGACATACACACACACACACAGACACACACACAGATGCACGCACATCAGAACACACAGACGCACACTGACACGCACCCAAATATACAGACACGCTGACATACTGACACACACGCATACACAGTGACACGCAAACACACTGACACACACACACGCAAACACACTGACACAAGCGAATAGACACACTGACATGCGAACACTGACACACACGCAAAACACACTGACACACACACACACACACACGCAAACACACTGACACACACACTGACACACACACGCAAACACACTGACACACAAACATACACACGCGAACACTGACATACTGACACACTGACAAACACACGCAAACACACTGATACACACGCACAAACATACACACGCGAACATCCGAACACACACTGACCCACACATACTGAAACACACACAAACACACTGACACACACACTGACCCACACATACTGACACACACACTGACACACTGACACACACACATACTGACACACACACGCAAACACACTGATACACACACACACTGACCCACACATACTGACACACACACACACGCAAACACACTGACACACACACTGACACACACACACACGATACACTGTGACACACACACACACTGATACGCACACACACTGACACACACACACAAACACACTGACACACACACACTGACCCACACATACTGACACACACACACACGCAAACACACTGACACACACACGCGACACATTGTGACACACACACAAACACACTGATACACACACTGACACACACACACACAATGACACACACACACTGACCCACACATACTGACACACACACAAACACACTGACACACACACACACAAACACACTGACACACACACACGCAAACACACTGACACACACACACGGACATCCCAACAGCACGGGAACTTTCGATGAGGACAGAGATCCCAAAATATCAAGCGAAGACCGCCAAGTCAGAAGGCAACATCTGTACCCAGAGTCGCGACGCCTCGCTGCAGATTCGCGTCTTTATTTTTAGATGCATTGGGTAATGGCACACCGTTATAGTACACGGATATAGTACACGGCTTATAGTACACGGCTTACAGAACACGGCTTATAGTACACGGCTTATAGTACACGGCTTATAGTACACGCCTTATAGTACACGGCTTATAGTACACGACTTATAGTACACGGCTTATAGTACACGGCTTATAGTACACGGCTTATAGAACACGGCTTATAGTACACGGCTTATAGTACACGACTATAGTACACGCGCTACGGTGCGCATCGGCGAGGCGACAGTGTCGGCAAATGCGCGCGCGTGAAGTCTGTGGGGTCCTGTGGGATCCTGTAGGGTCCTGTGGGGTCCTGTGGGGTTCCGCGCGCGGTGCCTCTGCGTGTAGGGGACGGTCGCCTTCTGCGACGGCCTACCATCGATTTCTCCGCCACAGTTCAGCGATGTTAACGACGACAGAGACGGCGAAGACCGCGTGGCTCGGCAATCCGCGGGTCCGTCGAGATCGACAGCAACCCACCTCTCGCGACTCGTGCCATGTCGTGATTTACGTATTCACGACGACAAAAAACACAACACAGATCCACACCCCCCCCCCCCTGTCAGACTGTGTGCGTGCGTGTGCGTTGTTTGCGAGCACATATTAAAGTGAAGGTTGGCACGGTGCACGTGGTGGTGGCGGCGGTGGTGATGCGAGAACGACGCCCGATGTCGAGGTGCAACATTTATTTTTTAAGGCTGAGTCGACCTAGTTGTGGAAGGCGATGTTGTGGCCGGGCATTGAACTCGCGTGGTGCCCGGTTTGGTAAGCGCCGTGCGCTAACCGCTACGCCACCGCTCCCTACGATATAGAGGCAAAAGTTCATACTTATAGCCTTAACAGACTGTAGGGGCAAGTGCTGTTTGCGAGCGCCTATGAAGGCCGGCACGGCACACGAGGGGGTGGGTGGCCAGCACCACGCCCGGCCGCCTTTGTCTCCCTCGCAGCGATGTTTACACACCGCACCCAGGGACTCAATTTGAGGCTGAGTCGATCTATGGGAGGCCCAGGACCGGTTCAGATAATCGTCACCGGTGTTGGTAGCCGTGAGTCGGAATCGAACTCGGGTGGCCGGGATTCATAGCGCAGCGCGCAAACCGCTACACTACCACTCCCCACACACACACACACACGCGCTTATACACCGATATAAAACACACTCGCACGCAAGTATAAATTACACACATAAGCGGTTGTTGCATTTTACGACCGAGCTATAATTCTATATTACGACTCCGCATATCGCTATCGTGTGGAACTGTTACGGCCGTCATTGTGCGCAGTAAATAAATCGTGCGTCAAACGCGCGTTACTCCGGACCAGTTCACACACATAGACATATACACACACACACGCACACACGTGGAGGGCTTTGTAGGCACGCAGGTCTATGGTACGCGTGCGTGGTGTAGTGGTGTACACGGTAATGGTATTGTATGCATCCGTGAACATTGCGACAAAGATCCCCCCCCCGTATAGCCCTAGCAGACTGTTGGGGCAAGTGCTGTTAGCGAGCACGCGCACGCAACGTACTCATCTAAACGTGCACACGCACGCAAACTTACATGCGCAGATACGTCCACGCACGAATGCACGCAACAAGAAACACAATTGCAGAAGCCTACAGATAAAAACATATACACATCAATACATACACAAAGACAAAGCCTCCACCCCCCTGTATAGCCTTTAACAGATTGTTGTGGCAAGTGCTGTTAGCGAGCACCTCTGAAAGCTGGAACGGCACGCGAAAGGGGATGGGGGTGGTTGGCCAGCACCACGTCCGACCGCCTTTGTCTCCCCCAATGGCGATGTTTACACGCCGCACCGGATACTCATTTGAGACCGAGTCGACCTCGGGGTGGCCCAGGACCGGCTGCAGATAAATTGTCACCTGTGAGCGGAAATTGAACCTGGGTAGCCGGCTTCGTAGCCCCGCGCGCTAACCACTGCGCCACCCACCCACCACACTGCCTTGCATACTCACGGTGGGACACACAACAAGGCAACAATGCCATCCTACCGTTGGGTGCGAGTGCTGTTAGCGAGCACCTATTAACAAGGCCTCCTCGGAGCACGGTAACTAGTTCATCGCCGAGTCGGTAAGCGTGCGTGCACACATTCATGCGTGCACACATTCATGCGTGCACACATTCATGGGCACAGGCATAAATACGACACGTACGTTCGTACGTACACGTGTGCATGCATACATACACACGCATAGAAAATTAAAGATACACGAACACCACATACAATCGTACACGCGTACGTATACGCGTGTGTGTGCAACGCACGTGCATTATAATAATGTATCTGTACGTAGTATTAGTCACGGACATTACACGCATGAAGACGAAGATCCCCCGTGTTGGGGCGAGTGTGTTAGCGAGCAGCTATGAACACCGGCACGGCACACGAAGGGGTGGATGGCCAACACCGCGCCCGACCGCCTTTGTCTCCCCAATGCTGACGCTTACACATCGCAACAGGTATTAATTTGAGCCTGAGTCGACCTAGAGGGGTGTGGGGAGATGGTCCCAGGACCGGTTCAAAATATTCGTCACTGTTATTGCTCGTGAGCCGGGGTGGGGGAAATTATTTTTAAAAAAATGTTCGCAGGGTTCGTAGCGCAATGCGCTAACCGCTGCGCCACCGCTCTCCACACATCTCTCACAGAGACACACACGCACGCGCGTACGCGCGCACGTCCACCCGTGCTTACACGGGGCCGACGTTGGGCATTACTCAAAATGCATTAGACTTGTAATAGGTTACGCAAATGTGAATGTCACGACTTTAAGTGGAACGATAACTCACGGGGGGGGGGGGGGGTGGAGGAGGTTACCGGCGGCGTTTGACGCTAAGCGCGGCAAAGTCGCTCCGTGTTTAATCGCCGACAAGGCGACAATTTGCCCGGCCCCACAAAATAAAAACACAAAAGCTCCCGCCGCAATCGCCTTCGGCATACTTTTTGGGGGGCAAGTGTTGTTTTGCGAGCAAAGCCGGCATAGAACACGACTCGGTGTCTTGACCGGCATCACGCCCGGGCCGCCTTTGTCTCCCCCGTGGCGATGTTTGCACGCCGCAACCAGGTACTCGTTTGAAGGCCGAGTCGAGCTAGGGAGGGGCCCACGAAACCCCGTTCAGATAATCGATACTGGTGTGGATGGCCGTGATCGGGAATCGAACTCCGGGGAGCCGGGTTCATAGCGCAGCGCAGCGCTCACGCGATACGCGCCACCCAGGACACACCACGCACCACTGAGTACGCGCCAATCGGCACGTACCTCTCTCCAGCTCGGTACACGCCCCGAACCACCGTGTACACATCAACAACCGTCGCTCGCCACTGAGTGAAGGTGACGCCACCGCAGTGATTGTGCAAGGCTAGGTGCACGCACAGCGTAGCTGTCAGCAGGAGGTCACGGAACAGACCTAGGTGCTACGGGTTGGCTGGCTTGAGAAGACTGGCAGATGCAACGCACACACACCACGCAAACGCCACACACCCCTACACTACACAAACACCACGCACATACCACAAAGACAAAGATGCCTCGTATAGCCTTGACAGATTGTTGGGGCAAGTGCTGTTAGCGAGCACCAATGAAGGCTGGCACACACAAAAAGCACACACACACACACCACACATCAGATTCACCTTATTCTACATTGCAAGGCGCCCACGCTATCGGCACGTGCGAATATTGTTTTAACCAGTGCCTGTCTCTCTATGTTTAGCATTTGCGGACAATTAGCATCATACTATTTGTGGCTACTTTCGAGAAAATGTGCGCGATGGTGTTTGTTGTTGTTGTTGTCGGTTTTTTTTCGTATATTTAGCATCACTGAGGAAAATACGAAACATTCTACGGGAACCGCACACATCGAGCAGAATGAGAAGATTTCGCCTCGGAGTGAACTGATATTTTTTGACAGCGGGGGCTAATTCTAATTTCCAAGTGAGATTTTTTTCCGACCGGCGCAACATTGGTTCGTAGTTAAAAAACAAACGTTTGGAATTGAAATAAAAAAATATTGACAACCTCAGAGCTGCGTCCACCCAACGTACCTTTTTTGCATACCGGGTACCACCGGTCTGTCTCTGTATTGTACACTGCATTATGGGTAGCGTGACATACACACGCACAAACACAACGACCCCCCCCCCCCGTATAGCCTTTACAGACTGTTGGGGCAAGTGCTGTTAGCGAGCACCTATGAAGGCCGGCACGACACACGAGGGGGCGGGTGGCCAAAACCAGGCCCGGCCGCCTTTGTCTCCCGCTGTTTACACACCGCACCACGTGGTAATTTGAGGCTCAGTCGACCTAAGGGGGCTGTCCCGGAACCGGTAGAGCGCAGCTACGCGACCGCTCCCCCGCACACGCATTTATAACAACAACAAAACACAACACGAAAAGCCGCTCTATAAATCTAACGTCACAATGCATTTCACGTTGCCCTCCGCAATGCAACGGGACGTCCACTCGCTTGCGACGCTCCCACGCGTTCATCAACGTGCCACGTATTTACGTATGTCAGGACGCAACACACACACACACATGTATATATATGTATATACATACATGCTCGCTTCGTAATGTGCGCACGTATGTTGCCGCTTGTATGTACGGTATGCATGTGCGCGTGTGTAAATACGCTGGGACGTGTACCCGTCGCTGCTACTAAATTTACGCTCAACCCGAGTGCAAGATCGCGAAGAGACGGGGAAGGTTTTTGTTTGGTGCGAGGAGTGGTGATGGGGGGAGAGAGAGGGGGGGGGGCACTTGATCCAGCAGTGGATTGATCATGGCTGATGATGCATTGATGATGATGATGATGGTGGTGGCGGACTGGAGCTACATTCATTACCCGTGGTGCCAGGCTAAGTGATCGGAAGCCATCGAAGGTCGTCTTCGTACAGCACCGCGCCCACACACGGACGCGGCTGTGTTTCGCTCTGCGTGCATCTCCAACCGACGCGACCGCGTTCAGCGAATTCACAACGACGGAGGAGGAGAGAGGAGGCGGCGGCGGCAACAGCGGCCACTCCCGAGCGCCCTGCCAACGCGCTAAGCGAGCGACGATTTCTTCCGCTGAGCAAATCGGCTTTGCCCGTCTCCACGATAGGGGCATTTATCGATATGTGCATTTCTCGATGGGGGCATTTATCGATAGGGGCATTTATCGATATGTGCATTTCTCGCTCGGGGCATTTCGTGTCTCGAAAGGGCGGGCGAGCGAGCGAGCGGGCGGGACCCGCTTACTGCGTTGAGTGCAACATGAAAAAAAAAATAACATCATCACTTTCGAGATGTCTCCTGCCCACCGAGCAACGGGCGATGCAAATGTTTTGTTGTTGCCCGCGACGTTCCAAATCGTATCGCCGCAAAAAGCCCGGGCGACGTCGCTGCAAGGGAGCGAGGGAGGGCGAGGGGGGGGCAGCAGTAGAGCCGTGATACAAACTTTCGTGCGTGCCGGCAACGTTCAAACCGAATCAAACCTGCGCAGGGCAACCGGGCAACTTCGACTGGAAAGCCGTCGTTGCGTGCGCGCGCGTGTTATTTAGTGGACTATTCACGATCATCATTATTATCATCAGATTGTAATTGAAAGACGGGGAGTATTTCGAAATACTAACAAACAAAAATGCCCACGACAAATCCCGTATCGCTAACGGCGGCGATGTAAATGCATCACCGTGATATAAAATCACGTGTTGTGTACGTACGCGCGTTCACACCCGCCCGCGTGCATACCCGCCCACGTGCACACACACCACGCGTGCACACACTCCACGCGTGCACACACCCCACGTGCACACACCCCACGTGCACATCCACCACGCGTGCACACACTCCACGCACACACACCCCGCGTGCACACACACCACGCGTGCACACACACCACGCGTGCACACACCCCACGTGCACACACCCCACGTGCACACACCCCACGTGCACACACCCCACGTGCACACACCCCCGCGCGTGCACACCCCGCGCGCAGGCTCGCTCCTCGAGCGCGTTCTAGACGGTGTATACCTGTCAGCGACGGCCAATCAGAAGCGACGACCAAACTGCATGTTGAAGCCCACCCCCCCCCCCCCCTTAGTCCCCCCCCACCAACACCACCCACCCACCGCTCTTCGAATCACCCCCCCCTCCTCTCTCCCCCAATCTCCTCCCAATCCCCTCATCCTCATCCTCACGTCCCCCTCCTCCCCCTCCCCTCTGCTCCCTCCCTCAATACACCCGCCCGCCCCCCCAAAAAAAAAACACAAAAAAAGCTCCACAAACCCCAACGCCCACTTTCGCAGGCACCCAGCCCAAGCCTGCCTCACTCCCTCCTCACCCTGCCTCGCCTCTCCATCCAACTCCCCCCATCACCCGCTCGCTCGCTCCCTCCTCCCTCCTCTTTCTCTCCACCCCCCCCTCCACTCCTCCGCGTCCTCGTTTTTTTTCTCTCTCTCTCTCCCTCTCGCGCCCCCCCCCCCTCTCTCTCGCCACGTTTTTTGGACGAAGTGCGCCAATGGGAGAGCGGGGAGCGAGTCACGTGTCGCGGCGGAAACCGCTTTGAAGTGGCATACATCAGCGGGAGGCGCCTATCTGTCGCGCGCATTTATCTGTTGGAAGCGTCAAAGGCGATCATCCCCTAGCCGTCGAGCAAACCACGGCTCGCATCTTCCCCCGCTTCTCCTCTCCCGCTACTCTTTCTACGCTCTCTGCCTCTTCTTCTTCTTACTCTCTCGTGCAGTGTGCGCGCTCGCTCTCTCTCTCTCGTTCGTTCGCTCTCTCTCTGCACGAGGCTCAGCGCTCTCTCGCCATCCCATCCATCGCAGATACTTCTCGGCGGCGGCTTCTTCACTCCGCCCGCACTTAACGGGGCGAGCGTCGGACTCGGTTAACCCATCGACAAAAAACGGGGAGAGGGGGGGAGGGCCATTATTAGATAGGCAATAGGAATATATTATTTTTAATTTTTGTTTACTTACTGTTATTCGGTTTGTTGCAACAACAACAAAAACTATTCTGCGAACGGAGGCTGCCTTCTTTATTTCCGTTGTCCCGTTCTCTCGTCTCTCCTCCGCGTCTTTCTCACCATCTCCTCCGCGCTCTCGTCGCGAATTCATAGCAAATCATCGTCGTCGTTATTGTTGTTTACTATTCTCAAGTTATTATATATATTTTTTTAGAATCGATCTTCATTCGTAGTTGTTGTTTTTGTTTGCGAACGCGCTCAACGGACGTTTGCGCGTCTCCGTAACGACAGAAGTTGTATTCTTATTATTATTTAGAGATATAAAGAAGGTGCTGGTGGGGGGGGAGGGGAGAGGGTGAAGCGTTAGAGAGATCGCGAGAACAACACCGCGGCGGTGTAAAGTCGGCGTAGTTGATGAAGAAGCCGCGAGAGGGAACTTACCGAAGCGTCGACTTAAAGTGACTGCGAGACGCCGCGGTCTCTCTTCCTTCTCGCACCGCTCCGAAGGTAGCGGATAGCCTCAAAGCGACAGCTCTCGTATCTCCCCCCCCTCTCCACCCACCTCCCGTCCTCTCTCTCTCCCTCCACTCTCCTCTCCCGTCTGTTCGCATCGACGGAAGGTTCAAACAGAAGATATATATCGAGTGCGCGGCGCACGACACGCAGCCAGCCAGCATCGACAGCCAGCGAACGAACCGCACGACCATAAGAGACACCCCCCCCCGCCGCCCGCCCCTTACGCACCACACGCACGCGAACGCTGCAGACACTCACACGCGCTCACACGCCAGCACACACACACACTCACGCTGCTCTCTCGCCACAGCACACACACACCCACCCACGACGCAGCGCACACGCCAGCACCCGCACTCACTCGGGCTTCTCCCGAGCGGCGCCGATCGAGCGCCACCGCACGCGATGCTTCTCGAGGCGGCGCCCCAGTACCCGTCCTTGGGTCTGGGCTTCGGGCCGGCGTCCGTGCGCCATTACGCAGCTGCGTCCGGCGAGTCGTGCGAGCGCGACTCGGCGGCGATGGACGGCTACGGAGACACCGCGGCGCTCAAGCTGGGCTCGGAGCTCGGCGCCGGGCAGCCGTCGGCGTTCGTGTCGCAAGCGTCGGCCGGCTACTCCGCGGCCATCGGCGCTCACGGACCCCACGCGCACCCGGCGCCTGTGGGCTCGTACGGAGCGGCCGCGGCGGCTGCCGCTGCGGGCTTCGGCGCCTCGGCCGCCAATCGCTCCGACTTTCTCTTCCGCAACTGCGGCTTTGGAGACGCGGCTGCCGCGGCGGCTGCGGCGGGCGGTCCCGCTCAGCACGGCGTCTTCGCCCCCACGGGCAGCTTCTCCGGGCAGCAGGCTCTGGACGCCGCCGCGGCCGCAGCCGGACACCTCCTCTTCCCGGGACTGCACGAGCAAGCGAGCGCGGCTCAGCATCCCCACCACCCGCACCACCACCCGCACCACCACCACCACCCGCACCACCACCCGCACCACCACGCGCACCACCACTCCTCGAACGCGCACTTGCTCGGCGGGCAACTGCGCCTCGGCCTCGCCAATGACTCCTACGGACGGGCCGATCGCTTCGGACAAGTGTCCGGCGGACGAGGAGACCCCTACGCGGCTGCGGCTGGGGCGCCGCTGCACGGCTACGTGAATATGGCCGCGCATCATCACCACCATCATCATCACCCGGCGGCCGGAGCGGGCGCCTTCTTCCGCTACCTGCGCCCACAGCTAAAGCAGGAGCTCGTGTGCAAGTGGATAGAGCCGGAGCTGGTGAAGAAGCAGCCCTGCAACCGCGTGTTCAGCACCATGCACGAGCTGGTGACGCACCTGAGCGTGGAGCACGTGGGTGGGCCCGAGCAGGCCAACCACGTGTGCCACTGGGACGAGTGTCCCCGCGAGGGGAAGCCCTTCAAGGCCAAGTACAAGCTGGTGAACCACATCAGGGTGCACACGGGCGAGAAGCCCTTCCCGTGCCCCTTCCCCGCCTGCGGCAAGGTGTTCGCTCGCTCCGAAAACCTCAAGATCCACAAGAGGACGCACACAGGTAAACGGCACTCCGCTTGCGAGAGTGTGTGTACACGTGTGTGTGTGTGTGTACACGTGTGTGTGTGTGTGCACGTGTGTGTGTACATGTGTGTGTGTACAGATGTGTGTGCACGAGTGTGTGTGTGTACACGTGTGTGTGTGTACACGTGTGTACACGTGTGTGTACACGTGTGTGTACACGTGTGTGTGTGTGTACACGTGTGTGTGTGTACACGTGTGTTTTTAAACGTGTACGCACGCGTGAGTGTGTGTACACCTGTGTTTTTTAAATCGTGTGTGTACACGCGAGTGTGTGTGTGCACACGTGTGTGTATTTAGGTGTGAGTGTGTGCACACGTGTGTGGACACGTTTATGCGTACGTGTGTGTAAGCATGCGTGCGTTTGAGTGTGAATGTGTGCGAGCCGTGTTTTGAGTGTTAACACACGCCTATGTGTGCGTGTTTTTAAGCGTGAGAACGCATGTGTTTGTGTGTGTCTTTACCAGTGTGTACGTACATTTACATGTGTGTGTGTTTGTTTACAAGTGTGTGGGCGTGCGTGCAATGTATAATGTGTTTTCTCGCAGTTGCAACTTGTGTGTCTCTACATGTGCGCGATTGTTTACGAGATGTGCGTGTGTGCACGCGTGTGTACGTGCGCTCACGTCTGTGTATTTACGGGTGTGTGTGTGTGTACACGTGCTCACGAGAAATGTGCAAAAGTACTTAGCGAGTACAAGCGGAATGGGCGATGTGCGCACAGCTTTTAAGTCAATGTGTTAACATACACACGTACACACATTACACACACACACACATTACATACACAGGCATACGCAAACAGGCACAAACACTAGCACGCACATACATACACACAAACATACGTACATAAATGCACACAATCATACGTACGTACACACAGATACACAAAAAAATAATGTAAACATGCACATTCGTACTCATATACATAACATACACAAGTAGACAAACCACACATAATACATACGTAGTGCTGTACAGACATAGAAATGACGTTTTCACGTTTGAGACAAACATTATTTTGTTGGCTTAAAATTACAACATTTATTATTATTTGAATTATAATTATTGGAATGCTCTTCGCTGTTACGTTCGCCGTCCTGTTATCATCGAGCAGAAACAAAAACATTTTTTTCGTACAATTATTTTAATTTCCTTATGCGCTTTGCTTGCAGCTAGTGCGCTGTCAAACTTTTTGTTGTTTGTGGGGGTGGGAGAAAGCCTACGGCCGTGGTGGTGGTTGGGGTTGTATTGCTGTGTTCTTGTTTACAAACAATCTGAAAACGCGCGTTTACGGCTCTATCGGTGGCGGCGGCGTCATCGTCTAATGCTACTGCTGCCCCGGCAATATTTGCGCGGTGAAGTCGTCGTCGATTTGAGCTCGTCCCATTGGCACAATCTTGCGCTTCACGATCCACCCACGGTCAGCAGGCACCACCGCCACACTCTCTACTGCTAGCCTATAGCCTAGACCCCCCCCCCCCGCTCCCTAGTTGTGTACACAGCGCGGCGCGAATGTGTAGCACACCCCCCGATTATAATGCAAATACGGAGATCGCGCGTGTAACAGACTGTTGGGCCAAGTGCTGTTGGCGAGTAGCACCTGTGTATGTGTCTGTGTGTGTCTCTCTCTCTGTGTGTATATACACAGAGAGAGAGAGACACAAGCACGAGTGTACACAACGTGGCGACGTGGGCACGCGTGGTCGAGTGTGAGCCGCTGCTGCTGCACCAGCCCTCAATGTGTCACTTCGGGTTATTCGTCACCGCCGCCGATAAATCTCTATTTTTGTTGTTGTTGTTGAAGAAAGAAAATCGGCTGCTCGCGCGCATTGCCTACAAACTGACCGCGGGACGTAAATCAGCGAGTCGTTTGCGAGAACTTCCAACAACAACAACAAGAACAACAACAATAACGTGGGCCCGAACCGACGCGGTGATGGGGTCGGGATGCCTTTTGCGTTCCTCTGGGCCGTGGGCCACGGTTCGAGTTGGGGTCCCGGGTGACGGACACTCAAAGAGGCGTGAGAGGAGGGGAGTTTGTGTGTGTGTGTGTCGAGGAGGGGGGGGGGATGAGTTAGAGAAGGGATCTCGGCTGAGTTGCGTGCCTGCGTGTAGCAGATGGTTGTTGCATGCTTGTAGAGGAGGCGGGGATACGAGTGGCTGGTATCGCGCGGCACGCTCACGAAGCGTGCCGCGAGTTGCCGTTCTGGATGAATTTACGGCGTCGAAATGGAAAGCAGATGCTGCCGATAGGTTGTTGTGCGCATTGGTTTGGGTGGGAGAAGGGTAGAGAAGCGGAGGAAGTAGGGCGGGGGTGTGTTGGGATGTGAGAAGTCGTGGACAACACACGCGAACCGTTGCAGGGTTTGCGTCCTTTTTATCAGCTCCGTCAAAGCCACAATGGCGACCCTCTCGAAGTACAAGGCGTGCCTCGTGTCGACAACGAACCCTAGTCACCGTGCGCAAGTCGAGGGGGGTAGCGACTTGTTATTGAGGGATGACTGGGTGGGTTCAGGGTGGAGGTGTTGTGGGGGGGGGGGAAGAGCTGGGACTGGTGTTCAACTCAGAATAGGCACGTAGCGAGTGAGCGCGGAAGCGAGACGATAACGGGGGCGGGGGGGTGTGGATGTGAAGGGCACTAGGCTGGCTCAATCGGGGTTCGTGTTCCGCTAACCCCTGGCGCTAACGCAACGCAGCGCAGGGCTGCATCTCAAGACGTGCACTCGTAGGCAGCCGTAATTGGGGGTAGCTGATGTCTTTATCTTTGGACTAACGAGGTGGTGGCAAGGGGCGGGCTGGTCCGCTGTGGGGGACAGGGCATCCGTGAGTGGACTCTGTAAGCGCGAGCCCCCCCCCCCTATTTGTGAATGACAATTGTTTTGTTTTGGAGGTCGGGGTGGGGGGGCATTATTTAGCGAAAATGTAGTGATGAAATTGCAGCATGCTCTAATATATATATGTATATATTATCGAAGTGGTAATATTTATTTTTGGAATTATTTGTTTTCGTAATTAGGACCGTGTTGTATTTTAAGTTTATTTAGATATTTTAAAAAAATGCTAATTAATCGTACGAAATACAGATATATATTTTGCGTAATTGTGTATTAAGTTTGCACTCTGAAAGAAAAAAAATAGGCGTTATATTATTTATTGACGCAATTAAATCGCTTGTATTTTTGGACCGTGAATTCCGTGTATTTAGTATATAGCGGATATTTGAAGAATATTAATCCATGATAATTTCACAACTATTGCTAATGTAACATCGTATAATTTCGACAAATTATAAACAAACGCAATATATAAGGGCAATATAATAATTACGCATATGCACTGCGTACATAATTCACAACATACTACTACTACTCTGTACATGCAAATACATGCGAAATGCGCATACGTATATTAACCTAACACCTTGGTCTAATTATAAACGGTAACCATGAAACGAGTAATTATGTTATTTAATTTTAGACCGTAACAACGCATTCTCAAGGGCTGCGTTAGATATCGCGTTGGTCGAGACAGCCAACTTTGAAGTCTGCAGTTTGACTGCTCGTGAGTAGCTCCTTTATCGCCCCGGCCGATGCTTGTGCTTTTGAATGTCAATACACTAATAATAATGCCATGACGGCCTGCCTTGTGTGGCTTGTATTTTACAACATTTGAAATGAGAATTGATTATCATTATTATCTGAATAATAATTACCCGTTCGATAATTAATTGATAGCGCACGTGGACCCGTATAGCATCAACAAACGTTTCGGGCAAGTGATGTAAGCGAGTAGCAGCGATGAAGGCAGGGCGGGTGGCCAGCACCACGCCCGGCCGCCTTTGTCTCCCCTAGTGACGATGTTTACACGTTGCACGTTACACCATCGCAGCGCATAGATTATTCGTTTTATTAATAATCACATTATCCTATCCTCCGTAAGTGTGTGTGCGCATGATAAAAAAAAACACATGGCGAGCGAGCTTGCTTAAAGTTGGCGAGATGGGGGACTGAAATGGCCGTTCCGTGTCTTGTTGTGCAGACGCTCCGATAAATGAGATCCAATTAAGGGGGGCTACGGTAATCGAAAGGGAAAAACTCAATTAACGTTTTTCAACCGCAACAGTTTTTTAATGAGCGCAAATGTTTCACAGCTAAGAGACGTTACCGCGCACCGAATCGTTGTATTATATAGCAGTAACAGCTTATGTCAAATTATATTTATATACATACAGTAGGCTTAAACTTTGTTAGGGGATGTGTTAGAAACTGTCCGCCTCCAAAGACAAAGATCACCCGTATAGCTCGAACATACTTTTGGGGCAAGTGCTGTTATAGCGAGGACCTATGAAGGCCGGCACGGCACACGAGGGGGTGGGTGGCCAGCACCACGCCCGACCATCCTTTGTCTCCCCAGTGACCATGTTTACACAGCGCACCAGGTACTCATTTGAGGCTAAGTCGACCTAGGGGAGGCCCAGGACCGGTTTAGATATCCGTCACCGGTGTTGGCCGTGAGCTGGAATCGAACTCTGGTCGCCGGGTTCGTAGCGCAAGCGTAGCGCTAACCGCTACACTATCGTTCCACACATATACATACATACACACATACACACGGGGGTTTGTTTAACCATCTTTCACCACGCTGGTCAACGAGCCAGAGTCGACCTCGGCCCAGAACCGGTACAGAAAATCGTCACTGGTATCGGTGGCCGTGAGCGGGAATCCCCCGTGTAGCCTTAACAGACTGTAGGGGCAAGTGCTGTTAGCGAGCACCTATGAATGCCAGCACAGCACACAACGGGGTGGGTGGCCAGCACCACGCCCGGCCGCCTTTGTCTCCCCAGTGGCGATTGTTTACACAGCGAACCAGGTACTCATTTGAGGCTGAATCGACCTAGAGGAGGCCCAGGACCGGTTCAGATAATCGCTGGTTTGGTGGCCGTGAGCGGGAATCGAACTCGGTTCAGCGGGTTCGTAGCGCAGCGTAGCGCCAGACCACAAACTCCCTCCACTCTCGCACACGCATGTCCGCTGATGTACGCATGTCCACCGATTCGCGAGCACACGTACACAAACACACGCATTCTCAGACACTCGCACCGATACACGCACCCACACACACACAGCCGTGTAGAAGATACCATGCACACACACGCACATTCACAAACCTATACACGCACACAAAGACAGAGATATACATACAATAGTTGCAATCACACTCACACACACTGAGTGACGTTAAAGAAAAAAAACAATGCATACTGACCGATAAACACACAAACGCACACAACGTACACACGTCCCAACGCATACATCATTGCGTACATACATGCACACACACACACACGTGGGCACACGCAGACGCACATGCATGCGCACAGAGAAAAAAGACACCCACGCATCGCCTTTGAACGGACTGTTGGGGCAAGTGCTGTATGCGAGCATCGATAATAGAGACACGCCAATACACCCACGTTTAACCTGAGCCGACTAGCTGGAGCATCAATACACAAAGACAACGTACGCAGTGCGTAAACAACAACAACAACAAACAACGCCATGCCGTTCGCCACTAAGTGGCGGTGACGTCACCACGGCGCTCGTGACGGGATGGGGTCACGCCAAAACGGTTTGGAGATGTTAACTACCTCGCCTTGTATACAGGAGATCGTGGGTTCCATCCGACCCGGAACCCTGCTGTATATTTAGACTTTGCGTGTCTCTCTCATCACCATCGTGGTGGCTAGGAGATGTTAACTACCTCGCCTGGTATACAGGAGATCATGGGTTCTATCCCGACCCTGGCGATGCCTGCTGTATATTTGGACTTTGCGTGTGTCTCTCATCACCATCACGGTGGCTAGGAGATGTTAACTACCTCGCCTGGTACACAAGAGGTCGTGGGTTCGATCCCGACCCTGGCGATGCCTGCTGTATATTTGGACTTTGCGTGTCTCTCTCATCACCATCGCGGTGGCTAGGATATGTTAACTACCTCGCCTGGTGTACAGGAGGTCGTGGGTTCCATCCCGACCCTCACGATGCCTGCTGTATATTTGCGTGTCTCTCGCAGTGGTGGCGTTAAATGTTCTCCGGGTCCTCCGGGTTTAACCTCCGTATATGAAATCAAACATCACGCGTTCAGAGGTTTTGGCTGCTATACATCGCGTTTTCCACGTGATAAGCCACTTCGTTGAGCTATCGTTTGTGGCCAGGTGGTTTCTAAAGAAGAGAGCTATACAGCTCAGTGGGGCATTACCTGATAAAATATGAAGGAAAAAAAGATACAAATATATAGTTTAGCTTGAGGTTCAGTTTGAGGACGTCACGGTAAGAGGTCACGGGGACAGACTCCAGGTGCCATGGATGAAGACGCATTATTGACCCTTCCCGTAGGAGAGAGAGAGAGAACGCCAAGTCGGACTAAGTACTGACACGTTGTGAACTCCCCACTCAAACTGCTTCTTTCGACTCTTTCCCGGCCTACCCGGGAGCGGTGCACAGAATACCGCTCATCGACACAGCAATGTGTACACGGGGTTTGCTGATGAGTGGCAATAGCCATCACGATTGAGAGGGGGGGGGGGAGGCTTTGATCTTGGGTCGGAAAGGCGACATAATTTATATTTATAATATTATTAACTAGTGTGTGTGTGCGTCGAATCAGCCCCAATTGCGCGTGTGTAGTAAACATCGCCATTAGGGAGACAAAGGCGGCCGGGCATAGTGCTGGTAACTCGTGTGCCACAGTGCCGGCCTTCATAGGTGCTCGCTAATAACAGCTCTTGCCCCAATAGCCTGCTAAGGCTATACGGAGGGAGATTAGTCTTTGTGCGTGATTGGTTTCGCTCAGACGTATCTGTCAATCATGCCATTTGTGTCTATTTATTTAGATTGAAATACAAGTTTCTGAACGTTATTTTAGCGAACTTTGAAGAATTAACAAAAAATAGAGATCGAACTTAATCATCATCCCCTACACGTTTCTTAAATCGAAAAATAGAATCGGTGCTTGAACACTTGTGTCCGTGTATACGTGCGTGTGACGGGCGTGGTGCAGGCCACCCACCCCCTCGTGTGCCGTGCCGGCCTTCATAGGCGCTCGCTAACAGCACTTGCCCCAACAGTACGCTAAGGCTATCCGGGGGTGTTCTTTCTTTGTTATATAAGTGCTCGCTCCCAGCACTTTCAGCAACAGTTTTAAAGTCTTTACGGGGTGATGTTTCTATTTTGTATGTAGGTATACATGTGCGCATGCATGCATGTATGTGCGAGTTGAAATAAGAGACGCTGTGATTTGCGTATGCACGTCGTGCGCACCTATGTTAGCGGATTTATTATTTTTGTATGTGTCTACATGTGAGTAAGACTCATGTATGTACGTCTTCGTGTACAGTACAGTACTATACGTGTGCTCATCGGGATATATGTGTACGAGTATATATATACGTGTGTGTGTGTAACGCGGAGAGGGGGGGTAGTTGTTCGTGATGAGCGCACTTTGCCACGAACCCAGAAAACTCGAGTTCGATTCCCGCTCACAGTAAACATCAGTGGCGAATACCTGAACCACGTTGACACGAGCGGCCGCGTAACTGGCGCTCGATCGACTAGAACCGGTGCTGGGCCTCCCCTATGTCGACTCAGCCTGAAGTGGGTATAGCTGGTGCGGTTGCTGGCTACACGTGCACCATCGTGCGCCGTGCCACCTTCACAGTCGCACTCGTGAAGCGATGAAGGGCGACCTTTGTGCAGATTGTCGCGAGCGGCAGTGTCGTGGTGAGTGTGAGAGCTTGGGGGGGGGGCACAGCTGCAACAGATTTCGGTGGTCCGAGTTCGAGTCAAACCCACGGCCACCACCAGCAAACGGAACTTGGAAGGCAAAGGCGCTCGTTCAGAGCACTTGCCCGTCCGTAATTAGTTGTATTGTCCTGTATATGTGCGTGTGCGTGTCTATGAATGTGTATACTGTTTATATATGTGTGTATATGCATGTGTGTGGCAAGCTGTGGTGTTGTGGTTAGCGCCCTATGCATGCCACGAGCCTCGGCTTGTTCGATTTCGATTCCCGCTCACGGCCAACACCAGCGGCGATCATCTGAACCGATGCTGGGCCTCCCTTAGGTCGACTCGGCCTCAAATGAGTACCTGGTGCGACGTGTAAACATCGCCGCGAGGGATATCAAGACGACCGAGCCTGGTGCCGGCCACCCCACCCCCTCGTGTGCCGTTCGGGCATTCAAAGGCGCTCGCTAACAGCACTTGCCCCAACAGTCTGAAGGCTATCCGACTGGAGTCTTTGTATGTGTAGTCTTTGTGTCTTTGCGGGGCTTCAATGGTTCCTGCTACTCCCAGCACTTGCCCCCCACTCCCGATGGTCTGTTGAGGCTACACGGGAGAACCTTCATCTGGTGCGTAACTCGAGTGTTGCACCTCAACCCCCCCCTTCCCCACCGACGCAGGCGAGAAGCCGTTCAAGTGCGAGTTCGAGGGCTGCGACCGCCGCTTCGCCAACAGCAGCGACCGCAAGAAGCACATGCACGTGCACACGTCGGACAAGCCCTACTTCTGCAAAGTGTGCGACAAGTCGTACACGCACCCCAGCTCTCTGCGCAAGCACCTCAAGGTTAATTTACGCACGCGCGCACTCGCTCGCACGCACACACACACACACACACGTGTACACGCACGCACACACGTGTACATGTGTGTGTACGCACGCACACGCGTGTACGCACACACATATACACGTGTACACACACGTGTGTACACACACACGTACGCACGCGCACACGTGCGTATGTGTGTACGCACACACGTGTGTACAGACATATACACACGTGTGTGCGTACGAGCGTACACACGTGTATGCACACGTACACACACGTGTCCGTACACACACGTACGCAACTGAACCGGCCCTGAGGTCCACTCAGCCTTTAACGCGTGCCTGGCGCGGTGTGCAAGCACAAAGATAAAGACCCCCCGTATAGCCTTTAACAAACCTTTGGGGGAGGGGGGGCAAGTCCTGTCAGCGAGCACCTATGAAGGCCGGCACGGTACACGAGTGGGTGGGTGATCAGCACCACGCCCAGCCGTCTTGATCTCCCTAGGTACTATTTTAAGACTGAGTCGACCTAGGGTAGGCCCAGGACCGGTTCAGATAATCGCCACTGGTGTGTGTACATACGTGTCACCACACACACGGATACATAACACGCGTACACACTCACGAACACCCACGCCACGTGTATAGTGTCGTGTAAACGCAGACGTCTGTACACACACAAACACACGCGTGTACACAAAGACCCCCAACTCCCCGCGCAATTCACGTGTACACACACGCGAACACAAAGACAAATATCCCCCGTGTAGCCGACATTGGCTTTCCGGTCGAACAATGCCGCGGTACACGAACACACAACCACGCGGATACACACGTTGTGGACAAAGATAAAGATCCACCGTATAGCCTTAACAGACTGTTGGGGCAAGTGCCGTTAGCGAGTAGCACCTATGAAGGCCGGAACGGTACACGAGGGGGTGGGTGGCCAGCACCACGCCCGACCGCCTTTGTCTCCCCAGTGGTGATGTTTAAACACCGCACCAGGTACTCATTTGAGGCTGAGTCGACCTAGGGGAGGCCCAGGACCGGTTCAAATAATCGTCACTGGTGTTGGCCGTGAGCGGGAATCGAACCCGTGTCGCCGGGTTCGTAGCGCAGCGCGCTAACCGCTACACACACACACATACATGCGTACACACATGTGTACACACGTGCCCACACACACGTGTACTCACACGCACGAGAGCGAGGGGGGCAGGCGAGGAAGCGAGGGGAAGGGTGGGGGAGGTCTGAGACGCGGGGAACAGTCGGTGAGGCTGGGGAAGATGGAGGGGACGGGTGATTGGGATTGGAGTGAAGGAGAGTGGTGGTGGGGGTTGAGGGGTGGTGGCGGGGGGTATGGGGGGGGGGCACCTCCCCCCCTCCTGCCCCCTCCTCCTCCCTCCTCCTCCACCCCCGACACCCTAAAAGTTGCTGCTGTTGCTGATCGCGCAGCTCAGCAGCGTGGCCATTTTGCAATGAAAAGAGATTCGCGTGTTGCCGCTCTGAGTCTTCTTCCACTGCGGTGCAGCACGCACGCGCACGCACGCGCACGCACGCACGCGCACGCACAAAGATCCCCCGTGTAGCCTGCGGGGGCAAGGGCGCGCTAGTTTGCGAGCGCCTATTGAGGCCGTCACAGAGGCCTGCACGAGGGTTCGTGGGTGGGTGCGGCCGGTTTCAAACATTACAACCCCCGATGTCTCCGCTCGTTTTTTGTTTAGGGCGGAGTCGACCTAGGGGAGGGAGGCCTCGGCACCGCTTCTGATATCCACGCGCCACTAACGTTGTGCCATTGGCCGTGAACGGAAATCAGGTCGGGCGCGGGTTCCAAGTCGCAGTGATTTAGCCACTGCGCCCACCGCTCCACGTGTACACACATATATGTAGGTGCACAGACAAAGGCCCCCCGTATAGTCCGCACGGGATTTTGGGGGCAAGTGTTGTTTGCGAGAACCTATGAAGGCCGACACGGCACACGGCGGAGGTTGGGTGGGGGGGGTCAGCAACCAACACTCGGCCGCCTTTGTCTCCCCTGTAGTGATGAGGTTCACACACTACACCAGGTACTCAACCTTAAATGAGTACTAATTTAGATTTTGTACATAGTCAAATACTCCCAAGTGTGTGTGTGTGTGGGGGTGATGGGGGAGCGGTAGTGTAGTTGTTTGCACGCTGCGCTACTAACCCGGCCACCCAAGTTCGAATCCATCTCACGTCCACCGACAACCATTGACGATTATTTGAACCAGCCCTGGGCCTCCCCTAGGTCGACTCAGCCGTCAAATGAGTGCCTCGTGGTGTGTGTAACCATATATAGGCGACGTTTCGGGCAATGCCCCCTCTTCAAGAATACAGCCTCGAGACTCAAATTGCATCATCAGCATTCACCAAACTGCAATACGCCAAATGATGACAACGAGCATTAAAATAACAACGAATATGGTCCTCGCTCTTTCTTTCCAGGTTCACGAATCAACCCCGCAGGGCTCGCAACCTTCCCCAGCCACCAGCTCGGGCTACGAGTCATCCACGCCGCCCTCCCTCGTCTCCCCCGCCGGCGGCGAAGGGGCCGCCGCCGCAAACGCCGGGGTGCAGCAGCAGCAGCAGCAGCAACCTCCAGGGGCAGTCGTGGGGGGAGGAGGAGGTGGTGGAGGAGGGGGGCCGCCCCCCTCCCACCAGTCGTCGCAGCCCACCCAGGTCCCTGGCTCCCACACGGGCGTACCCCCTTGTCCCGCCACCCCCTTCTTTTCGGCCAACTTTAGCGAGTGGTACGTCTGATCCCGACGCCGCCGACGCCGCCGCCCAACGGGAGAGAGAGCGAGGGAGACGCGGAGGCTCGCGGGCACCCGGCATCGCTTGCCGTGGGGTTGGCCCCGAGGCACCAACCCGCTGTTCCCCTGTTCCGCTTCGCTCCGGCTTTCTTTTCTCTCCTTCATAACCATCACCCCCCCCCCCATCACGCTCCTCCGCCATCCCCCCCCGTTTCTCCTTCCCTACCCCCGATATTTGCTTTAACAAGGGCTCTGGGAATTGGACTGGGAACGCGCACGTAATGATCATTTGCAAACATGCCCGGCGCACTGCAATTACCGCTACTAAGGCTGCCTCCTGCCTGATTACGTTTGCAATGAGTCCTTCGCCGCAGTTGTTGCGATTACTATTATGATTTTTCATTTTACGAGCCAAGTGAGAGAGAGATATTGGGGAGAGAGAGAGAGAGACGCGGTAGGAGGAGAAAACGGGGAGGGGGGCAAGCACGCCGTCGGGCAGTGATGCGGTGCGCAATGGGGTTGTGGGCAAGGATGGTGGCACAGTGGCGGTGATTAAACGAAGAAATTCATCTCTGCCAACCCATCATACCCCCCCCCCCCTCTCTCCAAACTCATCCGCTCAACTTCATGAGCCCCCCCTCCCTGCCCCCGAATTTTCACCACCACCCCCAACACCCTCACCACCTCTCTCCCTTCACACGGAACACTGGAACGTATTAATTTAATTGACTGGAGTATTTATTTTTTCGAGTGTACATAACTGTGCTGTAAATTGTCCGCGATGGGCATAACGCCCTATATACTATTGCAGTGACACTATTTGTTTGTCGTACTAAGGATTGTTTTCTTTTTATTTGGGTTGGGGGGTGGGGGGCGGAGATGGTTTAATTTGACGTTTAGAGGGTGCAGAGTTTGATTTCAAACGTCGTTAATGTCGCTGTTGTGTGTCGCTGTCGATTGTTGATGTTGCTGTTGATGTTCATGTTGCTATAATAATTATTAATATTATTTTCACGTGCGGATGTGAATATTTGATGTGCTTTTTTGGGGGGGGGCGGTGGGGTGGGTGGGTGGGTGGGTGGGGGGCGGATGGGTATACTTTTCCCCCAGGAATGGATCTTGACATTTTATTGTTCCTTGTTTTGTAAAAGATAACTATATAACTGTAATGTTAAAGGAAACAAAAAAAAAACACAACACAAACAAATTTACATCGTGCCAAAGTCATTCTCAGTACCACATGTCAGAGTATATTGTAATGTATATATTTAGATGTTGGAAAAAAATTATCTCCTTTCATTGTCTGGTAACATTTTTATATATATATAGGCATAGTGATTGTCATGGAATAGCGGACATTATCGTAGGCGTCATTGTTCGTGAATAACTTTTAAATGTGAAGAAAAAAATACATTACACGGTTATCCTATTTATTGGAATGTAACTTATTAGCTGGTATTAGTCATCACAATAGGTCAGTCAATATTTATATGTTTTTAAGGGCGGTGTGTGTGTCGGGGGGGGGGGGGGTCTTGAACGACGTGTGCAGTATTAATTGTCTTCATCACAAAAAGAGGTGCATTGTAATTGGTAGTCTTTAGTCTACATGTCAATAAACATCGTACTATCAAACGCACCGTCCTGGAAGCTGGTTTACAGTTTGCATTCGCTTTGCTCATTGTTTCCCGTGTACAATCACGCTTCTCTCCCTCCTCCTCCCTGCTATATAAACACAACGCTGACGATTGCAAACAAACAACAACAACATTTATAATACTTGTGTTGGCAGTGTCCCCCCCCCCTTCCTCCTCCAGACCTGGGGGGGGGGCCACGTGAACGCGCACCGACCAAATTTTCAATCCCACGGCCTCGGCCGTTCACGCGAGACAGAGAGAGGAGGAGGGCTGGAAAAATGAATCAACAAACGACCGCCACCTCGCGCACGGAAACACGTGTTTACAATTACGTTAACTATGTACCGCTCGTATCGCCGCTTAATTCGGAAGCATTTACAGGAGGCAGCACATTAATTACCGCTGTAATGTATTGAGGGGGGGAGGAGGGCGGGCGAGCCGGAGGAGGAGGGAAACGGAATGGGTTGCGTTGAGTTGCCTTGAGAAGCCAAGTGGGGGGGTGGGGGGGGGGTCTAGCTATGATTAATCGCCCTGCTAAGTACATTGTACCTCCAAGCAATTCCATATTGCAGTCGCTTAAATTGCCTGCCGTCTTTAGCCAGTCAATTACCTTGTGGCATTAATTATTTCCGAAAATTTATCCGTTGTTCTTTTTTTTAAATCATAAACGCGAGTTGCGAGTGGCGAATGGTCTTGGCCGAGTACATCGACCGGTTCGTATCAATCCCGTTCATGCGACACCGCAGCGGTGCGTTGCACGGAGCGGGGGGGCGGATTGGAAGGGGGGGGGAGGTTGTGGGTTGAGAATGCATCTGGGATTTGGTTAGCGTTGACATCGGCATTACCCTATTCACCCGTAATTTTTAATTCACTTGTCCCGCACTCAAAACCTTAAGGGCCCTATGCATCACCCGTGACATGATCGCGTTATTTCGCCAACCCCTCCCCCCCCCCCCGCCCGCTCGCCGCCTTTGTCTTTACGAGATTTGTTGGTGTTGAGTTGTGGGGAGTGTCAGGCTGCAATGGGTTACCTATACACCATATATGTTCTATTCTACAATACAAATATATGTGCTTATGGTGGGGGGGGGGGGGGGGGGTTAGTGCAAAAGGTTAACGCGCTGCGCCCCGAACCCTGCGAGCCGAGTTCCATTCCCGCTCACGGCCAATGTTATCTGAATCGGTTCCGGGCCTCTCCTAGGTCGACTCGGCCTCAAATGAGTACCCTTGTGCCGCGTGTAAACATCGCCACTGGGGGAGACAAAGGCGGCCGGCCGTGGTGCTGGCCACCCACCCCCTCGTGCTCTTCCAGCACACGTAAAACGAGGTTGAGGGTGCGCTTGCACGCCATTCATTGCGTTATTGCATTGAACCGGTGGCTCCCCGCGGTGTATATGGAGTGCTCTCACCAACAACCCGTGTTCATCCGGCGGCGTTTCTTTAAAGGGTCTGGTTCTACTGATGAGACCCAGACGGCCGAAGCCGGTCCAGAGTGACCTCGCCTGATCAAATAATGCCACTTGATCAAATCGTGTCCAACAAAAACGAATAGGTTTCATGGACCACAATGCGATCTCCGAGATAAAAATGTGTCGTGAAACCCGCCACCACCCGACACGACCCGTTCTTGAGGTTTGTCGCGTCAAACAAAACACGCCATTTCGCAGTTGGAGTAAATGTTAAATTTGTTTAATTTGTGTACGAATACAGAACGGGGTACAGAGAACTGTTCTACAATAGCTGGCCGTCGCGTTCAACAGCTCACTACAAAATCGCGCGTGCGTGTGGACGTGGTGTGTGTGTGTGTGTATGTACGATGCTGACCGTGTTAGATGTACACGTAGCCGTTTCATTGCAACAATATCACCGATGGTACGTGTGCAGTGCTGTGTGCATGCTGTGTGTGTATATGCTGTGCTGTGTGCATGCTGTGTGTATATGCCATTATGTGTTGTGTAAACACTATGAATGATTTCTGCTTTGTACATGTTGTGTGCAAATACTGATGCTGTTTTCTGTACATAGGGTAGATGTATGCTATGCTGTGTACATGTGTCTGTTTCACGACCCATGTCACTGGCGATTATTTGAAAGAGTCATGGTCATCCGCAAGGTAGACTCAGTCTTAAACGAGTAACCTGGCGTGATATGTATAAAATATCAGCACTGGGGAGACAAAGGCGGCCGTGTGTGGTGTTGGCCACCCTTGGTGTGCCGTGCCGGACTTGATAGGTGCTTGCTAACAGCACTTGCCCCCGACATTCTGTTAAAGGCTATTCGGGAACATTTGTCTTTGTGTATATGCTCAGCTTTCTATATGGGCTGTGCGTATGTGCTGTTCTACATACGCAGTGTCTGTAATGTGCTGTGCTATTTACACGTAGTGCAAGTGTTGTGCTGTATACATTGTGGGTACTGTATCTGATATGTTGTGTATATGGCGTGTGTGTGTGTGTATGCTGTATTGTGAAAATGTTGTGTTTTTACGCACTGTTATATGCACATATCTTGTGCTTAGCAATAATGTGCATTTTTGCATGAGTTATACACACGGAGATTGTGGAATACATCATCATATTTACGCTGTTGATGAATAATGCGTTGTGTCCCCTTCAATGTGTATACATATGCCCCGGGGTACATCTTATGTACACGTAGGCACACACATAAAGATTACCCGCATAGCCTCCACCGACTTTTGGGACAAGTTAGCGAGCTCCCTTACACACACATACACACACGCACATCAACACGCACGTACTCATTAGTACACACACTGCAGTCCACATATATACTGTGGGTGTTACCCACGTTATATGCTACACGCGATATGTTTTAACACGCGCGAATCGTGAAGATTTTCACCCTACCCAGACCTCCCGAAATCCTTCCACCCCCTAACCACTACACAGAGACACAGACACAGGTACAGTATAATACAAAAATAATAACCCCACTCATCATCGTAGTACAGTCGTAATGCTATTAATAAAACAAAGGCATTATACGCGGGGATTACAGCTGGCGTTTGGGTCCGATGTTATGTATAGCCTCCCCATGCGATATTTATAAATTGATCGTTAGCTTACGGCAGCGTGAGCACACACACACACACACAGCACCGACGCAATGCTACACACATATACACAGTTATATATTTTTCAAATAAAATAACTCAACACAATCGTCAATAACACCGTTGCGGCCTTCAAAATGAAAACACAATGCGGAGAAAGGTCATCACTCAAACGCAACCTATTAAATATACAGTTATTTTTTTACATTTCTGTAACCACACACACACAAAGTCGTCGCTTTTGATAGCAACGTGGAGACCTCGTAGGTACCTTGCTCTCTCCACTGCTAGCGTAGGGGGGGGGGGCCTCCCTTCGCTCTCAAGAGCTCGTGGAGGAAGTACCCCAACGCCCCGATCAGTATAAGTCTATGGGGGTCTCTGCGTATGCTACGTGCGGTGCGAAAGAAGTTTAACATACGTACGTTAATGTTTGTGTGTGTCTCTCTCGCTGTGAGTCAACGGGTCTCTGTGTGATATTGTAAGTGTTTGTATGCGAGTCTATGATGGGTCTGTATGTGAGTTTATGATGGGTCTGTATGTGAGTTTATGGGTCTGTGTGTGAGTCTATGGATTTGTATGTGAGTCTATGATGGGTCTGTTTGTGAGTCTATGGGTTTGTGTGTGAGTCTATGGGTCTGTATGTGAGTCTATGGGTGAGTCTACGCGTCTCTGTGCGAGTCTGTGGGTCTCTATGTGCGGGGCAGCGGATGTGACGAAGCCCAGAACAGAATTTAAAGAATCCGAACCGCTACGTGAGTAATGGGACTTCTGTTCTGGAAGAACATGCACGTTTGTATCAGTTAGTCTATCGGCAGGCCGCGTGAGATGGGGTAAACTGTGGGTACTCCCACGTGGAAGAGTAGGCCATATACCCGCTAGTGTGTGTGTGTGTGGAGGGAAGGAGGGTCTCATCTAGATCTCCGCGAGCAGTGGCATCATGAAGCCATTGCAGGGCTGCGCCTCTATCTCTGCGCGTGTGTCTATGAATTTGAGAGCAGTCGCAACGGAACGCAATGTTCGCGGAGTCGCCTCCAGGCGTTTTATCATCGCCGTGGTGGGGAGAGAGAGAGAGGGGAGAGGCGCTAAGCGCGAGGGGGAAGGCGATTACCCGAGACTCGAGTTGACAAAGCTACCAGCACCGATGGTACGACGGTTCGGAGCGACCCCTCGGTTGAGAGGTGGACACGCGCCGTTCAATGCCTCAACGGGCATTCTTCCCCGCTCTCTCTGTCTGTGTGTGTGTCTGTGCTGCGTCTCGGAATTGATGAGAAACACCCCCCGAGATGAACGGAATCAGGCGTTAACCACGAGCAGAGAGCGTATTGCAACTGTGGGTGGATTTGCATGCGTGGTGGTGGGGAGTTGGGTGGGGAGGGGAGCGGTGGTGCAGCGGTGAGCGCGCTGCCCCGACAAACCCGGCGGGCAGGATTCGATTCCCGCTGCACGCTCACGGCCCAACCAACACCGGTTGACGATTTTGATGATTCCAATGTGAACCGGTCCTGGGTTGACTCTCGGAATGTGAGCAATCGCCCTTTCGGGAGACAAAGGCGGTCGGGCGTGATGCAGGCCACCCACCCACTCGTGTGCCGTGACGCATTCAATTGGGTGCTCGCTAACAGCACTTGCCCCAACAGGCTGTGAACGCTGTACGGGGGATATTTGTCTTTGTGTGATATCGAGAGAGATTGTATGTGTGATACCGACGAAGACACGGAGTGTGTGTATGTGATAGAGAGACACACTGTGTGTGTGTGATGGAGTGGCACACTGTGTGTGGTACACACTGTGTGTGTGTGTGATGGTGAGAGACAGTGTGTGGTAGTGACTGTGTGTGTGTGTGATAGTGAGACACACTGTGTGGTAGTGACTGTGTGTGTGTGATGGTGAGACACACTGTGTGTGATACAGACTGTGTGTATGTGATAGAGAGACACACTGTGTGTGTGGTACAGACTATGTGTGTGTGTGATGGTGAGAGACAGTGTGTGGTAGTGACTGTGTGTGTGATAGTGAGATACAATGTGTGTGTGTGTGTGTGATAGTGAGACACAGTGTGTGTGGTAGAGACTGTGTGTGTGTGATAGAGACTGTGTGTGTGTGATGGTGAGACACACTGTGTGTGTGTGGTAGAGACTGTGTGTGTGTAATAAAGACGGTGTGTGTGTGATACAGACTGTGTGTGTGTGGTAGAGATTGTGTGTGTGTAATAGAAACTGTGTGTGTGATGGTGAGACACACTGTGTGTGTGATACAGAGTGTGTGTGTGTGGTAGAGATTGTGTGTGTGTAATAGAGACTGTGTGTGTGTGTGATGGAGAGACACATTGTGTGTGATAGAGACAGCATGTGTGTGTGTGTGTGATGGCGATAAACACATTTTACGTGTGCGTGAGAGAGAGATGCGGGGTGAGAGAGAGAGAGTCTCTCACAGCGAGTAAACAAACGGAGTTCAAGGTCACGGGAGCAAGTACGGAGTGATTAGATAATGGGGCTTTGGGTGCGCCGTGTGGAAACAGCGCCATTGAGTGGCGACATCGCGTGCCGTGCTGATGATGATGATGAGAGAGGAAGAGAGGGGAGATAGAAGCGGGGGGGGGGGGCTCGTGCATCCACCGGGAGAAGTGGAGGAACAGGAGTCGGCGTCGTCAACGTGACCTCTCCAACATTCGACGAATGGCGCCAGCGATGACACCGTGTTGGCTGCAGTTTGCATGGGCAACAGACAGCAGCGGCAACCACAACAACAACCACCCCCTCCTCGAAGCATTCGTCAACATACGCTGCACCAACACGATGATTTGGTACATTTATTTATTTAGAGGTTAGGCCGCCGTGTTAAAAAAAATATCTACACGCGTGTCGTAAACGCTGCACCACCCGACACAGATAATTAATTATCTGCCCAATGTATCGTTTCTTCAGCAGCGCCACCCGTGTCGTGCTTTTTAGTGAGAGTATTGTCAACAACATTGACGATATTTACACCATGGGAACCTCATTTGCCAGTAAAAATATGATAATTGTTTTTTTACCCTTCTCTCTGGCAACAAAACTGACACCTTTTTACAAGGAGTCATGTTTGTATAGACCGCAATACCTGCAGTCATAATACAAACAAAAGACATAACTCTGATAATGTGCACTGTCCTTGAAGTTGATTGGTCCACACCCGAGACAGCTTTCCTTAGAGCCTAGTCTCACATGGGTTGGACCAGATGACGCCAAAAGGCGCACAACTCAAAGACAATGCACCATCAGAGTATGAGAGCTCGGGGCAAGCATCTACACTATGGGAACCTCATTTGCCAGTAAAATATGATAATTGGTTTTTTACCCTTCTATCTGGCAACAAAACTGACACCTTTTTACAAGGAGTCATGGTTGCATAGACCGCAATACCTGCAGTCATAATACAAACAAAAGTCATAACTCTGATAATGTGCACTGTCCTTGAAGTTGATTGGTCCACACCCGAGACAGCTTTCCTTAGAGTCCAACCCATGTGAGACTAGGCTCTAAGGAAAGCTGTCTCGGGTGTGGACCAATCAACTTCAAGGACAGTGCACATTATTAGAGTTATGTCTTTTGTTTGTATTATGACTGCAGGTATTGCGGTCTATGCAAACATGACTCCTTGTAAAAAGGTGTCAGTTTTGTTGCCAGATAGAAGGGTAAAAAACCAATTAACAACATTGACGATGTTTCGCTGGGGGTCACATCCAGAAATCGTCAGGTTAACAGATCTCGAAATATAACAGGCGACGTTTCGGGCAAAGACCCTTCTTCCTACAGCAGAGGGATTGCAGAACGCGGCGACGCCAGGAAGATTTGCATTGGAGTGTTCATTCAGCAAGCACGTATCTCAATGCTTTGAGTTGAAACGTTTGACGTTTCGGTCGACGGGCCCTCGTCAAGACGTCCACGCAAGATCCGTTTGCAATCGGCGCGTCCGTGGGAAAGCCTCCATCCAGCAGTGCATTGACAACGGGCTTTTAATAATTTGCGATTTAATTGCGCGTTTAATTGTACATATCGTCGCGTCCAGCATCGTCACCATCATTAATCATCACCCATGATCAATCCACTGCTGGATGATCGCTTCCCAAATCCGCCCACCACCTCTCACTCCATCGCTCCATCTCCGTCCGACGGGCGCGTGTACACGCCGTGGTGCGCACACCGACGTAGCTTGGAGTCGGCAGGCGACTGATGACTGCGAAGCGAACACTGATTTAGACAGGGGGACAGCAGGGAGAAGGGTGTTACCCCCAAAGCAGAGCGTAGATAATACCACTTAATAGGCCGCGCGCGCACACAGCTCCGCAAGCGCGTGAACGCACAGTTCGCTGATGATGCAAACACTTAGAGTTGTATCATCACGTTGGTAAATGAGAAAAATCGCTAAATAAATCCATATATATACGTGTATTTTTTCGTGTATTCGTCAAGATACGTACGGCGTGCAGAGCCCGCCGCTGTGTTCCCTGTGAATGTTTCTCGAGCGCCTCGTGCTAGATTAATCAGCAGGTATAGTGGGAATTGGCTGCAAGAAGCTGCAGAATCTTACAATTAGGCGGGCAGAGCGAACGAGCGAGCGAGCGAGCGCGCTGCAACGAAACGGACGAACGCGCGGGTTCAGAGAACGCACGGCGCAAACTTTACAACGGACATCATCTCACCGCGTTAAGAAAGCAAACAAAAAACGTTCAAGCGAGGGGCTTTGTGCGTGGGGACACCGCGTTCGGGACTAATTGTGGGGAAGGATCATGACTTCCCCGGGGGGGGGGAATCGGTCGAGACTAACCACCGAGTCGCGGGCAACGGGAGTGAAACGAGCGTTCGTCGTGCGTGGAGACGGAACGATGAATGCGTGGATTCTTGCATTTGCGAGGAGGCGGCAGCGGCGTGGGAAGGAGGCCTGATGATGATGATGTAATTGATCATATCGATTCCAGGGACTGTATATAGACAAAGATCCCCCGTAGGAGGTCGGTGGCCAACACCACGCCCGGCCGCCTTTGTCTCCCCAGTGGCGATGTTTACGCACCGCACCACGGTACCCATTTGAGGCTGAGTCGACCTAGGGGAGGCCCAGGGCAGGTTCAGAGAATCGTCACCGGTATTGGGCGAGAATCGAACCCGGGTCGCCAGGTTCGTAGCTGCAGCGCGCTAACCGCTACGCCACCGCTCCCCACACTAACCGCTACACTATAGCGGGGTCAACACACGCGCGCACACGTGGTTACACAGACAGTTGTGACTTACTGCCTCTATAAGCCTGCTAATGTTCTGGAAGGGCTGTAGTCCAGCCGGGGCGCGTAACGAGAAACATCCGCAAGCAATGTTGCGGAAATATTATATGAACATATGGAGATCGATTGGGTTTTATTCGGATCGGGTGAGGGTCGGGCCTAGGCTTTCGCGTACGCCGTGCCGCGCCGAACGCTTTGCAAATGCCACGATCGCTTTTGTTAGTGGACCGAGTAATTCGCCACCCGCGGAGTGTGACGGTAAAGCCGATAAAAAGCGGGTGAATTCAACTCCCGGTTTACTGGTGCACACTCATTTACACGCACACCACCACCGACGCGTATTTTTACTTGCGATATATGAACATCATGGCAGGGAACCACGGGGTCCCGAATACACCGAAGTCAAAATCGTAATGAATTAATTCATTTATTGTCTACTCCGTCCCACCGCGCACACAAACGCCGCGACTCGCCCAGAGCGGATCGTTCTGATGTCGTGTCCGTGTCCAAGCGCAGCAGCGAGGACGAACGCGCAGAAGAGCTGAACAAGCGAATGCTGCACTCCATGCTCGGGTACGGGTAGGATCATGATACGTCTTATCATCCAAAGCTGCTCAAACTGCCTACACGACTTGAGTCCTTTATTTGTCATTACGAGATGCATCATACAGTGAGTGAAACTGCTCTCTTAGCTTTATTATTTTTTGTGACCTACCAATGTTTCGCAGCCAGGATCGATCGATGACAATGCTATTACCTGCAGATATTTAACGGGTGAGATGCGTTGCACCGTTATTTCCTCCTGTTTGATAATACTTCTCTTGTCCGTATGCGTTTGTAGAGTAACATTGGTATAGACGCTTGTTACAATATGAACAGCGCATTGAAAGCGCGTACTATTTTACGGACTGTTTACAAAGTGTGTTCACAAATCCACACGGAGAAACACGATGATTGGCAGAGGGGTGTAAATTATTTTTTCGATCGTGTATTTAAATGGAGGTACTGCAGCTAAGTAGTTTTCAGTTTTAAAGGCAAAGTTAGACAAGACAACACTTGCCACCACCCTTCAACCCCATTGGTGAAAAAGGAGCAAAGTTTTTGTTTACATTATAATATGTTTATATTATAATATAATGTTTATGCGAGAGCCGGGGGCTTATGGGACCCCAGGGTTCCTGCCATAAGGTTCATATGTAAACCATAACAACCCACACATATAAAGCCCTACACACTGTGAGACAAAGACCCCCCGTATAGCCTTAACGGACTCTTAGGGCAAGTGCTGTCAGCGGCACACGAGGTTAGTAACCACGCTGGGCCGCCTTTGTCTCCCCAGTACTGATGTTTACACACCGCACTAGGTACTAATTAAGGCTTAAGTCGACTTAAAGGAGGCCCGCGACCGGTTTAGATATTCGTCACCGATGTTGGCTGTGAGCGGGATTCGAACGCGGATCGCCAGGTTCGGAGTGCAGAGTGCTAACCACCGCGCCACCACTCTCTATATAAAATATTAATTTATATACCCATATACACAGGCTACGCAGTTCAAATTCACACACAAAGACAAACGTCTCCCTTATTATAACTTACGTATACTGTTGGGGAATAGTGTCTTTAGTGAGCACACACACACGACACACACTACACAAACTACACACACTACACACACTACACACACTACACACACACACTACACACACACACTACACACACTACACACACTACACACACACACACACTACACACACTACACACACTACACACACACACTACACACACTACACACACTACACACACACACTACACACACTACACACACACACTACACAAACTACACACACACACTACACACACTACACACACACACTACACACACACTACACAGACTACACACACTACACAGACTACACACACACACTACACACACTACACTACATTTATAGACATTCCCACTGCGTAACACACAAAAGACAAAGACCCCCCGTGTAGCCTTAACAGACTGTTGGGGCAAGTGCTGTTAAGCAACGCACATCCACCTACACACACGAGCAGACACACACACGAAAGCGTATTAACAATTTTCCAAAAAATGTATTTAAAAACATTGTAAATTCGAGCTGAGAGTATCTTGAAAGTCAACTTGCATCTGCTGACCGTACAATTGTAACAACACACGTTGGTGCCGCTGTGTATGCTGTGGTGCACACGCACAACATACAGCAAAGCACCGGCGTGAATTTATTAATTATATAATAGGCGACGTTTCGGGCAATGGCCCTTTCATCAGAGCACAATTCATCGCGTTGTTTGTTGAGCTTCTGTATCGCCAGTCTAATCACGTATATTCATGATTATAAGACGCACTTTCTCCCTATAGTATTTAAAAGTAACGGTGGGGGGGGGGGGTTGCATATTATCATCGGGTAGGCATGTATGTGCGTACGTGTGTAGGGGGTTGTGCGCTTGGTTCTTGGCCTCTCCTAGGTCGACTCAGCCTAAAATGAGTACCTAGCGCGTTGTGTTATGAAAACAAAAACACCGCCACTGGGGAGACAAAGGCGGTCCGGGCGTGGTGCTGGTCACCCAGACCCCCTCGTGTGCCACAGTGCCGGTGGCCTTCATAGGCGCTGCTCCTCGCTACTAGAAACTTGCCCTCAGCAGTCTGTTACAGTCTTACAATGCGGAGAATACGGCCAATGAGCTTGAACACATCCCACACGCGCGTCATATGCAATGACAGCGTCATCGGGATTAAACCACCGATTGTCGTTATTAATGCGAACATTTTTCTTAGATAGGATATTGGAGATTTTTTTTTACCGTCGTGGGGGTGGGGGGGGGGTGATGAGGAAAACGTGGTTCCGAATTTATCCGGAATCTCGGTGAGTGACGTCACTGAGTCGTCGCCTCCCACGTGGCAATCGTGTGACGTCACTTTAGTGAGCACATATTTTAAGGGATTCATAGTCTTAGGTTACGGAGGTAAAAATGAAAAAATAGAAATAATAATAGAAATTTTAAAAAATTAAGGGATCCTGAATCGTTAATAAACAAAATACGATGGATTATGCGCGTAACCAATTTTTATTTATTTATTTTGTTCCTAGGTAGTAAGTGTTATTTCCTAATTGATTATGTCTCAAAAGTACAGAAAAATGGCTATTATTCCCCACAAACTTTGCTTTTGTGACCAGAACAGTGATTTGTTTTTAAATGTACCTATTTTCAATGAGAAAACGGGAGAATGTGTGTCTTTTCGTTTACTTAAGTCAGAAAAAAAATCTACATATTAATCAAAATTAACATGTATTTATAGTATAGTAATACAAAAATAACTACAAACGATTCAGACTACCACAGGCGGGACTGGCCACAGCGGACCGAGTTCTCTGTGGGGAGGAATAATCTAGACAAACTAAATCTTTTGTAGTCAGTTTTGTATTACTTTAGTATAAATACACGTTCATTTTGATTCATATGTAGATTTTTTTTCTGACTTTGTGAACGAAAAGACACACATTCGCCCGTTTTCTCATTGAAAATTGGTACATTTTTAAGAAAATCACTGTCCTGGTCACAAAAGCAAAGTTTGTGGGGAATAATACCCATTTTATATACTCTTTAGGCATAAGCAATTACGAAATAACACTTACTACCTAGGAACAAAAATTGTCGATTTAAAGCTTTCGTGACTGCAGGGATTCATCTTCTTGGTTCTTTCGGTAAAGTCACGTAGAAGGGAAATAATAAAATAATAAAAATAAAACATAATAAAATAATTCTCACGACGTTTCGGCTACAACGCAAGCAGCCGTCCTTCACCTGAGGCCGGCTGCTTGCGTTGTGGCCGAAACGTCGTGAGAATTATTTTATTATGTTTTATTTTTATTATTTTATTATTTCCCTTCTACGTGACTTTACCGAAAGAACCAAGAAGAACAAAAATTGTGTTACATAGTGAATTATTATTCTTTTATTAACATTTAATCCGAAACTCAACTCCACAACACAGCCCACACAAAGCGTGTAGCATATATACCGTACAGAATCAGAAGAAAATTTACTTACACTGGAGGGATCCGATTAGCTACAAAGCTCGTTTTTTTTCACAGACGACACATGTGTACACATTGCATGCAACTATGGATACGACCCCCAACCCCCATCCCCCGCTCTCCCTGTAATAGTCCAGAATAATATGAGAGTGACTGCCGAGGAAGGAAACGCGGCTGAGAGATAAACAAAACCGAGGCGGAGATGGAGCGATTCAATCAATGGAGGTGCATGGATGGAGATTCGTCCATCGTAGGATTGAGAGATAGAGAGGTGGTGGACGGTCTGGAGAGTGCTTTTAACGAGCAGTGTATTGAGCATGGCTGCTGCTGATTCATACTTACATCATGACTAACATTATGAATCATCATCGGCAGCCATAACCAATCCACTGCTGGATGATTGCTTAACCCAATCCGCCCCCCACCTCTCAATAATCCCCGCCACGTCTGTTCACGATCCACCTTAAAAGCCACCTGCACTGCGTGACCTCTAGCAATCGCTCCGTCTCCCTCGGCGGTCGCGTCTACGCGCCGTGGTGTATTCCCGTCGACGTCCGGAATAAAATTGAATAAAAATTCACGACCACGTCATCGTCGTCATCGTGGTCATCGTCACCACCACCGCCGCCGTCGATGGTCACGTGGGCAGTCGCGTCGGCTCGAGACGTTGAAACCGAGACGTGAGTCGCCCAACGTCAACTTTACGTCAAGTGCACGTCCTCACCCCCTCCCCCCCTTCAAGTCCCAAGACGTATTGTTACCCCCCCCCCCCCAAAACACACACAGCCTCCTCCCCCACCCCCTCCTCTCCAAAGATCCCCCGCATAGCCTTCACAGACTGTGTGGACAAGTGATGTTGGCGAGGAGCACCTATGAAGGCCGTGACGGCACGTGAGGGGCGTAGCAGCACCCCCTCCCGGCCCCCTTTGTCTCCCCAGTGGCAAATTCCCCACCCGTCCCCCCATCGCACGCGCGCCGACGGCGTTTCGAGAAGACGCGCAGCAGACATCGCGGGCGTAGGGTAACCGTAGAGATATCCTCCACGGATGGAGTCAGCCAGCCCCAGAGGTCGCAACCGGGTACCCGATACCCGTACCCTACCCGATACCCGGCTACCCGTACCCGGCCGGGTGACCCTGGTGCGGCCGGGTATGGGTACGGGTAGGCCGTGAGTCACTGGTGAGTAACCGTTTGTCACTCATTTCGGGTAGGGTACGGGTAGGGAACGGGTACCCGTACCCGACCGGGTACGGGTACCCATTTGCGACCCTGGTACTGCCGGGTACGGGTAAGGAATCAAAACCCGTTTGCGACCTCTGGCCAGCCCCATAGCTCTCTGCGTGAGCGCCCATGTCAGTAAGTCAAGCAAGAGGATTCAGAATATGAATCCTCTTGCTTGATACAGCAATCGTGCTGTGACGGTTCCACCGAAGACGGAAGCTTGTATTGCCTCCGAAACGTCGTGATTTTTATTTTACTTTTATTAATTTAAATTTTTACCTACGTGACTTTACCGAAAAAAACCTATGAATAGGAATCATTGCAGTCACGAAAGCTTCAAATCTAGAAGCAAGTCAGTTATCTGGATTCCCTTAATGCCCTTCCGCGGGTCTCTCTCGAGCGAGCATTCGGGTTTGCCCCCTACGGAGATCCCTCGAAGGAGTCCGTGCAGCGCCAACAGTGGATGCCAAGCACGTGGTGAGACGCGTCATCTCAAGACGCCGGGCGGAAGCCGAGTGGGGACTCGTTCCTTGCGCATCGCTCGGCGTCTGCTCAGTCGGTTCGTGACGAGCGGTAAGCTGCAGGGGGGGGGGGGGGTAACGGGAGTCCGGGGGCTCGAGGGTGGACGGGGCAATTCGACAAAGTTGAAGCCTCGGGTGCAAGGAAGGGATTTCCAGAACGTGGAGGTGGGGGGGGTGTCTGTGTGTGTGTTATGTGGGTCTGCCCCGTGACCTCCTGCCAGCGGGCGTTCAACACTTCACGTGGCCTCAAGGTGCACTTGGCCTGGCACAAGCGTCGTGGTGACGTCACCGCCACTTAGTGGCGAATGGCGGTTGTTGTTGTTGTTATGTGGAAGAGAATACGGACAATTGTTGTGAGCGAGTACCCGTTAAGGTCGCAGTGCATGCAAATAGACAAAGACCCCCCGCCTCCCGCGTAGATACACAAACTGGTGAGGCGAGTGTTGTTAGCGAGCACCTATTAAGGTGGAGACGGCACACGTGGGTGGAGAGTGTGGCCAGAACGGCGCCCAGACCCGCCTTGGTTTGAATGCCGCAAACAGGGCGCATTCATATAAGGCTGAGTCGACCTAAGGGAGGTCTAGGACCAACCAGTATTCAACACACAGACCGTCGCTGCTGCACAGAGAGTGTGGCGAGAGTGTGGTGAGTGTGGTGAGAGAGTGGTGAGTGTGGTGAGAGAGTGGTGAGTGTGGTGAGAGTGTGGTGAGTGTGGTGAGTGTGGTGAGAGTGTGGAGAGTGTGGTGAGAGAGTGGTGAGTGTGGTGAGAGTGTGATGAGTGTGAGAGTGTGGTGAGTGTGAGAGTGTGGTGAATGTGGTGAGAGAGTGGTGAGAGAGTAGTGAGAGAGTGGTGAGAGAGTGGTGAGTGTGGTGAGAGTGTGATGAGTGTGAGAGTGTGGTGAGTGTGAGAGTGTGGTGAATGTGGTGAGAGAGTGGTGAGAGAGTAGTGAGAGAGTGGTGAGTGTGGTGAGAGTGTGATGAGTGTGAGAGTGTGGTGAGAGTGTGGTGAGAGAGTGGTGAGTGTGGTGAGAGAGTGGTGAGTGTGGTGAGAGTGTGATGAGTGTCAGAGTGTGGTGAGAGTGTGGTGAGAGAGTGGTGAGTGTGGTGAGAGAGTGGTGAGTGTGGTGAAAGTGTGATGAGTGTGAGAGTGTGGTGAGAGTGTGGTGAGAGAGTGGTGAGTGTGGTGAGAGAGTGGTGAGTGTGGTGAGAGTGTGATGAGTGTCAGAGTGTGGTGAGAGTGTGGTGAGAGAGTGGTGAGTGTGGTGAGAGAGTGGTGAGTGTGGTGAAAGTGTGATGAGTGTGAGAGTGTGGTGAGAGTGTGGTGAGAGAGTGGTGAGTGTGGTGAGAGAGTGGTGAGTGTGGTGAGAGTGTGATGAGTGTGAGAGTGTGGTGAGAGAGTGGTGAGTGTGGTGAGGGGTGGTGAGTGTGGTGCGACGCGTAAGCATCGCCACTCGGGAGACAAAGGCGGCCGGGCCTGGATGCCATCACACCAACCCAGCCGACAAAGGTGCTCGCTAACAGCACTTGACCCAACAATCTGTCGAGGCTATACATGGCAGAGAGAGGGGGGGAGGGTAGGGATCTTTGTCTTTGTTTTGACCACAGCGAGGAGATGATATCCCCCAGACGTGGACCCGCACGTGTTTCACGTTAAGACGAGGGCCGATCCGCCGCGGATTTTTGCTTTTTTGTAGCCGATGCCTCGGTGAGTGTCGCACAGTCCACTCGCTTCAACGCCACTGACCAGCGTGGTGAAGTATGGTCAAACCACCCTCCCCCCCCCCTGCCACCCCCCCCCCAGCCCGCTCCACCCCTTCACCACCGACGCGACCAAAGAGATGTTCCATTGCAGAGTTATTGTATGAGTGCGTGCACACGTGGTGGTGGTGGTGGGTGGGTGTGTGGATTGGTTCGTACCCGCAGTTGCGCGGATACTTGAGTTCGATTCCCGACCGAGGTTAACGGCAGTAGCGAGTGAGCATGGCTCTTCGTACTGACACCAGCAGGGTGAAGTATGGACAGACATCCTCCAGTGTCTAATGACAAAGAGCTGCGCGCACACACGAACATTTATACAAACACAGACACGCGCGCGCGTGCGTGTGTGTGTAAGCGTGGGGAGCGGTGGTGCAGTGGTTAGCGCACCACACTAACGATCAAGGAGATTCCGAGCTCAGCTGATAATGGTTCCACGCAGCGCCACAAATAGTAGCGGGCGCGGTGTGTAACTTTCAGGCCTCGGGAAGACAAAGGCGGTCGGGTGTGGATTTCACCACGCCAGCAGCTCGTACGCTGTGTCGGTCTTCATCGCTGCACGCTAACATCTCTTGCCTGCCGACAACCTCGTGGAGGCTACCTGGGGAAGCTTTGTCCTTATACGCGTAAGCGTGGTGGTAGCGGCGCGCGCGTCACTGCATTGTGCAATGCGTTTTACGAGTGGAAATAAAAAAGAAATCACTAAATATCCACTATTAATTATAGAGTAGCACACTTTACGACCGATAAATATACATCACAGCTCTAGGGCACTTAGGCGTTTACGCGTATAATCACACACGCGCGTAGCCGCGCACGGCGAATTCGACGAACATGTGTTGAGATCGCAGAGTGAAACCGGTTCGAACGCGAGCGAGATCGCGTGCAAAGTGCATTGTTACGTCCAAAAAAAAAATCAGATCCCCCGTAATAGCCTGCAACAGACTGTAGGGGCAAGTGCTGTTAGCGAGTAGCACCTATGAAGGCCGGCACGGCACACGAGGGGGTGGGTGGTCAGCACCACGCCTGGGCCGCCTTTGTATCCCCAGTGGTGATGTACACACACCAGGAACTAATTGGAGGCTGAGTCGACCTAGGGGAGGCCCAGGACTGCTTCGGATTATAGTCACCGGTGTTGGCCGTGAGCGGGAATTGAACCGCGGTCACCGGGTTCGTAGCGCAGCGCACTAACCACTACACTACCGCTACCCGCGTTAATATATACAGTACAGTAGATACATACGTGCATTATAAAAGACAAAGATCTCCCGTATAGCATTCGCGTAGTGTCCGGGGCAAGTGTGCCTACGAAAGCTGCAACAGCAACACGCAATGTATGCATGGTGAACTTCTTTCACACTCTACGTAGCCATCGGTGCTAACCGGTAGGCCGTCACACCGTGCTCGTACCGCACGACGGTGTGACGATGTTCACACTCATTCAAGACAGAGTGGACCTAGGGGGGGTGAGGGGGGGTGAGGGATCGGTTCATGAATTCGCCACTGTCCATGGGGTCGTGAGCGGCAATCGAACTCGGTTCCGCCGGGTTCGTGTCGCAAACCGCTGCGCCACCGCTCCCCACATCCGTTCACGATACAGAGCACGTGCGTTCACAGTGACATCGCCACACGCGATTTCAAACGCACCTTCGAGGTCACGATGAGCGAGAGGGTTTATCGCAACAACAACAACAACAACGAACAAAACAAAGGCGGGAGGGGGGGGGGCCTTCAACTCAATTGCGTCGCCGTTTGAGCGACGGTACGTGGCCCAGAAGGAGAAAACTGTGGTCGCGCGTGACCCCCAGTGACCTTAGCTGCACGGGATCTGAGCGCGCGTTTGCGATGTGCGGCACGCGTGCGCTGCTCGGTGACCCGTGTGCGCGCCGGGACACACACACACGTGTGGGACACACACACACGTGTGGGACAACACACACACGTGTGGGACACACACACACACGTGTGGGACATACACACACGTGTTGGACAACACACACACGTGTGGGACACACACACATACGTGTGGGACACACACACACGTGTGTGGGACACATCCACGTGTAGGACACACACACACACGTGTGTGGGACACACACACACGTGTGGGAGAACACACACACACGTGTGGGACATACACACACGTGTGGGACACACACACGTGTGGGACATACACACACGTGTGGGACACACACACGTGTGGGACACACACACGTGTGGGACACACACACACGTGTGGGACAACACACACACGTGTGGGACACCCACACACACGTGTGGGACAACACACACGTGTGGGACATACACACACGTGTGGGACACACACACACACGTGTGGGACACACACACGTGTGGGACAACACACACGTGTGGGACAACACACACGTGTGGGACATACACACACGTGTGGGACATACACACACGTGTGGGACACACACACACGTGTGGGACATACACACGTGTGGGACATACACACACGTGTGGGACATACACACACGTGTGGGACAACACACACACACGTGTGGGACATACACACGTGTGGGACAACACACACACACGTGTGGGACATACACACGTGTGGGACAACACACACACACGTGTGGGACACACACACGTGTGGGACACACACACACGTGTGGGACATACACACACGTGTGGGACACACACACGTGTGGGACACACACACGTGTGGGACATACACACACGTGTGGGACACACACACGTGTGGGACACACACACACGTGTGGGACACACACACACGTGTGGGACAACACACACACGTGTGGGACACCCACACACACGTGTGGGACACCCACACACACGTGTGGGACAACACACACACGTGTGTGGGACACACACACACACACGTGTGGGACACACACACACGTGTGGGACACACACACACGTGTGGGACAACACACACACACGTGTGGGACACACACACGTGTGGGACAACACACACACGTGTGGGACAACACACACACGTGTGTGGGACACTCACGTGTGGGACACACACACGTGTGGGACACACACACACGTGTGGGACACTCACACACGTGTGTGGGACACACACACACGTGTGCGCGCGCGCATGTGGGGGAGCGGTGGTTGCATTGGTGAATCCGCGTTCGATTTCCGCTCCCCCTGTAGGTCGTCTCGGCCTCAAATGAGCACCTGAAGGCGGGGTCGACGAGACAGGAGGCGACCGGGCTTGGTGCTGACCGCACACGCCACACACGTGTGTACACGCGTGTACACACGTGTACACGCTCGCGTGAATTATTGCACACACGCGCACACAGATAAACGCGCTCGCACGCACAGGAAAAACAACAGCCATAATTGTGTCATGCGGGGAAATTATTCATAAATTAATGCGGAGATGAAATTGCGTGTGAGAATGCACTGGGGTATCGTATGCAGTGCGTGAATTATACACAAGCTTGTTTGCATGCATAGACAAATACAAAGAATCGCCCTCCCTCCCCGTAGCCTTAACAGACTTTTAGGGAAAGTGCTGTTAGTGAGCACCTACGAAGGCCGGCACGGCGCACGAGGAGAAGGGTGGCTCGCACCACGCTCAGCCGCCTTTGTCTCCCCAGTGCTGTGTTTGCACACATCACAAGGTTCTCGGTTAAGGCTGAGTCGACCTAAAGGAGGCTCAGGACCGGTTCATATATTCGCCAGTGTGTATTGGTTCGCCGGTTTCGGAACGTAGCGCGCTAATCACTGCACCACCGCTCCCCACACAATCACACACACACAGAGCAATGCAATAAAATTAAAGCCGCGCACACGCGTACACTCTAACGTACACACAAACACACACGTGCGTATGCAGTACACACAGAGGCATATACGGGCACACAAATATTTACGCACTTACAAACACACACACATATATGTAATACATTGACACGTACAATAGCACACACACATTCATACTCTCACACGTACGCACACAATAGCATTCACACACACACGTATACACACACACACGTGGTTAGGGTCTGTTTACACGCGCACATTAGCACAAATACAATATAATCACGCACAATTTCGCACGCGCCCATGTACACGCATTAATTTACACAAATGCTTAACGCAAATGCATTTGCAAACACGCTCGTTTACACGAACAATCACGTTCACTCCCACGCAGAATTACACATTGACACACACACGCATTATTATTAAAATTATACACACACACACATAAATGCACACGCGCACATGCATATCTACACACGAACACACATTTACACGAACAATTACACACTCAGTGTACGTGACGGGCAGATATGCATATATGATCTCGCCCCGTATGTAACAATCATACAACAAAGACAAAGACCCCCGTATAGCCTTAACAGACTGTGGGGGCAAGTGCGAGCACCTATGAAGACCGGCACGGTACACGAGGGGGTGGGTGGCCCGCACCACGCCAGGCCGCCTTTGTCTCCCCAGTGGCGATTTTTACGCAGCGCACCAGGTACTCATTTAAGGCTGAGTCGACCTAAGGGAGGCTCAGGACCGATTCAGATAATCGTCACTGGTGTTGGGTGTGAGCGGGGAATCGAATTCGGGTCGCCGAGTTCGTAGCGCAGCATAGCGCTCCACTTACGCTCCCCAGAAACCCACGCACACAAAGACACACAAACACACTAACACCAACACAGACACACAAACACACTAACACCAACACAGACACACAAACACACTACCACCAACACAGACACACAAACACACTAACACCAACACAGACACACAAACACACTAACACAAACACAGACACACAAACACACTAACACCAACACAGACACACAATAACACAAACACAGACACACAAACACACTACCACAAACACAGACACACAAACACACTAACACAAACACAGACACACAAACACACTAACACCAACACAGACACACAATAACAAGAACACAGACACACAAACACACTACCACAAACAAAGGCACGCAAACACACTAACAGAGACACAGACACACAAACACACTAACACAAACAAAGACACACTAACACAGACACACGAACACACTAACACAAACACAGACACACAAACACACTAACACAGACACACAAACACACTAACACAGACACAGACACACAAACACACTAACAGAGACACAGACACACAAACAGACTAACACAAACAAAGACACACTAACACAGACACACAAACACACTACCACAAACAAAGGCACGCAAACACACAAACACAAACAAAGACACACGATCACAAGAACACAAACAACGATACACAAACGCACTGACACAAACATGACACACGAACACACTAACACCAACACAGACACACAAACACAATAACACAAACACAGACACACAAACACACTACCACAAACAAAGACACACAAACACACAAACACACGAACACAAAAAAGACACACAAACGCACTAACACAAACATGACACACATACACACGAACACAAACAAAGACACACGAACACACAAACACACGAACACAAAGACACACAAACGCACTAACACAAACAAAGACACACAAACAAAGACACACAAACGCACTGACACAAACACGTGACACACGCACACACATGCAGCGGGCACGTGACACACGCAGACAGACGTAGTCAGACGTCTCTCCGCCCACGTCTCATCGCCGTCACTCCGCCTGTGCACGCGCGTGTCGCTGTCCGGCGAGTGACCCCGTGACCCCGCTCCCCCCCACTCCCCCCACTCCCCCACTCTCCCCCTCCCCTTGCCCCCCTCCCTCCCCCCCACCGTGCCCCCCCCCAAATTTCGCTTCAATTCTCGGAGATTTCTCCAGGAAATTTGGTTTTGAACCACGGACCGCAAAACGTCGAGCGACACATTTTTTGTAAATTTTTTGGAAATTTTTTTGTAATTTTTTTGTAAAATTTTTTGTACATTTTTTACAATTTTTTGGTAATTTTTTTGTAATATTTTTTTTATGTTTCAATAAATCTGCTCGAAGAGCTACGAATGTACACGCGTGAACTCTACCGCGCTGTCACGTGAACACACTGAACATCGCGGAGCCACGTGAGCGTTATGCACAGCGCTGCTCAGGCGTTACCTACACACGGTGGAGCAGGAAAGCGGTGGCGCAGCGGTTAGCGCACACGCTTCTATGGACCCGGCCACCTGAGTTCGATTCCCAGGCCACGGCCAACATCAGTGATGGGTTATATCTGAACCCACACCCTCCCCCACCCCCCTTGAGACCATGGCGGCAAAGTATGTTGAAAACAACCTTCATGGCCGACACGGCATGGCGAGGATTTCATCCAGCAGTGGATTTCATAATCATAAATGAATAATAATCAATCACTGTCGATTTGCTGCTGAACCAAGGGCCTCCATACGCCTCGAGCGGCCATGGAGGATGTTTGACCATACTTCACCACGCTGGTCAGTGCGCGAGCGAGTCCAATGTGTAAGGCGCTGCTGATATTAGCCGTGGGCAGGGTGTCGAACCCGGGTCGCGGGTTTCAAAGGGCATCGCTTGTGGACTTGAGCGTCGAAACAGACAGCGCACGCGCGTACCTACACATATATATATACATCGCAAATATATGTAGTCATGTGTTTTTGATTATTGAAGGGGTTCGTCTGTTACTCACTCGCTACTATTAGTGCAGCTATTCGTGCGGCTATTTAAAAACCGCGGTCGTAAAAAAAAAAACTTTTCTAAAAATATAATCCCATCAGTCCCCCTTCCCTCCATCCCTCCCTCCTCCTCCGACTCCCACCCACACCTCCGCCGAGGAGTAAACACGTTCAGTCACTTATCATCCAACTCTGTCTCTCTTCATTTTAATTTGAAGCGTTCGTGACTGCAGGAATCTATACTATTTGGTTCTTTCGGTAAAGTCGCGTAGGTAGAAAAAATAATCTGTCTCTCAGCTTTGGCATCTGTATTTACAAGCGACGGATAAACAGGGCCATTGCGCGAAACGTCGCCTATTAGATTTGCCTTTATTTTAAGACAACAACAATAACAAAACAACTCGTATAGCCTTAACGGGCTGTTGGGGCAAGTGCTGTTAGCGAGAGTGGCACATGAAGGTCACGGAAACACGAGGGGGTGGGTGGCCAGCACCAGGCCGCCTTTGTCTCCCCAGTGGCGATGCTTCCACATCGCACCAGGTACCTCATTTGAGGATGAGTCGACCGAGGGGAGGCTCAGGACCGGTTGAGATAATCGTCACCCGTGTTGGTCGTGAGTGGGAATCGAACTCTAAGGCTCCATCCAGGCACGCACGCGCAGGCAGTGCTCACGTCGAAGGCGTTGAGTTCCTTTTCGTTGGCTATCCTTATGCACCGCTGCCAATGCAGCAGCAGCAGCAGCGGCAGTGCCAGCAACACCACTTATAGATCGACCTGTTTAAATATAAACGTTGCAGAGCGACGATAAATATAGGACAAATTGCCGAATTCAGTAAAAAGCCATTAAATTGAATAAGCAGATCCGTCGAATGTAATTTCGCTCTGAATAAACAATTTAACGAGTTTTTTTCTTTTTAATATATTGCTGTTGTTGTTGCCGCAGGAGTATAGTCGTGGCGGTATTTATGTATTTATATATTAGTTATTATTTTTTGACATGCGTCAAGGCATAGAAATGGACCCACTGCCGCCGCAACACACCTGGACGCGATTTAAATTCTTAATGATTCACGTGGGGCACTTCTCATGCTGGTAATGGAGTTTCCTACCCCCCCCACTCCACCCCTCGTAATGATGTCACAATTGGCAGCGTAAATTAATTCATCGTTTTCTCACGCTACATTTTGCTGTCTTGCGAGAGGAAATATATAATATGTACACGCACATATAAAATATTTTGTTTAAAATGTATTTTCTTTGTGTTGTCTTACAGAGCGTTGTGAGACAGTTTTGAATGAACGAGGCTATGTCAAATAAAAACATTCTTATTTTGCGACAATAAAAAAAACGCCACCGCTCGCAAGAATATTAAAATACGTAAGTTGAAGTGTGACCTTCGTTCATTGCCTGATTATTTTGCTGTCTGTTGTTGTCGCGTTGTTCTTAACGCGCACATAAGGTGTGCCATGCCCGTGCCACGATGCGACCAAAAACGTGAAACGACCGGCAAAAAACAGAACCATTATTAAAGTTGCACTTTGCAGATGAGCATTGAGACTTTTTTTCTTTAAGTGAGCTAAATTATCATTGTTATTATTAATTATATAACGGTTGCGGGGGGGGGGGAGATCGGGGATTATTCGTTACGAGGGAGAATTTCGAATTAGATTGACAATGGGAGAGTAGTAACCGGCAGTGGAGGTGGTTTATTGAACGCACTGGGAATTTTGCTAAATTAACATTCAATATAATAGCAATATTCCTGAATGAACGATAGACATTGCACACACATATATATAAAAACGATCATAATTCCAGTTGTTTGTCAATTCGCTGTTGGATGTAAGGTACATCCTCGACACTTCAACTAAATTATTAATCAGCGCAGGCTGGTTTAGGGTGCTGAGTGAGTGAGAGTTCGAAGTCAGGAGTGATTGTATAAATCGCTCGCAATTTCGGGTCAGCCGTAGGACTGTGAATCGAACTTAATAGATCTGGGTTCGTAGTGCAGTCGTCCAGTACTACTACTGGGCCATCCCTCCACTCTCAACTCAGATATGTGCGATCGATCCCCCTCCCGCCCCGATAGACGCACACACATATATACATACATCATAAATAATCCACTTTGAATGCGTGTGCTGTGCGCGATGTTAGACTCGATGCATCTGCACATCATGCACCCGTCATTGCTCCACAACACACGCACGGAACCAGCGTGGTGAAGTATGACAAACCAGTAACAGCGTTGGCAGGAAATCACTCAACAGTGGGTTGATCAAAGAGGATGTAAATTGCAATTGTACGGTTATTCGTATAGTCTTGTATTATTATTTCGTACATACGTGCTGTTGGAGCGGTGGCGCAGTGGTTAGCCCGGTGCGCTCTGAACTAGAGTTCGATTCCCGGACACGGTTAACGTCAGTGGTGAGTGATATATGAACCAGTCCAAAGACACACGATGATGATGATGATCGGACAAGCATCTTTCGTTATGCATGCTCCTCCTAAAATTATTTTAGAGATAGGTTTGTGTAAAAGTAAACGACTTTATCGTTCTCAATAATAGCATCACATTACATCGCAGCACCGTGATACAATACCACATATCAGCTGCAATCGAGCGAGATTATACTTCAAAGTATAAATTGTAATCGCTGTGAATGTGGTTAATCCTTAACACACCGTACTTAAACATGCGAGCGATCTTCGAACAGACAATAAAAAATATACATTATCACGGACGTATCAGTGATTGCACCATAATTAACAGCAGAATAATTATTCATAGCCCTTCATCAATCCACTGCTGGATGAAGGCCTGCCGACACTCTGACGGTTTTAGTGGGGGGGGGGGTGATAGGGGGGGTGTTTAGACCATACTTCACCACGTTGGTCAGTGTAGGGATGGGGGGGATGGGGGGAGAGGGTGGAGAAGGTTCGGTTCATATTCATCACCTGATTTGTAGCCCTGGCCGAGAATCGAACCGAAGCTGCGCGGGACAATATCACGGTGCGCTAACCGCTGCGCCACCGCTCCCTCCGCCCTCACCAGCGCGTCGTGTTCTTACTGCAGCACTTGCACTGCCATGGCCACATCAAACGGACCGCGCCGCGACACGCCGTATACGCAAGAAGGACACGATGACTAACAACCTGACTGTGTACCTGCTAGTTCACCAACTCAAGCCCACCGAGCTCTCTTCCAGAGACCGTCGATCACAACACGTGGCAACATTCGAGAGTCGCAGACAAATAATCGAAACGCGTGTTGATGCTAAAATGTGGAGGGGGGGTGGGGGGAGAGGAGAGCAACACCGGAGGAAAAATTCACGCGACCGACACGGGGAGAGAGATCGAGAGAGAACACGCCGACTCCAAATGTACAACAGGCATCGCCTGGGTCCGAGATCGAACCCATGAAACCTTCCTGCGTGCTAGGCGATGGAGCTAACATCTCCTCGCTACCGCGGGCACAACAGTATACAATGTTGACTGCTGTTTGCTGTTGCAGATGGTACCCACACAACTGCACTCTGTCCAACACTGCTCCTCCACACATCGCTGTAGGATATATAGCATATATAGCATATAGACCACATATATATACGACACACAAAGATGACCCGTCTAGCGTGCTACGTATTGCAGGGGCAAGCGCTGTACGCGAGCACCCGTTAAGGCTGTGACGGTGCCGTCAAGGGGTCGTGTGAAGAGCACCAAGCCACGGCCGTCTTTGTATCCCCATCGCTGATGGCTTTTACGTGTGCCAGCCGGCGAGTTGTGTCAGGCTGAGTCTAACTAGGCGCAGGATAAGTGAAAAACTCCAAAGCGCCACTGACGTTAGCCGTGAACGGGAATCTAACACCACGTGAGCAGAGTCCGTAGGCGCAGTGCGCCAATCGTTGCACCTCAGCTCCTTACAGTATAAATATATATGCACACACACACACTCGCATAGCATATAGGATTATTTCATATTTTTGATAGCACATGATGGAATAATATACATTGTAATGACATCCACCCGTTGTTATCTTACACCTTAATTACAAATCATACACAGACGTTTCGGGCGATGCCCCTTATTCAGGATAGTTGTATCAATAATGTCATATACACAATGTGACGTTCATCCTAGGGCATCTGTGCCATATCACAAATCACGAGGTATAAAACGTAAAATTCCCGATTCAAACTCTACCCGACTCTACTCATCCATGATTTTCGGGCCGTTTGTCCATCGATGTTATGTTTACAACGGCCTCAGTTCGATTGCGGAACAAGGCGAACAACAGAGGTGAGTGATATAGGCACACACACACATATATATGAACCTACCCCGACCCTCATTTATCCTCCTTGACCCACCCCACCTTTACTGACCTGCGCTGGTCCACGTGGTGAAGTATGGTCAATCAGACACACAAAAAAACATTCCAGTACCGACATGGTTCATGGAGGGCCTCGATCCATCATCAATAAATCAGAATCAAAATGTGTATTTATACTGGAGGAATCCGATGAGCCATGAAGCTCTTTTTCACAATTGTCAAATGGATTAACACGGGGCAGTCGTTAATTTGTATTATTATTAATATGATTATTAAAACATATATATTTCTGACAGGCCATGGCATGTTGATGAGACACAGAAAGTCGAAGCCGGTTCTTTATAAACAAATTGCTGCTGGGGAAAGAGAGAGGGAGAGAGAGGGGAGTTCAAAGTTGTGTGCACAGGTGGATTACGTTATCAAATTTAGTTTTTTTTCGTTATTATTTGCCAAATGGAACGAGCGCTTCTGCTCTTCGTTACCGCGGATTTACGGCGGCAATTTTTATTTTTTACAAACCGTTAAAAGTAAAACGCATCTTTATTGACGATCCCATCGTGAAACGAAAAAGGGAAGCGAATGGGCCTTTCGCGAGCGAACTGTAAATCATACACGCGCGCGCACACATATACAACCCACAACGCGCGCACATGACACTCACACACAACATCCATCGCCCAAACACACACCACACACAATTCATCTCTCACACAAGGACAATGACAAAGGTCCCGCCCCGTATAGCCTTCACAGACTGTCGGGGCAAGTGCCGTTTGCGAGCACCTATGAAGGCCGGCACGGCACACGAGGGGATGGGTGGCCAACACCCACACCCGGCCGCCTTTGTCTCCCCGGTTTGCCATGTATACACGCCGCACCAGGTACTCATTTGAGGTTCAGTCGACCTAGGGGAGACCCAGGACCGGTTCAGATAATCGTCACTGGCGTTGACCGTGAGCGGAAATCGAACCCGGGTCGCCGGGTTCGTAGCGCTAACTTAATACACTACCGCTCACCAGATACACACACACACTCATCTCTTTTGCACACACACACACACTCAATATCCACGCATACACAAACACAGACATGCACGCACAACACCAACAACAAAGATACATCGCACTGCTTTAACAGACAGTCGAAGACAAGTTATGTTAGGGGGAGCACGTATGAAGGCCGGCACGGCACACGAGGGGGTGGGTGGTCAACACCACGCCCGGCCGCCTTTGTCTTCCCCTTGGCGATATTTACACACCGCACCAGGTACAGTAACTCATTTGAAGCTAAGTCGACACAGGGGAGGCGAGGAACCGGTTCGAACGATCGTCAAGGCGTGATTAGCGTGAGCGGGAATCGAAACTCGGGTCGCAGAGTGCTAACCACTGCACCACCGCTCCCCACACACACACACAGGCACCAAAAACACGCCGATGAATCAGTACGCTCGTTATTTCTCTCTCCTGTAGAATTATGAAGAGTATATATTTTATATGTATGTACACACACGTGTATTATATATCCAGTATTTATACATGCCTACTAAAATCTGAAAAGTTCCTAAACAAAAAAAAACAAAAAACAACCCACACTGTCCCTGTGACTCGCACCCATCTCGGCTGAATGACGACGCGTCCGAGTGTCGTTGCGGAGTGGCGCTCGTGACACACACATAAATACACACAAACATAAAGATAAAGATCGCCCGTATAGCCTTAACAGACTGTAGGGGCAAGTGCTGTTAGCGAGCACCTATGAAGGCCGGAACGGTACACGAGGGGGTGGGTGGGCCAGCACCACGCCCGACCGCTTTTGTCTCCCCAGTGGCGATGTTTACACACCGCACCAGGTACTCATTTAAGGCTGAGTCGACCTCGGGGAGGCCCAGGACCGGTTCAGATAATCGTCACTGGTGTTAGCCGTGAGCGGGAATCGAACTCGTGACGCCAGGTTCATAGCGCAGCGCGCTAACCGCTACACTACCGCTCCACATACACATACACACACACAAACACACACATACATACACACACCCACATAAACACACACACATATACACACACAAACACACACATACATACACACACCCACATAAACACACACACATACACACACACAAACACACACATACATACACATACACACACATACACACGCACACATACACACACATACACATAAACACACACATACACACATACATACACACACACAAACACACACATACACACACATACACACATACACACACATACACACACATATACACACATACACAAAAAAGGGCAATCGATGGAGCGCACGCTGGGGGTGCTTTACATCGCGAACCGATTCCCCCTCCACCCCCCCCCCCCTGACGTCCACTGGGGGACTGCGCGCGGGTATCGATATCAGTGGACCCAATCGATTTCCCCCAAAACTCCGAAACATTCTTGAAACAAATTTTTTTTGGGTTTGTTTTAATATTTTAGGTTTTTACCCTGCAGGATTTTGCGTAACCGTTGTTGGTTTTTCGTTTGTGGACTTGCGCGCCTATGTGAGTTAATGGGCAATTCCACGTTACTATGACGGGGGCGAGTCTGTCCAAAAAGTCAACCAAGCGCCGATTGCGTTGTGATATCGCGTCGACAATGTTGCACGCGCACAAATATATATATTAGAACGACGTTTCAGGCAAGGGCCCTTCTCAGCACACAGATGTTAAACTAATCTCCCACACCGGCCCTCTACCCCAGTTTCTTCAACCCTTTGACGCACCATCCTTGCCTGCTGTGCGCATTGATTATCGCTGATGATGCTGATTGATGCTGTTATTGATTAATCATGATGCCGATTAGCGATTGATGATGAATGCTGATGGGATGGTATTGATTGCGTCGTGATAATGGTGATGAATGATGATTATGATAACGAGATGGTATTGATTGCGTCGTGATAATGGTGATGAATGATGATGATGAGTGATGATTATGATGATGTGATGGTATTGATTGCGTCGTGATAATGGTGATGAATGATGATTATGATAACGAGATGGTATTGATTGCGTCGTGATAATGGTGATGAATGATGATGATGAGTGATGATTATGATGATGGGATGGTATTGATTGCGTCGTGATAATGGTGATGAACGATGATTATGATGATGTGATGGTATTGATTGCGTCGTGATAATGGTGATGAATTATGATGATGAGTGATGATTATGATGATGTGATGGTACTGATTGTGTCGTGGTAATGGTGATGAATGATGATGATGAGTGATGATTATGATGATGGGATGGTATTGATTGCGTCGTGATAATGGTAATGAATTATGATGATGAGTGATGATTATGATGATGTGATGGTATTGATTGCGTCGTGATAATGGTGATGAATGATGATGATGAATGATGATTATGATAACGAGATGATATTGATTGCGTCGTGATCGTGGTGATGAATAATGATGATGATGATTATGATGATGTGATGGTATTGATTGCGTCGTGATAATGGTGATGAATTATGATGATGAGTGATGATTATGATGATGTGATGGTACTGTTTGTGTCGTGGTAATGGTGATGAATGATGATGATGAGTGATGATTATGATGATGTGATGGTACTGATTGCGTCGTGATAATGGTGATGAATGATGAAGATGAGTGATGATTATGATGATGGGGTGGTATTGATTGCGTCGTGATAATGGTGATGAATGATAATGATGAGTGATTATTATGATGATGGGGTGGTATTGATTGCGTCGTGATCATGGTGATGAATAATGATGATGATGATTATGATGATGTGATGATATTGATTGCGTCGTGATAATGGTGATGAATAATGATGATGATGATTATGATGATGGGGTGGTATTGATTGCGTCGTGATCATGGTGATGAATAATGATGATGATGATGATGATGATTATGATGATGTGATGGTATTGATTGCGTCGTGATAATGGTGATGAATTATGATGATGAGTGATGATTATGATGATGTGATGGTACTGATTGTGTCGTAATGATGGTGATGATGATGAGTGATGATTATGATGATGTGATGGTACTGATTGCGTCGTGATAATGGTGATGAATGATGATAATGAGTGATTATTATGATGATGGGGTGGTATTGATTGCGTCGTGAAAATGGTGATGCATGATGATGATGGCGATCGATGCTCAATGGCGACGCTGATAATTATGGGGATGGTGGCGATTGATCGATGCACGGTAACTCATGCTGACTCAACCGCGAGTGCGTGGTGAGTACGCCGCGCAATTTGACCCGGGAGTGAACCCAGACGATGGGACAAGGAATGGGGGGGGGGGGGTGCGGGGGTTGGGGGGGTAACTGTTGCGGAGAGGGGACTATGGGAAGGGAACTGCGGGCACGGAGAGGGGGGGGGTAAGTCGAGGGGGGCAGACCCCGTTAATTGGGGGATAATGGGCGCGAACGCGACACGGAGACCCCCCGTCGTGTACGAGACCCTGGGAGAGCCCCCCCACCCCCTAACCCCCCCCACCCCCTAACCCCCCACCCCATAACCCCCCCCCCTCCGCCCCCTAGAGTCGCACGTGTCTGCATCGTGGGGGGTGACCCGATCAGTGTCAATTAAAGTCAGAGTGACTTTCCTGCTCAAGTGAGCATTGGGGCATCGGTCCTCACCTCACATTCACAGCCCGGCGCGAGTGGTGGAAATTCCACATTTCTATGGCAGGCGGAGGGCGAGTCTCTCCAAAGAACGACAAAACTGCTGATTTCCTCACAAACGTGGTACTTATTTTGCCGACCCCCACGCCTCTCCGGAGGGATGATGGGCTGAGTAAATGACAGGTCACATATTTAGGACTTGATTTCTCGCTCGATATATTCCGTAATGCCGCTATGATGGCTTGCAGGAGCGATCATCGACGTCAGGTGCCACCACGAGGCTACAATGTAGGTACGCCTATCCACAATAATACGTTAACTTGCAATGCGTGTTCTAGGATAGAATTGCCAAGAAAATCGCTTACTAATGATTAACACAATGTATCGTCACAGACATGTATATAGACTCGACGCTTCTTATGGGGAGCGGTGGTGCAGTGCTTAGCGCACAGCGCGATAAACCGAGTTCGATTCCTGGCCACGGCTAATATCATTGATATCCGAATCAGCGCTGGGCCGTCCCCGAGGTCGACTCGACCTGAAAGAGCACGTGGTGCAGTGTGTAGGCGGCTGGGCGAACCGGTGCAGGGCACCCCCTAGTTCAAGGCCGTAGCCATGGAGTCAACATTGGGGGGGGGACCAAATCTTCCAGGGGGTCCCCCGTCCCCCCCCCCCCCCAGACAAAAAAAAAATCTAAATTTGAAAATAATTTCCTGCCTAAAATATTAAAATATTCACTAACACACAGGATGGACTTTTTATGTATTTTTAACAATAATGTCTAATAGTGTATTGTATTACATTGCTCTGTTTTTTTCTTTTTTTTACACTTTCCTGTTTCATTGTATGTCATGGCAGAGGTTAGGGATTACTAAAGTACAAGCATAACCACAATCATATTAACAGAAATGTATTTATAGCAATATATTGGGGGGGGACATTTTGAGCATATTTGAATATTGGGGGGGATGTGTCCACCCCCCCCCCCCCAATAAAAATTCTAATTACGGCCTTGCCCAAGGCTAGGGCTTGAGACGGGAACATTCTATCGATAGCACTAATCAATAGTGGTCTAACAATTAGCTAGTGGGCCAATCGACGAATCGTAACAGATCAATAATCCATGGTTTTCTCGTCTCGAGTGTACCCTTTCGTTTGTATCGTTTGCCCCTTCTCTTCTGTCTCGTTCATAGCACGTGGAAGAAGGGCCATTGCCCGAAACGTCGCCTATTATTATTGTGCTGTGTTCATGGTACATGTGCACCACCACTGCACATGCAGCAGCAGCGTCAACACGTCACGTGTCTCACCGATACGATCTTTAGGATCCATATCGATTGACAACGTCGGCTGATGATGCATCCTTACAATCCCCAAAGTGCAACGTGGATTTCGAAAGCGATGTCTCAGTGCGGTCGCATCTCAAGACGTTCCACAAGACAGGTTTGGGCATCTTAAGTTTTGAACGGAGTGTGAATCACGTTAGTTGAGCCAGTTAGCACAGGATTGGGCAAAGCCTAGCCACCACTTTTCTCCCAGTGGCAGTGATTCGCAGGTGTCAATCTACGTGAGTCTATGGGTCTCTACGTGAGTCTGTGGGTCTCTATGAGAGTCTATGGGTCTCTATGTAAGTTGAAAAGTCTCTTTGTGAGTGGAAAGGTCTCCATGTGAGTCTATAAGTCTCTGTGTGAGTTCATGGGTCTATTTGTGAGGCAATAGGTCTCTACGTGAGTCTGTGGGTCTCTATGTGAGTCTATGGTCTCTATGTAAGTTGAAAGGTCTCTATGTGAATTGAAAGGTCTCTATGTGAGTGGAAAGGTCTCTATGTGAGTCTATAGGTCTCTATGTGAGTCTATGGGTCTCTATGTGAGTATATGGGTCTCTACGTTAATCTATGGGTCTCTACGTGAATCTATGGGTCTCAACGTGAGTCTATGTGTCTCCACGTGAGTCTATGGGTCTCCACGTGAGTGTATGTGTCTCTACATTAATCTATAGGTCTCTACGTGAGTCTATGGGTCTCCACGCGAGTCTATGGGTCTCTATGTGAGTCTATGGGTCTCCACGTGAGTCTATGTGTCTCTACGTGAGTCTATGGGTCTCTACGTGAGTCTATGGGTCTCTATGTGATTCTATGGGTCTCTGTGAGTCGATGGCTCTCTCTGTGCGTGTCTATAAAACAGATGTGAGTCGATGGCTCTCTCTGTGCGTGTCTATAAAAGAGACAACGCGACGTTGAAGTCCCCAAAGCGATCGCGTCTCGAGACGCAATTGTAAAAGGAACCAAGCGAATTGTTTTGGTTTGTAGGAAATGGTGATGAGGCTGAACTTGAGCAGAGGGCGGAAGTCGACAGCAAGGGGGGGGGGGGGTGAGGACGGGGTTTCTAGACAAAGTGATCAGCAGAGGAGAAGCAGCGACCTCCCACGCAGCGAAGGGTTGAGGGGTGGATTCGTAATTGACATTTTGGGACAGATCGCGCGAGTAAACATGCCGAATTGTGTCGTATACCCTGCTCCGTGCAACACAGACAAACAATTTCAAGTTGATTTAACGTGCAGATTTTCTATAAATATTTAATTTTCGCATTGTTTCAGCTCGCCAGTGTGTTGGGGAGCGAATCCACGACATCTCGCAAATATGGCCGTGTCGGGTGGCGGAGGCTGCACGACACACGTTGTTGGCAACCAAAATAATCGCGAGGTCAACAACGAGCCGTGACTTTTGCGTTCAGGGTTCTATCGGAGCGTTCACGCGTGAAAGCGCCGACCGCTTTCCGTCGGCTTTAGCGTCACACTCCGCGGTGGAGGCGAATTACTCGGTTCGCGGACGAGCGAGATCGTCGCACGCGTGCCAAGTGGTTCAGACGCGAGACGTGGAGCTCGAGGTTGACCCTCGCTCCGAAAAGATTGACCCCAATTAACCTCCGCGGCCTCATTTGCGGAGACCGGAAACTGATCATGTCTTTTTTTTCCCCTTCTCTCTCTCTCTCGTGAGATTATCCACGGTTTACCAAACGTGGATCCCCTTCACTGCCTCCTACTCACCCTCCAGTTGGGCATTGATTCTTAAGAGCATTCATTAGGGCATTTAGGCACTTGACCCCCCCACTCCCTCCCTCCTACAGCGGTATCGGAGCTTAGGAAGCCAACGACGGTGTAGAGTTCATGGAAATCGTTGATTGAAAGATGCGTGTTTAGACAGGTCTCCATTGCACCGTGATCTGTAATGTACGCTTGTGCTGGTGTCAACCCCCATTCGCATATCCTCTGTGTTGTGTACCTGACACGTCTTGTTAATAAAACAATTAAAAGTTTTGGAGAACAAAACAAATGTATTCCGAGGTGTCTAGCCCTTCAAATTCGTACTTATGAACTTTAATTAGACATTTATGTTGAGGATTCGCTCACAATTTTTCTCTATTTTGTCCTGTTGTCGGTTTTAGTTTATTTATTTTGTTGTTGTGGTAACTCACTGACCGGACCCTACTGGACATCTGTGAAAAAGAGCTTAATGGCTCATCGGATTCCTCCAGGATGAAAACAGATTCTGATTGTCGAACATCATTGTAAATGTGCACAGTGCCAACCAATCACCATCGTCCATGAGTGCATCATCGTCTTCAGCGGCAGGCATGATCTCTCCGCTGCTGGATGAACGCTGCCACAAAGCCGTCGCTGCATCTCACGATCTTGCAATGCAGCGGCAATCCGCGCGAACTCGATTGCATCGCTCCATCTCCTCGAACACACATCCTCTAATATCTAATATTGCGTTCCATTCCTTGGCTCTATATAGATACTTTGTATACTTACGAATTTAAAGATTACTCACCTACAATGCCAGCTGTCTGGTGATAGCGATATTATTGGAAACGACTGGACACCACGGCTTCCCTTATCAAGATTATTTTTGTCAGACGATAACAGCCCCCCCCCCTCGTCTGCCTCTACACCCCACCCACAACCACCGTCACCACTCCTCGGCTCACGAGTGGTTGTGATTGGCGTGCCACGGACACCGTCATCACTTCGTCAGCGTTAGAGGCCGGAGTCAGTGTTAGAGATGGGAGTCAGTGTTACAGATGGGGGTCAGTGTTAGAGATGGGAGTCAGTGTTAGAGATGGGAGTCAGTGTTAGAGATGGGGGTCAGTGTTAGAGATGGGAGTCAGTGTAAGAGATGGGAGTCAGTGATAGAGATGGGGGTCAGTGTTAGAGATGGGGGTCGGTGTTAGAGATGGGAGTCAATGTTAGAGATGGGAGTCAGTGTTAGAGATGGTAGTCAGTGTTAGAGATGGGAGTCAGTGATAGAGATGGGGTCAGTGTAAGAGATGGGGGTCAGTGCTAGAGATGGGGGTCAGTGCTAGAGATGGGGGTCAGTGCTAGAGATGGGGGTCAGTGCTAGAGATGGGGGTCAGTGATAGAGATGGGAGTCAGTGTTAGAGATTTGGGTCAGTGTTAGAGATGGGGTCAGTGTTAGAGATGGGGGTCAGTGTTAGAGATGGGGGTCAGTGTTAGAGATGGGAGGCAGTGATAGAGATGGGAGTCAGTGTTAGAGATGGGAGTCAGTGTTAGAGATGGGGGTCAGTGTTAGAGATGGGGGTCAGTGTTAGAGATGGAAGTCAGTGATAGAGATGGGAGTCAGTGTTAGAGATGGGGGTCAGTGTTAGAGATGGGAGTCAGTGATAGAGATGGGAGTCAGTGTTAGAGATGGGGGTAGGTGTTAGAGATGGGGGACAGTGATAGAGATGGGAGTCAGTGTTAGAGATGGGGGTCAGTGTTAGAGATGGGAGTCAGTGTTAGAGATGGGAGTCAGTGTTAGAGATGGGGGTCAGTGTTAGAGATGGGAGTCAGTGATAGAGATGGGAGTCAGTGTTAGAGATGGGGGTCAGTGTTAGAGATGGGAGTCAGTGTTAGAGATGGGAGTCAGTGATAGAGATGGGGGTCAGTGTTAGAGATGGGGGTTAGTGTTAGAGATGGGGGTCAGTGTTAGAGATGGGGGTTAGTGTTAGAGATGGGGGTCAGTGTTAGAGATGGGAGTCAGTTTTAGAGATGGGAGTCAGTGTTAGAGATGGGGGTATGTGTAAGAGATGGGGGTCAGTGTTAGATATGGGGGACAGTGTTAGAGATGGGGGTCCGTGTTACAGATGGGGGTCAGTGATAGAGATGGGAGTCAGTGTTAGAGATGGGAGTCAGTGTTAGAGATAGGGGTCTGTGTAAGAGATGGGGGTCAGTGTTAGAGATGGGGGACAGTGTTAGAGATGGGGGTCAGTGTTACAGATGGGGGTCAGTGTTAGAGATGGGAGTCAGTGTTAGAGATGGGAGTCAGTGTTAGAGATGGGAGTCAGTGATAGAGATGGGGGTCAGTGTTAGAGATGGGAGTCAGTGTTAGAGATGGGGGACAGTGTTAGAGATGGGGGTCAGTGTTACAGATGGGGGTCAGTGTTAGAGATGGGAGTCAGTGTTAGAGATGGGAGTCAGTGTTAGAGATGGGAGTCAGTGATAGAGATGGGGGTCAGTGTTAGAGATGGGAGTCAGTGTTAGAGATGGGGGTCAGTGTTAGAGATGGGGGTCAGTGTTAGAGATGGGGGTCAGTGTTAGAGATGGGAGTCAGTGTTAGAGATGGGAGTCAGTGTTAGAGATGGGGGTCAGTGTTAGAGATGGGAGTCAGTGTTAGAGATGGGAGTCAGTGTTAGAGATGGGGGTCAGTGTTAGAGATGGGAGTCAGTGATAGAGATGGGGGTCAGTGTTAGAGATGGGAGTCAGTGTTAGAGATGGGGGTCAGTGTTAGAGATGGGGGTCAGTGTTAGAGATGGGGGTCAGTGTTAGAGATGGGAGTCAGTGTTAGAGATGGGAGTCAGTGTTAGAGATGGGGGTCAGTGTTAGAGATGGGAGTCAGTGTTAGAGATGGGAGTCAGTGTTAGAGATGGGGGTCAGTGTTAGAGATGGGGGTCAGTGTTAGAGATGGGAGGCAGTGATAGAGATGGGAGTCAGTGTTAGAGATGGGGGTCAGTGTTAGAGATGGGAGTCAGTGATAGAGATGGGGGACAGTGATAGAGATGGGAGTCAGTGTTAGAGATGGGGGTCAGTGTTAGAGATGGGAGTCAGTGTTAGAGATGGGAGTCAGTGATAGAGATGGGAGTCAGTGTTAGAGATGGGAGTCAGTGTTAGAGATGGGGGTCAGTGTTAGAGATGGGAGTCAGTGATAGAGATGGGAGTCAGTGTTAGAGATGGGGGTCAGTGTTAGAGATGGGAGTCAGTGTTAGAGATGGGAGTCAGTGATAGAGATGGGGGTCAGTGTTAGAGATGGGGGTTAGTGTTAGAGATGGGGGTCAGTGTTAGAGATGGGGGTTAGTGTTAGAGATGGGGGTCAGTGTTAGAGATGGGAGTCAGTTTTAGAGATGGGAGTCAGTGTTAGAGATGGGGGTATGTGTAAGAGATGGGGGTCAGTGTTAGATATGGGGGACAGTGTTAGAGATGGGGGTCCGTGTTACAGATGGGGGTCAGTGATAGAGATGGGAGTCAGTGTTAGAGATGGGAGTCAGTGTTAGAGATAGGGGTCTGTGTAAGAGATGGGGGTCAGTGTTAGAGATGGGGGACAGTGTTAGAGATGGGGGTCAGTGTTACAGATGGGGGTCAGTGTTAGAGATGGGAGTCAGTGTTAGAGATGGGAGTCAGTGTTAGAGATGGGAGTCAGTGATAGAGATGGGGGTCAGTGTTAGAGATGGGAGTCAGTGTTAGAGATGGGGGACAGTGTTAGAGATGGGGGTCAGTGTTACAGATGGGGGTCAGTGTTAGAGATGGGAGTCAGTGTTAGAGATGGGAGTCAGTGTTAGAGATGGGAGTCAGTGATAGAGATGGGGGTCAGTGTTAGAGATGGGAGTCAGTGTTAGAGATGGGGGTCAGTGTTAGAGATGGGGGTCAGTGTTAGAGATGGGGGTCAGTGTTAGAGATGGGAGTCAGTGTTAGAGATGGGAGTCAGTGTTAGAGATGGGGGTCAGTGTTAGAGATGGGAGTCAGTGTTAGAGATGGGAGTCAGTGTTAGAGATGGGGGTCAGTGTTAGAGATGGGAGTCAGTGATAGAGATGGGGGTCAGTGTTAGAGATGGGAGTCAGTGTTAGAGATGGGGGTCAGTGTTAGAGATGGGGGTCAGTGTTAGAGATGGGGGTCAGTGTTAGAGATGGGAGTCAGTGTTAGAGATGGGAGTCAGTGTTAGAGATGGGGGTCAGTGTTAGAGATGGGAGTCAGTGTTAGAGATGGGAGTCAGTGTTAGAGATGGGGGTCAGTGTTAGAGATGGGGGTCAGTGTTAGAGATGGGAGGCAGTGATAGAGATGGGAGTCAGTGTTAGAGATGGGGGTCAGTGTTAGAGATGGGAGTCAGTGATAGAGATGGGGGACAGTGATAGAGATGGGAGTCAGTGTTAGAGATGGGGGTCAGTGTTAGAGATGGGAGTCAGTGTTAGAGATGGGAGTCAGTGATAGAGATGGGAGTCAGTGTTAGAGATGGGGGTCAGTGTTAGAGACGGGAGTCAGTGTTAGAGATGGGAGTCAGTGTTAGAGATGGGAGTCAGTGTTAGAGATGGGGGTCTGTGTAAGAGATGGGGGTCAGTGTTAGAGATGGGGGTCAGTGTTAGAGATGGGGGTCAGTGTTAGAGATGGGGGTCTGTGTAAGAGATGGGGGTCAGTGTTAGAGATGGGGGTCAGTGTTAGAGATGGGGGTCAGTGTTAGAGATGGGGGTCAGTGTTAGAGATGGGGGTCAGTGTTAGAGACGGAAGTCAGTGTTAGAGATGGGAGCCAGTGATAGAGATGGGAGTCAGTGTTAGAGATGGGGGTCAGTGTTAGAGATTGAAGTCAGTGTTAGAGATGGGGGTCAGTGTTAGAGATGGGAGTCAGTGTTAGAGATGGGGGTCTGTGTAAGTGATGGGGGTCAGTGTTAGAGATGGGGGACACTGTTATAGATGGGGGTCAGTGTTACAGATGGGGGTCAGTGATAGAGATGGGGGTCAGTGTTAGAGATGGGGGTCAGTGTTACAGATGGGGGACAGTGATAGAGATGGAAGTCAGTGATAGAGATGGGAGTGAGTGTTGAGAATATCAAAGCCAGGAGTCCGTGTGAGAAAACGCGTTTCCACACAGCACCAGGTACTCATTTAAAGTTGATTTGACCTCGAGGATGCCCATGATCGGTTCAAATAGTCACCGTCGATGCAAGTCGCATTGAGTTACCGCTCTCGTACACACGTGCAAAGACAAAGATCCCCCGTGTAGCATGTAGTAGACTGTTGAGTCAAGTGCTGCAAGCAAGCAGCTATGAAGACCCGGACGGTGCAATGGTGGCGTGGCCAGCACCACGCCCGGCCGCCTTTGTCTCCCCAGTGCCGATGTTTACACCCCGCACCAGGTACTCATTTGAGGCTGGGTCAACCTAGGGGAGGTCGCTGAGCCACCGCACATGTAGTCACAGACCCGCTCACGGCCAACACCGGTGACGATTATCTCAACCGGTCCTGGGCCTCCCCTAGGTCGACTGAGCCTGAAATTAGTACCTGGTGTGGTGTGTGAACATCGCCACTTTGGAGACAAAGGCGGTCGGGCGTGGTGCTGGCCACCCACCCGCTCGTGCGCCGTGCCGGCCTTCATAGGTTCTCGCTAACAGCACTTGCCCCTGAAGTCTATTAAGGCTATACGGAGGATCTTTGTCTTTGTACATATGCTGGTGGTATACAAAGCGATAAGCAGTATTAGTGGGAAAGATTTTCCGGAACTCAGCCCAAGACGGCCCCGGCTAATTTTAAGCCCCTGGTATCGGTACACTCCATATAAAACTAGGTACGTGTACACACAGGCAGATATATATATAGATGTACACACAGGTAAAGGTGTCTGCACACAAAGGTAGTGATGAGTATCAATGCCCAGGTGCATGCACATGCATGGAGATATGCACACACAGATTGCCGTCGGTACGTTCCCACATAGTTGTACACACACAGGTAGGTATAGGTGTACACACACACAGGTAGGCATAGGTGTACACACACAGGTAGGTATAGGTGTACACACACAGGTATAGGTGTACACACACACAGGTGGGTATAGGTGTACACACAGACAGGTGGGTATAGGTGTACACACACACAGGTGGGTATAGGTGTACACACACACAGGTGGGTATAGGTGTACACACACACAGGTATAGGTGTACACACACAGTAGGTATAGGTGTACACACACACAGTAGGTATAGGTGTACACACAGGTGGGCATAGGTGTACACACACAGTAGGTATAGGTGTACACACACACAGTAGGTATAGGTGTACACACACACACAGGTGGGTATAGGTGTACACACACAGGTGGGTATAGGTGTACACACACACAGGTGGGTATAGGTGTACACACACAGTAGGTATAGGTGTACACACACAGGTAGGTATAGGTGTACACACACAGTAGGTATAGGTGTACACACACAGGTAGGTATAGGTGTACACACACACAGGTGGGTATAGGTGTACACACACAGTAGGTATAGGTGTACACACACAGGTAGGTATAGGTGTACACAAACAGTAGGTATAGGTGTACACACACAGGTATAGGTGTACACACACAGTAGGTATAGGTGTACACACACAGGTATAGGTGTACACACACACAGGTATAGGTGTACACACACAGGTGGGTATAGGTGTACACACACACAGGTGGGTATAGGTGTACACACACACAGTAGGTATAGGTGTACACACACACAGGTAGGTATAGGTGTACACACACAGGTGGGTATAGGTGTACACACACACAGGTGGGTATAGGTGTACACACACACAGTAGGTATAGGTGTACACACACAGGTATAGGTGTACACACACACAGTAGGTATAGGTGTACACACAGTAGGTATAGGTGTACACACACACAGGTATAGGTGTACACACACAGTAGGTATAGGTGTACACACACACAGGTATAGGTGTACACACACACAGTAGGTATAGGTGTACACACACAGGTATAGGTGTACACACACAGGTATAGGTGTACACACACACAGGTATAGGTGTACACACAGGTATAGGTGTACACACACACAGGTGGGTATAGGTGTACACACAGACAGGTGGGTATAGGTGTACACACACACAGGTGGGTATAGGTGTACACACACAGGTATAGGTGTACACACACAGGTAGGTATAGGTGTACACACACAGGTGGGTATAGGTGTACACACACACAGGTGGGTATAGGTGTACACACACACAGGTGGGTATAGGTGTACACACACAGTAGGTATAGGTGTACACACACAGTAGGTATAGGTGTACACACACAGGTATAGGTGTACACACACACAGGTATAGGTGTACACACACACAGGTGGGTATAGTGTACACACACACAGGTAGGTATAGGTGTACACACACACACAGGTAGGTATAGGTGTACACACACACAGGTGGGTATCGAGGTAGGCGGGCCACTAGGCACGACATCTCACTCAGCTGCTTGTTGCTGACCGCATGGCGTTTTGGGCCCCACGTGCTCGGCAAACCGCGCGATTGAACAACAACATCAACAAAAACAACAACAACCACGACTCGATTCTGTGGACGGCGGTGGGGTGGGTGTGGGTGGTGCAGGGAGTGGGGGAGGGGGGTCGTGGGGGGTCCGTGGCTGTGTGGGTGTGTGGGGGTGGCTGCAGAGACAACAACAACAACGATCATCATCATCATCACCGCCGTCGTCACCAACGAGTCAACAATTAGCGGGGAGAAGACGCATTTACCCGAGGCTTGCGCGTGGTGTCCTCCCAGAGTCCCCGCGCGCAACAATCATCACATCTCCGCGGTCCTCATTTTATCCGTGGGCTGAGTCCGCAGGGCCTCCGAGTTCAAGTTCAGCGCAGTTCAAGCGACGCCGAGCGAGAGGAACTTCTTGACATTTAAATCCGAGCCGACCCCCCCCTTGTTGACACGCGCCCGTCTTTCGCCTTCCCTTTTAAAACCTCGAGCAACTCCGTTGTACTCCATTCGTTACAACTCCTTCTCGTGCTCTCCAACAACAACAAAAGAACTAACTCACTGCAGTAACCTCTTCTCCTCCTCCTCCTCCTCTTCCCATGTCATCATTGCTCGTGCTTCTCCTGGGCAGCTGAGCTTCTTTCGCACCGTACGTAGCCATGCGCGCGGATCGGTCATCGTTCCTCTCCGCTCTCTCACTCGTCCTTCTCATCCTCATCCTCCTCCTCCTCCTTCTGTTCCGCCACCGCCGTCTTTATTAGGCTCAATCGCGCTGTGTTGCAGCTGTCGAACAAAAGATTAAAGTGCGCTTAGAGACTTGAGCCGTTTCCTTCTTCTGTAAAACGATTATTACATTCCTCCGCCTAAGCCCGGCCGTCGTGTTTGACACTTACCGCGAGAATAATTACGACTGTTCAAACACACACACGCTCACTCACTCAGTCACACACTCACTCAGTCAGTCACACACTCACTCAGTCACACACACACGCTCACTCAGTCACACACACACTCACTCACACACTTACTCAGTCACACAAACACTCAGTCAGTCACACACACACGCTAACACACTCACTCGCTCAGTCACACACTCACTCAGTTAGTAACACACACTCACTCAGTCACACACACACTCACTCAGTCACACACACACTCATTCAGTCACACACTCACACACGCTCACTCAGTCACACACACACTCACTCAGTCACACACACACTCAGTCACACACTCACTCAGTCACACACTTACTCAGTCACACACACACTCAGTCAGTCACACACACACTCAGTCAGTCACACACACACGCTAACACACTCACTCGCTCAGTCACACACTCACTCACTCAGTCACACACACACGCTCACTCAGTCACACACACACACGCTCATACACTTACTCAGTCACACACTCACTCAGTCACGCACACACTCAATCACACATTCAGTCACACACACACACTCAGTCACACACACACACGCTCACACACTCACTCAGTCACACACTCACTCAGTCACACACACACTCACTCACACACTCAGTCACACACTTACTCACTCAGTCACACACTCACTCACACACTCACACACTCACTCAGTTACTCACACACTCACTCAGTCACACACTCACACACGCACTCACTCAGTCACACACACACTCGCTAAGTCACACATACACTCCCTACTCACTCAGTCACACACTCACTCACACACTCACTCAGTCACACACTCACTCCCTCAGTCTCACACTCAGTCACACACTCAGTCACACACTCACTCACTCAGTCACACACTCACTCAGTCTCACACACCCTCACACGCTCACTCATTCACACACACGCTCACTCACACACTCACATTCACTCAGTCATACACACACACTCAGTCACACACACACTCAGTCACACACACACTCACATGCTCACTCATTCACACACACGCTCACTCACACACTCACATTCACTCAGTCATACACACACTCAGTCACACACACACTCACTCACACGCTCACTCAGTCACACACGCTAACTCACAGACGTGCGCACACACTCACTCACGCGCATTCATAGCGCGTTCACATTCACTCAGTCACACACACACAGACTCACACGCGCACACTCACACACACACCATCGCGCACTCACATTCACTCAGTCACACACACACAAACTCACACACTTACACTCGTTCATTCACGCACACTCACATTCACTCAGTCACACACACACACAGACACACACGCTCACCCACGCACGCGCGCACACACTTACACACACTCGCTCACTCACACGCACTCACATTCACTAAGTCACACACACACTCTGACTCACACTCGCGCACTCACGCACACTCACATTCACTCAGTCACACACACACACACTGACTCACACTCGCTCACTCACACACGCGCACACTCACTCATGCACATACTCGCTCACTCACGCACACTCACACTCACTCATGCACACACACACACTGACTCACACTCGCGCACTCACACACGCGCACACTCACTCGTGCACACACACACACTGCCTAGCACGCGTAGACACACAAGCACAACACACAGACGAACCCCGCACAGATGCGCATCATCCCAAAGCGCATAGACAAAGTCACACGCGCAAAACGCAGTCCACACACACACAAAGCATAGCGATATACGCAGTCCCAGGAAAATCAACTGAAGCACCCACCCCCATGCCCGCATCGGACTTTAAACGACACTCCAAGTGTCCCGCTTCTACGACGATGACGATGGCGGCAGTGAAGTCACGGGCGGCTCTGTAGCAACGAGTGGAGTGCATCACGGGACACTGGAAAGAAACGTGAACGGTTGATCACAACGCACGCACGTGTGTGTGTGCGTGCCTGTCTGTGTGTGAGCGCGCCAGTGTGTGTGTGTGCAGACGGACACAGATCAGACTGAAAGCTGATATAGGTACACTCACACCGCGTCAGCGGGGTGCTCGAGTGAGGGGTCTAAGGCTCAACTAAGGATTTGCAGATGCTATCCCCTTTGGTATCCCCTTAATGCCAGCGAGACCACCTCCTGTTTGTAGTTTTGTGTGTGTGTGTCTCTCTCCCCCCTTTCAATCCGCTCCCTTTCTCTCCCCAAGTCCCTTCCATCTCTCTTCTTTCCACACTGCCCTTCGTGTCTGGCCCGAGTACAAAGACCCCTCGCTCCCCCCCCGGTGTGGCTCGCATAGACTGCTGGGCCAAGTGCTGTTAGCGAGCACCTCTCACCAAGGCTGGCGCTGCGCACAAAGCGAGTGACTTTGTGGCCAGAACCACGGCCGCTCAATTTGGGCCCCCCAGCCCGCCCGCGCCCACCAACGTAATCATTTAAGGCTGAGTCGATCTCGATAAGCACCAACACAGGATAATATATCGCCCACCACTGATGGTTGCTGTCGCCGGATAATTATCCGACGGTCGTGGAGTGTGTGTGTGTATATGTAATGTGTAAAGTGTAAAAATAAGTGCTCGCAAGCAGCACTTGCCCCCACAGGCTATGGAAGGCTATATTGGGGAGGGGGGGAGAGGAATCTTTGGCTTTGTCGCGTGTAAAACAAACAGTCTTGGACTTGAACTTGGATTCGGGTTGCTGGCACGTAGCAGTAAAATGAGTTAACCACTGCGCCACCGCTCCGCCGGCTGGGGCACACTCGTGCACGAGCCGTGTCCGGGGTATGTTCGCCACTGATGTTATCCGTGAGCAAAGATTCCACTCAGGTGGCCAGGTCCGTGGTGCAGCGCGCTATCCACTACATAACAGCTTCACACGCACGCGTCAAGTACACACACACAAAGACAAAGATCCCCCCGTGTAGCCTTAACAGACTTTAGGGGCAAGTGCTGTGAGCGAGCACCTGTGAAGGCCGAGTGGCGATGTTTCAACATCGCACCGGGTACTCAATTGTAGGCTGAGCCGATCTAGGGGAGGCCCAGGTGATTCAGAACCGGCCCAGAACCGCTTCAGAAGATCGTCACTGGATATTGGTGGCCGTGAGCGGGATTCGAATTCGGGTCCGCCGAGTTCGTGGCACAGCGGGCTCACAAAAACAAAGACCACCCGTATAGCCTGTATGGACTGTTGGGGCAAGTGCCGTTAGCGAGCACCTATGAAGGCAGGCACACGAAACGGTGGGTGGTCAGCAACCACGCCCGGCCGCCTTTGTCTCCCCAGCGGTGGCGACGTTTACGCACCGCGTCGGGTGCTCATTTGAGGCCGAGTCGACCTAGGGGGGCGCCCAAGACCGGTGCAGACAATCGTTACTTGGCGTTGCCCGCGAGCGGGAACCGATCCCTCGTGTCCCCGTGTGCCCGGGTTCGTAGCGCAGCGCGCGCGAACCACTCAGGCACGAACTTGGCTCACCTCCACCCACACGCGCACACGGGGGCCCGAGCGATGTTAGCACGGGTACAGTGGAACGAACGTAATCTGCACGAAGCGAGATGGGGGGGGGGGAGTGGGTAGGATAAATGCGCGGCGTGCATCTCAATTGATGATGGGGCCGGGCTCCTCCGCGACTCGGTGAGCGCCTCTTCACGAGACGACGCGGGGGTTTTCGGTTTCGTGAGCCCCCCCGAGACCAAAGGGAACCGCTTCACAAAGGCCGCTTTCTCCACGGTCGCTGCCCTCCCCCTCGCCACGCCGATTACACGCACCCTCATCGCCTGTACTGTATACCTCCTCCATCACCTCCTCCTCCTCCATCACCTCCTCCATCACCTCCTTCCCTCGGCCCTTTCTCTGTTGTCCAGCGCGCGCGCCCCCCGTTCGCTCTCTCGCTCGCTCGCCGACCAACCAAGTTGCCTCGTTCGCCCTCTGCTCTCTCCATATTTTCACTTTGTGCGCCAAGTCTCCAGGATACTGGGATTATGGCTTTGTGTGTGTAGTGGAGTGTGTGTGGGTGTGGGTGAAGGGGGGAGGGTAGCGTAAACTAACAGCACTTGCCCCAACAGTCTGTTAAGGCTATACGGAGGGAGGGGGACTTTTGTCTTTGGCTTTGGAGCGGTAGCGTAGTGGAGAGCGCTGCTGCGCTACGCAACCGGTGACCCGGGTTCGACTCCCGCTCACGACCAACACCAACGACGATTGTCTGAGCCGGTCCTGGGTCTCGCCTAGGTCCACTCAGCCTCGAATTTATAGTACCTGGTGCGATGTGTGTGCATCGCTACTCGGGAGACAAAGGCGGTCGGGCGTGGTGCTGGCCACCCACGACCTCGTGTTCGTTGGTGCCCATAAACGGCACTTGTCCCAACAGCCTGTTAAAGGCTATGAGGGGGATCTTTGTCTTTATTTTTCGTAGCACGTGGTGTCGCGGAGTGGTGTGTGTTAATGTATTGTGTATGAGGGTGTGAGTTTGTGTGCCCGTGTGTATTCTGAATTATGCAAGCGTGTTTTGAATGCGCGTATTTATAGTGCACTTATGAATTAGGTGTGTGCAGAAGCCGTTGTGTGCGTATATGAACACATTCAACGTATATCTGAGCACGCATTGATACGCATGCATGTGTATGCATTTATGAATACGCTGTGTCGACGTGGGTATCACATTGTGTTATGAATGCATTGCGTGTAAATGTATTGCATTTAAATGATGTATGCATTGTGTATGAATGCATAGCGAATGCATGCGCGGGGTGCACATTCATTATGTATGCATTCTGTACACATGCATTATGCATGTATGCATAGTGTACACGTGCATTGCGGATCAATGTATTATGAATCGTGTACGCATGCATTGTTTATGCATGTATTGTGTAAGCGTGCATTATGTACAGAGTATATGCATCGTGCGTGCATTCTGTGCATGTGTATTGCGTGTGTATGTATGTTTTGTGTACCTATGTTTGTGCACGTATGCAACGGTGTGTCTGCGTTACCATTGAAGGCCACGTGCGCGGAATTCCGCACACTGCATTGTGTAACACAATAGTGTACACAATGCATTGGCCACCCACCCCCTCGTGCCGTTGTGTACACACTGCGTTGTGTACACACGCATCACACACACCGAGCGCACTTGGCTTGCCGATCCCGAGCGACCCCCACCGTCGTTCAAGCAACGTCACAAACACGGCTACGCTTTATCCACTGCTGGGCGAATGCCGACCCACCAGCCCAATCTCCTGGGCTCCGGCGCGCCAGCTACTTTCGCGAGCACCATCTAAGCAACGACCCTCCTCCCCCCTCCACACTTTTTTTTTCCTTTAAAAAAAATCAGCAAACGTCTTCATCTCCCGCCAGCTATTTCTGACGCTATTCCGTCACCGCTGCTTTGTCCATCGGCCGTGATTCGCTCGTTGTTTTTTTTGTTTGTTTCCTGACGCGTCCTTGGCCACGTGGCCACGTTACGTTCTCGGAAGACGTCTATGACGACGGCCGTAACTTTGGACAGTTATTGTTCGATCCAGATGTTTGTGGGTAGGCATCGCCCCACGCTTCCTTGGATCGAGCATTCATGTTTATACCCACGTCGATGATTTGAAACCTTCTGCGATGTCCATCCGAAAGGTAAAGGTGTTTATTCTCAAAGAACTCTCACCTGATATCAAGGTGTTCACCATTGGAACCTCTTTTGCCAGTAGCAAAATATGATCATTGTTTTTTTACCCTTTTATCTGGCAACTAAACTGCCAACTTTTTTATTTTTTATTTATTATTAATTTCAAGGACAGTGCATACATTATCAGAGTTGTGTTTTTGTTTGCATTGCGACCGCAGGTATTGTGGTCAATGCAAACATGACTCCTTGTAAAAAAAAGGTGTCAGTTTTGTTGCAAGATAAAATGGTAAAAAAACAATTATCAAGTTGTTCGTAACTTAAAACAAAGATATATAACTAAATGACAACCATTCGTAGAGAGAATGTAAAAAGTATTAGCCGTAGAATATACCGACATCACTGGTCAACAAAAAAAAACATTTTTTTCTGGCCTGGACTTTTGCAGCTGTTCTAGACTAATTTCAGGGTTTAGACTCCAAATCTGGTCTCAGATTTGCTCTATCACATCTCATTTTATGCTTTTGGCATACCCCATTTTCATTGATTTTGCCCAAAATTAACTCTGTCACTTATGATTGCAAGTTGTTGCGAGTCAGTGACTGCTTTAGTTTTAAAATATGGTGCTGTATTTTTAGGATAGTGTGTTTATAATATCATTTTATGTAGATATCCACATTTATTTAATATTTTTTTCTGCAGTTTTTATTGAAAATGCAATATTTGATATCTCAAAAACCTGATGTGATAGACAAAAACTGATGCCAGATTTGGAATCAGCACCCCAAACTTACCTTAAAACCGTTGGAATACCTTATGCCAGAAAAAGTGTGTTGACCAGTGTAATTGACAGCCATTTGTCAGCAAATGCATTCACCCGCCCATCCACCCTCTCACCCACCAACCGCGACGCATGCCGTGTCAGTCGTTGGTCAGCTAAAGAGGGGCAAACGATGCCCACGACCGCTTCGCCCGCCGCTGACGGTCGGCCGTGACTGCGAATAAAACCCACGTGTTCTAAGTTTCAGTGCAGTGCGCCAAGCACTGCGCCACCGCTCCCGCCGCGTTGAGAAGCACCAACTCGGCAGAGGGGTCTGGCAAAGGGGAGGGGGGGGTTAAGACGCTCTTTGCCCGGGCGGTTCACAGCAGTGGAGAGGCAAAGACATTAAAGCGACGCGGCGAATGATCCACGTCTCAGATGTGCCGAATGGCATGGTCATTACAATCAACCAAAATGGACAGATGAGCACACACAAAGCCTGGGCCCAGCGGAGAGAGCCAAAGCAGCAAGGTGGTAACGACAGAGAGAGAGAGAAGGAGAGCGTGGGAGCGAGAGAATAAGAAGAGGTTTGTAAATACGACGAGGCCAGAGAGAGAGAGAGAAAGTAAGAGAGACGTGATGAAGAGAGAGAGAGAGAGGGAAAGAAGAGATGCAGGCGGAGAGAGGGTGATAGATATGGAGGGGTAGCAGAAGAAGAGAAATGAATGGAGACATGGGCAGAGAAGAGGGAAGGAGGGAGGAGGGATCCATGAAAGAGGGAGAGAGGGCAAGGGGAGGGAGAGAGGCGAGACAGAGTAGGGGAGAAAGAAACATTCACGACCCCTGTCTCAAGGTTAAAGGTCAAAGTCACGTTCAATTTCAAGGCTCGAATTCGCTGGAGGGGGCATGTGAGGGGTGGGGGGTGAGGGATGGGGTGATGTGTGAGGGGGGGTGAAGGGGTGATGGGGGAGTGGTGAGGGGGTGAGAGGACGCGGCTCTAAGAGCCATTCACGCTAAGTAAGAAAAATGATGCGAGTGAAACCACATGCACGGAGCCACTAACGCGAAGCAGTACGGCACGAAGAGGAAAATATGTAGCGGAGGGAGGCAGGGAGTGGGGAGGGGAGGGATGGAGGGGAGGGAGGGGGGAGAGGGAAACACGGGGGGAGGGAGACACGGGGGAGGGAGACGCGGGGGGAGGGAGACACGGGGGGAGGGAGACTGGGGAAGGGAGTTTGGGTGGGAAAGTGCTCGACCTTGAAGTCACATCCAGGCACGACTCCACGACGCTCGAGAGAAGATTGGCGAAGTGTAAGTTTAGAAAAGCTTCCTCTACATTTTCTGGAAGCTTCTCTCAAATTCAATCACGGCTGGAAAAATGACCCGTCGGCATAAACTTAGAAACTATTTTTTTGTATTTTACCAGGTGAAGTCCACTGAGCTAAATATTTTTTTTTTGTATTTTACCAGGTGAGTCCACTGAGCTAAATATTTTTTTTTCTCACAAGGGACCTAGCTGCCAAATGTGATATAGCCCCTTGAAGTGACTTATCATCACGTGGAACATTTTCTAGTAGCCAAATACTCGACACGCGCGACGTCATTTCTAAAAATGTGTCGGGGAACTACTGGGCACTAGACTCAAGGTACGGGCAGAGAGGGCCCAAGGCCCAGAAATGTCAAATAGATGTTTCCTCCGCTTCCGGGCAGCCCTGTAAAGGTTGATTTGGGGGGTAGAGGGAGGACGGGACTACATTTGTCCAGAGCCTCATACAAAAAAGGCCCCCCACAGGAGCCCTGGGTGATGGCGAGATTAAAACTAAACTCAACTATGAAACTAGTCTATTTATACTATGAGACCTCCTTTACCAGTGGCAAAATATAGTAGTAGGTTTTTACCCTTTCAACTGGTACAAAAACTGACACCTTTATACAAGGCATCATGTTTGCAATAACCACAACACAAGCAGTCAAAATGCAAACAAAAGGAAACAACTCTGATAATGATATGCACTGTCCTTGAAGTTGATTGGTCCACACCCGAGACTGGCGTCATCTGGTCCAACACCAATGGAGACTAGGCTCTAAGAAAAGCTGTCTCGGGTGTGGACCAATCAACTTCAAGGACAGTGCATATCATTATCATTATCAGAGTTGTTTATTTTTGTTTGCATTTTGACTGCTTGTGTTGTGGTTATTGCAAACATGATGCCTTGTATAAAGGTGTCAGTTTTTGTACAGTTGAAAGGGTAAAAACCTACTACTATTCTATTTATTATACCAGTTGTGAGGCCCACTGAGTTATTTAAAATCTCTATTGCACAAGCGGCCTGGCCATCAGAAATGAAAACTCGACCGAAGTGGCTTATCATCGCGTGGAGAAGTATCAGCAGCCAATACCCTTGAAACGCGTGATCGTCGATTCTAAAAGCGGAGGAGGGAAACACCCAGAAGACCCGGAGAAAAATCCACGCGACCGCGGTGGAGAGAGAAAGAATCGCACAAACTCCAAATATACAGCAGGCGTCTGGGTCGAACACACGAACCTCCTGTACACCAGGCGAGGTAGTCAACATCTCCCAGCCACCGCGGCGCCTTTACAAGCGGGAGTGGGTGCCTGGGATTGCGACCCGGGCCTCCAGGCGCCACTGGGTTGGGTCATGAGTTCACGCAACGCAGATGCATCGGCGGATTCGTGCCATCGCTCTTCTCACAGTGCACAGGCACCACGTGCAGCTGTCGCTGTCACTGCTGTTGGTACTGCTCGGATCCAATTGGGGGGAGGGGGAAGGGGGGGGGAGGTGGGGGGATCCCCCCCCCCCACATCCCCCCCCCCCCACACACACTGGCCTGTCTCTGTGAGATCTCAAATTTGACATTTCATTGGATAGTGTTTGCCCATTAAAAAAACGTTACTTTGAATATGTTTCTTGTTTAAATGTAAGGGGGCCCCAGTTTAAAAAGCTTAGATTTTCGGATCGCCCCCCCCACTCCCCCTCGCTCGTCTCCCTTCGCCCCCCTGGGAAGGTTTTCTCGATGCTCCCGTCTGCATGGGGGTGCTGCGATGAATTTGGGACGCAAAGCGAGATGCAACAACACAGAAACAACAACGGCAACAACAACAACAACGGGCAGTTTTAAAGCCGCCACCGCCACCACGTTGAGGGGACACTCCTGGTCTGTGTCGAATGCGCGACACGCCACAGGCGAGGGATACAACAAAAAATTACACACGCACGAATAAAAACACGCGGTGAGAATTGTCGATAAAAAAGTAAAACAACAGCAGCAGCAGCGGCGGCAGTGGGGTTCACAAATATCACTACAGACAGAGGCAACGCAGCACTTTGATTCATACTCTTCGTTTTTTCGGTAAAGTCACGTAGGTAAAAAAATGAAATTTAAATTAATAAAAATAAAATAATAAAAATCACGTTTCGGAAGCAACACTAGTCTCCGTCTTGACTTGTGTTGCCTCCGAAACGTCATTAATTTAAATTTCAATTTTTTTACCTACGTGACTTTACCGAAAAAACTAAGAGTATGAATCCTTGCAGTCACGAAAGCTTCAAATCTAGAAGCGCTTTGAATGACAGGTCTGTCTCGCCGCCAAACGTTTGCAGCAGCAACAATAACAACACACTCAATTATGTTAAACTAAACTATTATTTATTTTACCAGGTGTAATGCCCACACTGAGCTAGATATTGTAGCTCTTTTTTCCGAAGCGAACGCGCTATCACAAATATAATTATAGGTCAACGAAGTGGCTTTTCGTGCTTGAATATATAACAACCGCCAAATACTCTAAACTAGGGCTGAACGTATTATTGGTTCTTTTGGTAAAGTCACGTAGAAGAACCAAGAATATGAATCCCTGCAGTCACGAAAGCTTTAAATCAAAATTTAGGGCTGAACGATTTGGGGAAAATATCTAATTGCGATTTTTCTGACAGATATTGCGATTTGATTTGCGATTAAATGTTTTTAAGTCAAGATTTAGTTCAATATTCACTGTGTAATAGATTTAAAACATGTGATGGAGCATTACCACGTGATACCATCAAAATATGAACTGCTCTATATATTCTAATGCAAGGATGATAACTTAAAAGATATGAATTGCTTCCAGCATGTTTTTATTAAAATGTTTTAATTGAAATATAACAATCAAACATAGAACAAATGATAAGTTAAATAAATACAGTTATAATAATAAATAATAAAACAATTCCAATAAGAAAGTAACAGGACTTTTCAAATCGCAAAAAATCGCAGCCTTTGCGATTTGCTAATCGAATTGTTTCAAACTTACGATTTCGATTTGAAATCGATTCATCGATTCAGCCCTACTCGAAACGCGTGTTGTTCATTATACATGTGGAGGAGAGAAAAACCCGGAGGGACCCGGAGAAAAGTCCACACAACCACGGAAGAGAGAGAGAGAACGCAAACTCCAAATATACAGCAGGCGTCAGGGTCGGGATCGAATCAACGGTATCGAACCTACGAACCTCTTCTGCAGGCGAGGGTAATTAACATCTTCTAGCCACAATACCACATCCAGAAAGTCACATGGATGCGTTGAGTGGTGTTGCTGCTGCTGGGTTGGTGGTGGTGCACAAGCACGGACAACAGTCAAAAAAAGATAACTCTCCAGTACGTTCGTCAATAAGAGCACACAGTGTATCTATATAGGAGGAGGAGGGGCCTTGAAAATAATATATAACACTGGTCAACACACAATCTGGCATCAGTTTTTGTCTATCACATCAGGTTTTTGAGATATCAAATATTGCATTTTCAATAAAAACTGCAGAAGAAAAATATTAAATAAATGTGCATATCTACATAAAATGATATTATAAACACACTATCCTAAAAATACAGCACCATATTTTAACACTAAAGCAGTCACTGACTCGCAACAACTTGCAATCATAAGTGACAGAGTTAATTTCGGGTAAAATCAATGAAAATGGGGTATGCCGATAGCATAAAATGAGATGTGATAGAGCAAATCTGAGATCAAATTTAAATCAGCACCCTGAAATTAGTCTAAAACAGCTGCAAAAGTCCAGACCAGAATTTGTTTTTGTTGACCAGTGTAATGGGTGACGTTTCGGACAATGGACCCTTCTCAGAGGAAGGGCCCCTTGCCCGAGTACAATCACAGTCGGTGAAGAATTACCGTTTCAACAAGAGAGAAAATAACGATAATTGTGAGACTAATTGGGACTTTTACCGCCGCCGCAGCCGCAGAATCCGCTCGCTTATTATCAGACAGATGACGACTCAGAGTCACGAGGAGGAACCATAGGCGAGCAGGAAGGTAGCACCAGCAGCAGGAGCAGCAGCAGCACCAGCACCAGCAGCAGCAGCACCAGCAGCAGCAGCACCAGCAGCAGCAGTAGCAGCAGCAACAGCAGCAGCAGCACCAGCAGCAGCAGCACTAGCAGCAGCAGCACCAGCACCAGCAGCAGCACCAGCAGCAGCACCAGCAGCAGCAGCACCAGCAGCAGCAGCATCAGCAGCAACAGCACCAGCAGCAGCACCAGCAGCAGCAGCACCAGCAGCAGCAGCACCAGCAGCAGCAAGCAACAGCAGCAGCACCAGCAGCAGCCACACGACACAACGATTTCCCGAACTCTGCCGTCCTCTATGTATTAAGGTGTTATCGACCAACTCAACGAGAGTTTTGCGTGTGGGAAGAAACCGGAGGAGCCTAAATGAAAAAAAAACCGCTACGCATGCGAGGGGACAGCACTCGATATCTCATACGGACGGATCAGGCGAGTTCCACACTTTGCCGTGTCACAGGGGGAAGGGAGAGTTTAACAACATTCGTGCGGTGATCGACAATTCCCCTCGCTGCTGCTGTTGCATGTATTATTCTAGATTTGAAGTTTTCGTCACTGCAAGGATCCATACTCTTTGGTTCTTTCGGAAAAGTCACGTAGGTGAAGAAATAAAAAATAAGAATACAAATAAAAAAAACTAGAAATAACTAAATTAAATCACGACAGTAATTTTGTTTCTTGCTGTGGTTGTCCCACCTGATGACGGAAGCGCGTGTCGCTTACGAAACATCGTGATTGAATTTAGTTATTTCTATTTTTTAATTTTGATCTTATTTTTTTTGGTTTTCACCGACGTGTTGCATGTATGTTGAACTTCGTTCGCACCGTACGTAGCCAACCGGCCTAATCGGAGCTGCTGTCTCCACAGCGCTGCATCACAGGCAGCAGCCACGCGCAGCGTACTGAATATTTGTGCAACTAGTGGACACCTATAAGATATAGCTGCTCACCCCGAGCTATGAATGCTCTGATACGTGCAGTGTCCTTGTACTGTTCGTCTTCTGCGATTCTCTGGTCTGATACTCGTGGTGAGACGAGGCCATGAAGAAGGATGTCTCTGGTGTAGGCCAAGCAGTTTCAGAAACTATCCGAGCATGCTCGTGTGCATGCTCACCACAGGCATCGTGCGTGGTGAAGGACAGTAACTTGATTCCTTGAGAAAGTTATCCATTTGGTGTATGAACATCTGAACACACTACCTGTTGCATTGCCAGAAAGGGTTAAAAAAACCTATTCTTATTTTCTCATAGCGGACATCTGTAAAAAAAAGTGCTTCATAGCTCATCGGATTCCTCCGGCATAAAATCACTTTCTGATGCTGAATCTGCGAAGTAACCGCTGCCTTCATCATCACCGTCCGCTGAATCATCGACTGATGGCAAGGTGAGAAAGATGACTCGCTGCATGGACGTGGAGTATGATGGGGCCCAATGGCATTTGGCACGCTTCATATTCTTAGGTTTTTTCGGTAAAGTCACGTAGGTAAAAAATTCAAAATTAATAAAAGTAAAATAAAAATTAAAATTAAAATCACAACGTTTCGGAGGCAACACAAGCTTCCGTCTTCAGGTGGGACCATCATAGCACGATAGCTGTATCAAGTGATACAGCTATCGTGCTTGATACAGCTATCGTGTCCCACCTGAAGACGGAAGCTTGTGTTGCCTCCGAAACGTCGTGATTTTATTTATTTTATTTTACTTTCATTAATTTTATTTTTTACCTACGTGACTTTACCGAAAAAACCTAAGAATATGAATCCTTGCAGTCACGAAAGCTTCAAATCTAGAATTTGGCACGCTGTTTGGTCAGCATCAGCACCAACAGCAGAACAAATATTTGCCAATCTGCATGGCTGGTGGTGAGTCGGTGGGGGGTAGGAGGTGGGGGGGGGCTATGAAGGGGGGGGAAGGAGGCCAACGTCGCTCGCACAAGCAGCTTAAAAAAAACAATTTGATCAGCAACAGGCGTAATCAAATACGTGGCGGTGATTGAATCAATTGCAGCGATCCCTCCTAAGATGATGAATGTGCCAGTCGCTAATTCTGTACAGCCGAGCGCCGGTGGCGCGCGGGGTGCAAAGTGGGACACCTAATCCCGTCGTCTCGGTGTGCTGCTGATTTATATTGAACAGTTTATTATTATAAACAAATCTTAACAGACCCACGCATTGAAAGTCACTTAATAAACATCATCACGCTAAACGAATTACGATGGTTATTGATTTACGTGCCAGAATAACGCGTTCGTCATTACTGAAATGCCGGTAATAACTATTTAACTATTTGTATTTTGTCAGGTAAGGCCCCACTGAGCGACGTAGCTCTTTTTCAGAAGCGACCTGACGATGACAAATGATAGCCCAACGAAGCGGCTTATCACGCGGACATTTATTGCAGCCCAATAATCTAAGCGCGTGCTTCCAAATGTGGAGAGAAAAACCGGAGGACCCGCAGAATATCCACGCGACCACGGGGATAGACTTTTTTGACTTTTAAACAACTTTTATTGCAGCGAGCAGCAACAGCACTGGAGGCGATTCCGATACGAAACACACAAAGTCACCAGCAACACAAATAAACAAACGCTATACAATCCACGCGCCGTGGCGCTAAATGCAGCCGCGCACAACACGAAAGAAAAGTCACGTGGTGGTGGTGGTGGTCATCGCGCACGCCACGGTGACGAGCGAGCGCTTCAGAAGGTGAACACGAGGGTGCCGTCCACGCTGGTACAGAGAGGGGCTTGTACGGCTCCCCAGCGTTCGAAGAAAGACGCGCACATCACCGACATGTGTGTGGTAGACAGAGCACGCAAACTCGAATATACAGCAGGCGTCGGGATCGAACCCACGACCTCCTCCATACCAGGAGAGGTAGTTAACATCTCACCACCGTGGCGCCCCACACAACACGCGGAGTGCTTAGAATTGCATAATTATAACAATATAACCAAGAAGTAAAATAGCCAAGTTGAGCAATTCTAGTCTAGCACCGGCAAAACTAAGGGAACACTTCCTTAAGCTGCATGGAGATGGGGAATACAAGAACACAACGCTCGCTGAATTCAAGGTGAAGAGAGCCAGATTCGATGAAAAGGCTACTCTACCTGTTCTCGGCTTTGTACCCATCAACAAACCGATCGCAAAGCAGGGCAAACCACACACCATTGGTGAAACACTCATACAACCAGCTGTGTTGAAGATGGCGAATATCATGCTGGGAAAAGCGGCTGAAGTTAAGTTATCCCAAATTCCTCTTTCAAATGACACCATCAGCGACAGAATAGAGGACATGAGCAAAGACAGCTTGGCTCAAGTAGTTGCAGATCTGATTTCAAGCCCGGCAAAATTCAGCCTGCAACTCGACTAGACCACAGACATTTCCAATCTAAGCCAGCTTGCTGTATTCGTGGAAATGCGTGAACTATGTGCGAAATAGTGCTCTGAGGCACCGCATCTTCAGTGAGCTGTGTAAAGAAATGGGCTCTGAATCCGAGGTACTTCTGTACCATTCTAACGTTCGGTGGTTATCCCGGGGACAGGTGCTGAATCGTGTTTTTGCCATGCGTGTGGAATTAGCCCTGTTTTTGCAAGAGCACCAACATTGGCATGCAGATTGCTTCAAAAATTCTGAGTTCATTCTCATTTCAGCGTAAATGGCTGATATCTTCGCAGCTCTCAATCATCTCAATCAGCAGATGCAGGGCTGTGGAGTCAACATCATTGAAGCGGAAGAAAACCTGAAGGCTTTTCAAAAAAAGCTACCGTTATGGAAACGACGAACAGAGAACGATAACTTCGCAAACTTGCCCCTGCTGGACGACTATGTAAGTAAGATCGAAGATGTATCTGGAATCGGAGACATTTCTGTACCCGCGGAACTGAAGCAAGCAATTGCCACGCAACTTAGATGAGCTTGCAAAGTCTCTCGACGGATACTTCCCTACAAGAGAGTCGTATCCAGCATGGGTGAGACAGCCGTTCACGTTTAGTGTTGAGACAGCAGATGTCAATGATGAATACCTCGACGAAATCATTGAAATTCAGCAGAGCCAGGTTCAACAGCAACTCTTCAGAACAACAACGCTCTCAACGTTTTGGTGTAAACAAATGGTAACGTACCCTGTTATTGCTAAGGAAGCCCTGGACATTTTCATACCGTTTGTTACAACATATCTTTGCGAGCAATCCATTTCGAGGATGCTGGACATAAAAACGAAGAAAAGGCACAGACTTTGTTGCGAAAATGACATGAGAGTGGCACTTGCCAAGGTGAAGCCGCGCATTTCTGAACTGGTCTCTGAAAGGCAACAGCAGAAGTCACACTGATTTGCAGTAAGTATTCATTATTATGTTTTTGTTTTTGTGTGAAAATCATGTTTTGCTGGTTTTGTTCTTTTAACACAGTGATGTTGACGGCTGCTTGCGTTGTGGCCGAAACGTCGTGAGAATTATTTTATTATGTTTTATTATTATTTTATTATTTCCCTTCTACGTGACTTTACCGAAAGAACCAAGAAGATGAATCCCTGCAGTCACGAAAGCTTTAAATCGAAAGTTGTTGTTGTTGTTATTTAAACCATCCTCCCATCGTCACGGCGAGTTTACGTTTTGGAGAGTTGAGAGGCAAATTAAACCTCGCGAGAGTTGTTGATGGCGAGCGAGCGAGCGAGGAGCGGGCCAGGAGCGAGGAGCGGGCCAGGAGCGAAAAAACGCCGTCGATTTGACCAGCAGCGCGCCTACGGCTCAACACGATCGATCCACACGGGGAACTCGCCGCACTGATTGTCGAACAACACTGGGATGGTGGGTGGGTGGGTGGGGGGCGCAGTCAAACACACACAACACGAGAATGATTATAAACGGCGTCTCGTCTCCTTGCTATCGGCCGATCGGGCGGGGCGATAGAGACGCTCAACATCGATAAATACGGTGACCCCTGCCACGCTTTGAGTTTTAAGAGCCCCCCCCCCCTCGCCCACCCCCCCCCCCCCTGACCCAGCCCCCCCGCCCCCCTCCAAGCGCAGTGGTAATTTTACTGGCCACTTCGGGCGCGTTTAAGTCGGTGTGAATGTAAAATTGTTTCTTTTTTTTTAACGTATGAAATGGAAAGGTGCTCTCTTTCCAAATTAGTTTCTGCCTCCCCCCCCGCACACCGCCCACCACCCCCCACCTCTGCCCAACGACGAAAACTAAGACGGCGGTATCATTATTATTTTTATTCTGAAAATCTAAAATAAAAACATCGTGGCGGATCAAATGCGTCTCTGCTGTAATGCAATTGTAATTCCCTCTAAGTGTGCACTTGCGAGCGCGGGGGTTCTCTCTCTCTCTCTCTCCTTCAATCGTAGATATTACACACGAGGAAAAATAGAAATAGGAGACTCTTTGGGTGTGCACTTCACAACCTGCCAGACACCTTCAAAGGGGGCTGTGATAATGTAATAAAGATCTTCTCAAGTGATAACCAAAAGCAAACGGCCTCGCCATGTCTCCTTTTACGTTTTCGCCCCCTCCACCCCCAAGCCCCCCTCCCCAACTGACCCCCCCGGTCCACCGCCCCCCCCCCCCTCCAAACACCACCATCCACCTCCACCCGCCCTTCCCAAAAAATGGACCTGGAAATGTTTCCCATGTGCCGGGAGGGGGGGGGGGTGTTTGGGGGGGGTGGACGGGGGGGTGGGGGTCAGTGGGGGTGGTGGGGGTTGTTCTCCACCACTCCCCCCGCCCACCCGTGACTCGCCACGGGTTCACGGGAGGTCACGGTGGGCGGCAGTGTCGCGTTAAATAGTCGCGATGTTTGATCGCCCCTCGATGGGGGGGTGGGGTGCGTAGACCCCCCCCCCCCCCCCCAGTGTAGTGGACAGCGCTAGGAGGTCGCGGTGGTGTCTGCTCCGTGAAGGTCAGTGCCCGTGGCTGGCTGGTTATTTGATTAGGGGTAGTAGTGGCATGGTGAAGGCTTTTTTCAGGGGGTTAGATCACGTAAATATATTTAAACGATTTGCTGTGAAAAATATTTGTCGCAAAAGCCTATGTGTTAAACTGGTAGTATTCTAGATTTGAAGTTTTCGTGACTGCAAGGATCCATACTCGTTGGTTCTTTCGGTGAAGTCACGTATATGAAAAATAATAAAAATAATAATACAAATAATAAACTGAAAATAAAAAGAAAATGAAAATAATGTAGTTATTTTCGTTTCATTATTTTTATTTTCATCGCCGTGACTTTACCAAAAGAACCGAAGAGAAACTGGTAGTACTAGTGACTGTTTTGTTAGGGCTAGTACTAGTGGATGGTTGGTTAGGATTAGGGCTAATACCAGTGTCTGATTGGTTAGGATGAGGCTAGTTACTAGTGTCGGTTGGTTATTATTAGGGCTAATACTGGTGGCTGGTTGATTAGTTGGTTAGATTCTAGATTTGAAGCTTTCGTGACTGCAAAGATTCATATTCTTAGGTTTTTTCGGTTAAGTCACGTAAGTAAAACATCAAAATAAAAATAAAATAAAAATCACGACGTTTCGGAGGCAACACAAGTCTCCGTCATCAGGTGGGACCGCAGCTAATTCGGCTGTGACGGTCCCACCTGATGACGGAGACTTGTGTTGCCTCCGAAACGTCGTGATTTTTATTTTTATTTTATTTTCATTTGATGTTTTACTTACGTGACTTAACCGAAAAAACCTAAGAATATAGTTGGTTAGACTGATGACTACATATCTCTAAATGTTCACAATATTATCTGAATTCATAAGTTGAGCAAGTTTGAACCTGGTTTAGTGCTTGGTTGGGAGATTGCCATCATGGCAGACACGAAAAATGTATCAAATAACTAGAAATATGATGTTGGGCCCTGTATTAATCCACTGCTGGATGAAGGCCCCCCAATGCCCTTGGCCGGGGGGAATTATTTGGCCATAGTTTAACACGTAGGCCTTCGCGACCAATATTATTCATTATAAAGATTTTGGGTTACATCACGTTATTTATAATGTGTCGCAACCCCTCCTCCACCCGATACGGCCAATCAGTAGAAAAAGTGTCACGTTGACAAAAGACAAATAGTTCACTACTTTAGCCCACCGGTGTGTTGAAGAGTTAATCCACAACATTTACATTCTGGCAAATTGCCCGATGATGCTGGATGTAATTTCCAGCGAAACGTCGTCCTCAAATTGTAAATGTTGTGGATTCATTCTATGTGTCTTTTGTCAACGTGACACATTTTTTTTACTGATTGGCCGTGTCGGGTGGTGGAGGGTTGCGACACATTTATAAATAACGCGCTCTTTGACCATACTTCACCGCACTGGTCAGCGCGGTTGGGCGATGGGGAGGTGGGGGCAGAACCAACTCAGGTAGTTGCAGGGTCGACGGGTTCTTGGCGAAATGCTCCACCCACTGTGCCACCACTGCACCCCTCAAATCGACTGCACTGGCACGGATCACATGGATCAAACGACCCGAGAAGGTTGCGCTGGATGTAGTTAAGCCTTTGCAGGAGGCAGTGACACGGCCCAGCCGTAGGGCCTTCACCGCTTCTTCTTGTTCCTGCTGCTGCGGAGGTTCGCGGTTCGGGTCTAGCGGCCGCCCTGGTCAACACTGCGGGTGAAGCAACTTTACGAACACTGCGCGCCGAACCGCTCCGCGGCGGATTGTTCGAGGTCACGTGGCGCCATTCGCAAGAGTGGGCCGCCGTGCAGCGGCGTCGAATGTGAAAAGGGACACCGCGAATTACTCGCTTGGGATTGTAGCCACACACGCGGGGTGGGGTGATCAACTCCACACCCTGACCGCGGACACTTGACAGGACCCTCCTCGAGTAGAGTCATGGGACTCGCAAATGACAACAGCAATAACGGTGCGTGCGTGCACACGAGCGTGCGAGCGAGCGCGAGTGCGTGTGCCTGGAATGAGAGGGTTTCGTTAGAGGCGCGGGGATCGCGAGCGGTGACCCGAAGGTGATGCTATGCGCCGGGTCACGGTTGCAGGCGCGGTTAATCTGCACATTTCCTGGGTTTACGAGAAATTTATCCATGGCTTTCTTTGGGGGGATTTTTTTTTGTCGAGTCTCCAAAATAAATGGCGAACGAGAATTCTAGATTTGAAGCTTTCGTGACTGCAATGATTCATACGCTTAGGTTTCTTCGGTAAAGTCACGTAGGTAAAAAATAAAATAAAAATTTATAAAGTAATAATAGATATAAAATAATAAATCACGACGTTTCGGAGGCAACACAAGTCTCCGTCATCAGGTGGGACCGTCACAGACAGATTTACTGTCTCAAGTGAGGAAAATTCCAAAAGACAAGATAAGCCCCCTCCCCTCTCCTCCCCCCTCCTCCCCCCTTGTATTTAAGAACTTGTCTTTTGCAATTTTCCTCACTTGAGACAATAAATCTAGCTGTGACGGTCCCACCTGATGACGGAGACTTGTGTTGCCTCCGAAACGTCGTGATTTATTATTTTATTTCTATTATTACTTTTATAAATTTTAATTTAGCTTTTTTACCTACGTGACTTTACCGAAGAAACCTAAGAGGGCGAACGAGAACACTGAGGGCCTGCGAGCGGGTCACAACAACAACAACAACAACAAAATGGAGACGACACACGTGCCTCTCCGGCGGAGGCGAGAGGACACAAAGGACCTTGACGCGTTCGTCAAAAAATGACACCATGGTCTTAAGAGGGAGCATAACCGGTGACGTTTGGGGCTTGTGGCTCTTTTTCTTCGTCGTCGTCTGCACAACGCATTGACGCGTTGTGTTCAGTTGTTCGTTCTTGTCGTTGATTGTGCTCGTGCAACCGCTACCAATGCAGCAGCAACAACAACAACAACATCAGCATCGCCAACAATAATGTGTTCGTAAGAATGTTTTACCCTTTCTGGCAATAACACAGGAGGTGTTAAGATTTTAAAACACCAAACTGAAACCTTTTGCAAGGAATCATGTCTGCGTTAACCACATATACTTGTGGCGAACATGCAAACAAAAAACATGCTGACATTTCATGCATTGTCTTTTAAACTGATTGGTCCACACCAGAGACAGCTTTCTTTAGAGCCTAGTCTCAAACAGTGTTAGGCCAGAGGACGCCAAAAGGCGAACAGCACAATATTATGTTTAAACTAAAACTAAACTTATTTTTGTATTGCACCAGGTAAGGCCCCATTGACCTATACAGCTGTTTTTTCAGAAGCGATCTGGTTACCACAAATGATAGTTGCTCAACGAAGTGTCTTATGATCACGTGGACATTGCAGCCAAATACTCTGAACGTGTGACATCGATTCTAAATGTGGTAGGGAAAAACATTAGGACCTGGAGAAAAATCCACGCCACCACGGGGAGAGAATATACAGCAGGCGTCAGGGTCGGGATCGAGTCCACGACCTCCTGTATACCAGGCGAGGTAGTTAACATATCTTAGCCACCGTGATGATGATGAGAGAGAGAGAGACGCAATCTCAAAATATAGAGCAGCAGGCGTCAGGGTCGGGATCGAGTCCAAGACCTCCTTATACCAGGCGAGGTAGTTAACATCTCTTAGCCACCGTGATGATGATGAGAGAGAGACACGCAATCTCCAAATATACAGCAGCAAGCGTCAGGGTCGGGATCGAGTCCACGACCTCCTGTATACCAGGCGAGCGAGTTAACATTTCGCTACCCGTTTCATTATGATGACAAAGAGGAAATGCCATTCCGCTTTCCTCAATACGGCAGTGTTATCGAGGATTGTGTTGAGTTATTTAACACGTGGCAAGTCACCCCCCCCCCCGCCACCCCCATCCCCTCCCCTGCCTCCATTCCCTGACCAGTGATTGGATTGTCACAAATCAAGGGTAAGTTCCTCAATTTGAAGGATCGACTCTCTTTCGTCTCGTTTTTTACAATCACCTCTTTGTTGTTACTTGAAAAAAAGTTTTGCTCGCTCTGATATTGTCATCGCATTTGCGTCATCGTCGTCATCAGCAACACCACTTGATCCATCCACTGGTCTGTCCACAACGATCTGTACACTGCTGGCCACCGCAAAAGCCATTGCAACAATTCGTCAAGGTCCAGGACAAACAGAGAGACAAAGGCGGGGTGCAGATGGAGAGATCGATGGTTCGACAGGACAGACGCAACAGATGAATGGAAAGATTGACAGCTGAACGGAGTTACTAATGGATAGACAGACCGACATACAGGCAGACGGAATCAGACAGACAGAAATACACACTGATAGACAGATGGATGGAAAGATAGACAGACTGACAGATGGAGACAGACGGAATCAGACAGACAGAAAGATACACTGACCAGATAGACAGATGCATGGGTGGAAAGATAGACAGACTGACAGATAGACACACGGACGCACAGATAGAAAGATACACTGACAGATAGACAGACAGATTGATGGAAATATAGACAGGCTGACAGATAGAGAGACAAATGGACTGACGGGTGGACTGGGGCTTCGTGCTCCCTGTCTCTCTCTCTCTCTCCGTCCTTCCACGTCCGTTCTGAGCAAAACGCGACGGGGAAAGGGCAATAGGGGCGGCAATTGTTTCGCAAAATTGAGTGGTGGGGGAGAAAATGACGTGGGCCGGGTTGGAAGCCGCCGAAAGCATCGGCAACATTCAGCGAAACGAGAATGGATTTTGCTGCAGGGTCCGCGGAGGTGATGTCACTTGCACCTCCCGGCACAAGATTTGCCAGGTCGGACCTCAATCTCACTGTGACCCCCTCCACCCCCCACCTCCCCACCTGCCCCCCCCCCAATCCCACCCCCCTCTCTCCACCCCCCACCCCCGGCTCCTCCCCCCCATCCCACCCCCCTCCCTCCCTCCACCCCCACCCCCGGCTCCCCACCTGCCCCTCCCCCACATCCCCCCCTTCCCCCCACCCCCCACCTGCCCCTCCCCCCCATCCCACCCCCTCCCTCCCTCCACTCATGGCTCCCCCCCTTCCCCCCCCCATCCCACCCCCTCCCTCCACCCCCCACTCCCCACCTGCCCCCCCCCCATCCGACCCCCCCCCCCCCTGTCCACACGTCCACTGCTGAGCGGTCACTGAATCACGCCAATCTCGAGCGACAAGGAGGAGGGTTCTGGCTGGTTCCCGTGTGGACGAGTTGCCAGCGGTCGACCGTGGTTTCCTCCATTGCCTCGCCTGCATGTGCTTTACATTAGCCGTGTTGGGGTTTTATCTGGGCCACCTCTCCCGTACAGATATGGGTCAAGAGTTGACTATTAGAAAGGGAAGCCACTACAGCAACCATCACCACCACCCCCACCACTTCCAACACAAAGCTACGCTATCATCAACATCGCCACCACCGCACCATCATCACAGCCACCGCCAACTCCGCCACCACCGCCTCCACTACCACCACCATCACAACCACTGCTGCTACCACCACCACTACAGCCTCCACTACCACCACCATCACAACCACTGCTGCTACCACCACCACTTCCAAAACAGCCTCCACTACCACAACCATCACCACCACCTCCGCAATGTCCACCACCACCACAGCCTCCACTACCACCACCATGACCACCATCACCATCTCCACCACCACCACTGCCACCACAGCCATGCACTGCCAAAGGCAAAGATCCCCCGTGTAGCCTTAACAGACTGTTGTGGCAAGTGCTGTTAGCGAGCACCTATGAAGGCCGGCATGGCACACGATGGGTTGGGTGGTCAGCACAACGCCCCTGGCCGCCTTTGTCTCCCTAATGACCGATGATTACACACCGCACCAGGCGCTCATTTGAGGCCGAGTCGGCCTAGGGGAGGGCCCAGGGCCGGCTCAGACGATCGTGAGACTGCCGTTGTCCGCGAGCGGGAGTCGAACCCGGCCCACGCCGGCTTCATCAGCCCAGCGCCCAGCGCGAAGTGACGGACCGAGCGGGCGCGCGTGAAGTCCGCCCGCCCGCTCGCCTGTCGCCGGGCGCTCCGCCGCAAGGCGAGAAAGGGCCCCCCCCCCCTCGTCGGTCACGCCGCATCTGGGAAACCAACCCGGCATACCGGTGGCCCCTCTGGCGCCCCCAACACCCACGGCCCCAACGAGAAGAAAAAAAACCCAACCGCCCCAACTGCCCCCAACTGCCCCCAACCGCCCCAAACCGCCCCAACTGCCCCCAACCGCCCCAACCGCCCCAACCGCCCCCAAACGCCCAAACGCCCCAACCGCCCCCAACCGCCCCAACCGGCCCCAACCGCCCCCAACCGCCCCCAACTGCCTAACCGCCCCAACCGCCCCACGCCCCACCCGCCCCCACCGCCCCCAACAGCCCCAACCGCCCCAACGCCCCCAACGCCCCAACCGCCCCAACCGCCCAAAACGCCCAACCGCCCCCAACCGCCCCCACACAGCCCAACCGCCCAACCGCCCAACGCCCCAACCGCCCCAACCGCCCCAACGCCCCCCCCCAAACCCCCCAAACAGCCCCAACCCCAATAGCCCCAACCGCCCCAAAACCGCCCCAAATGCCGCCCCAAACCGCCCCCAACCGCCCCAACCGCCCCAAACGCCCCAACCGCCCAACCGCCCCCCACCGCCCCCAACCGCCCCCAAACCTGGCCACTAACCGCCCCCAACCGCCCCTAACTGCCCCAACCGCCCCCCAACCGCCTCAACCACCCCAACCACCACCGAGATCCTTCGACGCACGGGGCTGGATGGGACTGGCGCAGCACGCACTGCGAGGCACGGCCCCCCCCCCCCCCGCCCGGCCTCACAACTTCACTCACGATTTTTTTTTCGGGACGCCACTTATAGGTGCCGGCTTTGGATGCAGAAAGGCGTAAGACAACCACCACTAGATTGCAAGGCATGCCCTAATCCATACCACGGTATCAGGAATCGTTAAGACTCGAGGAGAAATCCGATGAGCTATGAAGCTTTTTTTTTGTCCACAGACGCCCAGTTGTGCACGTGGCACTGGAATGTGAAATCGCGTGCTATGGGCATCACGTCGTGAGTTGGACGGAGAATCTGTTTGCAATTCTCGCAGTAGGTAGTGCATCACTCTGGGTTAGAGGAGAGCGCAGGGAGAGTGATATTGACAGAACCAGCACCGAGAGGCCTTCAAGGCGACCCGTCATTCACACGAGCGGCGCTGAATTTTACCCACAATGCCCTGCTGTTGATGCGTTCAGCTTACGTGACGGCCAAAATGATGCGTTTCATTTCCAGAGGCTGGAGATTAATTGCTGAAATTAAAAAGGTAAAAACACTGATTTGATGGTTTTGTTTGTGCAGTTATTGGTGAGCGGCAGAAACCATCAGCCCACTGAAGTGGAGAAAACTCGGTTCAACCACGGGGTTCTGAAACCACGATTAAATCCCAGGATCTCAGCAGTACGGGTGAAGTGTCTCTGACACGGCCACTATGAACCCCACAAGGCAGGGTTCGGCAGCATGCAGCTCTGGAGCTGCTTCGTTGCCGTTATCGATGCAGGAACCACCCTGTCTCGTGCTCACCACAGTGCACTGGCGGCTCTTGAAATATTGAGGGGTTTGTTAATTGTTGTTTTACCAAAATCGAAAAAAAAAATCTCTCTTCTTGTTACTTCGGTTTGCCGAACCTTTGACCCAAAGATAGAGCGACACACAGACCCAGGGCTTTAAACCCAGAAACTTCAGCAGCATTGGCTCAGTAACCGCTGCCTGACCCCCTGAGCCTTCGAGTGATCTCGAATTATGACCTCTTGACCTTGACCTTTCCAAGAGGAGGGGGGGGGCCTGAACTTTTAATGTTTAAATAATTCTACATCAATAGAATACAAACACCCGTCATTTGTTTTCTCCTATGAATATCAAGCCACTGCACCCCCCCCCCCCCCTTGAATCCACCACCAACAGACGGACAGACCCGGAGAGGGACAGAGCCACGTACGGGCACGGGAGGCGAGGGGGGTCGGTTGGCGAGTCGCTGGCTCACAGAGGCAACGACATTGCGCGCGAGCTCCGGGCGGCTCCGCGCGAGACGAGAGTGGGAACGGGGTTGGGGGGGGAGGCCAAGGGGAGCCGAGGGGGAGCCTCGCTTGTCAGGTGCAGGGGGGAGCTATTTGTCACCGCTGTAAAGCCGCGAGCGCCTCGACTTAGTCAAGCAAATCAACGCGTGTGTTCCAGGGATTTCCTGTCTCGCCAACTGCTGCCCCAGCTTCGGAAGTGAGGATCGTCGCGCGCGGCACCAACCCTGGCCAGGCCAACCCCCCCCGCCCCCGCGCCCCGCCCCCCGTCACGGCAAAATCAACGCAAGTCCTCGTTTAACGCGGTAGATGCGTTCCTGAAATAGTGATTTGTTGCTGCAGTCGATTGCTGGATCGCTTGCGGTGGGGTCAAGTGTGGGTGATCCAACAAATCTCTTCTCGTCCGTCATGGACATGTCGAAGGCGGCCCAGATGTTTGCTCGTGTTGAACCATCGCTGCTGTTGAGATGCACCAACTTCTATAGAAGGTCGTGTAAGAAATATATGTTCATTTATTGTACCGGGTAAGGCCCACAGTGCTATGTAGCGCTTTTTTTTCATAAGCGACCTGGCCACAAATGAAAGCTGAGCCAAGTGGCTTATCGCGTGGAAATTTAGAGCGGCCAAACAGTCGAAACGCGTGTTTCTAAATGTGGAGAGAAAAACCTGAGGACCCGGAGAAAAATCCACGCGACCACAGGGAGAGAGAGAGAGAGAGACGCCAACTCCAAATAACAGCAGGTGTCAGGTACGGGATCGAACCCACGACCTCCTGTATACCAGGGGAGGTAGTAAACATCTCCCAGCCACTGCGACATATGGGAAAGAGGCGTTACTTGTTTGGGTGAATCAGATTGAGATTAGATGGGGGCTCAGCTGTTTTTCAAGTTGCTACACTGGAATGTTTTTGACCGGTTCCAAAAAAATGAGAAGCTTGATTTCTTGCCGGATGACACCAGAGACTCCGCAGCAATCCCACCCACGTGTGCAGGGGTGAGATTACACGGAAGCTCCGCACAGATGGATCCAAGAATCCGTCAATGTACCGCCATCATCCTCTGTAAGTGGAGCAATGGAATCACAAAGGGGAAAGGTACGAGTTCACATCGCAGTCGGGGTCAAACTTTCCCCACCACCATCATCATCATCAATCATTACTCTTTGAGGTCGATAAAATAAGTACCACTTCGTGGTTTAATGAGTGAGTGAGTGATTAGTTGAGCGAGTGAATGAGTTGCAGGAAATACTTGGCCCTACCCGCAGGATTGTGGAATCTCTGCCTCTGGCATCGCTCACGGCTGCCAATGGAAACGAGACACTTGATGGTTAGTTTTATTGTCACCCAAGCCTTGCGACACAGTTAAATCAACCACTGCCACAACCGCGGCCACAACTGCCACCACCGCCGCTACAACCACCACCGCCACTGCAACCACCACAACCGCTACCCTTGCCGCTCCTTACCACCAGCGTAAACGCCACCACGGCGACCACCACTGCCACCACCAACACCCCAACCGCCACCACCAGCTACAACCATTGCCACCACCATTGCCACCACCAGCACCACCATTATCACAACAATGGTCATCACGACCAACCTCAAACATTACAACAACCACCACCACTGCCGCCACCACCAACAACACCACCACCTGTGGCACCACCAGCCGTGACCACCATCGCCATACCGCCACCACCGCCACCACCTCCACCACCACCACCACTGCCACCACCACCACCGCCGCCACCACTGCCACCACTACCACCACCGCCACCACCGCCACCACCACCACCACCGCCGCCACAACCGCCACCACCGCCACCACCGCCACCACCGCCACCACCGCCGCCACCGCCGCCACCGCCGCCGCCACTACCACCACCACTACCGCCACCACCACCGCCACCACCACCGCTACCACCGCCACCACCACCACTGCCACCACCACCACCACCGCCACCACCGCTCGATGGCTGGAGCGGAGTGGCCGAGTGTTTTTGAGGAGGGCCCGGTCGCGGGAGGAGGGCGATGTCGCCCCCCCCATCCCCCGGTTTGCGAGACGCAGGGCCGCGTGACCGTGAAAACAAAAGCCATCGCCCGGCACCGCACGCCACCGGGCTCCCCATATGGGAAGCAGCGAGCGGTAAATGTGCGGGGCGGATGAAAGGAGGTCCTCATAATCTATTTTGGGATGCGGGTGATTGGCGTGTTGAAGATACAGACCATTCATCAACCGCAGTCTAATGAGCGTGATTGGGCCCCCGCTAAATGGCGATTCCTGCTGTGTCATGCAAGTTGCGCACCTTCGCTCCGCTCCGCTCGCTCGCTCGCTCGCTCGCCCATTCACTCGGTCGTTCGTTTGTTTGCCGGCTCGCTCGCTCGCCCATGCGCCAGCTTGTTTCCTCACTTGTGCATTCGTTCAAACCCGACGTGGATGCACGTGCGTGCGTGTGTGTGTTACAGGGCCTGCTAGTGTGCAGCAGAAGAGTGGTTGCTTAGCGCTCCGCGCTACGAAACCGGGCAAACCCAGTGAAGATTATCTGAACCGGGCCTCACTTAGGTCGACTCAGCCTCAAAATGGTACTTGGTGCGGTGTGTAGTAAACATCGCCATAGGGGAGAACAAAGGCGGCCGGGCGCGGTGCTGGCCACCCAACCCATCGTGTGCCTTGCCGGCCTTCATTGGTGCTCGCTCACAGTGCTTGCCCCTACAGTCTGTTAATACTTTACGGGGGATCTTTGTCTTTGGTCGTTTCCTCGATTCGATGCTGCTGCTCCTGGCGGTGGTTCTGCTCATGATGACGAAGAGTCACACATCCCGCCTCGCCTTTGCCCGTTACTCGGGGCCCACAATGGCTTTACAATGCTGGGACGCCCTTTTCCCGAGCCGCCACAAAAACTTTTACGCCCAACGAACCGCAGAGAGGGCCTCTACCAGCGAACGCTCGTTCCGCGTTGACCCTCTTCCCCCGTTCGCCACTGCCCTGAGATCTAAACTAAACTATTTTAATTGTTCCAAGTAAGGTCCACTGAGCTATGTAGATCTTCTGCAGAAGCGACCTGGCCACAAATGAAAGCTCAACCAAGTGGCTTGTCATCGCGTGGAAATCTATAGCGGCCAAATGCTCTTAACGCATGGTGTTGATTCTAAATGCGGGGGGGAAAACCGGACCTGGAGGAAAATCCACGTGACTACGGGGAGAGAGAGACACGCACACTCCAAATATACAGCAGCAGGCGTCAGGGTAAGGATCGAACCCACGAGCTCCTGCGTACCAGGCGAGGGAGTTAACATCTCCTAGCCACCATGGCAGGGCCTCGCCGCGTGCGAGCGCTCGACAAGGGGCCGCTGATAAACAATAATAACAAAGACAACAAAAACAATAATGACGGTGGTACAAACGGGAGAAACTCCCGACCGTGCGGAAGTCTAAACAGCGCCACGTGCGGCGAGCAACTTGGATGTGTAAACAATGTCCCCCCCATGCCATCAGTGAAACGCGGTTGCACTTTTGGCGCGGGCTCCACGGACGCGGAGATTTTAGGCGCCTTCGCCGAGCCGCGGGGCAAAATCCGCCAGAGACCGGCACGTTGGCCGAATCACGTCGGTCGTTGGCTCCACTGCGTTCAATTCTTCCACGTACAAATTCGCGCGTGGCTCCGTACACCGGCTCGCCTGTCCATCCCGTCTGTCTGCGTGACTGTCTGTCTATCATCAGTTTGTCCGCCTGCCTTTTCCACTTGATATATCTTCTCTCTGATTTGTCCACATTCACCGTCTGTCTATCTCTTCAGCCGATCTCTCGCACGTCCGTCCGTCCGCCTGCCTGCATACACGTCAGCCTTTTCATCCAAACCGTCTGCCCTTTCATCCGCCTGGCCGTATATATATCCGTCTCCTCGTGGCACATTTATTTACTGGGTCACCCGATCACTCACTCGCTCGATCACCCTCCCGCTCACTCCCTCACTCACTCACTCACACACGCCCGGCATGTGCGGAGTGTGGGGGGCGCGGGGCGGTGGGAGACAGTTTTACAGCCCGGCTGCCCGGGCGTTCCACTGCACCCAGGCACTTCCGCCAAATTACCCCACGCTCTTCCACCACGCCGTCACCGGGACCCCGTGGTGTCGAGCCACGGCGAGCATGGAGAGAACCTGCGGTGGTCTCTGCCAACCCTTGCCCAACGTTAACCCAACCCTAAACCTACCCTAACGCCTAACGCTACCCTACCCTAACCCAACCCTAACCCAACTCAACCCTATCGCTATCCTAACCCAACCTTAACTCAACTCTAACCCAACCCTAACCCTGCCCTAACCCTACCCTAACTCTACTCTCAGACAACCCTAACCCTTACCTAACCCTACCCTAACGCCTAACGCTACCCTACCTTAACCCAACTCCACCCTATTGCTACCCTAACCCAACCTTAACTCAACTCTAACCCAACCCTAACCCTACTCTAACCCTACCCTAACCTTACCCTAAACCAACCCAAACCCTAACAGAACCCTATCCTAACCCAACCTTAACCCGACCCTACCCAAACTCTACTCTAAACCAACCCTAATCCAACCCTAACCCAACCTTAATCCAACCCTAACCTTAGCCTAACCCCAACCCCTATCCCTGTCCCGCAGAGACGCACACGGGCAGCAGACACCCTCTTGGAGGCGCTAACATGGTCCGCATGGACTACCGTCCAGGGTTTCGATTCCTCTTTTTTTTTAGAAAACGGTCCACAGAAGGAGACATCACAGAACTACCGTCTGAGATCCGTTCAAATGACCGCTGGCCCACACATCAAGGTGGGGGCATCGCTTTCCGTTCTGCCGCTGCGAGTGATGTTTGTCGCGTAACAAAGCAATCGTTTTAAATCCATCGCGGCCGGAACTGGGCGCAGAGCTTCACAATGTGGGGCTCCTGGCAGGTGGGGCGGTAACCACGCGGCGCCACGGTAACCACGTAATGCCACGGTAACCGTGCGGATGCACGGTAACCGCGCGGCACCACGGTAACTGCACGGCCCCACGGTAACCACGTGGCGCCACGGTAACCGCGCGGCGCCACGGTAACTGCACGGCTCCACGGTAACCACGTGGCACCACGGTAACCGTGCGGCGGCACGGTAACCACGTGGCGCCACGGTAACCGCGCAGCGCCACGGTAACTGCACGGCTCCATGGTAACCATGTGGCGCCACGGTAACTGCACGGCTCCACGGTAACCACGTGACGCCACGGTAACCACGCAGCGCCACGGTAACTGCACGGCTCCACGGTAACCACGCAGCGCCACGGTAACTGCGCAGTGCCACGGTAACTGCACGGCTCCACGGTAACCGCGCAGCGCCACGGTAACCGTGCGGCAAAGGCGAGCGACGGCCTCGTTTCACCCAGCGGGCCGCATTTCCGGTGAGCGTTTGTTTTTGGTTGCTTTTGCTCTGATTCCTATTTGGTTTCTTCGGTTGGGGGAATAAGCATCGATTACTACCACCACCACTACCATTCCTCGCCTTCTGCCGATGGGGTGGGGCGGGGGGGGGGGCGAGCCCACGGTAGCCCGGTGACATGCAGCTTCCCACACCTCACCACGCCACGCTCCCACGGCCCCCTTGCATTATTTTGTTCAGTAACCGATGTAGGGCACCGCGCGGATCGGCAGGGAACCGAACCAAACCAAAATCCGGCGGCCGGTTCGGCGTGACGCGGCGGTGCTTTTGGCGGCGTTTGCTCGTCTCGTTCCCCGAGAGCTCATCAGCCAATCGACGTCCGTCACGCTCGCTCGCTCGCTCGCTCGCTCGCTTTCTATCACGGCGGGGGACGGATTAATTCGACGGTGTCGCCGGGCCGCGGCCCGTTCCGGCCTCGCACTCGGAGCCCCGAACAGAGAGGGAGACGGGGACGGCTGGGTGCCAGTCGGGGGAGGTTTTTCGCCCGGTAGCGAGCGGGCGCACAAACGTCTCGGGCAAACGAGACGCGTCAGCGGCCGCCCTTGTAAACCGCTGCCCACAACGGCACTGCTGAGAGGGCCGGGCGGAAGGTGGGGGAGGCGGTTTTAACGATCCAGCTGCAGCCACTTGCGCCGGGGGCCGGGCCGTGCGTTTTATTCAGGCCAGGTCGCGTTTACAACGTCTGGCTTTCGCACCGAGCTGCCCACTGCCGCATCGGTTCTCTCCTCCCTCCTCCTCCTCCCTCTGCTCCACGTTCGTTTCTACCTCGTCAATGCTACTGCCCCCCCCCCCCCCCCCCCGTGCCCACGTGCCCACGCGCCTCGAGCCTGGCCCTCCGTCTCCCGCGCCCCCCCTGGACCGACCTCGCCGCCGCTACGACGAGCGCCGTCGCCGCCGCTATTGTTGCCGCTACCGATGACACCGCCCCCTGGCCACCAGATACCACGAGCGCGGTGACGCCGCCGTCACGCGTATCACCGCGACTACAGCTAAATCTGCCCTTAGTAACGCCGCCGCTGCCGTGCCTAACTGCACCACGACTTCCATCAGCACCACCACTAAAAATGACTGCCATGACTTCACCACCGCAACCACGGCTATGACTAACACCGCCAATAATTCCATCACCAGAACTACCCCAATGTCTAGTACCAGCCGCATCACCACGTGAACATTTACAGCAGCCAAAAACCTCTATACACAACATTAACACGCCACCAATGTATGCATGAATGTGTGTTGAACTTCTTTCGTACGTAGCCAACCGTGCTAATCGGAGGTGCGAGGAAGGGCAACAAACGATACACAAAAAATAAACTCCACCACCATCACCACAACAACTAACGCAATATCTAATAGCAAGCGCATAACTACCAAAAACACCACTCACACCACCAATAACTCCACCACCAGAATCGCCACTGAAACTACCCCCAAACCTACCACCACCCACACCACCGTTACCACCGGCACCACCTCCACCATCACCATCTACACCACCATCACAATCGCCACTGAAACTACCCCCAAAACCTACCACCACCACCACCCCCACCGCCGTCCCCTCAATCGTCATTACCCCCCTCAACACCCCCCCCCCCCCCCAATTCTTCACTTCAGTGCCGGGTACACAACAAAGGAAGCGTTAATCCAAGTTCCGGGCACTTTGAGGAATTTCCCTTTTAAAAGTCGTAATTAATTTGACGAGAAGTGCACGGGCGCTGGTCCCGTCCGATCGGGGAACGCGGTCATCGTGCAGAACGGGGTGGGGGGGCAGGGCGTGGGGTGGTGGATGGGGGGGGGGTGGATGGGGGGTGAGAGGGGAGAGGATGGGGAGTAGGGGGAAGGGGGGGGGGCCTCTGAGAATGGGAGGCAACGATGCCTTCAACAGAAATAAGTCTAAAAAAAAGTGTCGATAAATGTAAACTTTCAACGGCTAAGCAACAATAACCCGCGTTAACAGAGTTAACGTCAAGACGTGTTTATTTCAACGCGTGGAGTAAAGCGAGAGTGTCATTCACGGAAGGCGAACTGATTCCATCCGACCAGGTGCCTGCTTAGCTTGTAGCGCGATCAGTTTGGAATCGGAAGTTCAAATCCTGGTCTATAAAATTGGTACCGCTTTGTGACGAAGTCAACATCGGTTATTCTATGGATATACTCGCCTGCGCCATGCAAACGTGGAGTTTCCACCGCTGGCTCAGGGCTGTGACTGGGAGATGTTCGTTTGAGCAGCGAAGTCACTTTGAGTTTGATTTTGCTATTTTATCACAAGCCCACGATTACACGGGGGCCAGCAACGAGCGAGGTTGTTACGAGAACTTTGGAAATGAAACGATGGGGGCGAATTCCAAAGCGGAGCAGTGCCGGATCTACAAAGCTGCGACGCATCTCTCCCCGGCACAATGAACCCATCTCATCCATCGCCACTCCATCTCAAGCAAACAACAACAGCAACAGCAGAAGCAACAAACAACCGCCGTTCGCCACGAAGCGGCGGTGATGTCCACCACGGCGCTTGTGCCAAGCTAGGCGCACTTTGAGGCCTGCGCGAAGGCTCGCATGCCTGTAGCAGGCCACGGAAGAGACCCGCACGACTTCTCGAGAGATGGCCGGCGGATTGCACCGCCCATTCTTCCCCAGCTGTGCCAACTCGGCCGCTACCCGCCCGGCAGACGAAACCGTCACAAACCCACGGTCCATCCACTGCCGGACGAAGGCCTCCTCCACCCATTGGGCGGCGAAAGCGGCGGAGAGGGCGGTCGGCCGTGGGGCGGGGGCCCTAGCGACTCAGACTCCACGGTGCAGTCGCACCGCCTGCGCGCCACGAAGCTCGGGCCCCTCCGGCTTTCGCCGACGCACGGACCGCAAGTTCCACCGTTGGGCGAGGGGCGATGATGGGGACTTTGCTTACTTTACACAAAACGCTGACACTTTTGCCGTGTTTTTGTATGTTTTTGCCTAACAAGTGCTTTGGGGAATCTTTTGATGTTTTTTTTTATATATATACGGGGGTGGGGTGGGAAGGGGCCTTCAAGGCAGCCCATGGCTTTTTAACAAGCCTATAAAAAAAACAGCTGGGCCAAAAAATCTCCGAAGCTGGGGGAGCAACAGAGACACTCATTAAATGGTTTATGTTCATGCATGCAATTGGGGTATTGTCAGAGGAGCCACAGAGTCAACGCTGATGCAACACCTTGTTACCGCGAGCAAAATGTATATTTTTTCAATGGGGCCACTCTTTCAAGTGATCGTCAGTGACACAAATGACTACGGGTGTAACGCACGTGACAAGCCGCATGCTGTATAAATGTGTGTGTGTGTGCCTGTGGGGAGCGGTAGCGCAGTGCAGGGGTTAGCGCTACGCTGCGCTACGAACCCGGTGACGATTATCTGAACTGGTCCTGGGCCACCCCTAGGTCGACTCAGCCTCAAATGAGTACCTGGTGCGGTGTGTAAACATCGCCACTGGGGAGACAAAGGCGGCCGGGCGTGGTGCTGGCCACCTACCACCTCGTGCGCCGTGCCGGCCTTCATTGGTGCTCGCTAACAGCACTTGCCACAACAGTCTGTTGCAGGCTATGCGGGGGATCTTTGTCTTTGTTTTCTTTGTGATTATATCATTATTCTTATACATGTGGGTGGCGGTGGCGCATTGGGTTAGCGCGTAGCTCTACGAACTCGGCGACCCGAGTTCGATTCCCCGCTTTACGATTACCTCAACTGATGCTCGGCCTACACCTCCGTCGACTCGGCCTATCACGGAGCGCCTGGCACGGCGTGTGAACGTCAGCGCTCGGGAGACACGGGGGGCCGATCATGACGCTGGCCACACCGTAACCTCGTCGGCTTTGATCGGCGCTCGCGACCAACACTTTCCCGATGGCCTGAAATGTCAAACGACAGGATATTTGTATTCGTATCATAATCATCATGATGATTAACAGCCTGCATCTATCATAATGCTGGATGAAGGCCTGAACCGTGTCATTGCCATACCATATACCGCAATTCATTTTGCCCCCCAGCACATCAGCCGATCTCAGCACTCACAACTTCCCCGGTGGACAGACTCGGAGGAAATCAATTCGTGGTAATGTGCAACGTTTATTTGCCGCGTTTTTTTATGATAAAGTTACTGTCTGTGCAAGTATAAAAAATACGATGATTTACAATTAGATTTTATTGTTGGCAGCCACCCTGAGCCAGTGGTGGGTTGCCATTCCACATTCTCATGACCGAGGCGAGTCTCGCCGGAGGACAACCACCATTGACTTCCCTACAACGTGGTACTTGATTTTAAGCCACTCCGGAAGGATGATGGGATGAGTCATCCCCCATCCACCCCACCCCAAGGAGCATTTCAACTCACGACCTTCCAATTGCGATCGGCCTCTCGCTCGTTCGACCGACCGCTGAGACACCCGGGTGAGTCAACACTGAACGTTTGACCAACGTTAGTCCAACGTTTGACCAAAAAGACAACATGTCAACGCCCAGCCTCGGCGTGCTTTATGAGGCTGGCCCCATTGAGACCGCGCGTACATCGCAGTGCTAACGCGAGCGAAAATCATCTCGTGGTTTTCCCGTCTGCTGCTCGCTCGCTGTTTGCAATTCAAAACCGATGGAGACGCGGCGGGGCAATTTGCACCAGAAAAAGACAAAGATCCCCCCCCCCCCCCCGTATAGCCTTCACGGACTGTTGGGGCAAGTGCTGTCAGCGAGAACCTATGAAGGCCGGCACGGCACACGAGAGGGTGGGTGGCCAGCACCACGCCCGGCTGCCTTTGTCTCCCTACTGGCAATGTTTACACATCACACCAGGTACTCATTTGAGGCTGAGTCGACCAAGGGGAGGCCCAGGACCCGTTCAGATAATCGTCACCGGTGTTGGTGGCCGTGAGCGGGAATAGAACTCAGGTGGCCGGGTTCGTAGCGCAGCTCACTTACCCGCTACACCACCGCAATTGCCACCACCTCCCTCCCCACACCCGCAAACAATGTTGTTGTTGTTGTTATTGTTGTGTTTTTTCCCCGCGGAATGCGTTTTGCAGCAGTTTAAGTAATAGGTGGCATTATTTAAACATTATTGTGCGGTCTGCAATCCGCGCAAACACGGCCCTCGCAATGAGGCCGTGAGAAACGACGCGGCGCTTATGTTTATGTAAATAGGGATAAATAATTCGCGAGCGCTATCGCATGCAAGCGCGCGCGCGTGCGGCTAAACTCGCCTCGCGCGCGCGGAAGCGCACAAACGCGCCGCGTACGTGACACTTATTAATTGCGAGCCGCGCAACGTTCAATCAAGGCATCCATTCTCCACCGAACCCAACACCACCGCCACCATCAGCGTCACCCACCCACCGCCCCCTTCGCCTTAACGCATTTAGCTGAAAACTCGCCGGCCGGACGGAGAGGAGGAAAGGAGCGGGGAGCCGAGGACGAGACGGAGAAGGGGCCGGGGTGCATTCGAGGGCGCCCCTTGACCCACCGATTGGCTCCGTTATTACGCTCGTCCATAACCTTCATCCATATGCGCCGCCGCCGACGCAGCTGGGGGGCAGGGAGGGAGGGAGGGGGGTTAGAGGCTGCAGCAGAGATGAGGGGAGGATGATTCAATTGGTACATTTACCCCACGCTGGTTATGTACCCCCGCGGAGAGCCGAGAGACTTTCTGTCGCGCTCCTTCTCTTCCCGTTCACAATCGTGCCCCCTCCTCCTCCTCCTCACCGCCACCGAACAACCCTCAACCCCCCCCCACCTTCCCCTTGCCTGGCCTCCGTTGCTCCCCCCGCACCCTCGCTGCAATTTTCAGCCTCGCTCTGAACGCTCTCTGCAATCTCACATCGCTGAACCCACCCACCCACCCCCAACACCACCACCATCACCACCACCAACCACGCGTCAAACACAACCATCGCCACCACCAACCACGCGTCAAACACAACCATCACCACCACCATCCACACAAACCAAACACAACCATCACCACCACACAGACCAAACACAACCATCACCACCACCAACCACGCGTCAAACACAACCATCACCACCACCATCCACACAAACCAAACACAACCATCACCACCACACAAAGCAAACACAACCATCACCACCACCAACCACGCGCCAAACACAACCATCACCACCAACCACACAAACAAAACACAACCATCACCACCAACCACACAAACCAAACACAACCATCACCACCACCAACCACGCGCCAAACACAACCATCACCACCAACCACACAAACCAAACACAACCATCACCACCACCAACCACGCGCCAAACACAACCTTCACCACCAACCACACAAACCAAACACAACCATCACCACCAACCACACAAACCAAACACAACCATCACCACCAACCACACAAACCAAACACAACCATCACCACCAACCACACAAACCAAACACAACCATCACCACCACCAACCACGCGCCAAACACAACCTTCACCACCAACCACACAAACCAAACACAACCATCACCACCAACCACACAAACCAAACACACCAAATATCGGTGGAATTGCAGTCTGCAGATGCGAATCGTGGTCTACAAGATCCTCCACAAATTCGTCCCTGCCTCTCATCTCACTCTACTCCCCTCCACGCACTCTCCTACCTATCGCCTCTCATCTGACTCTACTCCCCTCCACGCACTCTCCTACCTCTCCCCTCTCATCTCACTCTACTCCCCTCCACTCACTCTCCTACCTCTCCCCTCTCATCTCACTCGACTCCCCTCCACCCACTCTCCTACCTCTCCCCTCTCATCTCACTCCACTCCCCTCCACCCACTCTCCTACCTCTCCCCTCTCATCTCACTCCACTCCCCTCCACGCACTCTCCTACCTCTCCCCTCTCATCTCACTCTATTCCCCTCCACTCACTCTCCTACCTCTCCCCTCTCATCTCACTCTACTCCCCTCCACACACTCTCCTACCTCTCGCCTCTCATCTCACTCTACTCCCCTCCACGCACTCTCCTACCTCTCCCCTCTCATCTCACTCTACTCCCCTCCACACACTCTCCTACCTCTCGCCTCTCATCTCACTCTACTCCCCTCCACGCACTCTCCTACCTCTCCCCTCTCATCTCACTCCACTCCCCTCCACGCACTCTCCTACCTCTCCCCTCTCATCTCACTCTACTCCCCTCCACGCACTCTCCTACCTCTCCCATCTCATCTCACTCTACTCCCCTCCACACACTCTCCTACCTCTCCCCTCTCATCTCACTCTACTCCCCTCCACACACTCTCCTACCTCTCCCCTCTCATCTCACTCTACTCCCCTCCACACACTCTCCTACCTCTCATCTCACTCTACTCCCCTCCACGCACTCTCCTACCTCTCCCCTCTCATCTCACTCTATTCCCCTCCACTCACTCTCCTACCTCTCCCCTCTCATCTCACTCTACTCCCCTCCACACACTCTCCTACCTCTCGCCTCTCATCTCACTCTACTCCCCTCCACGCACTCTCCTACCTCTCCCCTCTCATCTCACTCTACTCCCCTCCACACACTCTCCTACCTCTCGCCTCTCATCTCACTCTACTCCCCTCCACGCACTCTCCTACCTCTCCCCTCTCATCTCACTCCACTCCCCTCCACGCACTCTCCTACCTCTCCCCTCTCATCTCACTCTACTCCCCTCCACGCACTCTCCTACCTCTCCCATCTCATCTCACTCTACTCCCCTCCACACACTCTCCTACCTCTCCCCTCTCATCTCGCTCTACTACCCTCCACGCACTCTCCTACCTCTCCCCTCTCATCTCACTCCACTCCCCTCCATGCACTCTCCTACCTCTCCCCTCTCATCTCACTCTACTCCCCTCCACACACTCTCACACCTCTACCCTCTCATCTCACTCCACTCCTCTCCACGCACTCTCCTATCTCTCCCCTCTCATCTCACTCTACTCCCCTCCACGCACTCTCCTACCTCTCCCCTCTCATCTCACTCTACTCCCCTCCACACACTCTCCTACCTCTCCCCTCTCATCTCACTCTACTCCCCTCCACGCACTCTCCTACCTCTCCCCTCTCATCTCACTTTACTCCCCTCCACGCACTCTCCTACCTCTCCCCTCTCATCTCACTCTACTCCCCTCCACGCACTCTCCTACCACTCCCCTCTCATCTCACTCTACTCCCCTCCACGTACTCTCCTACCTCTCCCCTCTCATCTCACTCTACTCCCCTCCACGCACTCTCCTACCTCTCTCCTGTCATCTCGCTCTACTACCCTCCACGCACTCTCCTACCTCTCGCCTCTCATCTCACTCTACTCCCCTCCACGCACTCTCCTACCTCTCGTCTCTCATCTCACTCTACTCCCCTCCACACACTCTCCTGCCTCTCCCCTCTCATCTCACTCTACTCCCCTCCACGCACTCTACGACCTCTCCCCTCTAATTTCACTCTATTCACCTCCACACACTCTCACACCTCTACCCTCTCATCTTACTCTACTGCCCTCCACGAACTCTCCTGCCTCTCATATATCTGCGCATACAATATACAGACATATCAGAATGTGGCCTGAAGCTATTGCTAGACAAACCCAACCCAGAAAAAAACAAGTTATCGACTTTAGGCCCCCCAAAAATCTTCTTTAAAGTTTGTTGTCCTTCCCCTGCACCTCTGGTTGGCCACGCACGGTACGAAAATAAGTTCAACATACGTCCATCGATAAGGCTCGCAAACTTCAAAATCATCGTAGCGCGTCAGACTCGAGAAATGCGAGCCGTCTTGCAGTAGACGGGGCTCGAAGGAATGACGGCCGGCGGTCGAGGAGGGAGAGAGGCCTGGGAGGGTGTCCGCCGTGGAGGCCCGGGCGACGGGGTGCGAGCAGTTCGTGGTGTGCAGGAGCGAAACAGAAAGATTTAATTTCCCCAGCTAAAACCAACCGAGCCGTGAGCTCTTAAATTTCGATTTAAAGCTTTCGTGACTGCAGGGATTCATCTTCTTGGTTCTTTCGGTAAAGTCATTCAGACGGTGTCTTTCCGACAGACCTATTCTTCACCCGAGGACGGCTGCTTGCGTTGTGGCCGAAACGTCGTGAGAATTGTATTTTATTATGTTTTATTTTTATTATTTTATTATTTCCCTGCTACGTTACTTTACCAAAAGAGCCGTGAGCTCTTTATCAGAGGCGGCCCGGTCGCACGTGACGATAGCTCATCGAAGTGGCTGATATCATCATCATCATCACGTGGGGATTCACAGTGGCGGCCGAATCATCTAAACGAGCGTTGATTCTAAATGTGGATGGAGGAGGGCAAAACCGGTCGGCTTTGCCGATAAGCATAGTCGGCTACGTCCGGTGCGAAGGAAGTTCAACTCTGCGTGCGTACAACCGGAGGAACCCGGGAGAAGAATTCACGCACCCACCACGGGGAGAGACGGAGAGAGACCACGTGGAGTGCAACCATTGACGCACAACTCCCAGCCCCCAGCGTTACCCTTCAGGCAACAACCCATGCACCACGTGCACCAACAACTCCCACCCGAAGCCCCCATGTGTTTCCCACCTCGTGATCATAACATGAAATCCCATTAAATGTATTCCGCCGACCCCCCCTCCCCTTGTCCCCCGCCCTCCCACTCCCCCACCCCCCCCAGCCCCAACCTCTCGTTATCCTTTGTCATTATTAACATGAAGAGTGGCTGTAATATTTTCATAACGGCATCAATATTTGATAGGGCTCGGTGTATCTGCCGCACTTGCTGCCAGGGGCGTGGCTCACATCGTGTGCGGGGGGGGGGGTACGTGGGGTGCCTGGCCGGGAACGTCCAACACAAGTCACAGACTCCCCACGGCATTTGGCGCCACAAAAATACGCGTGGGCCGCGGTCAATTTTCGTGTTTTTTTTTTTTGACAGAGTGTTGAGTGGTCTTCGTCCAGCAGTGGATTTACAATGGGTTCCTTAAGTCAATTCGCTTACAATTTTGATTTTTTTTTTTTACTAAAAGACAGTCGTTATAGGTAGCAGGGAAGATGAAGGTCTTGTGGACTGGACTTTAATAGGACAGCACGGTGGCTAGGAGATGTTAACAACTTCGCCTGGTATACAGGAGATCGTGGGCTCGATCCCGACCCTGACGCCTGTATATTTGGAGATTGCGTGTCTCTGTCATCACCATCACGGTGGCTAGGAAATGTTAACTACCTCGCCTGGTATACAGGAGGTCGTGGATTCGATCCCGACCCTGACGCCTGAATATTTGGAGATTGCGTGTCTCTGTCATCACCATCACGGTGGCTAGGAAATGTTAACTACCTCGCCTGGTATACAGGAGGTCGTGGGTTCGATCCCGACCCTGACGCCTGCTGCTGTATATTTGGAGCGGTCACGTGAATTTTTCTCCGAGTCCTCCGGCTTTTCACTCCACATTTAGAAACGTTCCTTCAGGACTGTTTGGCTGCTGTACATAACCACACCACGATAAGCCACTTATGGTTGAGCTACCGTTTGTGATGGGCCAGTTCGCCTCTGAACAAGAGCTGCACAACCCAGTGGGGCCTTGCCTGGTAAAGTAAAAAAGCAAGTTGACTTTAACTTTGCGAGCCCATCTGTAATCCTCCTGCCAACCACCGGGACCCGATCACTAAGTAAGACTGCCTGTCCCCCCCCCCCCCCCAACACTACAGCCCCCCTCTCCCACCCCCCTACTCGTACGGGGAGCCCGCCAACGCTGCACTTTGGAGGCCGCGACTGAATGAGCTCAAATGAACTGGGCTGGCCGACATCGACTGCTGCGTCGTCATCAGCCGTGATCTATCCACTGCTAGGTTAAGGGCCTCCCCTAAGTCGTGGGTTCCACATGTCACGATCCTGCGACGCAACAATCCATGTCGCTCCTAAACGCAGCACTGCATTTACTCTTCACCGCAACCATCACCACCATCACCACCACAATCATCATACACACCATCATCATAAACACCATCATCATAAACACCATCAACACCACCGTCATCATCATCATCACGACCACCACCACCATCATCATCACCACGACAATCACCATCATCACCACCACCACCATTATCATCATAAACACCATCATCACCACCACCATCACCACCACCATTATCATCATCATCAGCAGCAGCCACGAACACCGTCCGCTGAAGGCCTCTCTACGCCCTGCAATACATGGAGGTAGTTTGTCCATACTTCACCGCACTGGTCAGTGCAGGTTTTTGAAAAGTGGTTGGGGGCGTGGGGAGCGAGGGGGCGGTGGTGGGGAGGGGGGGGCCAGGACTGGCTCAAGATCTCCCTCCCACCGCCGGTGTTGGCCGTGACCATAAATCGATCACGGCCCGCCGGGGTTCACACGAACGGCACGCTCGCCACCGCCCCGCAGCCCCACGGGTCACGGGCGGTTAAACAGCGCTCGCAAACAAGGGCGCGGCAGGCCACGTGGGCTGGTGGGTGGCGGGGGTGGGGGGGGTGGGGCGGGGGGGGGAGGCAAGAGGAATCAGGCGGCCCGGTGCGGAGAGGGACATTGGGTTATTGGCGCAGACACGGCGGAATCCACCGGGTGTCGTGTCTGTTTTTTTTGTTTTTGTGAGACGCCGTGAGCGCCCCGCCACCCCTCCCCCCCTCTTCCCCCCGACGGGAAGGGGTTAGGGATTTAATGAGCGTTCATCCCAGCTGGGGTAAACCAGCGCGGGACGCGGGACGCAGGATCGACGGCTGGGGGGTTGGGGCGGTCGGTTTCGGTTGTTTGGGTCGGCACGCGGGGGCGAAGCGACGGGGAGCGGCAAAAAAACGGTGGATGTTGGGAAGCGCCTGGCCCGACCGTGACCGCCTGTCGACTCGGGACGCGAGGCGATGAGGATGCGGCGTTGCGATCGCGGCTCGAGGGAGGTTGAGGTGTGGGGCCGACCGGGATGAGAGCTGTGGTGGCGAAGTGGGATTTGCCATCGGAGGCGGATTCGGAGAGGCGTCTTCTCGTCCCGCGCGCAGCGACGGAATCACCCAAGCCGCCGCCGTGCGGGAGTTAAAGGCGGCCGCGGGGTCAAGGGGAGGTTGATCGCTCGGAGACAACCTACAAAGAACGAATCTCAGTGCGGCCGCGTAACGGCGGGGCAGTGTCGGACGACACTAGCCGCGGTGCAAAGGGATTGAAACGTGAGGCCACCTTCTCCGCTGTCCATCGTAGCCCTGCGTCTGGGTTCCCCGTTTGACCCATGGGCTCCGGTGCAGTTGTACCACCTGCACACTCGAGAAAAAAAAGCAGATTTCTGAGCACGTAGACGCGACAAAAAGTGTCCTGGCCGCCGGGCGTTCGGACGGGCCGCTGGGCCAGGGGTCAAAACTACGAAACTATTTAAAGAGTTTTTAATTTACCAGGTTAGGCCCCCTGAGGTGTATAGTCATTTTTTGAGAAGCCACAAATGATAGCTCAACGAAGTGGCTTGTCGTCACGTGCACATTTGTAGCAGCCCAATGCTCTGAATGCATGATGTTGAATCTAAATGGCTGGGGAAAAACCGGACGACCCGGAAAAAAATCCACGCGATCACAGGGAGAGAGAGACATGCAAACTCCAAATATACAGTGGGCATTGTCAGGGTCGAGATCGAACCCACGGCCTCCTGCATACCAGGCGAGGTAGTTAACATTTCGCCAACGTGATGGGGATTAGAGAGACACACAAAGTCCAAATATACAAGAGGCATTATCAGGGTCGAGATCGAACCCATGACCTCCTGCATACCAGGCGAGGTAGTTAACATCTCGACCACCCGTGGACGAGGCAACGAAATCCGACACGATCCGGACCAGCGAGCGTCGCGAGTGCGACGCAGCATCTCGGTTTGAGAACTCGAGAGGAACCAAGCACGGTGTCGTTTTCAAAAGAGCGAGCCCGGGGGGGGGGGGGGGCGGGGGAGGAGAGACAAAGGCGGCGGTGGCGGCGGCCGGTGGAGGGCGACGACCGTGCCGCGATCGCGAGGAGGAGAGGAGGAGGAAGAGGAGGAGGAGCGGCGACGACGATAAAGGATGCGACGTGGCGGCGCTGCTCGAGTCGTTCTTTGTCCGTGACCTCGCTGGCCCTTAACGAGGGGTAATTAGCCGTGCCCCCAGAGATGGTGGGGGGAGGGGGGAGGGGCGGCTGGTGGGGGTAGGTGGATAGGGGGGGGGGGCGTGGTAGAGAGGGCGGAACTGGGGGCCCGGGGGGGAGGCGCGGAGTACAAATCGATGCGTGTACCCCGTGTGAGCGAGCGAGCGAGCGTCCAGACGCGCGGAGCCACCGTCGCCATAGGGCCCACGCCGCGTCGAGGCCACGGGCGGTCGCTGAAGGCGCCACGGGCGTTTCGCGCGTTGTCGCGGATCGTGAAGCGACGATCCGTCGTCCCGTGGGTGGGGCGATGTTTGCGTAAACAAGGTGGTGGACAGTGTTGGCAATTCGGAGGGTGCAAATGGATCCTGTTGGTGGAAATAATTGTACAGATCAATGGCGACAACATTGTATGGTCAGGAGGGTGGACAAAATCGTCTGTAGGGTGGACAAAATCGTCTGGAGGGTCTAAAATACAGTAGGGACATTGCAAATACAAGCCTGTGGCTTCAATGAAAGCTCCGAAGGTAGGAAAGATCTATAGTAACATATCATCACTTTGGTTTTTACTAAAATATGAAAAATAAATCCGCCAAGGAAACGTGGGAATTCCCACGGGTGGCTCAGGAATGACACCGGGAGATGAGCGGTCTATCAGGGCAAGTGGGGGACCTCCACTTCTGTCATTGTGCACGCGGAGGATCGTGCTGCGAGCCGACATCTCAAACCGGTGGACCGCACGGCAATGCCAGCCTCGCCCACTAAACATCATCCGCTGGCAAAGTTTGAGATAATCAGCACGAGGCTGCTCCCCAAGATGTCCACTGGCTCACGCGCCAACCTCAGCATGAGCATGTGAAACTAAAAATAGTTCAGCTCATCGGCCTGTTGTTCCGCTATAATTGTAATAATAATAATAGAGTGATAGGTTTTTACCCTTTCAACTGGTACAAAAACTGACACCTTTATACAAGGCATCATGTTTGCAATAACCACATCACAAGCAGTCAAAATGCAAACAAAAAGAAACAACTCTGATAATGATATGCACTGTCCTTGAAGTTGATCGGTCCACACCCGAGACAGCTTTTCTTAGAGCCTAGTTTCCATTGGTGTTGGACCAGATGACGCCAGAAGGCGTGTAGTGGAATAATAATAGACTTTGTTTATCCAGAAACGTCTCAATGAAGAGAATATTTTTTTCCCGAGGTTTCTATTTTGGGATATTTTTGACCGATTTCCAATTATTCATGACAGTTTGGCTCCGTGTGGGAGGAATTAGGAGAACCCCCGCAAAAAAACCCCGCACCGCGACACTCGATACGCGAGGGAGACACTCAGAGCTACCATCACGTGCCCACCTCACCATGCCAAGTCGACAACACCTGACAAGCCCTGCTGGTGGCCACTAAAGTAATAAACTAACTATTTAACATTTTTTACAATTATTTTACCAGATATAAGGTCCATGAAGCTACTGAGCTCTTTTTCAGAAGATAACGGGCCACACAGCTTAAACAAAGTGGCTTATTATCGCTTGGATATTTCTAGCAGCCAAAGAATCTTAATGTGAAGGGAAAAACCGGAGAACCCTGAGAAAAATCCACACGACCACAGGGAGAGAGACACACAAAGTCCAAATATACAGCAGGCGTCAGGGTCGTGATCAAACCCACGAACTCCTGCATACCAGGCGAGGTAGTTAACATCTCCAAGCCACCGTGATGATGATGAAGGAGACACGCAAACTCCAAATATACAGTAGGTGTCAGGGTCGAGATCGAGCCCACGACCTCCTGCATACCAGGCGAGGGAGTTAACATCTCCTAGCCACTGTGACGCCCCATCACCAGGCTTCGGGCTGCCTAACTTCCAAGATCCGGTGCGATCGCGGGCGTTTCGTGCTGATTTGGTTGTAGACTAGGACACAAAAAAACGGCAAAAATGGATCAGGCGGTTAATTTCCACACACAGAGACAACAATCCCCCATGTAGTCTCTGCAGACTGTTGGGTCAAGTGCTACGAGCAAGCAACTATTACGGCTGGCAGGGCACACGAGGGGATTGGTAATCAGCACCACGCCCGGTGGCCTTTGTCTCCCCAGTGGCGATGTTTACGACACCCCGCACGCCAGTTACTCACACGAGGCTGAATCGACCGAGGGGCGATTAAGATTAACCGACACCGACGTTGACCGTAAGCGGGAATCGATCTCGGTGGTTTGCCGGGCTCGCAGCTCAGTGCGCTCACCGCTACGCCACCACTCCTATCCCCGCACCCCCACCCCCCCCCCAACCAACATACGCACTCATACAACATCCAACACAAACGCAGGCACGCACGCCCATACAAAAACGGAGGCACGCGCGCACCCAAACCGCGACTCCGCGCTGACTGAGGGTCAAGGGTCGAGAGCTGCAATCCGACACGGGCCCTGGGGGTTACGTTGTGCGGCGTTTACTGTAAAGTATTTTCTTTTCAAAGTCGGGGAAAGTGATAGCGTTCGAAAATGTGCGTGGCCTTCTGTCAATTTCATTTTCTTGACGGGGGGAAGAAAAAAAAGCCGTGTGCGGGGAAGTTAAGTTCAGGTTTTTTTTTTGCTCTGCCAAAAGTAAAAACCATTGGGAGGTGGTGCGTTGCTCGGATTACTTTGGTTTTTTTTTTCAACGGTTCCTGATCTGGAAGCTGCGTACTCCCCCCCCCAACCCCCCATAGTGTAGATAGAGAAGTTCTGAGTTAAGTAGTGGCTGTGTGACATCACGCTGACACATGGAAATCTCTTCATCTCGAGACACAGCTCCCTGCGGGTACCACCAGAATAAAAAAAATATAAAGTAACTCACGGCCCTTTTGCTGTCGATCCGCTGCTAGATGAGAGGCGTTCTCACGGCCCATGCCACATCGGATGTTTCACCACTTCACCATACTTCTGGTCAGTGCGAGGGTTGATGAAAGAGGACAGGGGAAAGCCCTCGTGACCGCTTCAGGATATCGCTCGCCGCTGATGATGTTTGCCGCGACGGGGGAATCGAACTCGGGCGGGCGGGCTCGCCAGCGCAAGCGTGCGAGCACGAGCGCCAACACGGCCGTCCTCCCCGACAACTGGAACGCATTTGAGAAAATATTTTTTCAGATGTTACAAAAATATAGCTGTGTGTGTGTGTGTGTACGGGCTAGGCAATGCCAGCTCGGTAACACGAGCCGATGTCTCACGGGTTTCCTTACCAGAGCTCCGCACGGATAACCCCTTCATCTCTTGGCAACACGACGCCGGCAACGCAAGTGTCGTGATTTTTTTTGGTGGTGGGCGGGAGGGGGGGAAATATTTTTGTAATAATAAAGAAATCCGCGCGTAGTGAGGAGTGCGGAGAACGAACCATCGCTCCACGCAGCAGCCTTGGGGAGGCCTTCGTCCAGCAGCGGATTGACGTACGGGCCCGGTTGGGTGTTGATGAAAATAAATAACGAGCCGCATCGGGCATTGCCTTCTGCTCCTTTCGCTTTTGCTTCCTTCCCGCGTCTCTATCCGGCCCGGACATCGCAACAAGGCTCTCCGCCGCGCCATGAAGAAGGTCCGCTGCCCGAAACGTCGGCGATTACGATTTCCCTTCGAGCGCCACGCAGCGGCGTCGCCGACGGGTGCGTGTGGCTCAGCTCTGTTTTGTTGCGAGTGCGTCAATTGAACCGCCGTAGTTCCGTCCCACACAGCGTTTTGCGCCGTCGAAAAGTTCCTACGGCAGCAACATTCGATGAGCGTGAGCGACGTGAGTCCTTCTGCCGGCCAATACCCCGGCCCCCCACCCCCCCCCCCCCCGATAACGTTACCCAGCCTGGCGGGCATCACGACATCAAACAGCGCAATGGCGTGCCCTCTCGGGGGGGTAAGGGGGGAGAGGGCTCCTTTGCCCCCGAAGGCCTCAGAACGTCTCGCAAGCTTCGCCGCTTATATCGCGTTACAGCCGATACGTCTTCAGCCAGACGGCTGCGTGGTGCGAAACTATCCTTACGATATCATTCACCCCGTTCGTACCGTCTCGTCTGTACCGTCCGCCCCGTTCGTACCGAACGTGCACACCTTTGGACTGCTCGACCCGAGACATTGACGCTTTGATATCTTCATCGTCTTTGTGCTGTTCATATTTAACGGAAGGCCGTCTCTTGTGCATGCCAATCAGTTTCAAGGACAACGTGTACATTATCATCAAAGCATGCTTTGCATTTCGATGTAAAGCTTTCGTGACTGCAGGGATTCATCTTCTTGGTTCTTTCGGTAAAGTCACGTAGAAGGGAAATAATAAAATAATAATACCAAAAAAATATTTTTTGCATTTTTATTATTTCCCTTCTACGTACTAAAAATAATTTATTATTATGTTTTATTTTATTTCTTTTATCATTTCCCTTCTACGTGACTTTACCGAAAGAACCAAGAAGGGGCAGAGTTTGGTGAATGGGGCTGACTCTGCTGTTGAGACTCAGAAGGTCGCAGCCAGTCAAAGCTGCAGAACTGTATCATGGGAAGGGGCTGGCTTCCATCGGGAGCAGAAGAATGCGACTGTTAATCCGCTTGTCATCTCAAACATCGCTCCTACCCATTGTCATGGCTCAGCATAACAATGGGTCGAGCGGTGCTTTGTTCATCTCCATTGTTGATCGAGGAAAGCCTCCACCGCGTCTCAAGACTCTTTTTTGTCACGAGGGTTTCGCTCGGGATAGTAGATCCAATCCCTGAGAGAGGGATTCTGTGTGTAGAGGAAGAAAAAAAAAACTCAACTAGTTCTCGGGAAACAGAAAATCCCCCCCCCCCACCCCGCACACAAAGCTGACACTTATTTAATCAGCTGATGGATCAGCACCAACCTACTTTCTGCACTGCCACACAAGGGTCACGCGCTGCCCCACCTACCCCCTGAATCCTAAAACACAACATCCGCGCCACGCACAGGGCTTCAATTGTCGGCGAATATTTTCCGGGTCGCTGGTTGGAGTACGGCGACGCGTCGCTAGCAGCAGCCTGCAGCCATCGCGAGGAGGGAATACTCGATGTGGTGTGCCCGTTGGTAGAAACAGATCCCGGCTGGAACTTAAACCCTGAACCGTGCGTCAGGGCACGAGGTCTCGCCGTCGTACGCGCACACAGACAAAGACCCCCCCACCCCGTGTAGCCATGAACAGACTGTCGGGGCAAGTGCTGTGAGCGAGAAGTGCCTATGAGCTCCAGCACGATGCACACACACACACACACGACGGTGGTGGTGTGGCCATCGCCACGCCCGGCCGCCTTTGTCTCCCCAGTGGTGACGTTTACACACCGCACCGGCGACTCGTCCGAGGCCGAGTCTACGCACGCACGCACGCGTGGCGACTTTCATTCGCAGAACACTGAGCCCAGACGAGCGAGCGGGAGTAGCTTGAGTGAGTGTGGGTTGCTGGGGGGTAGGGCAGAGAAGAGAAAGCGGGGGGGGGGGGTTGGTGATGTGGTGGTAGTGGTGGTGGGGGAGCAGGGTTGGTGGGAGGGGGGGGGGCCTCCGGGACAAGGAGCCGGGGTTAAGGGAGGGTTAACGGCGCCGCCCTGCGTGCCGCAACTCATAAGTCAGTGCCGTGCGCACGGGGCCTGGGGTCCCCCCCGTGCCGCGGGGGGGGGGGGGTGTAGTGGTGCCCACGCTGACGCCACCGCTTGATGGATTCACTCTGAGCGCTACTGCTCACGCATTCCTCACATAGAGGAGGGGCGGGAAGGCGGGGGGGGGGGTGGCCGTTGCGGCGGTGGTGGCAGTGGCGATGGCGGTGGTGGTGGTGGCGGTGGTGGCGGCAGGGATGGAGGAGGTAGCCTCCGCCCGTGGTGACGATGGCGATGGTGGTGGTAATGACGGTGGTTGCGGTGGCAGTGGCGGCAATGGCAGAGACGACTGAGGTCGTGGCGGTGGCGGCCGTGGTGACGACGGGTGGTGATGGTTGTGGTGGCGATAGTGAGCGAATTCGCTCGTGCAATCAATCCTACATTGTCCGGTGTAACGGGTGAAGGGGTGGCCTGGGTTCGATGCAAAAACACGGACAAAAGCGAGGATCGTCGCGTGGGCTCGGGAGTTACGGACGCTGCGCTGCGTATGCACTGTTCACAAGCGGACAACGGAGGCTGGAGACGTGGAACACTCCGTCTGGTTGCACCACATCTCAAAGCATCGAGCGCGTTCGCGGGGTCGCTAGGACACCAGGACGCCGGCCCTCGACGCGTGAGGAGCGGCCGCTGATATCAGCCACGCGGATAGATGATATCTGCACGACATCCGTGCGCACGTGCGTGCGTGTGTGTGTGTGTCAAGCTGTCCGTGTGGCAAGCCTGGCGTGTCGGCCTACATGGACCAACAAGACGGACGGACGGACAGATGGACGGACGGAGCAGAGGGAGAGAGAGAGATAGAGAGAACATTTCGCCAGTGGACAAGCCTTAATTAACGGGACAAACACCCATTTTCTTTCTGGGTCCTCAGGGGCACCAGCCAGGCAAGGACATGCTCCAAGAGTGGTCACAGAGGAGACATGCGAGTGGATACATTTCTAAATTTCACCCAAACTGGGAGCGATACCCCCCCCCATCCCTAACCCCTCCGCTCCCCTCCGCTCCCCCCACAACACCCAGCTCACTCACTCTGTCATTCTTGGTCTCAGATTGCCGGCCACTTAAAATGCATCTGCGACAGCAGCCAGATCGGCAAAGAATATTACACTAAAACATACGGTGAAATTTTTTTTACATTTTGCTTTGGGTAGGCCCTTCATCCAGCAGTTGATTGATCCTGGCTTATGATGATGACGATGCCACGGTTGTTTTGTTCGTATGTATCTCGAGCCCAACTCCGCACACTTATCGATTACGTTTTGCTCTCAAAATCCTGCAGTCTGATCGTTTCCGCCAGTCGTAGTAGTAATAACAATCACCACGGCGACATCTGCAAACCCTGGGACGGGTGAATGTCCACCAATTCGGGAGGCACCGATTGCTGGAAACGCGTGCGTTTATTTCAAGACACAGCATGTGTGTTTCTATACACAGTGAGCCGTGTGCAAAATTTGTACATGGAACACGGTTGGGTTAACCCTAGGAAAATACGAAAATCGGGCCGATGTGAAGAACTTCGGACGATCCGTGGTAAAACAAAATGACGTAGGTGAAAATAAATATAAAAAATATAAATAACTAAATTGTGATTGAATTTAGTTATTTATATTTTCAAATTTTTTATTCTTATTTTTTTATTCTTATTTTTTTCTCACCTACGTGACTTTACCGAAAGAACCAAAGAGTATGGATCCTTGCAGTCACGAAAACTTTAAATCTAGAATGAAAAAACAAAGATTGCTTTTCGATTGATCCTAAAAAAGTGACATCACAGGTAGTGACACCACCACCCGCGACCCCCACGTCCGATATGCTCCTGCCAAAGGTGGCGACGTCGCTTGCGTTACCGGGGAGACGCGTTCCGAAAGGGTTCCAGAAATTAGTCGCGTAAAAAAAAATACAAAAAAATCAAAATCCTAAAAACCCATCCCTCATCGTCAACGCCGAGTCACTCCACGACAGCTCCACACCTTCCTTAGTTTTTAATTGGGGGGGGAGGGGACGGCGGGAGGGAGGAAAGCGGCGATGTTTGTAATTTCCACTTTCGCGCCGACGCTGCTCGCTTATTAGATCGGCCGTGGTCTGCCTTCCGTTAATCCCTGGACGCGGGGCCCGGCGCTGATAAGACGGCCTAATTGGGCTCATTTCGCCCGTCGGGCCGTCCGCCCTTCCCCATGCGTCGCACCTCTTCCGCGAGCCGCGACCGCCGAGCTCGTGACCGTTTCACGCCACCGTCGCCCGAGCCAAAAGGTGGTGGTGGGGGGCTTGCGCGAGGTGTGCTATTATCGCCGCGGACATCCGCGGTGACCGCTTCGCGATTCGCAGTCTTCCATCGCTCCCTCCCAAATTTGATTCCCGGAAGCGTCCGCATATGCACTTGCTCACGCTGGAGGAATCCGATGAGCCGTAAAGCTCTTTCTTTCACGGATGTCCCAGTGGGAGGGGGGGGTGGGGGGGGTTCAGAACGTTGCAACAACAAACAACACAAAAACACGATAGGAGTGCAAAGCATAGGAAAGGTAAAAACAAAATCGCTCGAGAGAAGCGACCTGGCCACAAACGACGACAGATCGACGAAGTGGCTTGTCACGTGGAAATCTATAGCAGCAAAATAATGCAAAGGCGTCGTGAGCTGGGCTGACGGGTAAAAGCGCAGCCCTGCAATTGCGAGCTCGTTCCACTGTTTGCAGAATGGGGCATCCAACCGGGGGGGGGGGGGGGTATGGGAGCTCTAGAGATCACCTCTACGGGTTAGGCCTACTCTTCCACGCTAGGTAGTGGGAGGGCCCACACATTTGGCAGAGGTGGTCTGTTGCAAGCCACATCTAATCGCACGTGCCTTACCACAAAATTACAGAGTAGTAAAATTGTTGATTGACTTATTATTCATTTCATTTATTTTATCTGCAACAGTAGACTCCCGATTATCCGCACTAATGACAGGGAGGACAGGCGCGAATAATCCAAAAATATCCATTTCCCGCGAACCTCTATGACAAAAAAAAACACCAAATATAGGTGTAAATTATGATGAAGTTAAGAAAATTGAGTCTACGAATATTAGCGTTCCACCAATTGGTGCGTGTGCTCAGTGATGACACTTTCCTGCTCCCACGCAGAAGCCTCTGCCCACGAGGTGGATGACAGCAGAGCCACTCCCAGCCACCGCAGGGGCAATCACGTGGATTTCAGATTAACCGGAGCACATATTAGTTCGGTTTAAGCACGTGACTTGCAATAAAAATTTCCGCAGAATAACAATGTTTAGCACGTTTTTAAATGATTCATTTTGGGCTTAAGGGAAAATCCACAAGCTATTTAATTTCTGTCAAAACCGCACACAAATAATCGAGACTCTACTGCGCTTACCGCGCTTATGCCTCTCGTCGCTGCACGGCTGCGCTTAATTTTGCAATTTACTCTGCTCGGTCGGTGTTAGCCGCCGAGGGCGTGCGACGGGTTTCTGTTTTCATTCCCGTTGCTGTACGCCCGCCGGTACCGCTCCCGTTCCGCTGTAACGTTGCACCGCTTGCACTACTTTATTGGGGGCTGATATTGGTCACGTGAAAATGAATTATCACTGATTGATTGACGGAGGTGGGGAGTGCCCACAGCTTTTTGACTCGCCGCACGCTAACTGCGGCGCTATCCGCTCGCCCCGCCGAGTTCGACGCGGGCGGAGGGAGCGAAGAAACTTTGGCGCCGTCGATTTAAAAACGGCTCAAAATGCCCCCCCCCCCCACCCCCAATATATTGCTATAAAAATTGCTATGCTATGGAAATAAAAATACCTATTTGCCATACCTTGGCCACAATATCTGGACTTGTCTTCATATTAATCAATGCATAGATTTCTGTTTATATGACTGTGGCTATGGTTGTACTTTATTAATCCCCAATCTCTGCCATTACATACAATGAAACAAAAAATGGCAAAAAAAAGTAAAAGCAGAGCAATGTAATACAATACACTAGTAGACATTATTGTTAAAAAAAAAGTCCATTCCATGTGTTAGTGAATTTTTAAATATTTTAGGCAGAAAATGAGTTTTCAAATTTAGATATTTTTCTGGGTTGGGACCCCCAGACACCCTGGAAGATTTGGTCCCCCCCAATGTTGACTCCATGGCTACAGCCTTGGTTTAAAGTGACCGGTCAAACCTCTGGATTGCAAGACCGGCATGCGCTGACCATTTAGTCAGACGGCAGCGTCCATATGGAATAAGACGAATTACATTTCCATTTCAGAACTCGTTGCGTCGAGCAGTGCACGCACGCAATGTTGCTGTGGCAGAAAACGGTCGTGGAAGATGATGTCGTAGAACTACTTCTGAGGTCACTTCAACGGGGCCTCCCTCTCGAACAAGAGGCACACATATTCTTAGGTGTTTTCGGTAAAGTCACGTAGGTAAAAAATGTTTTAACATTCATAAAAGTAAAATCAAAATAAAATAAAAATCACGACGTTTCGGAGGCAACACAAGCTTCCGTCTTCAGGTGGAACACTCACAGCACGATAGCAACCTGATGTGTGACCAGCAATGCGTGTCCGTTTCGTGTCAATAAAGCCACGTTTGGTAACTGGAGTCGAACTCAAGTCTGGAGATCGAACCCAAGACTAGAGATCGAACCCAGGATTAGAGTCCAACCCAAGCCTGGAGTCGAACCCAAGTATGGAGTCGAACTTAAGCTCACTCGACACGAAATCACATTTTAGCGCACAAACTTCGTGCTAACCCATGACCGCGCCCTCCCCCCCCCCAGACCTAACCCCCTATCCTCCTCCCCCCCCAGTAACAAAAAAATCGCCGACGTTTAATTGCTCATCAGTGTCGCAGAATGAGTTCCGCAGCATCAGGTAAAAGTGGCCGGGCGCTGTTTAACGAGGCCCCGGGACACGGTGGGGGCGGTGGTGGGTGGGAGGTCAGACGGGGCGGCTTAATCCACTCATTCTTTGCCGATCTCAATGGCCCTTCCTGTGCATTGTCTAGCCCCTGTGTCAAGTGTGAATGGCCCATCTAGAGGCGTCCGGCATTGTCAATCACCCATCTGGCGGCGGCTCCCGAGAGAGGAGAGGGAGGGAGACGGGGGTGGGGGGCAGAGCGCGAGAGGCAGGGAGAGAGCGAGGAGGGGCGGGGGGAGAGGCGGCACGACTGACTTCCTTCATTAACTCCCTCCGTCGAGGCATGAATGCTCTGTTCTCTGTGGCAGCCGGCGCTAATCACGTGGCGTTAGTTGAAGACTCAATCAGTAAATATGTCCCCGGTTTTTTTTTCTTGCCTCAAACCTCTCTCGAACAGCGCAACAGATTCCTTTTTTTGTGTGTGTGTGGTGTGTGCGCGTGCGTGCGTTTGGAGCGGTGGCGCAGCGGTTAGCGCACTGCGCTTACGAACGCGGCAGTGCCCGAGTTCGATTCCCGCTCACCGTCAGCGTCGGTGACGGACATATGAACGGGTCCAGGTCGACTCAGCCTCAAATGAGTACCTGGTGCAATAAGCAAAGCATCGCCACTCGGGAGACAAAAGCTGTCGGGCGTGATGCTGGCCACCTAACCCGCTCGTGTGCCGTGCCGGCCTTCATAGGTGCTCGCTAACAGCACTTGCCCCAGCAGTCTGATATGGCTATACGGGGGATCTTTGTCTTTTGTGAGTGTGTGACAATATTTGGACGTTGTTATTGGCGCTGGGCACAAGTTTGGGGTGCGTCGTACTTTCCAGAGCGTCGCATAATACGGTGAGGTGTCTGAGAGTGTGGCCCCGTGACATGTATAAATACTCCTGAATTGCCTGAAAACATCGAAATATATAGAGGACTGCGGAGCTTGGGCAACTGTTCGGAGCGCCGGCCCACAGCCAGGCTGCCGCCAATGATGCTGCTGACATAAATCTAAAGCATTATTATTCGTTATTCTATTACTACAGTCAGTCAGCCAAGTCCTTGCGAGCACAAAGGCACTTTGGAAAACGTGAATAGAATCCCTGCGCATGCATAGTTTTTCTTCCTTGTTTTGTTATTGGTTTCGCCTACGTACGGTGCGAAATAAGTTCAACGTACACATTTTAAATATAGATTGAAAACTCATTTCTTTAAAACTGATTTTTGTGTTCAGCTTGTTATCCTTCGCCCGGCACCTGCGGTTGGCGCATTTGGCTACGTACGGTGCAAAAGAAGTTCAACATACACACGTACGTTGCCCTGTGCAAAATGTGCCCCAAAATGTGTATTTATTAAGTAAAATAGGGGTACGCCAGAAGGCCCAATTTGTCTTTCCATAAGTGCCCGAGGACGCTGGACACCACACCGCGAGTTGTAAAGAGGAACACGTGGGTCAGAGGACACAGCCACAGGCTGACGACATCTCAGCGACGCCTTGGGCAGGACGCGTAACGGCTCGGAGGTGACGGTGGCGGGCGTGAGAGTGGCGGCCAAAAGTGGCAATTTGCGCCCGAGGAAAACGGCCTCGCTGCGGAGACGGAGCGATGAAATCGTTCTCGCGTGTGAGGGCTCGATGGACTGCCGCTCTGCGAGGCCGCGAGAGAAAGGCGGCGGCTTTGGGGGGAGGAATTCACGCGGCAGTGGGTGGGAGCACGGCTGACGACGACCCGGTTGGAGAGGAGTGAATGAACTTCAAGATGCCTCTCCAGAAATGCGTTTACGTTTGGGCCGCAGGCAAATCCAGTGCTCTTGATTCGCAAACGCATTCAAACCTTTTCCCGTTCCGACGACGGGCGTGTACGTCGTCAGTTTTTCTTCCGATTCCGTTCCGATGACGTACAATATACATTTTCAAAAAATGTTGTTGTGGTTTCACGCTTCAACACACAGGTGGGCTAAAGCAGTGAACTATTTGTCTTTTGTAAACGTGACTCTTTTTTTGCTGATTGCCCGTGTCGGGTGGTGGAGGGTTACGACAAATTTATAAATAACGCGATCTAACCAAAAAACATTGATTACGAATAATATTGGTCGCGAAAGCCTGCCACGTGTTAAACTGAAAATGTATTTACACTGCAGGAGGAATCTGATGAACTATAAAGCTCTTTATCACAGATGACCAGTAGGTGCGGGTCAGACCGTTACAACAACAAACAATACAAAAACACGATCGGAGTGCACGGTATAGGAAGGGGTAAGCAAATCACGTAAAATATATACACAAACAAAACGAAACGATTTCGTTTTCTTACCAGGTGTAAGGCCAACTGAGCAAATAACTTATTTTTCAGAAGCGCCCTGGCCACAAACGATAGCTCAACGGGGTGGCTTATCGCGTGGACATTTATCGCAGCAAAATAATAAAAAAATTATGTAAACAATGACGGCAAGTTTAGCACACGAAATTTCACGCCTAGGGCCCCGATTTATCGGATGAAACGTAAAATCACGGCGCCACATCGCGAACGCTCACATGCGTGTGCGTGTGTGTGTGCTCGCTAACCCGAGTTCGATTCCCGCTCATGGCCAACACCAGTTGACGAACATCTGAACTCATACTGGGCCACAAATGAGTACCTGGGTGCGATGTGTAAACATCGCCACCGGGGAAACGAAGGCAACCGGGCGTGCTGCTGGCCATCCATCCCCTCGTGTGCCGTGCCGGCCTTCATAGGTGCTGCTCACTAACAGTGCTTGCCCCAACAGCCTGTTCAGCCTGCTCGGGGGGATCTGTTTGCGCGTGCATTAAGACGGGCAGTGGCCAGTCCGCACACATTTCAGCGGTGGCAGCAACAGCTGTTTGCATCACAGCGGGGTGGGAAATGCTCGCCATGTTTACACACAATGGGCAGGAAGGGCGACAGATTGGAGCTTCTGGTAGATTACGCAACGCCAGAGCGGTCAGCGCACACAAGCCTCAGCCGAGTCCCTCCGGAGGGAGCACGTTACACCTCCAGGGAATCGGCCAGAAGAATGTGGAATTTCCACCAAATGGCTCGGGGGGTGACGGTGGGGATGTCCGCCGTGGTACTGCAGAATTCAGGATGAGAATCTTTATTTATTCCGGAGAAATCCGATGAGCTGTGAAGCTCTTCTTCGGAGATGTCCAGTCGGGGCACGGGGGTCGGCAAGTTGCGGAGAGATGAGCATAGCGCAGAGTGGCGCGGAGAGTGGCGGCGTTAACGGAACCATCATTATGTACGTACGTACGTTGAACTTCTTTCGCACCGTACGTAGCCAACCGTGCTTATCGGAGGTGCGGGGGAAGGATAAGAAACTTAAGCACAAAAAGCAGTTCCAAAGAAAAGAGTTCTCAAACCAGATGATTTAAAAGTGCATCGCTCCAGTGGCTTCCGAATATCGGACGGAAGAGCGTTCCAGACGGTCGCAGAAGCGCATCTGAAAGCGCCGCGCGATGTAGTGACCGTCTTTATTCGATGGCCATCCAAAAAGCCGCCGCGAGGATGACCGGCGTTTGTGTGATGGCTTATGGCCCTTGACGAAATCTGCAAGGTAGTGCGGCAAGCACTTTGCGTGTCATGAGTGCGACCTTGCGACGTATTCGTTCGCCAACCGGAAGCCAACCCAGCTCGGGGAGCACTGGACGGACACGGTCGGATCTTGCCGTGCCCGTCACGACACGGGCCGAGAATATTGTTACACGCTGCAGCTTGGTAATGTTTTTTTTTGCCAGACGTCCCGTAGAGTAGTGGGTTGCAAAAAATCGAGCCTTGTCGATACCGTACTGCACACCGCCGTGTTGGCTATGTCACCACTCAATCGTGGCCAAATGTGTCGAATGTGTTGTCACCACCACCGTCGTCGCCACCATCGTCATCGTCACCACCGTTGTCATCGTCATCGTCACCACCGTCACCACCACCACCATCGTCACCACCACCGCGGTCGTCACCACCGTCACCACCGTCACCACCACTGTCGTCGGCACCACCATCGTCATCACCGTCACCACCATCACCACCGTCACCACCGCCGCCGTCACCACCGTCACCACCACCGCCGTCGCCGTCACCACCGTCATCGCCATCGTCACCACCGTCACCACCGCCGCCGTTGTCATCGTGGCCGTCGTCCGCGCTCGCCCAAGCCACGTGAGCGGTCGTCCGAGGAGGCGCCTGTGATCTCATCAAATCCCTGGGCGAATTGGCTCTGCCTCATCTACATTGTTGTTTTTTATTGTCATGTAAGCAAACAAACTGCACACAAGGACCCCTTTGTGGCGGGGTGACTGGTACCCCCTGAATAGGAGGGGCGGGGGGAATGAATAAAAAAATCCTTTGCCTTCCCCGAGACCACAACATCCCCCACCACCACCACCCCCTCCCCACCCCCCTTTCTTCTCTCCCTTCCACACTCCTTTCTGTTCCCCCCCCCCCCCCCCCACATTTCTCCTCTCTCTCTCGAACCCGTCCGCCAATGAATTATCCATCGGTGAATAGGCAGGACCTCATTTCTCTCTCTCTCTCCCCTTCCTTTGTGGCCCCTCCCTCGCCCCCAGCCCCCCCCGCCCCCAGCCCCCCGCCCCCCAAAAAAATAAATTTCTCTTCGAGAATAAACCGCAGCTCCCGCGACGTCGCCGCCGAATGGATTTCACCCATTTGACTACTTTTAAAATGCTAATTTATCTTCCTAAGATGCACAGTACAAAGGTGTTCTTTCCTAGCACAACCCCCAACCCCCCTCTACAACGTTTGGATAAAACTATATTTATTTATTATCCGGCACCACCACCACCAACCACCCCCTCCAGCCGCCAGCTCTCATGAGATTATGCAAACCGCGAGAACAAAAAAGTGTCCGTCAATGAAACAAATCCTGCGGAACAAAAAAACATTATGTCCGCGGAGGAAATGTGTTCTCTTCCGGCTTAACGGATTCCGGCTTCCCGTTTAATGAAGTCACTGGCACACAAGGGTCTCCACGTGGACCTCCACGCATCTCTGTCGGCGTTCCGCTCCGTGTACGCGCGTGCACGCGTACGCGCGCACGCATATACATAAACACGCCCGTACGTCCCTATATAGACTGGAAGTCGATGAAGATTCGGGATTCTTTTGGGGCCGCATTTGTCTCACTCGTGCGGTGTCTACACACCACACGGGGGACTCTTTTAAGGCTGAGGCTACCTAGGTGTGGCCCAGCACCGGTGCAGATAATTGCATCACTGGTTTTAGCCGTGAGCGGGAATGAAACTCGGGTGCACTGCACTCGTGGGGCAGCACGGTAACCGCTACACTAGCGCATACAAAGCCAAAGATCCCCCTTATAGCCTTGACAGACTTTTGGGACAAGTGCTGTTAGCGAGCACCTATGAAGGCCGATATGGTACGCAACAAAAACCTTTCTCATTTCAAGAAACGCGTTAATAACTCTGATCTGTTACAACTTTAATTGTGCTGATTGTTACTGAACATTTGCCGCTTTGGGCCTTTAGGCCTCTGAGCCATTGCTTGGCAACTGTAATAAATTGAAATGTAGGTGTTTGTCACCAATGCAATGATCCATATGAAACTATGACTACGTATGTGTGTGTGGAAGGACAATAAACTAAACACAAAAAGCAGTTGATAATTGTTTTTTTTTACCCTTTTATCTGGCAACAAAACTTACACCTTTTTTACAAGGAGTCATGTTTGCATTGACCACAATACCTGCAGGTATTGACTCCTTGTAAAAAAAGGTGTCAGTTTTGTTGCCAGATAAAAGTGAATAAAACCAATTTTAATATTTTGCGACTGGCAAAGGAGGTTCCAATGGGACAAAAAGCAGTTGTAAAGAAACGAGTTTGTCAATCTATATAATTTAAAAGTGCACAGATCCAATGGCTTCCCAATATCGGAAGGAAGAGCGTTCCAGACGGCCGCAGAAGGGCATCTGAAGGTGCCACGCGGTGCGGTGACCGTCTTTGTTCGATGGGCAGCTAATGGCCGCTGCCACGAGGATGAGCCGAGTTCACGTGATGATGGTTGATGCTCCTTGACGAGGACTACTGGACCAAACCCAAAAAACAAATATGGATCACTTTCTCTTCATATAGCCACCCAGTCGGTCACAGTGACAATGACACCAAACAGAGATCAAGAAGTCGCCACGGGCAAAGCCATCGATGCCACCGGTTCAACAACGGTGGATAATTGACGGGGTTGGTTTCGATTCGTCACACGGCGAGGACAAAGAATATACTACGTTGAAGAATAAACAAAAAACACAACATCTGTAAAAAAAAAAAAAACCTAATAAATAAAGCTTGAGTCAAATCAGCTGTGCGGGGAATAACGACCGGAGAAATGAGAAAGGAGGCATCCGTCGCGTGACCCAGAGTCAGATTCTAAAGGTCGGCACAAAAATTGGGTAATAGCTGGAAGAGAGAGAGAGTGGAGAGAGTGGAGAGACAAGCACTGTACCTCCCTGTTGGGCATCTTGGCCCCGCTAACCTGGAGGCCTTTGTGACACCACCACCACCACCGCCACCACCACCACCGCCATCACCGCCATCACCACCGCCATCACCGCCATCACCGCCATCACCACCACCGCCATCACCGCCACCACCACCGCCATCAACGCCATCACCGCCACTGGGGAGACAAATGCGGCCGGGCGTGGTGCTGGCCACCCACCCCCTCGTGTGCCGCACTAGCCTTCAAAGGTCCTCGTTTACAGCGCTTGCCTAAAACGTATGTAAAGGGTATATGGGGGATCTTTGTCTTGAGCCGAGTCTTGGTGAGCATAGTCTCTCGGTGCGTCAACCACACTCGCCACTCATCACACTTAAGCTGTCGATTCTCTGTGCTAATTTCGAATCCATCCTTGCCTGTTTACACAGCGAAACAATAGTCAGCCCTAAATCTGTTTAACGAGTCTGTAAGCGAAGTCTTGCAATTGTGCTGAGATCAGTCTCAACATTAAAAACTATTAAACTATTCTTTTTATTTAACCAGGTAAGGCCCACTTAGCTAAAAAAAACTATTTTTTTCATAAGCACCTTGGCCACGAATGATAGCGCAACAAAGTGGCTTGCTTATCATGTAGAAATTTATAGCAGCCAAATACTCGAAAAGGCGTGACGTTGATTCTAAATGTGGGGGGGGGAAACCGGAGGATGCGGAGAAAAATCCACGCGACCACGGTGAGAAAGAGAGACACGCAAACTTAAAATATACAGCAGGCGTTAGGGTCGGGATCGAACCCACAATCTTCTACATAGCAGGCGAGGTAGTCAACATCTCCTAGCCACTATTGTGGTAATGATAGAGAGAGAGAGAAACACGCAAACTCCAAATATACAGCAGGCGTCAGGGTCAGGATCGAACCCACGATCTCCTGCATAGCAGGCGAGGTAGTCAACATCTCCTAGCCACTATTGTGGTAATGATAGAGAGAGAGAGAGAAACACGCAAACTCCAAATATACAGCAGGCGTTAGAGTCGGAATAAAACCCACGACCTCCTGTATACCAGGAGAGTGTCCCTTAAATAACACTGTGTAACACAATTGCTCATGCCTCAAAAGTACAGAAAATGGTTATTATTCCCCAAAAACGTTGCTTTTGTGACCAGGACAGTGATATTTTGAAATGTACCTATTTTCAATGAGAAAACGTGGTGTGCATTTGTGTCATTCCTTCACGTAAAGTCCTTGTCACAAAAGCAAAGTTCGTGGGGAATAACAGCCATTGTCTATACTTTTGAGGCATAAGCAATTAGAAAATAGCACTTACTACCCAGGAACAAAAATCGTGTTACATCATGTAATCATAAAACATAATCTGCCCAAGCCGACTCACGTCACGGGGAATTTATTCTTGAACGATTGATTCATCTTTCGTGCAATGCGTTTAGCACTATTTGTTTTTCTTTCGTCATTTCGGTGACCCAGGGTCGCTCCGGCCTTTGAGACCCGTGACCTGTTCACTTGAGGTGTCTCTCTCAGCCGATCGAAAAACACAATCAACTTGAAAAGTGAACTTGAAACCGCGACGGAGTGTGTGCGGGGTGAATAGCTGGAAATGAACACACTCTCTTGGTCAATGGCCGATGGCTCAATAAGGTTCTGGTAAGCCTACTACAGCATTACCTATTATATATAATGCACAAAACATTACTTCTATATATATGAAAGGGAAATGTGTGATTATGTGTGTCTGTCCAAAATGTTTAGCGTACTTCCCGACATGCAACAAACTTGAAATTTGCCATGTGAGTACTTTCTAGACTGGACACCATGAAAACATTATAAAAATAGACTTTTGTATATATTTTTTTTTGGGGGGGGGCGCAATAATGCATATTTTTTGCACGGCAAGTGAGCTGTGACGTCACATCTGTTATGTGACCCGCGCATGTGGAAGCGTAACGCATTGTAGTGTAGCGGTTAGCGTGCTGCGCTACGAACCCGGCGACCCGAGTTCGATTCCCGCTCACGGCCACCACCGGTGACGATAATTTGAACCGGTCCTGGGCCTCCCCTAGGTCGACTCAGCCTCAAACGAGTAAGTGGTGTGGTGTGTCAACATCGCCACTGGGGAGACAAAGGCGGCCGGCCGTGGTGAATCCAAGTCCCGGGCGAAGCTGGGTAGTAAAGCTAGTTATATATAAAGCGCATCCAGTAGGACTTTTAGCTATGGATGCAGTTACCGCTAGTCACAGGACACCTACCCCATTCCACCAACGATCAACTGGGCCTTATTTGATGAGATGAAAAAAGTTTACTTTCATTTGTATATGTTTTAAGAGATTTGATTACCTTCCCTATACTTTGCACTGCTATTGTGTTTTTGTATTGTTTGTTGTTGTTGTACCGTTCTGACCCTGTGCATCTCCTGGACACCCTTGAAAAATTTTTTTACGGCTCATCGGATTCGTCCAGTATGAACAAAGATTCCAAATCACAATGCTATCAGAACCCGGTACACCACATCCGGTAGAAGCTGGCGCTTCTGTCGGCTTACCACTCGTCCGGGTGCCACCTTGCTTAACTCCATTCTACCAGCGACCGGAGAAAAATAATTCAGCGATAAATTGAACTGCCCCTTAGAAGCGGAGATGCGGGGGGGGGGGGGGGGGGGCGGCGGATGGCGGCTGGCAGAGCGGGGAAGGGCCGAGTGGTGCGGAGGGCGGCCGTGGTGGCCGCGTGATGGATGGCGCCGCAGCCTCACAGCTGAGGACCGCCACCTCCTGATTCATCGCACAGCCTTGGACCGCGTGCCCGAGCAAGCAAGGATTGTGGGAAGGGAGTTGATGAAATGTGCTGTCTTGTGGCTGTCACTGTCAACCCCGAAACTGATTTCTCTTCCCACTCACGACGCTCCCCCCCCCCCCCCCCCACACAATTCCCCCCCCCCCCCACCCGATTCCCCCCACCACCCCCCGTTCCCGCCATACAGGAGCGCAACTTTCTTTGGGAGTAATGAGTTCGGAAGAAAGTTTCACTTTTCGATGAATTGTGTTTGTCCAAGACGACGCATCACGCATTTTGAAACGTCGCATTTGTAGGCGAGTGCGGTTAAAAAGGGCAACCTTGGATGTCACCGTGCCGGTGGCAGTTTAGCGGTGGCAAGTTCACCGTCCGTATGTGATCCATGAGTTCGCCGTGGCGAAGGTCGCCGTGGCAAGTTATCCATGGCAGGTTCGCCCTGGCAAGTTCGCCGTGGCAAGTTCGCCAAGGTAAGTTCGCCGTGGCAGGTTCGCCGTGGTAGGTTCGCCGTGGCAAGTTCGCCGTGGAAAGTTCGCCATGGCAGGTTCGCCGTGGCAGGTTCGCCGTGGTAGGTTCGCCGTGGCAAGTTCGCCGTGGAAAGTTCGCCGTGGAAAGTTCGCCATGGCAGGTTCGCCGTGGCAGGTTCGCCGTGGCAAGTTCGCCGTGGCAGGTTCACCGTGGCAAGTTCGCCGTGGCAAGTTCGCCGTGGCAAGTTCACCGTGGCTAGTTCACCGTGGCTAGTTCACCGTGGCTAGTTCACCGTGGCAAGCTCGCCGTGGCAAGTTCGACTCGGCAAAGTTTGCTGTGGCAACATTACTGTGACAAGTTCGCCATGGCAACGTTTGACCGTGCAAAGTTGTGCTGTAACAAGTTTACCATGAATTGTCAGCCACGACTTGTCGGCCATGGCAAGTGTACCGTGGCAGGTTGGCCGCGGCAAGTTTGGTAACGGGCCCGGACGAGCGTTGACGTGGACGTGGCGTTTTGTGTGACAGCTTCCATCCGACTGGTGTTTGTGGTGTCACTTTGACGTCTGAAGCCCGCGGTGCAATCCGTGTCCTGGCAGCGCTACGTGACACTGCGCGCTCACTCTGCTCACTTGCAGGATTCCAATTTCTAGACACTACCCCCCCCCCCCCCCCGGCTCGCTCCGACGCATCTCGGTTCGAGCACGAGAGGCCGACCCAGGACCCTCCGGGGTTCCCGACAGCAAAAACACAAACAAACGAAGGAATAAATAAAACCCCGGTGAAGATGAGAAAGAGAGTGAAGGGGGGGGGGGGCAGGGGGGGGGGGGTTACGGAGGGAATCGAGGCGAGGGGGGGAGGCAGCGGTTTAAGGGATTATCCCATTAGTGTCGGCAGCTCCTCCCTCTAATGACCTCCTCCGTCACGTTTGATGGACAGGCAAATAACGCGGGTTAACTAGGGTCAAGAGCGCCCACGGCACATCGCTCCGGAGTCAATGAATTTCGGCGCCGGCTCGGGGATGATTTTCCTTTTTTTTGTGTGTGTGGCGAAGTGGGGGGGGGGGGGGGGGGCGAGCGGCGTTGTTTGGGTGGCGGGCAGGATCTGACGAGGCCCCCATTGATGCCCGACCGGCCGCGCCGTGAATGACGGGCCGGGCGGACAGGAGGACGGAGTTTGTGCGTCCGAGCGCTTCCACCATGGCTGGGTTGGTTGAACTTGCCGAGAGGGCCGCGCGGATCGCCGGGCCCTCTTCTGACTTCGGGGTCTTCGCGTCGGCGTGGCCGTGGGCCCCACCGGCGCCCGCCGCTCATTTCGAATCGCCATGGGCCCCACCGCAGGTGTGGACACGGCGGCGGGGGGAGAGCTGCTACGGTCGTGTCAACTCGCCTCCTTCCCCTGCGATGGATTTGAGAATGGGCCCGATGGGCTGGGAGGCCTCTATTTCGTGAGCGCCCTGATTTGTAAAGCTACAAGGCGGATCAAATTCCATCCCCCATGAGCCCCCACCCCCCCCACCCCCCCATTTCACCAACAAGACGAGCGACCCTCACTCTTGCGAGCCAACCAGCGCCCCGGGCAGGAGGAGCGAAGGGGCCGTTACTTAACGACACCGCCGGAACGACCCCATCCCCGGACGAATGCCTCCGAGTGGTGTCCCGTGCCACCGCCAATAATCGCATTCTTACCAACGTTATCGCATTCCGCCAAGGTGGCGAGATGTTAACGACCTCGGCTGGTATATAGGAGGGCGTGGGTTCGATCCCAACCCTCGCGCACGTATATTTGCAGTTTGCATGTCTCTCTCTCCTCGTCGTTGCGTGGATGTTTTTTTTCCACGCAACGACATCAAGAATAAACGTGTGTTCAGAGTATGTGGCTGCTATACATTTCCACGTGGTAAGCCACTTCGTTGGCCCTATCATTTGTGGGCCAGGTCGCTTCTGAAAGACGGCTACATCGCTCAGTGGGCCTTACCTCCTGCAGCTTATCAGATGGTGGCAAAGCAGTCAAAGCCGCAGAACTGTATCATGGGAAAGGGGCTGTCCTCCATCGAGAGCATTGGAATGCGACTGTTAATCCGCTTGTCATCCCAAGCGTCGCTCCTACCCATTGTCATGGCTCGGCATAACAATGGGTAGAGCAATGCTTTGTTATGCCCCCCTGTTTATCCGGGACAATATTTTGTCCGTTCCCACCGCTCGTGGTCGTGGTTCGAACGCCCGGGGCTTGACGCCCCCCCGCGCCGCTCCAGGCTGATGGTTTGCATTGTCATTGCAAGTGTTCACAATTCTGGCGATAATCAAATTTTGTTTGCCGGAAATCCACTAAAAGTCTTTTTGTTCATCTGTCGTTTAATTACAAAAGAGTGCCTGCTTAATAATCACGGCTAATTTACAATCTGGAATGCGTATAATGCTGAGGTCAGTTAGAGAAGAAAACAAAAATGCTAGTTATAATTACTAGCGAAACGAAATGTAAATGGTGTGGATTTCCTCTCCAACACACCGGTTAGTGCTGTACTAGTAACGAATTGGCATGTTCTGTTTACGTGACAAACCTTACTAATTAGCTGTGTCTGGTGGTGGTTGGTTTAACGACACATTTATACGAATGCGATCTAACCCAAAAACCTCTATTGTGAAGGAAAAAAGTTGTTGTTCCTTAAATAAACGACCAAAATTTAACTCGGACTTTACTTCATCTGGTAAGGTCCACTGAGCCTAACAGCTCTTAGACACCTCTCACTCCAAGACCGTGAGCGGTGATGTAACTGCGATACATATTACGAAGCGTTAACTACACTAAACAGTTTATTTTTATTCTACCAGGCCAAGCCCTGTGAGCTACAGTATGCAGCTCTTTATCGGAAGCGACCTGGCCGCAAATGATCGCCCAACGAAGTAGCTCATCGTCGTTGTGGAAATTTATAGCGGCCCAAACACTCCGAACGCAAACAATAATTTTGGTGATCCTCGGTTGGCGGTGGCTGTGCAGTGGAAGTGCCCGGACACTCAAATTCTGTCCTCCTGTTCGCCTGGCGCGTCATTCACAGGCCTCGTCAGATCCCGCCCGCCACCCAAACAACGCCGCCCCCCACCCCCGCCGCCACCGTTTGTGGGCCTGAGAAAATTTAAAAAAACATATATATAATTGACGATGTTTCGGGCAATGGGCCCTCCTTCACAGCACACAAAGCGTTGGCCTCACATCACACAAAGCGTTGGCCTCACATCACGCGAGCGCGCGCGCGCGCCGCTCACGCAACGAAGCGAATCCGCGACGGGGACAAGAGGGGCGCACCTCGGCGCGTTGTTCAACGACGACGGAGACGGATTCGAAGGCCAGAAACATTTCTCGCCCTCGGCTTTAGCCGACGTCTGGAGCTCAGTACGCCGAGGGGTTCGGGGAGGGAGGGGGTGTCGTGACGGAGCTGCGACGTCTCCACGCGCACGGAGTGACAAACGGCACAGAGGCACGGGCCGTCCTATGATACAAGACTCCATTATCGGTGCGTTAATATTTGATCGCGGAGTCCCCACTGGGGAAGGAAGCTGGCGCTCGCTCCTCTCTCCTCGATCTCTTCTTGCGCGATGCGGCAAAGCCCCCCCCCCCCCCCCCCCCGTGTGTGGCAGGCACACGGATGCCCGCACGCACGTAGAGACAAAGACGCCCCGTGTGGCCTACGGAGGCCGTCGGGCCAAGTGCTGTTGGCGAGTGCCTACGAAAGGCCGGCACGGGCGGTGTGGCCAGCACCCCCTTTGCCGGCCATCTTAATCTCCCCGCTGCTGTTTACGCTCCGCACCAGATACTCATTTGAGGCTGAGTCGACCTCGGGGAGGCCCAGAACCGGTTTAGATCATTGTTGCTGGTGTTGGCTTTGAGCGGGAATCGAACTCCGGTGGCCGGGTTTGTACCGCAGCGTGCTAACCGCCACACTCCCGCTCCCCACATGCTTAGACACACGTATACTCAGAGACACATTTACACGTGGATGCCATGAGCTGTAAAGTGGTCATCGCACCACCACATCGACCTGGCGCGGTGCACTTTACGGCTACATGCCGGGTGTCTCACAGATGCAATCACTGACACAACAAATACAAAGATACCCCAAATAATCTTCACATGATGATTGCTTGTGTTGCAATCGAAACGTCGTGAGAATTTTATTGTATTATTTTTATTATTTTATTGTTTTTCCCTTCTACGTGACTTTACCGAAAGAACCAATAATATAATCTTCACATACTTTCGGGCCCAGTGCTGTTTGCAAGCACCTATGAAGGCCGGCAAGGCACACGAGGAGTTGGGTGGCCAGCAACACGCCCGGCCGCCTTTGTCTCCCCAGTGGCGATGTTCACACCGCACTAGGTGCTCATTTGAACCTAGGTCAGGCCCCCAGACCGGTTCAGATAATCGTCACCGGTGTTGGCCGTGAGCGGAAATCGAACCCGGGTCGCCGGGTTCATCGCGCAGCCACGGCCCACACCCACTGACACACACCCACACAGTAGCCAACCGAAGTTACTCATGAAATGAACGGTTTTCAATAACGGTTATTTAAAAAAGCATAATGAGACGGCGGTTTTGGACAGCGTGGCTGAATGTTCGGGCAGTGCGCAGGGCAACGTATTCCACAGCAGTCCAAGATGAATCGTGCCGACGCGTGGGTTCCGTGACCCTTCGCAACCCTGCGTCCGTCCTCGGAAGCGTGACTCAAACTATCGGCAAGCGCCGTTGGGCAGGAGGGCGTCACGGCCGGCAGGTGACGACGCCCGATGGCCGAGACTAACGACGGAGCGGCAGCCAAGGAATGGAAGTCAGTCCCCGGGTGGATGTCCACCGGGGAGGAGACGGAGCGACGACATTTGGCTGGACGGATCGGCGCGTCCAGGGATCGTGTGAGGGTAGCAGCGGATCGGGGGAGGCCTTCATCCAGCAGTGAAATGAACTGACAACACGCTCGATAAAAAAAAAACTCTAAAACTTTCAACTATTTTTTATTTTACCAGGTAAGGCCCACTGAGCTATGTAACTTATTAACAGAATCGACCTGGCCACAAATGATAGCTCAACGCAGTGGCTTATCACGTGAACACTTTTAAAGCAAACCAAATACTTGAAACACACGTTAAATGTAAACATGGAGGGAAATACCAGAATGACCCGGAGAAAAATCCACACAACCACGGGGAGAGAGAGAGAGACACGAAAACTCAAAATACACAGCAGCAGACGTCAGGGTCGGGATCGAACCCACGACCTCCTGTATACCAGGTGAGGGAGTTAACATCTTGAAGGATTTACACCATTGCAACCTCATTTGCCAGTAAAAAATATGATAGTTGTTTTTTTACCCTTCTATCTGGCAACAAAACTGACACCTTTTTTACAAGGAGTCATGTTTGCATAGACCACAATACCTGTAGCCATGCATATATTATCAGCGTTATGTTTGTTGTTTGCATTATGGCTGCAGGTATTGTGGTCTATGCAAACATGACTCCTTGTAAAAAAGGTGTCAATTTTGTTACCAGATGGAAGGGTAAAAAACCAATTATCATATTTTTTACTGGCAAATGAGGTTCCAATGGTGTAAATCCAGAAACGTTACAATGATAATAATCATCATCAGGCAGAAAGTCGGAGCGGCTCATGCGAGCCCGAGAGTGGCGCAACATCGCACAGGAGGAGTGGTGCCGCTGCCTACCGGCCTGGCACGGCGAGCCGCGAGCCCGCGACGTAGCTCACCTGGGCAGAGCGATCCGCAAATAGAAATGGTGCAGCACATTGTAGTTTTTGTATTGTTGTTGTTGGAACGTTCTGACCTGCCCCCACTGAACACCTGTGGGTTAAAAGAGCTTTACAGCTCATCGGATTCCTCCAGTATAAATACACATTCTGATTCGGACAACGAAAATCATCCCGTTGGAACTTTGAAGCGTCGTCGGCCGTCGGAATATTAACAACAAAAGCCAGAAGGTCCACGGCCAAAATTTGCCACGTTCGAAACACGAGCAGCGAGGTGCTCAATTGGATTTGCGAGCGCCAGCGGCCGCAATCATCGCCCACACCGCTGGCACGCCCGATGCCCGCTCGCTGGCTCGTGCACGCCATGCGCCCGGTCACCTCGCGCCAACAGCTGCCAACGGTTTCGAGACGGCGGGCGCCGATTTGGTTTGCCGTCACACGCAACGACGACTGTCAACCGCGACCACCGCTGTGATATTGTTATTGCCGTCGTTGTTGTTGTTGTGCTCAGGGCTGTCGGCGATTTCAATTTGCGCGCGGGAAGGAGGCGGCGTGCCTGGCTGGCGAAGCCGCAAGCGGTGCATCATTAAACACAACGGTGTTCATTTTGGTTTGGTATAGGGCTTTAGATTTTTTTTGGCCACAGGTAAAAGCTGGGCCGTCCATAGGGGGAGGAAGGGGGGCATTGCGGGGCCTGGAGCAAACCACACCGCATGCCCCGCAACCCCCTGCCCACGAAGCCTTCAAACTAAACCGGGGAAGCACGATATACGACACCGTGACATCGGAGCACTTGTGCCCCCTCAAATCGCGGGGCCCGGGGCAGTCGCCCCGAAGGCTAAGTGTATGGGGACCAGGTTGTATGCATGTTGAACTTCTTTACTCACCGTACGTAGCTGACCGTGTTAATCTGAGGTGCGGGGGAAGGACAACAATCTAAACACAAGAAAGAAGTTCTAGACAAATTCGTTTTCAATCTAGATTTTAAAGTGTGTAGCTTCAGTGGCTTACACAATGGAAACCTGTCGGTGGCGATGATGCTGATGCTGCTGCTGCGTTGGCAGTGGTGCATAGGCACAAATAACAACAAATATCAACACGTTTGTCAATAACACCACTGTGTGGACTTAAAAGGAGACTACACATCATATATGATAGCCAGAAATGGCCCTTACTCCCTCCTGAAAGTAAGACGTGCCCCCAAAATTTGTGCCCAGTGTCAATAAAGTCGTACAAATTTGGTGGCACGCACACGCAAGCACGCACATGTTGGGGCAAGTGCTGTTAGCGAGCACCTATGAAGGCCGGCACGGCACACGAGGGGGTGGGTGGCGAACACCACTCTCAGCCTCCTTAGTCTACTAGGCACTCAATTGAGGCTGAGTCGACCTAGGGATAGCCCCAGGACCGGTTAAGATAATCGTCACCGGTGTGTTGGCCGTGAGCGGGAATCGAACTCGGGGTCTTCTGGTTCGCAGCGCAGCAGCGCTGACCATTTCGCACACACACCAGCAGCTACCAGATTACAAGATGCATCCCCACATTTGTGCTTTACAGTACGGCGGGGAAGAGTGCGCCTTATAATATGGAGACAACGGTGATTATCGCCAGCGATGGTTGCCACATCAGTTCAGTTTCCTCTCTTTAAATGGGTACAGCCTAAGGTTGCCACCTGTGCGGGTTTGACCCGGTACAAATCGGGGTATAGGCATCTGTGCTCGAGTGACAGCAGGAATTTATTGGTAACCCGAGTAGCCGAGATCTGGTACCGGTCTTGCCGTGTCGGACTTTATTGCACAACACTCCACAGTTCTGACAGATGGCGGTCGGCTGAGAACTGAGTCCAGGCTTACTCTACAGTGGAAAAGGTGGCAAACCCTATAGATATATACACCGCTGGACATCTGTGAGAGAAGAGCTTCATAGCTCATCGGATTCCTCCGGTATAAATAACTACAGGTAGTCCTCTACTTACGATGGAGATGCGTTACGACGACCCCATCGTAAGTCAGAAATATCGTAAGTCGAAGATGGCCTAGCCTACCCAGGAGTCTTAAAGAATGGTGATGATTTAGCAAAACAGAGCAATTTACAGTACCGTACTGCAGAGGTGGGACAAAGTCATTGTTATGCAAGTCCAAGTCGAGTCTGAAGTCATCAAATTCATGACTCGAGTCTGACTCGAGTCCAAGTCACATGACTCGAGTCCACACCTCTGCCGTACTGTATAAACTATGTACGGTATGCATTTATTAATTACAATACTGTATTGTACGGTAAAATGTAAAGTAAAAAAAACAAGGTAAATTCTTAGCCTACCTATATGAACTGCAATTTAATAGAAAGGCGGGAGATGCGTAGATCCCGGCAGCGTCCCAACGTACAGAATCGTACCTCGTACGCTGGTGCGTTTGCCTGCCGCGTGAAATTTAAAACATTTTACAATTTTGTCGTATCGCCATCGTAAGATCGAAATATCGCAACTCGGGGACTACCTGTATTCTGATTCTGACAAAGCGGTAGCTGGGGTTGCCTCTGCACAATTCAGACCCCTGCTCCCCCTAGTGGTCATCTCGAACTGCAACATCCAATCAAATTGCAGAAAGGGGGGTCACATGGCAACCGGAGGCGGTGGGACTCTGTTGGACCAATCACATTTTACCAAATGCCCCGCATTCATTGGCCAAGCGGAAAGTTCATCATTCGTTGCCATCGCCATGCCAACGTTGCCCGAACGTCGCCCTGCCAGGCGTACGACGACGTTCCCGGAGAGATGACAGGGGCAGGGCGGTGGTGGAGTGGCGGGGGAAGAGTTTCACTTTTGGCAAAATATTATGGGAATGCGAGCGGTGTGTTTGGTTTGGGAGGCTGCAAGGTACAGTGGGGAACACGGGGAGCCTGTTGGGGGAAAAAAAAACAAAGAATAAGCACTGGAAGCCCGCGACCCGCGCGGAGCCCTTCGCAAACACGGCCGGTCTCCGAGGGACGCTAGCGCTCTCAAGTCGCGGCGGTATTTTTACTCAAAATGTTTTCGCTGGAAAGCGGTTGAGAGAAGATTTTTGTTTCTTTTCTTTTTCAGGCTATTTGTTTTGGAGAAGGGGGGGAAAATCCCATCTCTCTTTCTCTCTCTCATCTTTTTTTGTAAAGAACCCCCCAAAAAAAATTCAACGACTTCCAACAATGTCCCGCGACCGGCTGTTAAAGAGTGGGGAAATGTTGTTTTCGGCCCGGCAGCAAGGCCGCGTCTACAATTCTAGCACCCGCGCTCGTTCACTTCCGTCACGGTGAGAGGCCCTTTGCAAGCGGCAGAAGCGAATGAGGTGTGCGTGTGCTGCCTCGGAACGGGAGCGGTGGACTATAGGTGGAGGAATGGAGGAGGTGGAACGGGGGTGGTGGAACGGGAATGGTGGAACGGGGGGGGGGGAACGGGGGGGGGTGGAATGGGAGCGGTGGAACAGGAGCAGTGGAACAGGAATGGTGGAACGGGGGGGGGGGAACGGGGGGGGGTGGAATGGGAGCGGTGGAACGGAAGCGGTGGAACAGGAGCGGTGGAACAGGAACGGTGGAACAGGAACAGTGGAACGGGGGGGGGGGTGGAACGGGAGCGGTGGAACGGGGGGAGGGATCGGGGGGGTGGAACGGGAATGGTGGAACAGGAGAGGTGGAACGGGGGGAGGGAACGGGAGCGGTGGAACAGGAACGGTGGAACGGGGGCGGTGGAACGGGGGGGGTGGAACGGGGGGGGTGGAACAGGAACGGTGGAACGGGGGCGGTGGAACGGGGGGGGGTGGAACGGGGGGGGGGGGGGTGGAACAGGAACGGTGGAACGGGAGCGGTGGAACAGGAACGGTGGAATGGGAGCGGTGGAACGGGGGGGGTGGAACGGGGACGGTGGAACTGGGACGGTGGAACGGGGGGGGGGGGGGGGGAACGGGGGGTTGGGGCTTTGGAATGGGCGTTGTAAACCCGTGCGGCGTGGAGCTGCCAACGCAGACGCGCCCAGCGCTGGCAGCATCAAGCGACAAAGACGGATGAGGCATGGAGGCGATTCTGAGCGCATTGTACATCACGGCCAAGCCACTGGCCTTGACAGGGACTCAGGGATATCAGCCTCTAATCACCAGTATATTTATTTTATTTTTTATGTAACGCTAACAAAAAAAACGGAAATTTTGACGGCGGCATATCTGCAAATTCGCCAACTCTCAGACAAAGCCAATGAACGGCTAAGATCACGTACATCAGGGGTCGGCAACCTACGGCTCCGGAGTCGCATGCGGCTCTTTACGGGCTGCTTCTTGACGATATGTACGTATGTACAGTATGTACTCAGATGCATTGCGGCTCTTGAAATACTGAATTTTGTACCGAATTGGAAAGAAATGGCTCTTCTTGTTATTTTGGTTGCCGACCCCTGACGTACAGCTACGACTCTACGGGTTGCTCTTCACTTGCCGTACGAAGAAAATGTATAGAAACAAACAGAGATCCAGGTGACCAAGCATCGCTGGGGAGAAGGAGCAACACGAGAAATGTGTAGAAGATCGTCCTCTTCCCTGCGCGTGTTTCTCGACGTAACATTTGAAACCAAAGTGATTTAACACATCCCATCAGCCTCCTGGGAGGGCGTGTACACATGTTCAGCAGCATCGGTTTTAATACAAACAGTAAAAAATATGATAATTGGTTTTTTACCCTTCTATCTGGCAACAAAACTGACACATTTTTTTACAAGGAGTCATGTTTGCATAGACCACAATACCTGCAGTCATAACGCAAACAAAAAAACATTTTTTTTTTTGCATTATGACTGCAGGTATTGTGTCAGTTTTGTTGCCAGATAGAAGGGTAAAAAAACTATTATCATATGGACCACTTATTGACGTTCAGTGTCTCATCAGCCAAGTAGTTTCCCGTCGAACTGGGACACATCTAACAGAAAGGGTCCTTGCCTGTAAACATTGGACAGTTCAATCGGCGTTGGTTAAAGCAACCCCGACTCTGCTGACGAGGCAATGAATGTCGAAACTGGTCCAGAGTGTGCCTCGTGTTAAACCCGATTCTGCCTTCGCAGCAACTGGACTGCAGGCCGCGTGCAGCAGCGTAGCCACTGCGGTAAGATAATGACGTCAGCAAGGTGTCAACCCTCCGATGTAGATCTTGATTGAAAGCTTTCGTGACTGCAGGAATTCATACTCTTGGGTCTTTCGGTAAAGTCACGGAGGTAGAAAATAATAGATCACGACGTTTCGATCGCAACACAAGCAATCGTCTTCGGGTGAGAGATATAGATTTACCACGAGCGTTTTTAAATTTGTTAATTTTGGTGTTGTGTAGATATATATTTTACATAATAAAGGTTTTTGGGTGAGATCGTGTAAGTATAAATGTGTCGTAACACTCCACCACCCGACACAGCCAATCAGTAATGGATTTGTCACGAAAACAACGCGCCAATTAGTTACTTCTTCAGCCCACCGGTGTGCTGGAGAGTAAATCCACAACATTGAAAATTTTGAGCACGACGTTTCGCTGGTAATTACATCCAGCATCATCGGGCGATTTGCCAGAGTAGTGAAGCCATCCACCTGCTTCCGGTCTTAAATAGGGCTACGTAGTAGCGTAGCTTTAGAAAGGTTAACCACGGCCAAGATGCAACAAAAACAAAGGATTTATTTTCCCGGAGCGACGGTGGCGCGCGAGTATGTCGTCCGTGTGTCCAGGTATCCGTGCGCACGAAGCGATTGATGGGCATTGATGAGCGAGTGTGAGCGACGGTGAGCAATGGAGAGGCAACGATTGAGGATGGGAGAATGACGGACGAGCGATGATGCGATGAGTGATGAGCGAGGACAGGTGATGGCAAATTAGGGGAGTGTGAGTGATGGGTTGATCATCATCACAATCAGCTGTGATCTATCAACGGCTGGATGAAGGCCTCCTGATTCTTAATTGAATGTCCACTTTAAAGTTAGTTCATGGTTATTGTCTGTATGTGTTGGCCGATCCAGCGAGGAATGGCTATTGAGGGCCTTGTTGAAAAATATTGAGATCTTGGGACCGCCCCACGTGACCTTGGGAAGGTTCTAGACTCGCCTCTGTCAGTGCGACGTTGAAGTCCATCTTTGTGATTCAGTCTGGCAGGACACCCGGCGGGGCCAAGTGAATTAACGCCCCCACGTCACCGTAACGGGTCGCTACGCGTACACCGCCGGTGAAATAGAAGTTTGACCGCAAACTACTTCCCGTCTTCGGCTGCCACTCCGTCGTTAGCCTTGACCACAAACCACATGTTGGCGCCGTGGTGGGGAGATGTTATCTCCCTTGCCTGGTATACAGGAGGTCGTGGGTTCGATCCCAACCCTGACGCTTGTGTATTTGGAGTTTGCATGTCTCTCTCTGTCTCTCTCTCCCCGTGGTCGCGTGGATTTTTCTCCGGGTCCCCTCCACATTTAGAATCCACGTGCGTTCAGAATATTTGGCTGCTAAAAAATGTCCACCCGACAATGATGAGCCACCACGTTGAGCTATATCATCATATGTGGCCAGGTCGCGTCTGAAAAAGAGCTAGACAGCTCAGTGGGCTTTACCCGGTAAAGTTACAAATATTTCAGGTTATTTCTAAGATAATAACACTCATCGATTCATCGGCGGAATGAATCCGAGGGGACGACGTGTACTTTGTCTCATGTGGCACCCCAGGCTGTGGAATTGGCGTCCCCTTGCCGCTCGCTCCGCTGACTTCTTCACTCGCGCTTTAAAAGACGCAACTTTGCTACTCTTAGTTCTTTTGGTAAAGTCACGTAAGTAAAAAAATTGAAATAAAAATTAATAAAAAATAAAACAATAAAATCATTTTTTTACCTACGTGACTTTACCGAAAGAATTAAGAGTATGAATCCTTGCAGTGACGAAAGCTTCCAATCTAGAATTATGCAACTTTTCGTTCAGGAGATCTTGCTCGTTCTTTGAGTATTTGTTTGGTGTGAGCCTGCAATGTAGTTTTTTTTTACCTCTCTCTGTATAGTGCTTTGTGACCTCCGGATGAAAGGCGCTTTAGAAGTGTAAATTCTTATTATCTTAACGCTCCCTTCCCAAGTGGTGGTTTTCCTCCAGGTTTTCCGGTTTCATTCCCCCCCAAAAAGTCAAAACTCTCATGAATGGAAATGATCAATCATCCCGACGTTAGGACCCTCTTGAAAAAGAGCCTTGGTGCTCGTTAAGGATTAAAAGGCATTATCATGACAATTATAATAATACATGAGACTCTTACTGTCCTGAACAGTCCATATGGAGGGTGGAGTGGTGGCGCAGCAGTTAGCGCACCTTGCTACGGACCCAGCGACCTGAGTTGAATTCACGTCCACGGTAAACATCAGTGGCGAGTGGCACCTGAGCATAGCCTGCGTGACCCTCCACCCCACCACCCTGCATCAATCCAGAATAAAACGTACTTATTGATACTGGAGGAGGAATCCGACGAGCTGTAAAGCCCTTTGATACAGATGTCCAGTATGGGGCAGGTCAGAACGCTACAACAGCAACCCACACTGACCACGTTACTGAAGTATCGTCAAATCCACACTACCAACAGAGCATGGGAAGGAGGGACGCCTTGGATTGACATTATTATAGCTATATAAGTGTATATGTGTGTGTGTGTATAGATAGTGGGGAGCGGTATTGTAGCGGTTAGCACGCTGCGCTCCGAACCTGGCGACCCGAGTTCGATTCCCGCTCACGGCCACGATTATCTTTACTAGTACCGGGCCTCCCCTAGGTCGACTCGGCCTCAATGAGTACCTGGTGCGGTGTGTAAACATCGCCACTGGGGAGATAAAGGCGGTCGGGCGTGGTGCTGGCCACCCACCGCCATGCGTACCGTTCCGGCCTTCATAGGTGCTCGCTAACAGCACTTGCCCCAACAGTCTGCTGAAGGCTATGAGGGGCATATTTGTCTTTGCGTGTATAGACGTGATCCGCAGTGATCCGTGGGTTTTCACCCCCCCCATCACCCCGTGTGCGTTTTTAATCATAGCTAAGCCCCTGAGTTGTACCGATTATGACTGTTCCTGCACCAGCAATTAGCACGGCGCTGCTTGTGCGCAAGTGTGTGTGTGTGAACATCGCGTGGCCACGCATTGCCCTCCCCCCGCCCGCCCCTCCCTACCCCCCCACCCAGGCCCGACTGCTCCGAACCCCCTGGTCAGGGCCGGATTAAGTTTGATGGGGGCCCGAGGCTGTTTTTGGGAGCCGCCCCCCATCCACCTCCCCCCCCTTTGTCCGATTTCTTCCCTGGACCGTTTTACCACCATTGCCACCACCGCTACCGCCACCACCACCGCCGCCACCACCACCACCGCTACGACCGCCACCACCGCCACCACCACCATCGCTACCACCGCCGCCACCACAACCACCGCCACCACCGCCGCCACCACCACCACCGCTACGACCGCCACCACCGCCACCACCGCCACCACCACCACCGCTACCACCACCACCGCTACCACCACCACCGCCGCCACCACCGCTACGACCGCCACCACCACCGCTACGACCGCCACCACCGCCACCACCACCATCGCTACCACCGCCACCACCACCGCCACCACCACCGCAACAACCACCACCACCACCGCCGCCGCTACAACCACCACCGCCACCACCACCACCGCTACGACCGCCACCACCACCGCCATCGCTACCACCGCCGCCACCACCGCTACCACCACCACCGCCACAACCACTGCCACCCGCGCCCCACCGCGTAACGCTCCCCTGGCCCATTCACCTTGGCGATTCCAGTAATGGATTTGTCTTGACGTTTTGTTGTTTGTTTGACTGACTGTGATGTGCGAACTATGAAGCCTAAATCAGAGTCAAAAGGAACAAAGCCGATTTAATTTTGGCGCATTACCGGCAGCAGCGACACACGCAGTGACGCTCTGGCTTTAATGAACGAGTCACTACATTATTATTATATATTTTTTGGGTTGCAATTCCTGCCACGGGGTAACGGTTGGAACACCGGACTTGCAGGCCAGTGGCCACCGCAGCTTCGATGCCATATTTGTTGTGATAACTTTTTTGTTTGCTGTTTGTGCTTTTTCTGTTTTGGTGCCTTTTCTTGATTTGTTCATCATTTTTTTTCTTTTGCTTGGTAGTAGGGTTTTCATTATCTCGGTATGTGCGCCATACGTAGCCAACCGCATGTATGGGATTTGGTCCGTATATATATAAATAATGTACAGCGTTGTGGGATACTGCTGGCGTGAATGATGGTGATCAATTGAAATTATTATTATTATTATCGGATGGCACGGCAGAAGAAACAATGGGGTGAAAGTTTCTCAAATCGCCACACGCCCTCCTCTGTCCAGCCAGCGGCCTGAACGAGTCCACCTCGCTTGGTCGATCAGCAGGTCGACGTGTGGTTGGCCAAAGTGTGGGTAACCTCACTGCCTCCGAGCCGTCCGTCCACCATGGAAGAGCAGGCCCAAGACCACACTGGGGAGAGGGATGGCTCTCGCGAGCTCCCTGTTTGTGGTAGCGCGAGAGGGCAATTGTAGGGCTGCCCCTTTATATTTTTTTTATAGGATGCCTCGGGCTTCAGCCCCCCTTGTGCATTAATCCGGCCCTGGTGGGGGGTGGAGTTTGAGTGAGAAGGTGGGAGGTGAAGGGGGGGTTGGAACTCCAAAGCAGGCGTTAAACATTCAAACACTTTCTGTAAATGATGGAAACCTCATCAGACAGAGCACCCTCGGGGGCAAGGCTTGGCCGTTCCCACCGTGGCCTGGGAGGCCTTGTCCACACGGATCCCCACGGTCGCACCAAACACCGGTGGCTCTAACGTCCAGAGAGGAATCATCTTAATGCTGGCACGTGTCGTAACGGGTACTGCCAGATCCGGCCGTGTCCGTCCAGCGCCCACCGAGCTGTATTGGCTTCCGTTTGCCGAAGGAATACGTTACGAGGTCGCGCCAATTACACACAAAGTGCTTGCCACAAATGAATCACAATACCTTGCTGATCTCGTCAAGAAGCGTAAGCCGTCACGTGAACTGCGGTCATCCTCGCTGTGGCCTTTGGCTAACCATAGAACAAAGACGGTCACTGCATTGCACGCTTTCAGATGCGCTTCCGTGGCCATCTGGAACGCTCTTCCAATATCAGGAATCCACTGGAGGTATGCACTTTTGAAACTAGTTTGTAAACTCTTTTCTTTACTAATGCTTGTTGTGTTTAGTTTGTTGTCCTTACCCCGCACCTTCGATGAGCACGGGTGGCTAGGTACGGTGCGAAAGAAGCTCAACATACAGATGATTCCGAATAAGGACGAAACATGATAATTGGTTCTTTACCCTTCTATCTGGCAACAAAACTGACACCTTTTTGCAAGGAGTCATGTTTGCATAGACCGCAATACCTGCAGTCATAATACAAACAAAAGAACATAACTCTGATAATGTGCACTGTCCTTGAAGTTGATTGGTCCACACCCGAGACAGCTTTCCTTCGAGCCTAGTCTCATATGGGTTGGACCAGATGACGCCAAAAGGCGCACAACTCAAGGACAATGCACCATCAGAGTATGAGAGCTCAGGGCAAGCATCTACACTATGGGGACCTCAGATGCTTGCCCCGAGCTCTCATACTCTGATGGTGCATTGTCCTTGAGTTGTGCGCCTTTTGGCGTCATCTGGTCCAACCCATATGAGACTAGGCTCGAAGGAAAGCTGTCTCGGGTGTGGACCAATCAACTTCAAGGACAGTGCACATTATCAGAGTTATGTTCTTTTGTTTGTATTATGACTGCAGGTATTGCGGTCTATGCAAACATGACTCCTTGCAAAAAGGTGTCAGTTTTGTTGCCAGATAGAAGGGTAAAGAACCAATTATCATATTTTTACTGGCAAATGAGGTCCCCATAGTGAAGGACGAAACAGCTATGCAGTTATCTCATTGTCCAGCCGCTGCCGTGCCCATAAATTTGAATCTTGAGGTCTCAAGCAAGGGGGCCTGCATCATCCCCGAAAATGCCACGTGGGTATTATTCTTTGAAATGGTAATTAATGAATATTCACCAGATATAATACACCGAATGTTTAATAATTTTTTTTTAAAATTCTGCTAAAATAAGCTTGATCATTTGGGGCCACCCGCCTCTCCGCCATCGTCGTAGTTGAAAGTATAAATTCCTTTTCATATTGAAGCAACGCAGGCGGGTTCGTGTTGGCCGCTCGCCGGGCGACGCGGTCTGATTTGCGCGTGGCCCCGTGACCAGGATTTCCTCCGCCACGAGCCGGGGACACGGGTCCATCCTCACGTCCCCGCGCACGATGCTGGCGCATGGCTCGGGAGAAGCCGGCGCTGCCTCTTCGCTTCCCCAACCTCAGTTCAACGCGTGCAGGCTTTCGCGACCAATATTCGAGTACTCGAAGTGTAAATTCCGCGGGGCTTACGCTCCAAGAACACAACCGGCATGCTGTACTAGTAACGAATCGGCACGTTTTGCTTTCCGTGACACACCTTACCAATTGGCCGTGTCGGGTGGTGGCGGGTTTAACGACACATTTATATATTTACACGATCTAACCCCCAAAAAACCTCTGCTATGCTACCTACCCCCCTCCGCGGTGGGGATGATAAACGTCGCCGCTATTTCGATGTCGAGAATTTCGCCACCGGCTTTTCTCCTCCTCCAGCTGGAAAGTTTCAGGCTGCACACCACCCCCCCACCCCCACACCTTCCGCCAACCACGATGCATCCACAGTGATGAGATGTTAACTACCTCGCCTGGTATACAGGCATCGTGGTCGATATCAACCGTGACGCCTGTATATTTTAAGTTTGCATGATCTCCCTGTGGTCGGATGGATTTTTCTCCGGGTCCTCCGATTCCCCCCCCCCCCCCCACATACTGTATATAAACACGCATTTAGAGTATGTGGCTGCTATAAATGTCCACATGATAAGCCACTTTGTTGAGCTATCATTTGTGGCCAGGTCGCTTCTGAAAAAGAGCTATATAGCTCAGTGGATCTCACCTGCTAAAAAAAAAGGAAAAACTAAGTTTAGTTTAGTTGTATCCTGGCTTTAACTGAGCTGACTGCAGTGTGAGAGCTCATAGGTCCTTGGAAGATCTGGAGACGGTCCGATCATCAGTGAGCTATTCTTAGAGGTGAGGCTGCTTTGGCTGTGTCATGTAGCCACCGCATGGCCAAGCAGGTTCTGATTGACCGGACAGAGGGGGCTAAACGGGCGCGACACGGGCTGGAGAAGCAATGGAGCTGATGTGGTACAGAAGAATTTGGAGCTGAGTGGAATTGCTGATGACTGGTCCCGGTGCTGTCAAGGCTGTCCTCTGTGGAGCATGTTCATGGAGGATGCTATTGGGAGTTGGAGGCAGTCACGTTCCAACAACAATGGATGGATGATGTTGGAGGAGCAACCCTCACAACAATGAATGAAGCGCCGGGCGGCTAAAAAGCGGCACTGGGCAGCACATGTGGTGCATCTGCCAATCATCTCAGTCAATCCACCCATGGCACCTGGATCTGTCCCCGTGACCTCCTTGCCAGCGAGCCTTCCACACTACACGCGATGCCCTCAAAGTGCACCTAGCCTGGCACAAGCGTTAAAACACACACGTACGTACACCGCGCGTCTTTTCGCCGTGCCGTTAATTCTATTCGCGCGTGCGTCTTCAGTGACCCCCTTCCCCCCCTGACCCCCGCCTGCACGGGAGCCATCGCGGAGCAGAAACGAAATCCCGAGAGGGGGGGATCACAAAAAGAAAAAAAACCACGAGCGATGCCCCTCGTCCTCTCTCCTTCCTCTCTCCTCCTCGTCGTCTGCCGGCGGAAACTCCGTGGGGAGCCCGCGTGCCGTCGCGGCATCAAAGTCGCCGTGGCGGCAAACGCTCCTCGCCGCGTCGTCTTCCGCGGGCGGCGGCGGCGGTGGCGGCGGCGGCAGCGAGACTTCGCTCCTCCCCGCGCGCGCGCACGGGAGGAAGGATCGGCAAGTCGCTTAATCCGGGAAAATCCCGGGAGGACGAGCGGTGGGGGTGGGAGGGGGAGGATGAAGATGGAGAGATCCATCACACGCTTCCACCCCCGCGGATTCACCCCCCCGCCCACCCTCCATCGCCCCCCCCCCCAACCCCCCGTCTTGTTTTTTAGCAACAAGACCCTTGAAACCCGGAGGTCGAGCGCGCGCGCACGGCACTCGAACGCGGCGATCGAAGTGAGAGTCAAGAGTAACGGGCAGCCCTGACCTCCTATTGAATTTCGCGAGGCTCGACGTGGTAACGATGCCTCAACAACTACCGAGGAATCGGGGGGGGGGGGGGAGAAAAATGTGAGACGCTGCCAATAACTAACCTTCAAGTCAAACATAATCCATTTGATTTATTGTGTGTGTGTGCATGTGTGCGTTATTATGAGTGTTTGGAATAAGTTCTGCGGTCAATCGTTAGGAACGATTTCTTTTCGTTTCCTTCCCGGGTCGAAAATTCTAATTTGTTGTTGTTGTTGTTTCTACGCGTTAATAAAAGCAACATCAAAGGTAACGTTCGTCCAGTTAGCGTTTGACTCGCGCAAATCTCATCGTCAATGCGCGTGTCAACCGTGCGAATAAACACGCGACGCAGAGACAAAACTGAACGGTAAAGAATCACAAGACGAATCGAGAAACACGCGCCGGGCACATTGAGCAGTGGGCGAGGGTGACGATCCATCTCACCCCCCCCCCCCCCCCCCCCGCAGACGACGGAGCTATTTCTGTCTCATGCAAACGAATATTTTCAGTCAGATCTAGAACTTTAACGGAAGCATTTTTGCAAAGCATATTTTGTTTTTACATGTAAATATTTATTCTTTGTCTTGCGTGAGCAACTTTGTCGTCAAATAATTGAAAGTTGACGTTGTCCATTTTTTTGCTACATATTAACGAGTCTTGGAAGGTTCATGTTTTTAAAACCTACATCTTTTGCCAAGTGTGAGATTAATAATCTGCGTGAACAGGTGGCAAGCCTTATGCGTTTCCCTCCCACAGACCCCCAAACCCCAGCCACCACACTGCCACAATAAACATTCATAAGGCAATAATAAAAGGCTCTAGAACCTGCCGGAGGAGGGGAGAAAAAAAACACATATTTAACAAACAAAAAATCATAATTCTCAAACACAACCGCATTTATATTATTCATTAATTCTGCTGGCTCATAGAGATGTCTCCGAGTGCATCGTGGGGGTATTTCCTCCGCCGCGCTACGTTCTTAAGTCCAATCAATTATTCAGCGGCGTCGTTTATATTTCATGGCGCGACGTGTTATTAGAAGACGGGACGCGTAAAAAAAAAAATTAGCCGCTTTATTTTTTAATCTCCCGCTTGTTTTTAGTGCTTTGTTAACCCGTTAAAACCACAAATCACCGCGGAATTGAAAAATAATGCACACCCTTGCGAACGCGCGAGCGGCGATCATTACAGACGTGGAATCGTTTAAACCGCAAAAGATGGTTCTGCGTGGCAGGGCTCGGCTACCAGCACCCGAAAAATGTACGAAAGTACGCAAAGGGCGCGTATAAATGTCCCTCTTGCCGAGGAATTTTCATCGGCATCATTTGCTCCGCCAAATAAAAACTAATTACGGGTCGTGCATCTATGTGTAGGTTACGGATTCCAATGGAATGCACCGAGGCAGATGAAGAGGCCACGTGCTTATGGAAAGTGAACAAAAAAATTAAATCACCTGTCAATCAGGGGGAACAGATCGGACAGCACACGCTAAGGACACGTGTGTGGCATGACTCAAACGCGGTGCACTTTAACAGTAGTGTAGCGGTTAGCGTGCTGCCGCTACGAACCTGGCGACCCGGGTTCGATTCCCGCTCATGGCAAACACCAGTGACGATTATTTGAACCGGGTCCTAGGCCTGCCCTAGGTCGACTCAGCCTCAAATGAGTACCTAGTGCAATGTGTAAACATCGCCACTGGGGAGACAAAGGCGGCCGGGCGTTGTGTTGGCCACTCACCCCCTCGTGTGCCGTGCCAGCCTTTATTGGTGCTTGCTAATAGCACTTGTCCCTATAGTCTGCTAAGGCTATACGGGGGATCTTTGTCTTTGTGTTGTAGTAGTAAATCCACCCCTATGCTCATGGTATAATTTGACACTGAATATTTTCTGGGTTCGCACCGCTGCTATGTGACTTAGTAGGCCCCAGCCACAGCGAGATGAATAATCCTGGATGTGGTGTGCCTGTCGTGGAGATGTTTGTAATGTCGCAGACCTGGATCAGACCCCCGACGAAATTAAAGTCCTGCTCATGCTCTGGCATGTTCTGGTATTGTTTTGGAATGTTTTGGAATGTTCTGGTATGTGTGACTGGTGCGTAACGTACGTTGAGCCGTGTACAACATGATGTCAAGTTTTGTAAAGATGCAGATTCAGGTTGTTAATCTGTCGGTCAGCTGTATAGAGCATACATAGCTGTCAACCCATACGGTTAAGCCGTATTCTTGTACAGGGAAATTGGGTTTTAAGTCCACACGGCATACAGCCGTTTCAATACGGGCACAGAAAAAAATTGTCTATTTGTTTGCGTTTCTCCCTTGTGATGGGAATTTGTAGGATGAACGTTGCGATGTATAAGGGGCACGGGGTGACCAATAAGGTCTGAATTGGTCCGTAATAAGGTAGGGCACTGATAAGGGGTTGACAGATGTAAGTTCGGGGAATTTCAGATTGAAGTCTACGATCCCTTTGACCTCCTTCCTTGCCGTCGTAATGGAACAATCGGAAAACACAACTCACACGTACACTTGTCGTCATGAGGACAACATTTATGTCTGCGCGCAATTCTAAAAAAATTTCATAAAATTTAGTCGTCGGGCATTGAGCAAGCAGCATGGTGTGCAGTCTGCCACGTGAATCGTTGTTGTTGTTTTGAAACGTGTAATTCGTCACGTGTTGATGTTATTACTAACTCACGACTAAGTTGATCGTTTACATTAAAGATAAAACTATTCACCCTCCCGCCACTTCAAGCGATTCCATAATTTGGTGCGATTCAAAGCCACGATTTTTATTCAAGAATCACATTTTTTTGTCAAATTTTTTACCGTCACATGTATTACATACCCTTTGGGTCTTTCGGTTAAGTCACATAGTTAGGAAAAGAATAAAGTAAATACAATTCACGACGTTTCAATCGCAACACAAGCAGGCTGTATTTTTTCACCTGAAGACGATTGCTTGCGTTGTGATCGAAACGTCATGATTTTTTATTACTTAATTATTTTTCTATCTACGTGACTTTATCCAAAGACCCAAAGTGTACACATGTATTACGTTTATGATCTTATTCTTCCGATCCGGTTTGTATATTTTTCGTGAAACGCTTGAGCCCAAATAAGACGTGACATATTCTACTCGGTAAAAGAGCACAACGTTGGGTTAACGTTTGTAGGTGGTTTTAACAGCTGTCCCAACGTATTCGTGAGATTCAGGAGTTGACATTCAAGGATTAATGAAAGCACTGACACACGCCCTGAATCTACGCCAGTTACTATGACCGTCACTCAAGCAATCGCAGGCAATATTCTACATGCACATCTTGAACCTATTGCGATCAGATTCACATCATAAGTCATTGATCATATTGAGGCACAACACCTTAAGGGTCTGATTGGTCACACATTACAACTTGTTCATCCACGCCATAGCATGATCTTATTGATCCACACCATAAATTGTCTTCTTTATCCGCATGATAGCGTATTGATCTCCACCGATCTGCATCACAACTTATTGATCCACACCATACCTTACTCATATTATTGATCGAAATTTCTTATTGAGCCACACCGTAACGTCTCGATCTCATTGATCGATACGCAACAACGGCAATGGCTGCAACGGCAGCAACGACAAACTCTCGCCAAAAAAAAAAAAACCTCTTAGAATCGGACAAAGAGGGCCTTCTGCCAGCGCGTGGATTTGGGCCAATTGTCAATGCGGCGGGTAAGTTAAAAAAAACAAAAACCCGCAAACGGCCAATTTAATTTGTCCATTGATGTGTTTATTCGTTTAGGAGCTCATTTATTTATTTGCCTAATTATTTGTTTACTTTGCGGGCACGCGGCATGTGGGCGATTGGCAGAGTCCGGGGACGAGCCCGCGAAACACTCGGCAAACCCCGGCACTCGCGGGGATATTAGGGATCCATACACGGGGGGGAGGGGGGGCTACAACTGCTGGGGATATCATCACCGAGAGGAACAGCAGCCAACAGACTGAGCCCCCCCTCCCATAGTGCCCCGCCCCCCTCGTCCCCCCTCCCTCTGCCCCCCCCCCCCCCGTCAGCAGAGCCCGTGCCTTGCGACCACGGGGGGTGCTCTGTGTCTAAGCTGAGTTGCTGAACAATGCAGGGGCCCTATTAATAGACAATTCGTTTATACCAATTTCTAATTTATGAGAGATGCTGAGTCGGCCACAATTTGGACCTCCCAATGCAGTGGGACTTGCACCTCCGGGAAAGAAAAAAAACGTGGTTGGGTGGTGCCTTCGGGGACTCGTGTTGGCCGTGTCGGATTGTTTTTCTCTTTTTTCTTTCGTCATCCGGTGATTAAAACTACACGCCGAGATCATGGTCTCAGCTAAGGCGCCAATTGCTGCACGAAAAACACGCCATCATCTTACTCGTGGCTTTGCGACTTCATTCATTCGTTCGGTCACGCCAATTAACATTCGTGGCTTGATATGCGACGTGGACGCAACACTCGGGGTTCAAGTCAACAACGTCCATCTCTCTTCTTGGTTCTTTCGGTAAAGTCACGTAGAAGGAAAATAATAAAATAATAAAACATAATAAAATCATTCTGACGACGTTTCGGCCACAACGCAAGCAGCCGTCTCAGCCGACAGCCATCCTGTGCACGGCCTGCGCAGAATTATACAGGGAAGCACAGCCGCTGCGTTATAGCAACGCAACTCCCCTACAACTCAACGATGCAATTACCCTGCCTGACGGGGACGCGACCGAGGGCCGACGATAACGGCACCCGTGGAATGGCTCGCGCGCCCGTGGCGATTCCACCAATTTCGACCGAGCGGTCTTTCCTCCTCGCTGTCAAGCGTCGTCACGGAGGTTTGCACGTACGTCTGTGCGTTGGACTTCCTTCGCACCGTACGTGGCCAACGTTGTCCGTCGGAGTTGCAGCGACGCCACCCGGGAAAAAAAAATGAGAGAAACGGAGGGAGACAGCTGGATTTTCTTTTTTTCGCCTGGACATTTCTAATATACGGTATCAATAACGTTTTACAACTTGAACAGTAAAAGGCATAAAATGTTTTATGTTACACACGTATATTTCTGCCGCGCGTTTTACGCGCTCGCTTTAAAACGTTTCCGACAATTCCCTCTTTTTGCCAAGAGTTATTTTTTCCTACCCCCCCCCCCCCTTGTTGCGCACGTACAACGTGTCGTGACAAGGCCGTTTCAAGATCGAAAGGCGAGATGAAGGACGAAGAAGCGACAATAATTTGGGGGACGACGGGAATGAATCTGGGACACCGAGTTGCGGGTGGTTGGATGGATTTCGAGAGAGGGAGAGGGCAGGTAATGAGCGTGCAACCAGAGACCGTGAACGGGAGGGCTCCGGACTATGTGGCGACGACGCCGGCTCCTGTTCAGGCGCTAAGTGGATCGACTGCACCACAGCATCGAGAGAGGTGGCGACGGCAGGGCCCTTCATCCAGCAGCGGATCGACGAAAGCCGACGAGGACGACGACGCGTACGTGCGGGCAGGGCGGTATTGCACGACGATGATGGCGGTGATCATGGCTGCTGCTGATGTCAGACAATGCTTCATTCTGGAAGGGAGATGATGGGGGGGGGGGGGGCAGGTGTTTCTCGATCCTTAAACTCTGCGTACATTCAACCCCTAGCGGGTCTCGGGCGGAGGGGGGGGGCGGGCGGCGACTGGCGACTTAACGTACCGCGACAAAACGTGGGCTGGGTGCTGGGGCTGTGCGTGCGTGCACCGCACGGCCCCGCCGGGAAACGCGCCGCGGTCACCGAGGCAGATTTCAGGAATTCGAAATCGCGGCGCGACGGCGGCGGCGGTGGTGGGGAAAGCGAGACGGGGTGGGGTGAGAGGTGGGGGGGGGGGCAACCGGGAGAACGTGGAGAGAGAGAGAGGGGGGGGGGTGCGGAAATTCCTGGGAGAGAAAATGAGAAAAAATGAGAAAGGGGGTGGAGGGAAGGGGGGGGGGGGCGAGGATGTTAAAGGTGTGCTGGGTCAGTGTGCACCGCCTCTCCGAAATGGTTAAGCGCAATCTCTTAGCAATGCGGCGTGCGTAATGAGCTCACCCTGCTGTGCCCGAATTAAAAAGCAACAGGGGGCCCGGCAACATTCAATCCTGCCAGCACAACTCAATAGAGCGCCCGCGATACTTAATTGTTAATGGGTAGAATTTAGACGGAGAAAAATTTCTCGGATTCCTTTGTGCGGCGACGGCGGTACCCGAAAATGACCGATTTCCCCCCCCCCCCCGCCCCCTCCCATCGTCGGAGGGCTGAACCCCACGGGAGACTTGCCCTCTGAAACTTTTCCGACAATAAAAAAAAACCCGCAGCTCACTTATTAACGGCCGATATTAGATTTGCCGGGCGAATGAAAAATAGCTAAGTGTATTAAAACGGGAACGGCAGCTTGCGGGAAATTCTGCTGAATTATTAAACGCGGGCAACTAGCGGTAATTTTCGACACAAGCGTCGGCTTAGGAGCGCGCGCGCGCGTGGGTAACGGATGTTCCCAACGCATTAAAAATCGTTACGGATTTTTTTTTGAGCACGTGTAAAAAATATTATAATAAATAAATAAGGAAATATGGGAGGGGGGGAAGGTTGGGAATTGATTTAACAAATTTGGGTGCAATTTTCTCTAAGTTTACACAAACCGGCGGCGCGCGATTATATTTTTTCGAGCAAAGACCAACCGACCTATCGAGCGATCGAGCGATCCAGCGAGCGAGCGAGCGAGCGAGTGAGCGAACGAGCGGGATAAATAAAAAAAAACAAAGACGCTCTCGCGAACAAGCTTGGCGGAAGAGTGACGAGTAATTTAAGTGCCGCGGTTTCCCGGACAAAACACGCGGGATTGAGATAAATAAGAGTTACGGAGGTCAGCAATAGAGTGTCCCGGCTAATACATCACGGGTCAAGAGGCATCTGCTGCCATTGTGTTGCATTAACTGGCTTCACAAAAGGGGCCCTTCTCCACCCGCCCCTTTTACAAATTAAAAAAAGCTTAATCGGCCACACAATGGCCTACTTGTCGATAGAGCGCCCCTCGGGGGCACCGTTTCTCAACCGATCAAAGGCGGCGGGGTCGCGGCGGCAGCCGAGAGGAGGACTAGCGTCGGGAAAAGTTCCCGGGAAAGCGGCCGACAGTCGCGACGGACGGAGGAGGCCCGGATAATTTCCCCGCGCGGCAACGCGGCCTTCCCAGTCACTTCGTCCTCATTGCGGTTGCCGCTACTGAGAATTATTTTTTTTTTGACGCGGGAATCATGGCGAGAACAAGAATGTCTCACGATACCGGAAGAGGGGAGAACTACGCTTAGGCGCTCTGCCTCGAGTGGCTCGTGGCAAAGCAAGCAAAAGCAAAGCAACAGAATAAAGGGGTCTTTAAACGTCATATTTCTCAGGGCAGTGTCTGCCTTAACAATGGGACACTCTGGGAAAACCAGGACAGGTGGAAACTCTGGGTCCCTCGAAAAGCCCATGTTGAGCCTTCTCCTGGGGTTGCAAAAGCGCCGCTAAACATCGACATTCGCTCATCGAAAGATTACGGAGTTTAAATCCCAGTTAGCAGCCGACTCAGCCCGCCATCACGTCACGGTCGATTAAAATTCGTGCCGCTTTGTTGGAAGGAATTGGTGAGCGCCCTCTGGAGATACTGGACTCCAACATAAGAATGTGGAATTTTTGAAGCTGGCTCAAGGCCGCTAATGGATGTGAGCGCTGCTCAACGGTACAGCGACACTTAACTGCAGTGGAAAAAGTTTGCTGAGCGGAAAAAAAAACACACTTAAGCGCGTTTGTATTTATTACGTGAAGCAAAATAATCATCACGTTATTGGCAGTGCAGGGAACTATAATTCTCAATTGTTTAAAACAAATAACGGGAGACTTTAATAGGTGCGTAAAAACTCACTCGGCATTAGGGTTGGTTTGCCAAAACAATGACACAAGTGTAATGCTTTTTTTCTTCCTTTGTTCGAGCTAAATTTATTTATTATTTCTGTCAGGCACCATTAAAAACATCATGATAATACATTTAAAAAAATAAAACCTCAAAAGGCGTAATAATGAACGAGGATTGCAATAATTCCAACTGCGTATAATGTGGCAGGCTCTCAAATCCGTTCAATTAAAATCAGGTTGAAAACTTAAAGAATACAAAATGAAAGCAGCATTATTGTATTTAACAGGGGCGGTTGGCAGGGGGGGTGGGGGGCAGTTAAAGAAAAGGAAATATTCACAAAAGTAATGATCACCTATCATTGCAATAACTAGGCTGCCAAACTGAGTAATTTAACGGTGTACTTTGCTGCATCTATATATTTGTTCATTTTAAATTACCCTTCACGTGAAAACAAATCGCGTGTGGCCTCTCGGGCTGGGGAATACGTGAACCCGACGGCTCAAGACAGACGCCTCTTGGGCGGGTGTCACCCACAAACCAAATCGCTGCCAAAATAAATTTAAAAACGTGCGCAGAGAAGTCATTTTTATCTCAGAGTATGACATCACTCAGTAAAATAGTATTCCGCGGCGTAATAAACCCCATTTGTAAAATGGAGGTTTCCGCCCGAAAAAATGTCTGTTCGAAAATCTTTCGCGCCACTCTACAAGGACACCGCTTTGCTTTTTTAATTTAAGGGTATAAAAATATATATATAAAAACCGGCGCACGGAACAACTCGTAGCGTGACGCCCGCTCGCGTAAAAATGTTTCGTAATTAATTTTATTCCACCGCGTGCGCCTTTTTCATCGTTGGCCCACGCCGCTACCGCCAGTGTTCTACAAAAGTCGGGGGGGGGGGGTGGGGGGGTAGCGCAATAATAACAAATAGCGGAGTGCCACCTCGAAGCGGCGTAGGCGCCTTTTTAGCGCGCCGGAGAGAAGCAAATGAAAACGGCCGAACAAATGAATGCCCCCGCACTTCCCTTGCCACGCAAGCCGCCTTTGAGAAACTATCCCAGGTCGAGAAATCCGTTACCACGGCAGCTGCAGACTGCTGTTGCCGCTGCGGCTACGCGCTAAACAGAGGCCTGGAGGCAGCCACGCGGACTGCGGGGCCTAATGGCCTAATCACTTATCGTCAAGTCAAGCCAGAGTAACCCCCTCCGATGTGGAAACTGTGGCACGCGAGGGCCACAAGGGTTATTGCAAAACTTTATGGGTTTCAGGCCCCGATGAAAGGCCGGTGGTGAGATTACCTGCTGTTGCTGTTGTTATTGTCGTTGCTTGAGCGGTGATTTTATCGCAACGGTTTTCGTGTCCGCATGCATTTGCTTTGCTGCGTTCGCGGCGGTCAGTGTTTTCTCGCGCTGAGAAAGCGCGCACAGCAAAGTTTCGATATTCCGAATGTCGACGTGACGAAAAATGTATCAGTTGGGGGGAAAATTCACGGGCGGCAAAACAAACGCGACGGTCGTGGCAGCAGCACGAACGCAAGAACGTTTTTTTTCCTCGCCGTCGCGTCTCTCTGCCGTGTCTTTTGGTGGCGTGTCGTTCGGCACGCGCGCCGCACAACGTGGCAGCGGCCCGGATAAGCGGCGGGCTCAACAACACGCCGAGACGTGCGTTGTGATCGCGATGGGCCATCATCTACAGATTTGAATTAAAACCAGAAATAAACTAAAAACACCACAACAGACAGCCAGAACAGCCCTTCCTGCTGAAATAAACTAAATCTGAAAATGTGCCAGGGCCACAAAAGCGCTGTTGCCCACTCGGCGTACGACGATAAACCGGGCGGCACATGCCGGGTCAGAGGAAGGTCAACCGTGATCACGGGATGGCGGAAGGGGTTTTTCTATTTCCCGCTTTCTTTGCCGGCCACAAGCGCACGACGCGTAGCGTAGCGAGCGGGCGCGCGACGCTCAGGGGTTAAGCTGTCACACGCAGGAATGATGCAGTCACCGGCCGAACCCATCTGTTTCCCTGCAAGCTTAAGCAGGTGAGCCCAGCCGAGGACAAAGTTACACTGCATCAACTTATTAGCTGTTCAAGTTCATTTTTTTTTTAAACTGCCTGGAGAGATCGAGGCATTTACAAATGGGTGCTCACGAAATATCTATAAATTTTCTCCAGCCAAACACCTTTTCTCCAGCCTCTCGTGTGCCTTAATGACGCACGCCGAGGCCTTTCTTCAGTCAACGGTCGAGACGTGTCGAGTGGCGAGCGCGCTGCCGTACTAAACCCTCAATTGATGCAAGCGTCCAAATACGACCCGCGTCTTAAGGTGACCGTTAGACCCTTCAGAAGAGAGCCCATCCAGGCCATTTGAAGATGAGGGTGGTTATTAGAGAGAGAGAGAGAAAAATATCCTGGAAACTAAACGTGGACGTGCTATTGTGTAAAGGTGATATAGTGCTTAGTACGACTGCTGCACTTTGAACCCGGAGACCTAAGATCGATTTCCAGATAGGACTCACGCTTCATGACAAGCGACATCTGAACTTGTCCAGAGTGCCCCCTTCATCAATCCACACAAACCAGCATGGTGAAATATGGGCAAATAGCCCCAACCGCCCCCCCCCCCCCCCAGCCTGCCACAGCATCGTGAGGCCTTCGTTAACATAAGTCTATCATTATTATTATGAACATACTCTGGTCGAGACTAAACGACCTCCACCGCGGAGATGGAGCGGTTAAATCAGCTCGCGGACACGAGCTAGGCAGATCGCTGCATTTCAAGACCATGTGATGTGGTGAAAGCTTTTGGAGGTTAATCCAGCAGTAGGTAGACCACGGCTACAAATGATGCAGGCCGATACACATGCCCGAACACACAAGCATGTACGCCCGTTTGTACAGATGATTCCTGCACAAAGACAAATATCAGACCACCAGAGAGCTTTTAACAGACTGTTGGGACAAGTGCTGTTTGAGAGCACCGATGAAAGGCAGAATGGTGGGGGGCCAGCACCACTCCCGGCCGCCTTTGTCTCCCCAGTGGCGATGTTTACACACCGCACCAGGTATTCACTTGAGGCCGAGTCGACCTAAGGGAGGGCCCAGGCCCTATTCAGATAATCGTCACTGGTGCTGGGTGCGAGCGGGAATCAAACTCGGGTCGCCGGGTTCGTAGCGCAGCGTGCGTTCAAAGCTGCTCCACTGCACACACACACACATGCACACACGTGCATGTGCGTGTGTGTGCATGTGTGCGTGTGTGTGCATGTGTGTGTGTGCGTGCGTGTGCATGTGTGTGTGTGCGTGTGCATGTGTGCATGTGTGTGTGTGCGTGCGTGTGCATGTGTGTGTGTGTGCGCAACGGCTGGCTCGCTCGCTGGCTTGCCACACCTTTTCACGTTGACACGAATCGACGCGCTTCACCGAGCACGGCTCCGGGAACTCCCGGAGGCAGATCGGCATCTGCGGGGTAAAATACCGGCAGATGCACGGCTAACGCGCGGGTACAATCTGCGCCAGCGTGCGCCACGCAGCGCGGCCGTATATCTCAACCCGGATGCCCTCCCGCCCGCCCGCCCGCTTGCCAAGAATCTGACCAAGGCCAAATTTTTTTCTTGGTCTCCGTCTCATCATGCCCTCTGTGCCCTCATGCCCTCTGTTTGTGATTTTTTTTTTTACACGCTTTTATTTAATTCTAGATTTGAAGCTTTCGTGACTGCAAGGATTCATATTCTTAGTTCTTTCGGTAAAGTCACGTAGGTAAAAAATTAAATTAAAATTTATTAAAATAAAATAATAAAAAGTAAAATAATAAAAAATCACTTGATGCAGCAAATCTGGCTGTGACGGTCCCACCTGATGACGGAGACTTGTGTTGCCTCTGAAACGTCGTGAATTTTTAGTGTTTTATTTTTATAAAAAAAAAATTCATTTTTTACCTACGTGGCTTTTATTTAACTCACTCTGTCTGTTGTTGTCGTATCCTCAAATCTTGTAACTCAATTTTAACCCATTTCCCAATGTGGTATCGACTGCAAACTTGGTATACTTATGTCATATTGATGACAATACTATATTCTATAATAAAAAATCTAAAAAAGTATTTTTAAACATTCATTTTTATATGTTATGTTTCGGCATGGGTCTAATTGTCCACGCTCAATTGACGGTGGCTGTAAATCACCACCGTCCCCTTTACGTTATGGCAAGCTTCGGGGCCACTTCCTGGAGTAGTGGAGTTCTTCCATTACTAATACGGTACATTTCATTAAAGCGTGTTTTGAAAAAAGTTATTTTAAATATTACTTATTTTCATAACAAAACGCACAATACATTCGCCAATAACAGTGGATTATATAAAACACGTGATGTTTTGGGCAGTGGTCCAGCCCCGATTCCACGTGCCATGAAGAAGGGCCATCGCCCCAACCGTTGCCTATTTCATATTGTTTTTATTTTAAACGCCCACGGTGTGCAATTGCGTCGCGACACAGAAGCAAGAGCGTTGCCAACATTTGGTTGCACTGAGAAGTTTTCTCTCGGTGGACACCGAGTATCGAGCAAACGTTTAGAAAGGCGAAGTTGGGCGTGGAGACTGATTTAAATTAATAAGAAAATTTTACAAATATTAATCTACAACTGAATCATGGGAAAAAAATGAAAGCCTGGCGCGGTGCCCACTGACATTTAGATTAAGTAGATTTTAGTTTGTTGAATGAAATATTTATCTTTTAATCACGGTAACTGAGCACAGGCCCAAATGCCCCAAACAATGGCAGGCGTCCAGTAACAAACAGCACTATTAAAGTTGTAAAAGATATTGGTGCGATTGAGCGGGTGAGTGAGTGGGTGAGTGAGTGGTCGAGTGAGTGGGTGAGTGTGTGTGTACGAGTGATCCTTGTCTTTGTGAGTGAGTGGGTAGGTTAGTGAGTGGGTAGGTGAGTGAGTGGTTGAGTGAGTGGTCGAGTGAGTGGGTGAGTGAGTGTGTGTACGAGTGATCCTTGTCTTTGTGAGTGAGTGGGTAAGTGAGTGAGTGGGTAGGTGAGTGAGTGGGTAGGTGAGTGAGTGAGTGAGTGCTGTGACTCGCAGTGTGGTGGTGGATGGACACAGTGTGGGTGGAAACAAAGAGTCCTCAACAGAGGTAGAGGAATCATCAGGGTCTGCCTCCTCATCTGACCCGATTACATACATCTGCAGACCATTTAACGCTTGCTTACTCATTTCGGGGGATTATAGGTGGTTGTTTTATTTGCCAGGATCAAGAGGGATTTCCACTCTGGATTGTCCACGGAGTGTGGGCCTGTAGCGGAGCGTGTTTGGCACGGGCCCCCGGTGCAATGAATACAATTAGACCCCCTTTCCAATATCCACCACCTCCCCCCCCTCTTCATAGCCCAGTGCCTGAGCCTCTCTGACTCATGGCACGTGGTGCAGGTGCATCGCCTGCACACGAATAAATATGTCACTGGGTTTGGGGGCTGGGATGGAGCCCAGCGTGGTAGGGGGTAAGGGGGAGAGGGGTCATGAACCGATGTTGACGAACAATTCCGTACCGTCGATGTTACAAGCATTTGCACCGAGGTGCATCGTACCCCCCTCATTGGGCCTTGCGGTCGTCGCTAACAACTTGCGACGGGCGGCACCGGAGTGGCCGGCTACGATAAATCTCCCAAATGAACGCGGGCGCATTTCACGAACGCGCCTCTTTGCGCCGTGAAATTTGATCGAATATAACACGAGAGGTTTGGTCGTCATCGTCGGTTGTGGGTTTTTTTTTGTGTGAAGCTTTGCACGCGCCAATAATAGCGCAACGGCACTGGTGGAATCCAGGCCGAGGCCTCTTGGCGCACTCACAACATCGGCCGCCACCTGCTCCGGGCGACGACAACGGTGACATTTTGACCTTCTGGCCGCGGCGACACAAGACACAAATTGCCAACGACAACAACAACAACAAGAACCAACAAGTAACAAACTGAAGACTGGGCAAGCCACGAGCGAGGGGAAGGGCCGCGGGGGGGGAACACTTCTTCTACTCCGTTAAGTGCAGCGGAGCGCAGTCGGTACCCCTGGTTGGCGGCACAATTAGCGGCGCTCGCGAGTGTGGCTGGTAGGGGGGGGGGGGGCCTAACGGTTTAACCGAGAAAAGCGACGGCAAAAACTCGGTCAGTAGCGCGGTGGAGCCGTGCTGAGTAGGAGAGGCTGTTCCCAGGCCCCTACCCCCTCGGCCCGCTCCGGCACAGAGAGGCAGACTCAAGCAATCTCAGCCTCTATTGACACGTAAATGGCGTGAAGCCGACCTGGGGCAAAAGAAAACCTGCAAAATTAAATGTCAAAGCAACCCTCACTCATCCCGTATAGGCCATTTATATTAAACAGCTTAGCAGATTTAGAATTTTCTTCATTTTTTTTCTTTTGCCCACGGTTTTTTTTTATGGGGGGGGGGGGAGAGACTTTTCTTTTAAGGCTTCGTCGTAACGGAGGCGACCAGAAAAAAAAATAAAAAATAAACCACTTGCCGCCCGTTTTTCTTTTTCGTTTGTTGGGTTGCGTAGCAACAAATTTGCTTCTGAAATTTTAATTACTCACTGTCAGTTTTTAGTGTTATGGAAAAAGAGTAAATGAGATCTCCTTCATGCAGCACAGTGGCCCGAACAAAGTGAACAAAGCCAGTCCCGTGTACCGCGTAGGCCCGCATTAATGCGAACGGCGCCCTTAGATTTCCGTAGAAACTCGAAACATTCGTCAATAACCCTAACCTAAAAGGAAAATATATATATAATGGGCGACGTACCGGAGAGATGAAGAAGGATCATTGCCTGAAACGTCGCCTATTGTTTTATTATTTTCATGGCCGCAGTGTTTTTGACAAATTATGTTGAGCATTTTGTATTTTTGTTTGCACTTAAGCGCTGCTGCCAACGCAATGCCGTAAAAAGATGGTTTAGATTTCCGTCGGCCACTGTGAAAATGCGACACTACTGTAGACATTTCTATCACCGCATAACCAGCATTAAGAGCACAATAGAATATATTTAAGTGACTACAAATCTACACAACGGACTTAAAATCTCGCACGACATTTGCAACTGTTACAGCCGGAGTACATTCTACGTGAAGCGGCGGTGTGATCCATTTCATGATCTACATTCCTATTTGTGGATTTGACTCGGTTGTGATAGCCACTGCACAAATGTGTACTTTATAATTTTTTGATGGCAAAATGTTTTGCACCGCGCGAATCGCTCGATGCCCTCGACAACCCCTTGCAAGGCGAGTTTAACCGTCTGGAGGGATTGTCCAGGTGAAATATCGTATTAAAACTAAAATGTTTTAAATTGCATTAAAGATTTTAAAAAACAGCAAGGTTTTCTTTTCCAGACACAATCAAAAAAGAGTTCAGATTTTTTCTGTGTGTGCAAATCCACAAATAGAGCGTCGGTATGCTTTCGTGTTTTATCGTTTGACGTTCGTCACGTTGTTGTCCTCGCATTAAAATCACCGAAAACGAGCGAGCCTGACTCTGCTGATGAGACATTGAAAGTGGAAACCGGTCCCGGGCGTGATTGTATTAAAGCAATGCTGCTGAATAAAATTGCTCTCCCCTGACGGGCAATGTGGTTGACTGATGGGATGTGTAACACAAAATACTCACATTTGTATATTTACGTTGAGAGACAAATATGGAAAGGGGGCATTTGTGTCAACGTATTCAGGGGCAATAAAATGATCAGAGGAAGGCTGTAAAAAAAAGCGAACCAATGGGAGGGAGGGTGAGACCTCACCTTTGTAGAGAGGTTTGTGGGACAATTTCCTCACATTAACAGCCAGAGGATTAAAAACACAACAACAACAACAACTCAATGAAGGAACAGGTTAAACAAAAACACACAAAGGCTGGGTGTGAATGGGGACGTTAGGCGATGAGAGAGGGGGGGGGGGGTACTGCTCGTGAGACGCAGGTGCCCTGTAATTAAAGGCGACTTGGGGGGGGGGGTGGGAAACGGTGATTTTCAAGGCTTTGTTCCGGCCATTGGTCTCTTTACGCGCCTTTTCAGCTTCATTCAGGTGTTACATTCAACCTGGACCCGCCTGGAGGTTATAGTTTTTATTTTATGGCTCACTCGCCCGCCCGCTCTGTCACACGTGGCTGTTTTGTTCGGGGGGGCGGGGGGGGGAGGAGAAAAAACGGAGCCTTCCCTGGGGCTGATCACAGATGGAGCTGTGAGCTCCCGAGTATGACCTCCTCCTCCACCTTCACTTCGCGTAAACTTGGACCCCCCCCCTCCCCCCGTTCAATCAACAATTGACTCCACACCAGTGGCGTGGCGACGGTCGTGGCGTGGCTACCCCCCCCCCACCCAGCGAAGATCAGGTACGTGGGGGGAGGGGGGGGGGAAACTGGAGTGGACGTAAAAAAAAATCCACCCCCCCCCCCCCCCGGCGTTATTCGCAAGGGTTAGGAGGCCATCGCGTGCTGGCGTTTGGGTCCACGTGTTTTTTTTTTGGCCAAAATTCGAAAAATGTCGCCCGCAAATTTCACACGGTAGAGGTTGTCGCCCCCTGCTGGTAGACCGATGCTCCAGGTCACCCTTGCAAATGAGACTCGTGGGCTCAACAAAATGAGCGTAGTTATTACATTAGGCTAATGCAGCATTAAAAACCTAATTGAAGCTTTGAAGAAAAACTTTTTCATTAATTTATTTAGGGATGTTAAATTACCGAAGAGCACAACCCACGGAAACATTGGTTTTAAACAAATATTTCTAGTGTCGATAAATGCTTTGCTTCACATTAAAATATTAAAACCTTTTATGACTACAAACAGATTTGGAATGTCGGCTTCAGAGAAGGAATATCAATCAACCGTTATTTTCTTTCGACAATTTTTTTTTTCTCCTAGTAGATTTGCTTTCATTTTTCGGTCCATAATGCTTTGATTCCAGAATCCAAATGAATATTTAAATCCAGACTTAAAAGTCGACCAATTCAAAGACACCACTTTGCATAATAATTGGGAGTGAGTGTATTTGGCGGGGTGGATATCTTCAACACACCGACTCTTAAATTCACTTGGGGCGTCACGGTGGCTAGGAGATGTTAACTACCTCGCCTGGTATGCAGGAGGTCGTTAGTTCGATCCCGACCCTGATGCCTGTGTATATCAGTGGCGTCACTCGGGTTGGTGTCACCCAGTGTGGTAACTCGTGGCGTTACCACTCATGGACCTCCGCCCGTACCAGACTATACAGAATCCTTAGTAATTGTTTTTGTGATAATGTTACTCGTAAATCGTAATTCCCATATAATCAATGAATGTAATGTCAATAGTAGTGACGTAAACAACTAGCAAAATTATAATGACACCTTTTAATTACAAATATTTCCTTTAATTACGGCTTCATTCTCAAAAAAAGTTATTCATATAGGTAATTACCACGATGTTGTAGCTAAAACACCAGAACACTTGACAAAATCAGCGACTATAAAAACACGAGCAGTGACGAAAGCAACAGTGCGTGCTTGTAGCGCATGCAGACGAGACCACGTGACTCGAAGCGTCACTGTAGTTGGGTAACAATGACGGCTCTGACCGGAGCGCATAGAAGGTCCAAAAAGTAAATTAGCATCGAGTTTTAGCCTTATAGGTTATAGTGATACAGTACGTGTAAGCTGGGCTTGCGAAACATATTTTTGTTGTTATAACTACGGGGATATTTTTAAAAATATCATACATTTCTGCTGAAACACTGCACAACTTTTTTTCTAGACATTCATTTTGGTGTCACTCCCTCTGATGGTGTCACCACCCGGTGCGGTCCGCATGTTCTGCCTGTGGTCACGTGGATTTTTCTCCAGGTTCTCTGGTCTTTCGCCTCCACATTCAGAAATGTGCTTTTAAGAGTTTTTGGCTGCTCTAGATTTGCACCCGATAAGCCACTTCGTTGAGCTATCATTTGGCGGTCACCTTCAATTCGCCAGGATAGTCTTTCTTGCCATAATGTTATGCAATTTTAGTGGGCCTTACCTGTTGAAAGAAAATAAATTGTTTAGTTTAGTACAGGCACAGGTAGCGATGGTCAGATGGCTTCACAGTCAGTGTGCGGAGCTGGCACGACTGAGATCCTGGGTTTGAATCTAGGGCAGCCACCTTGCATTAAACCGATTTCTCAAGTTTAGTGAGTTCATGATCTCGGATGACTGCTCACAAAATAACCCATCATGTTCAATTTGTTTCTGAACTTAATTTGGCTGAATGCCATCTCTGGGAATTAAAAAAAATACGGGTCTGACTGCCATGCGGCAAACGCAACTCTCTGCCGTGTAGAATAGAGGCCACTTGAAGAGATCTTAGAGGTAGATCTGTGATGTCTGCTTCTGCGGGCCGTTGTCTAACACGGAGGGTTGCTTTGCTCTGCGAGATTTCCGAATGTGGTCTCAGTCTCATCACGCCAATTGCGCCATCGGGATAACATCGTGGGGGGGAAAAATACAAAATAAAACAGTTTGTTAAAAAGACACGAACAAGTGCTAAAGATTTAAAGCTGACTGCAGGGATTCATCTTCTTGGTTCTTTCGGTAAAGTCACGTAGAAGGGAAATAATAAAATAATAAAAATAAAACATAATAAAATAATATAATTCTCACGACGTTTCGGCCACAACGCAAGCAGCCGTCCTCAGGTGAAGAACAGGTCTGTCGGAAAGACAGCGTCTGACGCTTTATTATCTCCCTTCTACGCAGAGGTGGGACAAAGTCATTGTTATGCAAGTCCAAGTCGAGTCTGAAGTCATCAAATTCATGACTCGAGTCTGACTCGAGTCCAAGTCACATGACTCGAGTCCACATCTCAGAGGTGGGACAAAGTCATTGTTATGCAAGTCCAAGTCGAGTCTGAAGTCATCAAATTCATGACTCGAGTCTGACTCGAGTCCAAGTCACATGACTCGAGTACCGAAAGAACCAAGAACACGTGCCAAAGAGTCATCCCCTGGGGCTCGGGAGGCTGCTATCAGGTTGGATTGTTGAGCTGGCACTGCTGAGGTCCTGGGTTTAAATCGGGAAGCCGTCCCATGACTCAATCAGTCACTGGTATTGGCCTCAGCCCTGTTCATCGCTAACGGCACCAAACGAAACGCGACGCGGACCGCACGTCACGTTTTGAAATTTGCTCGCCGTGAGCATCCAGAACTGTCGTTCCGGGTCGCCGCGTGGGTCAAGACGGCACCCCCCCCGCCCCCCCCCCCCCTCTCAGGACCGCGCTCAGGACAAGGGCCGGTTGGTTGCACCCGCACGCTCGCACGTCATCCGGACAGAGACGTAAGTGTGACGTCTTTCCGACCGCACAACCCCTGTGCAGTTTTGGAGCACGCGTAGCTTTAGATGATACGCAAGGGTGCTGCCACTGCCGCTGAGTGACGGACCCAGCGAAACATTTCGTTTTTTACGAGAGGTGGGGGCTGGGGAGGTGGGTGGCGGGGGGGGGGGCAGTTTCTGCAATAATTTAGGAGGTGAAATAAAATTGGCTGCAATTTAATTTAAGTTTTAATGTAATAATATTACTTCACTAATCCACGCTGTTCAGCTTGGTTATAACTATGGTCAAATAACTCCAATGGTTGCATTGACTAAAGGGCTGTACGTTTACATTGATTTTCAGTTACTTTAAAATTTGAAATCTTGACTTAAATTTTACTTTGCGTGAAAATCAAACGGTGGTCTATGACATAAAAGGTCAGTCCAAAATAAGTTGGGGAGGGGGGAAAGAGGTAGAGGGGGGGGGGCAACCCCCCCCCTTTCTCCCCACTCCCCACCCCTCCACACGCGTCCTTAGTGCCACGAGGTTGACCTTAACTTGACCTCAAGGCAGCCCTGGAACACAGGGAGCCGATGGGAGTTTATTAGGAGTCAAATGACAGCCTCGGTCATTCATTTGAAGCCATTTATAACATCCAGGGAAGCCTCAGTGAGTTCACAAACTCTTTTTTTATTTATTTTTCCGGAAGATATCTGCGTTGGCAATTTTGGGGGAAGTGCCCCTTTATATGCAGGGGTGCACCATCGAGCGTGGGAGTGTTTTCACGACGAATTTCTGTCGATTGTAAACTTTGCTACGTTTTCTTACGAACGGCCCAGGGGCAAGCATTCACATTCTTACAGTTTTGCTGCACATCTATTGGGCTCAAATTTGTTTAGTTTTTTGTCAGAAAGCCCAGCATGGTTTTGTTTCCCATTTTGCGGAACTGACTTTACCGCTGCATTTTGACTAGAGAGCATGATCAACGCCCCCCTACCCCGACCCCCCATTGCGTGGATTGACGAAAAGCCTGTACGTTTACATTTTATTTTATGTTATAGTAATATAAAAAATATCCAAAGCATAGCGTACATCGATAATTATTCGTCGGTTACTTTCAAATATTACTTTCCGCTGAATTTTGACTAAATAGAATACCCCCCCCCCCTCCTCGACCTTTCCAGCATTGGATGTGCCAGCCCAACATCGCTAATTCCCTGGGTCTCGCTCTCTCGCTTGCTTGCTTGCTAGCTTGCTTCCTCACAAGCTCACCCACTTGCTCACTCACCCACTCATTCGCTCGCTTACACCTGTTGACTCTCTCGCTCACTCGCCCGCTCACCTGCTCCCTTACCCGCTTACCGTCTCACTAGCTCACTCACTCACTCACTCACCCCTTCGCCTGCTCACGATCTCACTCACTCGCCCACTCACTTGCTCACTCACCAGCCCGCCCTCTATCTCACTCGCTCGTTGTGTAAAGCCGGTGGCGGCGGCAGCGGCGGCTACCTCCACAGCCGGGGCTCACGGCCAAAGCCCAGCTGACCCTAGCCCCCGCGATTAACGCAATCGCTCACGTAAAGTGCGGGCAATTAGGCCGCCGATAACGCGCGATAATGGCCCTCTCCGCCTCCGCGCCTCACTCACCTGTTGGCAGCGACGCGAACCGCGAAGCAAAATTACCGCCCGCTCTCTCGTCCGCCTGATCAATTTTTTTAGTTCCCCCCTTCCCTTTTTTTTCCCTGGCCGTTTTTCTATTTTTTTGTGTAATTGCCACGGGTCACTAATTAGCCCGCCGTGCAGAAACCTCTAAGTGGTTCGTGCGATCGTCGGCGGCCGTTGCCTCGCAGGGAAATTTTAGCAGCGCGGCCACTGCCGCCCCCCCCCCCCCCCGCCCGCCCCCCAGCCGCGGATCTTTGTTGCGCGCCGGCGCACGCGGGGATTTCGCTTTCACCGCGGTTCTGAGCGACTTCCTCGGCGTGCGACGGTGGAGGGCTCGCGGGCGTAGCCTGGCACGGCACCCACGCTCGACGCGGCAGCGCCCAGCGTCGGTCACGTCACGCTCGAATCGCGACGGCGTCTCGAGGTTGCGGTCGTATTTTTTTTCAAATAAATATATATTTCGTAAAGGAAAAAGAATGCGTATCACGGGATCACCCTTTCAGCAGAAGCCCCTTTGTCTGAGCAATTGCGGGAATTGCGTCGTACGGACGGTGGCGCAGCAGTTGACGCACGCTGCGCTAGGAATCCGGCGGGCTGATTTTCATTGCCGGCCACGGCTAACATCGGTGGAGGGCGTGTGCCTGAACCGGTCCCGGGCCTCTCCGTCAACGAAACCCGCACTAACCAGCGTGGCGAAGTGCGGTCGAATAAACCCCTGTGACTGACGCAGTATGGAAAGACTTCATCTAACTGTGGATTGAGAATGCTGCGATTATTATTAGTGTATGAGTATAAGAAAATTTTATATTTAACATCATAGCATATTAATTATAGATTTGAAGCTTTCGTGACTGCAAGGATTCATACCCTGAGTTTTTTCGGTAAAGTCACGTAGGTAAAAAATGAATGAAATTAAAATTAATAAAAATAAAATAATAAAAATCACGACGTTTCGGAGGCAACACAAGCTTCCGTCTTCAGGTGAAACCGTCACAGCAAAATATCACTTGATACAGATATTTTGCTGTGACGGTTTCACCTGAAGACGGAAGCTTGTGTTGTCTCCGAAACGTCGTGATTTTTATTCTTTTATTTTTTATTAATTTTAATTTCATTCCTTTTTTACCTACGTGACTTTACCGAAAAAACTAAGAGTATCATAGCATATGTATTAATAAGTTCATAGTATCGGCAATGCATTCTTAATTTAGAAACAGAAAGTGGTTTATGATCTTGTTCCGCCAATTCACATCAGTTTATAAACAAAGACATCAACATCTTCATTATCCTTGCCTTAATATATAATAAATATCTGCAGGCGGAGGGCAGTGGTTCAAGAAACTGATGCCCTCTTGTTTTTATAGCTTTGACCTCAGTTTCGAATTATAATTTCGTAAACTATCATTTATTCAAATTTTACGAATTATATTGTCATTTTAACAAATTTACGCAGGAGAGACATGCTGAGTCATGTGCCTCTTTTTGTCAGGAGGATCCTCCTGCTGCTGCTGCTGCGGCTGCATTGGGCTTTTACTTCAAGACGTTTGAAGCCCCAATTAACGATGAGTTGTGTTTATTACACAAGCGGAGAGGGAACCGGTGCGCCCGGAGAACACACAGTAAGTGACACCACCCCACCCATCATAGCACACGCTTACATATTTAACCTTCCACATCCTCTCTCCGGAGAGTAAGACGCACCACAGACCAGACGCGTGGCCCGGCGTCACTAAAGTAATACAGATCTGGTCACATGTACGCGCACGCATGTACGCACACGCAAATACAAGGATCCCCCGTGTAGCCTTAACAGACTGTTGGGGCAAGTGCTGTTAGCGAGCACTTGTGAAGGCCGGAACGGTACACGAGGGGGTGGTTGGCCAGCACCACGCCCGACCGCCTTTGTCTCCCTCGTGGCGATGTTTACACACCGCGCCAGGTACTCATTTGAGGCTGAGTAGACCTAGGGGAGGCCCAGTACCGGTTCGGATAATCGTCACTGGTGTTGGCTGTGAGCGGGAATCGAACCCGGGTTACCCGGGTCACCGGGTTCGTAGCGCAGCACGCTAACCGCGACACTGCCGCTCCCCACAATGCGCACGCACACACAAACATGCACGTACGCACAGCTACTGGATTATAACACGCACCTCCCAACCTTTGCTTTAAGGTACAGGAGAAGAGTGTGTCTTGTGGTCTAGGGAGAACGTTCCCTCTCTTTATGAAGCTATCGTCTGTACAAGGAGGCTCCTATTTGCATGTTCACCAAACTCGGAGCGTCGATCCTCTCTCTGCCCTGTAGCTCTCTGCTTGCGCGACTCCATCATCTCATAAATAACAAAATAAAGAGTCCTCCATATGCATGCGTCCCGCTGTTCGAACAGCGTTTGGAAGATGCGGTCACGGTTTATACGTTTTACAAATGCACGCTGTGCGTTGTGGTGTTGCAAAGTAATTGCTCACAACCACGTATGAAGAAAATAGCTCCGGTAAATATAATACATCCAGCCTGCGCACCATGAACCTGTCGCAAATGAGTGTTCGCATCGCTTACCGAAAGCGTTGGCATCCGAATGCAACGCAAAATATCTATTGTAAAAAAATTTAAGACGAACAAAAACGAACCATGTTGTTTCGGCACCGTGCGTTTGTCGGGAGACTTTCATTCGATAACGTCGCCCGCGCCGCTGGTCGCCGCGAGCCATCGCGGCGATCGGCACGTCCGCGGTGACCGTCCGCTCGCTCCGTCCACGCCTGTCGGAGCGGGGCGGTCGGGGTGGGGCGTGCGCGGGAGCTATCGGCGGAAGACGGGGGGGGAAATGAAAAAGAGCTTCATAGCTTAATTCTAGATTTGAAGCTTTCGTGACTGTTAGGTGTTTTCGGTAAAGTCACGTAGGTAAAAAAATAAAATGAATAAAAGTAAAATAAAAAATAAAAAATCACGACGTTTCAGAGGCAACACAATCTTCCGTCTTCAGGTGGAACCGTCACAGCACGATTGCTGTATCAAGTAATAGAAATACAGCAATCGTGCTGTGACGGTTCCACCTGAAGACGGAAGCTTGTGTTGCCTCCGAAACGTCGTGATTTTTTATTTTTTATTTTACTTTTATTAATTTAAATTTTATTTTTTTACCTACGTGACTTTACCGAAAAAACCTAAGAGTAAGCTTCACAGCTCATCGGATTCCTCCGGTTTGAATAAAGACCTCCGATTCCGAATCGATCGATGGCGCGGCCCCCAGAGGGAAGGCCCGCGGATGAAGACGGGATCGATCGATGCGAGGCGGCCTTGAGGTGACCTTGTGCGGACAGCAACGTGCGTGCGACGTTGCGTAACCCCCGACATTCGTCAGAATTATCGCCACCGGAGTCGACATGGAAAATGTTTTCGCTGGAAACGAAACCGATTTTCTTCGGCGGCTTCGCAACCTCGGGCCGCGTACAAAAACGAGTTGGTGGGGGGGGAGTGCTTCTCTCCCCCCCGCCCAGCCAGACACAGAGAGTGGAAGGTTGGAGGGGGGGGGGCTCTCGATCTTTGCCCCGTGTCACCACGCACATGGTGAAACCCTGCACGCCCTACCGGCCGGGCCGGGTCGGGCCGCCCAATATTTTTTTCCCCTCTCGATGCCGCTACCACCACCACCACCGCCGCCGCCGCCGCCGCCGCAAACCTGTGTAAACACGGCGCTCCGGAGTGCCGGCCGGCGCGCCGCCCGCTATGGGCCGCCCCCACGCTGGGGCGAGCAGAGGGATTGACGCACCCCGTCATCTCTTCAAGCGCTCGCGACCCCCCAACATCTGGCTTTTTTACCTCGGGGGAGGAGGGGGGCGAGCGCTTTTTTTTTTTTTGAAGCTCCTCTTGATCCACCGTGACCCCGCTGAGAAGGGCTCCGGCGTGGGGGCCACGCGCCACGAGACGGCCGCTTTCCGGCCGCTTCAGCCGTCTCGTTGGGAGTGGGGGGCGGCGGACGGAGGGGGGGGGAGAGGCCTCCGACGCTTCCACCCCGACACCGCAAAGTCAAGAAAGAGAGAAGAGAGAGGAAAAAGAGGGCGGCCTAGGTTTCTGTTCGTTGCCGACGAGGTGAAATCCGGCAACGCGGCCCCGGCGGTCGCTCGCCCCGTCAAAGGCCGCGGAGGAAGTCTCAGGCACGAGCCAACAATCTCGCTCGCGGCGTTGCCATCACGTTGTTTTTTACACCCTGGGCGCTTTATTCGGCCGTGCTGCGGTGAGTTTGCGAGACGGCATCGCCTCGCTGCCGCGCCCCTCCATCGAAGGCCACCGAGAGAAGTTCCGGACGCAACATTCGTCAAAGTCGCTCGTTTCTGCCCGGGACATATTTTTGATATTTGCTGTTGTCGCTTATCTCTCCGGGCATGTGGGGAGACGCTAGGAGACGGGCCCGATTTAATTTCGTTTTATTAACCTTCTTTCAATTCAGAAATAAAAGGTCACCGTGTGTTTATTTTCCTCCAACACCGGCACAGAAAGATTACGCCGCTTCCCAGCGATCGCCGTAATCATAGCGATCGTCAGCTGTGATGTGGGCAGCGATGTGGTGGGGGGGGGAAGGGGGGGGCAGAGCAAGGTGAGAAGAGAATACAGAGGGACGAAGAATAAGAAGAAGAACCAAAGAAGGAAACGCGCAACGGGGCCACAGGAGGATCAACGCAGGAGGAGACGAGCTCCAAAGATATCCTGAAGCCGCCCGGCCGTCAAGCGGAATCGGTTTGCTACGGCGTCAGCTGTCCTCTCGCTCCGGCTCCGCGTCCATGCGACGCGAGCGGCGACGGCCGGAGGAGTTTTAACGCAGAGCTAAACGGATTCGGCAAAAACCACGGCGGCCGCCACCAACAGACTTCTGAACCCAGTTTGCATTGTGTCTGTTTGAACACACACACCAACAACAACAACAACAACCGCCATTCGCTTGTGCCAGGCCATGTGCACCTTGAGGCCACGTGAAGTGTCGAACGCCCGCTGGCAGGAGGTCACGGGGCAGACCCAGTGTTGCCACGGGTCGACTGACCGAGATGACCGAGATGACACACACACCACAGACAGACGCACAGACAGACACGCGCGCACGCGCACGCAATCTAAACTGCAATATTCTTTTCCCCACTGTTTTCCGCAAGAACAAAAAAAAAGATCGGTGGGGGCGGCGGCGGCGGGGGCTGGCGCGCGCGCAAACAGCAAACAAAGAGACTTTAAATCCAGCGCATGCGTTAACGTTTTGATTTACTTGATCTCCTCCAGATTCCACAATGCCACCCATGTCTAAAGGCCCTTTCAGCGGCGCACAAAAAGCAGTATTGCTCTTTGGAGTTTGTTAAACACACAAACGCGAATGGGGGGGAGGAGGAGGAGGGAGGGAGGGAGGGGGGGGGCCGGCGGCGTTGGGGGTGGGGGGGGCAACGGTTAAGGAGTTCCTTTGTCTTGACTGGCGGGCGCGGAGGAGCCGTGAAAAACGTCGTCGTCGTCGTTGTTTCAGGAGCCCCCCCTCCCCCCCGAGGCCACGTCGCGACACGTCGCGCATTGTTACCCCGTCCTCCCCCTCCCCACGGCGGCCACCACAGAGGTCCTCGCCGATGGGGTTCGATCAACAGGAAGATGCTGCCCTTTGTGACGACAGCTCCCCTCCCCCCGCACCCCCCCCCCCCCCCCCCCCACTTTGTTGCAACGTTGCCGCCGCTGATGATGATGATTATTATCATTGTAACGTTTCTGGATTTGTTTGGCCATCTCACCGAGACATAAACTAACAAGAACCAACAAAAAAATACACGGCCAAGCCACCGGCAGCAACGTCGTTCTTTTTCGTGACTGCAGGGATTCATCTTCTTGGTTCTTTCGGTAAAGTCACGTAGAAGGGAAATAATAAAATAATAAAAATCAAACATCATAAAATTACTTATTTTATTGTTTTTATTTTTATTACTTAATTTATTTTATTATGTTTTATTTTTATTATTTTACCGAAAGAACCAAGAAGAACGTCGTTCTTAGCGCACGCGGGATAACGGAGACTAGCAAGGGCGGCGTTTCAGGTGACGGTCCTTGTTCAGAGCAGCGAGGGAGCAGGAATTAAAACAAACACAAAGTTCGCTTGTACCGTTAGGCAATGTAGTTATTTTTACAGGAAATGTAGTTTTTATGGGTTTTGGCTGGAGTTCCCGTTTACATGTTTCTGTTCGTGGCTCGGCAACCGTGATTCGCAAAAGTTTTATTCTTTGCAAGCGCATGCTTTAAAAATTATATATATTGAGCTTTAGTTTGACTGATAAGTAAACTAAAAAATTTATATATATCAACGTGTTTTTTTTAAGTCTATTTATTACATCACACGCAAGATACTGACAAAACGTATTCCTGCAAATAATTTACAAACGAATTCTATTTTTAGTAAATCTAAACAAGCCCGTGAAACGTCACAAATAATTGGCGTGCTCAAAAAATGTACTATTATCGTACATTTATATACTCCACGAAACACTTTAAACTGCTTTAAAGTATCGACTCTAAACATGTCTGTTTGTATAGTCAGTCAAACACATGACTGCCATTGTCATAGGAACTAACCAGGCGTGTGCTAACAGACACGCAACATGTGTACGGACATAAGCCCCCATTATTTTAGCAACCCCCCATTATTTTAGGGATTCCCCCCCCCCCGCCTCCCGCACCTCGATACAATCGCATCCGTGTCTGTCTATTCATGCACACATGTCTCTCCTCCCCCCCCCCCCCCCCCCCCGGTCTCTGTTCTACGCCTGTCCCTCTGCGTATTTAGACGCGATCTACCTACATCGGTGTCCGTCTGGGCCTACTCGGGGCGTGCCTCTTTCTCTCCCTCTCTCTCTCTCACTGCGTCTCTCCGTTCATTCAAGACATTTGAAAATGTTGACGGCTTGCGTCGCGGATGTGTCCCCCTCTAATTGTGCCTTGAGTTGGATTCGTGTCGGCAACCTCACAGAGCTCCCTCCTGCCTTGCACTCTCACCCTCACCGAAACTCTGCTGCTCGGACGTGAACAAGGGTTGAGCACGCACGCCAATAACCAACCGCGTGGCCCTAAAGGAGAAAGTAAAAACGTGGTGGGCAACGTTTCGGGCAGCGGTACCTCTGCGCGACAGAGATGCGGAGAGGCCAAGTGAGATCGAGTGAATGCGGAGGCTGTTCCAAACACCGTTTGGGACATTGTGCGACTGTTGCAGCCAAGCGTACATTCGATACGAACTGGAGGTGTGAGCCGTATAATTATTTCCATCTGTACTAATGCCTTTGACTGGGTGCGATATTTTCCGCTTAAATGCAAACTGTGCTAACGCTGCAATCGATGCAACTGCAATATGCGTGTGCCCGTAACACGTGTGCCCGTAACACGTGTGCCCGTAGCACGTGTGCCCGTAACACGTGTGCCCGTAGCACGTGTGCCCGTAACGCATGTGCCCGTAGCGCGTGTGCCCGTAACACGTGTGCCCGTAGCACGTGTGCCCGTAGCGCGTGTGCCCGTAGCACGTGTGCCCATAGCGCGTGTGCCCGTGACATGTGTGCCCGTAGCACGTGTGCCCATAGCGCGTGTGCCCGTAACACGTGTGCCCGTAGCACGTGTGCCCGTAGCGCGTGTGCCCGTAGCACGTGTGCCCATAGCGCGTGTGCCCGTAACACGTGTGCCCGTAGCACGTGTGCCCGTAGCGCGTGTGCCCGTAGCACGTGTGCCCATAGCGCGTGTGCCCGTGACATGTGTGCCCGTAGCACGTGTGCCCATAGCGCGTGTGCCCGTAACACGTGTGCCCGTAGCACGTGTGCCCGTAGCGCGTGTGCCCGTAACACGTGTGCCCATAGCGCGTGTGCCCGTAACACGTGTGCCCGTAGCGCGTGTGCCCGTGACATGTGTGCCCGTAGCGCGTGTGCCCGTAGCACGTGTGCCCGTAACGCGTGTGCCCGTAACACGTGTGCCCGTAACACGTGTGCCCGTAGCACGTGTGCCCATAGCGCGTGTGCCCGTAACACGTGTGCCCGTAGCACGTGTGCCCGTAGCGCGTGTGCTCGTAACACGTGTGCCCGTAGCACGTGTGCCCATAGCGCGTGTGCCCGTAACGCGTGTGCCCGTAGCACGTGTGCCCGTAACACGTGTGCCCGTAACACGTGTGCCTATAGCGCGTGTGCCCGTGACATGTGTGCCCATAGCGCGTGTGCCCATAACACGTGTGCCCATAGCGCGTGTGCCCATAGCGCGTGTGCCCGTAACACGTGTGCCCGTAACACGTGTGCCCGTAACGCGTGTGCCCATAGCGCGTGTGCCCGTAACACGTGTGCCCGTAACACGTGTGCCCGTAACGCGTGTGCCCATAGCGCGTGTGCCCGTAACACGTGTGCCCGTAACACGTGTGCCCGTAGCACGTGTGCCCGTAGCACGTGTGCCCGTAGCACGTGTGCCCATAACGCGTGTGCCCGTAGCACGTGTGCCCATAGCGCGTGTGCCCGTGACACGTGTGCCCGTGACGCGTGTGCCCGTAGCGCGTGTGCCCGTAGCGCGTGTGCCCGTAGCGCGTGTGCCCGTAGCACGCGTGCCCGTAACATGCGTGCCCGTAACATGTGTGCCCGTAGCACGTGTGCCCGTAACATGTGTGCCCGTAGCGCGTGTGCCCGTAGCGCGTGTGCCCATAACACGTGTGCCCGTAGCACGTGTGCCCATAACACGTGTGCCCGTAGCACGTATGCCCATAACACGTGTGCCCGTAACATGTGTGCCCGTAGCACGTGTGCCCGTAACATGCGTGCCCGTAACATGTGTGCCCGTAGCACGTGTGCCCGTAACATGTGTGCCCGTAGCGCGTGTGCCCGTAGCGCGTGTGCCCATAACACGTGTGCCCGTAGCGCGTGTGCCCATAACACGTGTGCCCGTAACATGTGTGCCCGTAGCGCGTGTGCCCATAACACGTGTTCCCGTAGCACGCGTGCCCGTAACACGCGTGCCCGTAACACGCGTGCCCGTAACACGTGCCCGTAGCACGTGTGCCCGTAACGCGTGTGCCCGTAACGCGTGTGCCCGTAGCGCGTGTGCCCGTAACGCGTGTGCCCGTAACGCGTGTGCCCGTAGCGCGTGTGCCCGTAACGCGTGTGCCCGTAGCGCGTGTGCCCGTAGCGCGTGTGCCCGTAGCGCGTGTGCCCGTAACGCGTGTGCCCGTAACGCGTGTGCCCGTAGCGCGTGTGCCCGTAACGCGTGTGCCCGTAACGCGTGTGCCCGTAACGCGTGTGCCCGTAGCGCGTGTGCCCGTAACGCGTGTGCCCGTAGCGCGTGTGCCCGTAGCCGTGTGCCCGTAGCGCGTGTGCCCGTAGCGCGTGTGCCCGTAGCGCGTGTGCCCGTAGCGCGTGTGCCCGTAACGCGTGTGCCCGTAACGCGTGTGCCCGTAGCGCGTGTGCCCGTAACGCGTGTGCCCGTAACGCGTGTGCCCGTAACACGTGTGCCCGTAACGCGTGTGCCCGTAGCGCGTGTGCCCGTAACGCGTGTGCCCGTAGCGCGTGTGCCCGTAGCACGTGTGCCCGTAGCGCGTGTGCCCGTAGCGCGTGTGCCCGTAGCACGTGTGCCCGTAGCGCGTGTGCCCGTAACGCGTGTGCCCGTAGCGCGTGTGCCCGTAACGCGTGTGCCCGTAGCGCGTGTGCCCGTAGCGCGTGTGCCCGTAACGCGTGTGCCCGTAACGCGTGTGCCCGTAACGCGTGTGCCCGTAACACGTGTGCCCGTAACACGTGTGCCCGTAGCACGTGTGCCCGTAACACACGTGCCCGTAACACACGTGCCCGTAACACGTGTGCCCGTAGCACGTGTGCCCGTAACGCGTGTGCCCGTAACACGTGTGCTACGCGTCGTCACGTGACACGACGCGCGTAGCAGGCGCTTGTCGTGTGACACGTGGGACGCCCTTGCAAATGAGATGGTCCACCTCGAGGGACAATCCTGGGGAAATATGTTTCATTTTTTACTCGATGTTTGTATCTGTTTGCCTCTCTCTCTCTCTCCATATCTCTGTATGTTCACTCTCTCTCTCTCTCCATGTCTCTCTCCCTCCCTGTCTCTGTATGTCGCTCACTCTCTCTCACTCTCTCTCCATGTCTCTCTCCCTGTCTCTGTAGGGTCACTAACTATTGCTCCCCCTTCCCCCCCCCCCCCGATCTTGCACAAAGGCCCCCCCACTGAGCACCAAAACAGCTCCGTGTCAGACACAGACACGGACACAGACACAGCCACAGACACGGACACAGACAAAGAGACAGAGACAGCCACAGACACAGAACAGACACCGACACAGAGACAGACACGGACACTGCCACAGACACAGAGACAGACACGGACACGGCCACAGACACAGAGACAGACACAGGCACGAACACGGACAGAGACTGAGACACAGCTGCGGACACAGACACAAACACAGACAAAGACACGGACCCCGTTGCTTTGCGTGACGGCGAGCCTAGCCCAGCTCTCCCCGGCAGGCACGGAGCCCGGCAGACACAAAGATCCCCCGTGTAGCCTTCAGCAGGCTGCGTTGGGGCAAGTGCTGTTTGCGAGAAGCGCCTTTGAAGGCCGCCACTGTGGCACACGAGGGGGTGGGTGAGCAACGCCACGTCCGGCCGCCTTTGTGTCCCCAGCGGTGACACAAAGACAAAGATCCCCCGTGTAGCCTTGACAAACTGTTGGGGCAAGTGCTGTTAGCGAGCGCCTATGAAGGCCGGAACGGTACACAAGGGGGTGGGTGGCCAACACCACGCCCGACCCCCTTTGTCTCCCCAGTGGCGATGTTTACACATCGCACCAGGTACTCATTTCAGGCTGAGTCGACCTAGGGGAGGCCCAGGACCGGTTCAGTTAATCGTCACTGATGTTGGCCGTGAGCGGGAATCGAACCCGGGTCGCCTGGTTCGTAGCGCTAACCGCTACACTACGTACACGCACACACACGTGCAGAAACACGCGCTTATGCACAAACACGTGCGTGCGAGCACTTGCACACGCACGCACACACGCACGCACACACGCGCACGCACACACGCACACATTCACACACGCACGCACACATGCACACATGCACACACGCGCACGCACACACGCACACATGCACACACACGTGCACGCACCGCCATTTACCAGAGCTGCCCTCGCCGTGACCGCGAGGCCATTTACACTTCACGCGGCACAACATCGCGGCTCGAGCCGCAGAGGCTCGCAGGTGCCGGGACACCTCTCCACTCCTCCTGCCGCCGCCACCCTAACCACCATCATCAACCACCAAGTACAGACATTTTTTTTCACTTTCACCGATTATTACCACTGTTGTTATTATTTTTAATCGGTTTATTATTTCCCGAACTTACGATTTTCACGGTTGGTTTCGTAGGGTGCGGAAGAAGTTCAACAGACATACAAAGACTCCCACAGAGACCCATAGAGTTTGTTGTCCTTTCCCCTGCACCTCCAATTAGCACGGTTGGTTATGTACGGTGTGAAAGAAGTTCACCGTACAAAGGCTCACAAAGAGATCCATCTTCGTGGTTCTTTCGGTAAAGTCACGTAGAAGGGAAATAATAAAATAATAATAAAACATAATAAAATTATTCACACGACGCTTTAAAACGAAATTAAGAGACCCATAGTTTGTTGTCTTTCCCCCACACCTCCAATTAGCACGGTTGGCGATGGTGCAAAAGAAGTTCAACATTCGTGAATTTGGGCAGCACACATCATTGCTAGAAGCGACGATGGTCGAGACTAATAATGGAGTGGCAGCCCAGGAATGGAACGCGTCCGACGAGGGGGCGTCCGCCGTGGAGGAGATGCAGTTTAGGGAAGCCTTCATGCGGCAGTGGGTTGACCACGGCTGATGGTGAGTCTCAAGACTCCTTTTCAGGAGGGTCCTGCTACATTGGGATGTTTTGCCAATTTTATGGAGGTGTTGAATTCGTTTGCACATTTTTATTTTATAAAACTATTGCAAGTTGAATATAATAATTTTTTTACCTCCAGTCCTCTTCAAAGTCAAATCATCAAAAGATATGTTTTCAAACAATATTGTTTTGGAACAAATGGCCAAAAACTGGAATTTGAATGACATTTAACAATGTGTAACCACCACCACCACGCACGCTCCTTTGAACCCCAGCCACGGATAAACCCGGCCCATCATGCCTGCACGGCGGATAAATCATGTACCGCCTGCGTGCGACGTCACTCACGGAAGAGGCCGCCCTCCGCAAAATGAGTGGTGGCCTCGCAACCATCGCCGCTTGTCGGAAATATTCCCGAAAAAAATGTATTTACGAGAAAAAAAATCTCGACTCATGTTATTAGTCGTGTTAAACAAACAAGCATTATATAAGAGCTTGTTGTCGGTCAAAGCGAGTGCATTCAACCGGAGGCGATTGCGAAGCACATTCGGTCGTTTGCTTACTCCTCACGCGCCTGACTGGCAGGTGCATTGAAAACATTACAAATATAAAGTACGTTTAAAGTATATTAATAGAAATCGGTTGCAATGATTAGAAGACACATAGCGGGCTTACGTTGAGCAAAGTGCAGTCAAAGACCCCGTTCGGTGAATGTCTTTATCGCACCGGAGGTACATTCCAGCAGAACACAACGCACAATTCAATACAAATGCAAAACACAATTCGCGAACTCGTTGGGGAAAACAAATACTGATGATGATGATGATCGCGATAATCGCCGTATCTTGAAAGTGGATAATTATCGTGGCCGTGAAACTAAAAGTGATATCGCACGACGGTCAGGGCAAGTGAGCGCACCACACTCATCCCCTCCTCTATTTGAGAACCGAAGCAGGAGAGGGGACTTCTCCACAACTCGGTGCTTTAAATTTCGATTTAAGGCTTTCGTGACTGCAGGGATTCATCTTTTTGGTTCTTTCGGTAAAGTCACATAGAATGGAAATAATAAAATAATAAAAATAAAACAGAATAAAATATTCTTACGACGTTTTGGCCACAACGCAAGCAGCCGTCCTCAAGTGGAGAGCAGGTCTGTCGAGTAAACTCTGTATATCTAGTAGACTCTGTCTACTCGACAGACCTGCTCTCCACCTGAGGACGGCTGTTTGCGTTGTGGCTGAAACGTCGTGAGAATTATTTTATTATGTTTTATTTTTATTATTTTATTATTTCCATTCTACGTGACATTACCGATAGAACCAAGATGATGAACTCGGTGCTTGTCACGTGACGAGGCCGGCGGGACGTCGGCGGCCACTCAAATTGCAAACGCTGCTGTGGCTTTGACGTCTCCCACAGACAACCGGTGAGCGCTGAACCCCGTCGCGAAGCGGGCACGTTGTCGTTTACGTGACAAACCCCTCGCTAATCGGCTGTGTCGGGTGGTGGCGGGTTTAACGACACATTATAATTGCGCTATCTAACCTGGAAAATAAAAAAAACTCTATTGCGGGTGATAAAAACTCTGCTTGTTGACTGCCGGTGGCAATTAATGACAGATCAATTGCAGCGAGGGAGTGGAGTCAAACCAACACTTTATTTAAACCGGGGACCACTCAGACGATGCACATTTCTGCTGGATCCCCCCCTCCTCCCTTACCCGTGGTGACAAAACGCATTCGCTTCTCTCTCTCGAAATACCACAAATACAAAATTATTATTCACCTTGTTGGAACATGAACACTTGTTTTTCATGCCACTGTAACGTTTTTATTATATGCGGGGGGGGGAGGCGGGGGGCATTTAGATCTCAAGAGTTAGGGTAGTATAATCAGGGGAGTTTATGTAACTAAATTTTTGTTTGATTAAACATCATGAATAAAATATGAATGAACGTCCCAAACAAAACGAAAACTAAACGTCGTCGGATCAAGCTGCGTTTGCATCACAGCCACCGCGGGCCCACCTGGAGAACCGTCTGGAACCACACTTTGAGAACTCTAGACCAGTGGTCTAGACCACTGCTCTAGAGTCTAGAGCGGTGATTCTCAAAGTTCGTTACCGGGGACCACACTTTGAGTACCACTGCTCTTGAGTAAAAAAAAAAAAAGTGACTTCCTGCCCAGAGGTTGTTTTGTTGGTTCTCATCTCCTGACGACAGCCCTGAGCCAGTGATGGAAATTCCACATTCTCATGGCGGGGCGAGTCTATCCATAGGATAACCGCCGTTGACTTGATCACAAAGCGGTGTTCGTTTTATCGACCCTCGGAGAGATGATGGGTTGAGTCAACGCCCCCACCACGAATTTAACTGACAAGCTCCGGATTGCGAGGCGTTTGCTCCACCACTGAACCACCTCTGAACCACCTCTGAACCACCGCTGAACCACCTCTGAACCACCTCTGATCCACCACTGAACCACCACTGAACCACCTCTGAACCACCACTGAACCACCACTGAACCACTACTGAACCACCTCTGAACCACCACTGAACCACCACTGAACCACCACTGAACCACCTCTGAACCACCACTGAACCACCTCTGAACCACCACTGAACCACCACTGAACCACCACTGAACCACCTCTGAACCACCACTGAACCACCTCTGAACCACCACTGAACCACCACTGAACCACCACTGAACCACCACTGAACCACCTCTGAACCACCTCTGAACCACCTCTGAACCACCTCTGAACCACCACTGAACCACCGCTGAACCACCGCTGAACCACCACTGAACCACCTCTGAACCGCCAATGAACCGCCACTGAACCGCCACTGAACCACCACTGAACCACCACTGAACCACCACTGAACCACCTCTGAACCGCCAATGAACCGCCACTGAACCGCCACTGAACCACCACTGAACCATCTCTGAACCACCACTGAACCACCTCTGAACCACCTCTGAACCACCACTGAACCACGACTGAACCACGACTGAACCACCGCTGAACCACCACTTAACCACCACTGAACCACCACTGAACCACCTCTGAGCCACCACTGAACCACCGCTGAACCACCGCTGAACCACTGCTGAACCACCACTGAACCACCACTGAACCACCACTGAACCACGACTGAACCACCACTGAACCACCTCTGAACCACCGCTGAACCACCGCTGAACCACCACTGAACCACCTCTGAACCACCACTGAACCACCTCTGAACCACCGCTGAACCACCACTGAACCACCACTGAACCACCACTGAACCACCACTGAACCACCACTGAACCACCTCTGAACCACCACTGAACCACCTCTGAACCACCACTGAACCACCTCTGAACCCCCACTGAACCACCTCTGAACCACCTCTGAACCACCTCTGAACCACCATTGAACCACGTCTGAACCACCTCTGAACCACCTCTGAACCACCACTGAACCACGTCTGAACCACCTCTGAACCACCATTGAACCACGTCTGAACCACCTCTGAACCACCTCTGAACCACCACTGAACCACCTCTGAACCACCTCTGAACCACCATTGAACCACCTCTGAACCACCTCTGAACCACCATTGAACCACGTCTGAACTACCTCTGAACCACCTCTGAACCACCTCTGAACCACGTCTGAACCACCTCTGAACCACCTCTGAACCACCACTGAACCACCTCTGAACCACCTCTGAACCACCATTGAACCACGTCTGAACTACCTCTGAACCCCCACTGAACCACCTCTGAACCACCTCTAAACCACCTCTTAACCACCGCTGAACCACCACTGAACGACCTCTGAACCACCACTAAACCGCCTCTGAGCCAAGCGAAACTCTGGACCGGTTTCACCATTCAGTGTCTCATCACCATCGTCAGAGGCTTGCTTGAGACCAACGCTGAACTTCCTGAAGTTAATGGCGAGGAGCCTCTCTGAGGAGGTTGCGAAGAGGGAGGGAGGGTGAAACTTGCCTCCTCGCATCGCAAAGTCCATCCGGCGGCGAGCGGCGGGCACGGATGGACGGAGGGGCCCGTGCCCCGACGAGGGAGAGGCGGCGTCGCGACGCTCCGTGCACCCAGGGGCGACAGCGCGGCATGCGGACAGGCCCACCGCCGCCGTTATTAACCGCTCGCCCGCAGATAGTGCTACATCAGCGCGCCGCCACCGCCACCGCAGCGGCCGCAGATCCCGGCTGCTCGTGAATACTTAATGCCCGCCGCGCGGCACGGAGCGGCGATATCCCGGCGAGGCCGTGGCCACACTCGGCTAAATCTGGCTTTTTCCCCGCAGAAAATACTTCTTTTATGAATATCTTCTCCCGCTCTCCCTCTCTTTCTCTCCCCCGTTCTCTCTCTCACGCACTCACGCTCCCTGTTGTCAGTGTTATATTTGTATTTCCGTGTAAAGGCAGCGGTTGCCACTGTGGCTGGAAACATGGTGGGGTGGCGGGGGGGGTTAAGATAACGTGACCGGCGTGGCCCTTGAGTTGCGAGCGACTCGCAACTCAAAGGCCACGGCGACTTTGGACGAAGTCCGGGCAGGCGACTTCCGGGAGCGTTCCGGCGTAAAAACGCCGGTTTTCGTATCGGCGACGAAGGTCCGTGCAGTGCGGGCGGGGGGGGGGGGTTGTACGTAGCCAAGCGTGCTAATCAGAGGTGTGGGATTTCTGTCGCGGTGTGACGGTTGGCCCCGGAGACCCGAGTAACCTGCGGAGCCGAGACCAAACAAAACTATTTCTATTTTACCAGGTCATCGCTCAACTAAGTGGCTTATCGCGTGGAAAGGTATAGCAGCCTAATACTCTAAACGTATGTCGTTTTTAAATGTGGAGGGTAAAAACCCGAGGCACCGGAGGAAAAACCACGAGACCACGGGGGAGAAAACGCAAAATCCAAACACACCGGCGTCAGGGTCAGGATCGAATCACGACCTCCTGTACACCGGGCGAGGTAGTTAACATCTCGCCACCGTGACAGTTGCCTTGCCGTGGCTGAGCAAGAGCGGAGTTTCGTCTTTGTTCGTGGGGCAAACAAAAACGAAACTCCGCTTACCGAGAGCCAGGGGATGCTGCTGCTGCTGCCACGGCTGCCATGGCTGCCACGGCGGTGTGACGCTCAGCACGTGATGATCGGCCCACTTTGTGGCTTCTGATAATTAAATGAATACCTCGGTGGGCTCTACCCGGTAAGATACAACAAAAGTTAGTTTAGCTTAATATGCATTTTTTTTTTTAGTACTTTGTACTCCTATCGCGTTTGCGAATTGTTTTGTTGCTGCAACGCTCTGACCCCGACGCCCCTACCGGACATTTGTGAAAAAGAGCTTCACGGCTCATCGGATTCCTCCTCCGGCAACAATAAACATTCACATTCTGCAAGCCGGTGGTCGCCTCCATCTCTCCACGCGGCACGCGGAGCAACGGGCGAGTTCGTTTGAACCACCGCCGCCTCCGCCGAGCCAGCCGTCACGTGCGGCGGGGTAAAGTGTGGGCGTTTTCCCACCCCGTTTCAACACATCTGGCCGGCGTGGTAGAGAAAGCCAAATGTGCTCAAGAGGGGGTGGGGGGGCTCTCTACGAAGCGTCCTTTAGTGGAGGGGAAGCTTCGGCCAACAGCGGCGTTAGCAAAGCGCTTGCGGTGGCTGCACCTTTAGCCGTTCGACCTGTGAGAGATGTGTCACGTAAGCCTTTGGGGGGTGAAGGGGCCGAGCTCGTGGTGAAAATTTCACATTCCTATGACAGCGACAAGTCTATTCTGTCGGACAACTGCTGCGAACATAGCGCAAAGTGTGCTTGTTTAATCGACCGTGGAAAGATGGATTATGATGATGATGATGGAGCAACAAACAAAAAATGGCCGCATCTTTCACACTCCCTTTAAGAGCACATGGCAGGCAGATATTTCAGACAATGGCCCTCCTTCAGCGCAGAGAAAGAAGGGAGAAAGGTTGTAGGTGGTATCGTACACGATGGGGGCCTGAGAAACAGGTGGCAATAGGTTGTTGTGCTGTTTGCCATTTGACGTCCTCTGGTCTAACACTGTTTGAGACGAGGCTCAAAAGAAAGCTGTCTCTGGTGTGGATCAAACAGTTTCAAAGACAATGCATATGTTATCAGAGCATGTTTTTGTTTGCATGTTCACCACAAGTACGTGTGTTTATTGCAGGCATGATTCCTTGAAAAATGTTTCCGTTTGGTGTTTTAACATCTAAACACCTCCTGTTTTATTGCCAGAAAGGGTAAAACCTATTGTTATAAAAGGTGGCAATTTGAAGTTGACAAACGAAATGTACACGTCAGCAGTTTTCCACTGAGCATCAAATAAGCCGTCCACAAGTCAAAGACATGTACGCGCACGTTGATTCACACGAAACGCAAAATTGACAAACACGAAAATTGCCGACCTGCATTTTAGAGAGAAAAAAAATATGTCCGGTGCAGTGCTCATTACCATTCAGATTGATTGGTTATATCTTTTATTTGTTTAATGATATTATTTCATAGATATGTTATTTTATTATCACACTTTGCCGGGTGCAGGCCCGAGGGCCCACAATGCCACGTGGCCAGAAACGGACAGCTCAAGTGAAGGTGCAAGAAACACAAATCGGCACGTTCCTTGAAGTGTGAGCAAGATTGTTTATTATAAAAACTCGGGAAGAAGACGGCACGGCAGGGAATTCCAAAGTGGAGCAGAGGGAGGGAAGAAGCAGAAGTGGTGTGGCTTGCAGTGTCGTGAGTGGGTAGGTGAGTTAGTGTGTGAGTAGGTAGGTGGGTGGGTAAGTGAGTGAGTGAATGGGTGAGTGAGTGGTTAAGTGGGTAAATTAGTGAGTGGGTGAGTGGGTGAGTGGTTGAGTGTGAGTGGGTAGGTGAGTGAGTGTGTGAGTAGGTAGGTGGGTGGGTAAGTGAGTGAGTGAATGGGTGAGTGAATGGTTAAGTGGGTAAATGAGTGAGTGGGTGAGTGAGTGGTGAGTGGTTGAGTGTGAGTGGGTAGGTGAGTGAGTGTGTGAGTAGGTAGGTGGGTGGGTAAGTGAGTGAGTGAATGGGTGAGTGAATGGTTAAGTGGGTAAATGAGTGAGTGGGTGAGTGAGTGTGTGAGTGGTTGAGAGTGTGAGTGGGTAGGTGACCGAGTGTGTGAGTAGGTAAGTGGGTGGGTAAGTGAGTGAGTGAATGGGTGAGTGAATGGTTAAGTGGGTAAATGAGTGAGTGGGTGAGTGTGTGAGTGGTTGAGAGTGTGAGTGGGTAGGTGAGTGAGTGTGTGAGTAGGTAGGTGGGTGGGTAAGTGAGTGAGTGAGTGAATGGGTGAGTGAATGGTTAAGTGGGTAAATGAGTGAGTGGGTGAGTGTGTGAGTGGTTGAGAGTGTGAGTGGGTAGGTGAGTGAGTGTGTGAGTAGGTAGGTGGGTGGGTGAGTGAGTGAATGAGTGAGTGAGTGGTTGAGAGTGTGAATCGGCGAGTGGGTGAGTGTGAGTGAGTGGGTGAGTGGTTGAGAGTGTGAGTGGGTGAGTGTGTGAGTGAGTGGGCGAGTGTTATGACCTCCAGTGTGGTGGCTGAACACAATGTGGAAGAGACAATGGGCTGCGCGCAGTAGTTCGTGCTGTGATCCTATTGACTCGAGTTTGATTCCCCGCCACTGCTAACATGGGTGGCTCATGAACCCACATCACCAACCTGCCTGACCAGCATGACACGATGTGGGGGAGGCCTTCATCCAGCAGTGGATTAAAAGAAAAGTAAAAATGATCCCCAGTTCAAGTTAGCATTGAGCCACTGCTCATTCCTTAATTAGTGCCCTGAACCAGCGGTGGAAATTCCACATTCCTTCGGCAGGGGTGAGTATCTTCATAATAGCACCAGAGGGTTGTGAATTATAATTATTTCTAGATTTTAAGCTTTCGTGACTGCAAGGATTCATGCACTTAGGTTTTTTTCGGTAAAGTCACGTAGGTAAAAAATAAAATTAAAATTTATAAAAGTAAAATAAAAAAAATAAAAAAAATTACTTGATACAGCAATCGTGTTGTGACGGTTCCACCTGAAGACGGAAGCTTGTGTTGCCTCCGAAACGTCGTGATTTTTACTTTCATTAATTTTAATTTTATTTTTTACCTACGTGACTTTACCGAGAAAAAACCTAAGAGTAACGATAATTATCATTATTACTCTAAATGGGATGAGCAAACTCTCGGCTCGAGCCGCCAGTCCGCTCTGCAAACAGCCGAGCGAGCGGGAGGGATTAGCGCCAAACAAACACTGACGACAAGGGCGCGGGAGGGATGGGGGGAGCGACGGCTTCGTCGTAGCCGTCGAAGCCGGCTCAGCCCGCGAGCGCCTGCCGGTGGCGTCGGGGGATCGCAAAAAAAAACCTCGGGCTGCCGTCGCGCCGCAAAGAGCCCCCGCTGGAACGCGTGCATGCATCTCCCCCTCACGTCCGTGGCAAGAACAGCAACATGGAGAGAGAGAGACGCGCGAGTGTGCGTGCGGTCACACGCGCGTGCGCGTGATCCGCCGCACGACGCGGCCGAGCCGCCATCTCGTGGGCCTACGTAACGAGCCGCTGCGCATTCGCGCAGAAAAATATAATAATCTCACGGTAGTTCAGGAATGGTCCCCCACACCGAGTGACAACAAAGTGACAGATACCTCCGGGTTTTTTGGTTAGGTCGTGTAAAAATAAAGAAAATGTGTCGTGAAACCTCCTCCACCCTACGGGAAAGCCTATCTAGATATATATATGAAGTCAGATTTTTTTTTATGAAGACGGGCCCATTGCCAGAAACGTCACCTATCATATAAAAAATATATATTTTAAAGCCACACACACACTGTTGTTACTGACGGACACGTTGCGATGCTTTTTTGCCGCATTCTGCTTTCATCTCGACGGCTAAACGCAGGCCCAATAAACTAACACAAGTCACTATTTGTCCTCCAGACACCGTGACGGCTCTCTCGCGGCCCCATTGCCACCACCGGCGCTGCGGCCGCGTGCGTGGGCCTTCGGGCAAGGCCGACGTCACGCCGGTGGCGGCGGCCGTGGGGGGACCTCCACCGGGAGGTGGTGGACGAGGTGGACCAACGACGGAGACGAGCGCGCGGCGTGATGCACGTGCCGGGTGGATCGTTACGCGTGGCAGGAGTTGCGAGAGTCGGCATCCAACAGTGGATAGTTCGTGCCTGAAGATGATGGTGCTGATGATGATGGCTGGACTCGTATAATTGAAACCACGATCCCCAGTGTCCTTAGTTTCCAGCTTGTTGAGATTCGCTTTCGATGGTGGCCGCACGCACACTTTGGTGAAAGGTTCACGGACGGAGCGATCAACCCCGGTAACGTCACCCTCACCCCTGACCGCCGAGCCGAGAAGATACCTGCCTCACCTGCCCACCCACCTGCTCACTCACGACATCGACTGCCCACGAGGCGATGTCGTCAGAATCGCACCTCCCAGGTGATCGTTAGCACTGCTCGTCTGCCTGATGCTGCTGCCCAAAATCTGGCATCACTACTGCGCCTGCTGCTCCGTCCCCGGCCCTGCTATCCGAGCGGTCGAGTGGTATAAAAAAAATTCAATATATTTTTCAATTGCGCCATCCGTGTCATCATGTCAAGAGATGTAGAAACATCCGTTTGGAAATCGCAGAGAGATCACCGTGTTGGAGATTGAGCCCGGAAGAAGACTTCACAGAACTACATCTGAGGTCACTTCAATTAGGCCTTGTATAATGCCGGCATTTCAAAATAATATATTCTCAAAACATGTAATTCATCCCTTAATTAAGTGAAAAACTCAAACTCATGTCGTGGCTTTTTGTGCACAGTCGTTGGTGGCCAGGCTGGAAACACTCAACTCACTCCACTTGACAACCAATCACAGGCCAGCGAAACCAGGATTCAAACGCAGGTGTCTCAGGGGTGGCGGCTCAGTGGCTCCGACACCTGCGCCACCGGGACACACTCCTGAGTCCGCGCGTGGCCTGGCGTCGACAAGTCCACTCAGCTCAACTAACGAGCCGAGAAATCGACGGTTCGACTCCCCCCACCCCACCCCCCAAACCACCGGGATACACTTGTGCTGGAAATTTACCGAGGCTCGCTGTCTGCTCTCAAAGTGGATGCTAAAGACCCTGTGACATTGTTCTCAAGATTGAGCCCAGATGGGAGAGTCCTTTTCGCCGGTCGTGGCTTTGGTTTTTTTTGCTTTGGCTTTCATCTCGCCCGGAGCAAAGAAAATAATGAGTGGCTCCGCTTGTCTGACGTTGGTGCCATTCATGGAAGGAACGGAGGAGCGCCGGCTTTTGAGACCTCTGACAAGATCGGCCCTTCAAGACAGCGCGGCTGTTAAGCCCACAAAAGGAGCGCACGGGGGGAAAGCTTGAAAACATTTCTCAACGGCGGAACGCGATCGTCAAAGCCAGCAGCCAACACGGGTCAAGAGCTCTGAATGCAAATCGCAGGTCACGATCAAACATAACATTACAGATGGGGGTTTCAAGGACCACCAGGGGACTTTTGCTCAAATCCCCATGGGCCCCCCCCCCCGACACCCCCCCCCCACCGCCTCCCACCCCCTCCCCCACGTCTTAATTACCACGACAGCAGCTATTGTTCTGCCGTTCCTCAGACGGAGGGCACCTTCTTTGTGTCGCTATGCATAAATACCCAGGAAGGCCTGATGGGTAGAACGCCGGCTTTCCGGCCAAATTATTATTATATATATTTGTAATAACACAGTTGTCGCATGATTGGCATTTTGTGCATTGTCGCCACACTGGCATTGTGCGGGGACCGACGCGATTCGGAGCGGGAGGCTCCGCTCGTTTCGTTTTAGTTTGGCAGGACGGGGGCCAGCCAGCCGGCCGGCGGTCCACCGTAATTGGCACGACGGTTCGACCGGCCCTACCCACACCGCACCTGCAGCCAGACCCCCCCGTCGGAGGCAAACAGCATTCAGCATTTTTAAGCGTGGGGCTTTTCCAGAAAGCCAGGCTGGAACGATCTGAGCGTGGGCGTCTTTGGCGATTGAAAACCCTCACGGTCGGAGGGGGCGCGGCGCCCGGCTGAGTCTAAGTTTTCGAGCCGCACCTTGAGCGAGGCCTCTGCCCCTCTCTCCCCCATCGTCGTCACCGTCGTCGGTGAAACACGGGGTTGCAGAGCGAGCGAAACACGGGGCGAGCAATGCAGAGCGAGCGTAACATGGGGGTATGCGGGGCGATGCGGAGGGTGGGCGAGCGACGTCGAGCGAGTCGTGGAGGTGCGACGATTTGTATGGCCGCGCTTGGGCTCCCAGCCGCGTGCAATTTTTGCGCTGCAGCCCATCCTAAATTTCTCCGGCTGAGCTGTCAAGCTGTCAAACGGGGAGACATGTAAATCAAGGGGGTGGGCGTTTAATGCCCAACCCGTGGGATTGTGGGAACGTGGCCGAACAAGCTGTTGACGGTCTCAGCGCAGCGTGGTGTCGCCATGGTGATTAATGAGTGAATCTCTAACCGAGCCTCCTCTGAAGGCGTCAATTCTCCACACTTCCCCCTCCTCCCGGCCTCGCCTTCCCCCCCACCCCCACGCCCCCCACTCTGCTCTCTCCTCTCTCGTTCCCCGCTTCCCCCCTCCCTCCCCATCCGTCCCGTGTCTCCTCCCAGTACCGCTCTGCTACGCGCTCCTTCGCACACCCACCCGTCCAACCCGAGCCCTCTCACCCACCTCCGCCTGCCCGCCGCCACCATCCCCCCAGCCTCCTCCCTGTCGCCCCCCGCTCAAGCAAGCCGAATCGCACCGAAATACGCACGCACGCGCGCGCATCGTATGTGCGCAACATCTCAATTACGGAGAACCGGATGGAACTGGCGTGGACGCTCGTGGCTGTGAAACGTGCGAACGATGGGATGTGACGCAGGAGCCTTTTTTGGCGTCTCCGGCGCAAGAACAGCGCCGCATCACGTGACTGCCGACGGTGGCAGCAGCAAAACAAATTTCATCTCCGATTTCCAACGAAACGCGTTCGAAAAACCTCCCGTCAATTGCAGACTGCGCCTCGAACGTAACAGCGTTGCGCGTGTGTAGTATTTTTTTTTTAGAAAATAAATCATTCCCTCCCATGTAGTGCGATGAGCGTCACTCTCGCACGGCGGGGCCGTCGGGAACGTGCAGCTCCCTCTGACGTGTGGACTGGAGGTCACCTGAAGAAGAAGGTCTTGGAGGTAGCTCTGTGATGTCCGCTTCCGTTGGGCCGTCATACAAAGCACAGCGACGCATTTCTCTGGAAGGGCGCAGAACGGATTTGTTTAATCTCAATCTGTGATGACGATCATAAAAGACTGACGTAAATTTGTGGGAAGATTACACGAAAAAAAAAATCTTTCCCATTGGTTTTATCAAGTTAAATTCATCGCTGTTACGAATGCATTTGCTGTGAAACAATACCTGTTCAACTTTGTAGGAATTAAGCGCTGTATCTAAAAATTGATGGTGACTTCTCTGCTCACATGGGCATTGCAGCATTGGTGCTCATGTGGAGTTTACAGCCTTGAGCCAGTGGTGGAAATTCCTCATTCTTATGGCAGGCGCGAGTCTCTCCACAACGACAACCGCCGTTGCCTTGCTCGCAGAGCGGCATTCGTTTTATCGACCCCGGAGGGATGTTGGGTTGAGTCAACATCTGGACCACGAATTGAACTCGGAAGCTCCGGATTGCGAGGCCGTTTGCGTGTTTCTCGCGTGAGCTTGGTACCGCGGGCCTCATTTGACTGAGAGATATTTGGCCACGCGCATGAATTCGCCCCTTCTTTTATCGCAACATACAAAAGTGACAGGCAAAGTTCACGTCACCTTGTGGGGAGACCTCAACAAAACGCGCACACAAGGTGGCTATGGAACGTGTGCCTCGATTTAAACGAACCAACAAAAAACACAACTTTATACATTTCAGGCCTGGAGTACAACGGCGAGCTCTGCCGGGCCCCTGAATTCGCGGGATTCGTGCGCAACGCGCGGGCGTGGAGGTGACGCGTCCGCCGTGCGGCCCTGAACGCGGGGAGGGCCGCGCGCAGAACCGACGGCGCGTGTCCAAAACGCCGGGGCCCGCGCGCCCACGCACGGCCGGGCCCCGCGGTGAGACCCAATCGCTCCGCCGTCGACCGGGAGGCATGGCCGGCGTGCTGCGGACGAACCTGACAACAGCCTCGCCCACCCTTCACGCCACCGACCCCTCGCTACACCGAATCACCACATCCCCTCCACTACCTTGCCCTCCCCTGTCCTCCCTTCACCAGCCCTCTCCTCCCTCCCGCCCGCCTCTCCTCTACACCTGCCCCCTCTCCTCCCGCCTCTCCTCCCTCCTCGCCCCTCTCTTCCTCTCCCTCGCCTCACCTCTCCCCTCCCCTCCACTGATCTCCCCCCCAACTCCTCTGCTCTCCCATCCTCCCCCCTCCGCTGGTCTGCCCATCTCCCCCCCCCCCACCTCCCCCGCTGCCCTCCCCGCTCCTCCGCCTCGAAAGAAAACTTCACACGGTTGCAAATTTTTCCAGCCGGATCCCCGCGCGGTGCCGGACCCCCCCCCCCCCTCTCGTCCCCCGTCCCCTCCCCCAAACGGCGCCGGAACGAAGAAAGAGTCACCGCGGCCTGCGTGCACCCTCGCGGGGGGAAGGGGGTGGGGGGGCGAGGTGGGGGAAGTGGTGTCGGGGGGGAGAGGGAAGTCCGTGCTCAGCCACTCATTGCTCCGGGTCTCGTTAATGCCCCGACTCGTTTAGAGATGCGGAAAAATATATTTTTTATTTTCACAACCCATGTCCACCAATCCCCTTAACCCCCGCCACCCCCCACACCCACCCACCCGAACCTCCGAAGTTAAATTAGCCTTAAACAAGCAAACGCGGGGCGATGAGACACGGGCTGGGGACGCTGCGAGCGAGACCGCGGTGCACTTAAATAGCGTAATAGGGACATATTTTGTTTCTTTGTGCTTTTTGACTGCGCCGGGCACATCCGTCACAATTGCAGCTGCTTACATTACACCCCGACACGGCTCCCTCCCTCACTCCCTCCCTCCCCGTCCGCACCGCGACATAAATAAAGGCGCAAAAATCACACAATTGGATGCAGGTGACCCCGGGCTCCGCCGCCAATAAATTTAGCCAATTCTACGCATTCCTCGTTGTATTTCTGTGAATATATATATTTTTTAAACACATTCTCGACGGGTGTTTTCTTCCCTTCTCTCTCAGCCGGACAATTACCCCCGGGTCATCCATCGTCCTCGCATTCTCCCTTCCGCGCATGGATCGCCCCGTGGATAAATATTGCACGCTCGTGCGGCATGCGTCCAGCGCCAGCCCGCTCTCCACGCGTGCGTGTGCGCGTCCCGCGTGAACGCCCACTGCGAATAATTGACATGTATGGCACACGCGTGTTACGTGTGCGCATGCGGCCCTGAAGCAGGGCGAGTCAGGGAGCGGCTCGCAATCGGGAAGTCGTGAGTTTCAAATCATCATCCCCCTGGGGTAAGTCACACGAGTACCATTAGATGGGGAGGCGCAGCAGTGGTCGATCCGATGGAGAGACTCGCGCCTGCCGCAGAATTGTGGAATTTCCTCCCAACGGTCCTGGGCTGTATAAAAAGAGATGGAACACAGCCTCAATGACCATTTCAGTAGAAAATATATCTTTAAATAAATATTCGCTTTTACATATGCAATACCAGCTTTTCATATAAATACACATCATTTAACAATAAATATATTTCATATTTTCAAGGCATGAAACACATACAAAAGTAAGTCCACTTTAACTGTGCGTGAGAGGGCTTATTGAGAAGATGTGGTGTGTGATGAATGTGTGCGCGTGTGCGCGCCTACGCATTTGTGCCCGTAACACCGCCGGTAATTACTCTCCTATCCCACTCGCTTAGCACCAACGGCCAACTGCGTGCGGCTGCGAGCCACTCCGGAATTCCTTTTAATTAAGTAACTTTAAGGCGTGCTCCATTACTTTAATTACGCTGCCACCTTCAAGGTAGTTTTTTAAAATCATCCCGGTCCTACCCCCCGCCACCCCTGCCATCCCCGCACACCAAACAAATGAATTCCGGATTGCACGCAAGTTTTTACACGGGACGGCCCAACCGCAAAAAAAAAACGCGCAGCCCGGCCGCCGCGATGTAAACGTTCCGACAATATTTATTTTATTCGCCGCCAACCCCACCGCCCCCTCCCACCACCCCCCAGATCCGAAGAGCGTGCAGGAAATGTGCATTTAAGAGGCAGCGTTTTCCCACTTCATCTCGCTCTTCGTCTGCAGCTCGGCGAACTCCGCAAGGAGGCAGCGGCGCGGCTCGCAAAGCCCCGCAGGAGAAGTGAGCGCGCTCGCCCACCGCTCGCAGAGATGGCCTGTCGCTCTCTGTGCACGCACACGCTGTGACCCCCGCGCTTGCCGATTGCAAATGGCAAGGGTTTGAGACCGCCGCCGCCGCCGCCTCTCCCCCTTCTCTCTGCAAAACAGAAAATGACTTCGCAAACGAAAACTCTTTTTAAATCCTTTATATTAAGTTCACTTGCTTGCTTGCTTAGGACTGTGCAAATCTTTCGGTCGTTTTTTAACCCACTTCCCGTGATCCAATCGAGCTGACATTTTGCACACAGACTCGTTGTGCGTGATAATTTATTTTCGTGAAAATGTTTTTCCAAAATTTTACACTTTTTAGGAAAAAATTAATTATATTTAATTACCAATTGCTTAATGGTGGTAGGCAATCATCTGACCCATAGGTGGCAGCTATCTCAAGCCAGAGGACGAGAGGACTCTAGCCGCCACGCATATAAAGGATTTACAGTGAAAAACGTTGTTTTTACGGGTTAATTTTTTTATTTCGCGCGGTTTGAATGCGCCAGAAGGGATGCACGTTCGCTCGGCGGACGACGGCGTTCAAGTTTTGCGAGGTTCGTGCCGCTAGATGTTGCGCGGTGCCAGCCAAGGGGGTGGAATTCGTCCTCTGCCGTGGAAATGAGCTTCCATGGAGGTGCTGGGAGCTTTTGGCGGTGGCTTAGGGAGGCCGCCTTCATCCAGCAGTGGATTGATCATGGCTGATGATGATGACGATCATGATGGTGATGATGTTACTTTGCAGCGAAGCCGGCGCAACAAGCAGCCACTATTATTCGTGCAGCGCCGACGCAGGAACCCCCCCCCCACCCAGCTCCCTCCCACAGTGCCGGGACCTCGCTTCCCCGAGCGCTGAACGATGGCGGAGGCCTACACGAGCTGTGGGCACCTACCTATACCGCTCGTACGGCAAACGACCAGCAATGAGGGGCCCCAAACCGGCCCGGCGTAGGCCCTGAGTGAGTCTCCACGGCCCCCCGAGTGAGCCTCCGCTGGCCCCCCTGAGCGAGTCTCCACGGCCCCCCTGAGCGAGTCTCCACGGCCCCCCTGAGCGAGTCTCCACGGCCCCCCTGAGCAAGTCTCCACGGCCCCCCTGAGTGAGTCTCCACAGGCCCCCCTGAGCGAGTCTCCACGGCCCCCCTGAGCGAGTCTCCACGGCCCCCCTGAGTGAGTCTCCAATGCCCCCCTGAGTGAGTCTCCACGGCCCCCCTGAGTGAGTCTCCACGGGCCCCCCTGAGTGAGTCTCCACGGCCCCCCTGAGTGAGTCTCCACGGCCCCCCTGAGTGAGTCTCCACAGGCCCCCCTGAGCGAGTCTCCACGGCCCCCCTGAGTGAGTCTCCACGGCCCCCCTGAGTGAGTCTCCACGGCCCCCCTGAGTGAGTCTCCACAGGCCCCCCTGAGCGAGTCTCCACGGGCCCCCCTGAGTGAGTCTCCACGGCCCCCCTGAGCGAGTCTCCACGGCCCCCCTGAGCGAGTCTCCACGGCCCCCCTGAGTGAGTCTCCACGGCCCCCCTGAGCGAGTCTCCACGGCCCCCCTGAGCGAGTCTCCACGGCCCCCCTGAGCGAGTCTCCACGGCCCCCCTGAGCGAGTCTCCACGGCCCCCCTGAGTGAGTCTCCACGGCACGGTCTCCACGGCCCCCCTGAGCGAGTCTCCACGGCCCCCCTGAGTGAGTCTCCACGGCCCCCCTGAGTGAGTCTCCACGGCCCCCCTGAGTGAGTCTCCACGGCCCCCCTGAGTGAGTCTCCACAGGCCCCCCTGAGCGAGTCTCCACGGCCCCCCTGAGCGAGTCTCCACGGCCCCCCTGAGTGAGTCTCCAATGCCCCCCTGAGTGAGTCTCCACGGCCCCCCTGAGTGAGTCTCCACGGGCCCCCCTGAGTGAGTCTCCACGGCCCCCCTGAGTGAGTCTCCACGGCCCCCCTGAGTGAGTCTCCACAGGCCCCCCTGAGCGAGTCTCCACGGCCCCCCTGAGTGAGTCTCCACGGCCCCCCTGAGTGAGTCTCCACGGCCCCCCTGAGTGAGTCTCCACAGGCCCCCCTGAGCGAGTCTCCACGGCCCCCCTGAGTGAGTCTCCACGGCCCCCCTGAGCGAGTCTCCACGGCCCCCCTGAGCGAGTCTCCACGGCCCCCCTGAGTGAGTCTCCACGGCCCCCCTGAGCGAGTCTCCACGGCCCCCCTGAGCGAGTCTCCACGGCCCCCCTGAGTGAGTCTCCACGGCCCCCCTGAGCGAGTCTCCACGGCCCCCCTGAGCGAGTCTCCACGGCCCCCCTGAGCGAGTCTCCACGGCCCCCCTGAGTGAGTCTCCACGGCCCCCCTGAGTGAGTCTCCACGGCCCCCCTGAGTGAGTCTCCACGGCCCCCCTGAGTGAGTCTCCACGGCCCCCCTGAGTGAGTCTCCACGGCCCCCCTGAGTGAGTCTCCACGGCCCCCCTGAGCGAGTCTCCACGGCCCCCCTGAGCGAGTCTCCACGGCCCCCCTGAGCGAGTCTCCACGGCCCCCCTGAGTGAGTCTCCACGGCCCCCCTGAGTGAGTCTCCACGGCCCCCCTGAGTGAGTCTCCACGGCCCCCCTGAGCGAGTCTCCACGGCCCCCCTGAGCGAGTCTCCACGGCCCCCCTGAGTGAGTCTCCACGGCCCCCCTGAGTGAGTCTCCATGGCCCCCCTGAGTGAGTCTCCACGGCCCCCCTGAGTGAGTCTCCACGGCCCCCCTGAGCGAGTCTCCACGGCCCACCTGAGCGAGTCTCCACGGCCCCCCTGAGTGAGTCTCCACGGCCCCCCTGAGCGAGTCTCCACGGCCCCCCTGAGTGAGTCTCCACAGGCCCCCCTGAGCGAGTCTCCACGGCCCCCCTGAGCGAGTCTCCACGGCCCCCCTGAGTGAGTCTCCACGGGCCCCCCTGAGCGAGTCTCCACAGGCCCCCCTGAGCGAGTCTCCACGGCCCCCCTGAGTGAGTCTCCACGGGCCCCCCTGAGCGAGTCTCCACAGGCCCCCCTGAGTGAGTCTCCACGGGCCCCCTGAGCGAGTCTCCACGGCCCCCCTGAGTGAGTCTCCACGGGCCCCCCTGAGCGAGTCTCCACAGGCCCCCCTGAGTGAGTCTCCACGGGCCCCCCTGAGCGAGTCTCCACGGCCCCCCTGAGCGAGTCTCCACGGGCCCCCCTGAGCGAGTCTCCACGGGCCCCCCTGAGCGAGTCTCCACGGCCCCCCTGAGCGAGTCTCCACAGGCCCCCCTGAGCGAGTCTCCACGGGCCCCCCTGAGCGAGTCTCCACGGCCCCCCTGAGCGAGTCTCCACGGGCCCCCCTGAGCGAGTCTCCACAGGCCCCCCTGAGCGAGTCTCCGCAGGCCCCCCTGAGTGAGTCTCCACGGGCCCCCCTGAGCGAGTCTCCACGGGCCCCCCTGAGCGAGTCTCCACAGGCCCCCCTGAGCGAGTCTCCGCAGGCCCCCCTGAGTGAGTCTCTGCCGGCCCCCCTGAGCGAGTCTCCACGGGCCCCCCTGAGTGAGTCTCCACAGGCCCCCCTGAGCGAGTCTCCGCAGGCCCCCCTGAGTGAGTCTCTGCCGGCCCCCCTGAGCGAGTCTCCACGGGCCCCCCTGAGTGAGTCTCCACAGGCCCCCCTGAGCGAGTCTCCGCAGGCCCCCCTGAGTGAGTCTCTGCCGGCCCCCCTGAGCGAGTCTCCACGGGCCCCCCTGAACGAGTCTCCGCAGGCCCCCCTGAGCGAGTCTCTGCCGGCCCCCCTGAGCGAGTCTCCACGGGCCCCCCTGAGCGAGTCTCCACGGGCCCCCCTGAGCGAGTCTCCGCAGGCCCCCCTGAGTGAGTCTCTGCCGGCCCCCCTGAGCGAGTCTCCACGGGCCCCCCTGAGTGAGTCTCCACGGGCCCCCCTGAGTGAGTCTCCGCAGGCCCCCCTGAGTGAATCTCTGCCGGCCCCCCTGAGTGAGTCTCCACGGGCCCCCCTGAGCTAGTCTCCACAGGCCCCCCTGAGCGAGTCTCCACGGGCCCCCCTGAGCGAGTCTCCACAGGCCCCCCTGAGTGAGTCTCTGCCGGCCCCCCTGAGTGAGTCTCCACAGGCCCCCCTGAGCGAGTCTCCACGTCCCCCCTGAGCGAGTCTCCACAGGCCCCCCTGAGTGAGTCTCCGCAGGCCCCCCTGAGTGAGTCTCCACAGGCCCCCCTGAGCGAGTCTCCACGTCCCCCCTGAGCGAGTCTCCACGGGCCCCCCTGAGCGAGTCTCCACGGGCCCCCCTGAGCGAGTCTCCACGGCCCCCCTGAGCGAGTCTCCACAGGCCCCCCTGAGCGAGTCTCCACGGGCCCCCCTGAGCGAGTCTCCACGGCCCCCCTGAGCGAGTCTCCACGGGCCCCCCTGAGTGAGTCTCCACGGGCCCCCCTGAGCGAGTCTCCACAGGCCCCCCTGAGCGAGTCTCCGCAGGCCCCCCTGAGTGAGTCTCTGCCGGCCCCCCTGAGCGAGTCTCCACGGGCCCCCCTGAGTGAGTCTCCACAGGCCCCCCTGAGCGAGTCTCCGCAGGCCCCCCTGAGTGAGTCTCTGCCGGCCCCCCTGAGCGAGTCTCCACGGGCCCCCCTGAGTGAGTCTCCACAGGCCCCCCTGAGCGAGTCTCCGTAGGCCCCCCTGAGTGAGTCTCTGCCGGCCCCCCTGAGCGAGTCTCCACGGGCCCCCCTGAGCGAGTCTCCGCAGGCCCCCCTGAGCGAGTCTCTGCCGGCCCCCCTGAGCGAGTCTCCACGGGCCCCCCTGAGCGAGTCTCCACGGGCCCCCCTGAGCGAGTCTCCGCAGGCCCCCCTGAGTGAGTCTCTGCCGGCCCCCCTGAGCGAGTCTCCACGGGCCCCCCTGAGTGAGTCTCCACGGGCCCCCCTGAGTGAGTCTCCGCAGGCCCCCTGAGTGAGTCTCTGCCGGCCCCCCTGAGCGAGTCTCCCACGGGCCCCCCTGAGCGAGTCTCCACGGGCCCCCCTGAGCGAGTCTCCGCAGGCCCCCCTGAGTGAGTCTCTGCCGGCCCCCCTGAGCGAGTCTCCACGGGCCCCCCTGAGTGAGTCTCCACGGGCCCCCCTGAGTGAGTCTCCGCAGGCCCCCCTGAGTGAGTCTCTGCCGGCCCCCCTGAGTGAGTCTCCACGGGCCCCCCTGAGCTAGTCTCCACAGGCCCCCCTGAGCGAGTCTCCACGGGCCCCCCTGAGCGAGTCTCCACAGGCCCCCCTGAGTGAGTCTCTGCCGGCCCCCCTGAGTGAGTCTCCACAGGCCCCCCTGAGCGAGTCTCCACGTCCCCCCTGAGCGAGTCTCCACAGGCCCCCCTGAGTGAGTCTCCGCAGGCCCCCCTGAGTGAGTCTCCACAGGCCCCCCTGAGCGAGTCTCCACGTCCCCCCTGAGCGAGTCTCCACGGGCCCCCCTGAGCGAGTCTCCACGGGCCCCCCTGAGCGAGTCTCCACGGCCCCCCTGAGTGAGTCTCCACAGGCCCCCCTGAGCGAGTCTCCACGGGCCCCCCTGAGCGAGTCTCCACGGCCCCCCTGAGCGAGTCTCCACGGGCCCCCCTGAGTGAGTCTCCACGGGCCCCCCTGAGCGAGTCTCCACAGGCCCCCCTGAGCGAGTCTCCGCAGGCCCCCCTGAGTGAGTCTCTGCCGGCCCCCCTGAGCGAGTCTCCACGGGCCCCCCTGAGTGAGTCTCCACAGGCCCCCCTGAGCGAGTCTCCGCAGGCCCCCCTGAGTGAGTCTCTGCCGGCCCCCCTGAGCGAGTCTCCACGGGCCCCCCTGAGTGAGTCTCCACAGGCCCCCCTGAGCGAGTCTCCGCAGGCCCCCCTGAGTGAGTCTCTGCCGGCCCCCCTGAGTGAGTCTCCACGGGCCCCCCTGAGCGAGTCTCCGCAGGCCCCCCTGAGCGAGTCTCTGCCGGCCCCCCTGAGCGAGTCTCCACGGGCCCCCCCTGAGCGAGTCTCCACGGGCCCCCCTGAGCGAGTCTCCGCAGGCCCCCCTGAGTGAGTCTCTGCCGGCCCCCCTGAGCGAGTCTCCACGGGCCCCCCTGAGTGAGTCTCCACGGGCCCCCCTGAGTGAGTCTCCGCAGGCCCCCCTGAGTGAGTCTCTGCCGGCCCCCCTGAGTGAGTCTCCACGGGCCCCCCCTGAGCGAGTCTCCACAGGCCCCCCTGAGCGAGTCTCCACGGGCCCCCCTGAGCGAGTCTCCACAGGCCCCCCTGAGTGAGTCTCTGCCGGCCCCCCTGAGTGAGTCTCCACAGGCCCCCCTGAGCGAGTCTCCACGTCCCCCCTGAGCGAGTCTCCACAGGCCCCCCTGAGTGAGTCTCCGCAGGCCCCCCTGAGTGAGTCTCCACAGGCCCCCCTGAGCGAGTCTCCACGTCCCCCCTGAGCGAGTCTCCACGGGCCCCCCTGAGCGAGTCTCCACAGGCCCCCCTGAGTGAGTCTCTGCCGGCCCCCCTGAGTGAGTCTCCACAGGCCCCCCTGAGCGAGTCTCCACGTCCCCCCTGAGCGAGTCTCCACGGGCCCCCCTGAGCGAGTCTCCACAGGCCCCCCTGAGTGAGTCTCCGCAGGCCCCCCTGAGCGAGTCTCCACGGGCCCCCCTGAGCGAGTCTCCACAGGCCCCCCTGAGTGAGTCTCCACGGGCCCCCCTGAGCGAGTCTCCACGGGCCCCCCTGAGCGAGTCTCCACGGGCCCCCCTGAGCGAGTCTCCACGGGCCCCCCTGAGCGAGTCTCCACAGGCCCCCCTGAGCGAGTCTCCGCGTCCCCCCTGAGCGAGTCTCCACAGGCCCCCCTGAGCGAGTCTCCGCGTCCCCCCTGAGTGAGTCTCCACAGGCCCCCCTGAGCGAGTCTCCACGGGCCCCCCTGAGCGAGTCTCCACGGGCCCCCCTGAGCGAGTCTCCACGGGCCCCCCCTGAGCGAGTCTCCACGGGCCCCCCTGAGCGAGTCTCCACGGGCCCCCCCTGAGCGAGTCTCCACGGGCCCCCCTGAGCGAGTCTCCACAGGCCCCCCTGAGCGAGTCTCCGCGTCCCCCCTGAGCGAGTCTCCACAGGCCCCCCTGAGCGAGTCTCTGCGTCCCCCCTGAGCGAGTCTCCACAGGCCCCCCTGAGCGAGTCTCCGCGTCCCCCCTGAGCGAGTCTCCACAGGCCCCCTGAGCGAGTCTCCGCGTCCCCCCTGAGCGAGTCTCCACAGGCCCCCCTGAGCGAGTCTCCGCGTCCCCCCTGAGCGAGTCTCCACAGGCCCCCCTGAGCGAGTCTCCGCGTCCCCCCTGAGCGAGTCTCCGCGTCCCCCCTGAGTGAGTCTCCACGGGCCCCCCTGAGCGAGTCTCCACAGGCCCCCCTGAGCGAGTCTCCACGGCCCCCCTGAGTGAGTCTCCACGGGCCCCCCTGAGCGAGTCTCCACAGGCCCCCCTGAGTGAGTCTCCACGGGCCCCCTGAGCGAGTCTCCACGGCCCCCCTGAGTGAGTCTCCACGGGCCCCCCTGAGCGAGTCTCCACAGGCCCCCCTGAGTGAGTCTCCACGGGCCCCCCTGAGCGAGTCTCCACGGCCCCCCTGAGCGAGTCTCCACGGGCCCCCCTGAGCGAGTCTCCACGGGCCCCCCTGAGCGAGTCTCCACGGCCCCCCTGAGCGAGTCTCCACAGGCCCCCCTGAGCGAGTCTCCACGGGCCCCCCTGAGCGAGTCTCCACGGCCCCCCTGAGCGAGTCTCCACGGGCCCCCCTGAGCGAGTCTCCACAGGCCCCCCTGAGCGAGTCTCCGCAGGCCCCCCTGAGTGAGTCTCCACGGGCCCCCCTGAGCGAGTCTCCACGGGCCCCCCTGAGCGAGTCTCCACAGGCCCCCCTGAGCGAGTCTCCGCAGGCCCCCCTGAGTGAGTCTCTGCCGGCCCCCCTGAGCGAGTCTCCACGGGCCCCCCTGAGTGAGTCTCCACAGGCCCCCCTGAGCGAGTCTCCGCAGGCCCCCCTGAGTGAGTCTCTGCCGGCCCCCCTGAGCGAGTCTCCACGGGCCCCCCTGAGTGAGTCTCCACAGGCCCCCCTGAGCGAGTCTCCGCAGGCCCCCCTGAGTGAGTCTCTGCCGGCCCCCCTGAGCGAGTCTCCACGGGCCCCCCTGAACGAGTCTCCGCAGGCCCCCCTGAGCGAGTCTCTGCCGGCCCCCCTGAGCGAGTCTCCACGGGCCCCCCTGAGCGAGTCTCCACGGGCCCCCCTGAGCGAGTCTCCGCAGGCCCCCCTGAGTGAGTCTCTGCCGGCCCCCCTGAGCGAGTCTCCACGGGCCCCCCTGAGTGAGTCTCCACGGGCCCCCCTGAGTGAGTCTCCGCAGGCCCCCCTGAGTGAATCTCTGCCGGCCCCCCTGAGTGAGTCTCCACGGGCCCCCCTGAGCTAGTCTCCACAGGCCCCCCTGAGCGAGTCTCCACGGGCCCCCCTGAGCGAGTCTCCACAGGCCCCCCTGAGTGAGTCTCTGCCGGCCCCCCTGAGTGAGTCTCCACAGGCCCCCCTGAGCGAGTCTCCACGTCCCCCCTGAGCGAGTCTCCACAGGCCCCCCTGAGTGAGTCTCCGCAGGCCCCCCTGAGTGAGTCTCCACAGGCCCCCCTGAGCGAGTCTCCACGTCCCCCCTGAGCGAGTCTCCACGGGCCCCCCTGAGCGAGTCTCCACGGGCCCCCCTGAGCGAGTCTCCACGGCCCCCCTGAGCGAGTCTCCACAGGCCCCCCTGAGCGAGTCTCCACGGGCCCCCCTGAGCGAGTCTCCACGGCCCCCCTGAGCGAGTCTCCACGGGCCCCCCTGAGTGAGTCTCCACGGGCCCCCCTGAGCGAGTCTCCACAGGCCCCCCTGAGCGAGTCTCCGCAGGCCCCCCTGAGTGAGTCTCTGCCGGCCCCCCTGAGCGAGTCTCCACGGGCCCCCCTGAGTGAGTCTCCACAGGCCCCCCTGAGCGAGTCTCCGCAGGCCCCCCTGAGTGAGTCTCTGCCGGCCCCCCTGAGCGAGTCTCCACGGGCCCCCCTGAGTGAGTCTCCACAGGCCCCCCTGAGCGAGTCTCCGTAGGCCCCCCTGAGTGAGTCTCTGCCGGCCCCCCTGAGCGAGTCTCCACGGGCCCCCCTGAGCGAGTCTCCGCAGGCCCCCCTGAGCGAGTCTCTGCCGGCCCCCCTGAGCGAGTCTCCACGGGCCCCCCTGAGCGAGTCTCCACGGGCCCCCCTGAGCGAGTCTCCGCAGGCCCCCCTGAGTGAGTCTCTGCCGGCCCCCCTGAGCGAGTCTCCACGGGCCCCCCTGAGTGAGTCTCCACGGGCCCCCCTGAGTGAGTCTCCGCAGGCCCCCCTGAGTGAGTCTCTGCCGGCCCCCCTGAGCGAGTCTCCACGGGCCCCCCTGAGCGAGTCTCCACGGGCCCCCCTGAGCGAGTCTCCGCAGGCCCCCCTGAGTGAGTCTCTGCCGGCCCCCCTGAGCGAGTCTCCACGGGCCCCCCTGAGTGAGTCTCCACGGGCCCCCCTGAGTGAGTCTCCGCAGGCCCCCCTGAGTGAGTCTCTGCCGGCCCCCCTGAGTGAGTCTCCACGGGCCCCCCTGAGCTAGTCTCCACAGGCCCCCCTGAGCGAGTCTCCACGGGCCCCCCTGAGCGAGTCTCCACAGGCCCCCCTGAGTGAGTCTCTGCCGGCCCCCCTGAGTGAGTCTCCACAGGCCCCCCTGAGCGAGTCTCCACGTCCCCCCTGAGCGAGTCTCCACAGGCCCCCCTGAGTGAGTCTCCGCAGGCCCCCCTGAGTGAGTCTCCACAGGCCCCCCTGAGCGAGTCTCCACGTCCCCCCTGAGCGAGTCTCCACGGGCCCCCCTGAGCGAGTCTCCACGGGCCCCCCTGAGCGAGTCTCCACGGCCCCCCTGAGTGAGTCTCCACAGGCCCCCCTGAGCGAGTCTCCACGGGCCCCCCTGAGCGAGTCTCCACGGCCCCCCTGAGCGAGTCTCCACGGGCCCCCCTGAGTGAGTCTCCACGGGCCCCCCTGAGCGAGTCTCCACAGGCCCCCCTGAGCGAGTCTCCGCAGGCCCCCCTGAGTGAGTCTCTGCCGGCCCCCCTGAGCGAGTCTCCACGGGCCCCCCTGAGTGAGTCTCCACAGGCCCCCCTGAGCGAGTCTCCGCAGGCCCCCCTGAGTGAGTCTCTGCCGGCCCCCCTGAGCGAGTCTCCACGGGCCCCCCTGAGTGAGTCTCCACAGGCCCCCCTGAGCGAGTCTCCGCAGGCCCCCCTGAGTGAGTCTCTGCCGGCCCCCCTGAGTGAGTCTCCACGGGCCCCCCTGAGCGAGTCTCCGCAGGCCCCCCTGAGCGAGTCTCTGCCGGCCCCCCTGAGCGAGTCTCCACGGGCCCCCCTGAGCGAGTCTCCACGGGCCCCCCTGAGCGAGTCTCCGCAGGCCCCCCTGAGTGAGTCTCTGCCGGCCCCCCCTGAGCGAGTCTCCACGGGCCCCCCTGAGTGAGTCTCCACGGGCCCCCCTGAGTGAGTCTCCGCAGGCCCCCCTGAGTGAGTCTCTGCCGGCCCCCCTGAGTGAGTCTCCACGGGCCCCCCTGAGCGAGTCTCCACAGGCCCCCCTGAGCGAGTCTCCACGGGCCCCCCTGAGCGAGTCTCCACAGGCCCCCCTGAGTGAGTCTCTGCCGGCCCCCCTGAGTGAGTCTCCACAGGCCCCCCTGAGCGAGTCTCCACGTCCCCCCTGAGCGAGTCTCCACAGGCCCCCCTGAGTGAGTCTCCGCAGGCCCCCCTGAGTGAGTCTCCACAGGCCCCCCTGAGCGAGTCTCCACGTCCCCCCTGAGCGAGTCTCCACGGGCCCCCCTGAGCGAGTCTCCACAGGCCCCCCTGAGTGAGTCTCTGCCGGCCCCCCTGAGTGAGTCTCCACAGGCCCCCCTGAGCGAGTCTCCACGTCCCCCCTGAGCGAGTCTCCACGGGCCCCCCTGAGCGAGTCTCCACAGGCCCCCCTGAGTGAGTCTCCGCAGGCCCCCCTGAGCGAGTCTCCACGGGCCCCCCTGAGCGAGTCTCCACAGGCCCCCCTGAGTGAGTCTCCACGGGCCCCCCTGAGCGAGTCTCCACGGGCCCCCCTGAGCGAGTCTCCACGGGCCCCCCTGAGCGAGTCTCCACGGGCCCCCCTGAGCGAGTCTCCACAGGCCCCCCTGAGCGAGTCTCCGCGTCCCCCCTGAGCGAGTCTCCACAGGCCCCCCTGAGCGAGTCTCTGCGTCCCCCCTGAGCGAGTCTCCACAGGCCCCCCTGAGCGAGTCTCCGCGTCCCCCCTGAGCGAGTCTCCACAGGCCCCCCTGAGCGAGTCTCCGCGTCCCCCCTGAGCGAGTCTCCACAGGCCCCCCTGAGCGAGTCTCCGCGTCCCCCCTGAGCGAGTCTCCACAGGCCCCCCTGAGCGAGTCTCCGCGTCCCCCCTGAGCGAGTCTCCGCGTCCCCCCTGAGTGAGTCTCCACAGGCCCCCCTGAGCGAGTCTCCGCGTCCCCCCTGAGCGAGTCCCCACAGGCCCCCCGGTGCGAGTCTCCGCGTCCCCCCTGAGCGAGTCTCCACAGGCCCCCCTGAGCGAGTCTCCGCGTCCCCCCTGAGCGAGTCTCCACAGGCCCCCCTGAGCGAGTCTCCGCGTCCCCCCTGAGCGAGTCTCCACAGGCCCAATGCAAACCCCCTTCCCTGCGATCGCAACCCCCAACGCTCGCACTCCCCTCTGACAGCCAAGGGGTCAAAGTTCAAATGACTAGAACACCAAATCGCACGCGGAGACTGTGTCGAGGGCAAACGCGCGTGAACACGCACACGCGCACACACGCGCACGCACATACGCGCGCACACACGCGCGCACACACAAGCACGCACGCGCGGGCATTTGGCTTTGGGCGCGCGCGTGCCACTCACAGCGCTACCCGCCCGTGCATATTTATTTAATTCCCTCCGTTATTTTATTTCCCTGCCAGTGTGTTTCCACTGTTAGTGCGGAGCGCGCTCCATCTATACAGCTGGTCTATGGCTCACTAGGGCGGCATTCGTGAGTGAGCGTTAGGCCTGCCGCTGCGCTGGCCTTCCCCAAACATACCTTGCGAGTTATTAGTCCGCATGAGTGCGAAAATAACTCACTGTTGTGCTTGCTAATGGCCCGGAATTAACCCCTTCACCTGCGATTTCCCGTGTAAGCGGTGGTGAGATTTGAATGAAGGTGCCGGCAGTTTTTTTTTCCTTTCTTTAGCGGGAAAGAGAAATCGGCGGGCGTCGCGACGGGACGCGGGGAGGGAGAGAGGGGGGGGGGGGGGACGATCTCCTGGAAGAGCGCGGCGGTCTGGGAGTGCTCGCGGCGCGAAGTTTCACCGGCCTGGGTTCCCCCTGCGCCCGGCAACGTGCAGACCGGGGGGCGCCCCCATCGGAAAGCGTTAAATTGCATAAATAGCGAGAAAAAAAAAAAAAACCTGATTAAGCCCGTAATGGCACGAAAAATACGTTTGCTATTTTCTTTTAATGGTCGTGGAATGGGTTTCCGAATAACAGCGCGGGTGCGAGCGTTTCTTTTTTTTTTTGCGCGCATCTCCGCCGTAGCGCACACGCGCGCGCGTGTGTCGGCTCGTGTTTTTAAAAAGGAAGACGCTCAACCCTAATAGGTATCCCCTGTCGGGTCATTAGAGTAAACCTGCAATTTCTGCGGTGGGAGGAAACTAACATTACGATGAATTGACCTAATTGAAATGAAGGGTTTTTTTTTTTTTACGCATGGGCATGACGCGATTCCCAGCACACAGGCAGAGCGCCATGCTATAGATGGCACTGTGATACCGCGGATGACCCACGTCACGGGAGACACCGTGGCCGACACCCGGCGGCACAGACAGCCGCAAGAAAAAAAAACGCAACGGGGTGTACGAAAAAAATGTTCTTCGTCGCCCAGGGCCCAGCAAAGTTTCAAGCGCGTCCCGCCGCTCGGCAAGCGATGAGTCAGCCGCGTAATCGCGGGAACTGTAGCTCAGCGCGTAGTGCGGGCGGCTTGCAGCCGGAAGGTTTGGCGAGTTCAAACCCTGTTTGGGAGATGACTGATCTAACCGTCGTCCAATCTGGTGTCGATAAAAAAAATTAGTTGCCGCTTTGTTGCGGGAAGGCAACGGCGCTCGTCCCGTGGACCGACTCGCCCCGCGTTCGAACAGGTGAGGACATTTCAACCGGTGGCTCAGAGCTGTGAACGGGAGATTGAGCATGCTCTTTGGTTCTTTCGATCGATAAAGTCACGTAGGTGAAAATTATTATAATAATAAAATAAAATAACATATAAATGAAAATAACTCAATTAAATCACGACGTTTCGGAAGCAACACAAGCCTCCGTCATCAGGTAGGACAGCCGTAACAATATATTATATAAGGCAAGAGGAGGGGGGGGGGGTTGGGTTGAGTGCCACCAACCAATCACCAACGGCCGGTGAAAACAATGCCGGAGCTGGGAGAGGTATTTTCACCCACGTGACTTTACCGAAAGAACCAAAGAGTTTGGATCCTTGCGGTCACGAAAACTTCAAATCTGCCTACCAAAGCCATTGCACAGGTTGGTAACGTGAGAATGCATGCCGGTTGGTGGGAAAAAAGAGCGGGGTTTGGGCAGGGTGCATCGTGGCGAGAAGGTATGATGGTCGATGGTCAGGAAAAAGTCTAATGGAGTGGCAGCCAAGACAATGGCACGATGGAATCGGGGCGCAGATTGCTACATTTAAGGATCACGAGAGGCGGCAATGGCTTGGGAAGGCCTTCATCAAGCAGTGGAATAACTACGGCAAGTGATGATGATGATGTGGAGAAATAGTTATTTGGAAGTGGCCGAATGGCTCAGGGGTCAAAAGGTAACAAGACAGCACCGTTGAGACCCTGGGTTGGAGTCCAGGTTACGGCCGCCTGTGATGTATCCAGCTTCTCAAAGTGGACCAAGAAGATGGTCTCAGCCCAGTTACAATGAATTTCCATACGTAAATATATACGGTCATATTAACGTTGGGTTTTCAATTAATTTGCCAGCTCTGAGAATTAACTTGGGTCAATTTAACTGACGAGTGAACACATTCCTGCAGAGGGAGCTGGTAGGAACGTTGGGTTGCTCGGTCAATGGCCAGGGTCAACGGCGGCATGGTGTATTCCGCAAATATGGCCGACTGTGAGGGCGGGCACAAGCCGGCGTGAGTAGGTTAAACGTTGAGTTTTATAAGGACACCACGGGGTGACCAGCCCCTCCCCACCCAGCCTCACCCCTTCCACCCCCCACCCAGCCCCTCCCCACCCTCCCCACCCAGCCCCTCCCCACCCTCCCCTCTCCACCCAGCCCCACCCCTCGCATTTTTGGATGCACGACGGACAGACGGACACAATAATCCCCTGTGGGCTGGTGGAACCAGGTGGTTCCTACCAGTATGATCCAACTATCGATGCACGAGTGGACAGGGTCAAATTTACACATCACATTTGCGAACGCGATTGTAGCCCACACCTAATCTTCGCCACTGACGTACGTGGCCCCATGCCCGTTTTAAGCACGGGGAGGGCACACAAAGTGTCGCTTCACCGTAAGAGCACTGCTCGCCTTTTCCAAAGCCGCACGTCAGATGTGTTCTGCAACGAAGCGAAGCAGATAGACCACATCCCTTTGCACGTACGTGCACGTGTGAAAGAGAAAATTTGAAGCTCATCGGATTCCTCCAGTATGAATACGTACGCATGACGAGCTTCTTTCGCACCGTACGTAGCCGACCGTGCTAACTGGAGGTGCGGGCAAAGGACAACAAACTGACCGCAAACTGATTCTGATTTTATGAGCAGCTGAACGGGGAGGGTCCTAGTTATTGTCCAGATGACTGCCTGGGAATACCAAGTGCTCTGGGGTACCGGGCATTGTAGGCTTTGGCTGCGAAGTGGCCAGGAAACGGCAGCACTGTGAATTAAGTCCATCTGTGTGGCGATTTGAGTGTCGCCAGGCGCGCGTCAAAGGAATTGATTCCTCATGCTGACGATGCACGCGCTGACGAGTGCGAGGGTATGACTATTTATCAACGTTGCAAACGATATGCAACTGACATTGTAATGCTACATTGAGGCTAGTGGAGTGAACTAAACACGACGAACGAAACAGACGAAAGAAAATCAAATACAAACGAGGCAGTGAAAGTAAAGAGAACCACGGTGGTGAGATGTTAACTACATCGCCTGGTATACAGGAGATTGTGGGTTCGACGCCTGCTGTATATGTGGAGTTTGCATGCTCTCCCCGTGGTCGCGTGGATTTTTTTTCCGGTTTTTCCCTCCACAATTAGAAACACGCATTTAGAGTATTTGGCTGCTAAAAATGCCCACGTGATGAGCCACTTTCTTTGTTGAACTATCATTTGTGGCCAGGTCGCTTCTGAAAAAGAGCCATACAGCTCAGTGAACCTTTTCCTCGTTAAATATTGCACTCTCCGTGTCTTCTCTACGTCTGCGAATCGAAATGTCTCGGAGCGCAGATCGCACCCCCCCCCTTATTGGTAGCTGCCCCTGCGTGGCACAAAGGTCACCCGATGCCTGACCCGTCCGAGGGCTTCGGGCCCCGTGGAATTGGCCAGACTTCCCAACGTAGCGAGGCACCTGCCGAACGTGAGCGTTGAGATCAAGCGAAGCTTATCCCGGATAAACGAATGGCTTTACTATCATTATTATTGCTGTTGTTATTAGCCGTGTGAGTCGCTCACCAACGGTGCGCGAGCTCAGCGAGAACATCCTTGTTGATATCTTCATCTCGCAGCTACACCCAGCAGTGGCATCTCTACAGGCGCACTTGTAATTAAAAATGCTTTAAAAGGCCGATGCGGAGATGCAATCTGCAGAAATGCGAAATGCAAATTGACGCCGTATATTAAAGGCTCCGCCGCAGAATTTATTGAATTAGTTTATTTCATTATTTTAATCCTCGAGTGGTAATCATGGCACCTAAGGATTAACCGCCTTCGCGCGACGGAACATCGAGCCAATGAAACTTGACGCGCCGCGTAACGAGCGGCGTGCCGAGCGGCACGCGTCGATTAGCGGGATCTGGTGGAGCGTCGCCACGGCGCGGCGGATGGACACCGCCGGGCCGCGTGGCACCGCGGCGGCGAGGATGCGACGGAGACAATGCCGTGACGACGACGACGATGACGCGACTGCGACGTGTCGTATCGCTCCCGCATTCACGCTGCGTAACACTGCAGGGGTCTAACAGGTGGCCGAGGTTGCCACGGAAGGACAACTTTGAGCAGGCCCTGCCGCGATTCCCTAGGCTTGAGACGTGGGAGTTGAGTCGGTCTCCCGAGGCCGCAATCCGCCCGACCGTGGCATTCCCTCCCATCGTTTACCGTTCCCACCCAAAGTTAATCATGTCTCCGATTGGCACGGCTGGCTATGTACGGTGCGAAATGAAGTTCAACATTCATACATACATACGTGAAAATCTTGCTTCGCTCGAGAAATGTGTGTTATCTCTGCAACTATTATCCATTACGATAATGTTGATGGCGCTGTTTGTTGTTGGCCGCTTGGCATTTTGGGCCTTTGGTTACTGTGCCACTGCTGTGCCGGCTGTGACGGTTGTGCCGCTGCACTCATCCCCGGAGTGAAACGTCGGATTGCTTGCCAAACAACGCGCGGAGAGCGGCGAGAAATGACGGCGCACGAAAGAGAACCGACATTAAATCTGTGTTTTCACTTGATTCCTTTGTATTTCGAAACGTATTTGTTTCTGAACGAGAATTTCTCTTCGTAGTAGGGCGCGTGCGCCCTCTAGTGTGGATCAAAGAGATTGCTTTTGACATGACCTCAGAAGTAGTTCTGTAATACCTCCAGCCACAGGCCGTTTTCTTTACAACGCACGGACGTGATGCTCCTGCTCTGCTCTGCTCCCCGTGAGCCGCACCTCCAGTTAGCACGGTTGGCTACGTACGGTGCGAAAGAAGTTCAACATACACGCATACATAGAGACGCGGCGTCTCATTCGAATAAAACTGGAAGGACACAAAACATTTATAATGCACGACTACAAGCTGGTCCGAAGCTGCTTGCGTGCTTGCGTGCACGCTTGCACAAACGGTACTTTGATAATATCCGTCTGGAAACACTAAAACACACACCTATTATATGGGTCTGGAAACACTAAAACACACACTTATTATGTCATGCATAGACTTTCAGGATCATGATTCAAAACTGGTTTCTTTTGCTTTCGACCACGTGGGTATATTGTAAAAAAAACTAATTTGACCAAGTAAGGCCCACTGAGCTATGTAGCTCTTATTCAGACGTGATCTGGCCACAAATGATAGCTCAAGGAAGTGTCTTATCACGTGGAAATGTATAACACCAAGGTACTCTAAGTGCATGTTTATCAATTTTGGAGGGAAAAACCAGAGGACCTTGAGAAAAATCCACATAACCACGATGAGAGAGACACTCAAAACTCAAAATCGATAGGCGTCGGGGTCCAGATTGAACGCACAACCTCCTGCATAACAGGCGAGGTCGTTAACATCTCACCACCGTGGCATCTGGTGGTTAGATGTTAACTCGCCACTTACAGCTGTGAACCCTCTACCACACGATATCCACATGATCTAACGCAAAATAAACTAATTATGAACACAAATTAATTTATGCGTGGAGACGCAGGATATTAGTTCTGCTTGGATATGCTCTCACCCTTAATGCTTGAAAGCAGCACAAAATGAGTTTGTGTACTCTTTTCCAAAGTTCTTCTGAAGGCTACCCCAAACACTGCCCAGGAATTTCGGATTGTGACGATTAATCCATTCCCATGCTCACGGTGCGTTCATCAAATTACGATGCCAGGCGCCAAATTGTGACAACCGCCCTCCCGCATGGCCTTGTGGGAGCCTCGGTCCCGACAAAGTTATTTTATTCTAGCGTATGGGCGTCATTGAATCGGAAACAAACGAAAAAATTATGGAGTACGTCATCGCAATGGGTTAATAAGGGTTTCAGACTGCACGTTACGCGGTGGGGCCTGATGAGAATTCAAGTCATTAAATGTTTTCTGATGACCAGTTTTAAATCTAATCGAATTGTATTGTATTATCTATGATCTATGAAGCACCTTTACTGAAGGCGCATGACATAGTTCCAAAAAACGGTGACAAAATAGGCAAGAGAATAGTTAGCTATTATAAAACATCGAAAGTTATTACTACTGAATAATCTGGATTTGTATTGAAAGTAAAATTTTAAAAATGTCACTGGTGCATTACATTGGGGGAAGACGTGTTCTTTTGAGAACAAGACACTATCAGTCCACTTAAAGTTTGGCATCTCGGTATTATTTCGTTGTTATTGTTGTTTGTGTTATTGTTAATGTTGTTGTTGCTAATATTGTTGTTGGTGGTAATGTTGTTGTTCGTGTTGTTGGTAATGTTGTTGTTCGTGTTGTTAATGTTGGTGTTGTTAATGTTGTTGTCGGTGCTGTTGTTATTATTGTTGATGTTGGTGTTGTTAATATTCTTGGTGTCCTTATTGTTGTTGCGGCGCTCGGCTTAGAAGCGGCGGAAAGTTTTATAGCGACGACAAAAAAAAGAATGACTTATCAATTATCATCAAAGCGTAATTGCTGTGCACGCAACGCAGCAGAAGGAATGCGTTCGGCGCGTGCAACGTGCCCAGCAACGACACTCGGCATGGCTATAAACTCATTGACCACCAATCAATGGTGAGCAGCGCACTTGACAACGTTACTGGTGCGCGTTTTTTTCTCTCGTTTTTTTTTATTCTCTTCTCTCATTTTGCTGGGTTTTGTTACGCTCTCTCTCTCTCCTCTCTCTTTCTCTCCACCGGTGACATTCAGGGTCCCGGTCGCCTGCTGTGGCTACGTGTCCGCTTACATTTTGCAATCCCGTTTGATGTGTGGCTTTCAATGTCTGGCTGGTCAACTCCACTTTTGGGCCTCACTTATCCGAACCGACATGCCCGGAAGGGCCCTTGAACAGCCCTATTACAGTGAGACATAAACTCATATTAAATAATTGCTTTGTCTGGCCTCTGCCTTTTTGTGTTTTCCCGCATGCTGTGTAATTTGGATGTAAAAATGCCACATTTTTTTTTTCATTTTTTAAATGCTTTTTTTTTTGCATGGGGGGGCGTATTTTCGCGGTGCAATTTTGCGACCGGCGCAAAGACGGCGCCGGTGCGAGGGAGGCGAGCGACGGTTTGCCGGGTCATCTCGGTCGTGTCGCGAATGAACTTCCGCTGCTGCTGCTGCTGCTGCCGCCACTGCTGCTACCGCTGTTTCTGCCGCCGTTGCTGCTGCTAAATAAGCGTAAACGAGACCGGAATAAGACGACAACCGGGTGGGAAAAAAATGTTTCAAGCGGAGTCGCGCCACTCCCGCTTGCTACGATAGATGGCTGATGGAACGGGCTCGCAATCCCCCGGCTGCCCTTGATTTGCCTTGCCCGCTCGTTCACCTTCGAGAAAGCTTGTCTTGGTGCTCGCTAATAGCGGTGAGGCAGTGGCCAAGGAACATCTCAGTTCTCCTCCGTAGAACGTTTTGGTTCGCTCTCTCCAGGTCAGGTGACGCGCGCACACTCAGCGAAAAGTTTTTTTTTGTCACGTTTTGTCCGTCGCGTCTTTCGGTTGTCAATTAGTAATCGGAATGACGGGCGCACTACTTGAAAAATATCAACAGCAGTATGATGATAAGGAACGTTAAAATAACCAGCTAGAAAAAAGTCCGCAAGTTAAAAAGTGTCTTTATGATCAAATACGCATGGCAGCACTCGGGCTGTGGTGTAAAGTCCACATTCCTATGGCAAAGGCCAGGCCATGCAGAGTTCAACCACTGCTGGGAAGTGCATAAGAAGTGAATAACCGATACACACCAGCGATGTGGTCCAGGATTTCGGATGAATCCAAAAGAAATCCAACAATTGGCCTAAGGATACGAAATTTCGAATTTGTACGGATCTATTTATTTCGCGTGGACATTCCCTTCGGATGGAACGTCTCATTTGCAGGCGGTGTCAATTGGACGCAGACATCGTGGATTCATCCAAAGGTGTGACAGTCGCAGAAAATGACGTCACACACATTACATTACCTCCATGCAATTGGCACCCAAGGTGGCGTCACGTTGCACCCGATGACATCACTTTTGTTCGCACGAAGTACACGCTGAATCGAGGAAGGCACTGACGTTTCTGGAAGAAAAAAAACAAGTAACCGTTACCGCAAGCATCTTAGTCGTACTAATTGGGTATCAGAGGGGACTGTGATTTGAAGAGGCTGCGTTTATTATATTAGCTCTGTCACTGGAAGTCACTGGAAGTGACTGAGCTGTGTCTGCGTGTACGTACACGTGTGTGTTAAACTTATTTCGCACCGTATGTAGCCGACCGTGCTAACCGGAGGTACGGGGGAAAGATAAAGAACGAAACACAAAACGCAGTTCTAAAGAAATTAGTTTTCAATCTAGATGGTTTATCAAGTGAATAGCTCCTTGAAAGTCATATTTGGACATGTGGCTCAAGGGTAGTGAGCGGATCGCAATCGGAAGGCTGCGAGTTCAAATACTGATAGGGGAGATGACTCAGCCGGTCAATACCTACCTCCGGGGTCAGTAAAATAGGTACTACTTTGTGAGGTCAAGAGCGGTTGTCCTATGGGAAGTGGGTAAAAATTTAGTTTAAAAAATTTGAGGATACAACGACAACAACAGACAGAGTGAATTAAAAGAAAGGGTGTAAAAAATAAGTTATATTAAAAAAAAAAAATTTTAAACACGCTTTTTTAGAAATGTACCGTACGAGTAATGGAAGAACTCCACGACTCCAGGAAGTGGCTCCGAAGCTTGCCATAACGTAAGGGACCGTGGCCAATTACAGCCAACGTCAGTTGACCGTGGACAATTAGATCCAAGCCGAAACATAACATATAAAAAAGATTGTTTAAAAATATATATATATTTTATGACAGAATATAGTATTGTCATCAGTATGACATAAGTATACCAAGTTTGCAGTCGATACCACATTGGGAAGTGGGTAAAAATTTAGTTAAAATATTTGGGGATACAACGACAACAACAGAGTGAGTTAAAAGAAAGCGTGTGAAAAATAAGTAATATTTTAAAACAACTCTTTTTTTAAACACGCTTTAATGAAATGTACCGAACTCGTAATGGCAGAACTCCACGACTCCAGGAAGTGGCTCCGAAGCTTGCCATAACGTAAGGGACCGTGGCCAATTACAGCCAACGTGAGTTTACCGTGGACAATTAAAGCCAAGCGGAAACATAACATATAAAAATAATGTTTTAAAATATATATCTTTTTATGATAGAATATAGTATTGTCATCAGTATCACATAAGTATACCAAGTTTGCAGTCGATACCACATTGGGAAGTGGGTAAAAATGTAGTTACAAGATTTGAGGATACAACGACAACAACACACAGAGCGAGCTAAAAGAAAGCGTGTATTTAAAAAAACTCGAGAAACGAGTGCCGTTCATATTTCCTGAATGTGAGACGCGCGTGACCGGAACACAACCGGCCGCGGCCGATTCGTCCTCCGCGTGGGGAATTCCCGGTGATGGAAAAATCGACGAATCAACACTGGTGCCCGATTATCGTAGTAGCACAAGTAGCTGCACATGTAGTAGCTACGGGCCCCGCACTTTCAAGGGCTCCCGCGCTAAATGCTTTCAAGCTATCAATTCCGGTTCAGTGATTCTGCACTTGCTCTATTACTATAGTACTATACCGCATTCGACTTTTATGAACGAGCGGGTGTTTAAGGTTATTATCTGGTTGTATAGCAAATGAAAAAATACAATTGCTTTACTATGCAAGTAAAAAAAATGTGTGTTTTAATGTTTGTGGGTTTTTTTCATTTATAACAACACTAGCTTTACTTGGATTCTTGTCTTGGATTAATACACGGCCGACACGGGGGGGGTGGGGGGGGGGGGTGCGTGACGTCAGCAGGCACACTGCGTGACGTCAGCAGGCACACTGCGTGACGTCAGCAGGCACACTGCGTGACGCTACCGCAATGTGGGTGACATCACTGATGTGACGTCACCTCTCACTTTCCGTGCAAAATATCTACATAATTGCGCCCCGCCCCCCAAAATACAAAAGTCTATTTTTATACTTTTTGCATTGTGTACAGTCTGGAAGCTACCCACATGCCAAATTTCAAGCTTTTTGCATGTTGGGAAGTATGCTAAACATTTCGAACAGACACACACATTCACAAATTTCCATTCTAGAAATATCGATATTGCTACAGGGCCCCGCACGAGCTTAATCCGTCACTGGCCACCACCACGGGACGGACACGCAGAGTCACCCGCAAAACTTGGCGGTGTGGTGGGGGGAGAGGAGAGGTCGGAAAACCCGAGACGGATCTCGGAGGCCAAGCGAACGGGGGGGGGGGGGGGGGGCAGCTTGCCCGTCACGATCTGCTGAGGTTGCTCGCAACATTGACGTCATTTCACTGCCATCGGTACTTAAACATTTCACCAGCCTCAGCGCCGCTGCCGTAAAAATAAAACTCGCACAAGCACACACACACACACAAAACACACTAGCGCACACACACAAAAAACCCATCAAGTTTGATCTAGAACATTAAGCATGTAAAACTGCTGCCCCGCACACAATCCCGGGTCCAATCTGCGCCGTCTTCCCCAGGACCTTTATTTTCTCGATACCCATCACGACCCACGCCTCCTACACCACCGCGAATGTACGGATTGCGTGGGGCTGAGTGTGGCGCTTTACGATAGAGTGGGGGGCAGAGCAGAGATACGTGGGGGGGGGGGGCAAGCAAAGCGACACGAGTGGGGGCGATCGATGTACGTACGCACGTGGGTCCAGCCGCGCTAATCGGGAGGTGCCGGTGGGCTCGTGAACACCACGTGGTTACCACGTGGTTGTCGCGTGCTCGAGGCCACGTGGTTTTTTTTAATATTCGCGTCCGATTGAGACGACCTTTGGCAACTCGAGAGGGCTTTTTAACGCCACCGTAGTGGGTCGGCCGAGGTGGTCTAAGGGGAGGGAGAGGGAATGATCGACGGGACTTTTAATAAGTACGTGCACTTTGCCCCGTGCGAAGTGTCGTGGGTGGGGGGGGGCTTCATCCAGCAGTGGGTTGATCACGGATGACGACGAGGCTGTCGATGTGCCCCCCCCCCCAAACTCGCCTTTTTATTAAATATATAACGTGAGACTTGTTTACGGAAAAATAAATACTACCCAATGAATGTTGAATACTGTAATGATGATGGCAGTCGCTACGTACAGGGTGGACCAGATGTCTTGTGCCCCCCCCCCCCACCAATTAATTTGACCTCTTACACCCCCCCCTTCCCCTTTGCACATTAATTTATGTCTTAAATAAACCTTTTCAGCTTTCGAGAACTAAATGGCAGGAGGGGGGGGGGTCACAAGACATCTGGGACAACCCTGTACAGTAAGCGTGACCGCCGCGTGACCGCCACGTGGCTCATGATGGGCGAGCAGTGTACAGTGGTTAGCGGACCGACTGCGCCTATGAAGCTGGCGACCCGAGTTCGATGCCTGACCACGGCCAGTGGCGAGCGGCATACGAACGGGGAGGGGGGGAACCCGCAATGACACCGGCGTGGTGAAGTATGGTCAAAGAAGAAAGCCTCTCCCCGTGGTGGCACACAGCGGGCATGGGCTAGTCCCTTCATCCAGCAGTGGATTTGCAGCAGCTGCTCTGGCGTAACAGATTATCGCGCAGCCGAAATGCCAAAAGATGTACGGAGAGAAAAAAATATATTTACATTTCTTAAAAAGCAAATTAAATAAGTATATTTATACTAAAAATACTGCACTCCCCCCACATATAGAAGGTATAGAGCCGTGCCGGAGAGAAGGAGATGGGGGAATGAAAAAGCCCCGTGTGTAGCCCCGGCTACAACAATGTTGAGTGCAGCTAATGAAGCAAACACGCAGAGCCCAAATTAAAAGACAGCGGGGGGTGAGAAACGGGCATTCAATTCTGTAAAAAAAAATATAAAAAAAAACTGGATGAGATAATACAGCCATTACTACAACAACAACAACAACCCCCACAACAACTAAAAGTTGCTTCAGTTGCGGGTGGGTGGGTTGGGTGGTTGGTTGGTGGGTGGTGGTGGCAGAAATAAATATTTTATAAAATTATATAAACCCGCTGTCACATCGGGTGAAGGAGGGGAGGTCGCTTGCACGCGTGGGGATAATCCGTGATTAAATTTCATCGCGGGCTTTTCATTAAGGTTCGAGCGTTGGATTTACGGGCGAAACACGGAGGGATGACACATTGCGATTGGAAGTTAGGCGTGCCATGGCCCGAATAAGATTTACCCCGGGCGTAAGGGGGGTGCCTGGAACAGGAATCGATGGAAATCTGAAGTGTCGTGCTCGAACCCGCGTTTATGGATCCCATGCTCCAATTCTGGTGCAAACCGAGATGTCATTTCCCTCGCATGGTATACAGGAAGTCGTGGGTTCGATCCAGACCCTGACGATGCCTGTTGTATATTTGGACTTTACGTGTCTCTCTCATGACCATCACGGTGGTGAGATGTTAACTACCTCGCATGGTATACAGGAGGTCGTGAGTTCGATTCCGACCCTGACGATGCCTATTATATATTTGGACTTTACGTGTCTCTCTCATTACCATCACGGTGGTGAAATATCAGCTACCTCGCCTGGTATACAGGAGGTCGTGGGTTCGATCCCGATCCCGACCCTGACGATGCCTGTTGTATATTTGGACTTACGTGTCTCTCTCATGACCATCACGATGGTGAGATGTTAACTACCTCGTTTGGTATACAGGAGGTCGTGGGTTCGATCCCGACTCTGACGCCTGCTGCTGTATATTCGGAGTCTTCTTGCATGGTTCTTCCCCCGTGGTCACGTAGATTTTTCTCCACGGGGGTGGACGGGGGGTGTCTCCCTTTGCATTTAGAATCAACGCGCGGTTTCGAAATATTTTTTTTGGTTGGCTGCTATAAATGTTCCATGCGATGAGCCACGTCGTTGAGCTAGCATTTTCGTGTGGCCAGGTCGCTCCTGAAAAAAAAGCTACGCGCACAGTGAAGCCTTACCTGGTAAAGTAAAATAAAAAAAATGTTTATTTTTTGGGCCTGCACAGGGCCGCAAGAAGTGGCCCGCAGAACTGGTGCAGAGGAGATATCAACGACTTCCTTTCGCGAAACGGCGTGCTTTCTTTACTGCCCATTGCACAAATATTTTAATATATTCACGACTCATCAACGCAGCTGGCTATTGACTGAGTAAAAATGCAAGCTAAGCGTTTTTATGGCTTTTTAATGAACATTTTACGGCGCTTTCAGACTCGTTTTAATTTTGAAAAAACGCGTTGGTCGTTTGCGAAACGCACGTTAAGGGTTTTGACGGTGCTTGGGGGGATCAAGAGAGGCTGGGAACTACTGCCCAGCAGAGTTCTACATTTTATTTTATGACGTCCTGACCTGCCCCTACTGGACATCTGTGATAATAGAGCTTTATAGCTGTTCGGATTCCGCCAGTATAAATACATATTCTGATTCTGATCCATTCTTCTTCCACATGTCTACTGAATCAGGGATGCAGTTTTAAATGCTTCCTCTATAAACACAGCTTAATGGATGGGGAGCAGTGGCTGTGTGTGCGGTGGTGGTGCGGTGGTGGTGTGCGCGGTGGTGTACACTTTAGTGGTAAGAGGTGGCGCAGTATTTCGATTTAAAGCTTTCGTGACTGCAGGGATTCATCTTCTTGGTTCTTTCGGTAAAGTCACGAAGAAGGGAAATAATGAAAATAAAACATAATAAAATACAATTCTCACGACGTTTCGGACGCTGTCTTTCCGACATACCTGTTCTTCATCTGAGGACGGCTGCTTGCGTTGTGGCCGCAACGTCGTGAGAAATGTATTTTATTATGTTTATTTTTATTATTTTATTATTTCCCTTCTACGTGATTTTACCGAAAGAACCAAGAAGGTGGCGCAGTGATTATCGTGCTGCTCTACGAACCCCCAAGTTCGATTCCCACTCACGGCCACCTCCAGTGACGATTATCTGAACCGGTCGTGGGCCTCGCCTAGGTCGACTCAGCCTCCAATGAGTACCTTGTGCGGTGTGTAAACATCGCATCTTTGGAGGCAAAGACAGTCAGGCGTGGTGCTGGTCACCCACCCCTCGTGTACCGTGCCGGCCTTCATAGGTGCTCGCTAACAGCACTTGCCCCAACAGTCTGTTGAAGGCTACACGGGGAATATTTGTCTTTGTATTCGTCAAGAGGCAAGAGAAATCGAGTGGCTGACAGTTGTACGTCACGGTAGTACGTCACAGTTGTACGTCACCGTCGACGCGGCGGTCAATTTCAAACGCTGCAAGATGTAAACGGAAGTTGACGTGAAGAGTTTTGAGTCGACGTTTTAAAAGTTCGCGTGTGACGTATGAACGGCGCTCAGGGTCACCAGATTTCGAGGACAGGACCGGCATTGATCTTCCCCCTCCTTAAGATAATAGTTTTAACAAAGAGGAGCGAATTGCTCGGACGTCGAATGACACGTGGCACGTGTGACGATGTCAGCGTTCCAGAACAAACAACAAAAAATTGAGAAATGAAGCCCCGATCATAACCATCCACCCGCTGCTTTCGAAGGGTTTGTAGCGAAAATAATGCAATCAGACTTAGAGGGGAATCGAAGAAACTTCGTTTTCTTTGCCACGTCAAAGCCTTTTTGACTCCGAGGAATTATCACTGCTGCTGTAAAAAATAATAATTTCGACCAAAGTTTGAATCCTTGTTGCTGCTCTAACTGCGGAGGGTCACTTTGTCACCGGCGGCTCTCCGACGCCTCCTCGTCACTCTTCCATCGCTGCGACTACCACCACGGTTACGGAACTTCGCCTGTTGGTTCAAGTTCAAGTTCATTTATTAGGTATAGCGCTGTGAGCCATTCGGCTCTTGAATCGGGTGCAACCGCAACAAACAAAAAACAGAGACATGAACAAAAAACATCTTAAAGTGAATATGCGACTGAGTGCAAACAGAAAATCCAAGAAAAGACAGCAAAATATTGCAGAAAAAAACACCGTACACCAACGCTGTGTGCAAAAATCTCAGTGGGATGCAAGTCAAACAACCAACAACAACCACAAGACAACTTCGATTAAGGCCATCAGTCTAACTCTGTACTAGAACAACACAAACATGGCCAAACCAAGCCTGTTGGTTCCTCCACCCGTGCAGTGGATTCGGTCCACCAGACTCGACTGCTCCATCTTGCTCCATCTTGTCCCACACTACGTTCACAACCACCACACTGAAGGTCACACGACACATTTTCATTCGACAATTTTCCCCAGCGTCGTGCCACTTTTGCAATTTCCTCCCGTCGTCTTATGTCACAGATTCCCAAAAAAACCTTGCTCAAGCCAAGAAACGTGGTAACTCTTGTCTGTTTCAACTTCAGGATTGCTAAAGATAAAATAATAAATTAAATAATAGACGTTTCGATTGCAACACAAGCAATCATTATCAGGTACCACACATCGTCGTACTCATTGACATTTTTCTTTTTTTTCTTTGATTTTCTTCAATTTTTTCTTTGCCACCTCCCTCTCTCCGCCCCCGCCCCCCTCTATCTATTTAAGGCCTCGTCACAGAGACGATCTCTCTCTCTTTGTGCCGATATGTGTTCTCTCTCTCTGTGTATCTTTGTGATATCTGTCTGCTTATATGTCAGTCTATAGTTTTCTGGTTAGATTTTTGTTGCTATTAATTTTATACCTGATGAGTATTGCTTGTGTTGCAATCGAAACGTCGTAGTATGCTATTATTTAATTTATTATTTTATCTTTATACGTGACTTTACCGAAAGAACCAAAGAGTAATCCCTGCAGTCACGAAAGCTCCAAATTAAGATTCAGGAGTGCTGCTTGTTGCTGGCCGCTTAAGTGTGTCGGGCCCCTGCTCAGCAACCATGAAACAAAACAAATCCAAATTTTATTCTTCGTGTGACCGTGCGTGGGGAGCGGTGGCATAGTGGGCAGCGCAGCGGGTAGCACACTGCGCTACGAACCCAGCGACCCGAGTTCGATTTCCGCTCATGGGCAAATAACAATGGTGAATGTTTGAACCGGTCCGGGGCCTTCCCTAGATCGACTCAGCCTTAAACGAGTACCTGCTGCTGTGTGTAAAAACATCAGTACTACGGATGGTCACCCTCGCGTGCCATGCCAGCCTCCACGCTAACAGCATTTGCCCCGACAGACTGCTAAAGGCTACAGAGGGGGATCTTTGTGAGTGTGTGAATGAGCGCGTGGGGACAAGGAGCCATCCCGGGCGTGGAATTCACTCACGAGAGAAGCGGCGAACCCTGAGCACAGCAGGGGTCGCGGCTGTCCCCTCGCCCGCACGGGGAATCGATGGGCGAGTCACCGCGCCGGTCGTCATTTCACGATACTGTTTTGAGATTTGATTTATTAATCTTGGGTTCTTTCTCTCCGCTGATTCTCCGCCCGCCTGCATCGCATTAACCGAGCGACCCCCGCGTCTGCTTTGCGCGGAAGTTCAGCTAAGTGAGGCACACCGATAACTGCGCTTTGACCCCTTTTGGCCCCTGTGACATCCAGTGGCGACCACAACGGGCTGACTGACCTGCGGGCATGATGCCCGCTTTTCGACCAAACCTCTGGGTATCATTGTTCTTGACCAAGTCTACTTCTTCTTCGTACGGCTGACGTTTGACGTAGCTCACGAACTTATATTCAAATTGTAAATGTTGTGGGTTAACTCTCCAACACACCGGCGGTGCTGAAGTAGTAACTAATTGACACGTTTTGTTGACGTGGCAAACCTTACCAATTGGCCGGGTCGGGTGGTGGTAGTGGTTTAACGAGTCGTTTATGCTACGCGATCTAACCCAAAAAATACGTTATTATGACCTGCAATCTCACACCGACGTGCTTGAGCCAGGTAATAGTGTCGAAATACCCTGACCGCGACACCTTCACGCATCATCGGTGTTTGACACAAAAAGCTTCCCTTTGCACAATATCTTCTCACCGTTCCGAGTCTGCGCCTGGCGGAGTTTTTTGTTATATTGATCCGGCTCTGGTGTGACAGTCACTCGCGACCGGGTCAACGCCCAGGGTGCGGCTTTCACCCCTTGGCACGGCGAGCTTCCCCCCGTGGGCCGCAATCGGCGGTCCCAGGGCTCGCTCCCTCGCTCGCTCGCTCACTTGCGGAACGTGGAAACGCAGCCGGGCAGCCGCGCGTGGCTTTAGCGGGGGCTCGCTCGCTCTCGCGCGCGCGCGTGCCGGGAGAGAGAGAGCAGAGCGAACGTTGACAAACGGAGGGCCGTCCCCCACGGAGGGGAAGGAATAAGCAAGGAACTGCAGGAGATGCGTGTTCCATTTGAAACGGCCGCGCTGTAAGCGTTTATTACCGACGCCGCGTAACCCGGCGCCTTCATTCCCAAAGTTCATTACGTGGAGAAACAGCACGCGGCGAAGGTATAAATTACGGCAGCCGGAGCATTAAGGGAGAAACGGATGGCTGGGAGGAAGGCAGGAAAAAAAACTACCACGCGGGAATTGCGCGCGGGGAAAAATAATAAAAAGCAACGCCACTTTGTATCGCACTTTGCTTGTTTTTGCACATTTCTCCGCGCAATCGAGCTGTGAGGCCATACAATTTGGCGTCTGCGCGATCCCAGGATGTGGCGACACGGCGCGCGAGAGCGTCCCCGCGCTTTACAACACCGAGTCCCTTTAGTGTCTGACGGCGGTGATTTTATTTTGTTCGAATTATTTTTTCTTGCCCCCCCCCCACCCCAAGTTCCCACGGAACGTAACAGATGTTTTTGCGTATGAAAATATTTTCGCAGGTTGTCATCGGCAACGGCGGTAATTTCCGTACGAATGATGGGGCTCTTGTTACAGACGCCAAGCGAACGCGCTCGCGCGCTCAACCAGGACCAAGCTAACTACTAAAAACCAAAAAAAATCAACGCATCGATTGGAATTGTTTTGGCATTTTTGTAAATGTTGTGGCTTGGCTCTCCAACACTAGTGACGAATTGGCACGTTCTGTTTACATGACAATCCTTACTAGTTGGCTGTGTCGGGTGGTGGCGGGTTTTAACGACACATGTATATGTTTACACGATCTGACCCAAAAACCTCTATTATGGATGATATTGGTCACGAAAGCCTACGACGTGTTAAACTGGAATTGTTCTACCTTTAATTCCCACCGAGATGGCTCCATCGTCGAGGGAGGGACCCTTAGGAGCGGTGCCGTTCCACCCTCTGACCCTCTGCCTCCCAGGATGCACCAGTGCAGTTCTACGAATTAGGCGAGTATACAGAGTTCGGACATGTGGCTTATTTACGGAGTAATAATAACAATGTAGTGCTGGACCATTGTTGTAGTGCAAGGCTATGACGAAGGAACGATGTGCCACAGACGAGCATAGTCCATTAGGAGGGGACATGGTTTTGGTAGCCAATTTAGTGATTTCTGAATATTTTGAAAAAAATTATTTGCACCATGACACCGGCACACGTGGCCTGCTATTTTTCAAATAATGTCACGACTGGGATCTCTAACGTCCAAAGTGATGCGGACAATGCACAACACGTCACGGTTCATGAGACACACACCCGCCACCATTGGGTGCCAAGGTGGCGAGATGTTAACTACCTCGCCTGGTATACAGGAGGTCGTGGGTTCGTTCCCGACCCTGACGCCTGCCGTGTATTTGGAGTTTGCGTGTTCTCCCCGTGATCGCGTGTTTTTTTTCCTCCGGCTCCTCCGATTTTCCTCCTCCACATTTAAAAACACGCGTTGAGAGTTTTCAGCTGCTGTACATTTCCACATCTCACATTTTTAGGGGGTGCGTGCACCCCAGGTTAATAAGAACCACGTGTTTAGAGTATTTAGCTGCGATACATTTCCACACGATAAGCCACTTCGTTGAGCTATCATTTGTGGCCAGGTCACTTCTGAAAAAGAGCTCAGTAGCTCAGTGGAGGCCTTACCTGGTAAAAAAAAAAAGTTTATATTTTAGTTAAGTATTTATCAGGGCGGCTGCTGGGCTGGAACCAACAAATCCATCCACAGGGACCGGCAAAAAGCACGTATGAGACGAGTTCGACGCGATATCACGCGACGGTGATAAATCGGATCTCTGAATGAAGACCCCCGCAGTTGTAAGAGAATACAGGCTGGGAATAAAAACACGTTTCTAACGACACCACGCAACAACATAAACAACGTAAATGTGCGTAAAAAAAACTCACAGCCCTCTGTGAATTATGCAAACAACAACGCAAACCATCAGCAGTTCCTGAAGAACTGCACTGTGGTCCTCTTAGGACTTTGAAATTTCAGCAAATGTGAGCGACTGACAGCAGCAGCAGTGATGCAGTTATAGATAATTAGCTTGGCTCATGGACCTCATGGTGTGGATGGAGGAACCCCACATAATACTGCCTTAAATATATATATAATGGGCGACGTTTCAGGCAATGGCCCTGTTAATCAGAATTTTTATTTTAAGTCTTATCAAGCCCTTCAATGGGTATATGAAGTACCATCTAAAGATCTCTCGGGGGCTTTTCTTTACGTGCTATGAAGAAGGGCAACTGCCCGAAACGCCGCCCATTATATACGTTTCGTTTAGTTTTTTTTAAGGCCGCACTGCGTTGTTGACGAGCGTGTTGAGTTGTCAAGGCTCACGACGCTGTTGTGACTGGTTCATTTAGTTCTCGCGTTTTTAATTAAAGTTACCGAGTAGGTCTCAGTGCCAGCGGATGATGGTGACGAAGACAAAGGAACCCCCGGAGAGCCTGTTACAGACTGTTGGTGCAAATGCCAGCACCACGCCATGGGCCACCTTTGCCTCCGTAGTGGCGATGTTCACACATCGCACCCAGTTACTCATTTGAGGTTGAGTCGACCGAGGGGTGGACCAGCACCGGTTCAGATCATCGCCACCGGTTGTTGGTGGCCATGAGAGGGAATCGAACTCGGCTCGCCGGTTTCCTACCGCAGCGTCGCTAACACCACACGCACACACAGAGAGGTTATAGCTGTATATATAAACACCAATCCCAAATGCCAACACCCGCGTCATGAAAGCTGCCTTAATGACTTAAGATATTAATGTATTGTTTATATGAAATACGGTACTGTTTGAGGCAATGGTCCCCTCTATTGGAGTGGAGAGAGAGAGAGAGGACGGAAACATTTATGTATCACGAGATATTCGTCGGTGCTGGGCTTGACAAAAAAGTTGCAAAACAAGCCACGCGGCCAGTGACAAACAGCACTATTGAAGGGTGCGATAAGACAAAGGGTTAAAGCAGGGGTCTTGAATTAAGATGACGAGGCAAAACCTCGCTGAGCGCTCGAGACGCGTTCCCGGAGAAGTGAGCGGTAGTCGAATGAGCGATGAAAACGAGGTCTTGCTACGGCATCATTGTATCGAGTGTATGGGGATGCGTTCCTGACGGCGTTATTTCTTTCGTATGGGCAATATGTGATGGCTTCGTTGAGATATCGGTAGTAATAATACAGATGGTAAACATTGTTTCATGAACGTAAGAATATTAATTTTCTTGGTTCTTTCGGTAAAGTCACGTCGAAGGGAAATAATAAAATAATAAAAATAGAACGTAATAAAATACAATTCTCACCATTATCCGCTGGCACTGAGACATTATTTTATTATTTTATTATTTCCCTTCTACGTGACTTTACCGAAAGCACCAAGAAGATGAATGCCTGCAGTCACGAAAGCTTTCAATCGAAAAATATGAATTTGTGATAACATCGTATTATGTGCGTATTGTACTCGCGAATGCTTTTTAATATCCTCCTCCTGCAAGGCAGCGGTGAGAGACGAGGTCTGGGGGAGGCGAGGTCAAGTGGTAGGCAAGGTCGGAGAGAGACGAGGTCGGAGAGAGGCGAGGTCGTGATCGTAGTGATGATGATGCCTTCAGTCTCAGTGTCTCTGGTGAGGTTTCATTTAGCCGGTCTGGTGAGAGCTGGTGATGGCGCTGGTGTTGGTGGTGGTGATAGTGGTGCTGGTGGTGGCAGTGCTGCTGGTGGTGGTGATAGTGGTGCTGGTGGTGGCGGTGCTGGTGGTGGTGATAGTGGTGCTGGTGGTGGTGGTGATAGTGGTGCTGGTGGTGGCAGTGCTGCTGGTGATGGTGATAGTGGTGCTGGTGGTGGCAGTGCTGCTGGTGGTGGTGATAGTGGTGCTGGTGGTGGCAGTGCTACTGGTGGTGGTGATAGTGGTGCTGGTGGTGGCGGTGCTGGTGGTGGTGATAGTGGTGCTGGTGGTGGTGGTGGCGGTGCTGATGGTTTGTGGTGGTGATAGTGTGGGACAAAGTGGGGATGACCCTGCCGAGGCTGCGGTGCCTCAAATATTGGAAGAAAAAGTCACCGCCTGTGAGTGGCTGACTGAGGTGCCATCTGTTGAGGAAGTACTGAAGGCGATACAGAGTTTGAGACCGGGAAAGGCACCGGGCAGAGATGATCTCCCAAGCGAAATGCTGAGGGAGGGTGGCGTTTGTGTACAGACTGCCCTACATGACATTATAACAACAGTCTGCACCACTGGATGGGTTCCACAGGATTGGAAGGATGCCCTTTAAGAAGGGGGACCACAGAGACTGTAACAACTACAGGGGCATCTCACTCCTCAGTGTGCCGGGAAAGGTCCTGGCAAGGATTATTCAACATCGCCTTGCTAGGCACGCTGAGGAGAGGCTTGCGGAGCCCCAGTGCGGTTTCAGGAAAGGGCGGTCCTGCACAGATGCCATATTTTCTGTCGGTCTGCTACAGCAGAGGTGTAGGGAATTCCAACAAGACCTACATCTCTGCTTTATTGACCTGGTCAAGGCCTATGATACCATCAGTAGGCCTGGGCTCTGGGTTGTTCTTCGTGCTTTTGGAGTCCCTGACCCTTTGCTCACGATCATTAAGGACCTTCATGATGGTGAGCGGGCCCAGGTAAAACTACGTGGCCGGGAGTCGGAGCTATTCCCTGTACACTTTGGGGTGCAACAGGGATGTCCTCTGGCTCCCACATTATTTAACATCTATTTCGACCACGTAGTTCGTGGAGCCTTCAGTAGCTGTACCGGAGGAATTTCCATCTGCTACAGATACAATGGGAGGCTGATCAATGCCCAGGTGCGGTCAAGAGATGGCTCCCTATTGCTCAACCATGTTATGTATGCCAATGATCTGATAATTGCAGCTCACTCAGAGTTGGAGGCGCTACTGCTGAACCTGGAGCTGACCACTAAGAGGTGGGGCCTTATTATCGGCCCCACCAAAACTAATCACCTGCCTGTGTATTTTGTACCATCAGACACTCCACCCCCACAACTCCCAATTGGTGATAGGGCAGTTGTGGAGAGTTTCCCATACCTGGGCAGTGTGCTTATGACCGGCTCCGGTTTAACAGTGGAGGTCTCACTCCGAAGCAGTCACGCTGCATTATCATTTCATCGGTTGCGTAATGCTGTGTGGAAGCTACCTGGTCTGTCGCTCCACACGAAGCTTCAGATCTTCTCGGCCATGGTCATTCCCTCCTTTCTCGATGCTTGCAAAACGTGGACCCCCCTAATGGAATATCTTCGCCGGTTGGAAACATTTAGGCTGGCCTGCCTACGATCCATCCTGGGTTTAAACAGGCTGGATTGTGTGACCTCACAAATCCTTGAAAGACCTGGACAAGGTCCCATCGGTGAGCTCCTTCGGCAGGCAAGGCTGCGTTGGCTGGATCATGTAGCCCGCATGCCCAGCCTCTGCATGCCTAAACAGCTTTTGTTCGGCCGGATCGAGGGGGCTAAACGGGTGCGGCACGGGCTAGAGAAGAGATGGAGTGATGTGGTACAGGAGGATGTGGAGCTGAGTGGACTTGCTGATGTCTGGTACCAGCGGTGTAAAGATCGGCCTCTGTGGAGGAGGCTCGTGAAGGACACTACTGGGCAGTTGGAGGCAGTCGCCCTCCAACAACAACGGAGGGTGGAGGAGTGACGCTCACAACAACGAGCGGAGCGCCGGGTGGCTAAAGCACAGCAAGTTAGCACAGTCAGGGGGAACAGGTGGTGCATCAGCCAGTCATCTCAGTCAACCTGTGGCATCTGGGTCAGCCCCGTAACCTCCTGCCAGCGGGCATTCGACACTTCACGTGGCCTCAAAGTGCACATAGCCTGGCACAAGCGTCGTGGTGACGTCACTTCCACTTAGTGGCAAATGGCGGTTGTTGTTGATCGTGGTGCTGGTGTTGGTGGCGGTGCTGGTGGTGATAGTGGTGATAGTGGTGCTGGTGGTGGTGGTGGCAGTGCTGGTAGTAGTGGTGGCAGTGCTGGAGGTGGCGGTGCTGGTGGTGCTGATGCCACCTTGTCCAGGTTTGATGCAGACAGTCCGGTCACTGGCATCCGTGGCAGGAATCGATTCCGACTGAGAGATCTTGCACAGGCAATGTTGTTGCGCGTTTTCACAGTACACCTGTGTACAACCGCACGGCTTTCATAGACCTCGGCCGACTGAGCAGCACGTCCGGGTTTGGCCTGCGGTGGAGAAGGAGGTGGTCAACCTGGTGTCTTGTTGGTGGGGAGCGGTGGCGCAGCGGCTAACGTGCTGCGCTGCGAACCCGGCGAGCCGAGTTCAATTCGTGCTCACGGTCAATGCCGGTGACGATTATCTGAACCGGTCCTGGTCTTCCCGCCTCAAATGAGTACCAGGTGCGATGCGTAAACATCGCCACGGAGGAAGACAAAGGCGGTCGGGCGTGGTGCTGGCCACCCACCCCCTCGTGTACCATCCCGGCCTTCATAGGTGCTCGCTTACAGCACTTGCGCCAACATTCTATTGAAGGCTACACGGGGAATCTTTGTCTTTGTATTCGTCAAGAGGCAAGAGAAGTCGAGCGGCTCACAGTTGTACGTCACGGTAGTACGTCACAGTTGTACGTCACCGTCGACGCGGCGGTCAATTTCAAACGCTGCAAGATGTAAACGGAAGTTGACGTGAAGAGTTTTGAGTCGACGTTTTAAAAGTTCGCATGTGACGTATGCATGTTGTGTATGTGTAGAGAAGCTCGCGACGACTCACTCAGAGACAGAGGTGATGTTAAGGGCTTTCGCAAGGGTTTATTAAAGCTGTTACAATAACACACAGCAGCGTACACAACTCCCAGGGGCTAGGGGTCCTACTGAGTCCGGGTCCCTGCCGGCTAGCTCCGGTCTCTCTCTCTCGTGTCGGATCGTGGACTTTGCCGACTCCACCGAGCGGAGAGAGAAGCACCTCTACGGCTACCACCGGCTTCTCCCCAGACTCCCTATTCGATCCCTCTCTCTACCCACTGGTTCCCTCTTCACAGTGACCCCGCTTACGTCACGGGGTCTCCCTTAAGTACCCTAGGAGACGTGACGTCATCGCACTGAACGGCACACCTGACGTCACGTCCCCATTTTACTCCTCTACATATGTATGTTGAACTTCTTTCGAACCCTACGTAGCTCCGCCAACCGTGATAATCGGAGATACGGGGGGGGGGGGGGGGGCGAAAACAACCCAGACACAAAAAGCAGTTCTAAAGAAATGAGTTTTCCATCTGGATGTCAGTGGCGGCTCCTGCAAAATCTCTCAGGGGGGGCAAATGTATGGATGATTGATAAGGATAAGGTCCACCCATGCAATGGATAAATTAACAGCTTAAGCATGTAAAGGCAACTTCACTTCTTTAATATTAATGAAAAATAAAGTGACTCTTACAATACATCTTGTTTGTTTCTATACTCACTATTAAAACAAACCACTCAAGTTTATTTTATTAAAGATTCCACTAGGTGGCGATAAATTATATTGTTGGATGAAACGTGCTTACGTATGATGAAGTAAGCACGTATGATGACGTAAGCACGTTAGGGCGAGCCCTCCCGGAAGCCATAGAGAATGCATTGCAGCGCCCGCCGTTCGAAAAAAAACATCTTTCAATGTAAGTCTATGGGGCCACTCGGGGCGATTCTCAGCCGGAGTGAAATCGCCCAAAAAGAGGCGGTACTCCACAGAACGTGACATGACGCTGATTGGACTATATCCAGAGGCACAGTGACGGCTAGCGTGACTCTGTGGTTCAATGACATTGGTGGTGCGTCGCCCAATCGCCCTAATGAAGAAACCGCCCCTGCTGGATGTAAAAGCGCGTAATAACGACGCATCGATTACATCCATTTGCAAGGCCTTCATTCTACAGTGACAACGAGCTGTAAATGCCTCACGATTCATTGTCGGTACATTCATACTGTGCATGATAAATATTTAAAGACGCAAAGGGTGTTGTCGTTGATTGAACAACGATCCAAATTTTTGTGCGGTGTATTATATAGAATGTATGGGAGGGTTGATTAAAAATAACCAGGCTATTAAACTAGTATTTGTTTTCGCTTGACGTGTGTAGCAAAAAAAAATTTGTTACGATAAATTACAACAACAGTAACACGGAGGGCTCAAAATAAACAACGATTTGGAAGCACTTGACAGCGTATGACTTAAATAAATTAACGAAAGTAATTACAAATATATATATATACCAATCGAGTTGTTAGCGTGACGACAGAAGTTAGTAATAAATAATGGCACGTAATAACAACGTTGTGATGACAGAGACACTAATTCTTGGGCTGTGGCCTGAAGCAGACACCGAGAAAAGCAACAAATTACGTTTTCTGCGCGTACGCAAATAATTAGTGAGATGTTTCACCTCGTTTGTTATCCCAGGGGAAACTCAGCTGAGATGAGATAAATAAATAATCATCATCATAAACACAATTTGTAGCGTGCGAATATTTCGCTAATCGGACGCGGTCTTCGATGGGAAACTCGTTCACCAACCTGGACAGGTGAGATCTTGAACTGGTGAGGGTTGGCCAAATTAAAGTACGGACAGGTGAGAGCCAGAATGGGTGAAAGCCTGGGCAGGTGTGAGCTGGACATTTGGACGCCCTGGACAGGTGAAAGCCTGGATAGGTAAGGCTCAAGCGGTTTCTTGAAGGTGAGTGATGGTGTAAGTGGGAAGAGATTTAAAAATTAAATGTACCCTCGACGAACTCCCAATAACTCCATCCGATTAAATTAATTGAATGTATTATGCACGTGGTTGCATAGACACCAAATGCCATCCCGCTACTGCAAACTCTGCCGTCCTCTACATAGTAAGGTGTTTTTGGACAAATTAATATATTTTTTTTGCGTGGGAGAAAACCGAAGGAACCTGGGAAGAAAAGAAAAACCCCATGCGTTTTGGAGGGAGCAACACTATATCCCAAACAGATGGGACAGATGGAGATTAGTCCACACTTTGAGTTTTACCGCCTTCTCGTGGCCAGCCGGCGAGGATTGTCACGAGATGTTTGACCCGCACTCACCAGCGTGGTGAAGTATGCTCAAATAAAACGACACGGGGTGTGGGAGGAGGCCTTCATCCAGTCGTCGATTGGCAGAGGCCTGTGAAGTATTATCATTGGACCCAGCTTTACAATTAAAAAAAACATCTCCTTTCAAGAGGCCAAAACTATATATCATATCCATCACAAGCTTTGTGTTGAATGTTATTGGACATGAGGGCCGATTGGGGTGAGGGCTGGTCCACTGGTGACTGCCTTAAGCGTCTCGATGTCGTCGCAGCTGAGATAAAATAAAACAATTAAGGCCGCTTTCCTTGACGCTCGTTACGGCCCTGTAAATGAAGAAGAGGGGAGGGAAAAAAAGTTCCTCAATGCTCATTACGGCCCTGTCAATTAAAAAAAAGGCAATTAAGCCGCAAACGTGAGGCAGATTAAGTCAAAGCCGTAACTCGGCAGCTTAAGCTTGATTGCGAATGAGCAACACGATAAATGGCAATTAGCTCGTTGTGTGCCAACTCTGCATCACAGACACACCGCAGGCAAAGATCGCCCGTATAGCCTCAACGGGCTTTCGGGGGCAAGTGCTGTTAGCGAGCACCTATGAAGGCCGGCACGGCACACCAGGGGGTGGGTGGCCAACACCACGGCCGGCCGCCTTTGTCTCCCCAGTGGTGATGTTTACACACCGCATCAGGCACTCATTTGAGGTTAAGTCGACCTAGGGGAGGCCCACGACCGGTTCAGATAATCGTCACTGGTGTTGGCCGTGAGCGGGAATTGAACCCGGGTCGTTAGGTTCCTTCCAACCACCACCACCACCTCCACCACCACCACCACCCCCACCACCACCTCCACCACCCCCACCACCACCACCACCACCACCCCCACCACCACCACCCCCACCATCCCCACCATCACCACCCTCACCACCACCCCCACCACCACCACCCCCACCACCACCCCCACCACCACCACCCCCACCACCACCCCCACCACCACCCCCACCACCACCACCCCCACCACCACCACCACCTCCACCACCCCCACCACCACCCCCCCACCCCCACCACCACCCCACCACCACCCCCACCACCACCACCCCCACCACCACCCCCCACCACCACCCCCACCACCACCACCCCCACCACCACCACCACCTCCACCACCCCCACCACCACCCCCACCACCACCACCACCCCCACCACCACCCCCACCACCACCACCCCCACCACCACCCCCACCACCACCCCCACCACCACCACCCCCACCACCACCACCACCTCCACCACCCCCACCACCACCCCCACCACCACCACCACCCCCACCACCACCCCCACCTCCACCACCACCACCACCCCCACCACCACCACCCCCACCACGACCACCCCCACCACCACCACCCCCACCACCACCCCCACCACCACCACCACCTCCACCACCACCACACACCAACTCCTCCTTTCAACACGGAGTCGTAGTATAGGAGAAGATTCTCGCGACGAATGTTATTCATCGTCAAGGTATTTCAGGGTCAGATCGCGTAAACGTAAATTATGTCGTCAGCCCCGCCAACGCCCGACACGGCCAATGAGTGTGGGCTCGTCACGTCAACACAACACGTGGCGATTAGTTGGGAGAGTTCAAAACCCACGACATTTACAATTCGCTGGTGACTGCAACCAGCTTCATCAGGCGATGTTCCCGAATTGTGTCGGGTGGTGGTGGGTTAGCGACACGTTTCTATTTACGCGATCGAACTCCGAACACCTTCAGTGTGTACCACTCCCCATCGCTGCTAGGGGGCCGTCCATAAATGACGTCACGCGATATTAGACGATTTTTGACCCCCCCCTCATCACACGGCGTCACAAAAAGTCAGACCCCCCGTCAAATATGACGTCACAAAGCTGTGCCCCTCCCCCCCAAATATAACATGCTTCAAATCGCTTTAAACTATTGTCATTGTAGTGCGTATTTAATGTGGCGCTGCACTCTGATGTTGTAGGAGAAAAAATTTATTAAAAAGTGTATTTAATTAAGTAGAACGTGTTGCCTATATTTATTTAAAGTTGCGCATTTTGATGTGACGTCACATTTCTCAACCCCCCCCCCCCTCCCCTAGGTGCGTGACGTCATTTATGGACGGCCCCTAGGTCACGGTGCCGGTTATCCACTCGAGGGCACTTTGTGAACTATTGTTGAGTATTCTTGGTTCTTTCGGTAAAGTCACGCAGAAGGGAAATAATAAAGTAATAAAATAATAAAATAAAATGTATTTTATTATTTTATCATTTCACTTCTACGTGACTTTACCTAAAGAACCAAGAATATGAATCCCTGCAGTCACGAAAGCTTTAAATCGAAATATTATAGAGTACTCTTACAAACTTGGCACGATACCTCGAGATCGGTGCGAGTATCCATATTTTAGCCCACTACAAGCGTGGCGAGATGTTAAGGGGCCGTCCATAAATGACGTCACGCACCTAGGGGGGGGTCAGATATTTGTGACGAGCGTGACGAGGGTGGGGGGGGGTTGAGAAATGTGACGTCACATCAAAATGCTCAACTTTAAATAACTACAACATCAGAGTGCAGCGCCACATTAAATACGCACTACAATGACAATAGTTTAAAGCGATTTGAAGCATGTTTTTTTCAAAATGGAAATATGGTTATGGGGGGAGGGGTGCAGAACTTTGTGATGTCATATTTGAGGGGGGTCTGACTTTTTGTGACGCCGTGTGACGAGGGGGGGGGGGTCAAAAATCGTCCAAAATCGCGTGACGTCATTTATGGACGGCCCCTAACTACCTCGCCCGGTATACAGGATGTCGTGGGTTCGATCCAGACCCTGATGCCTGCTGTATATTTTGAGTTTGCATGTTCTCTCTCTCTCTCTTCCAGTGGTCGTGTGGATTTTTCTCCGGGTCCTCCGGTTTTTCCCTCCACATTGAGAATGAGTATCACGCGTTTAGAGAATTTGCCCGCCGTGAGTGTCCCACGCGATAAGCCACTCCGTCAAGCTGTCATTTGTAATCGTCGGGTCGCTTCTGAAAAGCGCTACGTAGCTCAGTGGGCCTTACCTGGTAAAATAAAATGTAAAAAAAATAGTTGACAATGCTCTGAAAGATGAAAAAAATAGTAAGTTGTCGATTGGAGTAAAAAAATATGGTCTACCCATCTTCTTGGTTCTTTCGGTAAAGTCACGTAGAAGGGAAGTAATAAAAGTAATAAAATAATAAAAATAAAACACAATAAAATATTTTATTGTGACTTTACCGAAAGAACCAAGAAGATGAATCCCTGCAGTCACGAAAGCTTAAAATCGAAATTTATGGTCTACCCATTTATACCATAGAGAAACATGCCCCCATTGCTCCCATTGCCGCACCGGGAGATGGGATCGAACCAGAGCCCTCTGGACTGCAAGCCAAGGGGGCACAATTGTGGGAGCTCCCACCAAGCACATTATTCATCATCATCGTTATTTTAAAAAGTTGTTTGAGTAATATGATTCTTGTTCTTTGGTTCTTTCGGTAAAAAAAAGTTTCAAATCAAGTTTAATATAATTAAATTACTCAAAATATTTAGAATCTAGTTTGAGCTATATTATAATCACATATTATATTACTGAAACTATTGTGTAATTATATAATGATAATATTGCTGAAACAATTTTTATATATTAACACTCAAACTATATATTTTTTTATAATAATAATAATGAACGTGCTCGGTGGGAGCTGCCATATAATGAAAAGTAATAATAATAATAATACGACTCAAACTATCATCGCTACGTTTGTGTTAAATTCCCTCGTGGGGCTAATTCCGCACAGATTTAAGGCTTGCGGAGCGAGGCGCTGGAGGAGGAAGGGAGGGAGCAGTGCTGGATGCTGGAGTCAGGAGAGGCGACTCGATTCGAGCCTGCAAAACGAGGCTCACTCACCCCGCGGTTCCCTCGACTTCTCACCGCTGGGCAAACAAAATGCGCTCGACACGAAGGCTTTGGCGGCCGATATTTTTCACGACCGGGTTGTATTCTGGGGCGTTATGGATGGCGCGTGGATGTCAACCCACCATCCACCCGGTGAGGTTTTGTCACCTGGACAGAACGTGCCAACGTGTTGCTGCTTACAATTGAGCACAGCACTCTGTGGGCTTCTGCTCTGAAACACCAAATGCACGTACCCTCTACGAGCTTGAGTGGACGCTCTTCCGCCAGCAGTGACGAGAGGGTTGCAATTGCAGGGCTGCACCTTTGCCACGTAGCGCCGCGTACAACGATGGGTTTCCTGAAGTCACACTCACTGATTTGCTTTGTCCCTTGGAGATGATCATACCAGAGGGAGCTTTTTAAAGCATCGCGCAGCCCGTATCGCTTAATTAATGAATCAATCCCACAAATGTACGAGACGATTTGAGTGACTGCCAAGATGTGGCGTGTGGGCGGCGGTGGCGTCATGATTTGTGTGTGTCTGGTCGTGACGACGCGATGATTTTTGATGGATTAATGCACGGATCGCGGTCGCGATGCGGTGGTGTGTGTGGTTGTGCCGTGGTGTGTGCGGTGGTGATGTCTGTGCGCGGTGTGTGGACGTGTGGGATTTGTGGTGTGTGTGTGTGGTGATGACGTGTTGCATGTGTGTGTGTGGTTGTGCCGTGGTGTGTGCGGTGGTGATGTCTGTGTGCGGTGTGTGGACGTGTGGAATTTGTGGTGTCTGTGTGTGTGTGATTGTGATGCGTGTGGGGAGCGGTAGTGTAGCGGTTAGCGCACTGCACTACGAAGCCGGTGACCCGGGTTCGATTCCCGCTCACGGCCAACACTGGTGACGATTATCTGAACCGGTCCTGGGCCTCCCCTTGGCCGGCTTAGCCTCAAATGAGTAGCTGGTGTGGTGTGTAGTAAACATCGCCACTGGGGAGACAAAGGCGACCGGGCATGGTGCTGGCCACCCACCCCCTCGTGTGCCATATAGGTACTCGCTAACAGCACTTACCCCAACAGTATGTTAAGGCTATACGGGGCGTCTTTGTCTTTTTTTACCTGGTGTGTGGTGGTGACGTGTGTGGTGGTGATGATGTGGTGAATGTGTACGGTTGTGATGTGGTAATGTGTGGTGGTGACATGATGGCATGTCGTGGTGCGTAGCTTCCATACGTTATCCGTGTGTAGTGTAATAGCGCCGGCTGCTGGACAACAGCAGCTGCGGTGGACAGAGTGCACAGGCCGGTGAGCGTGTGCACGGCGTGTGTTGGCAGGGCGGGAGGAACTGGGGCAAGGGTTCATATTCTTAGGTATTTTCGGTAAAGTCACGTAGGTAAAAAAATTAATAAAAGTAAAATAAAAATAAAATAAAAATCACGACGTTTCAGAGGCAACACAAGCTTCCATCTTCAGGTGGAACCGTCACAGCACGACAGCTATCGTGTGTTTGCCTCCGAAACGTCGTGATTTGTATTTTATTTTTATTTTACTTTAATTAATGTATTTATTTTACCTACGTGACTTTACCGAAAAAACCTAATCATATGAATCCTTGCAGTCACGAAAGCTTCAAATCTAGAACTGGGGCAAGGGTCACTGACGACTCCATCTGGAAGCCCCTGGGACCCGCTAGTGGGTTCGAGAAGGGAGGTGTGGCCAGGGCGGAGCCACGCCACGCTGGGAGGATAAAAGGAGCTGAGAGAGGGAGCTCGAGGCTGCCGGTTCTGGGATTGGACTCGTCTCATTGTTTCCGTCGTCTTCGCTCGATATTGCGCTGCGAGCCAGAAGTTGGCTGTCTCAGTCAGCGCTGTGGGTGTTAGACGGCTAGCGTTGTGCATATGTAGTGACATAAGAGGGGAGGGGCTGCTGGGGGCTCTGGGACCGTAGGCAACCCAGACGCTTAAGCTCCTTGGCGCCACCAACGGGGGGGGGGCTGCGTGTGCTCTGTGGGATATCTGGGGGCGCACACAACCCCACCCCTCGTTAGGGACGAGGCATAAAAGGGCAGCTCCCTAGACGATCAAGGCCAGTTGTAGCTCAAGACCCAAGACCCAAGACCAGCCATCTCAGGACCCTGGGACGCTGTGAGGGCCAGTGGTGGGACTCTGGAACTCCCGGCTCTACGTCCTTGTGAGGGCGAGTTCCAGAGCGTAGCCAGAGTAGTGTACCTAGGCTGTGTACCTAGGCTGTGTACCTCGGCTGTAACAGTGTATCTGGGACTGTTGGAGTGTTGGATTGTAATAAAGAAGTTACCTCTACAAGTGTCTCCGGAACCCATTACACATAGGCCAGGCTCACCCCCAGTGGAGAGCGTGTGGACGAGACCGCGGAAGTTGTCAATAAAGAAGGTTCCTCCTATAAACTCTGTCTCTGAATCGTTGACACCGCACGTGTAAGGCTCGCTGAATCTCAACACTCTTTAAGAGGGGGTCCTGAATTGGGATGTTTGGCAACATTCCGTCAACGAGAGTTTGGCTTTTTTTTTGGCAGGAAATTGGCGAGAGAAAAAAAAACATATTACAAGGGAATTAAACAACAGAGCTCCGCACCGGATGAATTCAAGAATCTTTTGCTGGCACCGCCGTCTGCGGTCAACTTCACAGCCTCACAACACCCTGGTGGGCAGCGAGTAGGCAAAACAACACGACTGTTCATGTCTACAGAAGGGGTGTCAAAGTTATCTCAGTGGCCAGGCAGGGCAAGTGTCACCGAGACGTCCGACGTTCGGACGTGGCGTTGACGTTTCTGTTGGCGCGGGTGACATGGGGGGGTTGGGGGGGGGGAAGAGAACGCACTACAGAATGCAGACACGTGCACGGCTTTCATCGGTAATCGGTGTCTGTTGTGTTCGATCATCGTCAGGGGGGTCGTCAACGTGCGGCTCCGGAGCCGCGTGCGGCTCTTTAATTAATTAATGATTTATTTATTTTATTTTTAAATTAATGCCTGCTTTGGGACGTCATTGTATGAAGGATCACCGTCTCACGTTCACATTGCTTTGAGGCTCTTGAAATAAGAGGTTTCTTTTTTATTACCCCCGAATTCAAAGCAAATGGCCCTTCTTGTTATTTTGGCTGCCAACCCCTGGGTTAGATCATCGTCCAGGTATGTATATATACATAAATGCCAGTTTTCTCAGCATAACCCTCCACCACCCGACAGAGACGATCAAATCAAGTTGTCACGTCATGGGAAAATCTGCCAAATGACTTTTGGTTTATCAGCAACACTGGAGGAGGAGGAGGAATGTTGGCAAGCACGATCATTGTTCACGATTGATTTGTTTTAATGCGACGATTCCATAGCTGTCAACCACTTATCAGTACCTACCTCATTACAGACCAATTCAGACCTTATTGGTCACCCAGTGCCCTTACAAATCTCAACGTTCATCCTACAAAGTCCCATCACAAGGGATAAACACAAACAGACACAAAAAATGCCCGTATTGAAACGTCTGTACCACCGTATGAGCCTGTTAAAACACAATTTCCCTGTACAATAATACGGGGTAAACCGCATGGGTTGACACGGTGTGGGATTCGTCGGGGATTTACAATCAGCATCGTCAGGGCGTTCGCAGCAGAATTAGATTTGCGTCCGGGTCATTGTTCAGCGCAATCGAGCTCGCGCGCACGTGGTCCGGTTTAAAAGCCATGAGTTGATTGTTGATTGATTTTGGTTGCGATTGGCAGGTTATATTAGTTATAGGGCGGGTGAAAATAGTGCTCCGCGTAATTGCGTTAAGGTGCATTGTGTCCATAATGAAGCTGGCGTTAATTGGTTTGTCGGGTGTAGTGAATATTATGGGGATTAGCGCTTTGAGGTGTACGCGATGCAGGCAGATTGAATAGACTGCCGGCATTTCATTGTTATAATAAATGTTCAATTAATTATGAGTTTAAATCCCATCCATTTGGGGGGGGGAGGGGGTGACACTCAGCCAGCGATGTCATTTCTGCCACTGCAACGATAATTTTATTTTACTGAATCATTTCAAACGACCATTGAAAGATGTCAGCCACAGTGCGTCCGTCTGTAACGTGGCGGGTGAGAGGGAGGGAGGGAGGGAGGGAGGAGGGGGTCACTGTGAAGACCATCGATTGCGAAACGACATCTTGCTGCCCCAGTCACGATTCATTTTCGGGACTTCTCGGTATTCCAGAGAATTTTAAAAAAACGTCTCAAAAAAGAGTCACGTTGAGGCTTCTTCACGCCGAAGCGTCGTTGCCCTCCGGAGCTATCGCTATCAGCCGCTTGCGTCCGCCGATAGAATCCCTCCCTCGGGAACCAAGCGCGCTTCGGGACACGCGTTACGGAATCCATGCGTGCGCCCCGTTTTTCTTCCTCGCGTTCATAAATGTGCAGGAGGAAGCTGCACACGATTTTGGCTGATCTGCCACTCCAGAACCGAGCTCACCCCCTTGCCCCCCCCCCACAATCCCCGTTACACACAGCGGCAGCACCTGTTTATCCCTTCCCCCCCCCCCCCCCCCGCGACTTGACGTGGTGGGGGCCTGGCAGCTGGTGTGATTTACGTGATGCCTCTTCACAATTTCTCACTTTTTAATTGCATTACCGACGCCGGCACATTAGAGCGCGCGCAGTAATAGATTCAGGAAAATCTGCAGCACTTTACTCGCTGTCGGAGAATGCAAAATTACTTTGCACACCGCATTAAAACGCCATTTGTCAGCCACTGACAGTTCCCCTATTTTACTTAATGCCGTATAATAAAGGCGTTAATTGGCAGTGTATAATAGACTGCAGTTATAAATACCGCTTGCTCTTACAATTGTTGGTCCTCTGGGTGCTGTTGAGGCTAATGGTATGTTCCTTCTGGTTACAATCTGAGGACGGGCTCTGCTAACACGCCGATAGGACAATGCACAACAGATGCCACGCAATGCTTTCCCAGAGCCATTACGACAACAAGCGAGGTCTCCACCAGGGGGATGGAGATGGGTAGGGCCTGGGGGTTTGGCGGGGCGGGCGGGGGGGTGGTGGTGGCTGTCTCAGTCGTGTCCGCAAAAGACTGGATTCTGGGTTTTAAGAAAGAAAGAAAAAAATTCAACAGCCGTAGTCGTGTCGAGCGGTTTAATTAGATTTTTCTCTCTCTCTCTCTAAACCTTTGTATTGTAAGTGCGACTCGTTTCCTATCGAGGGTCTCGCTAACTGCGTGGTGGCAGTGGCGGCGATGGTGGTTGTGGTGGTGGTAGGGGAGCGGTGGTGTAGCGGTTAGAGCTACGCTGTGCTACGAACCTGGCAACCCGAGTTCGATTCCCGCTCACGGCAAACACCGGTGACGATTATCTGAACCGGTCATGGGCCTCCCCTAGGTCAACTCAGCCTCAAATAAGTACCTGGTGCGGTGTGTAAACATCGCCACTGGCGAGACAAAGGCGGCCGGGCGTGGTGTTGGCCACCCCCTCGTGTGCCGTGCCGGCCTTCATAGGTGCTCGCTTACAGCACTTGCCCCAACATTCTGTTCAGGCTATCCGGGGGAATCTTTATCTTTTTGGTGGTGTTCGGGACACGCGATCAAGTGACAGCCGTCGTGGGAAGAGAGAGAGAGAGCGCGCGCATCTCTCCTCCGACCGTCGGCACTCCGACGGCTCTCTCTCGCTCTTTGACGAGAGAGAGCCGTCTTCCACCCTTTGCAAACGACGCTGCTGCCTGACGGGCCGCAAATTTTAGTTTTCTTTTTGTCTGCCACGGATTTTCGTGCAGAAGAAGCAGATATGCGTTCGACGCACGCGTGCGCACGCTGCGCGCATGGCGAGCGTAATTCCCCCGTTCGGAATGTGGAGTGTGACACGTCGGGGTTTGCATGTTGTGCGTGTGCGTACGCACGAGTGAAAGGCGAGGGCTCATCGGTTTGGCGGTGACCCTGATGCGTTTCCTGTGGGCTGTACATTTTTTTTTTGGTCACCGGTTGGTGCCGTGGCTCGGCTCAGTTCCCACTTTGTTCATTGACGGCCAGGTGCTAAAGGGCTCAGCGATGGGTCGGTCACGCTCGCGCTGGGGCATTGGTGCATCACGAATCTGTCTCCTCGACAGACCTGTTCTCCACCTGAAGACGGCTGCTTGCGTTGTGGCCGAAACGTCGTGAGAATTATTTTATTAGGTTTTACTTTTATTATTTTATTATTTCCCTTCGACGTGACTTTACCGAAAGAATCAAGCAGATAATAAAATATATTATATTATTTTATTATGTTTATTTTTTATTATTTTATTATTTCCCTTCTACGCGACTTTACCGAAAGAACCAAGAAGATAATCAAATATATTATATTATTTTATTATGTTTTATTTTTATTATTTTATTATTTCCCTTCTACGTGATGACTTTACCGAAAGAACCAAGAAGATGAATCCCCCGCTGTTTGCTAACGTGCCACACCGAAGTACAACAACGAGGGCATTAAAAATGTTCGTCGTTTCAGCGCGTGATGTGCATGTTATTTTAAGCCACCCTCCGTGGCATCTAAGATGTGTAGAAAAAATGCGTAATGCTCCACATGATCCGCTATTAAATTGCAGGCGATAGTTCATTGAGGTACGACGCGAACGCCTACCCCGGGGGTAGGAAACGTAGGGCTCTGGAGTTCGCATGCGGCCCCTGCGTGACAGCTCTTTATAGAGTGCAGTCTCGTACTCACCACAGTGCATTGCGACTCTGGAAATATTGAGTTGGTTTTTTGTTGTTGTTGTACCCTTCTTTGATAAAAAAAAAAAACGACTCTTCTTGTTTTCTTGGTTCTTTCGGTAAAGTCACGTAGAAGGGAAGTAATAAAATAATAAAAATAGAACATAATAAAATAAAATATATTATTTTATTATAATAAAATAATAAAAATAAAACATAATAAAATAAATAATATAATAAAATAATATATTTTATTTTATTATGTTTTATTTTTATTATTTTATTACTTCCCTTCTACGTGACTTTACCGAAAGAACCAAGAACATGGATCCCTGCAGTCACGAAAGCTTTAAATCGAGACTCTTCTTGTTGTTTTGGAACCTATGCCCTAGGCCTATCCGATCTGCGTGCCGGGAAGTAAACGCAGAGGCTGCTCGGTTCAGTGCAACAAGTGAGCCTCGCAACATGAATGAACAAATAATGAAAACATTTTGGGGGAAGATGGCACTGGCAAGTATAAATCCTGGGATAGTCCATTCCCATTTGTTAAAAAAAACCGTGCTTTATTTGCCTAGCGAGTGGAATCATAAGCCACGAATGCATCTTGTAAAACAACAAAAATATATTCGTTTGCTATTTAATCGGCATTTTTTGTAACTGAAACTATAAAGTTAGAAATAATTTTTTTAATGCGCCAGGGAAATCTGGAGACAAGTTTACGACAAATTCCCCCAGAGCGTTGCTCGCGAGACCAAACGAGCAATCTGGACATCGCCGGTTGTAGAGCCGAGAGCAGATCGCGCCTGGAGGGGGGGGGGGGTCATCGTGAGAACTATCTATCCACTTGCGAAACTGCCCCATCTGCTTCATCGATGATACAATGACGGGACACTGCGACGCACCTGGCTGGATTACGACAAGCCCTAGGCCGCCACGTCGAATGAAAGGCCGATGACAACGCCGGAGTGAATGTACACATTCTCGGCCTGGGTTTAGAGCTTGGATGGGTGACCAAACGCCAGAGCCATCCGCCATAGGGGTACACGGCGAATCGGGGCGACTGCCCTTGGGCCCCGCGCTTTAGTGAGGCGGGGGGCGGCCGGCTTCGATGTCGTTACGGTATCCGATGTCGTACTTGCCCGGTTTAGCTTGAAGGAGACGGGAGGAGGGGCAGGGGCAGCCTTCATGGAGGGCCGTGGGGTCCAATACCAAGCAGGGCTTGCCATGCGCTGTGGACACGAGGCCGACACGAGGGGTGGTTAAAGGACTGTAGGTGGCACGAGTCGAGCGTCCACCCCCAACCCCCCCCTCGTGCGTGCTGGGCTTTCTCCGGGCTCTCTCTTTGGTGTCCTTCCACTGGACGTCTGTGAAAGGACTGGGCATCTCTGCAAATTAAAGAGCTTAATAGCTCATCGGATTCCTCCAGTATGAATCCGTATGCTGATGCTGAGGTCAAACAAACGCTCGTTAATGGAATCGGCCAAAGCAACTTGATGTAGCAGGCGGATCTTTATATGTTTTATATAAAAAAAGGCTTTCCGCCCGATAACTTTTGAACGCTGTTGTTATTATAATAATTAACCACAGCGTGCCACGACGCCACCACCATATCACGATCGTTAATAATCGGAACCGATGATATTTCACTGTCACCCATCTCAGTGAACTTTAAATGTTTTAATTTATAGCTTGTCTAAGATGTATATATAACATTTTCCAATAACGCAGCTTGTTTTAATTACGGAAACCCGCATAAAACGAATGCTAAACGGGTTGCCTGAACCACAACAACGCATGAGTTTTAATTCCGTGACTGGGCCAGAGCGGGAAAGTTCCAGAATCTTTGACATTTTCGTCTTCCGCTGTTCGTCTTCCAACGCATTGCTCACGCCACCTAGCGTGCAGAATATTTTAAGACGATCGCTGTAAAATCCGATTTCCCTGATAAATCTATAATCTTCACCCCCACCACCACCACCAAAGCAGATGCTTCGCTTTCCGTCACGACTTTCAAAAGACAGGATTACCGTGCCGGCTACTTTGAGGGGCCACCAGACTGTTGGGGCAAGTGCTGTAAGCCGAGCACCTATGAAGGCCGGCACGGTACACGAGGGGGTGGGTGGCCAACACCACGCCCGCCAGCCTTTGTCATCCTCCGTGGCGATGTTTACACATCGCACCAGGGTACTCATTTGAGGCGGGAAGCCCAGGACCGGTTCAGATAATCGTCACCGGCATTGACCGTGAGCGTGAATCGAACTCGGCTCGCCGGGTTCGCAGCGCAGCACGCTAACCGCTGCGCCACCGCTCCCCACAAATGTCACCACCAACAAGACACCAGGGTCACCACCTCCTTCTCCACCGCAGGCCAAACCCGGACGTGCTGCTCAGTCTGCTCAGTCGGCCTAGGTCTATGAAAGCCGTGCGGTTGTACACAGCTGTACTGTGAAAACGCGCAACAACATTGCCTGTGCAAGATCTCCCCACTGCTAATGTTGACACTCAAAGCTGCGTCGACATGGGCGAGGTCCGAGATCGCCTCGAATGTTCGCCACTGTTATTGCTGGGTCGTGAGCACTGACCACTGCGCTACCGCTACCGCACACGATGAAACGGAGCCTCGACATGATGACGGTGAGAGTATTAATCGGCAGAAACCGGAGGGGAGAGAGAGAAAGCGTAGGGGGGGGGTGAAGGAATTAGAGTGCGCATGTCACCTGTGTGGTTATGTACTTGGGGGGCGTACAAAATGACGTCATGGATCTAGGGAGGGGGGGGGGGTCAGACATTTGTGACGATGTGTGACGAGGGGGGGTTTGAGAAATGTGACGTCACATAAAAATGCGCAACTTTAAATAAACATAAAATTGTTATAACAACACTAATTGTTATAACAACACTCCAACAACATCAGAGTGCAGCGCCACATTAAATACGCACTACAATGACAATAGTTTAAAGCGATTTGAAGCAAGTTTTATTTTCAAAATGGAAATATGGTTTTGGGGGGGGGGGGCAGAGCTTTGTGACGTCATATTTGAGGGGGGTCTGACTTTTTGTGACGTCGTGTGACGAGGGGGGAGGGGGTCAAAAATCGCCCAAAATCGCGTGACGTCTTTACGGACGGTCCCTTGTTAAAACGATAACCGGAGTGATGGAGGAGACTTCACGTGAACGCGATCAGACCTGTTCTTCACCTGAGGACGGCTGCTTGCGTTGTGGCCGAAACGTCGTGAGAATTGTATTTTATTATGTTTTATTTTTATTATTTTATTATTTCCCTTCTACGTGACTTTACCTAAAGAACCAAGAAGATGAATCCCTGCAGTCACGAACGCTTTAAATCGAAAGATCAACCGATCGTTTCGACTCCGGCGTGTTCCGTCGCCGACTTTTTAGAAATCGACTCGGCGTGGCGCTGGCGTTTGATCGGCAATGCGTGGGGGGGTGTGAAGTTGACGGTGCGTTTGGGTCGACTCAGATGATGCGACACGCATCGGTGTGCTGGGAGAGGCCGGTCCAATAAACCCCGACGCGCGTGACTTGAAGCTTTCGTCAACGCGGGAATCCATACTCTGTTGGTTCTTTCGGTTAAAATCACGTAGGTAGAAAAATCATAGATCACGACGTTTCGGTCAGCTGGAACAACCACAGCAAGAAACAAACTTCTGAAGTCTCCTCCTGGATTCCTCGTGTCCGCGGCGCGGAGAGTAAAAAGGTTACGCAGGAGAACTGTCGGTTTTTATTTCGTGAATTTTCGTTGACCACCCTCCCACGTGCCTTCGAGGACGATGCCGGCCTGGAAGAACCGAGGCGCAGTGGGAGAGCGGGTCACACGTGACACGGTGTCACCTGCGGGGTGAGCGGCAAGATCGCCTGCTCCCTGAAGGTCCATGCGCTCCTCTCGCCCTGCACTACAGCCCCTGTCACCCTGCACTACAGCCGCTGTCACCCTGCACTACAGCCCCTGTCACCCTGCACTACAGCCCCTGTCACCCTGCACTACAGCTCCTGTCACCCTGCACGACAGCTGCTGTCACCCTGCACTACAGCCGCTGTCACCCTGCACCACAGCCCCTGTCACCCTGCACTACAGCTGCTGTCACCCTGCACTACAGCCCCTATCACCCTGCACTACAGCCCCTGTCACCCTGCACTACAGCCCCTGTCACTCTGCACTACAGCCCCTGTCACACCTGCACTACAGCCCCTGTCACACCTGCACTACAGCCCCTGTCACCCTGCACCACAGCCCCTGTCACCCTGCACCACAGCCCCTGTCACCCTGCACTACAGCTGCTGTCACCCTGCACTACAGCCCCTATCACCCTGCACTACAGCCCCTGTCACCCTGCACTACAGCCCCTGTCACTCTGCACTACAGCCCCTGTCACACCTGCACTACAGCCCCTGTCACCCTGCACCACAGCCCCTGTCACCCTGCACCACAGCCCCTGTCATCCTGCACTACAGCTCCTGTCACCCTGCACTACAGCCTCTGTCACCCTGCACTACAGCTCCTGTCACCCTGCACTACAGCCTCTGTCACCCTGCACTACAGCTGCTGTCAGCCTGCACTACAGCTCCTGTCACCCTGCACTACAGCTGCTGTCACCCTGCACTACAGCTCCTGTCACCCTGCACTACAGCCTCTGTCACCCTGCACTACAGCCCCTGTCACCCTACACTACAGCTGCTGTCACCCTGCACTACAGCTCCTGTCACCCTGCACTACAGCCCCTGTCACCCTACACTACAGCTGCTGTCACCCTGCACCACAGCTCCTGTCACCCTGCACTACAGCTCCTGTCACCCTGCACCACAGCTCCTGTCACCCTGCACTACAGCTCCTGTCACCCTGCACTACAGCCCCTGTCACCCTACACTACAGCTCCTGTCACCCTGCACCACAGCTCCTGTCACCCTGCACTACAGCTCCTGTCACCCTGCACCACAGCTCCTGTCACCCTGCACTAAAGCCCCTGTCACCCTGCACTACAGCCCCTGTCACCCTGCACTACAGCTCCTGTCACCCTGCACTACAGCCCCTGTCACCCTGCACTACAGCTGCTGTCACCCTGCACCACAGCTCCTGTCACCCTGCACTACAGCTCCTGTCACCCTGCACTACAGCCCTGTCACCCTGCACCACAGCCCCTGTCACCCTGCACCACAGCTCCTGTCACCCTGCACCACAGCTCCTGTCACCCTGCACCACAGCTGCTGTCACCCTGCACTACAGCTCCTGTCACCCTGCACTACAGCTGCTGTCACCCTGCACTACAGCCCCTGTCACCCTGCACTACAGCTCACGGTATAACTGTCTACAGCATTGCCACTCACAGCCTCCTCTTCCTCCTCCTCCTCTTCCTCCTCCTCTCTCCACCAAGGGACCAGGGCGACTGTCACTGCCGGCCCTCGTTTCTCCGTGGCAGCCACTCGCCGTCAGAAGCCGTGCCGTCATTATCGTCCCGCTGCATTGAAGGGCTCCCACCACTTTCTTGAAGGGCTCCCACCTCTTTCTTGAAGGGCTCCCACCTCTTTTTTACGTAATTTTTGTCCGTAAAATATCGTGCGCTTTATACATTGCATTATCATTATTATTATTAAATTGAAGGGATTGCGATGTTGCACTCATTACACACAAAGTGATCACCACAAATGAACCACCAATACCTCTCTGATCTCGTCAAAGAGCATGAACCATCATCACGCGAACTCCGCTCATCCTCGCAGCAGACGATTTTGGCGAGCCATCGAACAAAGACGGTCAACGCATCGCGAACTTTCAAATGCCCTTCTGCGGCCGTCTGGAACGCCCTCGCCTTCTGACATTATGAAGCCACTTCCAGCTATGCACTTTTAAATCAGCTAGAATGCAAACTTATTTTTTTTAGAACTCATTTAGTTGCTGTCATTCCCCCGCACCTCCGTATTAGCGCGGTTGGCTACGTACGGTGCGAAAGAAGTTCAACGTACAGACAACTCATTCGCACCAACAGGGATACGCCACTGTCCAATGGCTGAGATAGACACGGCGACCTTAACGCGTGTCACAGTTCTAACTCGGCCGTCAAACGCGTGGCTGCTCAAATTATTGCCGCGCTCTTTTGTTCAAGCCGAGAATTTTTTTTTTTTTCAAAATTGAAGAAGTGAAAAAATCAGTTAACACATGCCACGCGGTGCTTAAATAAAATAAAAAGTTACAAACTTGATTCTCAGGAGCTGGCAGCTGCCAAGTAGGTGTAGGCGCGGATATGTCACCATCTCGACGGAGATCGGCACCGAGAAAATTGCGCGGTGGGATTCGAGAGCGGCGAGGTCGAGGGCAATTTTACACGAACGGCCTCTCCCGTCGGGGGAAATCCATCGCGATTGTCGAAACCGAACGTCAGCATCGTCGTCGTCGTCGTCGTCACCGCTGTTATCGTGACCATTGCAGCCATCGACAACACCACCATCATCACCATTACCACCAAAACACAAAGATCACCCCCCACCCCTCTCCCCCCAATAGCAAATGCTGTTAGCGAGTAACACCTATGAAGGCCGGAATGGCACACGAAGGGGTGGGTGGCCAGCATCCACCGCCCGACCGCCTTTGTCTCCCGAGTGGCGAAGTTTGCACACCGCACCGGTTACTCATTTGAGGCTGAGTCGACCTCGGGGTGACACAGGACCGTTTGAGATAATCGCCACTGGTGTTGATCGTGAGCAAGAATCGAACCCGGGGCGTCGGGTTCGTAGTGCAGTGCCCTAACCACTGCGCCACCGCTCTCCATCATTACCATCATCATCACCGCCATTATCATCATGGCCATAGCCACCATCATCAACGCCGCCGTTATCATCAAAACCACTCTCATGACCGTCAACACCGTCACGAAACGCCGTAATGATCACCGTCATCACGAGCACGCAGTCATCGCCGTCACCATCATCATCGTCATCATGGGACATCATCATCATCGTCATCATGAGTCATCATCATCATGGGACATCATCATCATCATCATCGTCATCATGGGTCATCATCATCTTGGGAAATCATCAACATCATGGGACGTCATCATCATCGTCATCATGGGACATCATCACCATCATCATGGGTCATCGCCACGATCATCACCCAGAACCGAACCATGGAACACGCGATGACTCGAAGTCCGATTCACGACCACAGAGGAGTCATCATCACCGCAGCAGCAGCAGCAGCGACGACGACGACTCGCCACTCCACTCCTCTCGACTGCGCGACCCTCTGGCTCATCAACCACCTCGATGTTAAATCAACGCCGCTGCTCCGCATCATCAACATCACCCGCACGAAGCAGAAGCAGCAGAAGAAGAATAAGACGACTCCTGCTGCTACTACTACTGCTGCTGTTGCCCGTACATCGACTTTATCAATGTCCCCGATTTGGGTGCGTTCACTTTGTGCACGTGCTACACTTCCGATGGCTCGGCATCGTTGACACACACACACGCAAAAAACTCGCACCTCCGCATTTCGTTCTCTTATTTTTGTTGAATATTCCGCTCCACGCTCTTCGTTAGCCCGTCTGTGCTCGGACAAATACCGCTCGCGTGACACACACACACACACATCCGGCAAGGAACCAATGGGGCCGATGGTCTAAGAGATACATTCACCTCGAGACCGAGGCGCGAGACCAGCGGTCAACGTCATCACCTAATCACCTTCGCGTGATGATCGTTTGTTGGACTGGCACTCGGCGACAGCGTCATCACCAGGAGGTGTCACGCGGACAAATGCTGACGATGCCCCTTTCGCTGTCTCCGTATCATCAGTGGTGGGTGGTTGCGGGGGCGGTGGTGGTGGGGGGGGGGGTGGAAAGTGGGGGGGGGGGAACAGGGGGCATCAGGGGGACACGCGGGGACACGAGGGACGGACGCGCGCAGTGAAACCACCGGGACCCCGTGTGCTGTTGGTGTCTCAGCGTGCGGGAGGCTGGGTGGTGGTGGGGTGGTGATTTTAATACAATTAACGAGACGGATGGATGCGGCCTCATCTCAGCTGGGGAGGGATACCCCCCCCCATCCCCCTCTTACTCTCCCCCCCCCCCGGTGAGGCATCCTCTGCTCAGCAGCTCACTCTCCCCTCTCCTGCAACGCAAACTTTCTGAGCTTAAGTCGTAAATCACAGCGCCGTATTATGAGAGGGAGGGGGGGTGTTTGGAGGATTCAGACAATATCACCCGAGGTGCTTAAGATCCGTTCCCATATTTATCTCCCTCGAAGTCATACTTCAGGATCGATCATCATGATCGTCGTCGTCGTCGACAACAAGACCCGGCAGCTATGATCTATCCACTGCTGGACGAAGGCCTCCGCAAACTGCCCCCCGCGATGCACAACGACGCATCGACTGGATATCCGCGAAACTCCCCGAAAGTCCGTGGACAAAGAGCTGCATCAGCTGGTCGCATTCATCCAAGTCGACATGAATATTCTGATTCTGATGCAGCATCCACAAACACCCGGGTGGGCTCCTCCTGAATTGGTTAGGAACAGCACGCTCCGTCCGTCCGTCCGTCAATCTGTTTTGCGTAGGTTGCGGTGGGAGGCCGGTTAGACGGGGGTTGTCACGTCTCATGATATACATTGATAGCTCTCCTGCATCTAGACTTGAACACGTGTTGCGACACCCCGTGAAGATCCCGCTCGCATCACGCCAAGGGTTGCATCGCAATGGACACGGGGTGCTCGATAGACGACACAGCGATAGTGCACGGATTCAGCACGTTGAGCAGAGCAGAAGATTTACTTTTAAAAAATAGAAGTTCATTGTACGTGACATCAAATATTACAAACACATGATGCAGTTTATTTTCGGTTAGATCGCGTAAATATATAAATGTGTCGTTAAACCCGCCACCACCCGACACAGCCAATTAGTAAGGTTTCTCACAAAAACAAAACGTGGCCGATTCGTCACTAGTACAGCACTAACCAGTTGTGTGTTGTAGTCTCAAGCCACAACATTTACAATCTGAGTACGACGAGTAATTACAACGAGCATCATCTGCCTGTTGCCAGCATCATCTGGCTATCGCCTGATGAAGCTGGTTGTAATTACTGTCGAAACGTCGTACTCAGATTGTAAACGTTGTGGCTTGGCTCTCCGACACACCGGTGTGCTGTACTAGTTTACTACACTATACACAATACACTACACTATACACTACACTACTATACACTACACTATACACTACACACTAGTGCTGTACTAGTGACGAACTGGCCACGTTCTGGTCACGTGACAACCCTTCCTAATTGGCTGTGTCGGATGGTGGCGGAGGGTTTAACGACACGTTTATATATTTACGCGATCTAACCACCAAAAAATCCCCTATTATAGATGATATTGGTCGCGAAAGCCTGCTACGTGTTCAACTATCACAAACACGTTGAGCGGAAAGGGTTTAAACAGATTTAAAATGTGACATCCGTGCACTGTCGCAACCAGTGTCATCATCCATAATTTACATATTTATTGCTCTCCGCTTCCGTCTGGAACGCTCTTCCTTCCGATATTAGGAAGCCACGGGGGCTATGCACTTTTAAATTGATTGCAAAAAACTAATTTCTTTAGACCTGCCTTTTTGTGTTTCGTTTGTTGTGCTTCCCTCCCCACCCCGCGCGCCTCTGATTAGCACGGTGCGAAAGAGGTTCAACTATGAAACACATCGATTATTTATTTATTTCCCCACGGCTCAATGAGGCAACGCTGCAACCCGGTCCATTCATCACGAAAAACGTTCTGAAATGAAACCCCATTAAAAAAAAGGGGGGGATGGAAAAAAATTCCCATCTCTGCGCGCCGTTCCCGACCTTAATAAATTGCCCCACGTAAGCAGCTTGTGCGTTTAATTTGCGTCATTCCAGAAGCCGACAGCATCAACCCTTTGCCTCCAACGCAACCGCAGTAATTAAAGGTGTTTTACATTGCACATGAATATGCAGATGTCAAATGATTAATTACGTTTAAAAAAATGTTAATTATAAATGCAAATGCAGTGTCCTTAGTCCATGTTTTCATGATAAAAAACAGCACATTTAGCTACAAACCACATATCATTTAGCTGCCTGTCATGCTGCACGGCTTCTTAATGAGACCGCCGCTGACAAAGATGTGAATTTGTGTGTGTGTGTCGGGGGGGAGGGTAGTGGTGGTGGTGGGGGATGATAAAAAAAATTCTGTCATTTTCTCAGTGCAGCCCGGACCATGTGCGGTTATGCTCACAACACTTCGGTGGTGAATGTGCCGCGTGACGCGCAAAGCGTGTTTGCGTTTGCGAGTTGTAAAAACATTGCCCTCCTCGCTCCGTCGCGATCGTCACGTACGCGACGGCGCTTGGCATCTCCGTCGCCACCGAGTCTCGCCGTTTATCGCCCACGAGGACGCAACGGGCTGAGCGGACATGGAACGAGAGCGATGTTCCCAGCGCCTCTCAAAAATTGGCATCGGGGCCCAGGCATTGTGTCACCTCGTCTCCTGCTTACGGCCCCGGAGAGAAGAGTGGCGGGAGTTCCACGTTCCCATGGCATGGCGCGGACGAGTCTCTGCATATGGCAACCGCTGCTGGACTTCACTGCAAAGTGGTAGCTATTTTATCGACGCCCGCCTACCCCCGCGGGGATGATGGGCTGCGGCAAGGCTTTGAACTTGTGATGTTCTGATTGCGAGCCGCTAGCTGAGCCACCTGGGCGGATGCTTTAATTATCCTGAGTAGAGTTTACACTTTGGAGTCAGAGGGATGATGCTGATCGATGATTATAATGATGATGACGATGATAACGACAGTGACGATTGGAAACAAGATGGAAATGATGACTGTGATATTGGTGGTGGTGATGATGATGATAATAACAACATAGCAGTTTGTTTACAATTTGACGATGCTGATTATGAATATGTGGCAACGATGATTGATTCAAATGCAAATTGAAAAAATAAACCACCCAACAAGTGAGACTCCACATTGAACACGAGTCTTGAGACCGCAAAAATATAAAAACAACACCAACAACAACCATAATAATTCATCCCCTGCCGGCTTTTATATCCACGTGACAAATGACACGCATTTCACTCCTCGTGAGCTTTGAAATACAAATTTGGGGAGGGGGGGGGAGGCAGGGTGTTGAGGGGGGGGGGGGCAGGTTTAGGGGCTCGAGGTCGGGAGAGGAAAGAATCCGGTTCCCTTTGTATATTTGTTTTGTACTTTCTTTTTCTCCCGACCAACACGAACAGACGTCCACGCCGATTGAGCCGTTATCGCGAGGAGGCGGCCGCGCTCAGTTGAACTGTCCCCGCGCGCGTCAATGTGACATCAGCTGCTCCGATCACCGCTCTGCTTTGGACACAACCCCGCTGGGTCCACCCCCACCACCTCCACCACCACCACTCCCCTATCCCCCGCCCTCCGGCCCATCACACGCCTCGCCGCCAAAGGCAGGATGAAGACAAAAGCCAAGCCTGTCAGGCCACTGACACAAACTTCAAAACCGTGGCGGAGACTCCTCCGTCCGAGGCGGAGACAGAATTGGATGCTCAAGGGACAGCAGGTTGAACATCTCTGACATCATCTGCTCGCTGGCTGCTCGCTGCTGCTGCTGCTGCACCCGATCGTCTGGCCAAATGAGACGCGAGAAGGAGAGGATGATATCGTGCGGCGCCCCTGGTGAGGAAGGCGGAGGGGACAGTCCAGGTTCGCCACGGGAACGGGGGAGTGGAAGGGCGAGACACGTTGGGGGGATGCGTCGCCATTCTGTGTCAGTGCCGTTAGGATGCTAATCACAGTGGCACGAACCTCCTACGCAAGACCGATGAACGCGGAGCAATGACTCACGAACTTCAAACCTCCCCCTCCCCCCATCGCATCTCAACCCACACCTCCAACCGAACCTGCCTTTTGATTTATTTTTTGAACACTTTTTTTTTGCTCAGAGAGTCCCGGGTGGCTCAGAGGTCAGAGCGCTGAGCCAACACCGCTGGGATCGTGGGTTTGAATCGAAGCAGCCAACTGGCATCAAACCGGGCCCTCAACCAATTGAAGCGAGTTCATGGTCACGGTTCGGTCAGCGATGACGCACAAACAACCAGTGCCAGATCATCCTAATAGCAAAAGTAGCTACATATGTAGTAGCTACACACATGTAGTAGCTACGGGTCCCGCACTTTCAAGGGCCCCGCGCTAAATGCTTTCAAGCTATCAATTCCGGTTCAGTGATTCTGCCCTTGCTCTATTGCTATAGTACTATACCACCTTAAACTTTTATGAGCGACTGGGTGTTTAAGGTTTGCGATTTGTCGTATTATCTTGCTGTATAGCAAATGAAAAAATACAACTACTTTACTATTCCAGTTAAAAATTTATGTGTTTTAATATGTAAGTGTTTTTTTTTTTATTTCGGGCCCCTTTATAGCAACATATGCTACAGGCCCCGCACTAGCTTAATCCGGCACTGCTAACAATGGCCGTCACATTGAATTTGGGGTTGCGCTTAATTTGGCTGAATTCCAACTCTGAGTATTAAATGTCGGTTGGAGTGCTCTTTGAGAAGCCGGGTTTAGCCACACGTGGCTGAACCCCAGGATCAAATCCAGGATCTCGGCAATGCCGACTCAGTGCTGGAGCACACGGCATTACGTGGGGGCATAATGAGGCATGAATTTGTCAATTCATATCAACGTTTAGGCCTCACGGTACACTAAATTGCACATGCGAGAATAGGTCTGTACGGACGGGAAGCATGTGCATGTCATCGAGCGAACTGTGCGATCGTCTGCCCAATGTGGCAGCGAGAGACCTCCAAACTCCAAGTTCTTCACGGGTCCAGAGCCTCATCAACTCGGACTCAACGCGGTCTCAATCACCTGGCCTGGACTTTGGAATTTCACAGGAAACGGCCAAGTGGAGAGGGACAGATGGGGTAAACAGCACGCAGAGGCGCGCAGCATTGCACGAACAAGGTCTCTCGGCCTTATCCAGACCACCAGCTCACATGGAACTGAATGTGTGGCTGTGTTGTCGTTCAAAAGAGTTTATAAAACGTGGTTCGTCTCGTCGCGACAGACATCTGCGTGCGTGACTCTGTCCGTGTGTGCCAACATTGGTGACCGATATCTGGACCGGTCCCGGGCTTCCCCTAGGTGTACTCAGCCTCAAAGTAGCACCTGCTCTACGGCTTGTAAACTTCAGGGTGGGGGAGGCAAAGGCGGCCGGATGTGGATTCTGGCCGCCCATCCCGTCGTGCGCATGTGCCGGCCTCCGTAGGTGCTCGCAAACATTCTGCTAAAGGCTTCTTTGGGGATCTTTGTCTCTGCGATTGTGTGCGTGCAGTGAGCATATTACTCGTCATTATATCTGAGTGGTACGCTCCACGTATTGTTCCACGCCACTGCACGCCTAGTCTGACGTGAAATCGCTTTGACTAAGCCCGTAGTTTGTGCGTGCGTGCGTGCGTCAGTGGGGAGCAGTAGTGTAGCAGTTCGCGCTACGCTGCGCTACGAACACAGCCACCCACGTTCGATTCCCGCTCACGGCCAACAACTCCAGTGATGATTATCTGAACTGGTCTTGGGCCTCCCCTAGATCGACTCAGCCCCCAATGAGTGCCTGTTGCGATGTGTAAACATCGCTACTGGGGAGACAAAGGCGGCCACCCCACCCCCTCGTGCGCCGTACCGGCCTTCATAGGTGCTCGCTAATAGCACTTGTCCCAAAATTATCTTAAGGCTACACCGGGGACCTTTGCCTTGTCAGTGGGTAAATGCTCGCTCATTGGTCAACTCTCAGAGCAAGAGACATCAATATTGATTTGAAGCTTTCGTGACTGCAGGAATCCATACCCTTTGGTCCTTTCGGTAAAGTCACGTAGTTATGAAAAAAAAATAACGTATCACGACGTTTCGATCTCAACACAAGCGGCCGTCCGCAGGCGGAAAAAAATTAATCCAGCAGTGGAACTGCTGAACATCAAGTTCTACATAGATAACAGGTCATCTTCGAGGTCACTGACGCAGGGATGGGGGGCCCCACGGCCCCGGTGGGGGCCAGGGGGGCCAGGGGGGCGGGGTGGCGCCTACATCGTGTGGACGACATCGATGTGGAGCGACAGATTTGTGTTTTACATCGACGTGGCTGCTGAGCCGGATGGATTGCGGAGTCAGAAGTTAGCGGAGTGGTGAAGCATCGCTGCTGTGATGATGATGATGCTGACTGTGATGATGATGATGATGATGCTGACTATGATGATGATACTATGATGATGATGCTGACTGTGATGATGATGATGATGATGCTGATTATGATGATGATGACGATGATGATGCTGACTATGATGATGATGATGATGACGATGATGATGATGATACTGACTATGATGATCATGCTGACTATGATGATGATAATGACGATGATGATACTGATTATGATGATGATGCTGATTATGATGATGATGCTGACTATGATGATGATGCTGATTATGATGATGATGCTGATGATGATGATACTGACTATGATGATGATGATGACGATGATGATGATGATGATGATACTGACTATAACGATGATGCTGATTATGATGATGATGCTGACTATGATGATGATGCTGATGATGATGATACTGACTATGATGATGATGACGATGATGATGATACTGACTATAATGATGATGCTGACGATGATGATGATGACGATGATGATGATAATGACTATGATGATGATGATGATATGATGATGCTGACGATAATGCTGATTATGATGATGATGATGCTGATTATGATGATGATGCCTCCTCCTTCCGTGTCTGTGAATCGCGCATTGAGTCCGACGTTCTATGTGCCACGGTGCTGTCCGTTCTGGGTGACGACCACAGTGGCCGCACACTGCCCGATGAGAGATTCTTAATCTCCCATTTGTATCTCATCATCATCCTCATCATCACGAATCCACGTTTGCTACTGCTGCTGCTGCTGCCGTGGTTGGTGCGGGAGGAAGGTGAGGAATCGTAGTGAAGGGGGAGGGGGTTTTTCATTCCGTGAACCAGGGTCCACGTCAACCAGACGAGCGCCACTCAACTCATTCACTGCGTCTTTGAGACAAGAAGGGCCGCATTTCAGCGAAATATCTCAGCTCTGCCCCCGAGGGGAGGCTACGTCTTTTGTGTGTGTATATGTGTGTGTGTCTGTGTGTGTGTGTATGTGTGTCTGTGTGTGTGTATGTGTGTCTGTGTGTCTGTGTCTGTGGGGAGCTGTAGTGCAGCGGTGAGTGCTACGCTGCGTCACGAAATTGAAGTTCAATTCTCGCTCACGGCTAACTCCAGTGACGATTATCTGAACCGGTCCTTGGGCCTCCCCTAGGTCGACTCAGACTCAAATGAGCACCTGGTGCGGTGTGTAAACATCGCCACTCGGGAAACAAAGGCGGCCGGGCGTGGCTCTGGCCACCCCACCTTCTCAAGTGCCGTGCCGGCCTTTAAAGGTGCTTGCTAATAGCACTTGCCCCAACAGCCTGTTAAGGCTATACGGGGGATCTTTGTCTTTGTGTTTGGAAGCAACGCGCGAATTTTCACCTGTGTGCGATCGATTTCCCAAAAACAACAGCAGCAACAACAACAACAACAGCAACAACAACAACATTATCTCTCATCGTAAATAAACGGCGTCACTTTTTCGCTCGAGCCCCGAACGAACCAAAAAAAAAATTTTTTATGCATTTATATTTTTTTCGTCCAAAGCGGATCGGAAAACCCCAGGCAAGAAGAATATCGGGGGTTGGAAGCACACGGAGGGGTCGCGTGACCACGAGGCGGACGGCGGCCTTCGCGAGCGCGATGCACGCACGCATCGTAAGCAGGTGGCGGGGGTTTTTATTTTTTTTACAGCTTCGGGGGCACAAGGAAGACAGCCCGCCCAGTGGCTGCCAAAAAGGCAGCTTGGTACAAATTGGCTTGAGCCGGACTGAGCAGATGGGTGCTTATGTGGTGTGTATGTGCGCGGTGTGTCTGTGTGTGTGGTGTGGTGTGCGTACGTGTGTGCGTCCGGCCAGCTGAGTGCACGCTCTTGACCCGGCGATAACGTCCTGGGGAATGACACCGCTCGTTTGTGTTGACGGTGGGGAGGATGGTGGTGCCGAGCTGAGTTCACGACGAGGAGAGATTCGGGGCACAGCTCGGAACAAAGTCGAGCGAGCGATAATAAAGTCACAACAGACAACCACCCTTCTCGGGTCTCGTGACTAGCTGTGTGATATCCGCTTCCACGGGGACGTTTTCTAACACGGTGGGGGTGGGGGGGGTCCCACTGCTGGATTCTTCACTTGACGATGTGACGCCGACGATATAAACACGATCGCGATTACAATTTGGGGAGAGATGAAGGTTACGTAAACATATCCGTTCTCCGCACAATGCACAACGATACGGGAGAGCTTAAAATTTATGTTTGGCGTTTTTTTTTGTTAACTCTCTAAAGACCGGCCACTTAATTTCCGTTATTTACTCCAAGTGTCAAGAGGATCCTTTTACATTGGGATGTTTGCCCGGTCTCATTAAAACGGGCTTTGTTTCGTCCAAGGTCACAGAAGCGCCCAGAGAAAGCCCACACACGCGCCGCACAGATGGACGCAATGCACTGCCGCACGGCCCACGTGACTGCGATCCGCGAGACGTGTTGACTTTGGGCTGACGTCACGGGAGTCACGGAGTCGCCACTGTCTTCTCACGAGCGGCGGAGAACGCCTGGTCGACCTGGAGGCATCCAAACCCCAATCGAACGGGAATTCGACTGCTCAAGAGCAACTCACCCGCTCACCCACCGACCCACCAACCCACCCACCAACCCATCCATCCATCCATCCACCCACCCACCCACCAACCCATCCACCCACTCACCAACAAACCCACCCACCCACCAACACATGCATCCACCCACTAACCAACAAACCCACCCACCCACCAACCCATGCATCCACCAACCCACCAACCCACCCACCAACCTACCAACCCATCCACCCACCCACTCACCAACAAACCCACCAACCCATCTACCCACCCACCCACCAACCCATCCATCCACCCACCAACCCATCCATCCACCCACCCACCAACTGACCCACCCACCCACCAACCCATCCACCCACCCACCCACCAACAAACCCACCCACCAACCCATCCATCCACCCACCCACCAACAAACCCACCCACCAACCCATCCATCCACCCACCCATCCACCAACAAACCCACCCACCAACCCATCCACCAACCCATCCATCCACCAACAGACCCACCCACCAACCCATCCATCCACCCATCCATCCACCAACAAACCCAGCCACCAACCCATCCATCCACCCACCCATCCACCACCAACCCACCCACCAACCCATCCACCAACCGACCCACCCACCCACCAACACATCCACCCACCCACCAACCCACCCGCTGCCCACTGACTCACGGACTCACTCCTCAACTCAATTGGAACGAGAGTCGGAGGCTCGAAGGCGAACGTGCGTACAGCAGGACTCCTCCAGCGCCCACGACACGCGCCGTGGGGCATCTATCGGTCCGAGCTGTGCGCCGCAGGAGGAGGCTGCTCCACGCACACAAGCACGCACATTGGGGTCACGTCATGTGCCACGATCTATCCACAGCTGTGTCGTTCACCTGAAGGGCTCTGCCCTCTCATGCCACTTTGAAACTAAAAATATGCGATTTTTGTTACTTACGTTTAAAGATGAGTCTTTTTTTTTATTGCCCGCCGATTTTACACGGGCGATCCGTGTTGTTGCGTGAGCACGGCAACAACAAAATAAAGACTAAAAACGTCAACATTCCGGAGAACACATATCGTGTACCTAATACTGAAGAAGGAAGATAATTTGGGGGGGGGGCGGGCAGACATCACAGGGACGGGGGGGGGGCAGTGAATTCAAGCGTGGTGGGGGGGGGGGCATTACTCGCGGCGGCGAGAGCCACGTGGGTGGACGAGGAGGAGGAGGGGGGGGGCTCTTTGCGCGTCGGCGCTCCAACAAAAATGGGGAGAAAAAACCTCGCGCAGCCAACGACCCCGCACGCACTCGCTCACGACGACGCCGCCGCTTTAGTAGCCGGTGCCGTTAACCGCCCCGCGTCTTTCCTCCCCACCACCCCCGCCACCCCGTTTTATGTCGAAGACGTTCGTGCGTTCGTGCGAGCGAGCGAGCAGGCGCTGCGTGGGACAGGGCGTGTGTTATGTGCGCACCATTTGGTGTTGTTACAATCAGAGCCCCCCCCCCTCTCCTCCTCCTCCCCCACCAGCACCGACACACTGCCACCACCACCACCACCCCTACAACAACCACCACCACCACCCCTACCACCACCACCCCTACCACCACCACCCTACCACCACCACCACCCCTACCACCCCTACCACCACCACCACAACCACCACCACCACCCCTACCACCACCACCACCCCCACCACCAACCACGCTCCTCTCATCTGGAACTGTGCCCAGACATGGCAGAGCGGGGATTGGGGGGGGGGCGCGATCGGGTGAGGGTGTGAGGGCATGCGGGGCATTCTAGGAGGAGGTGGTGGTGGGGGGGGTGTTTTCTGGAGGGGGCAAACTTATAGGGAACGTACGGGACAGGGAGCAAGGGTCCAGGGTGGCGTGAGCCCCCCCGCCCCCCATTCCCCCTCCCTTGGGATCGGTAGTCTCGGCGGGCGCTCCGTGAAAATCCCACAGTAATTCCCAGCGAGAGTCGTGCTGGGTACGTAACCCAAGACGACGATCAATCCTAACTTCCCTCCTCATCCCTAGCGAGGAACTCGGCTCCTGTTTTTTGTGTTATTCCCCCACCACTCCCCCCCCCCACACACACAATCGTATCCCGATTGGGCTATCGGTGTCACGAGGCGAGGTTACAAAGAACCCGAACGAATTGTCTTGCGGAGGAGCAGCGAGGGCCTCCGGGGTGACGAACGGCCCCCGAGAAGTGCAGCCGAATCGACGTTTCGCGTTCTCGGCCTCGGAATGCGGCCAAAGGAGAAGCTCAGAACCAACGTTTGTTTGCGCGCTGTTTTTTTATGACGGTAATCATTTACGTTCGTGAAAGCACATTTCATCCGTGGAGTCCCAAGGAAAGAAACAGAACCTGCGGGGTAAACGGTCAGAGCTAGGGAGTAAAATAAACAGTTTGAAGAGGTGAGTTTTCAAGGAAAAGACTGACATATAGACAACGATTCTGATAGTCTCATTAGCAAGGGCAAAGCGTTCCAAAGATTGGGAGCTGCACTGGCCAAACCTCGGTCACCCCAGGAACAGAGCCTTGACCTTCGGAGTGCTCAGGGTCCTCGTTGGTGTATCAAGACGGATCAGTTGCTGTAAATATTGCCGGGCTAACAACCCACTGAGTTTCGATTTAAAGCTTTCGTGTCTTATCGACAGACCTGTTTTCCACCTGAGGACGGTTGCTTGCGTTGCTTGCGTTGTGGCCGAAACGTCGTGAGAATTTATTTTATTGTTTTATTTTTTTTATTTTATTATTTCCATTCTACGTGACTTTACCGAAAGAACCAAGAAGATGAACCCATTGAGTGCTGGTCATCAGCAGGATCTTCCTGATGACCTTCGATCACAGGGCGGCCTCGACCTAGATTCGAGCCCTCAGGAAACCTCAGCAGTTGCCCGCTCAGCGACCTGACCCCGTGACCCGCCCTTCCCATTTGACCGTAGCCACGTGGGCAAAAAATAAATAAACAAAAATAAAACTTAAGGCCTCGACACAGAGGCGTGGTTTCTCTGTGTGCCTATGTACGTTTCTCTCTCTCTCTATGTATCTCTGTGATATCTGTCTCTACTTATATGTCTGTCTATATGTCTCTGGTTCTGTGTTCTATCTCTCTCTCAAATTTAGCATTCTCAGGAAGAACGTAATCAACCAGGTAGGGTGTTGACTGTTATGTTATCCGACTCTCTGTTGTATTACATTACATTTCTAAGTATACTAGATTTGTGTCTGTATTTCATTTATACCTGATGATGATTGCTTGTGTTGCAATCGAGACGTCGTATGCTAGTATTAAATTTATTATTGTCTCTTTATACGTGACTTTACCGAAAGAACCAAAGAGTAATTCCTGCAGTCACGAAAGCTCCAAATTAAGTAAGACACGGACCAATTTGTTATCGGCAGGGGGTTTCGCGATTGCGAGCGACGGCGGGAAGGAATAACCACGTGCGCGTCTGGGCAATGTCTCCCACGACTATTCGTGACGCCGTTCGTCATCCGCAAGCTACCTCCGATTCGCACAGTCGGCTACGTACGGCGCGAAAGAAGTTCAACATGCATACGGACACACAACTCCCCCCCACCCCCCAAAAAAAAAATCCAAGACGTCAAAATTCTGCGCGTGCACTTTCGATACGTAAGAAGAAATAGAAGGGGAAAAAAACACGGCACCGTGGATTTCAGAAAGACAATAAATTCCCATCGTCAAGGCACGCGATTTTCCGCTTTGGATTCGCTCTTCCGATCACCGGATCCCCCGAATTTAACAACGCAACGCCCAGTGTGGATAATTGCGAGCGAACCCGGCGGGGCAGTTCGTCACGTACGCGATACCCGTGGCAAATCGGACGGCAACATAACTTACCGGACAGGAAGAACGCTGGGGGGGGGGGGAGGAGGAGGAGGGGATAACGCAGACAGAGCCATGGGAGAATGCACGCAATACAGTAGCGCAATATTGGAATTACTCCATCCTCGGAGCGTCAGTCAGTGCATTAGCTAAATCTGCTCATTAGTCCGAGAGCAAATTTAACCATTGTTGGGGGCTCGTAAACATGCCTTTCCGCGGCCGGCTAAAGCGATTTTGAGGCGGCCAGACTTTTATAAATCCCCCTTAATTAGGAGCCTTGCAGACGTCGCGAGCGCTGCGTGCCGCGTCTGCTGGCCGCGAGGTCCGGATTAGCGGGGATGTTCCACGCGCGATCCACAGCCCGCGGTTTGTCGCTTAGAGGGGTTGGGGGTTTTTTTTTCTCTTTATCGGCGGCGACATTAGGAATCGCAAGGGGGCCACGTACTGAATTGTACGCGTTTCTTGTTATTCGTATTATGTGTGTCTGTGTGTCACAGTATATATATTGTGGTGAGCGCGCTGCGTTACGAATCTGGCGGCCCGGGTTTGATTCCCGCTCACGGCCAACACCGGTGACGATTATATGAACCGGTCCTGGGCCTCCCCTAGGTCGACTCAGCCTCAAATTAGTATCTTGTGCGGTGTGTAAACATCGCCACTGGGGACACAAAGGCGTGGTGTTGGCCACCCACCCCCTCGTGTGCCGTGCCGGCCTTTATAGGTGCTCGCTAACAGCACTTGTCCCTAGAGTCTGTTAAGCCTATACGGGGGGTCTTTGTCTTTTGACAGTATATATAGGGTTTTTTTAATTACTGGGCAAAGCCGATTTGTAAGCGTGGAATATCGTGGCTAAATTGGGCTGCTGCGTATTGTATGTGTGCGCGCACGTTTAACAAACCAAACACGTTCTTTGCTTGTAAACAAACCGTGCGCAATTAGGTTGATTTGTTCTTTCAAAAGGGGAAATTTCGTTTTCATTTTTAAACAGCAAACCGAGGTCCTTTTGGGGGGAACGTATTCAGCTCCGCCTAATGAGCGCCAATGAGGGGCGGGATCTGAGAACACCAACAAAACCGTCTGAGTGGCCGAGTCTCTCTGCTGTGACCTGGTGCAATTGTGCACGAATGCGATCTTTTTCTGAAGTTCTCTGTGCAAGGGCAGGTCCATGGCTCAGGCTCCCCCCCCCCTACTCACGCGAGAGACCATCTCGCCGGCACGGTAACCTCCGATACCCAGGGTTCAATTTCAAGATCCGGGCGCAACAGTGGCGAGATGTCGACTACCTCGCCTGGTACACAGGGGTTCGAATCCATGTCCTCTCTACCCGTGGTCGCGTGGATTTTTTCTGGGGGTCCTCCTCGGGTTTTCTTCCCCCCCCCCCCTCTCCCCCATCCACATTTAGGGACGTACGTTGAAGAGTATTTGGCTGCGACAGATTTCCCACGACGACGAGCCCCTTCGCCGAACTCTCATTTGTGATGACCGGGTCGCTTCTGAAAAGAAGAGTTACACAGCTCAGTGTGGCCTTGCCGTGGTAAAATAAAAAAAATATTTATTTGTTTTATAATAAACAAGATCTTGCACACTCACCGTGGTCACGGTGGACTTTGCTCCTTGCCCATCATCTCTCTCCGATCTACATTATATAATGGGGCTTCGTGGGCTGGGGGGGGGAGGGGACCCCTAAAAAAGGGGGGTGGGGTGGGGGTGGACAAAAAAATACAAATCGCAGTCCCGAAGCTCCAAAAGTTGAAGGGCGCTCAGAGCGACGCCGACTCCTCCGCTGGGCTGCGACTTCCACGGCACCCGGACACGCCCCTCGCCAGTGCCGCCCGCTCTACTTCTCCCTGTGTGTCTCTCTCTATGTGCAGGTCTGCCTGTAGATGCACCTCGAACTTCCTTCGCACCGCACGTAGCAAAACCCGTGCGAATCGGAGGTGCGCGGTCGCGACCACTGATCGCGGGCGGGCGCGGCGTTTTCCAAGTGGCGGGCGGGGTGGGGGGGGGCGGTGGGTGCACTTTCGTCGATAAGACATGTGCAGGGCGACACGCACGTGAGTTTGGTGACAATACAGAGGGCGGAACCCACCCCGCTCGAATGGATCGTGAGCGATGGTCGAGGGTAATCACGGAGTGGCAGCCACAGCATGGAACGGCGCACACGCGTTCGAGAAGGATGTCCGCCGAGGATGACGGAGCGATGAAAATCTATTCCGGTTCATATGCAGGTGCCTAGGTGGATGATTAATAGAGAGGATGGTGATGCCTTCACGGCTGCTTGGTAAGACCTTAATCCAACAGTGGATTGACCATGGCTGATCACGATTATTTATTACGTGACGGAGCTCCGAGCCGGGGTTTGAATCCGGTCGCTGATGATGGCGATGGTGGCAAAATACAGGACTTTAAAATCAAGCTGTCAAAAGAAAAACACCCCCTCCCCCGCCCGCCGCACTTAAACACCCACCCCTCTCTCTCTTTTTTTACGATCAGTGGAAACAAGAAGATGCTCGGTGTAGTCGGCACTTTGCTTCGTTCATCTTTTTTTTTTACTTTGCTTTATGTAAACCCCCACCTCTCGCTCTCCCGCTCGCTCTCTCTCGTTCTGAACCTCCTCCCTCCACTCCCCCTCTGCCTTTATGAAGACGTTAAAAAAAAGTCATTATCAGACTGAAAGGAAACCGCAGGACAAGATCTCCACGTGAGACGGACAACGGTGAACGAGGCCTCGCCAGCGTTCGCGTCGACGATCATCTCACACGTAAATATCGCGGCGCGATCCACAGCCGATGAATTTTAAAGTAAAAATGGGGGGGTGGGTGGTGAGGGATGGGAGGGTGGGGGCAGGAGCGGAGAGTGGGGTGGGGGGTGAGGGCTGGGGGTGGGATGTAGGGGAGGTGTGGGAGAGGTCGGGGGGGGGGGCGAGATGGGGGGTTAACGGGTGGTGGCATGGGAGGGTGGATGGGTAAGTGGAATGTCTCTGGCGCAAATATCTCAGCGTGTGTTCGGAGCTGGTCACGGCGCGCCCTGCAGGGGCAACTCTCTGCTGCGGGGTGCGAGGGGCGAGCGACCGGGCTGGGCCGCCCGCTTGAGCCCGCTGGAGGTGGTGGAGACGCGGGTGGCCGTGGCGTTTCGCAGAGGCGGCTCCGAGTGGTCACTACGCACAGCTGGTGCTGATGTTTCGCCCTTTTCCCGAGCGGCCGGACGTGATTTGCTTTAATGAGATGTCGCCCTGCCAGGGTGCCCACCTCGCGCCACGCTGGTCTCCTAGAGGGGCGATTTCACGGATGACCGGAGCCGCTCTCTCGCTACCCTCGCCCTGAGCCTCTCCGTGATGTGTTTTTTTTTATCTTAGCCCGCCTTCGCCCCCCGTCACCCGTCATCTCCGCAAAGCTGCGCTCTCTCTAAACACACACACACACCTGTTATACACACACCTGTCACACACACACCTGTTACACACACACACACCTGTCACACACACACCTGTTACACACACACACCTCACACACACCTGTCACACACACACCTGTCACACACACACCTGTCACACATACCTGTCACACACACACACCTCACACACACACCTGTTATACACACACACACCTGTCACACACACACCTGTTACACACACACCTGTTACACACACACCTGTTACACACACCTGTTACACACACACACCTGCTACACACACACCTGTTACACACACACCTGTTACACACACCTGTCACACACACCTGTCACACACACCTGTTACACACACACACCTGTTACACACACACACACCTGTTACACACACACACATGTTACACACACCTGTTACACACACCTGTTACACACACACACACCTGTCACACACACCTGTCACACACACAAACCTGTCTCCCCGCGCCCCGCTCCTCCCCCAGGGCCCGAGGTCACACGGCGCTGCTTGGTGAATAGAGCCGCCCGCGGTCGGAAACGTGGAAGAGTAGGCCAAATACCCCCCCCCCCCCCGCCGGCTCACAGGGGTTCTGTTAGCGCGCCCGCTTAAAAGAGCGGTTTTGTCCGATGCTGATGAGTCGTAATTAGGGCGAATTCGGTCCAAAGTGTGTCCATCACTGCCCCACCCACTGCCTCTGCTGAGCAGTTTTGTGACATCGACTCAACATTTATTTTGATGACAAAGCGAGCGCAACGCAGCCCTTCAGGAGCTGCTGATGGGAATTAATGGTGCATATGCACAGAAGCTCCTCCTGCTGCTGTGTGCTCTTTACACATTGGTGTACATCGTTTGTTGTTGTTTGATACCGTCCCCTTGACAGCCCACGTTCGCATCAGCTGCTAAACTTTTAAAAAATATATATTTACCAGCTAAAACCCACTGAGCTATGAGCTCTGTTTCAGAGGCGACCTGGCCACACGCGATGATGGCTCTTCATCGCACTGGCTTCATCATCATCATCATCACACGTTGGAACGATTTATCGAGGCAGCCAAATCATCTAAACGCGTCTTGATTTTAACTGTGAAGGGCAGGAACCCGGAGAACAAATCCACGCGACCACCACGGAGGAGAGAAAGAGAGAAAGAGAGAGAAACACGCCGACTCCAAATATACGACAACCATCACCGGGGGTCCGGGATCGAACCGACACGAGGCTTTGCTGCGTTAGCCAGCGGGCGCCGAAGAGATCCCGACGCCTCCTTCGCCACCGCCGTTCCTCCCGCCACATTCGAAGTCTTCTCTGGCAAGTTGCGCCACCCAGACGCGCCGCGTAAGTCCAGCCGCGGTGAGCTTGGGGAAGTTCGGGGCGAGATGCGACCGAGCGAACAGGAGGCGAGGCCACGGACGACAACAACAACAAACAAGAATCTTCTCTAGCGAACGATTTATCTGGCTTTGGGTGTAAGGGGGTAAGGGGGTTTAGGGGGTAAGGGGGGTTAGGGGGTAAGACGGGTTAGGGGGTAAGGGGGGTTAGGGGGTAAGGGGGGTTAGGGGGTAAGGGGGTTTAGGGGGGGGGGCAGTATACTCTCAGTTCTTTGGGTAAAGTCACGTAGGTAAAAACATTTTTATTAAAATTAATTTAAAAAATCACGACGTTTCGGAGGCAACACAAGTCTCCGTCATCAGGTGGGACCAGGGGGGGGGGCAGTGTTGTCTCCGAATTGGCGTCGAGTGAACTACGAGCCACTGGTTTGAATGATTCGCCCCCCCCACCCCCCCACCACCCTCTCCCCCCATTTGCCAAGTCCAGCAAGTGATTGACGAGGACGCAGGACACGAGCGACGATTTTTTTTGTCTTCTTCATTGAGTGAAGGGCCCCCCCCCCCCCTCGTGTGTAGCGGGGAGCGTGCCTCCTCCTTCACGCGTCCCATTTGAGCCGAGGGGAGGAAGGGGGTGTGGGGGGGGGAGAGCTTCTCTCTCCCATCTCTCGCCGCTCTCTCCTCCCCCTTTGAGATGATCACAAACGCTGAGCAGCGGCCCGGAGCAGAGGGCACGCACCTTGGGGCGAGGGGGAATTCGTCGGTGCCGGGAATTGGTCCCCGCTGCTTAGGCGAGACGCGCCGGGCCTCGTTCCCTGACCACACGCGGAAGAAGATTTGGACCGGAAGAGCGACTCGCCACCAGCCGTCATGATGCAGACACCAGCTTACAGCCTCCCTCTCTCTCACTCTCCATCAGCCACTCACACAGCCCCCCCTCTCTCTCTCACTCCATTAGCCACTCACACAGCCCCTCCCCCATCTCTCTCTCTCTCCATTAGCCACTCACACAGCCCCCCCCCCCTCTCTCTCTATTAGCCACTCAGACAGCCCCCCCCCCTCACTCTCTCTCCATTAGCCACTCACACAGCCCCCCCTCTCTCCATCAGCCACTCACACAGCCCCCCCTCTCTCTCCATCAGCCACTCACACAGCCCCCCCCCCCCTCTCTCTCTCCATTAGCCACTCACACAGCCCCCCCCCCCTTCTCTCTCTCCATTAGCCACTCACACAGCCCCCCCCCCTCTCTCTCTCCATTAGCCACTCACACAGCCCCCCCCTCTCTCTCTCTCCATTAGCCACTCACACAGCCCCCCCCCCTCTCTCTCTCCATTAGCCACTCACACAGCCCCCCCCCCCTCTCTCTCTCCATTAGCCACTCACACAGCCCCCCCTCTCTCTCTCTCCATCAGCCACTCACACAGCCCCCCCCCCTCTCTCTCTCTCTCCATTAGCCACTCACACAGCCCCCCCCCCTCTCTCTCTATCCATTAGCCACTCACACAGCCCCCCCTCTCTCTCTCCATCAGCCACTCACACAGCCCCCCCCCCTCTCTCTCTATCCATTAGCCACTCACACAGCCCCCCCCCCTCTCTCTCTCCATCAGCCACTCACACAGCCCCCCCCCCCTCTCTCTCTCTCCATTAGCCACTCACACAGCCCCCCCCCCTCTCTCTCCATTAGCCACTCACACAGCCCCCCCCCCTCTCTCTTTCCATCAGCCACTCACACAGCCCCCCCCCTCTCTCTCTCCATTAACCACTCACACAGCCCCCCCCCCTCTCTCTCTCCATCAGCCACTCACACAGCCCCCCCCCCTCTCTCTCCATCAGCCACTCACACAGCCCCCCCCCCGCCTCTCTCTCTCCATTAGCCACTCACACAGCCCCCCCCTCTCTCTTTCCATCAGCGACTCACACAGCCCCCCCCCCCCGCCTCTCTCTCTCCATTAGCCACTCACACAGCCCCCCCCCCTCTCTCTTTCCATCAGCCACTCAAACAGCCCCCCCCCTCTCTCTCTCTCCATTAGCCACTCACACAGCCCCCCCCCCTCTCTCCATTAGCCACTCACACAGCCCCCCCCCCTCTCTCTCTTTCCATCAGCCACTCACACAGCCCCCCTCTTTTCTCTCTATTAGCCACTCACACAGCCCCCCCCCCCTCTCTCCATCAGCCACTCACACAGCCCCCCCCCCTCTCTCTCCATCAGCCACTCACACAGCCCCCCCCCCCTCTCTCCATCAGCCACTCACACAGCCCCCCCCCTCTCTCCATCAGCCACTCACACAGCCTCCCTCTCTCTCCATCAGCCACTCACCCACCAACTCCCCCCTACACCACTCTCGAGCACGGTTGGCTACGTACGGCGCGAAAGAAGTTGTCCAAACGCGCGTACCCACAAAGCGATCTCCGCGCCTCGTTCCCATCCCTCGCCCCTCCCCTCCGCGTCTTTTTTGGCCGGATCAGCGGGGGGTCAAACGTGGCCCATCGATTTGCTAAGCAAGGTCACGCCGGCGAGAGAAGATCAACCCCCCCCACCCCGGCACCTCCCCCCCACCCCAGCCCCGCCCCTCTTCGCACCTGAAATTGGAAAGTTTGATGAAAGAAGATGATGGAGCGTCCGCTACGTGATTAACTTGTAGAGTGCGCGCGCGTGCGTGTGTGTGCGTGTGTGTGCGTGTGTGTGCGTGTGTGTACGTGTGTGTGCGTGTGTGTGCGTGTGTGTGCGTGTGTGTACGTGCGTGTGCGTGTGTGTACGTGTGTGTGTGTACGTGTGTGTGCGTGTGTGTGCGTGTGTGCGTGTGTGTGTGTACGTGTGTGTACGTGTGTGTGCGTGTGTGTGCGTGTGTATACGTGTGTGTGCGTGTGTGTGCATGTGTGTACGTGTGTGTGCGTGTGTGTGCGTGTGTGTGCGTGCGCGTGCGTGTGTGTGTGTGCGTGTAGCTTGCTAACAGCACTTGCCCCTACAGTCTGTTGAGGCTATGCGGGAGATCTTTGTCTTTGTACGTGTAGCGGTTAGCGCTACGCTGCGCTACGAACCTGGCGACGCGGGTTCGATTCTCGCTCACGGCCAACACCGGTGACGATTATCTGAACCGGTCGTGGGCCTCCCCTAGGTCGACTTAACCTCAAATGAGTGCCTGATGCGGTGTGTAAACATCGCCACTGGGGAGACAAAGGCGGTCGGGCGTGGTTCTCGCCACCCACTCCCTCGCGTGCCGTGTCGGCCTTCATAGGCGCTGATACTTGCTAACAGCCTCCCCTAGGTCGACTTAACCTCAAATGAGTGCCTAGTGAGATGTGTAAACATCGCCACTAGGGAGACAAAGGCGGTCGGGCGTGGTCCTCGCCACCCACTCCCTCGCGTGCCGTGTCGGCCTTCATAGGCGCTGATACTTGCTAACAGCACTTGCCCCAACAATACGGGGGGGGGATATTTGTCTTTATTTGTTAGTGTGTGCGCGGTGTGTTGGTAACGCAGTGAGGAGCGGTGGCGCAGCGGTTAGCATAAAACTACCACCAAGTGGCCGAGCCGAGAACAAACGTGGATCATGTGGTTCGAGGTGAGTTCGTCGCAGGACCCAGGGGGTGGATGGCAAACATCTTGATACAGGGCCATCAACCGGCAGTTTATAGAACAGAAAATCCGATGATGATGACGATGACGGAGTGTGTGTCTTACATACTCTCTCCGGCGTTTAACGAGAAGTGTTTGTCACGGATAAACAATAGACTCAAAAGTAAAAAAAAATCTTCTGCACGAGTAACGGGGCAACAACCACTCACGGTCATTTGTCCTTGGTGTCGTCATCATCATCATCATTCTCGCGAGGAAATATTTTTTTTTAAATATTTACTTATTTATTTTAGTGGTGCGCCCGTTCTCGAAAGGGGCTCTGGGCAGCCCCCCTGCAAGGCCACCACTTACCACTTAGCGACCTCGACGCAAAAATTGGGGGGGGGGTGGTAGCGAGGACCACCTCTGAGCAATTATTTATTCACGAGTTCCGAATGGCGTTTTGTAGGCTTCACTTTTTTATATATTCAGCAATGCATGAAACGTCCTGGCAACGTCCCAACAAAGCCAAGAGAAACCCCCTCTCAACTACCCCCCCATCACACAGCGCAGGGCGGGTGTGTGCTGTTTGATGGGTGGTGTCCGGGTAACAACTTCTCTCTCCTCGCTCTCAACAGAGTGATGGAGAACCCGCGACTCCTGGGGCTCGAAACACCAGCGACTTGTTTTTTAAATCCTTTATATTAAGTTCACTTGCTTGCTTGCTTGCGCGCTTACGACCGTGCAAATCTTTCGGTCGTTTTTTAACCCACTTCCCGTGATCCAATCGAGCTGACATTTTGCACACAGACTCGTTGTGCGTGGCAATTTATTATCGTGAATTTCCAAAATTTTACACTTTTTAGGAAAAAATAAATTATATTTAATTACCAATTGCTTAATGGTGGCAGGCAATCATCTGACCCATAGGTGGCAGCCATCTCAAGCCAGAGGACGAGAGGACTCTAGCCGCCACGCATATAAAGGATTTATAGTGAAAATTTAGTTTTTACAGGTTAATTTTTTATCGAGCTGCTTGATCACGGTCCCGGGCTCTCCGCTCCACACCGTAACACTGAGAGCCCTCCTGCCTCCGATACCATTGGCGAGACGAAAGGTAGAGGGTAGCGCCAGCGCACATTTGCTGTACGCTACATGTGTGCGAGTGACGAGTGAGTCAGTGTGTGTGTATGTTGAACTGGGGAGCGGTGGTGTAGCGGTTAGCGCGCTGCGCTACGAACCCGGCGATCCGAGTTCGATTCCCGCTCATGGCCAACACCGGTGACGATTATCGGAGCCGGTCCTGGGCCTCCCCTAGGTAGACTCTGCCTCAAATGAGTACCTGGTGCGATGTGTGAACATCGCCACTAGGGAGACAAAGGCGGTCGGGCGTGGTGCTGGCCACCCACCCCTTTGGATGCCATGCCGGCCTTCATAGGTGCTCGCTAGCAGCACTTGCCCCTACAGTCTCTTAAGGCTATACGGGGGATCTTTGTCTTTGTTGAACTCTAACAGGAGGTGAAAGGGCGACGCGTCTCGCCGCTTGTTGTTGCAGTGGTGCGCGGTTCGGATCCAGCGGCCTCACCTGGTTAATACTGCGGTAACGTGTGCCAACCACAGTAACACTACGCGCCGTCTGCTCCGCGGTAGGCGATGACGATGCCGTGACGTCATTCGTAGGCCACGTGTGTGCCGGCTTCGGGTATCGTAAGTAAGATAAGAAAATTACATCGCAAATCACGCAACTGGGAGTATACACAAAGATCCCCCAGTATAGCCTTGAGAGACTGTTGGGGCAAGTGCTGTTAACGAGTATCTATGAAGGCCAGAACGCCACCCGTCCGCTTTGTCTCCCCAGTATCGATGTTTGCCAGGCACTCATTTGAGGCTGAGTCGACCTAGGAGAGAACAAAATCGTCACTGATGTTGTCGACCGTGAGCGGGAATCGAACTCGGGTCGCCGGGTTTGTAGCGCAGCGCACTAACCGCTTCACTACCGCTCCCAACACGCACACGCACAGCAACAATAATCGCCACCTACTAGCAGACTAATGCCCCCATGTCCCTCTTAAGACTCATCCTGATCTCTGCAGTTGTCACCCGGTTGGACAAAGTAAACTCGCACTTTGAGCTGGAATATTATTTGTCTAAGTTTTCACCGGAAATCTCAGGATGCTTCGTGAAATATTGATCGAGATGTTAACTCCCTCACCTGGTGTGGAGGAGATCGTGGGTTCGAGCCCGACCCTGACGATGCCTGCTGCTGTATATTTGGAGTTTGCGTGTCTCTCTCTCTCATCATCATCACGGTGGCTAGGAGATGTTAACTACCTCTCCTGGTGTGGAGGAGATCGTGGGTTCGAGCCCGACCCTGACGATGCCTGCTGCTGTATATTTGGAGTTTGCGTCTCTCTCTCTTTCTTCATCATCATCATAACGGTGACTAGGAGATGTTAACTACCTCTCCTGGTGTGGAGGAGGTCGTGGGTTCGACCCCGACCCTGACGATGCCTGCTGCTGTATATTTGGAGTTTGCGTGTCTCTCTCTCTCATCATCATCACGGTGGCTAGGAGATGTTAACTACCTCTCCTGATGTGGAGGAGGTCGTGGGTTCGAGCCCGACTCTGACGATGCCTGCTGCTGTATATTTGGAGTTTGCGTGTCTCTCTCTTTCTTCATCATCATCACGGTAGACGAGGAGATGTTAACTACATCGCCTGATGTGCAGGAGGTCGTGGGTTCCATTCCGACCCTGACGCCTGCTGCTGTATATGTGGAGTTTGCGTGTCTCTTTCTTTCTTCATCATCATCATCATCACGGTAGACTAGGAGATGTTAACTCCCTCTCCTGGTGTGGAGGAGATCGTGGGTTCGAGTCCGACCCTGACGATGCCTGCTGCTGTATATTTGGAGTTTGCGTGTCTCTCTCTCTCCCCGTGGTCGCGTGGATTTTTCTCCGAGTCCTCCGGTTTTCCCTTCACATTTAGAGTATCTGGCTGATATACATTTCCACGTTTTAAGCCACTTCGTTGAGCTATCAGTTGTGGCCAGGTCGCTTCTGTAAAAGAGCTCTGTAGCTCAGTGGGCCTTGCGTGGTAAAATAAAATAAAAATGGGGTGTTGCTGCTATAGTTTTAATTGCGTTGCTGGTGAGAGGATTGTCCAGCAGGCGGATTTACTTGATCATCCGGAGAGCACGTCGTGCAAGCACACGAGGAGATGCCGCTCAACGATCCGCACAGATATGTTCACAAACCCACTCTGCCGCACTGCCGAATGCTGGCCACATCATGGCCGGACGGGTTTGCAAGCATCCATCAACCCGCTCCCTCGCCTCCAAAGTGCAGGATCACAGGCGTGGCGCCGTCACACCGCGCCTAATGCCCTTCGTCGTCCATCCACTGATGGGTGAGGGGACCTCCCCGTGCCACGTGGGTCGCGAGGGCTATTTGGCCATACTTCACCACGCTGGTGAGTGTGGGTTGGTGAAGAGTGGAGGGAGTGGGGAGAGTGCAAAAATGTTGGAGCAATTTGGCCAGAGTAAACGTATTGCTGGCATACAAATTAAACCGGCACAAACATCCTTCTCAATTGAATACCGAGCATTGAATGTATCCTCACGCTGAGAGCTGACTCTGCCATGAAGATCTTTCTTTTCTCGAGTGGCGACAGAATGAAACAATTATATGTTCATGGCAAATAAATAATTTTAGCACCACGATCGTTCTCCAAACTCTCCACACCCTCCCTCCCTCCCTCCTCCTCCAACCCTCCTCGTTCTCACTTTTGTTAATGATAGACTGTTGTGGCCATTGATTGGTAATTATACGCTAAGAATGAAAAAGAAAATGGTTTGTGTGGGTGTACATCACAATGATGCCGTTAAGGTATCTATCTGGCACGGTGGAAAATTGAACCAGTTATGCTCAATGAGCTCTAATTTGCAAGCTGTCCCTGCGACAGCTGTGCCAGTTATTTCATATTACATCGCAAAAAGTGTTAACGCTCGGATTACTGTATGCGGCATGATCCAGGAATGCCGTCGACGGCACAAACAAAGACGAAAAAAGGAGGGGGTGGTAGTGGTGGTGGGGGGGGCGATGTAATGCCCCCCGCTTTCAGACGCCCCCTTCGGCAGTGTCGGAGTGACAGAATTCCGCCACCGAAAGGCAAAGCCCGAAGGGCGGTCAGCTTCGTGTTGGCCGTGCCCGACTCGCGTCCACCTTTTCGTTTTCAAAGAACGCGATGTGACGACTTGGGTGGTGGGTGCCTTGCGCTCGCAGATCACGGATATGATTTTTTCCCCCCCTTTAATTGCATCCCTTTGCTCAACGTCGCAAAAAAAACAACGCCTTGCGAGCACCGTTGCCAAATTTCGCAGATGGCGGGTTAAGATTGCATTTTATCTCATTTCTAAAAGGTGCAAAGCAGAAAACCGATGGGGGTGACGGCGTTGCCCTGGGGTTAATGAACGTCCCCTGCGGGGCCCCAGGAACCAGGGAGCTCCCCGTCACCTCGGTGCTTCGTCCTCGAGGATTTCCGTGAACGAACAACAATTTTGATCTTTGGAGTGTGGCCGTCCTCTGCTGTAAGGGCCAGTTTCGAGGGGTCTGGCTCGGTCGCCGGCCCGCGTGAGCTGCCACCGAACGAGCGACCGAACGACCAACCACCGATAAACATTCGGCGAGGCATTAAAGGCCCCACTGAGCTTCACGGCTCTTTTACAGAAGCCACCTGGTCATCGCACATGATGGCTCAAGGAAGTGGCTTATCGTCGCGTGGACATTTATATCGGCCAAATCGTACTCTGAACGCGTCATGTTGATTCTAAACGCGGACGGGAAGCGGGTGGGGGAGGATCCTGGAGGAAGACACGGAGAAAAATCCACGCGACCACGGGGAGAAAGAGAGAGAGAGAATTGCAAACTGCAAATATACAGCAGCAGGCATCAGGGTCGGGATCTAACACCACGACCTCCTGCATACCAGGCGAGGTCATTGACATCTCGCCACCGTGGCGCATTGCGGATGAGTGATCGGACGTGCGTTGTTTGTCGTGTCTCCCGCCAGGTGTTTTCCGATGGGAGAAGTATGAACGCTCTGCAGTAATGAGCACGGAGACACAGAGATTCATATATAACCGTATATTGCTATAATTATGTATATGTTAGAGCTGTGTTCCCGCTTTTTGGATTAATCTGAAACGTTTGAAAATCAGACCTTAGAAAATGTAATACTGGACGATCCCAATTGATTTTGCTTTTTGTCTCGAATTCGTCGAAGGAAATTGGAAGCGACACCGCTGGTTACGATGTCACTTCCGCGCGTGTCATGCCAAATGTGATTGGTGCCTGTCACGTGGCATCAGGTGACGTCACTGTTATTAGCACGAAGACAATTTAGATTCGTACACCGCGGAAATAATTGGAAGAAGCAAAAAGTGAACCCTAATTGGTTGAATACAAAACTCTCCGATGACATATTTAGTATTATCATACGCATATATAGTGAACAGACATGAAGTATGTTTCTCCATATGAAATACAAATAACTATTTTTGACAATCAACTTTCAGGTACATCCTGGTTTGGCCCCCTTGTGTGTTCGGCAATGCTGCACCGTTGTCCTAAAACATTTTCTTAGTCACAATTTTAATTGTTCTCGTCTCATGCTTGACTCATGGGCAGAGCAACTTCAACAGTGAGTGGGGTTACTTGAGGAGTGGGCAGTCTGCCCCGAGTAGTGGGCAGAGCCAGCGTCACTTATAGCGGGCAGGAGGCTGCTTTACCTGTGAGCAGAGGTCGCAAACGGGTTTTGATTCCTTACCCGTACCTGGCCGCACCAGGGTCGCAAATGGGTACCCGTACCCTACCCGATACCCGGCTACCCGTACCCGGCCGGGTATCGGGTAGGGTTAGGGTATTGGGTAGCCGATTGCGACTTCTGGGATGAAGCCATGTTGCAGGTGCGGGTGGGTTGATTCTAGGAACTTGAATTGTGAGAAGAGACAAGATGTTGGGAAATGAGTGACAAACGGTTACTCACCAGTGACTCACGGCCTACCCGTACCCGGCTGCACCAGGGTCGCAAACGGGTACTTGTACCGGTACCCGGCCGGGTACGGGTATCCAGGTATCGGGTAGAGTACGGGTATCGGGTACCCGATTGCGACCTCTGCCTGTGGGTGGTTGCTCGTGAGTGAGTGAGGAGTGGGCCGTGGCTCAGCAAGAGTGGGTGGGGTCTGATAAGCGCGAGGAGTTCTCAGTCAATCTTAATTTTGGAGCTTTCGTGGCTGCAGGAATTATTCTTTGTTTTTTCGGTAAAGTCACGTATATTATCTTTATACGTGACTTTACCGAAAAAAACAAAGAATGAGTTCTCAGTCCACCGCGGGTTTTCCTTTCTCCCAGTCGTGCCTCCCAGTGAAACATGTGTGTGTGTGTAGCTTTACCTAGAGAGACGTTCTGGAATGCCAAAAAAACACAATTTCCAGCGGCAGTTTGCCTACAGGCCTGTCGACGGCTGACCACACGCGCGTACGCGTCTCACGAGAAGAGCCTGACTTGCCGACTTGCTAATCGTCCGTGCACTCGCCCCAAGAGACCCTCCAGCCACGCGCACAAGTTAGTCTCTGCAGACAACGACAACAACGATCTGTCGCTTTCTCACGAACATCATCAGTGGGTCACTCCTCCGAGGTGCTCGGCCACGGGGAAGGAGCCCCGAGAAAATCTCCCACAATAAGAGGCTTTTTTGGGTTTAGATCGCGTAAATATATAAATGTGTCGGTAAGGCCGCCACTACTTGACACGGCCAATTAGTAAGGTTTGTCACATAAACAAAACGTAGCAATTCGTCACTAGTACAACACACCGGTGTGTTGGAAAGTAAACCCAGGACATTCAGGATTATAATTGTCTCCTCTTGTTATTATAGGATAATTATACTCCTAATATAATCCTATATTATAATAATCCTATATCATAATTATAATAATATAGGATTATTTACAGGATTATGTATGTAATGACAGTATGCCATCTAGCGGCCATGAGTGCTAACTACGGGCGTGGGTGCAGCATAAGACGCGACAAACGCGAGCGACCACAAGGGGGGCATAACTGGGCCAAGGTTCAAAGAGGGGATCGAACTGAAAGCTCCTGGAACCCGCGAGAGAATTCGAGAAGAAGGGCGTGGCCAAGGGCGGAGCTTGGTCACGCTGGACGAATAAAAGGGAGAGGCGAGCGGGGTTCGGGGCTGTCGTGGGGGTTCTGGGTCCTTGCTGTCATCGCTGCCATCGCTTTCATCTCTTCGTCGCCGTCGTCGCTGTATAGACAGTCAGCTACGTAGTTGTACGTCACTGTCGTCGTTGTCTAGACAGTCAGCTACGTAGTTGTACGTCACCGTCGTAACTGTCTAAACAGTCAGCTACGTAGTTGTACGTCACCGTCGTAACTGTCTAGACAGTCAGCTACGTAGTTGTACGTCACCATCGTAGCTGTCTAGACAGTCAGCTACGTAGTTGTACGTCACCATCGTCGCTGTCTAAACAGTCAGCTACGTAGTTGCACGTCACTGTCGTCGCTGTATAGTCAGTCAGCTGTATCGTCTTTGTCGCCGTCGTCGCTGTATGGCTCGCTAAACGATGAGTCAGTCAGCGCTAATGTTACTCCGAGACCCTGTCGTCAAAGTATTAAGAAATAAATGAGAAGCCCTCGACGGTCGTGTCTCTGAAGTCATCTAATTACATATATAGGATTATATATCTTATAGGATTATATATCTTATAGGATTATATATCTTATAGGATTATATAGAATAATATAGCATTAATATAGGATTCTAATACTAAATGATAATTTTATTATCATTATTAAAATCATATATTATAGGATATTGTTATTACTAGGATTATCATTGTCTCTTATTATGTTTTTATTGCCGACCAGGCGTCTGCCCCTGACGCTGCTGGCTCCCTCTGGCTGCTCCGCAGGCTTGCCGAACCTTGCTCGTCGTCTTGGACGATGGAGCGGATGGAGAAGAAGGAGAACTCCGTACAGATGCATTGCAGTTCGGCTCTCCGACGCGTGTTTTGGATAGTCAGTGAATGATGTTGAGTAGGTTTTTTTTATTAAATACGTACAGGATTTCCGAAAATGAAAATACCAAAAGTTGTTCTTCTTCTTGGTTCTTTCGGTAAAGTCACGTAGAAGGGAAGTAACAAAATAATAAAAATAAAACATAATTAAATAAAATATTATTTTATTATATTATTTTATTTTATTATATTATTTTATTATGTTTTATTTTAATTATTTTGTTACTTCCCTTCTACGTGACTTTACCGAAAGAACCAAGAAGATGAATCCCTGCAGTCACGAAAGCTTTAAATCGAAATTTATACCAAAAGTTGATGAGTTTTATTGTTTTTCGAGATACTGACTTAAATTTGATGTGAATGTAGTGCATTAGACTTGTAAGTTTTAGCTTGTTGTGAAGATTAAATCGGTACTTTCTTTCTGTTTTAGGAGAAACCCCACTTTCTTATATCATGACAAGTCCGCCCGTTCACCCGCCGTTAACACGATTAGCTTTTTTATATCTCGGGAGTGTTTCTTTTTCAGTAAAGTCTTACACTAGCAAACCAAAGGACCTTAAAGAACTTAAACTTCGTATTGTTCATCCTGCTGCGTCATCATCCATCCCTACAGCTGTGTTGGAAAATATTTTCTCAGAGTTTGAATGCCGAATTAGATTGAATATTGTGAATGATAAGACCGGGAGCAAGAGCAGGCGAATTGCCTGATGATGCTGGATGCAATTACCAGCGAAACGTCGTACTCAAAAATTGTAAATGTTGTGGTTTCACTCTTCAACACACCGGTGGGCTAAAGTAGTAAACTATTTGTCTTTTGTCAACGTGACACTTTTTTGCTGATTGGCCGTGTCGGGTGGTGGAGGGTTACGACACATTTATAAATAACGCGATCTAACCCAAAAACGTTTATTATGAATGTAGAAGTTTATTAATAATTTAAGAATATCTAATCAATACCATAAACAACTAAAACTTTCAAGCCTACTTGATGTATTAATATTAAGTGTATGTCTGTATCTAGAACTATTCAACTAAATTTTTTGTTATATTCTTTTTCGGACAGCTTGAATTTGTAACGAAAGTGACAAAAAAACCTGGAATTTCAATGTCTCGCTCGGAAGGAGGACGTTACTGAGAGCTGAAATTTTGACAAATTATATGCAGAACCAGTCTGCTTTGAAAACCCATCTCACTAAAGTGACCTTACCTCTCCAGTTCGGTCGGTTGCCCCTGGCTCTGTTTTTGTTTCCCGCTCTCCATGCATTGCGCATTTGGATCCAAGGATAGAATGCGGATTATACATTTGAATTATTATTATTCAACCCAATAGCTACGCAGTGCCACATTGAGCTTCCAAATATTTTCACTTTTGAGTCCATTACACCGAGGGCTTCCCCACCCCACCCCGCCCCAACCGACTACACATTGCAACCTCGCCACGATCGCACTGCAGCCGACGCTCTGCTCGCGGTCGTTCCTCTCCTCTCTTTCTCTCTCTCTGAGCCACTCTGAGCGTAGCAGCAAGCACATTCGCCCGTCGCTAATTAAGCGATCTAACGCGAGCCAATTATCTGTGTGCGGCACGCGGCGCTCGCGAGACTCACGGCGCAGACGACGAGCGGCGCTGCTGCATGCGAGGGAGTGAGCGATTGGGGAGGGAAACGGAATGAGTTATCTTTTTTTTTATTCATAATTAATGGAGGTTTTTTTGCGAGGGGCTGTTAGACCGTGGAAATATATATGTGTCGTCAAACACCGCCGCCACCCGACACAGCCAATTAGTAAGGTTTGTCACGTAAACAGAACGTGGCCAATTCGTTACTGGTACAACACACCGGTGTGTTGGAGAGCAGATCCACAACTTTCGATTTAAAGCTTTCGTGACCGCAGGGATTCATCTTCTTGGTTCTTTCGGTAAAGTCACGTAGAAGGGAAGTAATAAAATAATAAAAATAAAACATAATAAAACATGTTTCATTTATAATCAAATATGTTTTATTTTTATTATTTTATTACTTCCCTTCTACGTGACTTTACCGAAAGAACCAAGAAGACAGATCCACAACATTTACGATCTGAGTACGACGTTTCGCCAGTAATTACAACTAGCATCATCAGGCGGATAGTCAGATATTGGCCGCGAAAGCCTACGTGTTAAAACGTGCCGATTAGTAACCGCTTCAGGGCACACCGCTGTGTTGGAGAGTAAAACCGACATTTACAATTCGAGTGCGTACGACGTTTCGCTGGTGATTACAAGCGGCAACGCCAGGCGATTAGCCAGGATTATGAAGACGTCCTCCTGTTTCGGTCTTGAATAGAGGGGCACGAAGACGAGAGGAGGGGGGGGAGGCGGTCGCGTAAATATAAATGTGTCGTTACGCACGTGAATATTTTACGTGCTCCAACCCAACACAACTTTACCCTGGACAATATTGGTCGCGACAGCCGATGTGTTCAACTTACATTTTTATTTCCGTTGTATTCTAGTAACGTGTTGCCAAATTCTATCGGGGTGGCGTCGTCACGAGTGGAAGAGTCCGCGTCGGAAATCTCGCGGAGAAATGCGCGGCCATTCACGTCGGTTGAACGACCCGTGGAAGCGGACATCACAGAGCTACGACCGACGGCCCTTCTTCACGTGACCGCTGATCCACACGCAGCGAGAGGGCAGCCACTTGCCCCTCGCTCTGCCAGTGGAGTTCATCGCGTGACAGTCAACCCGACACATTCATTCTCGGAGCTGAAATTTTGGAACAATTATATGCAGAACCAGCATTGAATGTAATGTGGGGGGGGGGGGGGTGGTTGTTTGTGTGCAGTCATTGGTGACTAGGCCGAGACCATCACTTGAGAACCATCGTTTAATCAATGGTGGCTCAATCCTGGATTCAATCTCAGCAGCTCTTTGCACTGGCATACTCATTAGGGGGCCGTCCATAAATGACGTCACGCACCTAGGGTGGGGGGGGGTGGTCAGACATTTGTGACGATGTGTGACGAGGGAGGGGGGGTTGAGAAATGTGACGTCACATCAAAATGCGCAACTTTAAATGAATATAGACAACACGTTACACTTTATTAAATATACTTTTTAATAAATTATTTTCCTACAACATCGGACTACAATGACGGTAGTTTAAAGCGATTTGAAGCATGTTTTATTTTTTTGGGGGGGGGGGCAGAGCTTTGTGACGTCATATTTGAGGGGGGGGGTCTGACTTTTTGTGACGCCGTGTGACGAGGGGGGGGGGGGTCAAAAATCGTCCAAAATCGCGTGACGTCATTTATGGACGGCCCCTTATGTGCTTTTCTGCGATGGCAGGCTACGATGCCGCAAACTGCGAAGTCTCCCAACGAAGTTGAATGTCATTGGCTACGCACGGCTCACGACGTAAACCACGCGAATGCGTTCCCGTGTGTTGGAGATCATCAGCGTGGTGTTGTATCTGGTGCTCTGACACAACAACAACAACGAACAAAACCACGATTCCGGTTCTCAAAGACCGAGGAGTTCGGCCCACCAGGCTGCTCGGCGGTAGAGCGAGCGCGCTCCGACAACCTCAAAGTTGTGAGTTCAAATCCTGGTCGGGCCCATTATCCCAACTGGGGCTGCATAAAACGATTTACGCTTTATTACGGGGAAGTTAACAGTGGGGTTTTTTTTTTATCCCACGAAGATACATCGCCCCCCGCCATGTGAATGTGGAATTTTCCACCAATGGAATCTGCAGGGCTGTAAACGGGAGATGAGCAACCCAATGCCTCAATGTCCATTTGTATGCACGTATGTATGATGAACTTATTTCGCATCGTACGTAGCCAACCGTGCTAATCGGAGGTCCGGGGGGAGAACAAAACAAACACAAAAATAAGTCCTAAAGAAATGCGCTTTCAATCTAGACGATTTAAACGTGCGCATAGCTGCAGCGGCTTCCTAGTAACGGAAGGAAGAGCGTTCCAGTTCTGCCGGTGAGAAGCGGCGTTGTGTGATGCGAGTGACCACCTTTGTTCGACGCTTAAAGCCAAAAGCCGCCCGCTGCGAGGAAAGCGTTTTCCTCGCAGCAAATTTGAGCAAGGAAGCCCGCCCAGGCTTTTTACTCTCGACTGCAAGCAAGGGGATGGCGTGAATCCGCCGAAGAACCGGAGGTCGGGAATTTTGGCCCATAAGCACGCACGCGCACACACGCGCACACACGCGCACACACGCGCACACACGCGCACACACGCGCACACACGCGCACACACGCGCACACACGCGCACACACGCGCACACGCGCGCACACGCGCGCACACGCGCGCACACGCGCACACACGCGCACACACGCGCACACACGCGCACACACGCGCGCACGCACAAAGATGCCCCGTATAGGCAGTAACAAGCTGATAATTGGTTCTTTACCCTTCTATCTGGCAACAAAACTGACACCTTTTTGCAAGGAGTCATGTTTGCATAGACCGCAATACCTGCAGTCATAATACAAACAAAAGAACATAACTCTGATAATGTGCACTGTCCTTGAAGTTGATTGGTCCACACCCGAGACAGCTTTCCTTCGAGCCTAGTCTCATATGGGTTGGACCAGATGACGCCAAAAGGCAAATGAGGTCCTCAGTAACAAGCTGTTTTGGCAAGTGCTGTTAGCGAGCACCTATGAAGGCCGGCAAGGCACACGAGGGGGCGGGTGGCCAACACCACGCCCGGCCGCCTTTATCTCCCCAGTGACGATGTTTACACACCGCACCAGGTACTCATTTGAGGCTGAGTCGACCTAGGGAAGGCCCACGACCGGTTCAGATAATCGTCACTGGTATTGCCCGCGAGCGGGAATCGAACCCGGGTCGCCAGGTTCGTAGCGCAACGCGCTAACCGCTATACTACTGCTTCCCACATGCACACACGCGCACGCAACACACGCGCGCGCACGCACACGCGCGCACACACGCGCCGCCAGTGTGGTTTTACACCTGTGAGTAAAGCGAGGCATCGCGAGAGAGCGCGCTCTCTTAAATATTTCACGACTCGTGCATACATTACACGCAGCGCCTTGCGAGACGCCAAGAGTTCAATTCGAAAGCACCATTGGAACGAAGGCAACTTCAATTTGGAGTTTGCGTGTCTCTCTCTCTCTCTCTCCCTGTGGTCGCGTAGATTTTTCTCTGGGTCCTCCGGTTTTTTTAAATCCTTTATATTAAGTTTGCTTGCTTGCTTGCGTGCCTGCTTGCTTACGACCGTGCAAATCTTTCGGTCGTTTTTTAACCCACTTCCCGTGATCCAATCGAGCTGACATTTTGCACACAGACTCGTTGTGCGTGACAATTTATTTTCGTGAAATTTTTTTCCCAAAATTTTACACTTTTTAGGTAAAAAATAAATTATATTTAATTAGCAATTGGTTAATGGTGGCAGGCAATCATCTGACCCATAGGTGGCAGCCATCTCAAGCCAGAGGACGAGAGGACTCTAGCCGCCACGCATATAAAGGATTTATAGTGAAAAACTTTGTTTTTACGGGTTAATTTTTTCCTTCCACGTTCAGAATCAACATCACGCGTTTAGAATATCTGGCTGCTATGAATTGACATATGACGATAAGCCACGTGGCTGAGCTATCATATGTGGCCAGTTCGTTTCTAAAAAATAACAATACAGCTGAGTGGGCATTACCTGGTGAAATAAAAAATAAGAGTTTAGTTTAATTAAGCCTTTGCCCGCAGGACCAGAGCATCCAACTATTCCCAAGTTTATTCGACATACATATAGATGTACGTCAGTGTTTATTTGTGCGCTTGTTTTTTTATATATATCATTATTATTCATTCGAGACAAACATGGGGACAGCTTGGGGCGGTGCAAAAAAAGGTCAAACGAGTATTAGGGAGTAAGTGTGACATGTTTATTTCAGCTTGCCGTCCGCCCTCCGGCAGAACAGCGGAGCGCTTGGCCAAAAGCTGCCACTTAAAGTGATGTATGTCAGAGGAGACTGGAGCAGCCCCCCCCCCCCCCCCCGCCTGAAATGCCTCACCTGGGCCGGACAGGGCCTGCATGCAACCAGAGATAATTTTCTCTGGGTCTATTAGCCCCGCCGCGAGCATTCGAACGCAATGAAAACTAAACAAAGACGAATATTGCCCGTACACACTCAACAGACTTTTGGGTCAAGTGCTGTTATCGTGTAGGGACCTATACAAGCCAGCCTGGCACACAAGGGGATGTGTGTGGCAAGAACCACGCCCGGCCGCCTTTGTCTCACACACGGCACCGGGTACTCTTTTGAGGCTGAGTCGACCTAGAGGAGGCCCAGGATCTGTTCAGATAATCGTCACCAGTGTTGTTGACTGAGAGCGCGAAACAAACTCTGGTGGCCGGGTTCGTAGCGCAGCGCGCGAACAGCGACTTCACTACCGTTCCCATTACACGCACAACACGCAGACACATACACACGCACAACACACACGCACAACACACAGACACACAACACAATCACACGCGCGCGCACTCTCGCGCACGAAGAACACGCGCGCGCACTCTCACGCTCGCTCGCTCGCTCGAGGAGAGAGAGAGGAGAGAAAGAGGAGAGAGAGATAAGCAGCGGGGGGGGGGGGGGGGGTGTAGAGAGAGGGCCGTTTGTAAATCGAGAACGACAAAGCGGAAGGCGATTTCTCAATGGCGGGTTCGGGTGCCGGGCCAAGCCGCCTCTTAGCCGACGCGTGGCCACTGCAGGGGGTGTCTCCCCGATAATGGCACGGTATATCGGAGAAGACAACAGCATGTGGGCATTGTCCGGGAGTTGGCGGCCACCTGACTGAGCAACTACGGGTGGCCACCGTGGCAATTCGTCTCCTCGTCACGCTATAGACCCCCAAAGCATTTTCCGGCCGTCCGTCCGTCTGTCCGTGCGTGCGTGCGTGCGTTCGTTCGTTGTGCGCGCGTGCGTTTGCGTGGGGAGTTTGGCAGCGTAGCGGTGAGCGCACTGCTGCGTTGCGAAACGGGCGGCTAGAAGTTCGATTCCACGGTGGGCTGGGAGATGTTAACTACCTCGCCTGGTATACAGGAGGTCGTGGGTTCGATCCCGACCCTGACGCTTGCTGTACATTTTGACTTTGCGTGTCTCTGCCATCACCATCACGGTGGCTATAAGATGTTAATTACCTCGCCTGGTAAACAGGAGGTCGTGGGTTCGATCCCGATCCTGACGCTTGCTGTATATTTTGAGTTTGCGTGTCTCTGTCATCACCATCACGGTGGCTAGGAGATGTTAACTACCTCGCCTGGTATACAGGAGGTCGTGGGTTCGATCTCGACCCTGACGCCTGCTGCTGTATATTTTGACTTTGCGTGTCTCTGTCATCACCATCATGGTTGCTAGGAGATGTTAACTACCTCGCCTGGTATACAGGAGGTCGTGGGTTAGATCCCGACCCTGACGCCTGCTGCTGTATATTTTGAGTTTGCATGTCTCTGTCATCACCATCACGGTGGCTATGAGATGTTAACTACCTCGCCTGGTATACAGGAGGTCGTGGGTTCTATCCCGACCCTGACGCTTGCTGTATATTTTGAGTTTGCGTGTCTCTGTCATAACCATCACGGTGGCTATGAGATGTTAATTACCTCGCCTGGTATACAGGAGGTCGTGGGTTCGATCCCGATCCTGACGCTTGCTGTATATTTTGAGTTTGCGTGTCTCTGTCATCGCCATCACGGTTGCTAGGAGATGTTAACTACCTCGCCTGGTATACAGGAGGTCGTGGGTTCGATCCCGACCCTGACGCCTGCTGTATATTTTGACTTTGCGTGTCTCCCTCTCTCTCTCTGTGGTCGCGTGGATTTTTCTCCAAGTCCTCCGAATCAACATCAAGCGTTTAATGTATTTGGCTGACATACATTTCCACGTTATAAGCCACGTCGTTGAGCTATCATTTGTGGCCAGGTCACTTTTGACATAAATAGCTCAGTGGGCCGAACTTGGTAACATAAAAAAATTAACCCGTAAAAACAAAGTTTTTCACTATAAATCCTTTATATGCGTGGCGGCTAGAGTCCTCTCGTCCTCTGGCTTGATATGGCTGCCACCTATGGGTCAGATGATTTCCTGCCACCATTAAGCAATTGGTAATTAAATATAATTTATTTTTTCCTGAAAAGTGTAAACATTTTGAAAAAAAATTTCACGAAAATAAATTGTCACGCACAACGAGTCTGTGTGCAAAATGTCAGCTCGATTGGATCACGGGAAGTGGGTTAAAAAACGACCGAAAGATTTGCACGGTCGTAAGCGCGCAAGCAAGAAAGCAAGTGAACTTAATATAAAGAATTTAAAAATAGTTTAGTTTAAATTCCCGCTCACTGCCAGCAATCATCGATGATAATATCTCGCGATTCTGGACCTCATCCTTAAACGGTTGCCTGCTCGGGTTTGTAACCACCACCAGCTTTCATTTGAGCCCCGAGCCGTCCTTCATGAAGGCTCGCTCACAGCACTTCCGCAACAGTCTGTGGAAATTACAGCGGAGGAGGGGGGGTGGGTCTGTGGGCACACGTGGTGAGTACGCAGTGCAGCAGTCAACGCAAGCGCGGCTACCCGAGTTCGATTCCCGCTCACGGCCAACACCGGTGACGATTATCTGAACAAATCCTGCGCACTCCTCTTGGTCAACTCAGCCTTAAATCAGTACCTGGGTGGGGGGTGTGCAAACGTCGCCACTCGGGAGACAAAGGCGGCCGCGCGTGGTGTTGACCACCCATCCCCTTCGTGTGCCGTGCCAGCCTTCGTAGATGCTGATACTCGCAAGCAGCACTTGCCCTACAGTATGCTAATTCCGTACGGGGGATCTTTGTCTTTGTTTGCTCATGGTGAGCGAGCCCCCCCCCCCCCTCGCCTTATTCAACGTCCTGAGCGGCCCAGAGAACCGACGACTCATTACGGGCTTCGTCTTACGACCGATTCGGATTGCTCGCGGGCAACCTACAGCTCCGTCGTTATAACATCACGACGATGATGATCATGATTGCCGCTGTAGTCGTTGTCCTCGTCTTCTTTATGAGAAACAAAGCCATTCGCCTTAAATGGCTTTTACTGCATATTACAGGCGGCGGCAGGAGCAGCAGCAGCAGCCAGATTCGAATCATTTGGGAAATTACAGATGGAGACAGTTAAAAGCCAGCGCGCCCCGTGCCCTCTGACAATTTGTAAAAATGTGACGGAGGAAGGAATCCATTTGGCAGTAGTTAAAATTGCCCGACATTTCAGCTGGGTGTCTTATGGATTTTGAGAACCGAGCCGGGTCCAACTGCATGTTGCGAGCGCAACACACGGAGAGGCATTATGTATCCGAAGTTGGACATTACAATGAAATGGTCAATGAAAAACGCTGGGGCACTCACACGTGGTGGGTGTGTTTAAAAAAAAAAAGCGAAAATTGGTTTGTACGGAGGTCCTGTTGACGGTCACGGAGACTCCGCAACTAAATTTTTTCCCTCCAACGCGGTCGCTTCAACTGGAGGAGGCGACCCAGTGGCAGCGAGGTCGCCGCTTTAAAGGCAGAGGTCCGCGGTTCAGAGAGCAGTGGCCGCCCTGGTAAACACTGCGGGTGGCTCCAAGGTCAGAGAGCTGAGCCAGTACCGCCGATATTTTTTGGGTTCGAATCCAAAATTACGTTTCTACCTTCTTGGTTCTTTCGGTAAAGTCACGTAGAATGGAAATAATAAAATGAAAAAAATAAAACATAATAAAATACAATTCTCACGACGTTTCGGCCACAACGCAAGTAGCCGTCCTCAGGTGGAGAACAGGTCTGTCGAGGAGACAGAGTCTGAATGACACGCCCCAGGCTTGGAGCGACTATTTAAGCTGGAATGGAGGGGCGAAGAGCGCCTTGACAAAATAATTTGCATATCAAGAGGAATTTAGCATATTTATGGGAAATGCAGATATGCGATTAGTACTACTTGTGAAATGCGTAGGAGGTTTGGCGAAGAGTTTAAAGTCATTATGCCCTTCCACTGCTGCTACGGTCGCCCTTGTGTCCCATCTCGTGGAATTATCCAGGTGAAATGTATGAATAGAAATCAAAAAGACTAAAGTTGTCGCAATAACTACAAACTCAACTTTCAAGACCTAAGACTAATCGCTACCATTGCCCGTCGGTAGGTCTTCTCCCCTTGTTGAACGTTTCTCACACATCCAGCAAGGACCTCTCCAACGATCGTATCGCCATCATCACGGTGAAGATTTGGACGTACGCGGCCTTTAAATGCAACTACGTCTCAAGATGCTGTACATAACAGTGGGACATGGCCGTCCTGGGGAAAGGAGACTCATTTATTTACGTGTTCACTTATTTATTTTAGAAAGAGAGAGAGAGAGGCAGTCAGTCGTGCGCAGAGGAGATGAGGAGGGTGTTGACCGTGAACTTGAGCAGGGGAAAGGGAATCGCGACAGCACGAACATCCGGGGTAAGCGGAGTCCCAGACAATAGGGGGCAGCAGAGGAGAATGAGCGACCTCCCGCTGAGCGAAGATTGACCGGGCCCTTCGACAGAAAGCCTTGGTTTCTTGAGCGTGGAGGGGAGCAGAATGGGATGAGAGAGGAGAGGTAGGAGAGTGCGTGGAGGGGAGTAGAGTGAGATGAGAGGGGAGAGGCAGGAGAGTGCGTGGAGGTGAGTAGAGTGAGATGGGAGGGGGGAGGCAGGAGAGTGCGTGGAGGGGAGTAGAGTGAGATGAGAGGGGAGAGGCAGGAGAGTGCGTGGAGGGGAGTAGAGTGAGATGAGATGGGAGAGGTAGGAGAGTGCGTGGAGGGGAGTAGAGTGAGATGAGAGGGGAGAGGCAGGAGAGTGCGTGGAGGGGAGTAGAGTGAGATGAGAGGGGAGAGGCAGGAGAGTGCGTGGAGGAGAGTAGAGTGAGATGAGAGGATAGATGTAGGAGAATGCGTGGAGGTGAGTAGAGTGAAATGAGAGGGGAGAGGTAGGAGAGTGCGTGGAGGTGAGTAGAGTGAAATGAGAGGGGAGAGGTAGGAGAGTGCGTGGAGGTGAGTAGAGTGAAATGAGAGGGGAGAGGTAGGAGAGTGCGTAGAGGGGAGTAGAGTGAGATGAGAGGGAGAGGTAGGAGAGTGCGTGGAGGGGAGTAGAGTGAGATGAGAGGAGAGAGGCCGCACATCTCCTTCCGAGGCTCTGGGGTTGCCACCTGTCCCGGCTTTCTCAGGAACATCTTCTTTGTTGAGGAACAGCTGATCTAGGGAATGTCTTGTTGCGCGACGGCCGATATTCTCCGAGACGACAAGGTGCTCCGGCAAGTAAGACACGTCCCAAAATGTGCGCGCGGTGTCAATAAAGTTACACAAATCTGGCCACACAGCAAACACCTCTGGGATTATAAGACCCATCGCTTTTTCTTACTTTTACGGGGGGTCTTGTAGCGCGGGGGGGGGGCACGTTCATGGTTGTCTTGTACTCAGCGTTCTTCACTCATTCTAGATTTTAATCTTTCGTGACCGCAAGGATTCATACTCTTAGTTTTTTCGGTAAAGTCCCGTAGGTAAAAAATGAAATGAAATGAAAATTAATAAAAAATAATAAAATAGTATTTATTATTTTATTTAAATTATTATGTTTATTATTATTTTATTAATTACTATTTTATTTTTATTAATTTTAATTACATTTTTTTACCTACGTGACTTTACCGAAAAAACTAAGAGTTTCTTCACTCATTCTCAGAGGTGGTGGGGAGGGGGGTGGCACACTTTCGCAGATACGACGACATCGGTGTGTGTGTGAGTGAGGTTGCCGCTACACCATTTGAAACCATTGGGGGTGTGTGGCAGCAACACGATGATGATGATGATGATGTTGTGGGGGGTGTTCACTCTGTGGGTATCATCTTCTTGGTTCGTTCGGTAAAGTCACGTAGAAGGGAAATAATAAAAATAAAAATAAAATAATTCTCACGACGTTTCGGCCACAACGCAAGCAGCCGTCCTCAGGTGAAGAACAGGTCTGTCGAGAAGACAGCGTCTAAGTCGGCGCTGTCTTCCCGACAGACCTGTTCTTCACCTGAGGACGGCTGCTTGCGTTGTGGTCGAAACGTCGTGAAAATTATTTTATTATGTTTTACTCTTATTATTTTATTATTTCCCTTCTACGTGACTTTACCGAAAGAACCAAGAAGAAGAATTATCCAACCGTCATGTCCCGGGTTTTGTACATTGGAGGTGGCAACCCGATAGGGGTTCGCCCCAGGTTTGTCACCGACAGAGAGCACCCCCCCCCCCCCGCCACTCTCTCTCTTGGACCTAGGCTCTCTATTCCTCTCTCCCCTTCTTTCCCTCTCTCTCTTTTCTCGCACCCCCTCTCTCTGTCTCTCGCAGCTGCGCTGGGGCAAGGCCCCCCTTCCTCCACGCCTGTGCCGCAACCGAGCGGCGCATGCGGCTACAGAAGGTGGCCACGAACCCGCCACCAGCTGCCATGGCAACACAGCAGGCCACTTGGCGTTACGTGCAGCACAGAAGTTGGCCCACATTTTATTTCCAACTCACGTGGCTTAATTAAGAAATGCTGTCAAAGCCACGCACGCACACAAAACAACAACCCCTCTACCCCCCCCACCACCACCACAGCCCCCCCCCCCCCCCCCCCCCCGCTGAAATCCGACAAAGGAAAGAAAAAAATATTTTATTGTTTCTAAATTAAAAGAGCGCGCTAATGTGGAATTCTGGCAGGGATGGCACGCGCTTCGATTGCTGCTGCTGCTGCGGGCTGATGATGATGCGGTCACGGTGAGGATGGTGGTGTGGCGAGGATGAGTGCGGATGGAGGGAGAAGAAGCAACGCAACGCATCTCTCTCTCTGTCTCTCCGTCTCTTAACGCCACGCGGTCTGCTGTGCACGAGGGCTGTTTTCACACTTAAAATGACTGTTACACTTACTATAACATTTTATCTACATAATTACACCTTTCCATACTTACAACGTGTAATCTATTTGTATTTTTGTATTTTAAGATTGTTTAATACGGCTAATTAACATTTTACATTTCGCATTTTATAAGGTCTACTTATTCATAATTTTAAAGATTTTAGCCCTTTAGTATTACTTATACTTTGTAACGTTAGTATAGTTAGAGTGTATACCTTTTATATAAGTTAAGATTCCTACTTGTTCAATGTATGCACCGTCCCGCCATAGTGAATTCCTTGTCTGTGCAAACTTACATGGCGATTAAAACCGTTTCTGATTCTGATTCACTGCGCGGCCCATGCGCGCGCGGAGATATTAAGGTTTTCACGGGGGCTGCCGCAAGCATTGCGACGAAACTAAATGGCATCTACGTGCACTCCCCCATCGTTCCCGTCGTGAGTTGAGTCCCAATGCGCCTGGTTCCACGAGCCAGATAACTCTATTGTTCTTCTTGGTTCTTTCGGTAAAGTCACGTAGAAGGGAAGTAATAAAATAATAAAAATAAAACATAATAAAACAATTCTCACGACGTTTCGGCCACAACGCAAGCAGCCGTCCTCAGGTGAAAACCAGGTCCGTCGAGGCGACAGAGTCTGAATGAAACAGCACACGGGCTTAGAGCATATATATAAGCTGGGCGCATTGACAAAGGAATTTGCATATCAACAGGAATTTAGCATATTTATGGGAAATGCAGGAATGTAATTAGTACTGCATATGCATGTGCATTATGCAGTTGCTGCTGCTGCTGCACTTGCTGCTGCTGCTGCACTTGCTGCTGCTGCTGCTGCACTTGCTGCTGCTGCTGCACTTGCTGCTGCTGCTGCAGTTGCTGCCTTATCCATTTTAATATAACACTATGTATTATTCTACCCACCCTAATGTGTATCATACTGCTATATGTTTACTGTACAATTACGACACCATACATTACTCTGCACACTGCACCATGCCAGTGAGTGGAACGCGGTCTGAAAGTCACCGTTAACGTGAACACAATCAGTTAAGATCCGAAATGGTTTATTACGTCCTTCCAATGATTGCTAAGCCAGAATCCATCTTCTCGGTTGAAATTGTCTCTGTGTTTGTATATGTGGATCGCCTCATGAACGAATCTCTCATGATAGCCAGATGGCTTGCAGAGAACCTCTGTCTTGGAGAAGTCAATGTCATGTGAGCCCACTGAATTGTAACAGTGATCTGCCACGGCTGAGGTGTTTGTCCTACCGTGTTTCAGGTCTGCCTTATGTTCACGGATGCGGTCCGAGACATGTCGTTTGGTTTCTCCAATGTAACTGCTACCACAGAGGAAACTTAGTTTGTAGACGCCAGGGTACTGTATGTCTGGAACCACATCTTTTACAGACGGGACCAGATCACGGATTTTATGTACTGTGTTGAATCGGACCTGGATCTTGTGTTTAATCAGGATTTTGGAGATCTTTTTTGTGACCCCAGCAATGTAGGGTAAGGTGATGGTCTTGAAAGGCTCCTCAACAGGATCCTTCTTGATGGTTGGAGTGATGGCTTTGCGGATTGTGTAGTCGGAGTAACCATTAGCCTTAAGAGCTTGGCGTACGTGTTTGAGTTCACTGGAAATGTGTTCATGGTCGGAGATGCATTGGGCTCTATGATATAGAGTCTTGATGAGGGAATTCTTCTGGGATGGATGGTGGTGGGAATCCGGTTTTAGATAAGCATCCGTGTGGGTGTTTGTTTTATTTTTATTATTTTATTATTTTATTACTTCCCTTCTACGTGACTTTACCGAAAGAACCAAGAAGATGAATCCCTGCAGTCACGAAAGCTTTAAATCGAAATTTAACTCTATTGTTGTTCTACAGCCACCGCCTGAGATGGCTTGACTTGAGCGGTTACAATATTTCTAAATTTGAAGCTTTCGTGACTGCAAGGATTCATATTCTTAGGTTTTTTCGGTAAAGTCACGTAGGTAAAAAATTAAAATTTAAATTAATAAAAGTAAAATAAAAATCACGACGTTTCGGAGGCAACACAAGCTTCCGTCTTCAGGTGGAACCGTCACAGCACGACAGCTGTATCAAATAAATGTACCTGAAGACGGAAGCTTGTGTTGCCTCCGAAACGTCGTGATTTTTTTTATTTTACTTTTATTAATTTGAATTCGAATGTTTTACCTACGTGACTTTACCGAAAAAACCTAAGAATACGGTTACAATATCTCTCTCTCGCTCTCTCTCTACGCGATAACAATTGGCAATGTTTGGGGTTATCAAATAAATTGCCCTACAAATACGCCGGACTACTACAGTATGACGAACTAATAATTAAGCATGGTTTGTATAAAAAATTACACAATTGATATAATAGGCCTCTTGTAGAAATCAGACCCTCGCATTAAATAAACTAACCTATTAAAATATTTATTTTCATTGTACCAAGTAAGGCCCACTGAGCTATGTAGCTCTTTTTCATAGAAGTGGAGTATCACGTGGAAATGTATAGCAGCCAAATACTCGAAACGCATGTTTCTAAATGCGGAGGGAAAAACCGGAGGATATATATCTAAAAGTATGTCCTACATAACCCATCAGCATACACGGTGTCCTGCAAGTGCGTGACCCAAGCAGCAATGGGTCAAACACGGGAAAAGTGAGGACCCGTTTTGGCATGCAGTGCCTAATTATTTTGCATAGGTCAGGCCTGTCCGAAGCAATGCTTGCGAAATTGCAGCTGTGTACCCTATAGGCAGGAGCTCTCCCTATCTCTCTCTCTCCATCTCTCTCCATCTCAATATAAATATGGGTCAGAGTGTGACGCAAAACTCTATGGTACGTAACACACACAAATAATTAATAATACGGATTAGCTGCGTTTTATTGGTTCTTTCGGTAAAGTCACGTAGAATGGAAATAATAAAATAATAAAAATTAAACATATTATTTCCATTCTACGTGACGTTACCGAAAGAACCAAGAAGATGAATCCCTGCAGTCACGAAAGCTTTAAATCGAAAATTAGCTGCGTTGTTGAGAAGATAAGTTACGCAAAGCCACATTGTACATCGGCGCCACGAGAGTAATTTCTACTTGAGGTGGTACCAATTTACTCGCTCTGGCCCACAAATTGCTCAAGCAAAGCGTCCCAGACCAAGCGAGGTCCAGCTACAGAGGAACACCGACCAGAGGGCTCGATTCGGAGGGACTGGATCACCGGCTAACTCAGTCATTAGAAATCGCCATTTATTCAAAACTGCTTTTTAGTTTCGATTTAAATCTTTCGTGACTGCAGGGATTCATCTTCTTTGTTTTTTCGGTAAAGTCACGTAGAAGGGAAGTAATAAAATAATAAAAAATAAAACATAATAAAATAATTCTCACGACGTCTGAATGAATGGATTCATTCAGACGCTGTCTCCACGACAGACCTGGTCTTCACCTGAGGACGGCTGCTTGCGTTGTGGCCGAAACGTCGTGAGAATTATTTTATTATGTTTTATTTTTTATTATTGTATTACTTCCCTTCTACGTGACTGCTTTTTAGTGTTTAGTTTGTTGTCCTTCCCCCTGCACCTCCGATTAACACGGTTGGCTTCGTACGGTGCGAATAAAGTTCATCATACATTCAAATCAAGTCAGTGCTGAGCCATGTTATTTCCATGTCATGTGTGCTGAGAGTTAATGACACTGAGAATACGAAGCCTTAGAAACGGATAAAAAAATGTATATCTTTTTTTTTACTTTACATTGAATATAAATGAGATTTTTAAATCAACTGCAATTGACTGCGATGACTACCTGAATGTGATTTAGTCAATCAGTTGTTTCCTGCAGTTAAACCCGAAGATTAAACGTAAGCCCCTTGAGATTTGTGAATCAGCATTTTTGCCTCTCCAGTGAGGACGGCCTGGCCCACGGGACATTAAAAAATGTAAGCACGCGAACATCTTTGAAAGAAGCATCTTACAAAATGTAGATTCAAGCGACTAGTAATTGTATATGCTGTATAACCAAACATGTGAACAAGACAAAGTAAAGAACGTGGATTACGTTATTTTATAGCGGCTGATGGCGATCATGATGATGGTGATGGATAATCCACTTACTGTCATTATTGAGAGCCCACTGTCAATCCACTGCTAGATGAAGTCCTCCCCAACAACAACAACAACCGCCTCTCGCCACTAAGTGGCGGTGACCTCACCATGGCCAACACCACGCCCGGCCGCCTTTGTCTCCCTAGTGGCGATGTTTACACATTGCACCAGGTACTCATGTGAGGCTGAGTCGACCTAGGGGAGGCCCAGGACCACTTCAGATAATCGTCACTGATGTTGGCCGTGAACGGGAATCGAACCCGGGTCGCCAGGTTCGTAGCGCAGCGCGCTAACCGCTACCCCCCCCCCCCCCCCCCCACATACACACGTTGTGTCGGTCACGGGAGTTGTTTAACCTTACTTCACCTTACTGGTCAGTTCGGGGTTGTATTAAGAGGGAGCAGGGGAGTACCCAAAAATGTTGGTGATATCAGTCGCCGCTGCTGTGAGCCATGGCCAGGAATCGAACCTGGCTTCGGAGCGCAGTTTACTTAACTACCTACGAAGCCCTCCGTGACAACGTTATCGTGAAGTGCGCTACATTAAAATCAACAATGCTGTTCGTTGATCGATCACAGTGGCGCTAACCGCTGCGCCACCGCTCCGAGCCCCCCGATGGCTCCACCCGCCACGCTTGGCTGGATTTTCGACAGAGGAGCAGCGTGTGCAGGGTGCGAACCTGGAGCTTATCTTTGTTGAGATGGAGGGGACGGTGGGGGGGGGGGCATTTATGAACTCAGGAGTGGGGGCGAGGAGGTGCACTACACAGTCGATGTTGAACACGCTTTAAAGAAATGTTACTTAAAAAGGGTCGTTGTCCGAAACGTCACCTGTTGTTGAATATTTCCCTTCTTTTAAGGCCACACAGCGTTGTTGTTATTGACGAGCGTGTCGAGTATTGTTGTTGTTTGTTGTTTGTGCACCACTGACCAATGCAGCAGCAGCAGCGTTACCAGATAACTTGTATTAATACATATTCTCATTCTGACTTGTTAAACAAATGTTGAACCCTCTCCCTCTCTCTCGAGTTCAACATTTTAGAGAAAGAGAGAGAGAGGGAGAACGAGTAACGTCACGCGATCGGCTCCCGTGCCCCTCCCCGCTCCCCCTGCCGTGCATAGCGAGACGAGGCTGGGTGTCCCATCGCGTCACCGCCGCCACCACCACCACCGCCACACGTGGTCAACATCCACTGTTGGATTAAAGCCTTGCCACGACCACGGTCCACCACTCACTCGCGATCGTGCGATGCGCGAGGCACGCGATCCGATCGCTCCATCCCCCCCCCGCCCCCCCATCTTTGGACGACGTCCCCGAAGGACGCGTTCCATTCCTTGGCTGCCACTCCGTGACTACTCTCGACCGCCGTCGTTCCCTTCCAGCCGCGCGTAACGCTTCCTCGCCCTCGGGAACCGCTCACGCTGCTGCACGTCGCCCGAGTGCGCGCACACGTTTGTCCAGCTGCCTGTAAAGTGTCGCAGACAGCTTGTGTATCAAAACTGATGATCATTCAGAAGAGGGGATGGGTGAGGTTTGGTGGGGGGGGGAGGGCAAGATTACGCCAGCCCCCTCCGAGTGATGGCGAGGCAGCTCCGGTTGGAATTCTCGTGGACGCGCGTGTTTGTATATGTCTAGGTGCGTGAGTCGCTACGTGTGTGTGCGAGTGGCTGGGGAGTGATGTGGTACAGGATGACGTGGAGCTGAGTGGACTTGCCGATGACTGGTACCAGCGGTGTCAAGATCGGCCTCTGTGGAGGAAGCTCGTGAAGGATGCTGCTACTGGGCAGTTGGAGGTAGTCACCCTCCAGCAACAACGGTGGGCAGAGGAGCGACGCTCACAACAACGTGCACAACAACGAGCGGAGCGCCGGGTGGCTAAAGCACAGCAAGTTGGCACAGTAGGGGGGCACAGGTGGTGCATCAGCCAGTCATCTCAGTCAGTCGACCTGTGGCACCTGGGTCTACCCCGTGACCTCCTGGCAGCGGGCGTTCGACACTTAACGTGGCCTCAACGTGCACCTAGCCTGGCACAGGCGCCGTGGTGACGTCACCACCACTTGGTGGGGAACGACGGTCAGTTTGTTGCTGTGTCTCTCTGCGAGGAGCGGTGGTGCAGTGGTTAGCGCACTGCAAGTTCTATTATCGCTCACTTTGGCGAATATCTGGAGCGGTCTTGGGCCTCCCCTAGGTCGACTCCGCCTTAAATGAGTACCTGGTGTACTGGGAAGACAAAGGCGGTCGGGCGTGTTGTTGGCCATCCATTTTTACACAGGAGCCGGCCTTCGAAGGTGCTATTCGCTCATAGCACTTGCCCCAACATTCTGTTCAAAAGGCTATACGGGGGATCTTTGTCTTTGCGTGTATGTCTCTCTGTCTCTGCGCCAGCTTATAGAGCGCCACGGGCACGACACCAGCTACGCACACACACACGTCACACACACACGTGGCACACACACACATCACACACACGTCACACACACACATCACACACACATCGCACACACACACATCACCCACACACACGTCGCACACACACACACACGCGTCACACACACGTCGCACACACACACACGCGTCACACACACACACATCGCACACACACGTCACACACACATCACACACACACGTCACACACACACACACATCACACACACACACGTCACACACACACATCACACACATACATCACACACACACGTCACACACACATCACACACACACGTCACACACACATCACACACACACATCACACACACACGTCACACACACACACATCACACACACGTCACACACACATCACACACACACATCACACACACACGTCACACACACACATCACACACATGTCACACACACACATCACACACACACACATCACACACACACATCACACACACATCACACACACACGTCAAACACACACACACACGTCACACACACACGTCACACACACACATCACACACACGTCACACACACATCACACACACACATCACACACACACGTCACACACACACATCACACACATCTCACACACACACATCACACACACACATCACACACACACGTCACACACACATCACACACACACGTCAAACACACACACACACGTCACACACACACATCACTCACACACACGTCGCACACACACGCGCTCCGTCTGCCCACGAGGAGAACAAACGCGCGCCTCCCGCTTCGCATGCGGCACACTCCCTCAAGCATCGTCACATCCAGAGCGCACCACCTGCAGTCGAGAGCGGCGTGGGGGGGGGGGTTGCGCCCCCCAAACGCACGAGACGCCCCCCCCCAACCCTCAATGCAGCCCCAATGCGCGCGGCTCTCAACGTGTAGCCCGAATGTGCCCTCTGATGCATGCAGCCCAGACGCAGAGCCCGAATGGCACAGGCCCCCAGTGCAATGCAATGCACTGTGCCCCCCCCCCCCTCCTGATACAATTTCATAGCCTGGGCGCCTGGGGCCCCTACGGCCCGTGGGCGAGGGGGGGACTGTGCAGTTGCACCGCCTACACACTCGGTAGCTACGCGGGTATGTGAAGACAGTCGACTGTGCAGCCGAAATGAATTCGTGCAGCCCATGTATGCATGTGTGTGTGTGTCCATCGCCCGAACACGTGACGTTTGAGTTGCATCACTGACAAGTCTCAAGACGGTGTATACAGACTTCAGATGCACTCCATGACAAAGATAAAGATTTCGATGTAAACCTTTCGTGACTGCAGGGATTCATCTTCTTGGTTCTTTCGGTAAAGTCACGTAGAAGGGAAGTAATAAAATAATAATATTACTTTCGGTAAAGTCACGTAGAAGGGAAGTAATAAAAGAAGTAATAAAATAATAATATTACTTCCCTTCTAGTGACTTTACCGAAAGAACCAAAAAGACAAAGATCCCCCGTATAGCCTTGGCAGGTTGCTGAGGCAAGCTGCTGTTCGCGAGCACCTTTGAAGGCCGGAACTGCACACGAAGGGGTGGGTGGCCAGCACTACGCCCGGCCGCACAGTACTATGAACTCGTTTTAGGCTGAGCCGACATAGGGGAAGCCCAGGACAGTATCGGATATTCATCGCTGCTGTTGACCGTGAGTGGGAATCGAACTCGGGTGGCTCCCCGCACGCACACACACATGGCGATGATTAATAATACATCAGTACAGATGAACAAAGTGGGAGAAAGTCGTGCTGTGATTGGAGTCGCGATGCAGCATCGATCCATCGATCATTTTTAATCATTGAACCCACGATAGACAGATCAAGAATATGATTGTTGTTGTTATTGCATATTATGTCATCAATTCGTGTAACCCTTGCAGCTAGGTGAGACGCTATAGCATTGCCAACTCGTTCTCTGCAATATTGTCTTTTATCTTGATTTGAAGCTTTCGTGACTGCATGAATCCATACTCTTTGGTTATTTCGGTAAAGTCACGTAGGTATGAAATAAAATGAATGACGACGTTTCGGGCGCTACACAAGCGTCCGTCATCGCTTTCCCACCTGATGACGGACGCTTGTGTTGCGCCCGAAACGTCGTGATTTATTTTATTTTCTACCCAAGTGACTTTTACCGAAAGAACCAAAGAGTAATATTGTCTTTTATTAATTTGTCGCTGTGTTTTTGTTGTTGCTGCTGCTGCTGTTGCTGTGCTCACGCCGCACCACGGGACCATCATCATCCGTGTAACAAATCACCATGAAGTCAACACTACTTCTAAAATAATAATAATAATCGATCATCGAATCGAATGGTTATGCTGAATGGTTATACCTTTACCCGTCATCTATCACTTCCAACTTCCAACCTCCATCACCTCCATCGCCACCATCACCATCCTTTACCACCATCCTCTATCACCTCTATCCTCCACCACCCCCATCCTCCACCACCACCATTATCACCATCCTCCAACAACAACCATCCTCCACCATCAACGTCCCCCACCACCCCCATCACCATCCTCTATCACCACCAACCTCCACCAACCTCCTTCACCTCCATCCTTCACCCACAACCATCCACCACCAACAGCCTCCATCACTTCTAACCTCCATCACTTCCATCACCACCATCATCACCATCAATTATCACCATCCTCCATCACCTCCATCCTCCACTACCACCATTCTCCACTAATGCCACCACCCTCCTCCACCGACAACCATCCTCCACCACCACCATCCTGCATCACCTCCATCCTCCACCATCATCATCCTCCACCACCACCATCATTCTCCATCACCCCCATCCTGCACCACCACCATTATCACCATCCTCTATCACCACCAATCTCCACCAACCTCCATCCTCCACCCAAAACCATCCACCACCACCATCCTCCACCACCACCATCCTCCACCACCACCATCATTCTCCATCACGCCAGTAGACACGAGACGAAGGCGCGAGAACCCTTCCAGAGGTTCCGTAGAAGCCCCGGCGCAGAACACCTCCTGGGCACCCCCCCAACCCACCCCCCCACCCACCCGCCCGTCTTTCCCCCGATTATTCCACCAGCCATCGTTCCCGTCGCTGTGTGTCCCTCTGTTGTGTGAGCCACGGAACGAAAGATCCCTCCCACCCACCTCTCCATCCGTGCGCCATTCGCGCTGCGCCGCTTTGAGGCGTAATTAGCCGATGACGCAGGCCTCGCCACCTTTTTTTATTCTGGAGGAGCAGTGCCACCTGCTGCCAGCGGGCACGAGGCTCACGTCTCTCCCGTCTCACGAGTCTCACGTCTCGCAACTCATCCGCGGTGGCGGTGGCTCACAAGACAGATCCCGGGGTGCCGACCCCAGCGGAATCTCGTGTACTGGTAAACTATTTCGACTGAATTTCGATTTAAAGCTTTCGTGAGTGCAGGGATTCATCTTCTTGGTTCTTTCGGTAAAGTCACGTAGAAGGGAAATAATAAAATATTTTTTCTTTTTTATTATTTCCCTTCTACGTGACTTTAACGAAAGAACCAAGAAGATATTTCGACTGTTTTTACTTTTTTTATTTCACAAGGTTCCTTCTCGTCGCAGGCCTGCTGATGCAGATGCAGAAGAGGCAACGACTACAATTTCACATCGAAGGTGGTCAAGCCCAAGATAACCGCCGCAGGTGCAGTAGCGGCGTAGTCGCTGTGGTGATGTCTCCTTCTTCGTATTTGTGGATCGGGCGTTGCTTCGTTATACGTTGTGTACTGTCTGCTCTGGATGACCACAGTCGCACACCTCTACTGGAGAGTTTTTGTTTTGAGTTGACCATTTGTGCATCAGGTATCCGCATTCGCTGCCATGGTTTGTGCAGTGGGTGCCGTTTAGGGTGGACCTTGAGCTTCGCGAAAGATCAAAACAAGGGATGTTCTAGATTGGGTCTTTCACAAAGGTGTTTATTCGTGAGTATTTTGCCAGATAATGCCCCCACTGAGCTACGTAGCTCTTTTTCAGAAGCGACCTGGCCGAAAATCACAGCTCCACGAAGTGGCTTATAACGTGGAAATGTATAGCAACCAAATCAATGAAAGGCGCGATGTTGATTCTAAATTCGTAGGGAAAACCCGGAAGACCCAGAGAAACATCCACGCGACCACGGGGAGAGAGAGAGACACGCAAACTCCAAATATACAGCAGCAGGCGTCAGTGTCGGGATCGAACCCGCGACCTCCTGCATACCAGGCGAGGGAGTTAACATCTCATAGCCACCGTGATGATGATGAGAGAGAGACACGCAAACACCAAATATACAGCAGCAGGCGTCAGTGTCGGGATCGAACCCGCGACCTCCTGCACACCAGGCGAGCTAGTTAACATCTCATAGCCACCGTGATGATGATGAGAGAGAGAGAGAGACACAAACTCCAAATATACAGCAGCAGGCGTCAGTGTCGGGATCGAACCCGCGACCTCCTGCACACCAGGCGAGGGAGTTAACATCTCCTAGCAATCGTGATGATGATGAGAGAGAGAGACACGCAAACTCCAAATATACAGCAACAGGAGTCAGGTTCGGGATCGAACCCGCGACCTCCTGCATACCAGGCGAGGGAGTTAACATCTCCTAGCAACCGTGATGATGATGAGAGAGAGACACGCAAACTCCAAATATACAGCAGCAGGCGTCAGTGTCGGGATCGAACCCGCGACCTCCTGCATACCAGGCGAGGTAGTTAACATCTCCTAGCCACCGTGATGATGATGAGTGAGAGAGAGACACACAAACTCCAAATATACAGCAGCAGGCGTCAATGTCGGGATCGAACCCGCGACCTCCTGCATACCAGGCGAGGGAGTTAACATCTCCTAGCCACCGTGATGATGATGAGAGAGAGACACGCAAACACCAAATATACAGCAGCAGGCGTCAGGTTCCGGATCGAACCCCATACAACCTCCTGCATACCAGGCGAGGGAGTTAACATCTCCTAGCCACCGTGATGATGATGAGAGAGAGAGAGACACACAAACTCCAAATATACAGCAGCAGGAGTCAGGGTCGGGATCGAACCCGCGACCTCCTGCATACCAGGCGAGGTAGTTAACATCTCCTAGCCACCGTGATGATGATGAGAGAGAGAGAGACACACAAACTCCAAATATACAGCAGCAGGCGTCAATGTCGGGATCGAACCCGCGACCTCCTGCATACCAGGCGAGGGAGTTAACATCTCCTAGCCACCGTGATGATGATGAGAGAGAGAGACACGCAAACACCAAATATACAGCAGCAGGCGTCAGGTTCCGGATCGAACCCCATACAACCTCCTGCATACCAGGCGAGGGAGTTAACATCTCCTAGCCACCGTGATGATTATGAGAGAGAGAGAGAAAGACGCAAACTCCGAATATACAGCAGGCGTCAGGGTCGGGATCGAACCCGCGACCTCCTGCATATGAGGCGAGGGAGTTAACATCTCCAAGCCAACCGTGGCGTTCCTTTTTCAAGAAACTTGACCCCATTATTTTACCTGCTGACCATTTGCACCCCACGGCAGCACCCACGGTGCCTTCTTCTCGGCACTTCGAGGTCAAGGCTCAATTTCCTGGCGTGATCGGGCTTTTGCCAGTGCAGCTTCTCAAACCTTTGTAACGCTCTGCCTTTGATAGCCACTGGACATCGGTGGGAAAATAGCTTTATAGCTGCTCTGATTCCTCCAGTATGAAATTAATCGTCTGATGCTGCACAAAACAACCATAGTCGTTAATTATATTTAAGTCTGCCTTGAAATCTCACCTCTTTAAAATGACCTTTAACCCATAAATATCGATTTAAAGCTTTCGTGACTGCAGGGATTCATCTTCTTGGTTCTTTCGGTAAAGTCACGTCGAAGGGAAGTAATACAATAATAAAATAAAACATAATAAAATATTTTATAAAATAATAAAAATAAAACATAATAAAATATTTTATAAAATAATAAAAATTAAACATAATAAAATATTTTATTATGTTTTATTTTTATTATTTTATTACTTCCCTTCTACGTGACTTTACCGACTTTAACCCATAGTTCACCTATTTAAACTGGCCTTTAACCCCTGGTTCTGGTCGTTTACCCTGCAGGTCCTGTTGACCTCCTGACTTTCTGTACAGGGCACACTTTGGATCTACAAATGAAATTCGCCTGGCGAATGTCAATTCTTAATTCGTCGTTAATGTGTTCATTGTCGTGAATTTATTTAAACGCAGGGCCGTGTGAGAGCATGTGACAGGCGGTGTTATATGATTTGGCAAAACAAAAATCGGCTGCACTGGATGGGACTGTGCTTGCAGGAGATGGAGAGGAGGGTAAGCGACTTGGAGCTATACCGGACATCTGTGAAAAAAGCTTTATAGATCATCGGATTCCTCCTGCATGCATACATATTTCTGATTCTGAGGTTGGAAAGAGAGCGTGTCAGGTGGGTGTTGTTTACACAACAACGGCCTCGCTGGGTGGGACTCTGTGTGTGTGTAGCATGAAGGAGGATGGAAGAGTGGGGAGCGGTGGTGTAGTGGTTAGCGCGCTACGCTGCGCTGCGAACCCGGTAGCCCGAGTTCGATTCCCTCTCACGGCCACTAACACCGGTGACGATTATCTGAACAGGTCCTGGGCCTTCCCTAGGTCGACTCAGCCGCAAATTAGTACCTGGTGCAGTGTGTAAACATCGCCACGAGGGAGGCAAAGGCGGCCGGGCGTGGTGGTGGTGGCCATCCACCCCCTCGTGTGTCGTACCGGCCTTCATAGGTGCTCGCTAACAGCATTTGCCCAGACAGTCTGTTAAGGCTATACGGGGGACCTTTGTCTTTGGAGGAGCGTCTATTGCCGATACGGGACATTGGAGCGATCTCCACAGTCTTGGTGACCAAGGGGAAGAGAAGACCTTCCAGCAGATCTCTGAGTGTCTGTGTGAGTCTATGGCTCTCTGTGCGAGTCTATGGGTCTCTCTGTGAGTCTATGGCCCTTTGAGCTTAGGGGTGGCTGCGCGAGTCTATGGGTTTCTCTGTGCGTCTATGGATCTCTGTGTGAGTCTATGACTCCATGAGTCAATGGGTCTCTCTATGAGTCTATGGCTCTGCGAGTATGTGGGTCTCTGTGCGAGTCAATGGGTCTCTTTACGAGTCTATGACTCTATGAGTCTCTGGGTGTCTGCGCGAGTCTATGGGTCTCACTATGAATATGTGGCTCACTGTGAGAATCTATGAGTCTCTCTACGAGTCTATGACTCTATGAGCCTATGGGTCTCTCTATATGAGTCTGTGGGTCTCTGTGCGAGTCTATGACTCTATGAGTCTGTGGGTCTCTCTATGAGTCTGTGGGTCTCTCTATGAGTCTGTGGTCCTCTGTGCGAGTCTATGACTCTATGAGTATGTGAGTCTCTGTGACTCTAAGGGACTGTCGGGGCAGATATTCGAGGTCGCTGCGTGTCTTTATTGAGCAGCAACAGCAGCTGTGGGACCTGACGGAGCGTGGAACGCTTTGGCAGCGAGGAGAGGTGGTGGTGTGGTGGTGGTTATCAGCGGCTTCGGCCCTCATTATGACTCTCGTATTATTTTGATCCTCATACTTGCAACAAAAATAATACATATTTATAGATCCCGCTATCGAGCGGTGGATTTCCACAGCAAAGGCGGAAACAGAGCAAGCGAAGAGCGCACCGCCGATTCTGGGGTGGGGGGTGGCAGAGAGGGCAGAGTGAGTATCGTGATTTACGATTTTAATTTTGTGCGCACGCTACGTGTTATTGCCAGGTTTAGGGATTAAACTCTTTGACACGGAGGCAAATTACCAACTTAACCATCTGTTTGTTGTTTTGCTTTTCCTTCCGTTCATTCAGCAATGGGCGGCCTGGAGTCAGCAGGACGCTGCATGTGTGGTCTGTTGTGTCGTAGACGCATATGCGGGTAATGATAATATTATTATAATAATGATATTATTATTATAATAATGATGATATATTGACCGGTTCAATCCTCCCGATTTCCTGCTACAGGCTGATCACGTGGGGCATTCCGCAAGGACATCACCAAATATGAGAAAGCTTCAAAACCCACACACACACACAGCCCCTGGCACAACACAGTAGGGAAGGATGTTAATAACTACGCGACAAACGCGTGTGCAACCGGCGGGTAGGGAATCACGGAATGATGCCATTAGTCTAATAGACGCTACACGAATGACTTTGGCAACTTGGTCCTCTCTGTAAGATCTATAGGGGGCGCGAAGCGCTTGGAGCCAAGACTTTCAGAGTCGGCGTCATTACGGTCAGAGTCGCGCGCAGAGGTAACGCGGCATGCGCACGTCGAAATACAGACAAGTAAACCCGTAAAAACACAGTTTTTCACTCTAAATCCTTTATATGCGTGGCGGCTAGAGTCCTCTCGTCCTCTGGCTTGAGATGGCTGCTACCTATGGGTCAGATGATTGCATGGCAGCATTAGGCAATTGGTAATTAAATATAATATTTTTGTCCTAAAAAGTGTAAAATTTTGGAAAAAAAATTTCACGAACATTAATTGTCACGCACAACGAGTCTGTGTGGAAAATGTCAGCTCGATTGGATCACGGGAAGTGGGTTAAAAAACGACCGAAATATTTGCACGGTCCTAAGCAAGCAAGCAAGCGAACTTAATATAAAGGATTTTAAAAAGTAATGGATTTGGAGTTTTTTCTCTCTCTCCCTCTCTCTGTTTCTCAATCACAACTGCGATTCTGGGATCGAACTCGGGGGCTTGCCAGCTGTCAGACGTAAAAACAAGAACAGGATTCGAGTGCAGCGAGTTGATGGTGACAAAAGACAAAGATCCCCCCGTATAGCCTGTAGCAGACTGCTGGGGCAAGTGCTGTTAGCGAGTAGCACCTGTGAAGGCCGTCACCGTTTTATTTTTTAAGTGTCACTTTGACTGCCATGCGGCAAACGTCCCCGACAAGCAGAGGCACGTGGGAAAAGCGCGGTGCTGCCAGTGCGAGTGGATATGAAGTCACTCGTGTGCAGTTCTGTGACATCAACTTCCACGGGCCCTGGGGAGAAGGGGGTGGATGGACTTCTCGTTGCGAGGGTTCCGACTGGACGCGTCAAGCCGCGATGAGCAGGACGCGGACAAGAAACAAAATCCCGACACATTCACTGCAAACAACCGACTAACAACGTAAAAAATAACAATAATACTGGTAGGAACCTCCTGGTTACACCAGCCCACAGGGGATTATTGTGTCCGTCCGTCGTGCAGGGAGGGGCTGGGTGGGGAGGGTGGGGCTGGTTGGGGAGGGGCTGGGTGGGGAGGGTGGGGCTGGTTGGGGAGGGGCTGGGTGGGGAGGGTGGGGCTGGGTGGGGAGGGGCTGGGTGGAGAGGGTGGGGCTGGGTGGGGGGTGGGAGGGGTGGGGCTGGGTGGGGAGGGGCTGGTCACCCCGTGGTGCCCTTATACAACTCAACGTTTAACCTACTCACGCCGGCTTGTGCCCGTCCTCACAGTCGGGCATATTTGCGGAATACACCACGCCGCCGTTGACCCTGGCCATTGACCGAGCAACACAACGTTTCTACCAGCTCCCTCCGCAGGAATGTGTTTCGTACCACTGAAAGGGTTGGGACCGCACAACCCGATGCCCGTAAACTCCAACTCATGTACTGTACTGACATTGGCAAGAAAACGTGCTCTCCGCACCATCCCTTTTATATCACGGAAAAAAAACAACTTTGTAAAGGCATTGACGCAGTCTAAGTTATTCTCGCTCATTTTTTTTCATAATTCCCATCGGAAAAAGATCGTTTACGGAGATTACCCTCTGCTCCGTCGGATAACGCGTGTGCTATGCAACGGGGGTGGTGGTGGTGTGGGTCCAGACGGAACGGGAACACCTGGCACGTCACGGGTTGCTGTCTCGCTACAGAGAGGCCCTCGATAAAGCCTCCCCCCCCCCCCCACAGTACCGGTTTCCCATTGTTGCTCAAGCAACGTCTGTACCAGCCACGCGTTGGGCAAGACCCTTTTAAAAATCCTTTATATTAAGTTCACTTGCTTGCTTGCTTGCGTGCTTGCGTGCTTGCTTGCTTACGACCGTGCAAATCTTTCGGTCCTTTTTTAACCCACTTCCCGTGATCCAATCGAGCTGACATTTTGCACACAGACTCGTTGTGCGTGACAATTTATTTTCGTGAAATTTTTTTTCAAAATGTTTACACTTTTCAGCAAAAAATAAATTAACAAATTAAATATTTAATTACCAATTGCTTAATACTGGCAGACAATCATCTGACCCATAGGTGGCAGCCATCTCAAGCCAGAGGACGAGAGGACTCTAGCCGCCACGCATATAAAGGATTTATAGTGAAAAACTTTGTTTTTACGGGTTATACTTATTGGTCAATTTGCTGCTGCATTTGGAATGTTCAGAAGCGCGTGGAATTTGTTCATTGCCCCGATACACCCGCCCGCCCGCACTAGGCCACTCTTGCCAGAGAGGCCCACCTGGTTATCGTGAGTGCGTGGCTGGTTCGATGGGCAAGCCACAGCAGTGCGACTGGGACCATGCAACGAACGCACACTGTGCACAGCGCGGTGAACCCACTGTGGTCGTCTGCGCTCCTTTAACGGCGCAGGAAGGAACAGCAACACTCTCTCTCTTTCTTCTTCTTGGTTCTTTCGGTAAAACATAATAACATACAATTGTAAAACATAATAAATACAATACAATTGTATTTTATTATGTTTTTAATCAATACAATTGTATTTTATTATGTTTTATGTTTATTTCTATTATTTTATTATTTCCCTTCTACGTGACTTTACCGAAAGAACCAAGAAGATGAATCCCTGCAGTCACAAAAGCTTTAAATCGAAATTTACTCTCTCTCTCCCTGTTTAACACGTAGACTTTCGCGACCAATGTCACCCATGATACAGGTTTTTTGGGGGGTTTAGATCTGCTGAAGCCCTCTCGTCGCAGAGCTCGACATTGGCATTTAGTTAGTACCTGCACGAACTTCCATCAAGCATAGAATATGATGATATTACTGTAGCAGTGAACGGTAGCGCCTCTAGTGGTTGGAATAATTGCGAAGCCATTATAACCAGCACGCATGCATGTGTCGATAATTATACGATAACATCTTGGCAGTCGCAAAAAAGGGTCCCATAAAAACACTATATACAAAACAAATCAGAGTCCTATATTGTGTTTACGAATGTGCTTAGGACGTAGTGAATATGTTTCCTAGTTTAAAATAACAACACGAGATTGATGTTATCTCATTACCGTTGATTCAATTTTGACACACACACAAGAATCTAGAAAAAAATCACATCGCAAATTGAAAATCGGAATATGTATTTATACCGGATGAATCCGATGAGCTATTAAGGTCTTTTTGGTCCACAGATGTCCAGTAATAAATGGCTCAAATCGGGTCCGTGCACGGAAGAAACCATCGCGCCACGACTGCGAAATCTTTTGGCAGAGACCCTACTCGAATACGAGTCGCGAGACCCGGTGAGGCTTTTCCCCGGATGAACAATCGTGGGAGCTTTTCGATTTAAAGCTTTCGTGACTGCAGGGATTCATCTTCTTGGTTCTTTCGGTAAAGTCACGTAGAAGGGAAGTAATAAAATAATAAAAAATAAAACATAATACAATTATTCTCACGACGTTTCGGCCACAACGCAAGCAGCCGTCCTCAGGTGAAAACCAGGTCCTTCAGACTCTGTCGCCTCGACGGACCTGGTTTTCACATGAGGACGGCTGCTTGCGTTGTAGCCGAAACGTCGTGAGAATAATTTTATTATGTTTTATTTTTATTATTTTATTACTTCCCTTCTACGTGATGACTTTACCGAAAGAACCAAGAAGAAGAATCGTGGGAAGCGTTAAATAACAACTGCCGGAAAGATGCTATTGTTCGGGATGGCACGTAAATCAGAGTACACGTCGCGAGGAGTGGCCGCTGTAGCGATACCATCGTGTTCGACAGAAGACAAACTCTCTAACATGTCAACATCTCAAGCGCACGTATGTGTGTACGTACGTGTGTGTTGGACTTCTTTCGCACCGTACGTAACCAACCGCTCCGATCGATTTCCTTGCTCGAGGGAAAGCATTAAGGGCGCTGCACGTAGACTGTTTACAACCCTGAGCGAGTGGCGGTAATTCCACGTTCCTGTTGCGGGGTCGAGACTCTTCCACATGACAACCGCTGTTGATTTCGTATAAAACTTGTACTCATTTTTATCGACCCACCACCACCGAAGGGATGATGGACATTTTTCGGAAAATTTGAAGAATACAACAAAACCATTCTCGATGGTCTCAACAACAACAAAGGTCCACGTGGTTTCCACACTTAATCAGCTGTGGCGCTGCGTTCATCGCCTGCTTACAGCGCTGAGCCAGGCGTGGCGATTCCACGTTACTATGGCGAAAACGAGTCCATCCATGCAATAACCATAGTCGACTTCCAGAATAAAGCAAAACTGCCACGCTCTAAACACCAGCGAGATGTTTATATATACACACACACAATGCTGAGAAAACATTTGTGAACCCCAATAATAATAATGGGAATGTTTTATCCACGATAGCCTTCTTGAATGAAAACCGGTTGTCAAATGGCACAAACAACTCCAAAAAGGAAAATACAACGTGGAGGATGTGGTCCACCTGTACAGGCAAAAGGGGGTTGGCGAAAAGCAGGCTCTTTGGAGGCAGTGAGGAGAGACAGAACCACGTGCACAGAGTAATTGAAAATTAGAATGTTTGTGCAGCAGACTGGGCTCCTGTGTTTGGAACAGGTGGAAGACCAAATCCCATCAAGTCATCAATCACAATTTGGCGAGCCAGCCCAGCTTCCTATAAATCGAGACCACCATACAATAGCGGTGCAGAGGAAGACCCCCCCCCCCCCCCCCCCAGCTACAAGGTAGAAATGTTTGGCCTCCATGGGAATCGTTATTTTTGAAAACGAAACATTGCTTTCGAACAGAAGAACCTCATCCCAAACGTCAAGTGTGGTGGGAATGTGGTGGTTTGGGGCTGTTTTGCTGCCCAACACCTGAACCGCTTGCCATCATTTACACAACCATGAATCCGGTATTGTATTTGACGATTCTCGAGGAGAATGTCAGGCTCATCCGTCCGTGAGCTGAAGCTGAACCGAAAGTGGGTCTTGCAACAAGACAATGATCCTGAACACTGCACGTTGGCTTTGGGTGAGTGCTTCTTCATTTCGGTCACTACACATACAAGCGGATCTACAAAAGAATGGCAGCAGAAGAATAAATGCCGCGTTTTACTGTGGCCTAGTCAAAGTCCCGACCTAAACCCCATGAAAATGTTGTGACAGGACCTGAAGCAAGCTGTCCATGCAAGGCAACCCTCAAATGTTACCGAGTTAATGAGGAATGCGTCAAAATTCCTCAAATCCGATGTGAGAGACTGACCAACGGTTAGAGGAAATGGTTAGTTGCAGTCATTGCTACTCAAGGGGGTGTCACCAGTTACTGAATATAAAGGTTCACGAACTTTTTTCACACGTGGTTATTGAATGTAGAATCATTTGTGGAAGAATACATGTTGAAAGAGTAACGTGTTTTTTGCGGAATTTGTTTCATCACGTTATCTTTCTTACGACTTGGGTAATATCAAATTACATTTTCGGTTTGAAATGTGTAAAATATGTGGAACTCCTAAGTGGTTCACAAGCTTTTTTCTCGGCATTATATATATACATAATCGTCACAAAACATTCTCTATCCACTGCTGCATGAAGGCGTCTGCAGCACAGTCTCCCTCCCTCGTGGTCCATTGCCGCTTCCATCCGTCCCCCTAATCGATCGTTTAGGGGAGCTTTATGAATGTAAATTATCGCATTATTACTAATCGCTCCATCTCCACTGCGTGCTTCCTCTCCGTTGCCGTCTCTCCCGTCGCCAATCGTCCTCAATCGCGTCCTGACAAACTCCCACGTCCATTCATTTTCAAACGGCGTGAATTTTATGCATCCGCGCATGATCTGTCTTTGTTTACCATGATTGGTGTTGCGACGTTCTCGCGGAATTGGATGGCCTTCTTGTTTTCATTTCCCCCGGCGTATATATTATTTTTGTTATTATGTTTTTTTTTGTTTCAATCCGCCACGATGCATACTGAGAGAGGCCCACCGAGTGCCAAATCGGCAACGCGGGCGTGCCGCAGAGACCCCTCGCTCCAATTGCGCGGTAATAGGAGCGTGATCGCCACATGTGGATGGCGATCAATTACACAGGGATATTGCCCCCACATCCCCCCCCCCTTCCTTACCCACCCTCCTCGAGAGACAGTCCCAGCGTGCGTTCATCTCGACGTAAAGAAGACCCGGACCTGTCCAGGCACGGAGCGACGCGGCACGTGACACCGTTAGGACCCCCATAGCAAAAAAAAACAAAATAAAATTCCTCGCTCGCTCTGCTCGTAACCCACCTCGGCACGAGCGCCTTCCTCGGCTGCTGTGGGGAAGGCCGCCGGTGCAGAGATGTCCCTGTTATAATAACGGATTGCGTTATTACGCGATTGCGTGTGCATAGCATTAGCCAAATCTCGCGCATCACGGCAGCAAATGTGATTTGGGAAACAAATGCCATTCATCTTGTTGGTTCTTTCGGTAAAATCACGTAGAAGGGAATTAATAAAATAATAAAAATAAAACAATCAAATAATTCTCCCCGACAGACCTGGTCTTCACCTGAGGACGGCTGCTTGCGTTGTGGCCGAAACGTCGTGAGAATTATTTTATGTTTTATTTTTATTATTTTATTACTTCCCTTCTACGTGACTTTACCGAAAGAACCAAGAAGATGAATCCCTGCAGTCACGAAAGCTTTAAATCGAACTAAAACAAATGCCATTGTTGAGGTCTGCTGCTGCTACTGCTGCTGTTGCCGGCCACCAGGAGAGTGCTTCAGCAGAGAGAGTGAAGCGTTCGTGTCGTGTCGCTGTTCCTCCTCTTCCGTTGCAGGAGCGCAGACCACAGCAATTTATTGTGTGGTCAATGGATTTTTCCCTTTTGTCTGGCAACAACTGAAACCTTTTTACGAGGAATCATGTGTGCATTAACCACAATACTTGTGGTCAAAATGCAGATGCTTACCCCGAGCCCTCATTACTTTGATGGTGCATTGTCTATGAGCTGTACGCCTTTTGGCGTCCTCTGGTCTAGCACCAATTGAGACGAGGCTCAAAAGAAAGCCGTCTCTGGTGTGGACCAATCAGTTTCAAGGACAATGCCAATATATTTTCAGAGCGTGTTTTTGTTTGCATTTTGACCACAAGTATCGCGGTTAATGTAGACATGATTCCTTGTAAAAAGGTTTCAGTTTTGTTGCCAGAAAAAAGGGGAAAACCCCTATTATTATGGTCTATTAATTAATGAAAAAAGTAACCGAAAGTCCAAATGGGCTACTCGGCAGACTAATGCTCCGGTTTGCAGGCCAGGTGCCAAGTTGCCCTGTTCTGCACAGGAACGGCTGCCACTGGGGGTGCCCTTAGAATGTTTGAGAGGTGATGTCGGGCACTTTGAGTCGCCAAGATATTCAAGCGTCGTATACATTCTTAAAATCGCTGTTGTTCTTGTTTATTAAAATCATTAAAAGTTGCTACAAGGCATTTGCCGCACTTTCCACACGTTTACATCGTGTTAAGGAATGACCCTACTGACTAAGCGTAAACCCCCCCCCCCCCTCCCCCAGAACAACACAAAAACGTTGCCCTCAACCTGCACGCTGAACGGGCCACACGAGGTTGGGATGCGGAGGGAGGAGGGGGGGGTGGTGGTTGTCTTGCACGAAGCGCTTTCGCCTCCAGACTCGGGCAACCGCAGCACCACGGGGCTCATCCGGTCACTCTGCCGATGAGCGCCAGAGAAGGTGGAGACAGACGATTTCCTAAAAACACAAATGCCGCTCGGATACAACGCGCCAGACGAAGCCGTAGGTCCCGAATACTTTAACCAAAATCATTGTTTGGTTTGGTGAAGCGCAGTTGCGTCTTATTTATGTATTTAGTTATTAACTCACGCATCACGAAGTATCGTTTCCTCCACCCGAGCAAAGGGACGAGGGAAGTTGGATGGCACAGACGGTGGTCACTGCATCATGGCGCGCTTTCAGATGCGCTGCTTCTAGGGCCGTCTGGAACGTTTTTTCCTTCCGATGTTAGGAAACCACTGAAGCTGTCCACTTGTAAATCATCTGAATTGAAAACGAATTTCTTTCGAACTGCGTTTTGCCTTTAGTTTGCTGTCGACAGCTTCATAGCGCAGCGCGCTAACCCCTACAAAAGACAAAGACAAAGATCCCCCGTATAGCCTTGACAGACTGATAGGGGCAAGTGCTGTTAGCCAGCACCTATGAAGCCCGGCACGGCACACGAGGGGGTGTGTGGCCAGCAACCACGCCAGGCCCGTCTTTGTCTCCCCAGTGGCGATGTTTACACACCGCACCAGGTACTCATTTGAGGCTGAGTCGACTGCTACACCACCACCACCACCACCACACACATGCTGCGGTAACCGCCCGAGGCCCGGAGTCCGTGTGTTATTCATGACGGCGCCGCTCTGCGCCGTTGGGGCTCTCGCGGGTCACGTCGATGCATAATTCAGAGCCGGGGAGGTGCGGGGGCCACGCGTCCGAGGACACCGCGAGGGATGGGAAGAGCTGCCGCGCGCGTGCGGGATCAGAATGCGGTCGGAATGTCCACATCGCGCTTTCTGTTGTTTTTGTTTCTGTTTTTTTGTTGTTGTTCGCTTCTCATACGCGTCGTGTTACACACGTTGAGCGCCAGTCGGTCTCGACGCGGCTTTGTAGCTCCGTTCCTTGTTGTTTTGTATGGAGTTTTAAAAAAAAAAACGTGTGTTTGTGTGTGTGTGTGATGAAAGTGTGTGTGCGCGCGCGCGTGTGCGTGTGTGTGTGCGCTAACACGAGTTCGATTTCCCGCACACGGCCGCCAACCCTGGTGACGAATATTTGAACCGGTCCTGGACGCCTCCCCCCTAGGTCGACTCGGCCTCAAATGAGTACCTGGTGCGGTGTGTTAAACGTCGCTACTGGGGAGACAAAGACGGACCGGGCGTGGTGCTGTCCGCACCGCCCGCTCGCGTGTCGTGCCGGCTTTTATAATAGCAGCACTTGCCCCAACAGCATGTTTAAACTATACGGGGGACCTTTGTCTTTGCGTTACACCGTGGTGGAGCAGTAGCGCAGCGGTTTGCGCATCGCGGCGTGAAAGCCGGCGACCCGGGGCCTCAACTAACGAATGTTCCTAACCAGCATCAGTGGCCACGGCCGTCGGGGACCTATTGCCGGGTGTCAACCTCTAGGTCGACTCGGCCTCAAATGATGAGAACCCCTCGGCACCGCTGTGCAAGGACATCGCGAGTGTGGAAATCTACATGGCAGAGGCTCTGTCTCGTATGCAGCATTTTGTTCTGTAGGCTAGGCGTAGTCACAAACTGCACCTCTCCATAATAAAGGCTCAGTCATTTGTTATGTAGTCTATTCGTAGTCTCAAGCCGCACCTTACCATGATCATGAAAAGTCAGCCGTTCCTGGCCCTTCCCCCCCACTCAACCATTATATATACGGAGTGGTATCTCTTGTAATCTCTCATTTACTTGATACAGCTGTCGGGCTGTGACTGTTCCACCTGAAGATGGAAGCTTGTGTTGCCTCCGAAACGTCGTGATTTTTATTTTTATTTTACTTTTATTATTTTTATGTTTTACCTACGTGCCTTTACCGAAAAAACCTAAGAATATGAATCCTTGCAGTCACGAAAGCTTCAAATCTAGAAAAAAAAGGCGGACAACCCGAGCCCGTGCGCGGCGCTCGCATTAATGGGTGGTGGCTGACAGCCCGCCTGCTCCAGTAGGGATCAGTGGAAATAGACTAATAGCAGCAGCAGCAGCAATAGCAACGCCAGTGCTGAGTGTGGTTGTTTCCAGATGTCTGCTGTTCTCGTCGTCTCTATGAATGTACGATTAGCGAGCTTTAATGGCTAAACAGTCGGGCATGAGCCGCTGGCCCGCCCTCCAAAACGATCTAGAATTTCCCCCCAAAACAATTATCATGAGCGCGGAACAAAATATCAAATTCATTTCCTAAACGGATTTGCGCAGAGGCTGACATCGGGCAAATTCAATCACGCCCATTCCTTACGCATATTTTTTTTTTACGGAAAGATTCCTGTCCATGTGAATGGTTCACTGCTGGATGAGAAATTCCCATCGTGCCACTGCAGGTCAACAGGGGTTTATTTGACCTTACATTTTTTTTGAAGTCCAGTGTAAACCTGGGTGGGTGTAAAAAAACAAAGAACTCTGATGGAAATCCTGTGGCGGCGGGCGCTGAAGAATGCTCGTGTAAAAATGTACGACCTCGTGGGCGCGGATACGTTTGTGGGAATAGGACGTACTGCCCGCCGTTTACATTCCAACATTTTATAAACAAGCGGTAAATCATTCAGGCAAATAAAAAAAAACACCGGTCGCAAAAGGCCCGCCACGCTTTTGTGCAAGGCCCTTGCGATGTTTGGACAAGGCGGATTTACGCGACTTCGACTCGCGCGTATTCGCAACTAAGAGGACGCGTGAAGGATGAACACCAGGCCGATAGCGAGACCTTGGCTCTTGGTGGCGCTCTGGCTCACCGTCCGTCTGGTTGATGCTGCCCTCCCCAGAGTGTGAGTCATTCTCTGGCCACATAGTAAGCGATTAAGCACATTTATAAACGCCCAACTCTGATCACCCAGGTTATCACGAGTGCGCAATATTACATACGTGGCAAGCTATTAAAATCCTGTCTCGCATTTCTACCGCACCGGTTCAATGTTTGTGAAGAGTCTCGAACGTCGTACAGTGGCAGTGAATTCCAGGCCAGTGGACCGTTGAGTAGGTGAGTGGGTGGGTGGGTGAGTGGGTGAGTGGGTGGTGGGTGAGTAGGTGAGTGGATGGGTGAGTGGGTGGGTGAGTAGGTGAGTGGGTGGGTGAGTAGGTGAGTGGGTGGGTGAGTAGGTGAGTAGGTGAGTGAGTAGGTGAGTGGGTAGGTGAGTGGGTGGGTGGGTGGGTGAGTGGGTGGGTGAGTAGGTGAGTAGGTGAGTGAGTAGGTGAGTGGGTGAGTGGGTGGGTGAGTAGGCGAGTGGGTGGGTGAGTAGGCGAGTGAGTGGGTGCGTAGGCGAGTGGGTGGGTGAGTAGGTGAGTGAGTGGGTGAGTAGGTGAGTGGGTGGGTGAGTAGGTGAGTGGGTAGGTGAGTGGGTGGGTGGGTGGTGAGTGAGTGAGTGAGTAGGTGAGTGGGTGAGTGGGTGGGTGAGTAGGTGAGTGGGTGGGTGAGTAGGTGAGTGAGGGGTGAGTAGGTGAGTGGGTGAGTAGGTGAGTGGGTGGGTGAGTAGGTGAGTGGGTGGGTGAGTAGGTGAGTGGGTGGGTGAGTAGGTGAGTGGGTGGGTGAGTAGGTGAGTGGGTGGGTGAGTAGGGGGTGAGTAGGGGTGGGGTGAGTAGGTGAGTGGGTGGGTGAGTAGGTGAGTGGGTGGGTGAGTAGGTGAGTGGGTGGGTGAGTAGGTGAGTGGGTGGGTGAGTAGGTGAGTGGGTGGGTGAGTAGGTGAGTGGGTGGGTGAGTAGGTGAGTGGGTGGGTGAGTAGGTGAGTGGGTGGGTGAGTAGGTGAGTGGGTGGGTGAGTAGGTGAGTGGGTGGGTGAGTAGGTGAGTGGGTGGGTGAGTAGGTGAGTGGGTGGGTGAGTAGGTGAGTGAGTAGGTGAGTGGGTGGGTGGGTGAGTGAGTAAGTGAGTGGGTGGGTGGGTGAGTGGGTGAGTGGGTGAGTGGGTGGGTGAGTAGGTAAGTGAGTAGGTGAGTGGGTGGGTGGGTGAGTGGGTGAGTGGGTGAGTGGGTGGGTGAGTAGGTAAGTGAGTAGGTGAGTGGGTGGGTGAGTGGGTGGGTGAGTGGGTGAGTGGGTGGGTGGGTGGGTGAGTAGGTGAGTGAGTAGGTGCGTAGGTGAGTGAGTGGCTAGGTGAATTCCAGGCCAATGGACCGCTGAGTAGGTGAGTGAGTGAGTGGGTGAGTAGGTGAGTGGGTGGGTGAATAGGTGAGTGGGTGGGTGAGTAGGTGAGTGAGTAGGTGAGTGGGTGGGTGGGTGAGTAGGTGAGTGGGTGGGTGAGTAGGTGAGTGGGTGGGTGAGTAGGTGAGTGGGTGGGTGAGTAGGTGAGTGGGTGGATGAGTAGGTGAGTGGGTGGGTGAGTAGGTGAGTGAGTAGGTGAGTGGGTGGGTGGGTGAGTAGGTGAGTGAGTGGGTGAGTAGGTGAGTGGGTGGGTGAGTAGGTGAGTGGGTGGGTGAGTAAGCGAGTGAGTGGCTAGGTGAGTTCCAGGCCAATGGACCGCTGAGTCGGTGAGTGGGTGGGTGAGTAGGTGAGTGGGTGGGTGAGTGGGTGGGTGAGTGGGTGAGTGAGTGGGTGAGTAGGTGAGTGAGTGGGTGAATAGGTGAGTGGGTGGGTGAGTAGGCGAGTGAGTGGCTAGGTGAGTTCAGGGCCAATGGACCGCTGAGTAGGTGAGTGAGTGGGTGGGTGGGTGAGTAGGTGAGTGAGTAGGTGAGTGGGTGGGTGAGTAGGCGAGTGAGTGGCTAGGTGAGTTCCAGGCCAACTGTGAATCACGCCGAACGTGGAGAACAGTTTGGAGGCTTCCGATCTGCCGTCCGCACATCATCGCCACATGGTCGCCAAATGATCGCCACATTATTGCGACATCATCGCCACATTATTGGCACCGCCAGCAACTCTGACGCGGTGGCGGCCCCCGAGTAGCGATGCTCGTGCCTCAAAGCGCCACGACTTGCTAGGAGATGTTAACTCCCTCGCCTGGTGTACAGGAGGTCGTGGGTTCGATCTCGACCCTGACGCCTGCTGCTGTATATTTGGAGTTTGCGTGTCTGTCTCTCTCTCCCCGTGGTCATGTGGATTTTTCTCCAGGTCCTCTTGGTTTTCCCCTCCACATTTTGAATCGACATCACGCGTTAAGAGTATTTGGCTGCTATAAATGTCCACGTGATGAGCCCACTTAGTTGAGCTATCATTTGTGGCCAGGTCGCTTCTGAAAAAAATAGCTCAACAGCTCAGAGGGGTCTTACCTGGTATGAAAGAAAAAATAGAGGTTTGTTTTTTGTTCAAAGCAAGAAGATGTTGCAAGGTTCGATTCTCGACTGGGACACCTTTCTTGTGTGCAGTTTGGATGTTCCCCTCCCACGCCCTGCTGTGAGAGTGAGTGGAATGTGCAATGTTCCCTCCAGTTTCCTCCATACAACTACAATACAACACACCGTGTAAGGGGTTTTGGCAGAAAATTAATAGATATAATCTCAATGCTAAAACAAACAACAACAACCAAAAGTACATGCAAGTCATCCAAATGAGATGACACACACACACACACCCGCTGAGCCACCGAACATTTTGCAGATATTTTATTCTTCTTCTTGAGCCTTCGTGAAGAGCCACGCCATTGCCCCCCCCCCCCTCTCCAACCCCCACCCCTCACCTCTCACCCCCACCCACCTCCTCCTGCTGTTCGTGAGACTTTGGAATCTTGCGAGCACGACATCTCCCACCCAAAACCCATCGGCCTCCAATATGGGATATCCCACCGCCCCCTGTCCCCCCTTTAAAAATAAAAACCAGCCAAGTTTCGAACAAACTCTGCCGCGCTCACGAACACGTGGTGGCGCGGGCAGGTTGGCGAATATCGTAAATGGCAATATCCCATTGCGAGCGCGCGTGGCTCGAGAGTGGTCCTGTTATGAAAGACCGGGGAACCCTTCATCCCGAAAACAACAAACAAAAACTTCATTTCCACCACCCCACAGCAGCAGCAGCAGCAGCAAGCGAGTCACCGGCAGAGCGCCTCGAGGTGCCTCTCCTGCACCCGGCACCGCCGATTTTTGCAGATGTCGCGGTGGTCTTCTCCGGGAATTACTCCGCGGGTTACACCCAAGAAAACAATGAGATCTCACAAACGGAATAGTGGCGCTGGAATTATGTTTGCCGAATCGCTTTGTGTTAACTCCGAGACTGCAAAAACAACAACAAAAACAACAACAACAACAACAACAAAAACGTGGCTGATTTGCTTTCGAAGTGAGGCCCTGCCTTGTAAAATGACATGACTCTCGCTTTAATGGCGGGCTGTAATTTTTCTTGTGTGTGTGTTGTGGTTGTTGTTGTTCGTAGGCAAACCCGCCATCAAATCAGCCTCGACGCAGCTCCAGCTGCCAGAGGACAAGAGAGGGGGGGGGGGTGGTGACGTTCTTGTGACTGCACACGAGGGACTGTGTTGCAGAGCTGTGTTTTATTGCCAGGAAGGGTAACACATATTGTTATATTTTCATATTCTGTGTGTTTTTTTGTTTGTTTTCTCTCTCTCCTCTTGCGTACCTTGGGGACAAAAAATATCGTCCCATTGTTTTTTTGGGGTACGATCTCGAGTGCGGTAAGATGATGGGCGGGGTGGGAGGGGTGTGTAAGGAAAGCGCCGCTCTCTATGGGATGATGAGTCTCGCGGCTGCGATGAGCCTCGTGGTGTAGGGCACGCGGTCTTTCAATCATCGCCCGCGCGTCCTCGTCACCGCGGCATGACGTTTGCCGTCGCGCGAAGAGACCAAAGTGCCGCAGGGCAGTGGTTGGCGAACACGCGATGACTGCGGGCGACTATCAGAGGGTGACACGGTGGCTATGAGATGTTAACTGCCTCTCCGAGTATGCAGGAGGTCGTGGGTTCGATCCCGAAGCTGACGCCTGCTGCTGTATATTTGGAGTTTTCGTGTCTCTCTCTCATCATCATCACGGTGGCTAGGAGATGTTAACTACCTCGCCTGGTATGCAGGAGGTCGGGGTTCGATCTCGACCCTGACGCCTGCTGCTGTATATTTGGAGTTTTCGTGTCTCTCTCATCATCATCACGGTGGCTAGGAGATGTTAACTGCCTCGCCGAGTATGCAGGAGGTCGTGGGTTCGATCCCGAAGCTGACGCCTGCTGCTGTATATTTGGAGTTTTCGTGTCTCTCTCTCATCATCATCACGGTGGCTAGGAGATGTTAACTACCTCACCTGGTATGCAGGAGGTCGGGGTTCGATCTCGACCCTGACGCCTGCTGCTGTATATTTGGAGTTTTCGTGTCTCTCTCATCATCATCACGGTGGCTAGGAGATGTTAACTGCCTCGCCGAGTATGCAGGAGGTCGTGGGTTCGATCCCGAAGCTGACGCCTGCTGCTGTATATTTGGAGTTTTCGTGTCTCTCTCTCATCATCATCACGGTGGCTAGGAGATGTTAACTACCTCGCCTGGTATGCAGGAGGTCGGGGTTCGATCTCGACCCTGACGCCTGCTGCTGTATATTTGGAGTTTTCGTGTCTCTCTCATCATCATCACGGTGGCTAGGAGATGTTAACTGCCTCGCCGAGTATGCAGGAGGTCGTGGGTTCGATCCCGAAGCTGACGCCTGCTGCTGTATATTTGGAGTTTTCGTGTCTCTCTCTCATCATCATCACGGTGGCTAGGAGATGTTAACTACCTCACCTGGTATGCAGGAGGTCGTGGGTTCGATCCCGAAGCTGACGCCTGCTGCTGTATATTTGGAGTTTTCGTGTCTCTCTCTCATCATCATGACGGTGGCTAGGAGATGTTAAATGCCTCGCCGAGTATGCAGGAGGTCGTGGGTTCGATCCCGAAGCTGACGCCTGCTGCTGTATATTTGGAGTTTTCGTGTCTCTCTCTCATCATCATCACGGTGGCTAGGAGATGTTAACTACCTCACCTGGTATGCAGGAGGTCGGGGTTCGATCTCGACCCTGACGCCTGCTGCTGTATATTTGGAGTTTTCGTGTCTCTCTCATCATCATCACGGTGGCTAGGAGATGTTAACTGCCTCGCCGAGTATGCAGGAGGTCGTGGGTTCGATCCCGAAGCTGACGCCTGCTGCTGTATATTTGGAGTTTTCGTGTCTCTCTCTCATCATCATGACGGTGGCTATGAGATGTTAACTGCCTCGCCGAGTCTGCAGGAGGTCGTGGGTTCGATCCCGAAGCTGACGCCTGCTGCTGTATATTTGGAGTTTTCGTGTCTCTCTCTCATCATCATGACGGTGGCTAGGAGATGTTAAATGCCTCGCCGAGTATGCAGGAGGTCGTGGGTTCGATCTCGACCCTGTCGCCTGCTGCTGTATATTTGGAGTTTTCGTGTCTCTCTCTCATCATCATCACGGTGGCTATGAGATGTTAACTGCCTCGCCGAGTATGCAGGAGGTCGTGGGTTCGATCCCGAAGCTGACGCCTGCTGCTGTATATTTGGAGTTTTCGTGTCTCTCTCTCATCATCATGACGGTGGCTATGAGATGTTAACTGCCTCGCCGAGTCTGCAGGAGGTCGTGGGTTCGATCCCGAAGCTGACGCCTGCTGCTGTATATTTGGAGTTTTCGTGTCTCTCTCTCATCATCATGACGGTGGCTAGGAGATGTTAAATGCCTCGCCGAGTATGCAGGAGGTCGTGGGTTCGATCTCGACCCTGTCGCCTGCTGCTGTATATTTGGAGTTTTCGTGTCTCTCTCTCATCATCATCACGGTGGCTATGAGATGTTAACTGCCTCGCCGAGTATGCAGGAGGTCGTGGGTTCGATCCCGAAGCTGACGCCTGCTGCTGTATATTTGGAGTTTTCGTGTCTCTCTCTCATCATCATCACGGTGGCTATGAGATGTTAACTACCTCGCCTGGTATGCAGGAGGTCGTGGGTTCGATCTCGACCCTGTCGCCTGCTGCTGTTTATTTGGAGTTTTCGTGTCTCTCTCTCATCATCATCACGGTGGCCAGGAGATGTTAACTACCTCGCCTGGTATGCAGGAGGTCGTGGGTTCGATCCCCATTATAACGCCTGCTGTATATTTGGAGTTTGCGTCTCTCTCTCTCTCTCATCATCATCACGGTGGCTATGAGATGTTAACTGCCTCGCCGAGTATGCAGGAGGTCGTGGGTTCGATCCCGAAGCTGACGCCTGCTGTATATTTGGAGTTTGCGTCTCTCTCTCTCTCTCATCATCATCACGGTGGCTATGAGATGTTAACTGCCTCGCCGAGTATGCAGGAGGTCGTGGGTTCGATCCCGAAGCTGACGCCTGCTGTATATTTGGAGTTTGCGCGCCTCTTTACCCGTGATCCCGTGGGTTTTTCTCCGGGCCCTCTGGTTTTGTTTACCTCCACATTTAAAATCGACATCACGCGCTTCGAGAAGTTGGCTGCTATACATTTCCCCACGATGATAAGCCACTTCGTTGGGCTATCATTTGTGGCCAGGTCGCTTTCGGAAAAAAATAACCACATCGCTTAATAGGCCTTAGCTGGTAGAAAAAAACCACAAATTATAGTTTAATTTAAGAGGGAGCATTTTTTTGACTCAGCCCATCAACCTTTCCGGGTCGATACATTGAAAATCGCTTTTTGGAGAGAGGGGAGGGGGGGCCCGCAGTTGTACTATGGCCAGACTCTCCCCCGTCATACAAATGTGCAATTACCACCACTGGGTCAGGGATGTCAACACCTTCTTGGTTCTTTCGGTAAAGTCACGTAGAATGGAAATAATAAAATAATAAAAATAAAACATAAAATAATTCTCACGACGTTTCGGCCACAACGCAAGCAGCCGTCCTCAGGTGAAGAACAGGTCTGTCGAGAAGACAGCGTCCGACAGACCTGGTCTTCACCTGAGGACGGCTGCTTGCGTTGTGGCCGAAACTTCGTGAGAATTATTTTATTATGTTTTATTTTTATTATTTTATTATTTCCCTTCTACGTGACTTTACCGAAAGAACCAAGAAGATGAATTCCTGCAGTCACGAAAGCTTTAAATCGGATGTCAACACGTTTGATCAGGAGATGACTCGACTTGCCACTCTCACGATAACACAACGAGCTGCAATGGGCAAGAACAGCACAGCAAAAACAAATCCATCGTTGTACTGCAGTTCTATGCTTCCAAGTCTACGCTCCCCACCTTCACCAACCCGCATTGACCAACGTGGCGAAGCATGGTCTAATTACCACCCCATGCCATGCCCCGTACGTTGTGGGTGAGGTAGGGGGCGGGGCAGTGACTTGCATTTGTACACCATCAACTTAAATACAGTGTGATCCATACTCTTTGGTTATTTCGGTAAAGTCACGTAGGTATAAAAATAAAATAAATCACGACGTTTCGGGCGCAACACAAGCGTCCGTCATCAGGTGGGAAAGCATCGCCTGCTGCTGATGCATCAGTAGGCCTGGGCTCTGGGTTGTTCTCCGTGCTTTCGGAGTCCCTGACCCTCTGCTCACGATCATTAAGGACCTTCATGATGGTAAGCGGGCCCGGGTAAAACTACGTGGCCGGGAGTCAGAGCCTAACCCTGTACACCTTGGGGTGTGACAGGGATGTCCTCTGGCTCCCACATTATTTAACATCTATTTTGACCACGTAGTTCGTGAAGCCTTCAATAGCTGTACCGGGGGAATTTCCATTTGGTACAGATATAATGGGAGGCTGATAGATGCCCGGGTGCGAACAAGGGATGGCTCCCTATTGGTCAACCACGTTATGTATGCCGATGATTTGGTAATAGCTGCTCATTCAGGGGAGGAGTTGGAGACGCTGCTGCTGAGACTGGAGCGTGCCACTAAGAGGTGGGGCCTTACCATCAGCCCCACCAAAACTAAGCACCTGCCTGGGTATTTTCTACCATCGGACATTCCGCCCCCACAACTCCTAATCGGTGATCGGGCAGTTGTGGAGAGAGTGGAGAGTTTCCCATACCTGGGCAGTGTGCTTATGACCGGCTCCAGTTTAACAGCAGAGGTCTCACTCCGAATCAGTCGAGCGGCAATATCTTTATATCGGTTGCGTAATGCTGGGTGGAAGCTACCTGGTCTGTCGCTCCGCACGAAGCTTCAAGTCTTCTCAGCCACGGTCATTCCCTCCCTTCTCTGCGCTTGCGAAACGTGGACCTCCCTAATGGAGCATCTTCGCCGGTTGGAAACATTTAGGCTGGCCTGCCTACGATCCATCCTGGGTTTAACCAGGCTGGATTGTGTGAGGAGCTCACAAATCCTTGAAAGATTTGGGCAAAGTCCCATCAGTGAGCTCCTCCGGCAGGCAAGGCTGCGTTGGCTGGGCCATGTAGCCCGCATGCCCAGCCACCGCATGCCTAAACAGCTTTTGTTCGGCCGGATAGAGGGGGCTAATTGGGCGCGGCACGGGCTAGAGAAGAGATGGAGTGATGTGGTACAGGAGGACGTGGAGCTGAGTGGACTTGCCGATGACTGGTACCAGCGGTGTCAAGATCGGCCTCAGTGAAGGAGGCTCGTGAAGGACGCTACTGGGCAGTTAGAGGCACAGCAAGTTGGCACAGTAGGGGGCACAGGTGGTGCATCAGCCAGTCATCTCGGTCATCTCAGTCAGTCGACCCGTGGCACCTGGGTCTGCCCCGTGACCTCCTGCCAGCGGGCGTTCAACACTTCACGTGTCCTCAAGGTGCACATGGCCTGGCACAAGCGTCGTGGTGACGTCACCGCCACTTAGTGGCGAATGGCGGTTGTTGTTGTGCGCGTGTGTGTGCGTGTGTGTACAACATCAGAGTGCAGGGCCACAATAAATACGCACTACAATGACAATAGTTTAAGGCGATTTGAAGCAAGTTTTATATTTTGGGGGGGGGGGCAGAGCTTTGTGACGTCATATTTGAGGGGGGGGTCTGACTTTTTGTGACGCCATGTGACGAAGGGGGGGGGGGGGTCAAAAATCGTCCAAAATCGCGTGACGTCATTTATGGACGGCCCCAATAATAATTAGCAAGGTTTGTCACGTCGACAAAACGTGGCAATTCGTTACCGGCACAGCACACTGGGGTGTGTTGGAGAGTGAAACCGACAACATTTACAATTCCCGTACGACGTTTTCGCCGAGTAAATACAACCAGCATCAATCAGCCAGATGATGTTTTGTTGGCACGCCGGCAAGAGGGCCTTCGATCACTTTGCTCCACTGTTGCCCTGCCTGCCTGCCTCACCGCCACCACATTGGCAGTGGTCGTGAAGGGTTCATGACCGGCCCGGTCACTGAGTGATATACATCGAAGTTGATCAAAACGAATGCGAGCTGCCTCGAGTTTGCACTGTGGACCCGCCGTGATCGCGAACCCTTTAACCCAGGGGCCCGCGAAATCATTTGGGTCTGGCCCTGCCAAGGCAACCGCAGGCGGGACTCGAAATTCAATAAATCTAGGAGCAACCCTGGAAAAGCAGTTGCGAGTAGCAGCAACATCGTCAATACCAGATAACATCACACGCCTCGCCAAAGAGAAGCAGTTCCAGCCCATCGCATTAGGGGTGAGTTAATTCAATGTTTGACCAAATATAACGGGCTAATTTGTAAGTTGAGAATTTTGTCTGGCCAGCGAATGATTAGATACATATCCAAATGGCCCTCGGCAGAAACCAACCGCCACGCCCTTAAATGTGTTCCCTCTGGTGGTATAGTAACAACGGCGTTGTGAAACTAAATAAGCAATATTTAAAAATAAAAAAATTTAAACACGCTTTAATGAAATGTACCGTACTAGTAATGGCAGAACTCCACGACTCCAGGAAGTGGCCCCGAAGCTTGCCATAACGTAAGGGACCGTGGCCAATTAAGAGTCAAGTCGAAACATAACATATACAAAAGAATGCAAAAAATATATATATATGTTTATGATAGAATATAATATTGTCATCGGTATGACATAACTATACCAAGTTTGCAGTCGATACCACATTGGGAAGTGGGTTAAAATTGAGTTGCAAGATTTGAGGATACAACAACAACGACAACAACAACGACAACAACAACGACAACAACAACAACGACAACGACAACAACAACGACAACAACAGACAGAGTGAGTTAATAAAAAACGTGTAAAAATAAGAAGACGTGTTCCCCCTTTATCTGGCAATACAATAGGTGTTGAGATTCTAGATTTTAAGCTTTCGTGACTGCAAGGATCCATACTCTTTGGTTTTTTCGGTAAAGTCACGTAGGTAAAAAATAAAATAAATCTATTCAGCATTAACCACACACGGCACACATGGTGAGCATGCAAACAAAACATGCTCTTGATAATAGATGCCTTCTCTTTGAAACTGATTGATACTGGCAAAAAAAATATTCCATGATATGACATTATTTATCTTCGGTCAGGTTATTTATATTTTTTGGTTAATACCGAGGTCAAAAGTTCATAGGTCGTACATATCCCGTCATCAATACCGCAGGTGCCCTGTTTGTGTTTGTTTTTTCCAGCCATAATGAGCCCTCGATGTGCCCGAGTGACGTCAGTGTCACCAAAGACGTCCCCTCGCTAACCACAAACAACGGATGGACTAATGAATGGGAATTGCAATCCACACACTCACACACTCCATCTCTCTATTCGCCTTCATAATCAAGGTTTTTATTGGGTCATATCGCGTAAGTATAAATGCGTCGTAACCCTCCACCAATCGGACACAGCCAGGAAGGGTAATCACGTAAACAAAACGTGTCAATTAGTTACTGCTTCAGCCCACCGGTGTGTTGGAGATTAATCCACGACATTTACAATCTGAGTAGTAGGCCGTTTCGCTGGTAATTACATCCAATATTTCCCAGAATAGTGAAGCTATTCACCAGCTTCTGGTGTTAAATAGAGCAATATGACGTCACACTCTTAGGTCTTTTCGGTAAAGTCACGTAGGTAAAAAATAAATAATAAATATTAAAACGTATATAAGAAATAATATAAATAAAATAATAAATCACGACGTTTCGGAGGCAACACAAGCTTCCGTCTTCAGGTGGAACAGTCACTGCACAATTGTTGTATCAAGTATTATTTGTATTATTTATATTTATTATTTATTTCTTTACCTACGTGACTTTACTGAAAAGACCTAAGAGTATGAATTATTGCAGTCACGAAAGCTTCAAATCTAGAATCAATATGACGTCATCACTGTGACCCAATCAGAGCAGAGGGGGCAGTGGGGGGGAGTTATTGTAATTATATAACAATAGATTGTTGATAACAGTTGATTAGCACGTGTTGTTGACTTTACAAAATACGCACTCTTGCTGCGATTCCGCTATTCCTTAATCGTTACTTGTTTTGAGACTCGCAGATGGCAGTGAGGTAGGTCGCAAACATGGTATAGCCGCGTTCAGCAAATCGTTGTTGGCCAGATCAGTTCATGACATCTCAAAACAACAACAAAATATAGAATTTCAGGAAAGGGAATTTGATTTATCGGCTCTTAGGGCATTACTCGCGGTAGCGATATGTGAACTCGCTCGGTCTGGTATGCAGGAGATCGTGGGTTCGAACCCAACTCTGACGATGCCTGCTGTATATTTGGAGTTTGCGTGTTCTCTCTCTCTCTCCCCGTGGTCGCGTGGATTTTTCTCCGGGTCCTCCGGTTTTTCCTCCACATTGAGAATGAGCATCACGCGTTTCGAGAATTTGCCCGCCGTAAATGTCCCACGCGATAAGCCACTCCGTCGAGCTGTCATTTGTAATCGCCGGGTCGCTTCTGAAAAGAGCTACGTAACTCATAATAAAATAAAAATAAATGTAAAAAATAGCTGACAATGCTCTGAAAGAAGAAAGAAATAGCTGCCGATTGGAGTAAAAAAATATGGTCTACTAATCTATACCATTAGAGAGGGGGTGGGGTGTTCGATAAACATGTCCCCATCACGCGTTTAGAGTATTTGGCTGCTATACATGTCCACGTGGTAAGCCACTTCGTTGAGATATCGTTCGTGGCCAGATCGCTTCTGAAAAAGAGCTACATAGATCAGTGGGCCTTACCTAGCAAAAAAAATCAAATGTAGTTTAGTCCATAGTTCAGTTACAAACATAACATACTCTTTGGTTCTTTCGGTAAAGTCACGTAGGTATAAAATAAAATAGATCACGACGTTTCGGGCGCAACACAAGCGTCCATCATCAGGGTGTGATTCCTGCAGTCACGAAAACTTCAAATCTACAAAAATAACGTTTTCATTCATGAAAGCTACACTGCGTCTGAAGGCGATTTGTCAGGAGGACACTCCATTGGGATGTTTAGCAGAGGTCGCAAACGGGTTTTGATTCCTTACCCGTACCCGGCCGCACCAGGGTCGCAAACGGCTACCCGTACCCGTACCCGGCCGGGTACGGGTAGCCGGGTATCGGGTAGGGTACGGGTATCAGGTACCCGGTTGCGACCTCTGATGTTTAGTCGACACGAGGTGCACCTTAACACAAGGAGGCTTTCGCGGCCAATATTATGCACCGGGTACATTGCACGTGTCACGCTCTGGGAGTAAACGGGAGAATCGTGGATAAACCCTCCGCGGAACAGGAGAGAAACTCCACGCACGAGACTGGAATCGAACCCCAGGTGTTTAATTTCTGAGGCACAAGTGTTACCCCTGATGTCCCGTTCCTTATTCAGTACAACGTTCGATTACACTGGTCAACACACTTTTTTCTGGCATAAGGTATTCCAACGGTTTTAAGGTAATTTTGGGGTGCTGATTCCAAATCTGGCATCAGTTTTTGTCTATCACATCAGGTTTTTGAGATATCAAATATTGCATTTTCAATAAAAACTGCAGAAGCAAAATATTAAATAAATGTGGATATCTACATAAAATGATATTATAAACACACTATCCTAAAAACACAGCACCATATTTTAACACTAAAGCAGTCACTGACTCGCAACAACTTGCAATCATAAGTGACAGAGTTAATTTCGGATAAAATCAATAAAAATGGGGTATGCCGATAGCATAAAAATGAGATGTGATAGAGAAAATCTGAGATCAGATTTGGAATCGGCACCCTGAAATTAGTCCAAAACAGCTGCAAAAGTCTAGGCCAGTATTTTTTTTTTGTTGACCAGTTTTATCGGGTTGCAGGTGTAACGATGAATACACAGCAATTGGATCTACGCAATAACCGGTAAAGTTGTGTGTTTGTGTGGGGATACGGTAGCATATTGGTTAGCGCTACGAACCCGGCGATCCGTGAGCGATTCCCTCTCACAACCAACACCGGTGACGATTATCTGAACCGGTCCTGGGACTCCCCTAAGTCGACTCAGCCGCAAATGAGTACCTGGTCCAGTATGTAAACATCGCCACTGGGGAGACAAAGGCGGCCGGGCGTGGTGTTGGCCACCCACCCCCTCATAGGTGCTCGCTAACAGCACTTGCCCCAGGAGTCCGTTAAGGCTATACGGGGGATCTTTGTCTTAGTGTTAGGAGGGCATTTGTAGCCGGGCGTTTGTTTCAAGTAATGCGCCGTGTTGTGTGCGGTGGCGTTTGTCTCGTGTTGCCTCCGAGCTGCGTTTTGTGTCGCCCCAAAGCGACGCCAAAGCTGCCCCGCCCCCGTGCGCGCAATTCGATATTTCACCTGCACAGTCTCCATTCCGCAGCCTCCCTCCGCCCACACCACCCCACCCCCCGTTAGTAGTCTCGGCAGCAGTGTCAGTCGCCGCAGTGCACGCGGTGGCAATGAATCAATTCGAGTCAATCCGCGGCCAACACATCGAGGCACAGACGCGGCACTCGCTGCTGCTGCTGCTGTCGCCGCCGCCGCTGCTGCTGCTGGCTCACGATACGTGCGCGCACCCGCTCGGTGGCCACCGTGTAGATGACGGGGTCGAGGCACGTGTTGAGCGCCGCCAGGCCGCGGGACACCTGATAAGCCACGTAGACGGCCCTGACGGTGGGGCACGGGAACCCGTCCCCGCGAGCGGTCGAGAGCCGCATGGCGACGTTGAGATTACGCAGCGCGTGGTAGGGCAGGAAGTTCACCGAGAACGTGAACAGGACGATGGCCAGGAGGGCGAAGGTGCGCGCCTTCGCGTGGCCCGCGATGGACGAACTCTTCGCGAGCGCGACCGCGATGAGCGAGTAGCAGACGAGGACGACGGCGAAGGGGAGGGCGAATCCGACGGCGGTCACCGCGAGGCTGTAGGGCTGGTAGCGGTGGAGCAGCGAGTCTGGGCTGGTGTCGAAGCACACGAGGCGCTGCTCGCGGTAGCCCGTGCGGCTGAAGTAGGCGGTGGGCAGCAGCAGCGGCACGAGGAGGGCCCACGCGGCCGCGCTGGCGCGCCACGCGTGGCCTCGGTCGCGCGCGAGCGCGGCGCCGCGATGAGGACGCGCGACGCCGAGGCATCGGTGCGCGCTGATGAGCGTGATGAAGGCGATGCTCGCGCACAGGTTGAGCTGGAAGGCGAAGCGGCACGCCTTGCACGCGGCGTCGCCGAACGTCCAGCCGACGTTGTTGCCGTAGTATTCGGCGAAGAGGGGCAGCGAGAATGCGTAAAGGAGGTCGGCCACGGCGAGGTTGAACATGAAGACGGTGATGGCGCTCCAGGGTCTCATCACGCGGCAGAAGAGCCAGATGGCCACGGCGTTGCCCGTGACGCTCGCCAGGGCGACGAAGATGTAGAAGGGGTGCAGGTAGGCGCGCTGGAAGTGTTTGTCGATGGGGCACGAGATGTTGGGGTGAGCGCTCGCGGACGACGACGCCTGCTGTTGAGCGGCGGTGGTCGAGTTGATCGACTCCATGAGTCGCGGTTCGGCCCCGAGAAGTCGGCGGAAGTCTCACGACAGGACGGGGGTGGTGGTGGTGGTGGTGATGGTGGTGGTGATGGTGGCGGTGATGGTGGTGGTGGTGGTGGTGATGGTGGTGGTGGTGATGGTGGTGATGGTAGTGGTGATGGTGGTGGTGATGGTGGTGGTGATGGTGGTGGTGGTGATGATGGTGGTGGTGGTGGTGGTGATGGTGGTGGTGGTGATGGTGGTGATGGTAGTGGTGATGGTGGTGGTGATGGTGGTGGTGGTGGTGATGGTAGTGGTGATGGTGGTTTTGGTGGTGGTGATGGTGGTGTTGATGGTGGTGGTGGTGGTGATGGTGGTTTTGGTGGTGGTGATGGTGGTGTTGATGGTGGTGGTGGTGGTGATGGTGGTTTTGGTGGTGGTGATGGTGGTGTTGATGGTGGTGGTGGTGATGGTGGTTTTGGTGGTGGTGATGGTGGTGTTGATGGTGGTGGTGGTGATGGTGGTTTTGGTGGTGGTGGTGTTGATGGTGGTGGTGGTGATGGTAGTGGTGATGGTGGATTTGGTGGTGATGGTGGTGGTGATGGTGGTTTTGGTGGTGATGGTGGTGGTGATGGTGGTGGTGATGGTGGTGGTGATATGCGCCGATTCAAATTCGTCTGCCCTTGACGGCATCCGTCACAGCGTCGACGCTGTAGCAGCGACGGTGGCTCTGCAAGGTTGAAGGTGGAGTCGGTGGGGTGAGTCGCCCCTTGACACCGCCCCCCACATCATCGCCAGCACCAAAGGTCCCCCGTATAGCCTTGACAGACTTGTTGGGACAAGTGCCGTTCGGTTGCCAGCACCACGCCCGGCCGCCTTTGTCTCCCCGGTGACGATGTCTACACACGGCACAGGCTGCTCATTTGAGGCAGCGTCGACATATTACGCGCGCACATACAAAGACAAAGACCCCCCGTATAGCCTTAACAGACTGTTGGGGCAAGTGCTGTTAGCGAGCACCTATGAAGGCCGGAACGGCACGCGAGGGGGTGGGTGGTCAACACCATGCCCGCCCGTCTTTGTCTCCCCAGTGGTGATGTTTACTACACACCGCACCAGGTACTCATTTGAGGCTGAGTCGACCTAGGGGAGGCCCAGGACCGGTTCAGATAATCGTCACCGGTGTTGGCCGTGAGCGGTCAATCGAACCCGGGTCGCCAGGTTCGTAGCGCAGCGTAGCGCTAACCGCTACACCACCGCTCCCCACACACACACACAACAGATGACACACAACGCGTTACTGACACACACACAACAGATGACACACAACGCGTTACTGACACACACACACACAACAGTTGACACACAACACGTTACTGACACACACACACACAACAGTTGACACACACACACAACAGTTGACACACAAGACGTTACTGACACACACACAACAGATGACACACAACGCGTTACTGACACACACACACAACAGATAACACACAAAGCGTTACTGACACACACACACAACAGATGACACACAACGCGTTACTGACACACACACACAACAGATGACACACAACGCGTTACTGACACACACACACAACAGATGACACACAACACATTACTGACACACACACACAACAGATGACACACAACGCGTTACTGACACACACACACAACAGATGACACACAACGCGTTACTGACACACACACACAACAGATGACACACAACGCGTTACTGACACACACACACAACAGATGACACACAACGCGTTACTGACACACACACGCACAACAGTTGACACACAACACGTTACTGACACACACACACAGCAGATGACACACAACGCGTTACTGACACACACACACAACAGCAGATGACAATCAACACGTTACTGACACACACACACAGCAGATGACACACAACGCGTTACTGACACACACACACAACAGATGACACACAACGCGTTACTGACACACACACACAACAGATGACACACAACGCGTTACTGACACACACACACAACAGATGACACACAACGCGTTACTGACACACGCACAACAGATGACACACAACGCGTTACTGACACACACACACACAACAGTTGACACACAACACGTTACTGACACACACACACAACAGTTGACACACACACACACAACAGTTGACACACAACACGTTACTGACACACACACAACAGATGACACACAACGCGTTACTGACACACAGACACAACAGATGACACACAACACGTTACTGACACACACACACAACAGATGACACACAACGCGTTACTGACACACACACACAACAGATGACACACAACGCGTTACTGACACACACACACAACAGATGACACTCAACACGTTACTGACACACACACACAGCAGATGACACACAACGCGTTACTGACACACACACACACCAGATGACACTCAACGCGTTACTGACACACACACACAGCAGATGACACACAACGCGTTACTGACACACACACACAACAGATGACACACAACACGTTACTGACACACACACAACAGATGACACTCAACGCGTTACTGACACACACACAACAGATGACACACAACGCGTTACTGACATATACACACAACAGATGACACACAACGCGTTACTGACACACACACACACAACAGATGACACACAACACGTTACTGACACACACACACACAACAGATGACACACAACACGTTACTGACACACACACACAACAGATGACACACAACGCGTTACTGACACACACACACAACAGATGACACACAACGCGTTACTGACACACACACACAACAGATGACACACAACGCGTTACTGACACACACACAACAGATGACACACAACGCGTTACTGACACACACACAACAGATGACACACAACGCGTTACTGACACACACACGCACAACAGTTGACACACAACACGTTACTGACACACACACACAACAGTTGACACACACACACAACAGTTGACACACAACACGTTACTGACACACACACAACAGATGACACACAACGCGTTACTGACACACAGACACAACAGATGACACACAACACGTTACTGACACACACACAACAGATGACACACAACGCGTTACTGACACACACACACAACAGATGACACACAACGCGTTACTGACACACACACACAACAGATGACACTCAACACGTTACTGACACACACACACAGCAGATGACACACAACGCGTTACTGACACACACACACACCAGATGACACTCAACGCGTTACTGACACACACACACAGCAGATGACACACAACGCGTTACTGACACACACACACAACAGATGACACACAACACGTTACTGACACACACACAACAGATGACACACAACGCGTTACTGACACACACACAACAGATGACACACAACGCGTTACTGACATATACACACAACAGATGACACACAACGCGTTACTGACACACACACACACAACAGATGACACTCAACGCGTTACTGACACACACACACAACAGATGACACACAACACGTTACTGACACACACACACAACAGATGACACACAACGCGTTACTCACACACACACACAACAGATGACACACAACGCGTTACTGACACACACACAACAGATGACACACAACGCGTTACTGACACACACACAACAGATGACACACAACGCGTTACTGACACACACACACAACAGATGACACACAACGCGTTACTGACACACACACGCACAACAGTTGACACACAACACGTTACTGACACACACACACAGCAGATGACACACAACGCGTTACTGACACACACACACAACAGCAGATGACACTCAACACGTTACTGACACACACACACAGCAGATGACACACAACGCGTTACTGACACACACACACAACAGATGACACACAACGCGTTACTGACACACACACACAACAGATGACACACAACGCGTTACTGACACACACACACAACAGATGACACACAACACGTTACTGACACACACACACAACAGATGACACACGACGCGTTACTAACACACACAACAGATGACACACAACGCGTTACTGACACACACACACAACAGATGACACACAACGCGTTACTGACACACACACAACAGATGACACACAACGCGTTACTGACACACACACACACAACAGATGACACTACAACGCGTTACTGACACACACACACACAACAGATGGACACACAACGCGTTACTGACACACACACACAACAGATGACACTACAACGCGTTACTGACACACACAACAGATGACACACAACGCGTTACTGACACACACACACAACAGATGACACACAACGCGTTACTGACACACACACAACAGATGACACACAACGCGTTACTGACACACACACACAACAGATGACACACAACGCGTCACTGACACACACACACAACAGATGACACACAACGCGTTACTGACACACACACACACAACAGATGACACACAACGCGTTACTGACACACACACACAACAGATGACACACAACAGCGTTACTGACACACACACACAACAGATGACCACAACGCGTTACTGACACACACACACAACAGATGACACACAACGCGTTACTGACACACACACAACAGATGACACACAACGCGTTACTGACACACACACACAACAGATGACACACAACGCGTTACTGACACACACACACAACAGATGACACACAACGCGTTACTGACACACACACACAACAGATGACACACAACGCGTTACTGACACACACACACAACAGATGACACACAACGCGTTACTGACACACAACACAACAGATGACACACAACGCGTTACTGACACACACACCAACAGATGACACACAACGCGTTACTGACACACACACACAGCAGATGACACACAACACGTTACTGACACACACACACAGCAGATGACACCAACACTTACTGACACACACACACAACAGATGACACACAACGCGTTACTGACACACACACACAACAGATGACACACAACGCGTTACTGACACACACACAACAGATGACACACAACGCGTTACTGACACACACACACAACAGATGACACACAACGCGTTACTGACACACACACACAACAGATGACACACAACGCGTTACTGACACACACACACACAACAGATGACACACAACGCGTTACTGACACACACACACAACAGATGACACACAACGCGTTACTGACACACACGCAACAGATGACACACAACGCGTACTGACACACACCACACAACAGATGACACACAACGCGTTACTGACACACACACACAACAGATGACACACAACGCGTTACTGACACACACACACAACAGATCACACACAACGCGTTACTGACACACACACACAACAGATGACACACAACGCGTTACTGACACACACACACAACAGATTGACACACAACACGTTACTGACACACACACACAACAGATGACACACAACGCGTTACTGACACACACCACAACAGATGACACACAACGCGTTACTGACACACACACAACAGATGACACAACGCGTTACTGACACACACACACAACAGATGACACACAACGCGTTACTGACACACACACACAACAGATGACACACAACGCGTTACTGACACACACACACAACAGATGACACACAACGCGTTACTGACACACACACACAACAGATGACACACAACGCGTTACTGACACACACACACACAACAGTTGACACACAACGCGTTACTGACACACACACAACAGATGACACACAACGCGTTACTGACACACACACAACAGATGACACAACACGTTACTGACACACACACACACAACAGATGACACACAACGCGTTACTGACACACACACAACAGATGCCACACAACGCGTTACTGACACACACACAACAGATGACACACAACGCGTTACTGACACACATACACAACAGATGACACACAACGCGTTACTGACACACACACAACAGATGACACACAACGCGTTACTGACACACACACACAGCAGATGACACACAACGCGTTACTGACACACACACAACAGATGACACACAACGCGTTACTGACACACACACAACAGATGACACACAACGCGTTACTGACACACACACAACAGATGACACACAACACGTTACTGACACACACACAACAGATGACACACAACGCGTTACTGACACACACACACAACAGTTGACACACACACACACAACAGTTGACACACAACACGTTACTGACACACACACAACAGATGACACACAACGCGTTACTGACACACACACACAACAGATGACACAACACGTTACTGACACACACACACAACAGTTGACACACAACGCGTTACTGACACACACACAACAGATGACACACAACGCGTTACTGACACACACACACACAACAGATGACACAACACGTTACTGACACACACACACAACAGATGACACACAACGCGTTACTGACACACACACACAACAGATGACACAACACGTTACTGACACACACACACAACAGATGACACACAACGCGTTACTGACACACACACACAACAGATGACACACAACGCGTTACTGACACACACACACAACAGATGACACAACACGTTACTGACACACACACACAACAGTTGACACACAACGCGTTACTGACACACACACAACAGATGACACACAACGCGTTACTGACACACACACACACAACAGATGACACAACACGTTACTGACACACACACACAACAGATGACACACAACGCGTTACTGACACACACACACAACAGATGACACAACACGTTACTGACACACACACACAACAGATGACACACAACGCGTTACTGACACACACACACAACAGATGACACACAACGCGTTACTGACACACACACACAGCAGATGACACACAACGCGTTACTGACACACACACACAGCAGATGACACACAACGCGTTACTGACACACACACACAACAGATGACACACAACGCGTTACTGACACACACACACACCAGATGACACACAACGCGTTACTGACACACACACACAACAGAAGACACACAACGCGTTACTGACACACACACACAACAGATGACACACAACGCGTTACTGACACACACAACAGATGACACACAACGCGTTACTGACACACCACACAACAGATGACACACAACGCGTTACTGACACACACACACACAACAGTTGACACACAACACGTTACTGACACACACACACAACAGATGACACACAACGCGTTACTGACACACACACACAACAGATGACACACAACACGTTACTGACACACACACACAACAGATGACACACAACGCGTTACTGACACACACACACAGCAGATGACACACAACGCGTTACTGACACACACACACAACAGATGACACACAACGCGTTATGGGACACACACACACAGCAGATGACACACAACGCGTTACTGACACACACACACAGCAGATGACACACAACGCGTTATGGGACACACACACACAGCAGATGACACACAACGCGTTACTGACACACACACACAACAGATGACACACAACGCGTTATGGGACACACACACACAGCAGATGACACACAACGCGTTACTGACACACACACACAACAGATGACACACAACGCGTTATGGGACACACACACACACAACGTCGCATTGACACAGCACGCACGCGCGCGCGCACCCTTGAGAGCAACAACTCGCACGGCCACAACAACAACCACCACAACCACCACAACAACCACAACGTTGATACCACTCGCTCACCTGGACCCACGCCACGATATGCGGTTCAGCCGCCCCCCGTCCCCGTTGAGTCCTCTTCAATCGTTCTCTCGATAAAAAATATATATTTTTTTAGTCTTTTCAAATCAATAAAAACTCGCGCATAGCGGGGATGGGACGAGCATTCGACTGCGTGTTTTGTGAATGTCGCCTGAGAAGCGAGTCTGCGGCCAGATGTGCGTGTGGCTGTCTCTGTCTCGCTGTCTCACACCGCCCGTGTCGTCTCGTGTCGCTCACCCACCCCACTCTTTCACTCTCCTTGTAGCACTCTCTCTCACACTCTCATTGTAGCTCTCTCTTTTTTTTACGATCAGTGGATCTCTCTCTCTCTCTCACACTCTCCTTGTAGATCTCTCTCACACTCTCTCACACTCTCATTGTCGTCTCGCTACCCTCTCTCAACCCCCCTCTCTCTTTCTCGCTCTCCCCGTTGCCATTGAGCAGATGTTGTTATTGTTCGTCTGCTGCTGCACTTGCTGCAGCTGCGCACAACGCCCCACGCGTTAGCGGAGCGTACAAGATCCCGGCCATGCAACTGGCGATACCTCCCGTTCAGTGACGCGTGTGTCTCCACCCTCTTCAACTTTTGACACCACCCCCCCGCCATACCTCCGACAAAGCTCCCCCGTGTAGCCTGTAACAGGCTGTTAGGGCAAGTGCTGTTAGCGAGCAGCACTGTATGAAGGGTCAGACCCACGCCCGGCCGCCTTTGTCTCCCCAGTGGCGATGGTTGCGTATCGCCAGGCTACGCATGTGAGGCTAAGTCTACCTAGGGGAGGCCCAGGACCTGTTCGGATATTCGTCACTGGTGTTGGGTCGTGAGCGGGGATCGAACTCGGGTCGCCGGGTTCGTAGCTCAGCGTAGCGCTAACCACTGCGCCACCTCCTACCCGACCGCCCGCATCATCATCATCTACAACAACCATGATCGATCCACTGCTGGATGAAGTCTGAGACCCATAATGGGGACCCAGGATCTCATGCTCATCTCTTCACCCTTAGCCACATCCTCACCGGGGACGTGCAGTCAGGGGAGGCAGGGGAGGCAGAGTCCCACCTGTCATACTCCAATGAAAACAGCTGTTACGAAAAGTAACAAAAAATAATAATCATATTAAATAAATATTAGGATTTTGCCAGTGATCTGCGTTATAAATGTCATTTCTGTACGATTCCAATCATTTTTATAGTCAAAATCGCAAAATTTGCGGAGCTCCGCTGCAAATACAGGAAGAGACGGGAGGTGAGGCAGCGATGAGCTCAGCCTCCCCTCTGATTGCGCAACCCCTCAGTAACTGCGCGTGCCTGTTACTATCTCAGTATGTCACCAATGTAATGTTTGTAGACCCATTCATTTCATGTCCTCGCCTGCCATAGTCCAGGTAATTTATTTCACGTATGTGTATAAAGAATTTAGGCTCGCTGGTCTCGTCATGAAACTGCAATGAAAAAGCACCAGGGGAGGCAGCCATCACATCTGCCTCACTGAGGGCGTGTCTAACACGCCCCCCTCAGTGAGGACACGCCCCCATCCGTGAGGCCACGCCCCCCTCAGTGTGTGAATATGGCTCTGACCCTAGCCAGTGCCTCCCCCAGCCATTGACCTCACCGCACGTCACTGACCCTCATCCCACCTTCCATATCACCACCACCACCATCATCATCATCATCAGCCATGATCAATCCGCTGTTGAATGAAGATTGAGATCCAGACTCGAACCTAGGTTCTAAGCGGTTGCCGCGTGAGTGGTCTGACTTCCCGAGCCACCTGGCCTCCTGATGTTTCATTGTTTTTGTTTTTACCGCCCAGCCCACGAGATGTAGCGGGCACTGGTGGCTGCAGTGAGTCACGTCAATCCATCATCGGGCACGGCCCACTGCCTCCACCGTTGCCATCTCTGGCAGTCTTGAAATGCATCGATCCATTCCGTGTTGTTGTTGTTGCTGTATGTTCGATGGCTCCATCTCCGTGCGGCTATGCGACCACTTCGCCAGCACCGCTGAGATCCTATAGATTCGCATCGCGGTTTCAGTCGCCTGTGTTTCAAGCCGGGGTTCGACAAGTCGTCGGGATACGCGTCGTCGTCGTCGTCGTCGTCTGTCCATGGTCACCGATCGCCGCTTGCCACGTGCATCCCGTAGCCTGCAACTTCAGACGCTCGTTTCGGCAATGTCTTAGTCCCGTGGTCATCTGTAAGTCTCCCTGCGATAAATGTATTTCGTCTACGTGGAATGATGCCGACAGCAGCAGCAGCAGCAGCGGCGGATGCGGCGGCTGCTGGACTTCGAAGCAAAAAACGCGAATACGCATTGGACTTTATTGGCAGTGGTGCACGAGCATCAATGTGTGACGTGTGTGTTCAGAAGCTACCTGGCTATCACAAATGAGAGCTCAATAAAAGTGGCTCATCGTGTGCAAATGTTTAGCGGCCAATTATTCTAAGCGCGTGTTGCTAAATGTGGAGGGGGAAACCAGAGGGCCTAAAGAAAAATCGACGCGACCACCAGGACACGTAAACTCGAAATATATAGCAGGGTTCGGGTCGGGATTGAACCCACGCCCTCCTGCATATCAGGCAGAGGTCGCAATTGGGTACCCGATACCCGTACCCTACCCGATACCCGGCTACCCGTACCCGGCCGGGTACGGGTACCCGTTTGCGACTCTGGTGCGGCCGGGTACGGGTAGACCGTGAGTCACTGGTGAGTCACCGTTTGTCACTCATTTCCCAACGTCTTGTCTCTTCTCACAATTCAAGTTCCTAGAATCAACCCACCCGCACCTGCAACGTGGCTTCATCCCAGAGGTCGCAATCGGGTACCCGATACCCGTACCCTACCCGTACCCGGCCGGGTTTATTTTTTTCTTTTCTTTTCTGGAGGCCGCGTGGCAGGCTCGCGGCGTGGATACCGTGCAGGCATAACATCGACAACTGAAGCGTCGGCAGGCGCGAGCGTGTGGATCGTTAGCGTCACGTTGCGGCGACGAGACACGCTGACGGGCGACACGAAACGAATGTCCTTCCTTGCGCGAGACGGAATTAGTTGCGTTCGTTTGTGTAATTTAGCTGAGGATTTCCGGTTGCGGTACGAGCAATAGGCAGAAGCCGGTGCTTCTCTGCTAGTCTGTTACAGCGTCGACTGTACAGGCCAGTGAGAGGCGCCGCGGTGGCAAGATGTTAACTACCTCGCCTGGTATCAGAGGTCGCAAACGGGTTTTGATTCTTTACCCGTACCCGGCCGCACCAAGTAATTTGGCGTAACGACGCGTTGGTTGATGATCGATGAGTACGTAATGGTAAACTCACCATCGCCAACCGAACGCGTACGTAAGACGGCCACGTTTTCAATAGATGATGTCTATTGCAACGGTTTCGATTTTAGACTCCCAGGGTGCACCACGTGGGTCCTCAGATGGAACCCTGCATCACCACGTGTCCCATGACCCCGTCCAGCTCAGGTTCATCCTCATAAGCGGTGGACATATATTTATTTATTTCAGAAAAATATATGGTGGTTCCTGACGCCGACAGGTCCATGACTGACTCGTCAATGTAAACAGGACGCACGCTAAATTTTTAAACACGATTCTTTAAAAACAATTTTGGACGCGACCATTCAGTGTCACGCACCCAACCCCTCACTTCCCAAGAAACCCAAATTTTCCCAAAGAAGTTGACACATTTAGCTTTTTTCATGAGAGTGGAATAACTCAGTCGTTGGTGGAAAAAAAAGTGAATTATCACGTTCAGTTATGCGGCCATCTGCGTGGAGATTATACACACACAAAAATACAAAGCGCCCTCAATTCTTCAGAGCACATGGACCCCGTAACCTATGTGCTATGTCGAAGGGCCATTGTCCGAAACGTTGCCTATGATGCATTTTTTCTGTTTGAGGCCACACATCTATTGACGAACGCGTTGTGTGTTTCTATTGTGCTGTTAATGGTGATTGTTGCATCACTGCCAACGCAGCAGCAGCAGCATCACCACCACAAAGTGTGTAGCAATTTCCGTATTTCCATCAGCCTACGTTGCAGGTAATGGGCTCAAAACGCGGCTCCCTCCAGCCACTAGATGCCGCTAACACCCACCACCACCACCAACAACAACAACTGAGACGCGTCCTCGACAACAACACGAAGATAACGCCGCACGTGTACATTTCAAATAATCGACACACGCACGGCGCGATTGGAACGCGGGGTACCTTGTGATTGGTGCGCGTGGGGTGCGATTCGGCCAAACGCGTCGCGAAGTTTCCGAGTCGACTTACGTACGGTGCGAAAGAAGTTCAACCGACATACGTGCAAAGACTCGCACAGAGACCCACCGTCTGTTGCCCTTCCCCAGCACCTCCGATTAGCACGGTTGGCTACGTACGGTGCGAAAGAAGTTCAACATACGTGGACATACATTAAACACAACTAAATAATGTTTTATTCGATCATTGGTTTTTTACCCTTTTATCTGGCAACAAAACTGACACCTTTTTTACAAGGAGTCATGTTTGCATAGACCACAATACCTGCAGTCATAATGCAAACAAAAAAACATAACTCTGATAATGTATGCACTGTCCTTGAAGTTGATTGGTCCACACCTGAGACAGCTTTCCTTAGAGCCTAGTCTCACATGGTGTTGGACCAGATGACGCCAAAAAGGCGCACAACTCAAAGACAATGCACCATCAGAGTATGAGAGCTTGGGGTAAGCATTTACACCATTGGAACCTCATTTGCCAGTAAAAAATATGAGCATTGGTTTTTTACCCTTCTATCTGGCAACAAAACTGACACCTTTTTTACAAGGAGTCATGTTTGCATAGACCACAATACCTGCAGTCATAATGCAAACAAAAAACATAACTCTGAAAATGTATGCACTGTCCTTGAAGTTGATTGGTCCACACCCGAGACAGCTTTCCTTAGAGCCTAGTCTCACATGGTGTTGGACCAGATGACGCCAAAAGGCGTGCGCCTTTTTGTTGCCAGATAAAAGGGTTAAAAAACAATTATCATAATTTTTTTACTGCCAAATGAGGTTCCAATGGTGAATGTTTTATTCATTTTACTAGGGTGTGAGGCTCACTGAGGTACGTAGCTATTTATTTTAGAAGCGATCCGACTATCGCAAATGATAGCTCAACGAAGTGGCTTATGATCACGTGGAAATGTACAGCAGCCAAAATTCTCTAAATGCGCGTTGATTTCTAAATGTGGACGGAAAAACCGGAGGACCAGGATTTAAAAAAATTAACCCGTAAAAACAAAGTTTTTCACTATAAATCCTTTATATGCGTGCATCTGCTTTATTTTTCTTGAGTAAGAGTTTCATTTTCATCACATTGGTATTTTAAATTAAATATGAAAAAAAAAATGTCCTAAGAAGTGGATTGTCACGCACAACGAGTCTGTGTGCAAAATGTCAGCTCGATTGGAACCACGGGAAGTGGGTTAAAAAACGACCGAAAGATTTGCACGGTCGTAAGCGCGCAAGCAAGCAAGTGAACTTAATATAAAGGATTTAATAAGTATAACCCGTAATAAGTATAACCCGTAAAAACAAAGTTTTTCACTCTAAATCCTTTATATGCGTGGCGGCTAGAGTCCTCTCGTCCTCTGGCTTGAGATGGCTGCCACCTATGGGTCAGATGATTGTCTGCAGTATTAAACAATTGGTAATTAAATATTTAATTTGTTTTCCCTAAACAGTGTAAAATTTAGGATTTTTTTTCACGAACATTAATTGTCTCGCACAACGAGTCTGTGTGCAAAATGTCAGCTCGATTGGATCACGGGAAGTGGGTTAAAAAACGACCGAAAGGTTTGCACGGTCGTAAGCAAGCAAGCAAGCACGCAAGCAAGCAAGCATGCGAACTTAATATAAAGGATTTAAAAACAAAGTTTTTCACTATAAATCCTTTATATGCGTGGCAGCGAACTTAATATAAAGGATTTAAAAATATATTCGCCTGTGGAGGACGCAGGGATCGATCCCGCGACCTTTGGCATGGGAAGCGAGGGCGCTACCAACTGCGCTACTCCGCCACGGCCTGTGGAGGGGTTACGCTCTGGGCTCTTATACTGTGACGTTCAGCCAAAGCCATGAATGAGTTCTATTTGAATATATGTAAAATCATTTTTTTTTGCCTAAAAAGTGTAAAATTTTGGGAATTTTTTTTTCACGAACATTAATTGTCTGGCACAACGAGTCTGTGTGGAAAATGTCAGCTCGATTGGATCACGGGAAGTGGGTTAAAAAACGACCGAAAGATTTGCACGGTCGTAAGCAGCAGCAAGCAAGCAAGCAAGCATGCGAACTTAATATAAAGGATTTTAAAACATATCTACGCGACCACGGGGAGAGAGAGAGAGTGAGAACGTGCAAACTCGAACCCACGACCCGCTGCATACCAGGCGAGGGAGTTGACATCCCTCGTCACCGCGAGAAATTCGAGTGAGCCCGCGTGCCAAAAGAACCCAGACGGATGTCCTCGTGTCGCACGGAGTGTCCCCGCATGACCCACGGACGTCAACTGCAGCCATAACTCGCTCGGGTTAAACTAAAAGTGACGTAAGTCACGTTTTGTTTGGCCATCTAAAAGTACATAAATGAGCTCCGGATGAAGTTTTACGGAGGGCGGTGAGGCGCGGTCGTTGGTGAGCAAACGGCGCTGTGAACCCCGTCCGAGTTCCAATCCCAGCCCGTGGCTAAGGGGCCGTCCATAAATGACGTCACGCGATTTTGGACGATTTTTGTTGACCCCCCCCCCCCTCTTCGTCACACGGCGTCACAAAAAGTCAGACCCCCCCCCCCTCAATTATGACGTCACAACGCTCTGCCCCCCCCCCCCCGCAAAAAAATATAAAACATGCTTCAAATCGCTTTAAACTATTGTCATTGTAGTGCGTATTTAATGTGGCGCTGCACTCTGATGTTGTAGGAGAAAACATTTATTAACAAGTCTATTTAATGAAGTAGAACGTGTTGTCTATATTTATTTAAAGTTGCGCATTTTGATGTGACGTCACATTTCTCAACCCCCCCCCCCCTCGTCACACATCGTCACAAATGTCTGACCCCCCCCCCCCCCCTAGGTGCGTGACGTCATTTATGGACGGCCCCTAACATCAGTGTCGCGTGATACCCGCTTCGGTTCTGAGTCGACTCAGCATGAAGTGAGTACCTGGGTGCGGGGTGTAAACATCAGCACTCTGGGGAGACAAAGGCGGCCGAGCGTGGCGCCGTACGAACCTTAATAGGTGCTCGCTAACAGTGCCAAGAGCCGGTGCGATGGCTGGACGAGGGGGTCGTTGGTTTGAGTCCGTATTGCCCCCATAACTCCGGCAGGGTTACGGCGCGGTGGGTGGTGATGGTGGTGACTGGAGACTTGGGTGCGCCTTTCTGTGCCGAGTTTGCGTGCTCTCCCCCTGTCCTGCACGAGTTTATCCTCCGGGTTCTCGAATAACTCAAAAGCGCACGCGATGTGACCCGGCAATTTGGCCGAAACATCCCAAAAGGAGAAGAAATAATCGTCGCAAAATGACTCAATTGGGATCACACACACACACACACAGCGGAGACATCGCAACCCCTTACTGCGACAAACCCTGACAGGGCCTTCCTTCAAACGCGCCTTGAAGCTTTCCCGAATGAACAGTCGTAATAATAATCATCATATATAATCACGTAAAGTTTTGCAAACGAGAGGTGGCACGAATAAGTGGCCCATGGGCTCCATTGCCCGTGCCAACGTCCATTCGCACACTCACTGCGCCACGTGTGTGCAATGCCATCTGATGGGAGCCGTGGGCTGCGATAACACTCGGATCGCTGGGCACGCAGAGCCGTGTGCCAAATCCGCTGCACCACCGCTCCCTCGGCCCCAATCGCTTTACCGTGCAACGGTGCTTCTCGTTATTGCGAGGAGGCCCTTTGGCGTTCTACTTTCACGAGGCGAGGAATGGGCAGTGTAAAGCAATCGAGTGAGCGGTCTGAGTACGACGAGTAAACAAGAGAACCCTGAAGATCGTGCGAAGTAGCGCTTGAGAATGCGTCACCTGAGCTGGATGATATGTGTGTGTGTACGTTGAACTTCTTTCGCACCGTACCTAGCCAACGTCGCTAATCGGAGGTGCGGGGGATAAAAAATCTTGATGCTCGGTGGCGAGATGTTAACCACCTCGCCTGGTACGCAGGAGGTCGTAGGTTCGATCCTGAACCTGACGCTTGCTGTATATTTGAGTTTGCGTGTCTCTTTTTTCCCCGTGATCGCGTGGATTTTCCTCCTTGTCCTGCGGGGTTTTTCCTCCACATTTAGAATCAACATCACGCGATAAGAATATTTGGCTGCTATAAATTTCCACACGATAAGCCAATTCGCCGAGCTATCATTTGCGGCCAGGTCGCTTCTGAAAACGATATGATAGCTCAGTGGGCCTTAACTGGTAAAATAAATTTACACTATGAGATCTCTTTTACCAGTGGCAAAATATAGTAGTAGGTTTTTACCCTTTTAAACTGGTACAAAACTGACACCTTTATTCAAGGCATCATGTTTGCAATAACCACAACACAAGTAGTGCTTACCCCGAGCTCTCAATACTCTGATATTGCACTGTGTTTGAGTTGTACGCCTTCTGGTGTCATCTGGTCCAACACCAATGGGGACTAGGCTCTAAAGAAAGCCGTCTCGGGTGTGGACCAATCAACTTCAAGGACAGTGCATATTATTATCATTATCAGAGTTGCTTCTTTTTGTTTGCTTTTTTGACTACTTGTGTGGTGGTTATTGCAAACATGATGCCTTGAATAAAGGTGTCAGTTTTGTACCAGTTTAAAAGGGTAAAAATCTACTACTATGGTAAAATAAATGTTTTATATAGTTTTATTTAAAATCATACTGTTGCATGTGCCGTGCAACCTTTCTGTCAATCCACTGCTGGATGAGGGCCTCCCAACAGACAGCGGGGGATTGGTAGACTCAGGGAACATAGACGTGGGGCCATAGTACAGTACAACATCACAATGGATACTAGCTGCACTGCTGCCCTATGCTGCCAACCACGTGCGCGGTGCTCTCCCATCCACGCGCTGTCCAGGCTCAAACCGGCTTAGCTTGCGAGATCTGATCAGATCTTAACGCACGTAGATTGATTATTCAGCGTCTTACTCCAAGGCGCTTTACGTCAATGATTGAATCGTACGCAAGATGATGGTTGTTGGAATGACGAGAGAGGGGTTATTCAAGTGGTCGTGTAGATCGAGCATATTCCGAGCGATTTGACCGTTGACGATCATCACCACCATCATCACCATCTTCATCATCATCACCATCATCACTATCATCACAATCATCACTATCTTGATCATCATCACCATCATAACCATCATCACCATCATCATCACTATCATGGTCATCATCATCATCACTATCTTCATCATCATTACCATCTTCACCATCATCATCATCATCACCATCATCACTATCATCACCATCATCACTATCTTGATCATCATCACCATCATCACCATCATAACCATCATCATCATCACTATCATCGTCATCATCATCACTATCTTCATCATCATCACCATCATCACCATCTTCATAATCATTACCATCATCACCATCTTCATCATCATCATCACTATCATCACTCACTATCATCACCATTATCTTCATCATCATATTTAATAACTCGCAGATGTTTGACTTGACCGTCACCGACAGGGAGGAGACGCGGTCTAACAGCAACAGGGGTGGTTGCAGATGTCTCGTGACACCCCCCTCCCCTCCCATTTAATTTTCTCAAACTTAATTTTTGTAAGCAAACGTTCATTTCAAATAGAAATGAATAAGCAAAGAGGGGGGGGGGGTCACGAGACATCTGGACCGCTCTGTCGAGCCGCTTCACAGCAGCGTGGCTGTTTGCGAAGCTTCACGATGATGAGACAGGAAGACGTCGCCCCGGGCACGACGCACGGATGTTTGCTGCACAAGACAATGACACGAATCGTGTCGGGCGCCTGCGTCGTCTCAGCGGCGGGGAGTCATCCGCTCCAATTGCTCAACAGGGTAAGGGGCCGTCCATAAATGACGTCACGAGATTTTGGACGATTTTTGACCCCCCCCCCTCGTCACACGGCGTCACAAAAAGTCAGACCCCCCTTCAAAAATGACGTCATAAAGCTCTCCCCCCCCCCCCAAAAAAAAAAACATATTTCCATTTTGAAAATAAAACATGCTTCATATCGCTTTAAACTATTGTCATTGTAGTGCGTATTTAATGTGGCGCTGCACTCTGATGCTGTAGGAGAAAACATTTATTAAAAAGTCTATTTAATTAAGTAGAACGTGTTGTCTATATATTTTTTAAGTTGCGCATTTTGATGTGACGTCACATTTCTAAACCCCCCCCCCTCGTCACACATCGTCACGAATATATGACCCCCAACCCCCCCCCCCCCTAGGTGCGTGACGTCATTTATGGACGGCCCCGAGGCGGCACAGTGGCAACACATTGCCAGAAAGGGTAAAACCGATTCGTATATTTTGATACTGGCAAGGGCGGTGCGGTGATGTAGCTGCTTCGTGTTTGTCAATCGGGAATTTGAGTCGTTCTGTGCCCCATGGCTCTCTCTCCTAGCTGTGATGATCACAGTCACCGCACACTGCCCGCAGAGGTTTCGATGTTCAAGTTTGCGTGTCGGTTATCCGCATCTGTTGCTGTCTTGGTTCGTGCAGTGGATGCGGTTCAGAGGGTTGTCGTCCCAGAAGTTTCTCGGATCTTCTGCGTCGGATGGTCAAACAACGGCAATGACCCACGCGACATTGGGGAGGAGCAACAAAGACTCATTTCCTGGCAGCGATTTCAGCCGCATCACCTCTACATAACAAAAGGCTCAATTTTCTTGGTTCTTTCGGTAAATTCACGTAGAAGGGAAGTAATAAAATAATACAAATTAAAACATAATAAAATAATTCTCACGACGTTTCGGCCACAACGCAAGCAGCCGTCCTCAGGTGAAGACTAGGTCTGTCGGGGAGACAGCGACTTTACCGAAAGAACCAAGAAGATGAATCCCTGCAGTCACGAAAGCTTTCAATCGAAAAAAAGGCTCAGTCCCTTTTACACGCACCTTTACATCATCCGCACCTAGTTTACACAACAAAGGCTCATTCCTAACAGCGTGCTTCAGCCGCACCGAACCTCACAATAATAATATCCAGGGCCTACCTTGGCTCCTCCCACCCTCAACCAGTATATATACAAGGACTGTTTTATTGGAATTTCTCTCACTTGATACAGCTATCGTGCTGTGACGGTTCCACCTGAAGACGGAAGCTTGTGTTGCCTCCGAAACGTCGTGATTTGTATTTTATTTTTTATTTTACTTTTATTAATTTTAATTTTTTACCTACGTGACTTTACCGAAAAAACCTAAGAATACGAGGAGGCATTCATCCAGCAGTGGAGTGACGGGTCCTTCCGCCCAGACGGAGCGTTTTTAGCGAGAGCTCGGAGTTCGTGAGAAGGGAAAAAAAGAAGACCGTGTTCTCACAGACGCAGGAAGACTGAGCAGTGAATGTGGAGCGCACGCTTTAAAGATAACTGATCTCCCTGCCATATGAACGTGCAATTTCCACCAAATACTTCAGCGCTCCCCTCCCCCACTCCCCAGGCACTCGCCACTTGGTCCACTGACCTTCCCAGCACCTCCGATTAGCACGGTTGCCTGCGTACGGTGCGAAAGAAGTTCAACATACACACGTACAACAGCAGCAGCAGCAACAATGAGGCAACCCGTGCTGTGTTGCAGACAACGTAGGCGAGCGTGCGAGTACCTGGTGCGGTGTGTAAACATCGCCACCGGGGAGACAAAGGCGGCCTGGGCGTGGTGCTGACCACCCACCACCTCGCGCGCCGTGCCGACCTTCATAGGTGCTGCTCGCTCACAGCACTTGCCCCCCAACAGCCTCTAACAGGCTACACGGGGGACCTTTGTCGTTGTTGGACTTGGCGAGCGGCAGCGCGCTAACCCGCTGCGCTCCTACGAACCCAGAGTTCGATTCTGGACCGGTCCTGGGCCTCCCCTAGGTCGACTCAGCCTCAAATGAGTACCTGGTGCGGTGCGTAAAGTTCGCCACTCGGGAGACAAAGGCGGCCGTGCGTGGTGCTTGCAATCCACCCCCCACGTGTGCCACGGTGTTCGCGAGCAGCACTTGCCCCGACAGTCCCTTAAGGCTACACGGGGGATCTTTGTATGTGTGCGTGGGTGTGCGTGAGTGGGCGCGCGCGCATTTTCCGCGTTTGCTTCCATCGCTTGAGTCAACCCTCGCCCATGCGGGCGGGTAAATATATCACGCCAGGGAGGGCGCGCGCGCGCATTTCAACAAATATTCACCATCGCCACCCGTCTGAGACGCAAAGCTTTTTGCACGAATGTTAGCTGTTGGGTTCTATTGATTTTATTTCCATGACTCCTGTAACGTTTTGTTTAATGTGTACTCTTTACACCCCCACCACCACCGCCACCACCGCCACCACCTGTCCCGTTCCGTTTAATTGAAATGACCACGCGTTATGTTTACTTTGACTCGGATCTCCCCCAGAAATATTTTTTTTAAATGCCACTTTGACTTTCGATGGGTTTATAATAATAAAACAAAACCGGACGACGTTTGTCAATCCACTGCTGGATGAGTGCTCCCCACCCCCCCCATCTCCTGTGGGGTGTGTGGGGGGCAGGGAGTGTAATTGTCGTCGCCCGGGACCGGCTCAGCTTTCACTCGCCACTGATGTTCGCCGTGGCCACGACGACTCTGGGACTCGCCACGTGCTTGGAGGTTACAGCGAACTGCACAAACTCCTGGGTCACCCGTAAATGTAATTAATGAATGCCACCTTCTATCCCCACCACCACCACCGCCACCCATTGTCCTTATTTGAGCAGAGAGTCGGTGACTCTTGACTCAGAAAAATAAAATCAAACGGAGCACGGAATTCAGTCCACAGCGATTAACTGGAAGCAGGCGACGATTTTTTTTTGTATGTAAATGTACATGTTGAAAGGATTTACAACAACTATTGAAATACGGAGCAACAGTGACCCCCCCCCCCCCCCCCCCAGAGCTTATTTGGTCCCTCGCGAGAACCGAGGGGGTAGGAGGAGGAGGAGGGGGAGGTTGAGGATTTTGCTGCTCGCGGCGGCTCACGACTCGCGGGTCACGCAATGCCGGAGACGAGAAGCGGGCCGAGCGGGAGGGATGGTGGGCGGAGTGCGTCTCGGACTCGATCTCCGAAACCCATCGCGTCGTGCATCGCGTGACTGGAGGCAACTCACGCGGTCCCCGTGGCAAACAGAGGCAGGGCTTGAGGCGGCCCAGCGTCTGTGGGCCCTATGGCAGCAGCAGCAGCAGCAGGAGGAGGAGGAGGAGGTCGCTGTCCGCGCTGTCGTGGATGTGGTTCCACACGCCGTACACGAGGTTCACACCCCCCCCCCACGCACCCTCCAAGCGTACCCCCCCCCCTACGCCCCCCCCCCACGCGCCCCCCCCCACGCACCCCCCCCACGCGCCCCCCCCCCACGCACCCCTCCCCCCACGCGCACCTCCCCCCACGCGCCCCCCCCCCACGCACCCCTCCCCCCACCACGCACCCCCCCCCCACGCACCCCCCCCCACGCACCCCCCCCACGCACCCCCCCCCCACGCACCCCCCCCACGCACCCCCCCCACGCACCCCCCCCACGCACCCCCCCCCCCACGCACCCCCCCCACGCACCCCCCCTCCTCACGCGCCCGCCCCCCACGCACCCCCCCACGCACCCCCCCCCCTCCATCCCCCCCACTCCCCCGGCGCCGCTTGCTCACGAATTCGATCTGGTTCCGTGGTGCATTTCGGGCCACTGCTGACCGTGTGGGTGGTGGTTGTAGGTGGTGGTTGTAGGTGGTGGTTGTAGGTGGTGGTTGGAGGTGGTGGTTGTAGGTGGTGTTGAGGATGGTGGTTGGAGGTGGTGTTGAGGATGGTGGTGGTGAGGATGGTGGTTGTAGGTGGTGTTGAGGATGGTGGTTGGAGGTGGTGGTGAGGATGGTGGTGGTGAGGATGGTGGTTGTAGGTGGTGTTGAGGATGGTGGTTGGAGGTGGTGGTGAGGATGGTGGTGGTTGTAGGTGGTGGTTGTAGGTGGTGTTGAGGTGGTGGTTGGAGGTGGTGGTGAGGATGGTGGTGGTTGTAGGTGGTGGTTGGAGGTGGTGGTTGGAGGTGGTGGTTGGAGGTGGTGGTTGTAGGTGGTGTTGAGGATCGTGGTGGTTGTAGGTGGTGGTGAGGATGGTGGTTGGAGGTGGTGGTTGTAGGTGGTGGTTGGAGGTGGTGGTTGGAGGTGGTGGTTGGAGGTGGTGTTGAGGATGGTGGTTGGAAGTGGTGGTGAGGATGGTGGTGGATGGAGGTGGTGGTTGGAGATGGTGGTTGTAGGTGGTGGTTGTAGGTGGTGGTTGAGGATGGTGGTTGGAGGTGGTGGTTGAGGATGGTGGTTGTAGGTGGTGGTTGTAGGTGGTGGTTGTAGGTGGTGGTTGTAGGTGGTGGTTGAGGATGGTGGTTGGAGATGGTGGTTGTAGGTGGTGGTTGTAGGTGGTGGTTGAGGATGGTGGTTGTAGGTGGTGGTTGAGGATGGTGGTTGTAGGTGGTGGTTGTAGGTGGTGGTTGGAGGTGGTGGTTTTAGGTGGTTGGAGGCGGTGGTTGGAAGTGGTGGTGAGGTTGGTGGTGGATGGAGGTGGTGGTTGCAGGTGGTGGTTGTAGGTGGTGGTTTTAGGTGGTTGGAGGTGGTGGTTGGAGGTGGTGGTTGGAGGTGGTGGTTGGAGGTGGTTGGAGGTGGTAGTGAGGATGGTGGTGGTTGGAGGTGGTGGTGAGGATGGTGGTTGTTGTTGTTAAGGGGAGCGGTAGGGTAGCTGTTAGCGCTACGCTGCGCTACGAACCCGGCGACCCGAGTTCGATTCCCGCTCACGACCAACACCGGTGACGATGACCAGAACCGCCCCTGGGCCTCCCCTAGGTCGACTCAGCCTAAAATGAGCACCTGGTGTAAACATCGCCACTGGGGAGACAAAGGCGGGCAGGCGCGCTGCAGCCACCCACCACCTCGTGTGCCGTGCCGGCCTTCATTCGGTGCTACTCGCTAACAGCACTTGCCCCAACAGTTTGTTAAGGCTACACGGGGGGGGGGTGGGGTCTTTGTCTTTGTGTGCTTTGACAGCTGTGACGATTATCCCCTCGCACCTAGGTCTACTCAGCCTCAAATGAGTACTTGGTGTGATGTGTAAACATCGTCACTGGGGAGACAAAGACGGCCGGGCGTGGTGTTGGCCACCCGCCCCCTCGTGTGCCGTTCGGGCCTTCAGATGTGCTACTCGCTCACAGCACTTGCCCCGACAGTCCCTTAAGGCTACACGGGGATCTTTGTCTTTGTGTGCGCATGTGTCTTGAGAACTGAGCCCCTTCGTTAATCGGGGACTGCAAATACTGCATTTAAATGCTACATAGGTCAATGTTAGTATCTACTGACGTTAAGGTTCAACAAAACGCGAAATATTTTAGACTCATAATAAAGAATACATATTTACAGCTAAATAATAATCCAATATATACCGTATAGTACAAAATAAAATCTTTATAAAAGCCCGGCCTTCCGTTCGACCGTCAGCTCAATAATAAGAGCCCTTCAGAATTCCAGAATAAAAAAAGTTATGCAAAGTGGACCCCCCCTCCCTACCAGGTGTGGGGGTAAAAAGTTGTTCTAACAGGTTTACAACAATAGTCACCCCCCCCCCCCCCATCTACATACAAGAGTCAGTAGTATCTGCCGACACACCCTACATACAATAGGGGTGGTAGTCAGTGGATACTACTAACTCTATAGTAGAAACTACTAACTCTATAGTATATACTTCTAACTCTATAGTAGATACTACCAACTCTATAGTAGATACTACTGACTATTGTGGAGTCAGTAGTATCTGCCTACACACCCTACATGCAATATAGGCGGTAGTCAGTGGATACTACTAACTCTATAGTAGATACTACTAACTCTATAGTAGATACTACTGACTCTATAGTAGATACTACTAACTCTATAGTAGATACTACTGACTAATGTGGAGTCAGTAGTATCTACTACACAGCCTACATACAATAGAGGCGGTAGTCAGTAGATACTACTAACTCTATAGTAGATACTACTAACTCTATAGTAGATACTACTAACTCTATAGTAGATACTACTGACTCTATAGTCGATACTACTAACTCTATAGTAGATACTACTGACTATTGTGGAGTCAGTAGTATCTACTACACATCCTACATACAATAGGGGTGGTAGTCAGTGGATACTACTAACTCTATAGTAGATACTACTAACTCTATAGTAGATACTACTAACTCTATAGTAGATACTACTAACTCTATAGTAGACACTACTGACTCTATAGTAGATACTACTAACTCTATAGTAGATAATACTAACTCTATAGTGGATACTACTAACTCTATAGTAGATACTACTAACTCTATAGTAGACACTACTGACTCTATAGTAGACACTACTAACTCTATAGTAGATACTACTAACTCTATAGTAGATACTACTAACTCTATAGTAGATACTACTAACTCTATAGTAAATACTACTAACTCTATAGTAGATACTACTGACTCTATAGTATATACTACTAACTCTATAGTAGATACTACTAACTCTATAGTAGATACTACTGACTCTATAGTAGATACTACTAACTCTATAGTACATACTACTAACTCTATAGTTGACACTACTAACTCTATAGTACATACTACTAACTCTATAGTGGATACTACTAACTCTATAGTAGATACTACTAACTCTATAGTAGATACTACTGACTTTATAGTCGATACTACTAACTCTATAGTAGATACTACTGACTCTATAGTATATACTACTAACTCTATAGTAGATACTACTGACTCTATAGTAAATACTACTAACTCTATAGTAGATACTACTAACTCTATAGTAGACACTACTGACTCTGTAGTTTACTGATAAGAATCTCTCTGCTCCTCATCATGAAATCCTCGCTAAAGTTCCACGTGTTCCTGCCCGTATTCATATCAATATCCCGTCAGGTATACAATATATTGTCAACATAACACGTGCGGGTATAATACTTATGTCAACACAGACACTGCACTATAAAGCCTCCGCGCGACACCAATCCGTTGTTTTCGCTTGCCGCGCCTGGATGTGTGCGGCGAACCGATTTGTATCGGGGTGTTTTCATGCGGTCACAGCTGAGAATCAAGTCACTGCCATGCCCATCGTCATCATCATCATCGTGTGCTCATGTGGCTGATGAAAGCCTAAACAGAATGATAACGATGCGTGCATTAATCAATTGGGTGTTTCGATTTAAAGCTTTCGTGACTGCAGGGATTCATCTTCTTGGTTCTTTCGGTAAAGTCACGTAGAAGGGAAATAATAAAATAATAAAAATAAAACATAATAAAATAATTCTCACGAATTCTCACGAATTATTTTATTAAGTTTTATTTTTATTATTTTATTATTTCCCTTCTACGTGACTTTACCGAAAGAACCAGGAAGAACAATTGGGTGTTGTTGGTTTTTTTACGCCTACCGTGCAATTGCAGCTGGGAAGATTCGACTCTTGAAGTCGATTCATTGACTAAAAAGTTGTAATGGACAACTTCGACCGTGGTCGATGACTCGGGACTATGAATGCAGCTGATCAGAACCGTAGCTCGAGACATCCATAACATAGAAACATATATAAATGTGTCGTTAAACCCGCCACCACCCGACACAGCCAACTAGTAAGGTTTGTCACGTAAACAGAACGTGGCCAATTCGTTACTGGTACAGCACTGAACGGGTGTGTTGGAGAGCAAATCCACAACATTTACAAACTGAGTGTACGACGTTTCGAGACATACTGACGATGAGGGTGGGGCGAAGGGGGGGGGGGAGTGGAATGCCGTCCGTCCCCCATCCTCCAGGAATTCCATTTGAGTAGCGACGGTCTCTGGCTTCGTCTGGAAGGAAAAGCGGAGATCCCGGAAACAAACCCAGCACCGCAATGCCACCTTCTGGCCACACCTCGTAGCAGTCCCACGCCTACAACACCTGGCAAGCCCCGGTGGTGGTGATGGTGGTGGTGATTGGTTGGTGGCAGAGGTCGCAAACGGGTTTTGATTCCTTACCCGTACCCGTACCCGGCCGCACCAGAGTCGCAAATGGGTACCCGTACCCGGCCGGGTACGGGTACCTGTTCCCTACCCGTACCCGTATCCTACCCGAAATGAGTGACAAACGGTTACTCACCAGTGACTCACGGCCTACCCGTACCTGTACCCGGCCGCACCAGGGTCGCAAACGGGTACCCGTACCCGTACCTGGCCGGGTACGGGTAGCCGGGTATCGGGTAGGATACGGGTATCGGGTACCTGGTTGCGACCTCTGGTTGGTGTTGGTGTTCATCCACGTACTATGACCAAGCTGCCGCGTGTACAACATCGTCTGCCACGTGCCGTGACGGATGCGGCAAGATCCGACCGTGTCCGTCCGGTGTTCGCGAAGCCGCATTCCGCTTGCCGAACGAATCCGTTGCGAGGTGGCACTCGTTGCACGCAAAGTCCACAAAAGAACCACCAATAGCTCGCTAATCTCGTCAAGTTGCATGAACCGTCACGCGAACTCCGCTCATCCTCGCAGCAGCAGCAGCAGCGGCGGCTTCTTGGCTGAGCCATCGCACAAAGACGGCGGTCACCGCATCGCGCTCTTTCGGATTGCGCGTCTGCGGCCGTCTGGAACGCTCTCTTCCTTCCGATATTGGGAAGCCACTGGAGCTGTGGCACTTTTGCATCTGCGTTGAAAACGGATTTCTTTTAAACTGATTTTTGTGTGCAAGCTCGTTGTCATTCCTCGCACCTCCGGTTGGCAACGTCTGGTGCGAAAGAAGTTCAACATGCATGCACATATACTGACCAGGCTCCGAGCTGCTTAGCTTGCGAAATCCGACTAGATCGGGCGGAGGTTGCACACCACGCATCACCAGGTCACGCCTCGTAGCATGGAACAGTTTTGTGGCGAGCGGATTGCGTTGGCAAGACAAATCAAGTTGATTTGTTTGTAAAATATATATTTCAAACTATAAAACAGCATTGGCATACAAACCACTCCTCGGCGATACTAGCACAGTTGACGACATACGGTGTAGAAGAAGTTCTGCATACATGCATGCATACAATACGCTCCGCAAGGTAAAACATGGTCCAACGCACTCGCCGTATAACGAGGGTTACCGTTGTATTCTATTCTATCGGGGCACCACGTTGGCGACATGGTAACTACCTTGCCTGGTATACAGGAGGTAGTGGGTTCAATCCCGCTTGCGAATTTGTAGTTTGCGTGTCTCTCTCCCCCCGTGGTCGCGTGGAGTTTTCTCCGGGTGCTCCGGTTTTTTCCCCGCCACATTTAGAATCGACGCCACGCGTTCAGAGTGTTTGGCTGCTCGACATCTCGACACGATGACGAGCCACTTCGTTGAGATGTCCTTCACGGCCAGTTCGTTTCTGATAAAGAGCTACATAGCTCAGTGGGATTTAACTGGTGAAAAATATAGTTTCCTTTCTATTGGTCAGGATTACGCATGGCCAACGAAGAGTAGTAACTGATTTAGAGATTCACTTCTAAATAATTTAGCCATTCGATTGCTTCGTCTGAAAATTGGCGAATTGCAGTTGGCGATGTGGCTGTTCACAGCTGCTGTCGCACACAGCACGGAGAGAGTATTTGATTATTTTATTCTCCACTTGTGCCTTAATCTTCCGTAATGTGTGCGGAAAACTGGCTTTAAACGCTGCCCATTGCTTCCGTGGAGCGGTGGTGGTGGGCTCGCTGATGAGCTGTGTGTTGGCGAAGCCGGCCAGTGTGGTGGTGGTGGCGGCGGTGGCGGTGAGGGTCTCTGATCAGATATTAGTTGAGCTCGTTGCTTGAAGCCCACGAGTTTGTCCGAGCGGATTCGATGCTGACGTCTGCGTCACGTGGAATGTTGTGCCGCGTGCTTCCAAGGCTGCCGAGTTCTGGATCTCAGCCGTTGGACGCCGTTACGAGCCCCTCGCCTTCCAGGTCATCGGCGATCGGCCGGAGGTTTGGCTCGACTTTCGATCGGCGCAGCTCACGCAGCGTTGTGACAGCGGCGTAGATTTTAAAGTTCCAGTTGTAGTCAGTGTGGCAATGGTCGATCGTCAGGGTGTCGACAGTTAACACATTCCTGCGGAGGGAGCTGGTAGGAACGTTGGGTTGCTCGGTCAATGGCCAGGGTCAACGGCGGCGTGGTGTATTCCGCAAATATGGCCGACTGTGAGGGCGGGCACAAGCCGGCGTGAGTAGGTTAAACGTTGAGTTTTATAAGGGCACCACGGGGTGACCAGCCCCTCCCCACCCAGCCCCACCCCTCCCACCCCCCACCCAGCCCCACCCTCCCCACCCAGCCCGTCCCCACCCTCTCCACCCAGCCCCTCCCCACCCTCCCCACCCTCCCCACCCAGCCCCTCCCCACCCTCCCCTCTCCACCCAGCCCCACCCCTCCCATTTTTGGATGCACGACGGACGGACACAATAATCCCCTGTGGGTTGGTGGAACAAGGTGGTTCCTACCAGTATAAACATTGTCAGTCTCGCGCTTCTTGACCGAAAACGTTTAGGATCCTGTGCTGTCTGCTCGTGAGATGTATTGCGCCGCTCTCTTGCCAGAGACAACCACCCCTAGGCCATCATCCATAAGAGGTGTTTGTGTGTTAGATCGCGTAAATATATAAATGTGTCATTAAACCCGCCACCAGCCGACACAGCCAACTAGTAAGGGTTGTCACGTGAACAGAACGTGGCCAATTCGTCACTAGTACAGCACGCCGGTTGTGTTGGAGAGTGAACCCACAACATTTACAATTCGAGTACGACGTTTCGCCAGTAACTACAAATAGCCTCATCAAGCCGCAGCCAGATTTGGCGAAACGTCGTACTCAGATTGTAAATGTTGTGGGTTCACTCTCCAACACACAACTGGTGTGCTGTACTAATAACGAATTGGCATGCTCTGTTTGCGTACCAAACCTTACTAATTAGCTGTGTCGGGTGGTGGCGGGTTTAACGACACATGAATTTTACGCGAGAAAACCCAAAAACCTCCATTATGGATATCGGTTGCGAAAGCCTACGTGTTAAACTGACCTACCCATCAACCAAGTCCTCGACACTGTCCCCTCACCGACACAAGTCCCCGTTGACCCTTCTGTGATCGCGCAGAAGCCGCTGTCGCCATCCTCGAGTCCCACGCAGATCGGGAAGACCGCTGGCGAACGGAGCGTAACAACGCGGACACTCGCAACGAACACCTCTTCCTTCGAGACCTCAATATCATCGCACCTCCTGGCTTTGACATTCCACCTCGAAGACACCGGTGGTGGAACCATCATCCGCATCAGAACATCAGCAACAGACCACTGTGCACGTCTCCTTCCTGAACAGAAGATTGAAGAAACAAGCCACAGACGTTCGATCGTGGGCATGTCACCCAAACTGTGGACCGTACAGTAAACCACCGTCTACTCGACACTCCTTCAACGGAGGATCAAGCAAAACGACGCGGACTCCTCTCTCTGCTGAAGCCCTCTCCCATCGTGACCAGCAGCAGCAGGCCTTGACATTGGCATCGAGCTTTCGAACGTCCTTGACCACTGAGCACCCGAACCACATTGCCGCCACGCGTGAGCGTAGAGTCGAATGGGATTCTCGGCGTCTGCTGGCGTGCGCCATCAGCGTATCACTGCCGTGACCACTCGGCCGCAAGAGACCGGGCGGCCCTCATCCACGAAGGGCCCGCCCCCCTCCCACCTTCCCCCCCTTACACGAAGGAGCACTCCTCCTCCTCCACCTCCTTGTCCTTGTCATCGACACCACCCTCGAGGACCACGGCCACCGCCTTCCTGCCCAACAGGGGCGTCCCGCGGGGCAGCGTGGCGACCCGGATGGCACCGCGCCTGATGGACGAGCGCACGTCTTCCCTGGCCAGGAAGTAGACGATGGGGTTGAAGCAGCTGTTGAGGCTGGCCAGGCCCCGGCACGCCTGGTAGGCGGCGTAGATGCGGCGGTTGGCGGCGGCGTCCGCCCGGCGCAGGTAGAGGCGCGAGGCCAGGTTGAGGTTGCGCGTCACGTGGTAGGGCAGGAAGCTGACAGAGAAGAGGAGGAGGACGACGGCGACGAGCGCGAGGGAGCGGCGCCGCACGCCGGCGCCCACGCTGCGGTTGCCGAGCAGCGTCGAGGCGACGAAGCCGTAGCAGGCGAAGGTGACGGCGAATGGCACGGCGAAGGTGACCACCGACAGCGCCACGCTGTAGGGCAGGTAGACGAGCAGGTCGGCGTCGCTCGCGCTGTCGTAGCACTTGACGAGGTCGCCCACCGCCGCCGCCGTCGCCGCCCCGTCGTCTCCCGCGGGTCCCTCTCGAACAAAGTGGAACGTGGGCAGCAGGAGGATCGCCACCAGGGCCCACACCGCCGCGCTCACCGCCCTGGCGGTGCCGGGCCGCAGCCGGCCCCTGGACCAGAGCGGGTGCACGATGCCGGCGTACCTGTGCGCGCTGATGCACGTGAGGAACAGCGCGCTGCAGCCGAGGTTCACGTGGAAGACGAAGCGGCCCGCGCGGCACAGCCAGTCGCCGAAGATCCACGCGGAGCCGTGCGTGTAGTAGTGGACGAAGGGCGGCAGCGATGTCACGTACAGGAGGTCGGCCAGCGCCAGGTTGAAGGTGTAGACCGTGAGGCCGTTCCAGGGCCTGGCGGCGCGGCGGCAGCAGGTCCAGATGGCGGCCACGTTCGTGAGAAGGCCCACGCAGAACACGAAGCTGTAGGTCGCGGGCAGGTACGTGGACTTGAAGTCCGCGAGATTGGCGAGCTGCGAGCTCGACGCGGTGCCGGCGGTGGCGGCGATGGCGGTGGTACTTGAGTTTTGATGCATGCTTGGCCCGTCGTGTGGCCGCGAGTTGCTCCGGCAAAGGGGAAGCTTGGAAGAGACGCACGGAGGGAGTCACAGCGCGCGTGCGTGCGTGGGGTTGTGGCGTGGCGTGGCGTGGCGCTCGCTGGGCCAACCCCAACCCCCTCCTCCTGTGCTTTAACGGCGCTGCTCGCTGACGGCACTTGCCCCCAACAGTCTGTTAAGGCTCCACGGGGGATCTTCGTCTCTTGTGCACGCGGGTATTCGCGTGGGTGTGCGTACCTGGTAGGCAGCGCACCTGTATGCGCGTGTTTTTATGTGTGGCACAAGCGTCGTGGTGACGTCACCGCCACTTAGTGGCGAATGGCGGTTGTTGTTGATGTTTTTATATGTGGACGTGTTCAGCTCTACAGGGCCGTGTTGAACGAAAGACGGTGAAGTTCTCATCCAAAGTCTATACGCATTCCCGTCATGGGAATGTGGAATGTTCGCCACCGGGATAGGCTATTTGTCTCCAAACAGAGCCACCATCGTCGCCATCACCACCCTCCGCTCTGTAACCCTGCAGGAAATATGGGGCAATAGAGGAGTGAGGTACAACACGGACTCAAACCAACGACCCCCTCGACTCTTGGCACTGTTAGCGAGCACCTATTAAGGTTCGTACGGCGCACGAGGGGGTGGTGTAGTCAGCGCCACGCTCGGCCGCCTTTGTCTCCCCCCAGTGTTGATGTTTACACCCCGAACCCAGGTACTCGCTTCATGCTGAGTCGACTCAGAACCGGAGCGGGTATCACGCGACACTGATGTTAGCCGAGGCGACTGAACTCAATTTTGCGGGCTCATAGCACAGTGAGCCAACTCCCTGGCGCCACGGCTCTTCACACAAAGGCAAAGATCCCCCGTATAGCCTTCACATACCGTGGGGGCAAGTGCTGTTAGCGAGGGAGGCCCCATGACCGGTTCGGATAATCGTCACCGGTGTTGGCCGCGAGCGGGAATAAAACTCGGGTCGCTGGGTTCATAGCGCAGCGTAGCACAGCATAGCGCTAACCATTACACCACCGCTCACCACGCATACACACGCACAGACTTGCACACACACACAGACTTACACACACACGCAGACTTACACACACGCACAGACTTACACACATGCACAGACTTACACACACACACACAGACTTACACACACACAGACTTACACACACACACAGACTTACACACACACAGACTTACACACACACAGACTTACACACACACAGACTTACACACACACAGACTTACACACACACAGACTTACACACACACAGACTTACACACACACACAGACTTACACACACACAGACTTACACACACACAGACTTACACACACACAGACTTACACACACACACAGACTTACACACACACAGACTTAGACACACACAGACTTAGACACACACTCGCGTGCCACAGCAGCGAATTCTCTACAGTGTTAACAACGGGGCGTAGCGAGTATGCTATGCCTGTGGGCTACGAATTCATTTCCACAATCAGCCCTTATACGGCGCGCGCCTTATAAGGCGCACGGCTTATCAAGTAAAGCGAGGTTAATCAACTGTGACAGTGTCCGTCCTTCCAGCTTCACAGCATGCGAATGCCCGCATGCAATTACACTACACGCGCACATGCACGCTCTCGATACACAGTGCCGGATGAAGCTAGTGGGGGGCCCTGTAGCATATGTTTTAAAGGGGCCCTAAATAAAATAAAAACACGTAAATATTAAACTTAAAATTGTTAACTTGCATTGTAAAGTAATTGTGTTTTTTTTTTATTTGCTATACAGACAGATAATGCGACAAATCGCTAACCTTAAGCACCCGGTCGTTTATAAAAAAAAATTGAAGGCGGTATAGTACTATAGTAATAGAGCAAGTGCAGAATCACTGAACCGGGATTGATAGCTTGAAAGCGTTTAGCGCGGGGCCCTTGAAACCGCGGTGTCCGTAGCACGTGTAGCTACTTGTGTAAGCTACTTGTGCAGCTACACAAAGACCACCCACCACCGCCCTGTATAGCAAACACCACTTGCCCCAGCACTTGTTGGGGCAAGCGCTGTTTGCGAGCACCTGAATGGAGGCCGAAACGGCAGCCAGTGTCACGCCTGGCCGGACCGCCTTTGTGGCGGCTGTGTTGACCCATTTGAGGCCGAGCCGACCTAGGGGAGGCCCACGACTGATGGGTTTTTTTTTGGGGGGGGGGGGCGGGAATCGAACTCGGGTGGCCGGGGTTCACCAGATAAGTTGCCAAAACCGCCACACGCCCCGCCACATACTCGCAAAGCACGTTGCGTTTAAAAACAACAAACCCGGAGTGATTGTATGCTCACCAGCCATCGCCGCTCACCGCCGCGTCGCTCACCACCACCACCACACCTCTCACCATGAATCCACCCACCAGCACCACTACCCACTGCTTTCTCGCCACTACTCACTAGCAGCGAACTCTCACGTCTCGCAGTCTGAGTGACCACCAGCACCAGCACCCACTGCTTTCTCGCCACTACTCACTAGCAGCGAACTCTCACGTCTCGCAGTCTGAGTGACCACCAGCACCACCACCCACTGCTTTCTAGCCACTACTCACTAGCAGCGAACTTCTACGTCTCGCAGTCTGAGTGACCACCAGCACCACCACCCACTGCTTTCTCGCCACTACTCAGTAGCAGCGAACTCTCACGTCTCGCAGTCTGAGTGACCACCAGCACCACCACCACCCACTGCTTTCTCGCCACTACTCACTAGCAGCGAACTCTCACGTCTCGCAGTCTGAGTGACCACCAGCACCACCACCACCCACTGCTTTCTCGCCACTACTCACTAGCAGCGAACTCTCACATCTCGCAGTCTGAGTGACCACCAGCACCACCACCCACTGCTTTCTCGCCACTACTCACTAGCAGCGAACTCTCACGTCTCGCAGTCTGAGTGACCACCAGCACCACCACCACCCACTGCTTTCTCGCCACTACTCACTAGCAGCGAACTCTCACGTCTCGCAGTCTGAGTGACCACCAGCAGCAGCAGCACCTCCGGGGAAGGGCCAGGCCCCACTGATTCACGGCAGCGTCACTGGGGGCGTGTGCAGCGTGTAGGTAGGGGTGTGTTTGTGGTGGTGGTGAATGTGTAGGGGTGTGTTTGTGGTGGTGGTGAATGTGTAGGGGTGTGTTTGTGGTGGTGGTGAATGTGTAGGTGTGTGTTTGTGGTGGTGGTGAATGTGTAGGTGTGTGTTTGTGGTGGTGGTGAATGTGTAGGTGTGTGTTTGTGGTGATGGTGAATGTGTAGGTGTGTGTTTGTGGTGGTGGTGAATGTGTAGGTGTGTGTTTGTGGTGGTGGTGAATGTGTAGGTGTGTGTTTGTGGTGGTGGTGAATGTGTAGGTGTGTGTTTGTGGTGATGGTGAATGTGTAGGTGTGTGTTTGTGGTGGTGGTGAATGTGTAGGTGTGTGTTTGTGGTGGTGGTGAATGTGTAGGTGTGTGTTTGTGGTGGTGGTGAATGTGTAGGTGTGTGTTTGTGGTGGTGGTGAATGTGTAGGTGTGTGTTTGTGGTGGTGGTGAATGTGTAGGTGTGTGTTTGTGGTGGTGGTGAATGTGTAGGTGTGTGTTTGTGGTGGTGGTGAATGTGTAGGTGTGTGTTTGTGGTGGTGGTGAATGTGTAGGTGTGTGTTTGTGGTGGTGGTAAATGTGTAGGTGTGTGTTTGTGGTGGTGGTAAATGTGTAGGTGTGTGTTTGTGGTGGTGGATGTAGTGGGGGAGCGGTAGTGTAGCGGCTAGCGCTCACTGCCAACACCGATGACGGTTATCTGAACCGGTCCTGGGCCTCCCCTAGGTCGACTCAGCCTCAAATGAGTACCCGGTACTATGCTTAAAAACATCGCCACTGGGAAGACAAAGGCGGCCGGACGTGGTGCTGGCCACCCACCCCCTCGTGTGCAGTTCTGGCCTTCATAGCTGCTCGCTAACATAACCTGGCCCCCAAGGCTATACGGGGGATCTTTGTCCTTTGGTAAGTGTAGGTGTGTGTGGTGGTGGTAAATGCGTGTGTAGGCGTGCCGATGGTCCCATATTTGTACACGTGCGCACGTTTATTGTTTAAATAACGGCTCTTTCCTGTAAACATGTATCCAAATACAACTTGCATTTATATTAACGCACCATCGACCGTCTTCTGGCAGCGACTACATCGCATCAGCAACATTCGGTTCAATTGAAGAAAACTCGAAACCGGTTTCGACATTGAGTGTCTCATCAACAGCAGAGCCAGGCTTTGCTTGAACCAATGCTGTTTAATTGCCACGGGCCCTCTCTGTAACACGTGAGTCCTAGTTTTGACGCAAAAAAACGAGACATGCGTGTGCGTGTCTGTGTGTGTGTGTTTAATTAGGAGCGGTAGTGTAGTGGTTAGCGCTGCGCTGCGCTACGAACCCGACGATTATTTGAACCGGTCCTGGGCCTCCCCTAGGTCGACTCAACCACAAATGAATACCTGGTGCGGTGTGTAAAACATCACCACTGGGGAGACAAAGGCGGCCGGGCATGGTGCTGGCCACCCACCCCCTCGTGTGCCGTGCCGGCCTTTATAGGTGCTCGCTTACAGCACTTGCCCCTGCAGTCTATTAAGGCTACACGGGGGGATCTTGTTCCTTTAATGCGGGTGTCTAACTGCGTGTATGTGTGCACGTTTCCGCCTATTTCAGCCTTACCCGATGTTCAAAAATCCGCTCCGGGGAGCCCAAAATGCGGCCGCGGCGTGGTGGTGCTGACGACACGTGACCAAACCTCTCGCCTACCTCGTGCGCCTTCTCCGCCCTCTCCTCTCTCTCTCACCGGCGCGTTCACCGGCACTTGCCCGCAACTTGGCTGTGTTAGGCTGCTGCTGCTGCTTGCTATGTGACGAGACTGCGAGTCTCTGCAAACCACAAGCTGCCCCCGAGACTCGTCGGAGCCGGGCGAAGTGCCCGGACGTTGAGTCCGCTGCCTGCTGGAATATTCCGACTCAACATCATCTCACCCAAGATAAACAGTGGCCCCAAAGCGACCCACGCGGTGTATGAGCGAGCTTGGGTTACAGTGACTCTTTTATAGCACCCGTAAGGTCGAAATATATGGCAGCTTTGAGCGCTGATGTAATCGGGTCCTTTTCCTTCCGCTAGTTCACGCATCTGTTGCACAATTACCCCGCCCGGCCGCCTTTGTCTCCCAAGTGACGATGTTTTTTAGACAGCACCAGGTACTTATTTGAGGCCGAGTCGACCTAGGGGTGGCCCCAGACCGCTTCAGATAATCGTCGTGCGGGAATCAAACTGGGGGGGGGGGGGCACCGGGTTCGTAGCACAGCGCGCTTGCCGCTACGCTACATTGACCGTCACGACCACAACTACGACCATCGCTACTCTCACCAGCACATCCACAGCGTGGATCAACTCCGTGTTCTTCATATATTTGCAGAGTGGGGGGGGGGGCACACCTTCGACGATAAGACATCATCAGTGCGAGGGCCGCCACGCCATTTGAAACCATTGGGTGTTTGGACAGCAGCATGATGATGATGATGGGAGGTGATGGAGGTGGTGGAGGTGGTGAAGGTGGTGTGTTTTCACGTGTTGTGTATTGTCAGGAGCCGAACTAAAGGGCCACCAGGGGCCGCGGGCCTTGCAAATGACGCTCGTTGAGATCGTCCCCTTCTCGGCGAGGAGGAGCGATGCGCTCTTGCGTGTGCGGGGCTTCACGCGAGCACACATCTCTGCATCACGTGGAGCGCGGAGATGAGAAGTCGACGGCGGCTGTCGACGGCGAGAGACGGCTGCAGTTGACTTTGATGCTGCTCATGAGCACAGCAGGAAATGTACTGGTAGGAACCGACTGGTTACACCAGCCCACAGGGGATTATTGTGTTCGTCCGTCGTGATGGGGCTGGGTGGAGAGGGGAGGGTGGGGAGGGGCTGGGTGGGGAGGGTGGGGAGGGCTGGGTGGGGAGGGCTGGTTGGCGAGGGGCTGGTCACCCCGTGGTGTCCCTTATAAAACTCAACGTTTAACCTACTCACGCCGGCTTGTGCCCGCCCTCACAGTCGGGCATATTTGCGGAATACACCACGCCGCCGTTGACCCTGGCCATTGACCGAGCAACCCAACGTTCCTACCAGCTCGCTCCGCAGGAATGTGTTTAAAAACCGCACCATCCACCCCCCCTGCTTCAAGAGTGAAACATTGAACGGTCCAACCTTTGCGATGCTTCTACAGACAGTAAAAGTGTTACGCAATTGTCGCAGTCTGGCCCCCATCCCCCCGGGAGACACGGGGAACGACGGCGTCGAAAGGAGTCACGCACCGGGTCAAACTTCATCGATCGCACAGCGCTGGGTGGCGAGAGATTATATCTGGGGAGGGGCGCTGGATCCATCAAATTTACGAGGGGGGGGGGGCTCTGAGTCCTCTTCCTCCGCTCCCGTCTCTAGAGTCAAGCCCAGTGCCGGATTATCGTAGTAGCACAAGTAGCTACACAATCAGCTACACAAGTAGCTGCATGTGTAGTAGCTACGGGCCCCGCAGTTTCAAGGGCCCCGCGCTAAACGCTTTCAAGATACCAATTCCGGTTCAGTGATTCTGCACTTGCTCTATTACTATAGGACTATACTGACTTCAACTTTTACAAACGACTGGGTGTTTAAGGTTAGCGATTTGTCGTATTATCTGGCTGTATAGCAAATGAAAAAATACAATTACTTTACTGTGCAAGTAAAAAATTGTGTTTTAATATTTGTCTTTTTTTGTTTAGGCCCCTTCATAACACATGCTACAGGTCCCGCACTAGCTTAATCCGGCCCAGGTGCTCAATAGGAAACGCTCTTGGTAGGATTGGCTACGTACGGTGCGAAGGAGGTTCGGCGTACGTACGACGGAATGTGTCGCGTCGAAATCTTGAAAACACGTTTAGTTCCAGCCGTCTTTATTTATTGTGTGTGCATGTTTGAACGAATATTCTGATTGACTTTCTTTCGCACCGTACGCAGCCAACCGTGCAAATCGGAGGTGCGGAGGAAGAACAAACCACAAAAAGTATTTCTAAAGAAACGAGTTTTCAATCTAGAGCGCAAAGTGCATAGCTCCAGTGGTTTGCTCATATCGGCAGGAAGAGCGTTCCAGACGGCCGCAGAAGCGCATCTGAAAGCACGCGATGCGGTGATCGCCGTCTTGGTTTGACAGGAAGCCAAAATCCGCCGCTGCTGCGATGATGAGCAGAGGTCGCGTGATGATTGATGCCCCTTGACGAGATCAACGAGTTTATAAGTTCGTTGCAAGAACGGCCAAATGCTGTTTTGAGTTGATACGTTATTGCAAAACGCACATGAATAATCGGCACGCATAGCGCAATATGTACAGGGTGGCCCAAAAGTCAGGACACACAGGGCTATTTACTTAACTTTAGCACTGGCATTAAAACATTTAAATTATTTAAGTTCGTATTTTTTCTATTATCGCGACTAATATCTCTTATTTTTTTCTTCCTTCCTTTGTAGGTGTCATTAAGTAGAATTAATTGAGACCAAACTGAATCGATGAATGGTCAAAGGTCACACGCGTGGCCTTTACCACAACAAATAGTCCACATTAATTTCATAAGAGACTTCACGCGTGCATGCATTCGTGTTAATGAGAATCCGTTTTGTTTAACACTTGTGACAATAAATTAACGCCAAAATGTGATTTGTTGAAATTTCAAATAGCCTGTTTCCTCGACTCTTCTGCCAACCTGTTCATAATAAACGTTTTTGGGTTAGATCGCGTTATTTATAAATGTGTCGTAACCCTCCACCACCCGACACGGCCAATCAGCAAAAAAAAGTGTCATCGGGCGAATTGCCCGATGATGCTGGATGCAATTACCAGCGAAACGTCGTACTCAAAAATTGTAAATGTTGTGGTTTCATGCTTCAACACACCGGTGGGCTAAAGCAGTGAACTATTTGTCTTTTTGTCAACGTGACACTTTTTTTGCTGATTGGCCGTGTCGGGTGGTCGAGGATTACGACAATTTATAAATAACGCGATCTAACCCAAGAACGTTTATTATGAACATTGGTCGCGACAGCCTGGTACGTGTTAAGCTGTGTATTGTATTGAAAGACTTATAGGTTCTCTCGCAACCATTGAGAATGTCTGACGTATAATTGTTGTTGTGCATGTTTACCCAGGAATGCGTCACCGAGTCTCGACTCCAAGTTTTAGTAGTAGGAGGGCGAAGTTGATGCTGCGGTGTGGTGCTGGTCACGCCACCCCCTCGTGTACCATGCCAGCTCCATACGTGCTCGCTAACAGCACTTGCCCTAAGTTTGTTAAAGTCTATACGGGGGATCTTTGTCTTTGTGTGTGGTGCTGGCCACCCACCCTCGTATACCGTGCCGGCCTTCATAGGTGCTCGCTAACAGCGCTTGTCCTAACAGTCTGTCAAAGACATCTTTGTCTTTTAAATCCAGCGAGTCGATTGCAGGTACATCTTTTCGGCATAGGGATGTTTGGCCAATACCAGTTACATTGTGTGTGGGGTTGATTTTTTTTTAACTACGGGAGAAATTTCGATTTAAAGCTTTCGTGACTGCAGGGATTCGTCTTCTTGGTTCTTTCGGTAAAGTCACGTAGAATGGAACTAATAAAAATAAAACATAATAAAACAATTGTCACGACTCTTGTCTTATCGACAGACCTGTTCTTCACCTGAAGACGGCTGCTTGCGTTGTGGCCGAAACGTCGTGAGAATTATTTTATTACGTTTTACTTGTATTATTTTATTATTTCCATTCTACGGGAGGAAACCCATGCACACCATGGGGGGAACGTAAGAAACTCCAAGCTTGAAGGCGCCCGAGATGGGATTCGAACCGTGTCACTTTGTGAGTGTGATGAACAAGTGTTGCCCCTTCGCCACTCTGGACAGAGAACAGAGGAGGAGGAGGGTTCAACGATCTGGTTTCTCCGCATCTGCATCTTCTCGGGAACTTGGTCTACCTCCCCCGCCCGTCTCGATCTTTTTTCCTTTGATCAAAGGAAAAAAAATCAAGTGTAAGATACGTTTCGATTTAAAGCTTTCGTGACTGCAGGGATTCATATTCTTGGTTCTTTCGGTAAAGTCACGTATAAGGGAAATGATAAAATAATAAAAAAATTAAACAATAAAATAGTTTACAATAAAATGGTTTGATTTTTATTATTTTATTATTTCCCTTCTACGTGACTTTACCGAAAGAACCAAGAATGTGAGTTAGGTTTTATATTTACCGTATTCTCCAGATTATAAGACGCTCTGAAACACAGAATGCACTCCGAACGTGTGCCTCGTATCAATAACGTTATATATGTTAGATAGACACACACTTAATACGGGGGGGGGGGATCTTATATTCTGGAGAATACGGTAAAAAGTGATGGTCACGTGGTGGTGTCCGCAGACTAAACGCAGCATAGCATTGGGGTGACATCGGAACACGTCCGAAGCGAGACAAAACTTATCGATGTGTCGTCACGCCTTATACAAATGTTCATAAATAGTGGGGGGAGGGGGGGGAAATGACAAATTAGTTTTATTTTAAAACATTCAACAAACAGAGCCCAGCGGCAGCGCGTTTCGCCGTTTCTTGCGGAGGTTCACGGTTCGCGTCAAGCGGCCACCCTGGTTATCGCTGCGGGTGTGCTAACCGTCGTAGTAATAATAATAGCACGCGCCGTCGGAATTCACTCACAGTGCACGTTAAAGATCCCTCGAGGTAATTCGCAAGAGCAGGCCAACTGTGTGCGACCGGCGGCCGTTGTCCACACTTTGATAAGTTTCTAAAAATACACCGCTAAATGTCTCAAATCTGGGACTCGACACAGCAGCAGCAATCATCGCTCCCCCACCCCATGCCCCCCTACACTGGCAGACTGATGCTCCAGGTCCCACCCCCTTGCAAAAGTGACTCCGCATCCTGGTCTCTTTGCGTTCTCCACTCGGTAGAAGAAATGAGAGCTTGAAAGTTGTCGCAGGCGACTTGGGGGCAACTTGGCGTGACGTAGAAAATCAAGAACCGCGGCGGGGGAGGCAGGGAGTGGCTCGAAAGCGAACGCTCGATTTTGCAACTGTTTATTTTTATTTTTTTTGTTTTTACCATACAAGCGATAGCAAGCATAACAAGTGAAAACTTAATTCTTATAGCGTATAGCGCGTATGGGTGGCTAAGCACATACAAACTAAAACAAGATAAAATGCGGAGCGCGAAGCGAAACCGTTGCAGCCATGCCTCGAGCAAGTGGCAGCAGAGCAGCGCTCTTCATTGCGGGGCCCTGGTGGCCCCTTAGTGCCCCCCCCCCCCCCCGTGACAATACCCACAGAGTGACCCCCCCCCCCCCCATCATCGTGCTGCCACACCCCCCCCCGCCCAATGGTGTAAAAAGACGGCACCTTCACACACTGATGATGTCTTCTTCTTGGTTCTTTCGGTAAAGTCACGTAGAATGGAAATAATAAAATAATAAAACATAATAATTCTCACGTTTCGGCCACACCGCAAGCAGCCGTCCTCAGGTGAAAAACAGGTCTGTCGAGAAGACAGAGTCTGAATGGTCTTCTCGACAGACCTGTTCTTCACCTGAGGACGGCTGCTTGCGTTGTGGCCGAAACGTCGTGGGAATTATTTTATTACGTTTTATTTTTTAATATTTTATTATTTCCATTCTACGTGACTTCACCGAAAAAACCAAGAAGATGAATCCCTGCAGTCACGAAAGCTTTAAATCGAAATTTGATGTCTTATCGGCGAATGTGGGGGGGTGGGGGTGGGGGGCGAGCTGCCCCCCCTCTGAAAATCAGTGAAGAACACCAAAGCGGCAGAGTGTCTGGGGCGGAAAGCACCCGCCACGATCTTCCCAACCCTCGAGCGCGCGTGGAATGCGGTGGCGCAAAGAACACGCTTTGCCATTCGGCGCTTGATTTATTTTGTGTCGTGGCACTCCTCTGTCGGGATATCCACGGCCGAATAAAAAAAAGTGAGACGGTTTTTTGTTTTCACCACGAACGGCAGACCCGGATCTGGATCGTGGGGGGCGGGGTGGGTTTGTTTGTTTTTAATCCGACTTGAACATTTGTTTTGTTTGACGATACATCATCGAACAATGACCAATAAAAACAGAATCGGACAACCGAGACCATCACCGAGAAGGAAATCGGGCTCCAGTTTCAAAATATCGTTCACCCCCCCCCCCCAACACACTGAACATTTATTCTCTAAGACACATTTTTGTTGTTGTTGGGAAAACAAATATTATCAATTTCACTGCGTTGTGAGATTTTCCAACACCTTTTTAAGATTCCTGGTGAGCTGCACGAAAGCGCATTGTGACTCGCGTCACGGCAACGTTCATTCTGAGCGAGACTGTAACTAACATTGCGAGTAAAATTGATCAGATTTTTCCAACAATGCCCAAATCTGTCGAGTTAAAACTCGACAATATCCCACCGGCCAAACGGGCACGAAACAAAACGGCGTGAATTCGCTGTAGCGGCTGCGAATTGTACGTACGGGTGTCAAGCAATACAGCAGCAAGTGACCATTACGTTGTGTGGGTTTGTTTGTGGGGTTTTCCTTTCCTGGAATCCTCAAAACTTGGGTGGGTGACTGGGGGGGGGACCACACAATGAGACGTCTGGACAGCCCACTGCAAGTGGCAATGCACTCGTGCCCTGCGAGACCCAGAAGGCTTTTTGATTCACCATTCCCCTTAAGCCGCTTGCAAGCGGAATGGCTGCCACCGAAACGTTGGCAAAAAATAAAAGGTTTTGGCTTTTGCGACTAGCTATACGAAAATGAGTACTGTAATGTATATGATTATTTCACGACGTCTTAGTCCAAACAGGCATATATGTATTATTATAATTACCATTTTAATGTATTTAATTTTTTTGTTTTTTATTTTTTTGTATTTTTATTTAATTTTTCTCTTTTTTTTTTGTTTAATCATAATGACCAAGTATAAGTCTGTAATTATTTTACGTTTTTGTTATCCGTTTATTTTTCAGTTTCTCGATGTCTGTTATTGTTTATCTTTCTTGCCTTAACGGGGGGGTTAAAAACACTGTGCGTTATGTGTGTGTTATCTTTTGTTGACGGAACAAAGTGGAAGCGTTTAAAAGCAAGCGAGTGAGCGGGCGAAGACGAGGGCTGTGACTGCAGACGCCCCCGTCCCCCCGTGCAGTGCTCCGTGTGGTTTGCGGCCGATTCACCGTCAAAGCAAAGTTGTGCCTCTGTGCCTTCTCCTCGTGTGTGTCCCCCATTGCTCCTGCATCTGTGCGCTCACTGTGCAAACGTGACTCGAAACCCCCCTTCCTTTAGCAAACTACACACAAGCTCCAAAGCCTTTGTCCGTATGAAGCAAAGCACAACATTTTTGCCTTTTTCTTGCAAGCTTTTTGCTTTTGCACTGACGGCAGCTGCTTAACCTTGACAAAAAAGCCTCTTCACTTTATAGACATTTTTATTCAAAATAAGATCTTGATATTTTACACGTTTCTTTTTTTTTAATCTATCTCTTTTTTTGTTTCTCTCTCTCTCACCCCCCTTTTTTTGACTATGTACAGAAGTGCAAAAATGTCGTCATACACAACCTCTTCCTCTCCACCAGCATCTAAAGCACAATTCTGAAGCCACTGTATATAAGTTGCACTTACAACCACCAAGTTTTTTTTTCTCTCCCCTTTCTCCGTTAAACTTTGGTTTGCTCGTAATAGAAACATATTAACGTCACCACAATTAGGGATCGCGTAGTTTCAACAGTAAGCGACGGTTCCCCACCCTCACACTTAACTCGAGTTATACCAGGCCCATATGCACAACACGAAACGTGGTTGGGGAGTGTCCCATTCCGGATGGATTTGAGTGCGCACCACGAATTACACCCCCCTCATTTCGTTTATCGACTGATGCAGTTCAGGTTTCACTTACCCAACCAAGTTATGACATCACACTGATGACGATGATGATGATGTTGGTTTGCACGCGCACGCACACACAACACAATCACAGAATATAACTTTTGTGACCGGGCATGCGAATCTCAAATCCCGGCGAACATTGGCAATTCAAGCACTTTTTAAGTTTTAATTATATTTGAACGGCACTTTATAGAAACCTGTATTTAATACCGCGATTTTTTTTCCTTTCGTTAACGACACGAGAGAACTGTACTATCACTCGCATGGAACGTGGTTTTTTTGTCCGTGTCTGAGAAAACACAGCTTTAAGAACACTCAGGTTTGTGTTGTTTTCCTCCGATAATCTTTGCCCAAAAGAAACATGCATTAAATGCCTTTGTTCTTGAAATGTAAACGACACTGGATAAAAACCAACGGCTATCACAATAAAATAAACGGCAATACTCGTAATAACATGGCTTACAGACAGAACACACAAAATAAATGTTAATGTTTAGGTTATGACAATAAAACACTATACTCAAATCAACATCCGTAATAGTTTTAGTCCTTTTGTATATCTAGTAGATTCAAATTTAACCAACACACCCTTAAAAGCTTATTATAAAGAAAACTCGAAAGCATAAAAAATATTTAAACTCTACCATTAAAACTAAAAAATAATGAATACATAGATTTGTTAAGTGCGGTCTTAATACCCTAAAATGACATATAGACTAGTCACTCTAATGTTTTTAATAATGAAAACGTACGTGTCTGGGATGCAACCCGTAAAAACAACTAAGGCCTTAAAAGTATGTATAATACAATGTAAAAATGTCTCATCCCGAGCTACAACATATTTCTCAATTTGAGAACCGTACTTTCAGCAGGGCGTGCGAGCAAAGGCCAAGGTCAGTTCTGACGAACCACCGACGTTGCGACAGACTGGGGGGGGGGGGGGGGGAGCAGAGGTCGAGACGGGAGGTGGTGGTGGTGGGAGAGGGGGTCCGGTCCGGATCGGTGCGCTCCACAAGTCACCGCGTGTTGTCATCCGACCTGGAGCCCGCGTGGATCTGCTCCCCCCGCTTCCCGGACACAAACCCCAACAGAACAACGAACCGGCCCCGGCCTGCGGCGATGCCAAGAGACGCGGGGCGGCGGGCGGGCTGGCGGGCGACGCGCGTGCAAATCGCGGGAACGTTCGCGACGTCAAAACAAAAACAACATCCCGTAACGTCGACCCCGACCTCCGTTCCCTGCAAAGGCCTCTGCCCTCCCCCCCCCTCCCAACAGTCGGCGAGATCGGCTTAAGAGCGCTATTTTGATTTGCAGCGAGACGGAAGGAAGAAAGAGGAAAAGCGGTCAGGTGAGGGGTTACTGGGGTACTGGCCACAAACGCCGCTCCAAGTCGGCTTCGAGAAACGGGAGTGCCCACCAGCAGCACTTAATGCCAATGGTCGCTAACGCGCTATAAATATGGGGTTGGTTGTTTTTTTCGTGTCATCCTCGACGGCTTTGTCCGCAACAGCATTCCGAATCAAGCGCGCAGGCTTTGGCGGCCTGGCAAGCGGATGAAGAGGGGGAGTGCGTGTGCCTCGGATGCCTCTCCCACCACCGAGAGAGGGCTGCCCCGAGAAGGTGGAACCGAAATATAGAAAGAAATCAAAACATCCAAAGGAATTTCCTTTCGAACAACTTTCAATTTGAAAGAGGCATCATTTCAATTAATTATTGACTGTAGGCATATATTAAGATGAATATTAAAATCCTCGAACGTAATATTAACATTATTTTCGTTGAAATTTTTAAAAATGCGGAATGGCACAACGATTCAGGTTCACATCAGACGATGCCTTGGATGGCACACGCTCAAAACTCAAAACGTCGTAAAACGCGCACAGAGGCAAGGTCGTCTCTGTCTTTCTTTAAACGTGCGCAGCCTTGCGAACTGTTGCCGCCGCCGCCGCCGCTGTTGCTACTGCTGCTGCTGCTACTCGCGTGGTTCACAGAACCTTGCTGAAAGCACACAACTTGAGAAATACATCGCCGTGCTGTCCCCTATTCGCCGCACGAAGAGTAACACTTGCGTTTGTTTACAATGGCCAGAACGCGTGCCCGTTCTGCCACGCGTGGGACTGACAACTCGAGGACTACCTCCTGCTACAGTAAGTGGTGAAAGTTTTACGACGAGCAGTTCAGGATGCATGCAAGGTAGTAACAATTCATTATTTAACGTAAGCTTTTAACATTTAACCTTACTTCTCAATTGGTCAAGAAATCTAGTTTAGAGTCGACTGCCAACAGCGACTGCAGTAGTTTCTTAGTAGCAAGATATTTTTTTTTGGTTAAAGCATTTTATAGTCTCGCGACTTTTGGGGATATATTTAAAATAAAATATTTGTCGATTACTCAAGATTGCACAATTTCTTTTACTCGATGCCACGCCAGTGACTACGAGCTAAGCGCCAACTTTATGTGAATGAACGAAACTACTCTGGCGAGCGGGGGGGAAGGATTAGCGAGGAAAGGGGTTGTTGGTTGGGGGGGGGGGCTGCTTTTTCCAGCGTGAAATGCGAACACAAAACACAAGCGACGAGTGCTCTGTAACCATCGCAGCACAGTCCCTGACTTCCCAAGATCTAACAGCATGCGCTCCACTAAACGGAGGGGACCCAAGAAAAACCAACACCGAGCCCAATCAGTCGGCTGGAGTCAAAGCGGATCACACTGTGTCCGAGACCAACAACAGGTCAGCGAGACCTTCATGCTTTGACGTCAGAAGGTTGAACAATTACGCTAATTTAAACCCACGCTTAAAATAGTATTTACTTTTCATTTCAGCAGTGGAATTTTGCCGCTGCCCTCAAACTAAAACTTTAGAGAAAAGCGACTGCAGCTCTGGTTCAATGTTTCGTCACGGATGTAACATCACGTGGGGAGGAATCTCGCAGAACACAAAAGTTCAGACGGTATCACGACGACTGATTTCCAGAGGTGTGGACTCGAGTCATGTGACTTGGACTCGAGTCAGACTCGAGTCATGAATTTGACTTCAGACTCGATTTGGACTTGCATAACAATGACTTTGTCCCACCTCTGAGGTGTGGACTCGAGTCATGTGACTTGGACTCGAGTCAGACTCGAGTCATGAATTTGATGACTTCAGACTCGACTTGGACTTGCATAACAATGACTTTGTCCCACCTCTGCTGATTTCTTTAACCTTACATCAACGGATACCCTAGTCCCAATTCAATATTTTAGGTCGAGACGAAATAAAAATTAGGCTATTTTTTCTTTAAGAACTTCCTTCGACCGTGTTCAAAAACTCTAAAACGGGGCCAATCGAGCGTGGGGGGCCGGGCGGTACGCCACGGCGGGGCTTGCTGCTGCCACGCCATCACGGCGCCTGGGGTTTGTGGGTGGAGGAGGGGAGTGAGGAAGGAGGAGTGGGGGGGGTCGCGCGACGGGGAGCGGACGGGATGTTCGCCGGTCGTGCGTGACGGAACCTTCATCGGGTGGCGAGCGACGAAGTCCGTGGGCGCGACGGGTCGTGCGATGGGGAATGTGAAAAACGTGCCTCGCCTTGCCGTCCCCGGCGTCTCGTTCCTACTCACCACGCGGGTCTGACTGCAGACGCATCTGGTTTTTTTTTTCTTGTTGTCAGTGTTGGTTATTTTTTGTTTTTTGCCAATCCAACTTTTCAAGATCGGTGCTCTTGAAGTTGCCATCATGCCTTTGCCAAATTTTTAATATCCGTGCAAACTGTTTAAGATTCCAGGAGGCAGACATAACTAAATTTCTAATCTTCCATTTTCTCATCTTCTGGAACATCACTTTCCTTGACTAATCCAAGAGCATGTCATTTCCATTGCTAAACACAAACATGCACCACTATGCTGTCTAAATGAGCCATACTGTTAAAGTTCTTTTCACAAATACTCTACATAAGATACGGAAATTTCCCATCAAGAGCATGCACTTGTTAACCTATATATACCAAACTGCCCCATTACGAAAGGATCATTGATGCCAATCAGTTTTATTCCTTCCCTTTTACCGCAGCCGTAATAATTAAATGTAATCGTCGACTAAACGCCGATTGAGCTGTACTGCACTTCAAGAGCATTAATTGAAAAGTGAACCAAATCCCTCAATTGCGTGGATGGTACACAACAGCAACAACAACAAAAAACGCACTAATGGTACCGGGAAATATATATTTTGTCATCACGCCCCCTTTGCTGCTGTATAAAGTGTGGGAGGATGTGGGGAGGAAAGGTTGGGGGGGGGAGGAGGGGGTGGGGCAGGGAGGAAAGCAGCCAGCTATGGGGGGCATGTAGGCAGTGGGTGTCAGACGGTGCAAGGCAGGGTGGGAGCGGGGGAGTTGGGGGCGAAGGGGTGGAGGGGTTGGTGGTGCACGTGTGCGGGGGGGGGGGGGGGGCATTGGAGCTCAGCATGCAAACTGCAGCAGGCCCGATTGGGCGGCGGCAGCGGCGGCTGCTGCTGCGGCCGCGTGCGAGCTGGCGGCGGGCGGGTGGTAGTATTTACAGAGCGGACGCGAGCACTTTCCCTTGGCGGCATCACGGCAGACCGTCACGCGATCCTCCACTATTTCAACATGATCTGCAAAACAGCGACGGGGGGGGGGGGGGGGGGGGGGCAGGTTCGACACCGCGTCACGAGCGCGACGCGCGCAAACACACCCATGCACGCACTCTGGGGCACCATTCCGTTCTCTCCTTGCGAATGGCAGCAATGTGGTTCAGGAGCTCAATGGCAATGTCTAGAGCCCTGCTAATTTCGCCACCACGAGAGAGCTTCAGGAGAGTGAGTTTGTGCAGTTTTGCTGTTCCTCCTCCTCCTCTGTTGACGAAGTGAGTTTGCCATACGGTCCACAGTTTGCCTTGCAAGGCCACAGTCGCACTACTGTGGCAACTGTGGCACTGTGGTTTGTCATTAACCTTGCGGAGCACTCACCGCACGCAGCCTGCACCTGCCAAACCGTCCCAGCACTACGCTACGATGTCCCCCCCCCCCTCTACAGACTAGTGGCACAACACAAAGCCACCAGAATTGCCACAATTCACAATTTTACCCCACCCCGTCCGATTTGTCGTCACAATTTCAATTTGAGTTTTCTACAAGAATGGCGAATCTAGCGATCTCCAGCGGTCACAGGGAACACACGGACGAACCCACGGCACACGATAGGCGTACACGAATCTATCGAGGCGTGGAGGTTCTTACACATGCGCATCTACGCATGCATCGCGAGCTTTAAAAAATCGACATGAACTCGATGGGTGGATCGTTGCATCCCCCGCAAGCCATCGTGCACGGGGGCCCCCGCTTGGAATTCTCTCGTGTGCCTCTGCCCGCGTGGAGGCAACGAGAGTGGACACAATCACCCTCATTGGGAAACCGTGCAATTTTCTCACACAAGGGGGTGTGTCTCATCACAATTAGCTCCAGATGTGTTTGGAGGAACAATACGGCGCAGATACATCTGGATTTTTTTTAAAAAAACTTCTACATAATTATGGAACTGCTGAGCGAAAATCGATTCCGCTGACGTCAGGGGAATTTTATGGGAGATGTTAATCTCAAGATTGTCCGTCATATGGCCTGGCCACATTCTGTAGTGCCCCAGTCGTCAACGCTTCCGTTGGTAGTTCTCCTCCAAGAATGGTTACACTGCTCTGCGAGAGATCCGAATGGATATTTCGTCTCGTGCCGTGATTCCGAGAGCACAACTGGGATATAATTGGGTAAGAAATGAGAATACACGTTGAAATGTCGCCCCTAAGCGTTTCTGTGTGGCCTGCAGCTATTGCCTTGATTGAAGCAGCCAATGAATGACATCATCAGCAAGGAACAGGATTCATGAATCGCACCTCGAAAAGATGGTGCCATGATACTTTTTATCATGTAATACCATCTCGATGGGACTAACGGGATAAAAGTGGGGGAAAAGAAGCAACGTAAAAACTTTCTAACTTTGTAACTGCCTCCCCCACCTTCCCCACCGTCGCTGGCTGCCTTTGTGCTCTCTCTGATCTTCGGAGCCTCACGCCACTTGGAACCCCAATCTGCCAAGCCCAGGGAACAGCCTAGGAACAATAGCCCAGTTCTGGTCCAGCATCCGGGAGGGGGGGGGGGAGGTCCTTGAACCGTAAAAGCACGCGCTGTCCGCTTCACAGTGAACGTGAAAGATCTAATGATGTCGTGAGGTTGCGGTGATTGTGTGCCGACAAACGTGGTCCAAATTTGAAGGGTGACCCACAAAGCTACTCGACTGGGAACACAACAGAATCATCACGCCCCGCCCCCCGCCTCCACCGGCAGACTAATCCATCTGCGATACGTGGAGCCTTCGTGATAGCCCTGTGGCTACAGAAATGGCATCAATTTCAAACGTTAAAAAATTATTATTGTTAGATATAACAGGAGTTCGCTGGAATATGATGACATTTTAAGTATGTTAATAGGGATACCATCTTGCCTGGGGGGAGTTCAAATTGTTTGCCAGTTTTTCTGTAATATAAAAATAATATCAACCCATAATATAAAACACATCAATATGCTTTACATAATATATATTAGAAATATATGCACTAAACATGCTCTATATGTATATAAAAAATATGCACTGTTTGTTCCCCGACACCAATTGTACTTCTCCCCCCAGCTAAGATGGCTTTCCCATTTACATATTTCTGCCAGGCGCTCATAACACAGGGCACGTCATAAAGAGTGGTTTATGATCACTTTGCAACTGAAGTTGAAAGTGTGAATGCATCGTTTCTGTCCATCTGTCTGTCTGTGGAGGGGCACACTCTTTGCTCTTGTCCAGATGATCCAACGTCAACAAAAAGTCCGTGTAAAGTTGTGTCACTATTAGGGGCCCATCCCAGAGCAAATCTGCCACCGTGAGTGAAAGACTTGCATAGAACTTGGGCGATAAAAAAAAACCAGCGCTAAAAGGCTCATCCTTGACGGTGATGGCGATGACGTCACTTTCGTGCGGGGTCTCCACCCTTCTACGTCCCATGTCACGCACCGCGTGACCTCATCTCGCTGTGCAGCATGAAAAGTAACGGTCACCCATGGTTCGTGCAATACTTACGAGGACAAACGCAGTGTTACGGAACACGTGTTTATGGCAAGCTGAATTGGGGGTGAGATCATCCTGGGAGGGCTGAGACCACCCTCTGAGAGAGCTGAGATCACCCCAGGAGGACTGAGATCACCCCAGGAGGACTGAGATCTCCCTCCGGGAGGGCTGAGATATCACCCCGGGAGGGATGACATCTCCCCAGGGAGGATGTGATCTCCACGGGAGGGCTGAGATCACTCCAGAAAGACTGAGATCACCCCCCCTGGACGGCTGAGGCTACTCAGACAATAAACCAAACGTTGTTTGGTTTTTAAGGCGTGTGAGAAGGTGGGCTCAATGAGTAACAAAGGTACAAGCGCACCGGGCCAGAACAGTTCCCCATCCGTCTGTGGAAAGGTGGCATCGGTCAGGGCCACTGGTCTCCTTAAGAGTGACTGTGAGAGTCAGCCGACGGGCACTTCTGCTGACACACCACGGTACTGCCAATTCAGAAGGGGTCTCAGGTGAGTCGGATGGGTTTGGCAACCACAGGGGCAGAGCTTGAAAGAGGCACAACAACCCTCACTGTTAAAATGTAATTAGCGAAATCCTGCCGCCGATAAAAACAAATAAAAGACTGGCGATACAAACAGGCAGCCAAGCGGTGGCCACGTTGCGCCAAGGTTTTGTGGGTAAATAAAGTAAACCTTGGCTTGACTTACATAGCATGACACGGTCTGTCGTGGTCATATCTCTTCGGTTACTGCCACTGAAAGATGCCCTGCATGCACATTGCCATGGCGGTGACACCTCCCGACTAACCGAACGCACAACAGTTTTAACGGGTCTTTCAACACGAGGGTAATTCTGACAATGCAAATATTACACCGTGCACTGCTAGCCACGCTCCTCACGATGTATTGTTTCCACCATCCTTGCAGACGTAAGGATTATACTGTTGAAAGTCGGATGACAGAAATTGGCTTGAGGTCTCTCATGACAAGTAAAGGAAGCGTGGTTCAAGTGAAGTTGGGAGGCAATTACCACAGTTTAACATCGTACGAATCGTGAACCAATTTAACCGAAGAGATGACAAGCAGAGGACATTCAATTAAACTACGCCTCCTGCAGCAGTCACCCCAATTTTGAAAGACCGCACACATTTGCTACAACGTCTCATTTCACGAAAACCTCAATTCAAACGCATCAACGTGGCCGTCTACCGTTCTATAAAAAAGGGGCTTCTGCTTTGATTAGGGATTTTCTTTTGTTTCTTTTCCAGATGCAGAGCAAAAAAGAAAACCCGTGACACTTTTGAAGTAGCGCAAAGCGAACACTGAAAACATTACATGGCGTGGCAGCAGTGAAAACGATGGCATACAGAGACACGCACAGAGGAGAAAGCAAAACGGACAAAACGAATGTGGCATGCGAGGCAGCGCGCGACAGAAGGTTTGCTGGTTCTTGCAATTGTTTTGTGAGTAAAAAGAGCCTAGGAGATGAGATAAAGGGAGTCGCGTACACCACCGACTTAACCAGATTCAGCTTTTGACTTTGCTTGCTTTTGAGGTTTTTTCCATTAGTTTGTTAGCCTTTTTCAGGCACTCTGCGGCACTTATTTCCAATTTGGGACTTGATATGAGATCACATCTGAAGAAGCACTCGCTTTTTTCCTTTCCCACAGTTGTTCTCTCTCTCAACGGCGTTTTAATGGCATGCTGCTCAACCTCGCTACCAGTGGGGCTACCCTCTCCGCAAAGCTCAGCCCCCAACCATCTCTGCTGCGCGCTCTGTGACCGGTTCGTAATCTGCGAGCCGCGCACAGAAGCGGGGCAGCACCGCGGTGGTGAGATGTGACATTTCGCCCCATTAAAATTTCGGTGAAAGAATTACAAAATATATATCCTTCCAGGCTGATGCGCCGATGGTTTCCTGGCAGAGGTCACAATCAGGTACCCGATACCCGTACCCTAGCCGATACCCGGCGACCCGTACCCATCCGAGTACGGGTACCCGTTTGCGACCCTGGTGCGGCCGGGTACGGGTAGACCGTGAGTCACTGGTGAGTAATCGTTTGTCACTCATTTCCCAACGTCTTGTCTCTTCTCACAATTCAAGTTCCTAGAATCAACCCACCCACCACTGCAACGTGGCTTCATCCCAGAGGTCGCAATCGGGTACCCGTACCCGTACCCTACCCGATACCTGGTCGGGTACGGGTAGCCGGGTATCGGGTAGGGTACGGGTACCCGTTTGCGACCCTGGTGCGGCCGGGTACGGGTACGGGTAAGGAATCAAAACCCGTTTGCGACCTCTGTTTCCTGGCAAGCGTGACTTGCTGGCAAGCAGGCCCACTCCGGCCCCGGCACATTGGATGTTCTGATGAAGGCACCACACAGAAGTTATCCTAACGTTCGCCAAGTCTGGTGAGTTTAATAATTCGGCTGTCAGATCTGCTTCTCTGCTGTCTCGGAGGAATAACAAACAAATGGGAATTTATTTGCGGCCGAGTTAAACCTGCGCGAGCCTTTCACTGCCTTCGACCGGAATAATCTCCTCTCTGGGCATTCTCAACGCTGCAGACGTAAATAAACACTACAACTCAATAATTTCTTCCCACAAATTTTTAAGGTGCCGGGGTTTGATAACTCGGGAGAGCAGATAATGGCAACAACACAGAGAATATTATGGCGGCCATAAACGCAGCGACGCTAGAAGATAAATATTCGACTAAGCTGTGAAGTGTTGCAAATGCAATATACATCTTTCACATCGGATTAGTGTCTCCTTATCAAACACAATGTATTCGATATGCACGGACCATTTTAGGTTTGTGGAATTCCACAATCCACGGGAGAGGTGGAGAGAGGAAGTCATGAAACTAACATCGAAACTATTCCTCTAAAACTTTCCATCCAATATTTAAACACTTACACTCTATTGGTGCAGTTGGTTATTTTTTTAATATTAAATCTTGTCAAGAATAACCCCACTTTACGTTTGTGCAGCATTTTATTGGCCATGGTTAAATTAATTACGTAAAATAATCCTGTGCATAACAAACCCATTCCTGGAAGTGACTGCTCATGTCAAAATTATATGCACAGAAAAGGCGGGGGGGAGGGGGGCGGGTGCAGGGGGGTGTTCAAAATATGTAAACATGAAATGCAATAACTTTATCAGAGAGAAAACTAAATTGAGTGTAAAATCATACAGAGCCAGATGGTTTAATACTTCATGGTAAGGCCATATTAATAACGTAAAAATAAATGGAATTAATGTGAAGATGCCTGTGAATGGCGGCTTTGACGTAAACAATTCGATAAGTAATTAGGATACCGATTTAACTTGTGGCTGTATGGCTTTTGGTGCCAATCCAACCAAATCTTTCTTGCAACTTCTCAAGAATGTTTTGATTTTAAATATCCAACATTTCAAATTTGCGAGATAAAGTTACGTAGCCCAAGTAAGGCTCTTGTTCATTTCAAAAATACTGCCATTTACGAGCAAATTTTTTAACTAAATTTTTTTTTTCGGGCAAAAGGAACGTCTGCACTAAAGCGTGATTTGCATTACCGTACCGCTAATTCACACATACTTGTGCAAACTCTGCGAGACACAAACCAGAAACCATGCCTTGGCTTTCAAACACATTCCAAAAGCCGAATAGCATATCCCAAATAAACGTTTTTGGGTTAGATGGCATTATTTATAAATGTGTCATAACCCTCCACCACCCGACATGGCCAATCAGCAAAAAAATGTGTCACGTTGACAAAAGACAGAATAGTTCACTACTTTAGCCCACCGGTGTGTTGAAGAGTGAATCCACAACATTTACAGTTATTGAGTACGACGTTTCGCTAGTAATTACATCCAGCATCATTGGGCAATTCGCCAGAATGGTGAAGCCCTCACTTGCTCGATTTCAGGCTGATTGGCCGTGTCGGGTGGTGGAGGGTTACGACACATTTATAAATAACGCGATCTAACCCAAAAACGTTTATTATGAATAATATTGGTCGCGAAAGCCTCCCACGTGTTAAACTGAGCATATCCCAATACGAATGATTAACCGATGCAAGATAAAGATGCGAGGCCAAGCGCTTGGGAGTTTTCACCGCGCAGCCCGTGTCGGAATGCGGAGGGTTATAACACATTTATAAATAACGCGATCTAACCCAAAAACTTTATTATGAATAATATTGATCGCGAAAACCTACGTGTTAAACTGAGCATATCCCAATACGAATGATTACCGATGCAAGATAAAGATGCGAGGCCAAGCACTTGGGAGTTTTCACCGCGTTGCCCGTGTCGGAATGCGGAGGCGGTGTTGACACGGCCCAGTGGTTTGTAGTTTTGTCGCAGAGGTTTACGCTTTCGAATGCAACAGCACGCGCCCTGGTTAATACTGCCGGCGTATCGACCAAAATATCACGTGCACTCCGCTTCACGGTGCACGCTAAAGAGATTCCCCCGTCACTCGAAGAAGCGTGGGTCCAGCGTGTGCCCGGGGGGGGGGGGGGGGTATGGCGCCTAAAATGTTGCCAAATTTGACTAATTATCCGCAAATTACTTAACATGGACACGCATGGTAAACATCGCTCCCCCATAATGTGAGATCTTAGCTGATTCCTCCGAACAAAAGCTTTCCTGGGGAAGCATAGAGTAAAAACATTAATCTCGTGACGAAATAATGGACGTTTTCACATATGCCCGCAATTAACATCGAGATTTCTTGCATCACCCGTGCCAATCAGGAGTGAGCTGCTGAGGGGTTTAATTCTAAAGAACGTTTCGTTCGAGGCTTCAACGCACCTCCGGCAATTATCGTTTCACCTAACACCTCCGCATTGACACCCCCCTTACGCACAAAAGTCACGCCAATTCGCAAACCTTCCCCAAAGAATGAACCACAGAAAACAAACAAAGATGATCAAACAAAACCAAACAAGACGAATCCCACAGCAGCAGCAGCGGCAGCGGCGGCGGCGGCGGCGGCGGCAACGGCGGCGACACAAAGCGTGCCACACGAGACGGAGGGAGAAGCCAGGGCAAGCAGAGGCCAAGCCAGGCATGAGAGGCCCCTACCTTCCAGAAGATGGAGAAAGCGACAGTTTGGCCGAGTGCAGTGGCCCGATTTGAAGTCACGACAGATGATTAGGGTGTCCGCTGACTAGGGGGGAGGAGAGAGGAGGGGGTGAGCACAGTGAGCAGGGAACAGGCAGGAGCCAAGAGGGGTCAGTCAGGGGGTGGGGGGGTGGGGCGGGGGGGGGAAAGAGGACACCGGGCACGCACGCGCAATGATGAGCCGTTAACCAAGCAGGGATAACTGAAATCTGCGGAAGCGCTGCCGTGAAGGGGCCTGCCAATTAAGAGGCATATGAACGAACAGCTTCGTTAAAATGTAAGTCCGCTCGCTGCTGCGCTGCAGCGAGCGGCTCCCTTGGCGCATTCTGCGGGCGATGATCATTTAAACGTTATTCTGCCTTCACTTCTTCTCCCCTTTGCCTAATTGCTGGGTAAATTACGCAAACATTTTGTTTAAGGTGGTGGTTATTAAGGCGTTCATTAGTCCGAGACAATAACTGCAAAAGTGTTATTTGTGAAGCCATGATAATTATAATCATTGCACATATTTGTGCGTGTGCGAGTCAACGTTAACATCATCACGCGCCGATGCGGTTCGCGCTGCAATTGCACGCACGGGGGGGGGGGGGGGAAGGCCGGTGGAATTCTAGCCAATCGGCACGCTTACCAGCAGCATCGACACACGCAATTATTTTCCAAGACCCCATGTCCACAAGTGACCAATGCGAATGACCTTTGCAGCCCATGTGACAACACTTTGACTTTGCTTCTGAAACCGAAGTTAACTTGACGGCGAGGAACCCACGCTACTCGCTCCACAAAATAGTCGCAGATGGCAAACAAGTGGCTGTTTCACCAGGTGAGATTCCGTTCAGACGACAAGCCCCATTCGCGAAGATGACCCACGTGAGGGCAGTGGGAACCCTCTCGGGTGCCATGGCCTCTACAGTTACACGCAAAAGTCGACTGAAAGGACGCCGAGAATAAAAGTTTACGAGGTGTCCGCGTGACTCGGAGGTCGAAGAGCTGAAGTCCTTCATTCGAGTCTGAGTTTTCAGCTGCCCATGATGAAACTGGACAGTTTCGTGAGCCGATGGTTTTCTGCCTGGTCACCGATAGCTCTTAAAAAAAATTTAAAATTGGATTTTCCACTTAATTTGGCTGGAGACAATTTCAGATAACTAAAATCATTGGTTTGACTGCCATGTAACTCACAGGAGAAGTTACATGTTGCCCGCAATACAGGCTGATGCACTACTCTGCAAGCGTTCCGAATACACACTTTGCTCTCATGGCGTGATTACACGATATCGCACAATTTGAATAAAATAGGGGGGGGGGTGAAAGAAAAGAGAGCTTAAGGATTATAAAGTTTCTAGAAACCATATGGAAAGGGACACCAAGAGTGGATTTTCCGACTGGTCTTAACCCTTTCCGAAGACGTCATGAGTTTCTCTTCCGATCCCATTCCGATGACGCGGGAGGGCGTGGCACAGTTCGGCACTAGGCTATCAGAGTTCGGCCATTCTCTGCGCCGAGTACAAACTTCTTTATGAACAACGGCGCTACCCCCCTCTCTTAAACAAAATTAACGCTAACCGCTTGCGCGTTCCGAGATTCAGCGGTGAACGGGAGCCACCCTGCAACTTGCACATCTCTCGGAATGGAGTTATAATATTCCAGCTCTTGAGGCCTGTCCCTCTCGACTAATGATGTGCAACTGTTGCACAAATAATACCAGCGACCACACCAGGTCCTATGATCGGCAATCCATGCAATTACTCCCAGAATTCACCAACTACAAAGCCCCGATCTCATACTCGGCATTATCCATGATATATCCACTGCTAAGTTCTACTTTGTGGAACAATTCACTTTAAGGGATCTCAGAGAAAGCTCTGATATACACTCCCGTGAGCCATTCTCCGACATGGGAAGGTTTCACTTCGCTGCGATATTGCCAAACGGATTATTCATTTTCGTGACGCAACGCCAACAGCACAATTGGGATTCAGTTGGGGGAGTAGGTAACTAAAAAAGCTTCAGCAGAATAGAAATCAGTTCCCCTGGAGGACATTTAAACCAGCTCAAAGCCTGACGTGCTTAGCCGCCACATTCCCCCTAAGAAAACCGAGGTACGATAAGAGGCGGGTACGAGGCTGGTTCAACTGATGATCTACGGTAAGAGTTGGATAATGTGGATGGTGCTGCTGACGATCTACAGTAAGAGCTGGGTAATGATGGTGCTGCTGATGATCTACGGTAAGAGTTGGGTAATGAGGATGGTGCTGCTGATGATCTACAGTAAGAGTTGGATAATGATGGTGCTGCTGATGATCTACAGTAAGAGTTGGGTAATGATGGTGTTGCTGACGATCTACAGTAAGAGTTGGGTAATGAGGATGGTGCTGCTGATGATCTACGGTAAGAGTTGGGGAATGAGGATGGTGCTGATGATGATCTACAGTAAGAGTTGGGTAATGATGGTGCTGCTGATGATCTACAGTAAGAGTTGGGTAATAAGGATGGTGCTGCTGATGATCTACAGTAAGAGTTGGGTAATGATGGTGCTGCTGATGATCTACGGTAAGAGTTGGGCAATGATGGTGCTGCTGATGATCTACGGTAAGAGTTGGGGAATGAGGATGGTGCTGATGATGATCTACAGTAAGAGTTGGGTAATGATGGTGCTGCTGATGATCTACGGTAAGAGCTGGGTAATGAGGATGGTGCTGCTGATGATCTACGGTAAGAGTTGGGTAATGATGGTGCTGCTGATGATCTACGGTAAGAGTTGGGCAATGATGGTGCTGCTGATGATCTACGGTAAGAGTTGGGTAATGATGGTGCTGCTGATGATCTACGGTAAGAGTTGGGTAATGTGGATGGTGCTGCTGATGATCTACAGTAAGAGTTGGGTAATAAGGATGGTGCTGCTGATGATCTACAGTAAGAGCTGGGTAATGATGGTGCTGCTGATGATCTACGGTAAGAGCTGGGTAATGTGGATGGTGCTGCTGATGATCTACAGTAAGAGCTGGGTAATGAGGATGGTGCTGATGATGATCTACAGTAAGAGCTGGGTAATGAGGATGGTGCTGATGATGATCTACGGTAAGAGTTGGGTAATGATGGTGCTGCTGATGATCTACGGTAAGAGTTGGGTAATGAGGATGGTGCTGATGATGATCTACAGTAAGAGCTGGGTAATGAGGATGGTGCTGATGATGATCTACGGTAAGAGCTGGGTAATGAGGATGGTAAGGCTGATGATCTACAGTAAGAGTTGGGTAATGATGGTGCTGCTGATGATCTACGGTAAGAGCTGGGTAATGATGGTGCTGCTGATGATCTACGGTAAGAGTTGGGTAATGATGGTGCTGCTGATGATCTACGGTAAGAGCTGGGTAATGAGGATGGTGCTGCTGATGATCTACGGTAAGAGTTGGGCAATGATGGTGCTGCTGATGATCTACGGTAAGAGTTGGGTAATGAGGATGGTGCTGCTGATGATCTACGGTAAGAGTTGGGTAATGATGGTGCTGCTGATGATCTACGGTAAGAGCTGGGTAATGAGGATGGTGCTGCTGATGATCTACGGTAAGAGTTGGGTAATGATGGTGCTGCTGATGATCTACGGTAAGAGTTGGGTAATGATGGTGCTGCTGATGATCTACGGTAAGAGTTGGGTAATGAGGATGGTACGGCTGATGATCTACGGTAAGAGTTGGGTAATGATGGTGCTGCTGATGATCTACGGTAAGAGTTGGGTAATGAGGATGGTGCTGCTGATGATCTACAGTAAGAGTTGGGTAATGTGGATGGTGCTGCTGATGATCTACGGTAAGAGCTGGGTAATGAGGATGGTGCTGCTGATGATCTACGGTAAGAGTTGGGTAATGATGGTGCTGCTGATGATCTACGGTAAGAGCTGGGTAATGAGGATGGTGCTGCTGATGATCTACAGTAAGAGTTGGGCAATGATGGTGCTGCTGATGATCTACAGTAAGAGTTGGGTAATAAGGATGGTGCTGCTGATGATCTACAGTAAGAGTTGGGCAATGATGGTGTTGCTGATGATCTACAGTAAGAGTTGGGTAATGAGGATGGTGCTGCTGATGATCTACGGTAAGAGTTGGATGAGAATGGTGCTGCTGATGATCTACGGTAAGAGTTGGGTGAGGATGGTGCTGCTGATGATCTACAGTAAGAGTTGGGTAATGATGGTGCTGCTGATGATCTACGGTAAGAGTTGGGTAATGAGGATGGTGCTGCTGATGATCTACGGTAAGAGTTGGGCAATGAAGATGGTGCTGCTGATGATCTACGGTAAGAGTTGGGTAATGAGGATGGTGCTGCTGATGATCTACGGTAAGAGTTGGGTAATGAGGATGGTGCTGCTGATGATCGACAATAAGCGCTGGGGAACGACAATTGGCGCTTCCTCGGTGTCCAACTGGCCCGGTGACTAGCCGGGAGAGGCAGAACCGCATCGCAGATTTCCACGGCGCGACCAAGTCCGTCCCGTCGGGAGGCTGCCCTCGCCAAGTCAAAATCCACATCGCATTGCTTCAATCGCCGGTGCGCATTCCTACTGCTACTACTTCGTTCATTTGATGGTGATATCTAAAGCAGTTTAAACATATACACACATATATAAAAAATCAGATACATTGTTTAAAATAGTACGTAACGAATTGCAACGTCTAACCGGTCTTGGGCTCGTAAATCTAAGAGGTTGAATAAATAAGCTCACACCGAGCAATAAAAATGTGGAGCACACCGCACGAACCAAAGGACTCTTCCCGTAGCAACGTGAAATAAAACAAAGCTACAATAAACACGTATACCCAACATTCGAAGCAAGGCTTCAAGCATCTGGAAAATATCGCCAAAAAATGTGATTACCCCTCCTCCTGAATTGGATTTTGCAAAACCACTAATAATTTACGATTACATATGAATGCAAATAGTATTCTAAATGCGAGTAACCGTAGGCCATACAACTGTTCATACAACACCATATATACGCATCGTATTGGCAACGATTGCAAACTAATTTAAAACTTTTACAGCTGTTTACCAACAAAACACACAAACATTTATCCTTGACACATTTCACACATTCGTTGGCTCCACTGCAAACATACTGCGTATTTTCAAACTTGCAACATATCTTTCCCACAGCCAGGAAGAGCATTTTAAAACAGCTGCACAGACAACCGTGAACATATAAGGCAAAAGGCCGGGCAGAAATATGCAAATGGTATTTGCTGCAAAGCTCTAAAAGTGAAACCTATGAATTTTTTCGTTTGCAATTTAACTTAATAAACAAAAAAAATCCTCCCACGGGGAAGCTTTAAGCCGGCCAAAGTGCATTGCGTGTTCAGCCACAACGCCAGCGTCGATTAACATCTGCGCCCTTTGCTGAAAAGGCTGACACACCGGCGGTGCACGTGGGCGCAAATACGATTGTCAGGATGTGGGAGCGAGCGGATGCGGACAGAAGTCAGCAGCGTCCCTTTAAGAGCCGCCTGGAAGAAAAAGAGGCCAATCGAGCGAGCCAAGCCGGAGCAACGAGCGGGCAGCAGGAGGAGGAGACAATTCATTGGGGAAAGTGCAGCAAATGTAGAGAGAGGGGGTGTTGCAACCTTACCCACGACCCACAAACAAATGGAACTTTGCTATCAGTAGCAGACACTTGCCACGTGGTGCGCGCAAGTAACACACATCAGGCCGGTTTTTAGAGATGAGCAGAGGTAAAAACTCTAGATTTGAAGCTTTCGTGACTGCAAGGATTCATACTCTTGGTTTTTTTCGGTAAAGTCACGTAGGTAAAATAATAATAATAATAAAATAATAATCTATGAAAAATAACTAAATTCAATCACGACGTTTCGGAGGCAACGCAAGTCTCCGTCTTCATATGGGACCGTCACAGCTAAATTTACTGTTATCAAGTAAAGAGAAATCCATTTCTCTTTACTTGATACAGTAAATTTAGCTTTAGCGGTCCCACCTGAAGACGGAGACTTGTGTTGCCTCCGAAACGTCGTGATTTAATTTAGTAATTTTTCATTCATTATTATTTCATTATTATTTTCCTACGTGACTTTACCGAAAAAACCTAAGAGCAAGAGGTAAAAACGTTAACTCTGGAGTGGTTCCATTCTTTTGCGGGAATGATGACCCACAGCCATGGAGGATGAAATGCAAGTGCCTTACCCTTGCATGAAGTGGATATGTCTAACCTTAACCTCGTGTAGCAGTGCACTGTGGACCATGCAAATGTGTGTAGTAAGGGGGGGGGGATTCCTCGCCGCTTCTACTTTAGCCACGGGCTTAATTATCTGATTAAGAGACCTCGACGTTTTTTATTTAAAATATGCATTTTGCACACAGTGTTGATGTACGGTGCTTTTTCTGCAATATTTTGCTGTCTTTTCTTGGATTTTCTGTTTGCACATGTTTTCTTGTTCATGTTTTTGTTTTCTGTTTGTTGCGGTTGCACCCGATTCAAGAGCTGAATGGCTCACAGGGCTATACCTAATAAATGAACTTGAAATGAACTTGAACTAAACTTACTAAAGCACCAAAATAGTATCCTTTCGTACATATTTATGTAAAAAAACATTTTTGGGGACATTTAAAAAAAATAATTTGGTGGATATCTCAAACCACGTCAAAATCTCAAAACCCGCCCCCGGTACTCCTACGCTCGGGTTACATGGACTGATGACGGACGTCCAAGTGCATTACAATGGGGTGCATCCACTCAGCTGAGCATCCTTGCCGCATCACCCTGCACGTCAAAGTCTGGAACACACCACAACACTGCCCACGTGCTTCCCTGAAGGAGTGACAGGTACAGGACAGGTAAAACCCCCAAATCCTTACCCCTCCCCGAGACGCACAGACAGAAGTAGCCGGGCGGGCGTGTAAAAAACCGGGACGCAAACCTGGTTAGCGCTGGAGGATGTGACGAAGGGTAGGTTGCTGTTGGGCGAAGCCGTGGCTGACACTGGGCTCCCCGCGGGGCCGGGAATCATGGGGACTTTGGGGGGGTTGGAGGCGCGAGGGAAGGCAAATGGGTGAAGGGGACAGGGTGGGAGTGATGGGCGGGCGGGAGAGGTTCAGGGCGAGTAGTGGGGCCGTGCGCGTGGTGTTGTGGCGGCCGGAGGGGGCGGTAGGCGGGCAGGCGGGCGGGCAGGCGGGCGGGCGGGCGGGCAGGCGGGCAGGCGGGCAGGCGGGCGGGCAGGCGTGGCAGAGCGTCAAAGCCATGTTGCCGGTTGGGCACGCGCACGACCCACACCGCACCAGACGTACCGGGGAGGAGGGTGGGGGGATTACAAACCAAATCATTAACCAAAATGAATCAAAATAATATTAGAAAAAAAGCAGCAAAAATGTTACGGGGAAAAAAAACGGGAAACAAAACTAGGACGTGAGAAATATAAAACCAACCAAAGAAAACTGTCACAATTGGATAAAGCTCATTGTGCGGTGTGGTGGAGGGTTATGGGTAATGAATGTGGTGACAATGAGCAGACTGGAAGTCCGTTTTTTTTATACAATCATTATGCATTGAAATTAGACGTCTCGTTTGTTCATTATATAACGTTACGATTACAACCACTGACATGTTTAGGGCCAGATTCGAAACGTACATTGTGTTCCACACACCAATGTGACATTCAAGTGAATGAACACGACCACATTCACTTTTTAAAACACGGTGCTTGAGGTCAACAAGCAATTATCTACCGTGTAGATATCCACGGTCATTGTGCCACCGTGCATGTGTCCCTCTTCGTGGATGTGGTTTAAGCATTACATTTAAAAAAGGTTGCCCATTCAGGATATATACGCATAGGCGAGCACAAAAAAAAAAAGTTGGATTAATTTAAAAAATATTCTTAGAGTGGAAAACTATTTACGTTTAAGTTGCGCCGTAAACATTCCTTCGGCCAAATTTCGTAAATCTTTCATTTCGCAAGGCATCTGTGTCGGTATCAATACCGACATCGACCTAGAATCGTTCAATATCACTTGGACTAAATGTATCAATATTGTCAACTCGGGTTACTGTGCAATTTGAAATACAGTACACAACCTGGTATTGCGGCATTCTAAAACTAAGGGTTGCTTTTAGATTTCCACGAAGCGATGGCGTTGCTTGCAATATACTTTTGTTTCGGTTTAAAGCTTTCGTGACTGCAGGGATTCATCTTCTTGGTTCTTTCGGTAAAGTCACGTAGAAGGGAAATTTTAAAAATTATAAAAATAAAACATATTAAACTAATGAGAATTATTTTATAACGTTTCATTTTTATTATTTTATTATTTCCCTTCTACGTGACTTTACCGAAAGAACCAAGAAGATGTACTTTTGTCTCTTAAAAGGACACCTGGGTCCCACGTGACCATTGCATGACTCGCACAAACTCGGCCAATGTCAACATCGTTGGTCCAGTTCAAGAGGTCATCACAGGCTGCAGAAAGCGAATGATTGACTCGATGGCCAGGGTTTACACTACACTGGAATGTATGATAACAACTGTTCTTTCCACACTGCCCTGAGCCTCAGCTCCAAGTGAGAAAAGGGACCGTTCGTACACGACCGGCAAGAATCCCGACAGCCTTTGATTCAACTTTAGACAGCGGCTGACAAAAAACAACAGCTTTAAATTCCAAACACAATCCCTACATAATCTGCATGAGTAATAACGGAATAAAACGTCTGGTGAGGGGAGTGCTGATGCGATTTCAAAACTGCGTAACTAAGCAAAGTGACCTCAGTAATGGGAAAACAGTTATGAACGCTTGTTCGAGTGAGACAGCTGCATTCACTGTTAATTTGGGACCTATACTGGCGACAAAAAAGATCTGCCTTGACAGCCCATGCCTAGAGTTAGCGGTCCCTCTGACAGCAGAAAGGACGCCGTTATCCAATTACAAAAGCAGACAGAGCGCTCATTAATGCAGGCACGTGCCACCTCCCCCCCACCAACAAGAACGACAATGCACTGCTCTCATTTTAATTGAGACGCGAGGCTGTGGCAAGTAGAGAATAACATTCCAGTGTGACGTGGACCCGCATATTTGTACAGCTGCTGATGCATACGGTACCAGAGTTGTAGCCTTGTGACTATTTTCTCAGGTTCAAGACGCAAACAGGAGGGGGCACCCTAGGCTAACGTATTTTTCCACGGTACTGTACTACGCACGGTCGCGCACCCGCCAGACTTGTGGTTACCGCAATGTCATTTCAGCCAGCCTTTTCGTTTCGTTTTGTATAGGGTACATGTGCTATTGAGCCGTGCTACCCAGCAGCGGACGTTCCACATTCGCAAAAAAAAAATATTTCCTGTGTATTCCCGTACGCCTAGACCAAGGGCTGGCAATCAAAATAACAAGGGGCATTTTTTTCGAATTTGGTAAAAAAAAAAATCAATCTTTCAAGAGCCGCGCAATGCATGTGAATATCAGACGGTTGTCCCAATATATAACGTCACGAAGCAGCCCTCAAAGGAGTCACACGCAGCTCCGGAGCCACAGGTCGCCAACCTCTGGCCCTAGACGGTTAAGCAAGTGAGACACAATCGCACGTTGGGGTGGTGTCCGTGTCATTGTCTGGCGGAGTTTGTGCGCGTGGCGCTGCCACGTAGCGGGAGAGCGGCCTGCGCTTCCGCTCACGAGTGCCCACCCCATGCCTGTCTGCCTGTCTGCCCGCCCACAAACCCGCCAACCCACCGACCTGCCCGCCTGCCCGCCCCTCTCACTCCTCGGCCTTCTGAGCACCGGCAAGATCACCCTTAATATCGCGATGTGGCCGAGCGTTTGAGACGTAACAGCGACTGAGCTGGCTAGATATTTATCTTCTAATCCTGGTGGGCGCCTCTGTTTGAACGGGGCTCTCATCAAGTTCAGCAAGTCGATGGTCTCTCAACCCCAGTCATCGATAAATGCGTAAAAAAAGTCGTAATGTTACATTTGGTTCCCCGCTTAATTTGGGTATAAGTCCACCTCTGAAAATGTAAATATATATATCAATTTGCCCGCCTTGCGAAGAACACACTTCTCATGTGGTAGTACGGGTGGGTGGGAAGGCCGTTCTCTGACATCATGGGTTGCACTGAACTCTGAGTGATCCAAATGGATGCCTGGTCTCGTGACGCGACGCTGGTAGCACAATCTGGGAGAAATTGGGGAAAAGTTAGTCGCAATATCGCCCCAGGTGCGTTTGTGTGGTGTGGTGCCATGTACTCAAATCTGAGCCGCCAATACACTTTGGAATGATACTTTTTCAAGATGAGAGCACACATTTGGCGAGAACGACAGTTATAAAATGCACTGCAAATAGACCGTGGTGAAACATGTTCTTTTAATCCAAATTTTGATTGTTTATGTGCGAGGGAGGCATTAAAGTTGTATAATTATCACACGTTTAATTCACGTTGCGAATAACTGAAAATTGCAGTTACTGTATTTTTGCATTACTTCGTTGGTTCCACTTAACACTATTGGTAAAATGTATATTTGTATTCATTTGTGAACTAGCTTCAATTCGCCAGCATTAAGCATAGCTACTTTGATGGTAGCTTGTAACTTCCAACTGATCATATCAAATTTGCTCCTACGTCTGGTTTGCCAATCAAATGGGGATACGAGCAGGCTTTGGTCTCAAAATCCCTTCCGTACATACGGACGCCCAGGGCCACTCACGATGATTTGTGGAACCAAGCACATGCAAGGCAGCAGCAGCAAGGGATTCCCAACGCAGCAGGAGCATCTGCACCCATACAGGGCATTGCCAAAACTCTGAACGTACATTTAAGACACTTATAAAGATGTGGGTGCCATTTAGTATAATCATCAAGCGGCTATTTTTTTTTTGCTCAGGCTCAAAAGTACCAACCGACTAAGACTGTAATGGATGAATAATCTGTCCGCCTTTCTTGATAAGGGAGAAATGCTTGCAAAATATCGCGGTTGTGGGATGTTACCCCTGGACAAAATAACCTCTTCATACACGGTGATGGTGCAATTCGGCTTTAAGTCATGTTTTCAACAACTCCTGATAATACAATAGAATCCCGCAAATGCATCATTCGGATGGTTCAGAAGTTGACTGTGAGGTTGCTACATTTTGTTGAATGGTGCGTGGAACTGTCGCTGTAGTCGGCTGAATAAATGCCAAATTCAGAATCTTTATTCATCCTCAAGAAATCCGATGGAGCTATGAAGATCTTTGTCACGTACATCGAGCAGACAACGCGACGCTCCTGCCTCTTAACGCCGCTTGGCACTAGCGCCTCTAAAGACTGCGCTTAGCAAACTCGCAACGTATTGCGTGCATCGAGCACTCAGTCGCAGCGCACTGCCAGAGACACATTCGCGGCAATGCCGAAACACAAAAAAGCCGACACGGGTTTGGTCGATGCACTTCAAGCCAGCAACCAATCGCAACCGTTAGCACCCACAGGTTCACCAAAGTCAATCAAACGTTGCCGGTGTATAAATCTTTAATGCGAACAAAATGGAAAATGTAAAGATCTAAAGGGGCATTACGTTAGATGATGGCTTTAGCACGAGCGGAAAATCAATTGGACCTTTTTGTTGCCTTTTAAAAATATTTTTTCCCACCCCCCGCCTCGTATGGTAGGCATTCTACCGTGGCCTTCTTTGGTTAAAATCTGAAAATCAATAAGCGCCGCATACTAGTTGCATCAGCGGACGTCCCCTCCCTCGGAATTAACAGAGCGTGCCCCTCGCACCTCAATAACACTGAAACAAGTCCATGCAGCGCTTAAAAAAACACCCACACAACCCGCCAACAGCCCCCGCCCCTCTCCTTTCCTCCCCATCCCGAACAAATGACACATTCCACAAAACCGATTCCAGACTCGCACATTTCCTACTAAGGGCTGCTGCGTGCTTCTGCATGGGTGACTATTGCAGGCCGACCGCCTCAACCAGCGGCCGAGCGTGATTTGGCGCCGAGGGCTCTGGTGAAAGTAAACGAAATGGCAAAGCCCCCCCCTCCCCCCAGTCTGTAGCCCCAAAGTCTCTCCCGGTCTATGGCCCCCGGCGTGGTTGCAGCACAAGCACGCTCGATAGCTACACCACTGGCCTCAACCTCAACACTAACAGGAGGCCGTCTCCGTCTGCCGCATACTCGCCGCGACCACCTCTGGACCCCGTAACGAACTGCGAACCCCGCCCAAATGGAGTCGCCCATGCACCATGAACGCACGGGAATCACAGATTTGGGATTGAAATGCCGCCGGGGTTGGGGGAGGAGTGGGCAGGTGGGGGGTGCAGGGTGCGGGGGTGAGGAGACACCGACTCGACCGTAACTCAGCAGAAAAGGAGATCGCCGAACATACCCAGGCTTGTGGTGGGCGGCATGCACAGCACGGTGCCTGACAGGACGCATGCAGCATACCCAAGGTGGAGGCGGGAGGGGATCGTTAGGAAGAAACGGGGGGGAGGAGAATCAATAGGTCCACATTAGGCTTAATCAGATGCCAATTTCCAGACCAGATGGTTGCCTGTTGCTTCCCGAGGTGCACACAGCGTATTTCATTAAAACGTTACACTGCCGGAATGTTGTTTTAAATTTGACGATTGCCTTCGGGGTTTTTTGTTTTGTTTAACACACACGATACATTTACTTTGTTTTTGTCAAGTTTAGCGATACTTTGTACTTCATATAACACATCACAAAACTTCAGTTTTAACGTGTGCGAGTTGTGCCGATGCGACCGTTGCGGCGTGTGTGCGCGCGGTGGCAGCGTGCGTGACTACATGCTCGCAAACGCGGCCCATTGATCGAAGAAACAAAATACAAATTTTAAACAAAAAAATGATAATATCCGGAACAAACACAGAAACGAACGGTTAAACCACGTTACGATCGCTCGTACAAGGAAAACGGGCTGAGAATCGAAAGAGATTTTTGATCTCGGGAAAATTTGAGCGGCCACAGAGATCCTCCCTATACTTGGCACTCCAATCGTGTTGTTGTATTGTTTGTTGCTGTAACTTTCTGACCCACCCCTACTGGACATCCGTGATGTGTTTAGTTTGCCGTTCTTCCCCTGTACACCTCTGATTAGCACGGTACGAAAGAAGTTCAGCATGCAAAAAGAACTTCAAATCTCATGGGATTTCTCCGGGAAAAATACAAATTCTGATGCTGATGTTGAGCAGAACTAAAATCCGGACGTGCTCCAAATTGCTCCGTGTGGTGGACTACGGGTTCCTCGGGCCTGAGAGCAGGCAAACAATCATCGGCGACCCTCCCGGGCAAGCGATCGATACTAACAAGGTGACTGGATCGCCCCCCCTTCTCTCCCTCCCCCCGCCCCTTTTTGTTCCCAGGGTCACATCATCCGCAAGAGGCAGCCTTCGGGTGCAGAAGTCGCACACGGGAGGAGGAATGTCTGGTTGGTGCAGTCAACAGGATACGGGGGGGGGGGGGGGGGGGGAGGGACGACTTTACAGTGCCGAGCAACCGAGGGTGCCAGTGGGGATGTACCAGTAGTTAGGGCAGGAGGGACAGATTGGCTGTGAAAGACGACGGTGGGTGCAGAGTGAGAAAAGACGGTTAATTGTATTTATGTGGTTACACGTAAATAGGTAAAGCAGCAGATGTCAATAGGAATCAATTGTGCCGGAAAGAAAAACATTGGTGGGGGAGTTCAAGACTTATTTATTCACCACCACGTACATTCATCTTGTAAAACGGCCCGTTTAATATTTTTTTTACGTCAATTCGTATTCGTATCGTTTTGAACGTCACTCTCCACTGCAAACGACCAAAATATAAATTCTTTCTAGAGCTCAACTTTTTTTTTCAATTCCAAATTCAGGCGTTCCTCGCTTGTTGACGTGAACCTACGGACGACGAGCCGTTGTCACTCTAGTCCACTGCCGTGGGACTCGCGTCGGGAACCCTCCAGCGGGCGACGCTGCGGGCATTAGCGAGGGTGACGGGGGGAAGGCGCGTCTCAACGACGGGCCCCTCGATGGCGCACGGTTCAGCGAGCGCATGCCGCGTTGGGACCACGCCGACGATTCGCGACGTCCAGAATGCCACACGGCCGGCCGAACTTAGAGTCGTTCGTCCGCTGAATGATAGCGATCGCTCGATATACCCTGGGCTGGCTAAAGCTTTATTGTTGTGGGACGTTAATAATGCTGGAAGAGAATCCCTGGAGTCTATTGGGGAAACCAAGCAAAACCAGCATTGCATTGTTCACGCTTTGTCCCATTGCTTGCGCTTGTGAAAAGCCATGGAAACTTGAGTTTTATAAAAGAAAGCTTGGCACTGTCCAAGATTTTATAGGTGGTGTTTTTGACGTTAAATAAATGGTTTTGAGAAAGGAATATGCGGAAAATAAGGCGCATAGCTGACCATTATAATCCGAGGGCATAATCGGTAAGTAGAGGGATGGGTTAATGGCTGTGGGTGGGGAAACAGCAGTTGGCTGGCACAATAGGCACTGCTACGTTCCTATTCACAGTCAAGTCTGCTGTAGACTCCGAGTGGCATTTCATCAATTACAGGGCACATTGGACGTTTCCAATTCAGTACAACGTACGTTCCCAGTTGCAGTTTAATCATTTACTCTATTATACGGCACGCCAACCTCAGTTCCGAATTACGCCAATAAAGTAGTCGTATGAAATAAAATTGACACGAATAAAAAAGAACTACAATAAATAAACAAAACAATGTGTGTGAGCGGTCATGAATGCAAAGCTCATGGTGTCGTGAATTCAAACGAGGGTTTTGCCCCGCAGTCGAAGCGCAGCGAGAGAAGTAGTGTAGGGAGGGGGTGGGGCTCGCAAGCGACATCGGGAGGCAGCCGCGGCAATTAAAAGGACAGCTTCAGGGATGCGCAGGCGAGTCGATTAGTAACGAGCAGAAGCGCGTGAGACGATCGCTCGTCTCCCCCGTGTCACCCCCGCGATCTCGCCGTGCCCCTCACCTTGAGACAGTCGTCCATACGTCCTCCCCATCATATGTGCATATTCGTGCCACTGACTTGGGTCTGCATACCACGTACCACGCATACTATTAGGCTCGCCACGAGTTATTTTAATATTCGTGAAGCTGTCCCCTTAATGGCTGCGATTGCCGCAAAAACAACAACACAACGTCGCAATGAATGGGGGTGCTGTGAGTGGTGCATGCATCATTTAACAGAGCACAGAGGACCTGCCTGGACAATCGTGCATGTGTGTGTGCGAGCTGTAGGGGTAACGATGCAGAGTTTCATAGATTGATATCGGTTATTAAGCTCACGACGATGCATGCATCAAATCGCGTGTGCGAGGACCGGTGGATTTTCACTTTGTGTACATGTATGTTGTAGTGGGTTCACTTGACCTCTGCAGCCACGAGGGCAAGGGTCGACAGACCTGCAGCTCCGGAGCCGTGCAATCACGAGCCAATTACGCAGCGCCGTTTTCTTTACAGGGGGCGGCCTTTGCTCTCTGCGGCATAGCTCGAGCTAGATTTAAAAGACTAAAGGAGCGCCAGGCCGGGTGCTGCGTTCTCTTGCATTGGGCATGCAGAGACCCACACGAAGCGACCGAAAAGTAACTGTTAAACGGTCCCGCTTTTGAAAATGCACCTTTTATTCCTATTAGTGCTACGTTTGTGTGCCCAGGCAAGCCTAACCGAGTCTTGAGACTCGTTTGCAGGAGCGTCCGATTAAGTTTTTGCAATCGGAAGTGAAAATTACAATATTTCCCCATTAAGTAATTTCCAAGTAATTTGTTTGAAATTTGGCAAATCTGACGCTGGCTCACAACTGTTGGCTCCTTCGAAATGACGTCATGGGATCTCTTTAACATCCACTGTCTTCTTCTTTCATATGGCAGTGTGAAAAGCAACAGTTTTAAGGATGGTCAAAAATGAATGCAAAAGTTCGTCATCCAGTCCAATGATGTGGTTGATGCAGTGTGGATTTCAGCGATACCGCCAGGATGTGCATGGATGGAGCATTCATGGGCGACGTGCTTGATTGGTTTGGACTTCTCCACAGTCGCAGTTGGGCGATTCTTTGATCTTCTATTTATGAAACGTGCACGCGCATCTGCCGTGTCGTGTTCGAACGCGGTTCAGCGTGGTCCATAGTCGTCGTGGAATACAGAATCCACGGTACTTCCACCGTCGGATCGTGAACGATGTTTTTGTTTGCCACGTCCGTAGCCGCCCATGATTCAGACCACAGAGTGGAGGTGTCTTTATTGTCGACTGCTAGGGCGCAGGGCGCGTATCCAGGACGGTCTCCTGGATTTTAGCCTTGGGCGGCATGGGGGTTCCTTTAGATCTTGATGGAGCGGCAGTGAAGTTGTTCATTATCTTGTTGTTGTACTCCCGTGTCGTCGCGTCGGATGTTGGCCACGGGAGTGGAGTCGACTTTAGGGAACCGCTGACGATACGAAGCGCGTCGTTAATTTCGGCGTCGACAAGGAACGATGCCTGTGGAATGGATGTCAGTGAAGAATGTGGCTAGCCATTTTCTCGCTCTTGCTCTCGAGTTCTTGATGAATTCTGGATAAATATCGTCAAGACCCGAGGCTTTCCCGCATTTCAACTGGGCAATACCGGCATCTACTTCCTTCACCGAGAACGGACGTGAGAATTCAGAGGTTTCTTGGCAGTTACGTAGCGTGCAATAAAGTTACTCGTAGACTTGCCGTGTTGTTTTTGCCGATCGAAGTTCGTGAATTGTTGATAAGTTGCCGATCAATCTCGTCAGGGCTGACTCACGGAGGTTTATAGACTGCGAAGCAGGCGCACGCTATTACATGGTTAATGTGGCCTGTTGGACTCGAACCACAACACCTCTGCAAGGCGCGGTAAATGCCCGACCACTGTTCATGAATGAGAAAAGGCTCTGTGCGCGAAGGTGAAACTTTCGTTACAGACCTCCGCAACGATGCGCTGCTTCTACCACCGCTCAACCCGCTGCGTCCGCGCGCTATCGCTGTGCGCGCTATCGCTGTGCGCGCTATCGCTGTGCGCGCTATCGCTGTGCGCGCTATCGCTGTGCGCGCTATCGCTGTGCGCGCTATCGCTGTGCGCGCTATCGCTGTGCGCGCTATCGCTGTGCGCGCTATCGCTGTGCGCGCTATCGCTGTGCGCGCTAGCGCGCTATCGCTGTGCGCGCTAGCGCGCTATCGCTGTGCGCGCTAGCGCGCTATCGCTGTGCGCGCTAACGCGCTATCGCTGTGCGCGCTAACGCGCTATCGCTGTGCGCGCTAACGCGCTATCGCTGTGCGCGCTAACGCGCTATCGCTGTGCGCGCTAACGCGCTATCGCTGTGCGCGCTAACGCGCTATCGCTGTGCGCGCTAACGCGCTATCGCTGTGCGCGCTAACGCGCTATCGCTGTGCGCGCTAACGCGCTATCGCTGTGCGCGCTAACGCGCTATCGCTGTGCGCGCTATCGCTGTGCGCGCTAACGCGCTATCGCTGTGCGCGCTAACGCGCTATCGCTGTGCGCGCTAACGCGCTATCGCTGTGCGCGCTAACGCGCTATCGCTGTGCGCGCTATCACTGTGCGCGCTCGACGAGCTCACCAACACGTGCCACGGCGACGAGCTCAAGCACCGACACGTCGATAGCGAATGGTGCACGCGCAATTCAATACATCGACTCCCTGCAAAAGGTCTGACCTTCCCCAGGGTCTTTTAATTTGCCACTTGGACCATCCCGAGGGTCTTTTAATTTGGCACTTTCACCTTCGCCGGCCAATTTTAAAGCAAAAAGGTGCGCACTTTGCGAAGCGGGCTAATTGAAAGGTTACTTCTGGTCACTTCCACCCCCCTCGTGCGGAGGTGGCGCACAGACAAAGGCTCCTCTGGGTTTATCCGGGTCACCGTGAACAGACGCATTCGATGCTACTGGCTTCCAGACCTTCAGCCTCCACAAGTCCCCGACGTGGCGCGTGCGTCCATTCAAGCCAACGGGAGGGGCCACTCCAAACAGCGGGCAGCTCGATTTGCGTTGGAATGGAGGCTGGAGTCGGGAGAAGTGGAAATGGCGGACCGCGGAGGGACATGGCGACGACTGGGGCTGAGAATAGGGTCCGCGTTAATGTGTCCTGCTTGCCAACCATTTTAATGCCGGCACCCGGCTGTGCCATGAATTATCACGATAACGTAGGAGGCGGGGAAGGGGGGGGGGGGTCAAGATTCTCTTCGTTTAAAAATAATTCGTTTGTTAAGCTTGTTGCAGCTCGTTAAGGTTGTTGGTCGTTTTTTTCCATGTCATTTACACATTTTTGCTCTCTTCATTGGCCGGAACCTATCATTATCACGTCTTATGCAAAACCAGTAAATACATCAATCGATGCGGGCAACGTGCAAACGTCGGAATCGACTTAAATCGCTGACGTGTCGTCGTCGCCGTTGCATGTCCATGGGTGCGGCAATCTGAGCAGGCGAGCAGCGCTACGTCGAGACTCAACTCCAGCTCCCATCGCCGGGCTGGTGCTGGTCACCCACCCCCCCACTCATGTGCCGTGCCGGCCTTCACAGGTGCTCGCTAACAGCACTTGCCCCAAGTCAGCTCAAGGCCATAGGGGCATCTTTGTCTTTGGGGGCGGGGGATGCGTGCGTACCAGGTGGGAGGAAGGTAGCCTGCTGCTGGAGTTGCATGCTGGCTAGGGCTTGCTGGTAGTGCAGGACGCTGGGGCTGAACATGGCCGTGGCCCCGTTGGCTTTGTCAAGTGCTGCTCTCTTTGGTAACGGAGCAAGGAATCCGGGGGGTAGCGCCTGCGGAAGGGGGGGGGGGGTAGGTTTGGGGGGGGGGGGTAGGTTTGGGGGGGGGGGGGGGGCGGGGAGTGCGGGGGTGGAGTGGGGAGACGCCCGGGGCGCATAGGATGAAAGGGAAAGAGAGGGGGAGAAATGAGAGACACAAACAACGAACAAGAAGCAGAGGAGTTACATGAATACTAAAACAAAGATACATTTTTGTTTCATGAATCGGGCTTCTTATTGTGATGTATGCCCACAAGCACGGCTGCCGTTCTGACCCCAGGACTCGTCAAGCCCGGATCTTGGCACAAAATAAAATACTAAGAATTATATTCATGTGGTTTACTTTTTTTATTACGCATGGAAACAAATTGGCTACGGTGCTAAATCCCAGAAAATGTTACCAAACTATTACATTAATATTTTATGGAGTCCATTTTTGAAATCAATTGGAACCAATGGGTCGTTTACATGGCCACTTGGTAGTGCATTCACCACGTTTTGCAGAGGTTTGTGGTTCGGTTATGGCGGGTAACCCTGGTTAATACCATGGGTTTAATAACCATAAAATACACGCCCTCTGCTTCATAGTGGACATTAAAGATCATGTGAAGTCATTCAAAGAAGAGCAGGCCATACAGTGCTGGCGAAGTCCTGGTCCCAATTTAATAAATTGAAAATGTACTCGCAAATGACTGAATTTCAAAATGCATAGCACTGATCACTGTGAAAACCTAGCAGGACCCTCGTGAAAAAGTGTCTTGAGAATCAGCGAGGATATCTTAGATAAACAAGCATATTCTCTATAAAGAAAAAAAATAAGCAACTGTGTGCCATCATACAATTGAAAGGAGACATAATTGCTTGGCAAAACATTCATCTCGTTTGTTTGCAACACTCACAATCGGAAAATTTTGGCATTGGTCTGCACACACACACACGCAGACATGCGCGCGCGCGCGCACTTCAAAACCTACACGAAAGGTTACACACACTTGCTGCGGATGCTGCCACGGCAAACAGCGGCGTGTTTTGAAAACGGCTTATTAGCAGACAGCTCATCTGCATTCATTCATTAAGTATTGATGTAAGGATTTCGCCGCAACTGCAAACACACAGGGATTCATAATGGAGCCGCCTCGGTCATCCCACAGCGAAACCGCAATCTATACTCTCAAAGGAAAAGGCATATTTGTCCAAAAACGCACACGGTTCATTAAGCCTTTTGAATTCTGCTGCTCATCTGGACAGCCACACACGTAATGGGCTAATAAAATGTATTTATTTTTTTACACGACATCCTAGCACTGTGTATTTTAGCGCATGTTGAAAAAGTCGCTCGCCTCGGCCAGCCCGATGATTCACATTTGTCAACAAATGACACGGGATGTTCTATTAAAAGCTACTACATGCAAAGTGAAAGACAAATGCGAGGCGACATATGGGGCACCAACCTAACCGTAACGCTGTATTTGAGGCTGTCTTGACACATTAACGACAGAATATGGCACGCGTGTCTTGGTGTTAAAGGTTACGTTGAAAAATGTTAGTTGTGCGAGTATGTATGTTGAACTTCTTTCGCGCACCGTATGTAACCAACCGTACCAAACGAGTCTTGTGCGAGTTAAATTTCGATTTAAAGCTTTCGTGACTGCAGGGATTCATCTTCTTGGTTCTTTCGGTAAAGGCACATAGAAGGGAAGTAATGAAATAATAAAAATAAAACATAATAAAATAATTCTAAAATAATAATCATCCAGACGCTGTCGCCTCGACAGACCTGGGTTTCACCTGAGGACGGCTGCTTGCGTTGTGGCCGAAACGTCGTGAGAATTATTTTATTATGTTTTATTTTTATTATTTTATTACACTATTTACACTTAACTTTCCATCAAATCACGAGTAAATTGTACAAAATATGCGACGTATTTCACAACTATCATGGCACGTCTATTAAAACAAATCCTACACCCTGACCATAATACATCTGAACGCAGCAGTTGCAGTTTCCATACAGGCCTTGGGGCTGCATCGCCGAGCGTATCTTTTGCGATGACTTCACACGGTGGGCTCTCACTCTTGGGCCAGGCCAATCGGAAGAGCGCGCTGCTAAACGTCCAGAGAACAGAAAAACCTTCCGCCACAAGACAACAATCTAGCCTCTTAAAACACTGCAATGTGCCATACTACGAGCCGATCCTCATCATCAGGGTCTGCATTGCGTAGGATTTAGCTTGAGATTGAGTACGTTGTCGTCCACCACGCGGCTTAAGAACTGGAAGTGAAATTTCATGTTTTCTGGCTTTGCTTAGGAATCGTTCACCGAAGTGGCACGTGCCGGGTGCGTCCCGCCCCGCAAGGCGGTACACGAACACCGTAACGTAACATGCGGTAGCCCTACGGCAAGACGGGTGCCCCGGTCATGCATCACTCATGCCAGGGTGACACGAGCTTCGACACTGTAAAAGCGTACGGCTAATCTGGGAAACTCAAATTTTCAAAGGGCCTGGAAAAGTCAAATTCCCGGGGCCTGCAGCAGCATGGCAGCTATCGACCGAGCGACTGCGAGGACCGACGCGACATCCCGATGCGAGGCGCGGTTCCCATTTATGCAGCCGCATGACGGTAATACAGCCAGAATTAAAGTTCGCTTACGCTCGGAAATACTAACTTCGTTATTAAATTCAATAAGTGGCAGGGAATCCACATGCAGAATTATTATCCACGTAGGATGCCTGGTTGCTGTTTAGCACCTCCTCACAGGGCAGCACTTTGTGTCACACCTTCTTATGAAATACCGCACGCACGCGCGCGCGCACGTGCGTGTAGAAAAATCAGTGAGCCTGAACCAAGTCACCATAACAACATTCACACCAGCAGCCGAAAAATTACTTCATGTCGTGCCTCCTAGAAAGTAAAATCCCTAGAACTAATGCTTATTCACACATCTGAACATTGTCCACCTAACCGCCGTGCAAAAATCCTGGCGCTGGAAATGGGAGTGCCATTCGGGTGGAGTGGGCCGTCGTAGTATGCTATTAGAACCAAAGAATAATTCCTGCAGTCACGAAAGCTCCAAAATTAAGATTGGGCCATGTTCGTCACAACGAGGTGGGCCATGTTCGTCACAACGTGGTGGGCCGTGCGCCCCAGCAAGAGGCTTCTCGCGCACTTCCCTCCACGGCCACGAGCCGGGCGCAGAAGCAGCGGAGCCTCCGCCAAAGTTTTGAGATTTAGCGCAAAAGTAGACGCAGGCTCAGCATTTCGCCTCTTGTCAGGGTTCATCAGAACCAATCAAACTTAGCCGTGGATACGCTCATAATGAAAACTGATGCTCGGAATGAGATTGGCAATTTAAGGCCCGAGCGTTTCCGTCATCAACGAGATTTTATTTGTATTAATTTTGCTCGTTTCCATTGTAAGTCATCTCGAGCCTGAAAGTGGGCGAGTAAATAAATGTTCTCCGAGCCGTTAATTAGCTCCCGTTTCGTCCTGCATGCTGCACAGGCACGCGGGGTTTATGAGACGGACAAAACGCAACGACAGGGACTTGCAGTGGCGCAAGCACACGGCTCCATTAACAAATATCCCTCCTCCGCAGGAACCTGCGGCAACGCCTTATCGGAAGCTCACTTGTACACTCGCTCTCTCGATCGTTCGGGGGGAGCTAGCGGTGGGGGGGGGAGCTAGCAGAGAGGGGCAGCGTACTGCTGCCCAGGTGGAGCACGCAAAGCATCTAAGAACACGGCGGGGGGGGGGGGTAGGCTCCTGCCACCTACGAGCAAAGCGGAGCACAGAGGAGGCATCCCGCGTTTCTTCCTGTTTTGAAGCCGTCGCTTAGAACTGACAAGGGGAGGTGCTGGCACCAGGCATGCATTCATAACGCGATGCGTTTGGCAATTTTAACATAAAAAGCAACCCCCCCTCAATGTTGTCACTTTAACAAACACAGCACCTGGTTTAAATAAAGTTAAAAAAGCTTTCCCGCATTTAAAACAATTACCGATGACTAGGCACTTATGCACGTTGTATTTTTTTATATTCACATGTATGTCCGTGTGTATATATAGATCTGTTTAGTTTGTCTACAACTTCTAAGCAGCACAACTTACACTAATTATTAGTTAGTTATGATGTTGTTACTGTTACTTACGTAATATAAATATTCATGCTCGAGTGTGCCAGAAGGTCGCCAGGCGTGTTTAAACAAAAAAATAATTGACTTGAAAGAGGATGGATTTAGGCATAAACATTTTTTTTCAATTGAGCATTGCTATTAAAACACACAATTAATGTTAGCGCATTTACCATTTGGTCAGTGTGTAGTCTATCGCCCAAAATATTTCAACCTGCGCGCAACTGTACCGTGCATCACAACACATTTCCACTCACACTGGAGTTACGCGATTCATATTTGCCAGCGCGAGTTCATCATAAAAGTAATAAAAAAAGAAACAAAAATCGAACGCTGCATTTAATTAACATTTACATCTACGTCAGAATAAAATGAAACCAATGAATAATAGGTGCAGTCGTTCTGATCATGGCAGAGGCTCATCACAACTCGAGAGAAGCAAGCAATTCACTTTAGCTCAGCGGGTAAAACACAGCAGCGGAGTTATCCGTGTGACTCTGTTGCTCTTGGGCGAGAGCAAAGTGTCCACGGGACACACGACGATGCTTTGTGTTTCATTTCCTGGCGCTTGCAGAACGAGCGCAATTTCCGATTGCAAACACAACAAAAGCTCGCGAAATATATATAAAATAAAGATTCCCGTGGCTTCGTTCCCTTTTTTTGTTTACAGACGCTGTGAAGCCTCAAGCTTTGCAGTCAAAGCAACGCAAAGCTCCAGGTGCAATGTTTTAAAGGGAAAATTTGAAAATGACAAAAAGAATAGGGAGACCGAAAGACAATGCTTGCGAGAGCTGAGCACTTGGATTTGCCTCCAGTTGCGTTGAACCTCTGCGCCTCCCGAAACTTAAGCTAGGAAGCAAAGCTAGAAGGTGAAAGGTCAAAGTACCAGGTCAAAGGTGGCCTCGAGGGGTCGCTTGAGCGATTGGACAGCAGCCGACTGGGCCTTTAATTAGCAGGCAGCGAGCAATTGCAGCGATGGGCCAATGGGGAGGGGGGGGGGGGTTTCAAGCGCGTTAACACAAACAGCAAAGCAGAGGTGCATCACGGGATTGGGGTTGCATTGTGGGTAGGTGAGGAGAAAAAACAAGCACAAAACACGATTAAATGACATATAACAGCGATTATACTGCAATGCGATACCAAGCCGAGATAGCACAAAGCGCGCGTTCAAAGCATTTCTGCAAAGCGCATTCATTTGCATTCTTACGGAAATGACCACGTTCCATAGCATTATGTATGGCAATGCTTTTTAAAATCCACGTCACAAATATAAATATACATTTTAAAAATAAATCTCATTGTGACTTGTGATTAGGGAATTGAATGTGGTTAACAACAGCAAACAGTCACTAAAAAGCACCAGCTAGAATCTGTACAAAAAAAAGGAAAAGTGACAGGTTGATCCAGTGAAAGAGTAATTTGGAAACAAATTCAAGGCGAATATAATTATCCCAACATATGACTTATCGAGTGTGGTGTAGGTTAGTAAATGTGTACCAAATACTACTCTGGGAAAAGTACGAAACTACAACGCGCCATATTCCTTTCCGTGATTTTCTAAATTACACTTTAACAACCCGGCATGTGTAAAAGCATGCATGTGAAACGACCCTGCATAAATGGCAATTTAGATTTCTCCAATGAAACATTCACATTAACATGAATCTAAAGACTAAACTGCGACTGTTACAATGCAGACACCACACTCCCTGCGGAGGTAGGGGGTGCAAGGGGAGGGTGGTGGAAGGGAAGGGGTGGAAGGGGGGGGATGGTGGAAGGGAAGGGGTGGAAGGGGGGGGGAAAAGGGGGTCCAGCTCTTCAAACACTAAACATGCGTGCGTCACCGTCTACCCATGAGCGTGACGGAATGTCCTGTTGTTTCATGCCGGGCCGCCGCGACAAGACGAGATCGTAGCTTGAGCGGGGCGTGTGGTTTGTTGCCACTATGGTGGCGCCTGGACGATACCCACTGCGAGTGGCGTGGCTCTACACTCCGTAGGGAACTGCTACAAAAACCGAGAGAGTCGCTGTGACCGGGCACTGGCGGATTCTCATTCCTGTTTTGCTTCTGCTTTGAAAAGAAGTGGGGAAAAGCCACCACCGTATTTTTGCATCCAAGGTCTCGCCACACGTGAAGACGGGAGGGGGTATATTTGTACTTGTCCCAAAGATAGCGTGTCGCCTGGAAAACCCCAGCCCGTCCCGACGACCATCTGGTGGCAACAGCAGAGCAGTGGCGGAAATACGAAGCGAGGACAATAACGAGCAGAAAAGCGTTTCAGGGAGTAAAAACACAACAGGAAATCGCAGAATGCCTTGTGCCCCATTAGGCTCTGACGGTCCTTCCACACTGCCTCGCTGTCCTATTGCTGGCACCTACAATATAAAGGCCACACGACGCTCACCTCTTGAGCCAGTGGTCGCCGTATAGGTTGCGCTGAAGTGGCACAAGAAGGGCGCTATCATCTTCACAAGCAAAGCATGTCGGGACTTTCTGTTGTGCTCAAGACGTGTATAAAGCAAAGCCCCTTTGCAATGTTTATTATCATGACGTTTGTTTTCGAAAACTGGACCCCCCACTTTCCAGCCAATGAGTTTTTTCCTTCTCTTTCCCGTCAACTACAGGAAGTAGGAATTGAGTGGAATTATTCAAGAATTCTATTATAAAGCAGTCAAAGGTGCCCTTCTCCAAACACAGCAAAAATGAAATTGAAATACAGGCGAAGAGTATCCATCAACACTGAGGGGGGGGGGGGCTCTCTGCCAGGCAGGCTGGGTACGGCGTGGCTGGATATGTGGCCAGGTATGGCATAGCAAGGTAAGCAATTGGCAGCGAACTACGGGCAGTGGTGGGTTGGGGGGGGGGTTCTGTGAGAGTAGCCATAAACACTGGGGGGGCTCTGCCAAATGGGCTCCCGTGTCTGCAGGAACACGCGTGCCGACACCATTTCCGACACCGTAATGGGGTCACGTGATCCCTGTAGCAGCCACTAGTGGCCGCGACATGCGCTCCAAAAGCAAGAATGGACAAACGAGTTTTGAACTGCCAAGGATGGTGGCAATTGTTGGAATAGCCGTGGGCGGGGATAAAATCGTTACATCCCAAAACACGAGTGCACTCGCGCACACACACACAAACAGGACACATGTACGTGTCTTATATATGTGGGAATTCATAACACTTTCCCCTGGAAATTTCACCTGGTGGTACGTGCGACTTATCTCCACAATTTTTAGCGAGAAGTTCAAATCTCCCCGGGTATAATTTCCACGACCTCTTCTGCCACCCTTCGTGTATGCATACGCATTTTTTTTTGGAAACGGTGAGCTCATGTTTGGAGTGGGAGAGGAGGAAAGGCAGGGAGGTACAGGAAGTGTTGTAGGGAGGAGAGCCTTTTCTCCGTTATTTGACAAAACATAAGAGAAAGGCTGTGAAATAAATAAATTAGAAGCCACGTCTGCCAGACAGAATCATTTGTATTCTGTGGCTGGGGGGTAGTCTCAATGAAAAACCAAACTCTTGCATTTTAACCCAGTGTGAAAAATACTCCTCATACATTTTTTAATCCACTTGCCCGTGTAAATCGAGCGACTTCGGCTTCATAAGATGCATGCTTGAAAGTGTCTGAGTAAAATAAATAATCTTTCGAAAGCGTGAAAACACACAGCCAGACGAATTTTTTAAAATATACTCACATATAATTTCAGCATTGATAAAATGTAACAAAAATACATTTAAACTAAATATATATTTAAATTCAAACGTGAAATTCTAATTTTACCGAAAGTTACGTGTTTTTTATGGTTTAAATGTGTCATTTATTTAGACATGGCGGGAGCAGTGGTGAAGTGGTTCACGCACTGCGCTTTAACCCCAGATGCCGGACATCAGTGGCGGCGAGTAATGCCGAAATGGTTCTGGGCATTCCCTTCACCAACCAGCGTGGTGAAGTACGCTGTGGGGGAGGCCTTCATCCAGCAGCGGATTGACAAAGGGCTGAAAAAATTCAGTTTTACATATTACATCAATTCATGTACGCTTATTTTTGGTGAAATGCCATATTTGTGGTCATTTGTGTTGTTGTAATGGCTGCACGTCAACAGAAGAGTTGCAAATGAAAAAAAACACTTTTTCGACGCATTAATGAGAGAAAGCCTCAACTTCTCTTTGTAACAAAAAACTCACACGAAGTTGTCTTTCAAAGTAAATTGCCCAGCAAAGGCAGAACAAAGACAGGGGCCCTCACCACACCGCCGTTTGGAACAAAACCTTCCGAAACAAAGCATGAAGATGCAGCGGTGTGCCGTGCAAAACTTTTCAAAGGTGAACAATCTCTATGGCTGCTGGGCCGTAGTTTTGCGCAAAACGCAAGCACCAGGCAAACGGCATTTAGAATGCAAAGGCTTTCACCGGCGCAATGAACACGTTTCAATTGCTGGTAAACAACACCGATAGCCCCACGTCACATCCGCGCGGTTCATGTCCAGCTTCACGCTGAGGTCATTGTGGCCAAGGTTGTCCATGTCACCGTACCATCACTTGCTACCTACCGCTTGACCCCCTAGTAGCTAAGTCACCACCAAACTTTAAAGGTCCGCTCGTAAAGTATGCCCACCCTCTGGCTTTTTCGGCTTTCCCTCCTCGGAGTATCACTCCAATGCCTGCCGTCTCGGTAACTGGTTGACGTTCAAAGCGAGGACTGCAACCCTCAACGAAATGAGGCCGCCCGTGTGGTAACCCTGTCTCCGCCTCCCCTCGTAATCCGTGAATCAAACAAATCAGTCGAAACGCCGGTGTGTAGCAGCAAGAGCATTGTATGCCAATACTGTCGCAAGAGGTGACACGATTGGCGCAAAGGTCCTTTGCTGACTATGCGTGATGAATGAATGTCTCGGGTTACTTGTTCGCCTCCTTCCACCCTGGACACGTGTTCCACCCATCAACAACCTCTTTCTCCACCTCATTAAGTCGAAGGCACTTTTGTTGCCACGTCACTACCCCTGAAATTCGAAGTTGCTAACCCTTCCATCCCATTAAGTTCTTCACATCCTCCGCATGCACGTGCATTCGCCAGGCAGCTTCTTTCCAGTGGGTTTCTCGAAGTCTATCTCTCTGACCGAAATATTAACCAAAAACGATAAATACCCTTGCCTCCGATGCACACATTAACAGTGGAATTGACCTCTTTCAAATTAGTTGATGTGATCATATCATCTCACCCTGTTAAATCTAGATTGTAAACTCACTTCTTTCAAACTGCTTTTTGTGTTTAGTTGGTTGTCTTTCCCCCCGCACCTCTGATTAGTGCGGTTTGGCCACATACGGTGCAAAAATAAGTTCAACACACATAATGCAAATTGTCTCTTAATTCCCTTCTCACAACTTCCGGTATTCAGCAAATTGGCCAAATAACCAAAGCTGTAAACTACCTCCCTATTCTCACTCATGCGCAAGCCGCTTTGAATAACTAGTTTTAACCACTGTACATACCAGGACAATTGAAAGCCAAGTAGGACAATGCATTGTAGACTTTGGCATTTTATTTCTTGCTGGGTGAATGAGACTGGTTTTCTCCAATGTTTAATGAGATTCCACAGCCAAACCAGCTGTGAAAAAGCCGACAAAATCCCGAAATAACTGTCAAATGCTCAAAACGGCATGTAAAGGGGTGTCCAAGAAGAATGGGGGACACTGTAGGAGCAGACCTTGGAGACTGGGTGGTTGACAAGAGCAAAAAACTGCAAGATCTGGTGGAAGGAAGCAATGGCGAGGGAGCATCAACATCAGCGGCGATGATCACCTCTTGACATTGACCATGACTTTTTCATTCATATTGATTCACATTAATATTCAACTTTATGTTCGCGCAACCAATAAATACGCGGCGTGCAATATTTATTTGAAGAAAAAAAAAAACACGCGATAATTTGTAAACATGGCACGTAGGGTGGCGGTGGTAGTGGCTGCCTAATTTGACTGCTTTTCCGCCTTAACGCGGCGCTGTGTAAAAGAAAATATGCGCCCTGTTATTGAACCGCTCGGCGTGCTGTGAGCGCAGGCCTCCTCTTGGGGGCGTATGCCACCGCTGCTGCATTGGCGGCAGCGCCACGAATATTCTCGATCCTTGAGACACGCTGCGCGTGACTCACTCTCGTCTCTCCAGCCAGATTCCTCTCTCCCGCATGATCCCCGCACATCTGTTCTGAGTCATGCCGGCGCTCGTCACCGACGCTTGCGGCTCGTAGTCACTCATGTCCCCAGGGCTTAATTTCTCACCAAATATTTTCAGGGTCACTGGTAGATTGGAGTGGGTGGCGTGTCACTACTAGGAGCCACAGTTATCATCATCATCATCAGCCATGATCATCATGCGGTCCGTCCCCAAGGAGCAGAGAGGCAGTGATCCTTCGGCATCTTTAACGGTTATGTTTGGTTCGAGAGAGTTCGCTTGTGACTTAACAAGACCAACGATACACACCCTTACAACAACACAAATTACCACAACAGAGATGACATGCACAGTGGGCCCAGGACAGCTCCTGAGATCCGGCTTCACCGGTCGTCACAGTAATCACCACTCCTGACCCTCGCCTTCTGGGCTTATTGTTGTTTTTCTGTGTCTTCAAGCCGCTGTCTCTCAAGCAAATGAGGAGCTTGAGCCAAGCCTGCGTGCCATTGCTATCTGTTTTTAGAAAGCTTTTGAACAAGCCATGATCATTCCATTGGTGAATAAAGGTACCCCCCCCAAGCTGCTTGCCACCTTTCACGACAGCCACTGCCATCGCGAGAGGAATACTAGATGTGGTGTGCTGGGTGAGGAAATATTTTCTGGGTTACCAATCCGAACAGACCCCGGCTGAAATTAAACCCCGGTTCAGTAGCGAGCGAGCATTGCATCCGAATACCGCAGCCCTTGATTTAGACCACGAGAGTATGAATAATCCATCTTCAAACGTTGCACCTACTTTAGCTAGTGAGCTGGCAGGTGACAGGTCAGCATCTTAGCCAATTTAATAACACGTTCATAGAAGCACCGGCTACTTCATTGAACATGTGATACATCAGTGCCACATTAATGTTCACAAGTACAAGTGCATACAATTGCGAGTGCAAATATGTATTGCATGAAAGGATGAAAAGTTTTGACGGGTTTTTATATAGTTGAATGCTAAAGTTTGTATTTCTAACCAATCCAAGGATGCAATAAACGCTGTACAGATCACAGCAACATATATATACGGGATTGATTTAAAATTATAGTGCACGCTCGCATGTACAGCCCATGTCACTTTTAAAATGCCACCAAACTGGGCTCAAAAGTGGCAGGGAAACTTAGAACGTGAAGTGATTTTGGTACGCTCGACGCCCATCCGTTTGTGTTTCTTGTCACCCGGATTCTGATTGAACTCGCAGACGTCTTGACGATCATTTACACCGTGGACTGTTAAATGAGCCACGGCAATTGGTAAGAGCCATTATTAACGCAGTAACTGATTTCCACTTTGCAGATATACTAAGACTACGGTTTTAATGAAACAATGGTGTGAAAGTAAAAACACATTCCTGCGGAGGGAGCTGGTAGGAACGTTGGGTTGCTCGGTCAATGGCCAGGGTCAACGGCGGCGTGGTGTATTCCACAAATATGCCCGACTGTGAGGGCGGGCACAAGCCGGCGTGAGTAGGTTAAACGTTGAGTTTTATAAGGGCACCACGGGGTGACCAGCCCCTCCCCACCCAGCCCCACCCTCCTCACCCAGCCCCTCCCCACCCGACCCCTCCCCACCCGACCCCTCTCCACCCAGCCACTCCTATTTTTGGATGCACGACGGACGGACACAATAATCCCCTGTGGGCTGGTGGAACCAGGTGGCTCCTACCAGTAAAAAATCTGTCGGAACAGTTCCACGAAATGAATTGTTATAATTGCTATCAATGGAAGGCCGCCTAGTGGCCAGGATCATGTTGTTGTGGTCACCTAAAGAAATTACTCAAGAATAATTAATAACAGTAATTCATTTTTAATATAGCGTCCATACAAAATTGCATCTCACAAATGTGGTCATTTGTTATGCCAAACATTTGTACCAATTATTAATTTAGACCAATTATTCATATACTTCTAATTAGTATTTATTTACACTGACATAAAACTGCACATTTAAAAACTAAAATGAGTTTGTATGAAAGATTATACGAAAATTAGCAAGTGCACAATAAAAAAAGAGCCTTTAAGTCTTCTCATAATAATTTTACATACAAACAGCACATGGGCGGTGGAGCAGAGTTCGATTCCCGGCCGGGAGTAATAACATCACTGACGAGTTATATCTGAAGAAGCTAACGGCCCCCACTAACTAACAACTGCATTGACTAGGGTAGTGAAGCAGTCAAACAACCCCGCATGGTCCACATCATGTGCTACTCGTACTGTGCGCGCACAAAGCTATGCATATCAACCGCCAATTGTCGACAAAGCATTGTCAAACTTGTGAATTGCGATTACTAGATGCATAAGGCTGTTGTGTATGTTTCTTATACTTCGCAAGATACATTTTCAAACAATATAAACACCGAATCCCAAAGAACGCGCTACTTGCCATTCATAATGCCATTCATAATGCCAATACCCGCCAATCCTCATGTTCACTGTAAAAATGTCGCATTCGGAGACTTTTTAACACGGCGTCTCACGCCCAACGCGAAAGCTGCAACGTGACCACATCGAACGACCGCTGCCGGAGCTCCGCCGTGCATCCGCTTGGCTCCCCCCGGCGGCCCACGTCCGCGCTTTCGGTGACGACGTGCTGGTCGAGGAGGTCGAGGAGGACGAGAAAGACAGCGAGGAGGAGGGAGGAGGAGGAAAAGAAAGCACTCACCATCGCCGCTGCGGCTGCCTGAGCCGCGGCCGCCGCCGCCTGGTGCTGGTGCTGATGCTGGTGCTGCTGCGCTGCCTGCTGGCTGGCCTTGAGCTTCGCCTGCAGGTGCAGCGGCGGGTGGAAGTACTTGCACTTGTCGCGCGAGCAGCGGCCCTTCACGTGGTCCATGCACACGGTCACCGTGTTGTCCGCCGAGTCCACCGCCGTGCTCTCGGCCGGGTGCGCGAAGCGGCACTCGCTCTCCCCGCGGCTGCAGTTGCCGCGCTGGAACTCGCGGCACACCTGCGGGACACCGCCACACCACCACCCCGGGGGGAACGGAGCGCAATGCCGGAGGGGTTTAAATCGGCGCGTTCGCTCGCTCGCTCAAATCGATCGTCAGTCTCGTTGACAAGCAAGTGGAAGAGCCCGTCAGCCCGTCACAAAATCACCTGGAATACACCCGATTTCCTCAAAGTTCAGAAGCTACGTGGGGTTGAGCCTGGATTGTGCTTGGATGAGTGACCACCACATGCATAAAACAGGTTTTTATAGGCTCATGTGGGACTAGGTGATGGTGGGCAACAATCAGGCTAAATCTGTTGCTGTACTGTACTTCTACGTTGACACATATATGCTGCCAGCCTTCACCCACCCCGCACTGACAAGCGTAGCGAAGTATGGTTGAAGAACCCCCAAAACTCGCACAGCGAGGACCGGCTCTCTTCCAGCAGTGGATTGACAAAAGGGGCCGATTCATGTGCACAATGAGCATCATGGTTGGATGAACATTTTCCCCAACTCCGCATTTAGTCATCAAACATGGCGATGGGATTTTGATGCTCACGGAGGGGTTGCGCTAACCGATGCGCTCCCGTCGCCGCCCCACCGTGCCACCGACAAACTTTTTTTTTTAAACAAAATCTCTCAAACAAATTTTAAAAAACCACTACAAAAATTCCCACGACATCTCAATGATTCACGTGCTTTCTTTTTCTCATTACCCGCCGGCTGTGCCAACCGATAATAAATCCCCTCCAATGTCCGCATGTGGTGTTTGTGATAAACAGGTGCCAAACGGTAGGCTATAGACATAAACGTAACATGCGAAATGCACCCTGCCCTTTCACGGCGAGCTGGGAGCTCGCAGCACAACCACACATAGCATTTGGCAACCCCGTGAGACTGCCGAGCCTGGTACTGCAAATCACCCTCCCCCCCATGCCTCTGCCTCCCCTTCCCTGCCACGGGCGCTCGGCTAGTGAACATACAACCACCTCTCCCCACGCGGTGAGCACGCAAACACGTCTTTTCTTAAAACGAGCCGGCGTGCATTGCGAACGTGACACGCGAAGGCTACAACCCCGCACCGCCGTTGCTGTCACGTTAGTAGAAAATATATATTATTATTATAATAAATAAATATCATCATAATAAAAACACCTCTCGCTCTTAATTTACTGCGGCTGCCATCGTAGACAAAACAGCGGTCGAGAGCAAGGACGGCTCAAGCAGCGACGCTTTCGTGTCGGCAGCAAGGCGGGAACGAAAGTCACTGTGAAAAGGTGACGTGGGCCAAGAATCGGGCCACGACCGCTCCCGCGAGGAGGCGAACGCCGTCGTGGCAAGATGTTAACTGCCTCGCATTGTATACAGGCGGTCGTGGTCTCGAGCCCGACCCTGACACCTGCTGTATATTTGGAGTTTGCGTGTCTCTATCCCCACGGGTCGCGTGGATTTTTCTCCGGGTCCTCCGGGTTTTCCCCTCCACATTTAGAATCAACATCGCGCGTTTAGAGTATTTGGCTGCTATAAATGTCCACGTGATAATCCACTTTGTTGAACTATCGTTTGCGGACAAGTCACTTCCGAAAAAGAGCTGGATAGCTCAGTGGGGCCTTACCGAAAATATTAATTGTTCTAGTTTGCTCTCTGCCCCTTTACACGGGGGGGGGGGGGGATAGCTAATTCTCCAAGCCGGTGTTGGCTGATGTTTGTCAACACCACCAAGTGGGTGAACGTGAAGGGGAAGATGGGTGGTGAGGCGAGTTTAGCTCGGGGGTCTGGCGGGGTAACGTCGCTCGCCTCCACCGCCTCGTTAGAGAGGGCGGCAGTGAAAAGCGCATTAATTTTTGTGCTTTGTTCTCTTAGCTGGCTTATCAGATATCTTCGTGTGCACATAACCCATGGGTGACGTGCACGACGGCACTTGTGCTGCTGCCGCACATTTCTTGTGTGTGGCCTAAGCAGCGCGCCGGTGTTTTCCTATCACCGCCGTGGTATTTATACACTGCATTTTCGCGACCCAGTCTCACAGCCCTCCAGCCGGCTGGGGGTGAGCTGGGTCATCCATGGCAGGCGACGGTGTCAAATCGCCAGGCCTGAATGTGGTAAATTTTGCAGCTCCGTTGCAGTCGATTTGGAATTTGGACTGAGACTGCCACACAATCGAGAGAAAAGAAAAATCACTGGGCATTTCTGGGAAAGGAAAAAGTGAGCGTTGTCGGATTCCATTTTGAATTCCACTGATAATTCGTAGCCACTCAAAGACAAATACATTTCTCAAACATCCTCTGGAGTACTGTCTGTGAGCACCGATTAAAGCCAGAACAGCGCACAAGTCGCATGAACTTAACTCAATCATCGATTCTTCTGCTCAGATCGGTTGTTTATCAGATGGGCTGTTTCATCTCGTCCATCCCGTTTCATCTTCAACCACCATACCACAGATCAAGACTCTTTGGTCCACTTCAATCCACACATTGGTCAACTTTGGAATTGTCATTTTTGCTAACGTTCTTATAACCTTGCAAAATTCAAGAACATATCGACGCTTATCTTTTGCACGGTTGCTGCGCGTTGCGAGCCTCTGGGTGTTTTTTGGGGCCTCCTCAGAGTCACCGCGAATAAATCAAAAATGGGGCGGGGGGGGGTCATGTGATCACCACCACTTCTTCCAGCTGGCGACATCTCCCAAGTGACCCCATGCGTCAGATTCAAACTCAGGTCAACGAGTCCGGAACGCCGCAAGCTAGACCCACAGCATCGTCGCTACCTAACATTAGCCACACACGCGCGCACACACATATACAAACACAACGGATCATCTCGGAAAACATGTACTATTAATTGCTTTCATGCTTTTATAGCTAGCCAGGCCCGCCAACAGGGGGTAGAGTAATTAAAGGTTACCCATACAGCTCTGAAAGGTTATCGCGGCGTAAGCAGCCAGGTGGCAAGAGTAATGAGGTGCTCAGTGCCACTTGCCGCCTAAATTTGGCGCGTGCGGGCGCCGATCCCCTCAATCGTATTACACGTACTCAGCAGTTGGGTCACACGGCAATGATCGCCAAGACCCTCTCAGCAAGCACACACCAAGCTCGCTCGCACGCACACACGCACGCACGCAGAGGCAGTGTGGACGCACACGCAGAGGCCAGTAACCATCACTGGGCTCTCGGGAATTGCAGCCACTTTTTCTTTCCTCTCTTCCGGTCGTACAGGTTCACTATTTTTTATGAGCATGCCACCTGCGGGGCTACAAAATAGACTGCTATGCTCCCCGCCTTAACAAACCCACACTGAGCAGCAGGGTGAAGCATGGTCCCCCCCCCCCACCCCCCAGCTTGCGCAGGTAAGACCTCATCTAGAAGTAGACTGACAAATGGGTGACACGTGTATATGTACACGCCAACCCAGTGGGTATGTAGATGTTGGAGATTGGTTGACAATCACTTGACATTAAAGCCGGTGCTTACTGTGAGGTTTTATCAGATTCATGGTCTGGCTCCAGAGCAGAAATGGAAGGAAGCAGAGAGGTAACACCAATGCAAATGGAAAATATAAAAGATTTAAAAAACTTATTATATACCAGGTAAGGCCCACTAAGGTGTATAGCTGTTTTTCAAAAGCGACCTGGCCACAAATGATAACTCAACGAAGTGGCTTATCCCGTAGACATTTATAGCAGGCAAATAATCGAATAGCATATTGATTATACATGTGGCGGTAAAAACCAGAGGAAAATTCATCCACGCGACCACGGAGAGAACATGCAAACTCCAAACAAACAACAGGCGTGAGGGTCGGGGTCGAACCCACGTCCTCCTGTATAACAGGCGAGGGAGTTAACATCTCACCACCGTGGTGAAAATTAGACACAAGGCCTACAGAAGCCACCTCTCGCAAGTGTGCAAGTGTTACCGTTATACGACAAAGAAGGTTTGCTCAAATGGGAAGAGAAAACAAACCTCCAACGTGACTATTCAACGAAAAAAGTTAATTAAAAACTATTTAATTAAACGAGCGCGCTCCAAACAGCGGTACATTTCAGCCGTGGCACACTTTCCTACATGAGGAGGGGGAGAGAATCCCTCGCCTAGGCCGACAAAGAAGGCTCAGTCAATCAACTTAATGGCCATCTAACTACACCAGCATAAGCCCACAGCCCGCCGAGACCCAATGTTATGTTTGCCGGAGACGAAAATAACGCTGGCGATAGAACATTGCGAGCGCCCCCACGCCCCTTGACTGGGTGTCGTCCCAAAGATGCGCCCCCATTCCCCCACCCCGCCAGCTCCTGTCGTGAAAGCAGAGGCTCACAAACAAGCGCCGCGCCAGCAAATATTAACAACCGTAGACCATTAGGCGAGTGAACCATAATCTAGGGCGCGTGCCACGGCCATTGCGAGTTGTGCAAGGAGTCTAATGTGAGCCGTCGTCGAAAAAAAATAAAGCAACCAACGATTAAATGCTGTGAACGTGAACTAGAAGCATGTAATGATGCATCGATTCACCAATTAAATTCGATTTCTACGCTCGCGATTCATGCGTACGGATCACGTGCACAAAGGTTAATCATTTGCTATTTGTGGCAAAGATACGGACATTACGTGGTAATGTGGCAAATTAAGTGATTGCGTGAAGCTGTACAAAGCGAGATGGACAAAAGCAGGATGCAGTACAACACAAACCACCGTGAACCTAAATTGATAAAGTTACCGCATCAAATCGTGACCCTGAATCGTGTCAATTCAATCGATTGCTGCGGGGGTTGAAAGACAACACGCTCAATGACCATGTCTTTGCAAATAAACGGACGTTGAAAAAATAAAAAGATATCTCCCCCCCCCACCGTGAACATATTTTAGCAAACGGCAAACTTAAATGGTGACGACAAATGAACGACGGAGCCCGTGTGGCTGAAGATACCCAGTCCCCCCTCCCCGACCCCCGACCCCAGGATCTCTTCGCAACAAGCCAACGCCGAGGTAGAGCGACCGACAACGATGAACCCAGGCGATGACGTCAGGCCAGGGTGTGCCCCTGCTCAATTACTGACCGTGTCACGCGTACGCGTAACACAGACACCTTTACGGAGCAGCGCACCGAGCGCTTCGGTAATTAGCGGCTGGGCAACGCGCTCATCCCAAGCTGCGATTCAGCCCCGTCAGATGACACCGCCGCGTGGGAAATGTCCGCGTAGAAATGGAATATTTTACCGTTCGAAATTGTTCTCTCTGTAAGCACAAACTGTAAAAAAACTCAATTCAATTCATTGGCCCTCTCAACAAAATATGACCCCAATGCAGCCCCAACGGTGGATTCTCACTGCTGAATTGCCTCCAGAGCCAGAAGGTGCATGAATTTTAAACACGGGGACAATGTACAGCCCTTTTGTCAACTCACTGCCGGATAAGGGCTTTCCCACGCCATGGGGGGGGCGTTCATGGGGGTTATTTGACCATACTTCACCACATTGCTAAAATGAAGGTGAAGAGCACACACGTGGGAGCATATAATTGCAGTACAACAAAGGATTTTCTGCACTCCTGACCACCACTTAGCACAGCTGCCTATGGCAACCTGACATGTATGATGGTCGACTATCACAGCCAAGTCTGGGCTCATTTTAAAAACTATTTTTAAGTGAGCCGGGGTCAGTGCGCAGGACTTCTTATAAATTCTAAACGTCGCCCGTAGGCAATGGCCCATGGGGTATTGTGAATGTAAACAATTGGCATTTAGCTCCTAAACGTGTTGCCATCCGCAAGGATAGAAACGAATGTAACCGATGGATACAAAGACGTATAAATGTGTCGTTAAACCCGCCACCACCCGACGCAGCCAATTAGTAAGGTTTGTCACATAAACAAAAAGTGCCAATTCGTTACTATAACCGCACATCGGTGTGTTGGAGAGTAAACCCACAAGTGTTGTAGAGTACAATTCACGTACTCTCCAGCACACCATTTCAGTACTCTTCAACACAGCGGTGTGCGTTACTAGTAGCGAATCGGCACGTTCTGTTTACGTGACAAACCTTACTATTTGGCCGTGTCGGGTGGTGGCGGGTTTAACGACGCATTTAAATGTACGCGATCTAACCCAAAAATCACCTCTATGGATATTGGTCACACAAGCCTACTACTACGTGTTATACGGATACGAAGAGGTACGGACGCCAACGTGCAAAACTGAGGTGCACCCTGGGTCATTTGGTCAGAGGCGAATTTGAGCAAAATTTCCAATGAAACAAAAGTAGCAAGAGCATGGTGATGACAATGGCTATGACCACACGGTCATCAGAATATTTATTCATACTGGAGGAATCCGATGAGCTATAAGGCTCTTTTTGACAGATGTCCAGTAAGAATGTAACAAACAAAACATTAAAAACATGACCTGCAGTTCAAGGCACAGCAAAGGCATACAAATCATTCAAAAACATACCAATGAAACTAAATCACCCCCGCCCACCCCATCCCACCAGGCAAAGCCCACCGAGGAATTAACTTATTTTTCAGAAGCGACCACCCGCAGACCGTGGCGCCCTCCCTCACCTCGAGGCGGTCGGCGCGCACCAACTTGCTCCCGCTGGCCTGCTGCGCCTGGTTGGAGGGCCCCGAGTGGACGGGCCCGCTGGGGACCGTGGGACTGCCCGACAGCAGCACGGGGTTTCCCAGCGACAGGTCGGTGGCCGACACGAGGCTCATGGCCGGAGACACGGGCGCCAAGTAGGGGTTGAAGGGCGACGAGGCCGCGGACTGAGTCGTCGGAAGCCCCGGCGACACCGGGAACATCTGCATCTGATGTGCGCAAACATTTCACACCCCCATAGCCTTTAAAAGACTGTCGTGGCAAATGCTGTTAGCGAGTAGCACACCTATTATTAAGGCTGTTACGGTACACGAGGGGGTGGGTGGCCAGCACCACGCCCGGCTGCCTTTGTCTACCCTGTGGCGATGTTTACGCACCGCAACAGGTACTCATTTGAGGCCGAGTCGACATGGGGGAGGTCCAGGACCGGTTCAGATAATCGCTGGTGTTGGCTGTGAACGGGAATAAAACTCGGGTCGTCGGGTAGGCAACACAATGCGCTAAACAGCTGCGGCAATGCTCCCTGCAAACGCACACGCGCGCGCACACACGTAAGCATGCTTGCACATGCATGCACAAACATGCACGAACATGTGCTCGCCCGCTGGGGGTACGCGCACACCGTTTGCGCCATTTATTTAAAATTGCGCTCTCAGATTTAGGGGATGGAACGTGTGTTTGGAACGCTCACAAGACTGCATTGGCCCGTGTTAAAGAACAGCCCGCGGAAGCAGATATCGCAAAACATCTTTTAAAATCCGTTCACGTGATCTCTTTTGTCCGCGCAAGAGAGGGCACACATCCGCTGCTCACAGAGGTGTCCACCGCATGGCAGTCGTTATGGTTGCTTTAAATTGTTAGAGAAGCCACGTAACCAAATAAAGTGAGAAAACTCAATCATATTTATATTTACTCAAACAAGAAGATTCAATCAAGAGAAAGTCAAACCAGTCCAGCGGTTTCCTTGCTTAAATCAATGCACGCTACTGGGAAACAACCCTCTCGAAGGCTCATGGGTCAGTGGACAGTTATTTCATTTTGGTGAGGGAACGATTTCAGGGCAAAACAAATTTGTCTTCTAAAAATTATTCCAGTGGCTGACATTCGCACTGGCCATGCAAAGCGGTGGCGCGTGGTGGGTTAGTGAACTGCGTTACGAACCCGGCCACCTGAGTTTAATCCCTGGCCACGGCTAACACCGATGGTAAAAATTACCTGAACTAACCAACTCGCACTGGCCAGCATGGTGAAGTATGGTCAAACAACCACCATGATTAGAACGTGTGGAGGAGGCCTTCATCCAGCAGTGATAACTGATTTTAAAAAAAGCCCTAAACGACATTGCGTATTACACAGTAAATGCATTATCATCCACAGAGCACCTCTAGAGCGACTGGGTCTCGAGAGAAGTTCAACCTCAACTTGAGCAGATGGTGCTTGCGTAAGTGAGAGCCTCGTGCAAATACGGCCCCTGAAACCCCCCACACCGCTAGTTGGGGCAGGGGCAGAGGGGAGCCACGGTGGCTCGAAGCTGTTAACCTACCTCGCCTGATATGCAGGAGGTCGTGGGTTTGATCCCAACCGTAACATTTCTCTCTCTCTCTCCCCTCGTGGTCGCGTGGATCTTTCTGCGGGTCCTCCGGTTTTTCCCTCCACATTTAGAATCAACGTGCGTTTAAGAGTATTTGGCTGCTATACATTCACACATGATAAACCACTTCGGTAAGCTATCATTTGTGGCCAGGTCGCTTCTGAAAAACACCTGTATAGCTCAGTGGACCTCACCTGATAAAATACTAAGATTGTTTAGTTAAAATAAACCAGAGCCCCTATGACTCGATGTGTATGTTCACTTAATACATACGCAAAGAGTAAGAATGCACAAGATGAGTTCTGGGCACTGGAGTGGTGTTCTAATGTCTATGCTGGTGAGTTCTGTAAGAATAACCTGACCCCCCTAAACCCCCACCCGCCACCTGGCCGCCCCCCCACTCTCCCCAACCCCCTGCCCCCACACCGCTACCGCCCGATGATTCAAGGTTCTTCATAATCAACGATTTTTGGGTTTAGATCGCGTTTATTTATAAATGTGTCGTAACCCTCCACCACCCGACACGGCCAATCAGTAAAAAATGTGTCACGTTGACAAAGACAAATAGTTCACTGCTTTAGCCCACCGGTGTGTTGAAGCAGTGAACTATTTGTCTTTGTCAACGTGACACATTTTTTACTGATTGGCCGTGTCGGGTGGTGGAGGGTTACGACACATTTATAAATAAACGCGATCTAAACCCAAAAATCGTTGATTATGAATAACATTGGTCGCGAAAGCCTACGTGTTAAACATTCAAGGTTCTGCGAGTAAAAACAGCCACACACACAAGTGAGCATGAAACACTTACAGGAGAACCCCTCTTAACGCATAATCGCTTAAGGATGGGCCTCCAAAGAGCTCAACGTGTTTGCTTTCCAACCATTCCCCATATTATGTGTTTATAATGTTGTTAGTATCTTTATGTATTAATATCCATTGTTTAAATATTATAATGTATGTTCTTTTGGTGAAAAAGGGTAAATTTCGATGCGATCGAAGCAAATAAAGCCTTTAACGTGGATTTCCTATACTCGCTTGACAACAAAATCACTTAACGGCCGGTTTCGTGGAACCAATTACCGTCGGTAAGAGGGGCTTCTCCTGTATTAACGAAGGCGCCCATTAAGAAGCGAGCGTACGCCGTCAAAAAAGTTGGGGCTAAGTGTGTGTGACCGGTTACAAGGCAGCATTAAACGTTGACAGTCCCTGCATTAAGACAGGAGGATTTTTATTCCATTGGAACCTCATTTGCCAGTAAAAAATATGATAATTGGTTTTTACCCTTCCATCTGGCAACAAAACTGACACCTTTTTTTGTGCGCCTTTTGGCGTCATCTGGTCCAACCCATGTGAGACTAGGCTCTAAGGAAAGCTGTCTCGGGTGTGGACCAATCAACTTCAAGGACAGTGCACATTATCAGAGTTGTGTTTTTTGTTTGCATTATGACTGCAAGTATTGTGGTCTATGCAAACATGACTCCTTGTAAAAAAAGGTGTCAGTTTTGTTGCCAGATGGAAGGGTAAAAAACCAATTATCGAAGAAAACATTGATTTTTATTATTTTATCTTTGCTATTTTACAAAAAAAATGACAAAGCAGCGAGTAAATTTGTTTTCTCCTCAGGTCCTCCATTATGGTGGGAAGGGGGACGTATGAGACTCGCCCAGAGGTCTCCTCCGCTCTGTTAAGAGGACGAGCGCCTCCCCACCACCCCCCACCACGTGCCACAAGGCCGCCGCCACCCCACCACCAGCGGCCGTGCCACCCACAACACTGCCCCCCCACTGAGGCTGTGTCTAGGGTGCGCGCATTTTTGGTCAACCCGCTGGCGATCCACGCCAATTAGTCACGGCTGTAGGGCCACGGGCATCCCCCCCCCTCATTCCCTGCTGACAGGCGGGCGCGCTGACGTGTGGCTCGCCGCACGTACTGTCGCAAGTCGCTGTCGCTTTCCAAACTTTTGCAAGGCATCGGCGTTTCCCCTCCGACGCCCACGCACGCAAAGACAAGCATCTCCCCCCTCTCCCCCCCGCGTAGCCTACACGAGCTGTTGAAGCAAGTGCTTCTTTTTCTCATGATCTTTATCTTTAATTATTTGATTACCCGTGTAGAGCCCAAGTGCCTCTGAAGGCCACGGTGTACTGCATGGGAGGCACAGTATAAATATTACATGATTACGAGCATGACGATGATGCACGCACAAGACGAGGTTGTGGCCAGCACCCCACCCTGCCACCTTTATCTCCCCAGTGCTGATGTTTACACACCGCACCAGGTAGTCATTATAAGCGTTCAGTCAAACCCACGGGAGCGGCCCAGGCCTGGTACGGAAAACCACCGCCGGATCTCACCGTGACCGGGAATCGAACACGGGCCCCAAGGTTCGTAGCGCAGCACGCGAACCGCCGCGCCACCACTCGCCACGTCAGACACACACAGACAGGCACACACTTTTTCCTCTCCCGTCGTTGCACCCCTCCCCCCGCTCCCTACCGCTAGCGCAGGGTTACGGGCAGAGAGGTTCCACAGTTTTGTCGGAGGCCTCCCACAGTCCTCCCCACCAGTGCTGTATAGATGGTGCCACTGCTGAGGGAGTAGAGGGGATTGTTATTTTCCTCCAAACTTGGCAGACTGGGAGGGGTGGACAAAAGACTCAATCCTAACCCCCACCAGCCCCCCCCCCCCCCCCCCCCCCCCACTGAAAACCCCTATGGACAGGGGGTAGGAGTCAATTGACTTATTATAACAGAACAACGTACGTATTATTCATGCATATTGTTCACTAATAAAATTAAACAGTGAATTAAAATAATTCCCTCTGCTCCCCTTCCCCTATCTGTTCCAAACCTAATGTAATACTTTGCGCAATAATAGTCTGTTCAAATAGAATGCATGATTTTATTAAGCCTACAGTTTTAGCTTAACGTGCTTATATTACTTGTGCTAACAGCAGCATGGACAAGCAACGGGATGCTGTAGCCGAGGAATGGCACACTAGGGGGCGACACTTGACACACAAAGAATACATGTTCTATATGAAATCAACAACTGAATTCCATTTAATAGTCACAACACTAATTCTGTACTATGTAACACACAATGATGAACATTCAATGGGACTTTAACAGGAACTATAAACTTACGTAAATGTGACCTTTGACGTCGAGTCTAAGCTGTGCCCTGCGCGTGATAAACCACACTGAAAAAGTGGCGGGGGCGGCATAGGCGAGGTCACATGATACGTCACGTGACAAGGTCAGCTCTACACGTGATATTGTGTTTTATCTCTGCTGCTGGAGGAGGGGTGGGGGGAGCAGTCGCCCACCAGGAATACCATCATCAACTACGCGGACACTGGCACTCGCAGATTATTCCTCTCCGTCTTTCTTACGTAAAACCACCCCGCTTGGCATTCTACCCCAGCCAGAGCTAATGTTCCTCCGCGTCAAAACTGCGTCTTTTTACCCATAATAACCATCACTAGGACACGCATGAGATTGATTAAGCTACGCTCCACCGCGGGAACCACACAAGCGGAAAGGCTGCCAGAACCGGCACCAACATTTGCCAAAGCTCTGTGGTTCTATTTTGGGATTTTAGGACTGCACGACTCATCATATTTCTGATATATGCAATTCCCTGCACGCGTCCTGTGGCCCGTTGGGAGCTGTTCCTGAGGTGCATAGGGAATTGCTGCGGTGGTCCGTATGGAATGCTGCTGTAGCCCGTACGGAATTGTGGCTGTGACCCGTAGGGAGTTGCATGAAGGATAGGAGGCGTTCTGGCGAGAGCCGAAACCGACTAATGAGACGCGGCGATGTACTGCACGGCGGTGTTCCATTCGCCGAGGACTCACCACAGGTGGGAGCTGCGAGCCAGGCAGCACCCCGGCCACGGCCGCAAACTGCATCTGGTGCGCCAGCATGGCGGCATTCTTCTGCTGGATCAGGTTGTTGCGCCCATTGATCTCGAGCTGCGTCTTGAGGTGTGCCGGTGGGTGCAGGTACTTGCAGTTCTCGCGAGTGCAGCGATCCTGCGGGAGAGGGATGGGGCGGGGTAACAACGACGACGCCAATGGTAAAATAACCGCTTTCACTTCCCACGGACCTCAACTGAAATTCTGAGTAAAAGCAGTCCGGTTTCATTGATGAGACAGAACTCGATAATTCACTCCAGTCACTCGCCCATAGGTGGCCTTTCGTCTCCTCATCACTCGTCTATCGCTAAAACCGTGGTTTACTCTTCCCCGTGAACTTCACCAATCGATTCCTCCGCCGATGTTGAGGGTATCGTCTATGAGACCGACCGTTTCAGCTCGCCCACAAACGCGTGTTCGATCACCGTACTGCAGGTCAAAAAACACTTCTCTTTCGGATTCTGCCCTTACACTGCTCCAAATCTGGAATTCCCTCCCATAGCTACTTTCCCCAAGCTCTGAGAACTTTGATCACGTCAAGAAGCGTGTCAACTCGTATACATTATATATACACACAACATTGATCTTGTTGTTTGTTGCTGGCTGCTAGAGGCTTTTTCCTTTTGCGTCTTAGCTCAACAACTGTTACAAATAAAAATGGACCCAACATGACAACGGGCACCGAGACGGTCGCTAAAGCATTTGACTGTGTATGCACACATGTGCACGTACAGATCTTTTGTCAATCCACTGCTGGATGAGGGCTCTCCCATGCCGTACTGACCAAGTGGCCTATTTGAACCTCACCACGCTGGTGAGCGGGTTGATGAAGGTGGAGAGCAGACATGTGGAAGCGTGGAAGTGCAGTACAACAATGGAATGTTCTGCACTGCCCTCTGCTGCCTACTATGTAGTCCCGTAAATCGCACGAATGATAAACTGGTTCTTAAACGTACATGTATCATAAACAAGACATGAGATTGTAACGGATGAAACCATGCAACACTACATGCCTTGGATCCGTTACTTTGAAGACAGACAGATGGCACAATGGCAACATAATTTGTCCTTCCCCGCACTTCCGATTGGATACATACGGCACACAATAAGTTCAACATCCATCACTCAGATGCCACTGAACAAGTGACACGTTTCATTGAATGCGGATGATCTCAAATTACCTTGAGACAATGTCATGACGTACAGAATGTTTGTGAAATGAACCTGAACAAGGATACTTGTGCCAAAGGCAGAGGGCCCTCAGAGTTAAAGCAGTGACAGTATAGACACATAAAAAAAAATTTAAGCCCAAAATAGTATTGTTAAATCACATTACAACGGTGACAAACTGTGAATGCATAACCAAACAATTTTTTTACTCAGACCAGGTTTGGGAATTTATCATCATCATCATAACAATAATATAGCAAAAGATTTGGGATATTTCCCGAATGCTGTACGGTTTCATTTCTATTTTAAAAATAATTATACGCCCACATATAAAAAGATCTCCAAGTAATCAAAGTAAACATGACTGCACTCCGCAGGAGAGACATCAAGTAATTTTCACATTCATCATCAACATGTCAAAAGGGTCACACGGGTTGGACTTCTTCCAAGTAGCAAAAAAAACTTTGTTGCGTTTGAGAAACAGGGGCCTGCAATGTTTTGTGAAATCGTAAAATATAATTACTGCAGCACTTCGACCTCCTTGAGAGCAGTTTCAAATTAGTGATGTTATACTTTTAACAGTTCCTGGGGAGCTTTGTTAATTGAGGTAAACAGTCGGGTTTTTTTTTTCACCAGTCTAATTACAAAAATTGTTCAAGTAATTGATGCTGAGTTTGTTCAATTATTTACAGTTCCTGCATAATTCCACCTCCACCTGCATTACCGTGCGGAAGATCCCGCGGATGTTTATGTAAACACACAGCCTCAAAATGAACTCAAGCGGTGTGATTTAGTACGAACACACACGTGCACGCGCACACGCAATTAGGTAGGAAATGCGGACGGTGAAAAAAAAAGTACAAAAAACGTGAGCAAACGTGCTCACACATGATTAAAATGTTCCACTCGCAGCTTCAATAAGAAGGCCAAGTGTGGATTCTGGCAGACGGGCAAGCCAGAGGCAGCTGGCTCCACCACTCCCCGCCGGCCATAAACCCCTCTCTGCCGAAGATGCATCATGTCATTTCGACTGGAAAGGCATTGTGGAAAATTCCAAACGGTTCATCGCTGCACTGCAGCAGATTTCTGGGTGCATTAAAAAAAATCGACTTTACAACCATCTCAGAAAGAGCGGATCGCCATCCAACTACCCCATGATGACGGAGCTCCCCACGGAAACCACGTCACATCGCACGACGGTCAATCTGGACTCCAGTTTTCCACGGGGCGAGCGCTCTAGTGACCTGCCCTTTGCGGTTCACATTTCAAAGGGAACTGGGCAGTGTGGAGCTGGCTCGGGTGGCAAAGTGTGTCCGCAAAGGACCGCGATTGCACGCACGCGTACGCATAGGTGTGCGGGTGTGGGTGGGTGTGTGCGCGCTATCTTTCAGGGCATCGTGTCCGATTCTAGTGGCGTTACACTCGGTCGCCTGATCTCGTCGACATTGCACCAAAGAACATGCGCTGGCCAGGGCACCGTACGTAGCCAACCGTGCTAATAATCAGAGGTGTGTGGTTGCTTTTGAACCGTTGACTAAGAAATTACCACCGAGCCTGTATATAAATCATAGCCTTTTGCCAATCCACTGCTGGATAAAGGCTTTCCCACACTGCGTTGATCACGAGGCTTGTTTGACAATACTTCACCATACCTGACACTGCAGGTTGGTCCCCCCCAGGACCGGTACAGATATCACTCTGAACAAATCTCAGCCTTGGCCCAGGGAACAGAACTAGAGTTGATGAAGGGAAGTAATAAAATAATAAAAATAAAACATAATAAAACAATTCTCACGACGTTTCGGCCACAACGCAAGCAGCCGTCCTCAGGTGAAAACCAGGTCCGTCGAGGCGACAGAGTCTGACGGACCTGGTTTTCACCTGAGGACGGCTGCTTGCGTTGTGGCCGAAACGTCGTGAGAATTGTTTTATTATGTTTTATTTTTATTATTTTATTACTTCCCTTCTACGTGACTTTACCGAAAGAACCAAGAAGATGAATCCCTGCAGTCACGAAAGCTTTAAATCGAAATTTAGAGTTGATGATTTAAAGCTTTCGTGAGTGCAGGGATTCATATTTTTGGTTCTTTTGGTAAAGTCACGTAGAAGGGAAATAATAAAATAACATAAATATAAAACAATAAAAAAAATTATCACGACGTTTCGACTGCAACACAAGCAATCATCATCAGGTGTGACATCCACAGCAGTCGAAACGTCGTGAGAATTTTTATTTTTTATATTTATATTATTTTATTACTTCCCAACTACGTGACTTTACCGAAAGAACCAAGAATATAGAGTTGATGAGTTCACAGTGCGGTGCGCTAACCACTGTGCCACCGCTTAATCCTTAAACAGTTGATTCACTTTACTTTTGTTTGAAATACGTGAAAATTGCTAATAAATCATACAGGCAATAAACAATAAGTGTACATATCGTTCGTTGTGTTCTTGTGCTTTCTGTCTATTGTCCGTGTTCATTGAACATACAAAGTTATTTCCTTACATTTTTTATCGTGTAAAAACACTAAGAGGTGGAGTGGGAAAGGGGCGAAGGGCGGGTGTGTGGTGGTTATTCAAATCCAACAGTGTTGTGTAAATGACGAGAAAGCCCACCAACAACAAGAACACGTGAGCAAGGCTGGAAAAACGTTTCACATTCATCAACACACAAAGGTGTGTGCTTGGTCACAATAGAGCAGCAGGAAGGGGCACACCGCCGCTCCGCGGGTGTTTCTGTTGTTGTCGTTGTTGTGTGTTGAGCGGTACCGGTTTGTTTCAATCCACAACTAAATCCACGCATTGTGCAAAGGCTATTGCAGCAGTGCTTCCAGTCTTAGTGGGCGCCTGGACTCACTGCTTGGTCATTGTGAATGTACCACTTTCAACACCGATCAGTCCCATTTGTTTGACTTTTTGTCATGGTATTTATTGGGATGCGGTGGTGGCAGAGTGGGTTAGCGCGGCGTGTTATGAAGCCCAATGACCCGAGTTCGATTCCCAGACACGGCTAACATCGGTGGCTAGGGGATATCTCTCAACTAGCCGACTCCACTTCACCAACCCGCATTTGACCAGCGTGGAGAAGTATGGTCAAACAACCTCCATGTCTGGCATAGTCCACCGCGTTTTGATGGTCATTGTCTCTCATCTATGTCAGTTGAATGCGCGCAGTTATTTTATTTTGTAAAAAAGATAACTCGGGGTGTAGTAATGTCATTTGACCTCGCCCTGGATGGGATTAAAAACACACAGCAGTAAATTCCAATTACAACCCGACGAGTCAATTATTCGTTTTCTCGAAGAACTCTTTCCTTCGCTGGCTTTAGAAAAACCGACATTGGCGTTGGCTCGATGCCCGCTCCACAGACGGTAGGGAGGGGGGGCCCTGCGGTTTGTCTCTAAAGCGAAACAGAGGCCCGTGCGGTAGCTCGGCGCGCTCATTACGCAACGTGCACTGGCGTGCGCCGTTGTTTTTACGATGACCTTGCAGGCGACGGCGCATTATGTAAGCCGCTTCTCTACGGCTCGTCCCTCGGAAGGCGTGTCCAGACGGCGAATAATCCGCACTCCGTGTTTACCTATACAGTGCTGGGGGGGGGGGGGGGGGCTGAGCTGCCAACGTAGCAGCAGCAGCAGCGGCGGTGGAGGCAACACGTGCTGAACGACCGGGGCTGTCTAAACGGGGTCAAAACCCACGGAGATCGCCTCCCGTCGCTCGTCGCCGAGTCAATCGGAGCGACGGGTCGGGCCCGAGCCCAACGGACGGCTGAACACGAAACCCAAAATCGACGGATGGATTTTATTATGAAGTAAACAATCAGAACACCCTGTGAAAAGGCATTGCTGCAATGTGCCCTAAGGCTACGTGGTAACCGGATACCCTGAAAATTTTGAGCCACACCCATGCTGCAGCTCTGTGTGAGCGAGCGAATGCTGCTGCAAACCCCTTTTTATTGACCCTTTCATGTGGTGGACGGATGTGGGGGGGGAGGTGGCAGGGGGTGGTGGACGACAGGCAGGGGGGAGGAGGCTGGCAGGGTGGGTGGGCTGGCAGGGTGGGCGGGTGGGCTGGCAGGGTGGGTGGGCTGGCAGGGTGGGTGGGCTGGCAGGGTGGGCGGGTGGGCTGGCAGGGTGGGTGGGCTGGCAGGATGGGCGGGCTGGCAGGGTGGGCGGGCTGGCAGGGTGGGCGGGCTGGCAGGGTGGGGGGGGAGGCTGGCAGGGTGGGCGGGCTGGCAGGGTGGGCGGGCTGGCAGGGTGGGCGGGCTGGCAGGGTGGGTGGGCTGGCAGGGTGGGTGGGTGGGCTGGCAGGGTGGGTGGGGGGGAGGCTGGCAGGGTGGGTGTGGGGGAGGCTGGCAGGGTGGGTGGGGGGGAGGCTGGCAGGGTGGGTGGGGGGGAGGCTGGCAGGGTGGGTGGGTGGGCTGGCAGGGTGGGCGGGCGAGCATGCAAGCCGGCATTTGCATCCAGGCACAACACGGAGCGAACAGGCAAAGCCGTACATAACGTTCACGCCTGCACAGCCACGAGAGAGCCGGTTAACTTTGGGTTTGCGACCTCGCGGGATCCACGCGCAACGACGACTAAGACGACGTGCGGTGGCGGTGGCAATGCCCGGTCACCGCCCCGCGCTGCGGGCCCAAGAGACCCCATCGTGGGCGCGCGACAACGACGAGGCCGAGGCCAGCCGAGACCCCTGCCTGCCGAGCGACGACTGCGCTGCCTTCACAGTCGATCGAGATATCACTTTACCGCAGGGGCGATCGTCGGAAGGACATAGGTGTGTATTGGTAGCACGCGGGAATTTTATTGCGGCGACAGAATTCAAAATTGCTCCCCCACAAATGCCACCCGGCGACGTTTGAAGAGAAGCGTCGACGACGGCGCAGTCGTTCTTACTCTTAGGTTTTTTCGGTAAAGTCACGTAGGCAAAAAAATATTAAATGAAAATAAATCAATTAAAAGTCACGTAGGTAAAAAATAAAAAATAAATAGAAATAAATATTAAATGAAAATAAATCAATTAAAAGTCACGTAGGAAAAAAAAATAACACAAAAATAAAATAATATAAATGAAAATAAATCAATTAAATCCCGAGTCTCAAGACTTTTTTCAGGAGGGTCATGCATTTGCGAATAGCATTAAGGAGTGATTTTAGCTTCATGCGGGAGGATATCGTGCTTTTTTTGTCCTTCCCCCACACCTCCAATTAACATGGTTGGCTACGTATGGTGCAAAAGAGGTTCAACGTACAAACAAACGTAACAGAGAAAAACCCATCAAATCTCCACGCAGATAAGAGAAATCCATCGCAACATTTCCACCTCCTGGCCACCTCGCACAGTCCAAGCCTACAGCACCTGCATTCCGACAAGTATCAAGTTCGCTCGCAAAGTCGCTCAGCGGATGGGGCAGCTGGGCTACGTCAGCGCAGCCCCCTGGATTTCCGCGCTCCGCTAATCGGGCGCCGTGGCAACAGGCGCCCCGTGAACAATCCATCTTGGGCCGTCAGGTCCCGAGAATGATTGTCCCACGGTCCATGGGACTCTCTCTGGCTGCCCGCGATGCCCAATAATGCATTCCGTGGAAATCCCGGACAGGGTCCTGCAAAGGCCTCCTCTCCTCTCCCATTGTAAGGGATGGCTGGCAAGCAGAGGAAGGCAAGTGAACTTTGGCAACTATGGAATTGAGCCAATTACACACAAACATCCTGTAATAAGGTTGTTTGTAGTTCCATCACAGACGAATCGCACACTTGTATGAACACGAGCGAACTAAATTAATGTTCAAATGAAAGTCAAGCGATATATATACGAGCGAATACGAGATGCGAATAATATTAATGCGCACACAAAATGCAAATTTGCTTTAAAATTAACACTTTTGAGTCAACAATTCGGTTGAGCTTGGGTCGAAATATTGCATTGAAGAATTCAGAATCTGTAAATTACACTCGTTAATCCCAATAACACTTGCAATAATATATTAAAGAAACCATTAGCAATTTTTTTTGCTAAACCAGCCAAGTTATGCTTTTTCTTTTTTCTTGATTCCTGGGACGCGTATATAAACCCGAAAATTATTTCCACAGTGACAGCTTTGTGTCCGTAATCTGCAGACGTGTCAAAACAAACTCAAACAAACTGCACCATCGCTCGCTCGTTCGCTTTACGCCGCACTTATTCTCCAATGAATTACAATGAGGAAAAATAAATATATTCCACCCCCCCCCCCCCCCCCACTCTTCAAAATACCGCACTCAGCTGCGAGCGAAGCTTCCACTTTCGGCCGGCGCCGTGATTTACCGCCCTCGCAGCTGCGTCGCCGACACTCGTGTCTGACGATGCCCCGCCAGGTGTAGCGAAGGCGTCACCGACCGCAACACACCACCCCGTGCAAAAAAATTTACCCGTAAAAACTAAGTTTTTCACTATAAATCCTTTATATGCGTGGCGGCTAGAGTCCTCTCGTCCTCTGGCTTGAGATGGCTGCCACCTATGGGTCAGATGAATGGCTGCCACCATTAAGCAATTGGTAATTAAATATAATTTATTTTTTCCTAAAAAGTGTAACATTTTGGAAAAAATTTTGCACGAAAATACATTGTCACGCACAACGAGTCTGTGTGCAAAATGTCAGCTCGATTGGATCACGGGAAGTAGGTTAAAAAACGACCGAAAGATTTGCACGGTCGTAAGCAAGCAAGCAAGTGAACTTAACATAAAGGATTTTAAAAAATAACGCAACGTGGCGGGGAGAGAGAAGGCGGTGCGCGAAGACGTTTCCATTACGAACCATCTGGGCAAGAGGACTGGCGGCTCACCAACGCCGGCCAAGATTAACGTCGCTCTGCTACGTCGCTCGATGGCAGCGCGCGTCCCGACTTCGCGACGAGCGTTAGGCGTCACTGGCAGGCGGGTGGGGGGGGGAGTTTTGTGGATGGACCGGGGAGCAGCGGCGACACGGGTTATCGCGTCGTTTTCGTGAAGCAGCGGGAACCCGCGTTGGGACGGTGCGAGGATGGGTTTTCCCACTGCGGTCACGCTCAGACCCGAACGATCCCGCGGGAGTTACAAAACCAAACCAATGAGCACGCTTCTCAAACCGAGCTGCAAGCTTAACCCCATTCCATTCCGATGACGTACGCGTCTGCGCGCACACGCCGTTTCTCTCTCCACGTACGTGTACGTCATCAAAACGTACGTCATCAAAACGTAATAGACCATGCGGGAGGGCGTGGTACAATTGGGCGCCAGCTATCATAGAGTGTGGTCGTGTCACTACAATTCTCTGCGGCGAGTACAATGTGTTTAAAAAACAGCGGCGCCCCGGAACGGGAAAGCGGTTACGAGCCGGACCAGGTTCGCAACCGGTGCTAATGTCAAGGGGGTGAGAAAATGCATCTCGGGCCAAACTTGAAAAACGAACCTGAAAATAACTCTGTTGGCATTACACGTAACAATCATCGCTCCCTACTGGCCCACTAATACCTACTGGTGCAGAGTCACCTTGCCGCTTCACAGGGACTGGGGGCGATTATTGCGCGTGTCCTAAGCAGACTGCAAGACAAAGCTGCGGCTTCAGTCTCTAACTAATGTCGCATGTCCGCTGTGTTTTCGGATAGGTTCTCACCGCTAGATCTTCCTGTTTTCCAGCAAAGCAGCAGAACTTCAAACCGTGACAAGAGATCCTTTTTTTTTCCCTCCCCCTCTTTAGCTGCCGCCCAACTCCCTTTCGTGAAAAAATACGAGCACATAAAACACCAGCGCTTAACGAGAGAGCCGTGGCACACAAAGCCGCCCGCACGCTATTTACGACTTGCAGAACTCTTTCTCAAAAAGTTTAAAAGGGCAAACAGGAAAAGTTTACAAGGAACACTTTCCTAGAAAAAAATACAAGCGGGTAGCTCACAATTAGCGATTAATTGCACGCCCATCGTGTGTCAAAGCGGGTTTGCAGGGGCGGACTGAGGTAGGGGTGGTGAGCACGAGGGGGGGGGGGTGTTAGCAGCTTACGCCTTATCTAAGCCGCCTTGCTCTTGAAAGACAGGATTTACTCTTATCTTGGTGAGGTCATCAATGTCAAGGCAGGTCAGGCAGGAACGTAAGCCCCTTGCCAAACACGGGGGTAAATCATAGCTGCCAAATTCAGTCCGCAAGGGGTGTTTTTATGTATTTTTTTTTTGAGTCTCAGTATCGACCCTTGGCAATGCCAGTGACACTTCATTCACAAGAGCCAAATTAGCACATGAGAAACCTCTCCAGGTTACATCCCATGTATTCTTGCCTCTTTTCGCCGGTTTTTTTCGCTTGACATTTATTAAGTTTAAAGGTTATCAAAGCCTTACTCTGCTCCACCACCACAACCTTCGCAGCACCGCAAATACAATGTTGACCAACCCAATAAACGAATAAATAAAAAGGCCTCCCTCCGCCTTGCTCCCAGGTCGTTGCTTTGTGGGAAGGGACTCGCCATCTCAATGGATTTCACGCTGGTTAAATATAAATGTCATCGGCGTGAACGGCGTACACACAGCTTGCCCTGCAGCATGCGTATACGGTGTGCACAGTAAAAAACGATAGACAATTCTCTGGCTGGCCACCTTGTCAATTTCTTAACTGGGTATAATATTATACAGGCACGAATCAATCGCCCCACAGCTGGATTCAATGAAATGTCACAATATGCCCGTTGCAATTTTAATAAAAGAAATCAGTTACAGTCTGGCTAATTTCTTTTTGTGAAAACCAATGATAATTATGGAAATTCCATAGTATTACCATGATAGATAGCTTTCTAGAATTAAAACCAGTCTTTAGTCAAATATCCAATAGGGTTTATATTGAAACAAAATTCCATGTCTTTTGAAAAAAAATGATGTATGAATTAAACGATGAGTAATTAAGTGACCCCCTGGTTTGCATTCGCTCAATTAAGTGAACAATTAGAATCAGGGGTTCAAATAATGAGGTAGATCTTCAGGGGTGAGTTTGGGAGGCCCCACCCTCTATAAAGATCAGAAACGTTGTGAGTTTGGTCTACACCATACAGGTGTGTGTGGAAACAAGCCATGCCACAAGCAAAATTAATGTGTGAGGACCTCAAAAACGAGTTATTGATGCTCATCAGTCCGGAAAGGGTTACAAACCCGCTTATAAGGATGTGGGGGGGCTCCACCAATCCACTGTCAGACAGTCCACAAATGGAGAAAGTTCAAGACCACAGTTACTCTACTCAGGAGCAATCGTCCTACCAAAATCTCTCTAAGAACTAATCGGTTAATCATCAAGGAAGTCACAAAGAACGCCAGAGAAGCATCCAAGCATTTGCAGGCCATTCTCGCCTTGGCTAATGTGAGTGTTCATGACTCAACTATCAGAAAAAATACTGAACAAGAATGGTGTTTCATGGAAGGGCTGCAAGGATAAAACCACTGCTCTCCAAAAGAACATTGCTGCCCATCTGAAGCTCACCAAAGAGCACATAGATGATCCATAAGACTTCCGGAACAATGTTCCATGGACAGACGAGTTAAAGGTAGAATAAGTTTTGCCCTCAATGAGAAACGTTATGTTTGGAGAAAACCAAACATTGCTTTCGAACAGAAGAACCTCATCCCAAACGTCAAGCATGGTGGTGGGAATGTGATGGTTTGGGGCTGATTTGCTGCCCAAGACCTGAACGGCTTGCTATCATTGACACAACCATGAATACGGCATTGTATTTGACCATTTTCGAGGAGAATGTCAGGCCATCCGTCCGTGAGCTGAAGCTGAACCGAAAGTGGGTCTTGCAGCAAGACAATGATCCTGAACACTGCACGTTGGCTTTGGGTGAGTGCTTCTTCATTTCGGTCACTACACATACAAGCGGATCTACAAAAGAATGGCAGCAGAAGAAGAAATGCCGCGCTTTTACTGTGGCATAGTCAAAGTCCCGACCTAAACCCCATGAAAATGTTGTGACAGGACCTGAAGCGAGCTGTCCATGCAAGGCAACCCTCAAATGTTACCGAGTTGAGGAGGAATGGGTCAAAATTCCTCAAATCTGATGTGAGAGACTGGCCAACGGTTAGAGGAAATGGTTAGTTGCAGTCATTGTTGCTCAAGGGGGTGTCACCAGTTATTGAATGTAGAATAATTTGTGGATAAATTAATGTTGAAAGAGCATCATGTTTTTGTGTCATTTGTTTAATCACGTTATCTATTATTAGGACTTAGATTAGGACCTAATAACATTTTAGGTTTGAAATATGTAAAATGTGAAATTCCTGAGTCAGGGGTTCACAAACATTTTCTCGCCACTGTATTTGTCTCGTGGTTTTTGACGTCATCTTTGCAATGCATCTCTCTTGTTCGCCGTTGCATCTCATTCGCTCCATTAGTCTCAATGTAAAATGTCCATCAATAATAAGATTTTTGCCGTGGCGTAATAGTTACGACTTGCAATCCGGAGGATGCCCATTCAATCATATCCTCATGCATGGTAGCAAGTTTCTCAAATACCCCCTTCATCTCCCACCAAGCAGTACAAGTGAGTAACACCAAAGTTAACCCTTTTCCATTGCAATGACGTACGTGTACGTTTGTGCATGTACGTGTACGTCGTCGGGTTTTCATCTGATTCATCGGAACGGAATCTTGCGGTCGTGCCACTACAGTTATCTGCGGTGAGTGCAATGTCTTTAAAAACAGCGGCGCTCCGCCTCCTCCAAATAAAATGGACGCCGAGCCGCTTACGCGTTCAGAAATTCAGCCGGTGAAGGGGACATCTCGGAACGGGAAAAGGGCTAAGTCGATTGGCAGGTTGCATGCGCTGGGTTAATGTGTGGGTGTAGGCCCACCTCTTCCGAGACACGTTTTGTCAAATACCCTCCCAGAATTCGCTCCGGCAGAGGCACTTCCACCAGCGGTGGCTACGCCTCCGAGACAATACGGCTCTGGCGTATCAAGGGAAAACCTTACAAAGGGGATCCTAAATGCAGAGGTGACTTTGTCTCTCACCAAACACAACAGTCGGTGACTTTGTTTTTTCACCACCGACTGCACGAGCAGCCATATTTACAGGATGCATCTGCGAAGTGGTGTGCGAGTTACGAGGTTAAGCCGAGGTCGCCAAAACACTATCCTGCAATTGACTTGCCAAACGAAGATAACCACATGGGAACACACTACTGTATGTGTGTATATAAAGACCAGATGGAGGGAGTGTGGCGCAATGGTTGGTTGGCATACTGCCCTAGAAACCCAGTGACCTGGCTTCAATTCCCAGCCATGGCCAATGTATGTAGGTATCTGAACTGTTCCTGAGAACCCCCTTCACCAACATGCACTGACAAGTTTGCTGAAGTATGGTCAAACAATGCGCGCACGGCATGAGGCGGCCTTCATCCAGCAGTGGATTGACAAAAGGCTGTCGGTGGAGTGATTGTAAGAGCCTTTTGGTTTAAAAATTTTCACTGCCTTTGCCAAGAGACAGTGTTGTAACCCAAACCACCGAATAACCAGCCGGCGGGTGAAGTGAAGCCAGCGGGTGAAGTGAATGCATAGTCTGCCAGAATTTGTTGTCTTAGCTGGATGAGCACCGCAGACGAAACAAAACTTGCGCCACTTCTAACAACAACGTCAAAAAAGAAATTCCACAGCGAACACAACTGCCGGACAAACCTCCCGACTCGTGGCCAACACCAACCTCATAATGGCACGTTGCTCCTTGAGCGCCCGGTCCGCACTGTCCGCACCGCTGCACTGTCCCTGCCACTGTCCCCTAAGCCGCACTGTCTCTACTGTCGCTGCCACTATCCCCTAAGCAGCACTGTACCCCCCCAGTCCCCACCGCACCGTCCCCACCGCCTCAGAGCACCGTGTGCTGCACCACCTGTACGTGAGTGTGAGTGTTCCCCCTCTGCGGCGTCCACATTCCAGGCCACGTGCGCCAGCATCCGTTTTTAGCGGGCCGCCCCATTAACTCACGTTTAGTGACGGCTCAACTGGGTAATTGGCAATCTTTAGCGGTGACAAAACCTCACCCCGTGCCCTTCAAGCAGCCATCAATGTGACCCTAGTGATAAACTAAACTACGGAATATGTTGCGCGGTTATATGCGAGGGGTGGAACTATGCACAGTTTTGTCGATTAACAGAGATTCTTATTCTAACGATGCTTGAGCCGAATCACGTGCGCAATAATCTATTGCACGTAATGGGTTCAGGCGACTCGTGCAAGCTACTAGAGACACCACAACTTCCCAAAATGTAAAAATATTGTGTCCCCGAAATCATTAATATTTCTCTATGTTAAAAAAAAAACCAAATGACAAAGACTAAACATTTGTCATCAGCACTGCCATAAACAGGATTTTAAAAAATATACAGGTGACATTTTGAGCATTGGGCCCTTCTTTATTCCTGTTCTGGGAACGGGGGGTGGGGTGCCGTAAACGTCACCTATTGCATATTTCGGTTAGCGTTGCTCGTGTTTTGGATATTTATTATGAGTGTTCATGCCCCACTGCCACTGTAGTGTAACGAAACAGGGAAAAATTTGTACAAAAAAACGTCCTTGCAGGTCAGAAAACATTAAGAGACTCACATAGGTCGTGCACCGGGCATGTGGTCATTTTCTTAAAATGAGCAATTGACGTCACACGGCACTTCCAAGGCCCATGCACGCAATTAAAGCGCAACATATTTTTTCGAGAACCCATGACTCACCTCATGGCTCGCTCACTCGCCCACCCGGGAATGGACAGAGAAGGCCCGGGCACGAGGCACAATTCTCGTGCTCAGCAGATTCGCGGGGGGGGGGGGGGGGGGCACGTAAAGAGTTGTGCTTCGCAAATTAAGCACAACACTATTCTTTGGTTCTTTCGGTTAAGTCACGTCTAAAGATAAAATAAAAAATTAAAATTAATTTATTATTTATTAAAATTAATTTATTATTTTATCTTTAGACGTGACTTAACCGAAAGAACCAAAGAATAATTCCTGCAGTCACGAAAGCTCCATAATTAAGATTAAGCACAACACCTTGCTGAGCTCGTCAAGGAGCATAAACAACTGTCATGCAAACTTCGGTCGTCCTTGCAGCAGTCGCTTTTGAGTAGCCGTCAAAAAAAGACGGGCACCGCATCGCGTGCTTTCTGATGCGCTTCTGCGGCCGTCTGGAACGCTCTTCCTTCCGATATTAGTAAGCCACTTGAGCTAAGCACTTTTAAATCCCCTACATTGAAAACGAATTTCTTGACAACTGCTTTTCGTGTTTAGTTTGTTGCCCTACAATTAGCACGGTTGGCTATGTACGATGCGAAAGAAGTTCCACATACATACATACCTACATAGACCATCTCTCGTGCCCTTGGCTCGTTACGAGTCCACCGAGGACCCTCAACCACCACAATGTGGCGGATTCTGGCTTTTGGTGAGACCAGGAGACTGAGTCTGGGGCCAGGATCAGTACCCTTGGTAGGATTGGTCCGGCCCAATTGTTCATTGTGGAGAGTGAAAGCGCCACAGATGAAAACCACCGAAAAAGCAGTGCCGATATCATGGCCTAATTAATCACCCGTTAAGCCCTACGCAGCCCCCCATTACCTAAAATGGATGCCTTAATAATTAATGCTCCAGTGAGCTAATGAATATCCCTGTGCAATGTGTGCAAGTTATTTATTTAAAATGTTAATTAAGCTTTGCAAAGCTATTTATGTTTGTTGAAAAAAATGCGTCGCAATTTTAAAAAGGCCGTGCAGTTAACTTGCGTCAATGAAAAGAGCAGAGATGATAAAACTTTGAAATATGTCCAATTTGTAACTAAAACAAGCGCGGGCATACTTAATAAAATAAAAAAAGTCTCTTTTGAAAGGAGAGCTTGAAAACAATGACTACGAGCTTCTTTACAAAACGAATGAACACGAACAGCTCTTACGTCGATCGACTATTCGACAAGGGCCCTCGCTATACAGTGTGGGTTGTACGGTTAGTTAACCATACTTCACCACACTGGGCTGTGCATATCGGTAAAGTGAGACCGACAATCCGTTCAGATATCGTTCGTCAAGAATCTAACTCGGGTCACAATGTTTCATAGCACGACATGCTAATCACCATGCCACCACGAAAAAATTATTCCGTACAATAACGTCCACCGTTATATATTATTCTTACGTGTTTTTCAGTCACTGTAAAAACATGTTTTCATTTACATTTAATTACCCCTTTACCCTTTTGACAATAATATTGGGTTTCTGTGAATTACTGTTTACTGAGCATGTACAAGTGAATAGCGCTTGCACAATGCAGCCTCAAGGAACTTAAAGGCACGTTGCACAACTTCACTTGCAAATGATTTAGATTTAGCATTTCTTTGGCTTTTACTTTTTCCAGGTAATCTAATACAGACACACACGACCACTAATCCTTTGGGAGCTTTTAGAAGCGCCATAACAATTGCCTTCACGAGCGGCTGACGCGCGAGTGGTTGGTTAATGTGAAATCATTCAATCGGATCAGTCGCATTTAAATCCTGAGCCATGCAATTGTGAAATAGGCCAAGGTTGCAGGTGGCTTGCCTGGCAGCTGGCTGGCAAATAAATCGTCTCATCCAGGTTTTAGTAAACAAAGTACTTCTTTGGTTGTCCGGTGGGCAATGGGCAAGTATGGTCCTGTATTAATTGCTGTGGGAGGGCGCAGAAGTATTTAGAGTCAAATCGAGGCATGAGTACGTTTGAAATTCGTGCCATTTGAAACGGAGCGTAGGCAACAACAAAAAATCCCCGACATTCAATGATGGAAAGAGAGCGGCAGCCGCGACAAGGCTGCATGAGAAGTCTGTCCATACGCCGACCCCTCCCATCGTCTGCACTCGCGTGAACTCGACTTCAACACGCTCGCTTTTTATCGACTACCTGTCCGCATCAGGAGCACATTCTTGTCAAAAAGGGGGGTTGGGCCCGTTGCCATCCCGGCCGTTAAGACAACTCGCGAGAAAGACGCACCCGCAACGCCCGCCGGGTGAACGTGAAAAATAACCCTCCACCTTCAGTTTCATACACTTGCCGCCTGGGCCAGCCAGAGGATTAAGAGTGACATAGATATACCAGGGAGACCACAGCAGGGTGTGTGAAATGTGCCTCGGGTGGTAGGACGTATCTGTGATCGTTCATGAGGGTGACAGCTCGTGTCCGCTGTCAGCCGAAACGTTTAGTTGGTGCGATGTAAAAATGCAGATGTTCCTTACTTGTGTGCCTGTCCTCGTGTTATTGCACCCGCGGGGCGTCGTGTCACAAGACGACGGTGTTTATCTGGGACTCTTACGCAGCAGCGCTTCAACCCCCTGTACTATAGGGACAACCTGCAGAATGTGATATGACCGAATTACTTCGATACTTTCCCACACAGCCGACTGTAAAGATGTTAGTCGCGTGGCAGTCAAGAGTGAAATCATTGTTCCTCGGAGATGGATTTTCTTTCTGCCAAAATGAAGTGGGAAAAAAAAAGCTTTACGTATATATTGTTTTCTTCGTGCAGTCACTGGTTTTAGTTATTTTGTTTCACGTATTTATTCAGGGAAAGCCGCACTCACTCGCGAGGTCTCGTTTCTCAGGAGGGTCCGTCCCTGCACTGTGCCGAGACCGTGGTCCAAATCCGGTGACAAAACATTTCTCTGCAGCAGGGCATGTGGCAGCGCGTGTCCCCCACAGTGCACAGATGAATTAACTCAACACATCCATCAACAACACGCCCTTGAAATAAAAAAATATAAATCGGCAACTGTGTAGGCAATGGTCCTTCTTCGTAGCACGTGTGCTATATATATTACGTGATTTTACATATATTTATTTTACGACAAATAAAGGGTTACTTTGAAGTGATCGCATTAAATATTTCCATATCTTCCTCCACGAACTGCTCTGTAACACGTGGGATGTATGTAGTGCTCCGCAAGATTGCCAGAAAAACTTATTCCCGAAGCCCGATAGCGCAAATTTAATATCATTTGGACAAAAAAAGAAAAGAGACAAAAAATAAATGGTTTTCCAAGTAGTTGGCTCGCATGCCCGCTGTCTGCACATCACACCAACGAAATTAACCCTGTTGGCTGCACTTGGCGACGGGTGGAAGAAAAAAAACTGTCGTCGCATCCATTGTGCGTGCACAAAACAATTCTGTTTCAGCGAGTCTTGTAGCCTCCTCCGTTAGTCACATGACCCCCCCCACCTGCCTTATCGCCCATACCTGCTGCACGGTTACACAGGTCCCGCTGCTTTGGAACTGTCGAGTCAATCGATCAACGTCCTTTATTTAACCACGTGTTCCGCGAGGGCATCGGCCAGACAGGCGCTTAACAAAGGCTGTCGGTCGGCCTTGTAATTTTCAAGTCAACCGAGCAGGCAGCGGCTAGACAGAGATGAACTTCCTCATGCGCCCACCACCGCGCTGGGGGTCACCGTCAGGTCAGCCAATGTCAAGAGGCTTCAAGCGTCTGCCCAATGCCGCCTGTGTTTTGATTTATTTATCTGTCACACTCGTGCAGCACTTGCAGAATGTCGATAAATACTGAATGAGTAGAAAGGCTCTCCATAGGACCCCATGATGACTGTTTACAAAACGGGCACGGGTTGAAAGCAATTCAAATCCGTTAATGGCTATATTTTAGAAAAATTGCCCTTGTGTCCATTCAAAACAGTTAACCTATCAACATTTTAAAAAAGAAATTCCCAGTTTAAGTCCCAGAGCACGATCTCCAAGTGTGTAAAGTTAAACACCTCTCAAAAGCCTCCCTTTTTTCTCCGTGCCCTGAAGTAGAGCTGTGGCCCAAAATGTCAGCCAACTGTATATTTTGTTGCAAGGTAAATGTCGTTTCCGCGTGCGGCAAGATTTATTTTAGATTTGTGCTTGTGCAACAACGCTGCCAAACACGGTGCCTTAATGTTGTTAATTAATATTTAAGTGTGCAGCGGATGCAGAGCGTTGCGTACACTCTGCCATAAACAAGATTGTAGAATAACACTCAAAACCGTCTTTTATCTCGGTGACAAAATCGCTCGCAATGTACCAGATCTCGTCGCATCTCTCGAAATTTAAGCAGGCTTGAGCCTCGGCAGTGCTTGAAAGTGCAACTGCCATGCATGTCACGTAGTCCGCTACGGGGCTAGGTGGTCGACAGCAGAGGGCAGTGCAGCAAAATCCATTGTTGTTCTGTACGATGCTGCCGCGTCTATGTTTCCCGAGCAACTTCACCAACCCGTACCGACCAACTCGTTGACGCGTAGTCAAACAACGCCTGTGACTGACATGGCATGAGCCCTCTAGACTTCTCAGATGGTGCCTTACGTCGAGCGAAGATTCAGGCATTTTCACCTCTTTCTCCTAACAGCCTCTGCAATTCTGTCTTCTTTTGCGTTGTCTCTCCATTCCTTGAATCCGTTTGTCTGGCACCTCGGGTACCGAGCTCTCGTCTGCTGTTCTTCATGCACCCTCTGTCAGCACTTTAATTGAAGACCACGGGCGATAACGTTTACATGGAATCTCCATTAAGCGGCGACGTGATGGTTTACTTGCAAACACCGCTTAATGGAATATCTTTATATAGAGCCATGCCGTTAAGAAGCGTACAGCCTGTTGTCAAGGAGGCCCTGTAGTTTTATTGATTATATTTATACAGTTGTAGCTCCATTAAGTGGCACCAAATTTGTTCACGGGGCGGCCGTGTTTTGTCTCAGCAGAATGCTACCCCTTGTTAATTTGGACACCCAATTGACTAATGGCCTCAAGTCACAATGTTATTGTATGCCTATGTCCAGTTAATCACGTGCATAAACACAGTATCAATTAATAATATACAGACCATTTGTCAATCCCCCTGCTGAATTAACACTCCCAAGCCGTGTCAACGGTGGGGGCTTGTTTGTAAACCAAAGTTTACCAAGCTCATAAGCGCGAGTTGGAGCCAGGACCAGTTCAAAAATTCACCCGCCAGTAATATTAGCCTCAGGTCGCCGGGCTCACAGTCCAACTGTGCCCACCGCTTCAACCAAATACGGCAAAAGAGTTGTCGAAACCCCAAATGCCAAAATAATGTATAATTCATCAACTCGTGTTGGCACTCAATCATCCACATGGAGCAAGCAACTCAAACCCATTTCGACTTAAGAGCGCCGTCTATTCACAAAGCAGGACGACAACCCCATCTCTCGCTAAAACGTCATTTGACAGGTTCAACGTGAAATCCCCCCGCGCAGCTCCAAAAACAACAAGGCAAACATCGACCGACCCCCCCCAAAAAAAATCCCAACATAAAGATGCGGCGCAGAATGTTAATGGAGCGAGCGAGAGCTCAGAGGCGGTATCGGTTAGTTTGCAGCCAGGGGGCAAAGGCTAAGTGCGGTGAGCTCAACACGGCTGGAAGTGGCTTGAGATAAAGTACACAGCACTTAAATATCACACGCGTACAACTGTACGCATCGTATCGGTCTCGCCGGGGTGCAGCTCTGCTGCCGTGCGTGGAGGACCCAAAAGCAGAGGGAAATAAGTTCAAATTCTAAGCCGGGGGGGGGGGGGTCAACCTAATCCGGGAATACACAAACTACATTCCTCGTGACCCCCCACAAGTACGCCTTTCCAAATTGACCTACCGATCTCCTGTCAAGTACAAATTCAGCCATTACACACTGCACGCACCTCATGATTTGTACGCATTTCCCACGTTATGTAGACAGATATGGATGAGGGCCTCCAGATTTTGTGGGTCGGGCAGGGGGGGGTGTGTATTTACCCATACTTAACCACTGCTGGTCAGTGCGGATTGGTAAAGGTGGGGAACACAGTCATAGCAGCATAGAAGTACAGCACAACAATCGATTCTGCTTCACTGCCCTCGGATGCCCAGTCATGTAGTCCCAGAGCAGCTTATAGCACCCTGCTGTGTACAGCAGTCATACATCCAAGGACCATCCTGCTGAGCTCCAGGGATTCAATAACATTTGGCAGGGATCGGGTACACGCTGGATGAACTGGTCACTTTTTGAAAAGCACGAAAATTAAAACAGTTTATAGGGGAGCCACCTTTACAAAAAACTTAAAATTGATTTGCTGCTCAAACGAGCCAACGGAGTCGGTGCTCATCTCCGTTTTACAGCCCTGAGCCCAAGGTGGGAATTAGACATTCATATGGCAGGGGGCGAGTCATCTATGCATTATGATGAGTTACCGTTGTATGATGAGTTAACCCCCCCCTCCCCCACCAGTATATGAAATCTCGCAACTTTCTTGATGCGAGCCGCTCACCCTGGAGCCCGGACCACCTGGACAACTTTGCCGGTGCCCAACAACAAGCCAGTTCGATGCGCACGGTACGCGCTAGACACTCCGGTGGGCACTCACAAATAGATTTTTCCCATTGAACAAGACGAACAGAGAAAAGCCCGCAAAGAGAAATTCTTAAGAGAATTGTCATACGAAAAACAGGACGTGAGGAAAGCTGGGTCCCACCGCGCCATCCGTGGCGATGATGGGGGGGGGGGGGGCATTTTGCAAGCCGACGTACGGCCAGAAGGCCGGACTTTTGAGGCGAGGATGGGCATGTTGGGTGGGGGGGGGGAGCGGTAGTTTAGTGGCTAGCGAGCTGCGCTATGAACCCGGCGAAGCGAGTTTGATTCCCGCTCGCGGTCAACACCGGTGACGATTATCCGAACCGGTCCTGGGCCTCCCCAAGGTAGAATCAACCTCAAATGAGTACCTGGTGCAGTGTGTAAACATCACCAATGGGGAGACAAAGGCGGCCCGGCATGATGCTGGCCACCCACCCCCTCGTGTGCAGTGCCAGCCTTCATATGTGCTACTCGCTAACAGCACTTGCCCCAACAGTCTATTCAGGCTATAAGGGGGATCTTTGTTTTTGTCTTTGTTTGTGGGGGTGGGTGTGAGATGCGGACAAATGGATGCACGGACGTGTAAACGGCTGGAGGAATTTATGAACACACAAGTGCACAAACTGCGCTTTACAACACCCTGAACAACAATAACTTAAATCCGCCAGGCAGCCCGGCGGTAGAGCGAGAGGCTTGCAACCGGAAGTTTGCGAGTTCAAATCCTGGTTGGGAGTTGACACGTTGACTCGGCCCCATCAGTCCTCCGTGGTCAATAAAAGGAGGACCACCCTGTGGAAAGGTCGACAGTGGTCATCCTATGGAGAGACTCGTCCCCATCATAGGAATGTGGAATTTCCATCAATATTTGGGATCTACGGATGAAATTCGCCTTACAAATCTAAAAAGGATTATTATTTGAACAGGGAAACTCCCGATTTCAAGCAAGCCATTCGCGCTCCCGGAAAGCTTACAAGTAACAGTCCTACACACAATACGCGGAGCAGGTCAAATGGGGACAGCCTCTTAACATGTGAAGGAGTGGAATCGGAGGCGTTTGGGTTTACACGACATTCCTCGGATGCCTGAGGTACACATGCACACACTCGCTCTCACGCATGGCAACGCAACCCACAGCTGTGTGCGCATGCACCCCATCTAGCCCCTGAACCCCGTGCATCTGAGGTTAATGTGTTTAAACATACGACGTGCAGAATCGTTGTGAATTAAATTTTTAATTTGTTTATCTTTTAATACGCGGCTATGAGTGTGTATGGGCACCTTGAAATCGGAACAGTGAATGCATTTCCTTTTTTTTTTAGCTGGGATCATGCGAGAGATGACCAAAATGCTATTGAGATTAAACAAACCCTTCATCGGTCCACTACTGAATTAAGGCCACCCCCATGCATAAACTAAACTATTTTTTTTATTTTACCAAGTAAGGCCCACCGAGCTATATAGCTCGTTTTCAGAAACGACCTGCCGATGACAAATAATAGCCCAAACGAAGTGGCTTTGCATCGCGTGCAAATGTATAGCAGCCAAAAACTCTGAATGCACATTGATTCTAAATGTGGAGGGGAAACCTGGAGAAAAATACACGCGACCACTGGGAGTACGATATATGCAAACTCCAAATATAAAGGCATCAGGGCAGGGATCGAATCCACGCCCTCCTGCACAGTAGGTCAGGGAGATAACATCTCGCCAGCGCGGCACCCCTATCTCGCCTTTTGGTCATGAAGGCTGTTTGACCATACTTCACCACGCTAGTTGGTACGGTTGATGAAGGAACCCCCAAACCACACCCCCCCCCCCCCCCCCCCAAGAATGACTGCGATATCTCACGTCACACCATTCAGGCAAAAGGCCCTTGTTCGGAGCAGAAAGCGGCATACTGAGAATGAAGGGTGTTAGGAGACCAAATGTAATCGAGAACGTTTAATAAAAGAGTGACCCAAACACAATATTATTTTCCAATTCTCAAATTAAAATCTCGAAGAAGGTCATCAATGCAAAAGCAGCAACTCAAAAAAAGTCAAAAACCAAAAAATCCACAGCACGTAAATCCACAAAGCATTTACACTTGTGCACACTCTTGTGTACGTACAGTGCTCCGTCTGAAAATAAAATGGGACACTTTAAGCGCCGTGCATTCCAAGTACGATTCCGCGGGTTCGATCGGCGAGCAAAGTAAAAATAAAACAGATCTGCTGGGACTGTGAGAGAAGGTTGCTTTCACCCAAATAATGAGAAAATGTAAATGTGTGGGTTTTTTTCTTTCCCAACGTGCCCAGCGGCTGTTTTTCACTGTAAGTGACAAGCGCTCAATCGCACGAGCCTGAATGTCCATGGGACTCTGGCACCAGACACAGGGTAAATAATATAATCATTGCAGCTCACAGGCCACTAACCCTGGCTACACACGTACACATTCACCTGGGCATTTTTCACAGCGAGGCTCATTAAATATTCTCTCCTACGGCCACTTCCGTAGGGCACACATGACCCCCTCCGCACAACACCTCTAACCCCACCCCCCTTGTATTTTTTTGTTCGAAGCCTGTACAATTTCTGACACTGCGCTAAATATTGAATGTGCCACGGCTTGACTAATCTTCAAACCGTATCAAACAGAATTCGACCGCACCACACCTATATATATGTTTGGTTTCCCATGGCTACGGATGTGGATTTCTTTAAAACTACACCGACTGCGATTTGGGAAACTAAAGCAAGCAATCAAGAGTTGAGCGTTTTGGGCCACCGACTGTTCGGCTAGGGAAAGAGTAAAAAAAAACCCTGTGAAAATAGCTGTGCTGCATCAACCGCATTTATTAACACGGCCAGAAGGATGACAGCCGTCAGGGTCGGCTGACAGCTTACAAACGATAAGCGCAAGCGGCATTTTGAAGGGGCCGCTTGCACCGCTACCGCACGCAACAGCCGCTTAAAGAAGGGCCGAGACAAAAAAAACGAACGCGTCAGCCGGTCCAAGCCTCCTCCATGGCAGAAATGCCTTGTAGTTTGCGTGGTAAACAGTGGCATCCGACAAAAGCTTGTTGGATAACATTGACGGGCGTTACATTCGATGGGTTTTATACGCAATACGTTTATGTTAATCTAGTTGACCCGTCTCAATGAGAGGAAAAGGACGGAATTTGTGGATTTGCAGATATGATTTTCCCAAGTCATCCCCGAGTCAATCCTAAAAGCACGACTGGATGCAGGTATCACAAGCGCAAGGATGACCCTTAATCGAAGAATCAACGCATCGTTACACAAGCCTCGTAAGCATAAAATAATATTCAGGGCCTACCTTGGCTCCTCCCACCCTCAACCAGTATATATACAAGGACTGTTTTCTTGGAATTTCTCTTACGTGATACAGCTATCGTGCTGTGACGGTTCAACCTGAAGACGGAAGCTTGTGTTGCCTCCAAAACGTCGTGATTTTTATTTTATTTTTTTTCATTTACTTTTATTAATTTAAATTTTTTATCTACGTGACTTTACCGAAAAAACCTAAGAATATGATAAGTATCCTTATTTGAGGGTGATACAATAGGCAACAGTGTAACAAATATAGGTATAGACACATTACCGTCCACCCACTCCCCTCCACATTCTCAGTGGATTCTGGGAATATATCGGCATGTCATAATGGTGTATACCTCGTGAGGTTGATGCTGACGGCAATCTCCCGGCCGTAGTCAAAACATTATGCCGGTTCAATAAGAGGCTGGGGCTTCCACAACTTGTTGTCATGAGTAGAGAGGTATAATTTGTTTAAAAACAAGGAAAAATCGTGCACACACAATGATTATATCACACTTTCCAAACACGTTTTTGTATTTAATTCGCAGGACGGAAGCCAACGGGTACTGTCCGTACAAAACACTTTGGCATCATTTGCAAATGTTACATTTGTGCACTCATCCCAGTCTACACAGTTTGAGAGCCCCTGTGATGTGCGTGGCTTGGTATACAACGACACAAATTGACACTAAAGTTACCATTCATATTAGATCATCCTTGTGAGAGTTAGAGCCCATGCCCCCCCTCCCCCGCAACCTTACAGACGAACGGACAGAGCTCATGCGTGCACGCTTTCAACCTTCATTCAAAAACGTAAGTAGGGCCACAGTAGGGTCAGGAAACGTGATTAATCATGCTCGTAAAAAGTTTGGCAAGACAAGGACGACTGACATCGCGTGACCTCCACGTGCTCCGTATCTTTGCCGAGAGACCTCCAAATTCTACAGCGGCACGAGTGTACCACGGAAAAAACCAGCCAGATCAGGTGCGAGCAACCCAAGGCCAGTAAGAAGCCGACATAGCGCGGGATAGGATGTGCATCGGGGCAAAAGACAACCACTCCCTACATTTTTCACAGATACCAATAGGGCGCATCTCTTAATCGCCAGCGCGCTTGGTTCCCGTCGGTCGGCGCTGACGCAATCTCCGTCGGTCGATGAGATTTCGGCTGTTTGGCCAGCTCACCCACCGCCGCGAGAGTGCGCGCGCGCGCGCGGGTAACACCGAGCATTTTACCAGCGCAACGATCGATCGCAAAGCAGCCGGTGGCCACAGTCTGCGTGTACATTACGAGTGAAGCATGGCTTAGCGTTGGCTCATGGAGAGCAGATCGCAAACATCTTATCTGGATGAACTTAAGAATGTCAGTGCATTCCTGCTCAATCTTGAGTGTTGGGCAGTGGTCTTCTCTAAATAAACAATTCACTGACATTCTCCAAAAAATGTTTCGTGTGCCGAATTCAAATCCTGTCTGTGAATGTGTCTTTGTGTGCGGTAGCGCAACGGTTAGCGAGCTCCACTACAAACCCGGCGACCCAAGTTCGATTTCTGCTCAAGGGCCAAACACCAGTGACATGTATCTGAATCAGTCCCGGGCCTCCCCTAAACCAACTCGGCTCATAAGAGTACCTGGTGCAATGTGTAAATATTGCCACTGGGGAGACAAAGGCGGCCGGGCATGGTGCTGGTCACTCAATCGTGAGCCGTGCCGGCCTTCATAGGTGCTCGCTAACAGCACTTGCCCCAACGGTCTGTTAAAGACTATTTGGGGGATCTTCGTCTGTCGAAAGCAGTATAGCAAGTTGCTTTCAGGCTTTTTTTGCACAATACTCCAAACCTGCAAGTCTACACGGTGCTAAGTAGATGGTTATAAAGCAAAAAGGATGTTGGCCTATTTGGATGGTTTTGTGAGAGATATTTATTTGAAATGCGTGGGTTTTCATTTTGAACCACTGTGACTCACTGCTCATAAAAACCCAAACGTAAGATTCGAGAAAACATCCCAATCAGTGCTCTCGTGATGATAAGTCCTGACACTCAGTGACATTACCCTGGGTAAGTAGAATTTCTGCGACTCGTGTGATAAATATAATGACGAACTAAAATGACAACGAGTTTCGTTTTGCTGTGAAATGGCACAGGACAGGATTGGCGATGTAGTGAGTCAGGTCGAGAATTAAATGAGATAAGAGATGTCTATCCTGGCATATAGCAGCATCTGGCCACAGACAAGCCGTGATGATGATGATGATCATGATGATGATGATGATCATGATGACACCGATGATGCCGATGACGAAGCGAGACAATTAGATCTGACATGATCCGACAAAAAAAGCAACATGAACGGGGGTGGAGCGGTGGCACAGTGGTTAGCGCGGTGCACGACAATCCCAGCGACCTAAGTTCAATATCCAGGCACTAAAAACATCAGTGGCAGGTGACATCTGTGGCAGACTTGGGGGCCCACCTCCTACACTCAGCAGGGTGGTGAAGAAGCAAGGTCAAACAACCCCCAACAGCCAAAAGAAAGGCCTCCACCGAGCAATGGATGGACAATGGGGCCGTGGATTATTATTGTAACTGTTGTTTACGCGTGATCGCGATGGGCTATTGTTGCTGCGAAAAGGGACACCCTGCCGTGGTGTCGAAGGCACACAAGTTCCACACTCGGCCTGGGCTAGCGCCCAAAGGGTTAAAAAATATCCAGAGCGGCATAATGCTGAGGGTTGCTTGCACCGTTGCCATATTGTTGCAAAAAGCAATTTGTAAATTGGCTCCACCGAGTGGGCTTTAATTATTCAGGACTGCAAAACGGGAGCCCGATGGTGATCGCCGCTGCCATGAGATGCGTCAGGACGTTGTAAAATAGAGGGACCGCGTTCCCTATTTGAGCTCCTCGCAAAATTACTCCGATGGTTGGGGGGGGGGCACACTCCCAGGAGGCGGCAGCCCTGGGTAGAGACTGAGGGGGTAATGTCATTGACTCCGAAGTCACCGTGCATCAGTGCATCAGGCTGTTAAAAAAAAGTCATTTAAAAAGAAACGGAGAAAACAAAACAAAATGAAGGTTGGAGGAGAGCAGGCCATCTTGTGCTGGTGTCACGGTCCACATTTGCCACGTTTTGGAGAAAATATATATTTTTTTATCTTTGATAATAACAGTACTGTGCTGGGAAACAAGTGGCCACCGTCAACCACGACTGCAAACGCTTGGCAGAACCCTGAGCAAAAGACAGTCTTGAGACTCAAGTGAGGCCTTCCTGGGTACAGAAACTATAAAACGAAACAAATTTTGTATTTTACCAGGTAAAAAAAAGGGTGGGGGGAGGGTGGGGAGGGGCTGGGTGGGGAGGGTGGGGAGGGGCTGGGTGGGGAGGGTGGGGAGGGGCTGGGTGGGGAGGGTGGGGAGGGGCTAGGCTGGGTGGGGAGGGTGGGGCTGGGTGGGGAGGGTGGCGAGAGGCTGGGTGGGGAGGGTGAGGAGGGGCTGGGTGGGGAGGGTGGGGCTGGGTGGGGGGTGGAAAGGGTGGGGCTGGGAGGGGAGGGGCTGGTCTCCCCGTGGTGCCCTTATAAAACTCAACGTTTAACCTACTCACGTCGGCTTGTGCCTGCCCTCAGTCGGGCATATTTGCGGAATACACTACGCCGCCGTTGACCCTGGCCATTGACCGAGCAACCCAACGTTCCTACCAGCTCCCTCCGCAGGAATGTGTTCACTGGGATACATAGCTCACTGAAGTGCTGCTGATGTTATTTATTAGCTATTATAATTTTTTATTTTATGTAATATGTAACAAGGAATTGTCCGATTAGCTGGAGCATCTAATTTACACCGCAGCGATTAACTCTGCCGATTCAATTAAGCGTCACAATTTGGGAATCAAGCTTCTATGTGCACGGATCATCAACTTTATTCACAGTTTGACGAGTCTAACACCTCTGGGTGGCTGCAGCGGTCATGTAACACAATTACAACACACCATCATCACAGCCACCGTCAATCTACTACTGGGGGGAGGTAGGGGCCTCTCTTGAAGCTTGTTGCCATCCCTCACGCTATCACGATGACGCAACACTCGATTGAGCTCCTGCGCACGGGCCGATTCCATTGCTCCATCTCCGTGATAGACACCCACGACACAGGGTGTGCCTCACCCCTCCTTTGCATGCCACCGTGTCATCAAGACATCGGTCTCGTCCACTGACCATCATCCCCCTTCTAGCAAAGCGTCCTGCCCAAGCCAAATTAGTTTTCTGAAAAAAGCTAGTGATGTCTCCAAACTGGAACACAGGTTCCCTTTCTCCATGTGTACCACCTGAACATCTCCACGTCATTTTAATAGTGCAACTCTCCACGCTTCTCTAACATGATTTATTTGTCAACATTCATGTTTCCGATCCATATGGCGTACCAAATAATGTATATTATGACAAAATACAAATAAAAAAAATAATACATTTTTACGTTCCTGATTGGGTGGGAAGTATTAATAGTAAAAAAAAATATTGATGAATCAATGCATCATTAGAGTCAAAAGTCAGTTACTTCCTGCTCAAATAAACGAAGAATTGGGGCTCATCTGCTGTGTACATGCCGAGCAGGTGGTGGAAATTTCGTGTTCCTATGGCAGAGTGATCCAACCCATCGGAGAGCCACTGTTGTGTTTCCCAAACAAGTGGAACTGATGTAATCGACCCCAGAGAGAATGTGGGCCGAGTTAATCTCCGGCCAGGATTCAAACTCACAACCTTCTGATTGCGAGCCGCGAGCCCTCTACTCTGCTAAGCCACCTGTCCATGATTGTTACACAGCTCCTTGAAAACTTTGAATTACAAAGCGGTTGCCCAGATTCGAACTCAGGATATCGGTGGTGCAGAGTCACAGTCCTCGAACCAGGTACGAGCACCCCCCCACATGTCACCCCCCTTCCCCCCCAAGCCACACGGCCACTTCACACGAGAGGAGGTTTAAGAACCGCTCACCGTGTCACACCCAAAACGAGCCATTTCACCGCTCTCCCGCGAGCGCGCTCACCGCGGCCCAGCTCTCTAGGGGGGCGCTAATGGCGATGCATAATCGCCCTTCTCGCCGTGTTGAAGTAAGCGGGCACACCGCCCCCCCGCCCCGCTCCCCAGCAAAGAGTCATGCAACGCCGCGTTAATGTAACCGCCGCCAGCAGCAAGGGGTGGAGAGACTGTCTAGCGGGTTCCTCTCCCCCGAAACGTTCTGCGACACGTTAATGCAATTGGTGTTTGAGGGCGACGTTTTTTTATTTTGCGACGTCTGTCCTGTCTCTGCGAGCGTGTGACCGAATCCCACCACCACGATGATGAGTTTGTCACAAATTGCTTCCCGGTCAGAAAATTATTGAGAATAAATAAATGCTGAAGGGCCACCTCTCCTACATCTTTTTATTGTATGTTTTTTTTTATTAAAATTTAACAGTCTTTTAAATATATATTACGCAGCCATATGGAATACTAATCAATGTAAAACCCATATTTACGTCATAATCAAAACCTTTATTTCGACTGGAATAATCCAATGAGCTATGAAGCTTCTTTCTAGTAGCGGCGGGTCAGAAAGTTACAACTAAAAATACAAAAAGCGATAGGAGTGCAAAGATGGACCGATTTAATCGGCTTGTGTGCATGATCTAGATGGATTCTTGTCTTTCCTTTAAGCCTTAATATTTCAACGCCGTTTACAATTTGTTTTTTAGAACGAATCTCAATGCGACCACAGCTATTGTTGCACTATAACCTGTTACTCGTGATGATGTAGAGCAGTTTACCCAAGGTAAACCTTGCGAAACGTAATTATATTGTACCAAGTTATATTTTCTGGGTTCTGTAACACTAGCCCATTTTGCAGCACTCTCACTGGCCTATGTGAACATACTTGACCATTCGGTGCTTAAGAGCTGGAGAAATATTGAATTGTCAGTGGCACGATGGTGGTTATTCAAATGTATTGAGCCACCGTTTTCTGATATAGGAACCAATAAATCACACTTGTTAAGATGCCTGCTGCTTGCCAGGAGTTGTTTTTGTTTCCGATTACCAGAAAGGATTTCAGGTATCCCACGGGGCAGGCCAACGCAATGTTTTGCGAGGTTTCAGAATTGCTTTCGCTTGAAACGAGGGAGAAAAAAAATGCATGCGTCCGTGTGTGTTCCGTCACGCTTCCCAGCGTAAGTTCACCGCTATATTAATAATCATGAGCAGGTGACGTCACTCCACAAGGAGCACCCCCCACCTCCCTTCATTAATAATCATGAGTGGAACATTATTTTCGATTGAATATTCCAGATTTACTGCAATACACCCATCCTTGGAAGGGCTATAGGCTAGTTTAGAGATAACAAGCCGCCAAGGCGCACAAATAGTAGACGTCACAACTAATGACGTCTTTCGGTGGGGAGACATTTTCACTGTTCGCGACCAAGGATAATCCTTTTAGTGCCGGACTATCATCGCCAAGTATTGGGCAACCGTTTCATCAACTTAGCAAGTTTTCCCAGATAACTAGACGAATTCAGGTAAAAAATGGTTTTTATTTCATGTATTATGAAAATGAGAATAATAAACTTCATACGAGTTATAATGCCCCTTATAAAGGACAGACGGACAGAGCTAATTCATTAAAGCTATCAACCTTTGTTAGGCAGTCTAGAAGAGACAAGTATGATATTTGACACAGTTGTTGGTGCACATTATATAAAAAAGATTATTTTCTTAATAAATTGTTATTATTTATATTAACTCCCTCGCCTGGTATACAGGAGGTCGTGGGTTCGATCCCAACCCTGACGCCTGCTGTATATTTGGAATTTGTATCTTCTCCCCATGGTCACGTCGAATTTTCTCCGGGTCCTACGGCATTTCCCTCCACCTTTCGAACCAACGTGCATTCAGAGTATTTGACTATTCCTTTCAACATGATAAGCCACTTCGATGAGCTTTCATTTGTGGTCAGGTCGCTTCTGTAAAAGAGAGCTGTAAAGCTCAGTGGGCATTACCAGACAATATGTTAAATTGTTTAGTTTAAATGGTTAAGTATGGGACTGAATTCTACAGTATTTAAAGTCATCATTTATAACCTCTGTCACTCCACTGATGGGTGAAGGCCTCCTCACGCCGTGCAGATCATTAGGTCTGTTTGAACATACTTCACCACGCTGGTCAGTGTGCATCTTCTTGGTTCTTTCGGTAAAGTCACGTAGAAAGGAAATAATAAAATAATAAAAATTAAACACAATAAAAAAATTCTCACGACGCTTCGGCCACAACGCAAGCAGCCGTCCTCAGGTGAAAAACAGAGCTGTCTGAAAAACAGCGTCGTAATGAAAAAAATTGGTCAGTGTGCGTTTGTGAAGGTGTGAGTGGGTCCAAGACCAGTTCAGACATTATACGAAACTAACGATAACCATGACTGGGATGTAAAGTGCACAGAGGCCTTTATTGATGTGAGATGCACTACAGCTTATAGATGAAGATTGATTGACTCAAACTCTACAGGGCACTAGGTTCGGAGCGCAGTCAGCTGACGACTGCTAACGAAACAAAGCGCCACGGCAAATCACATTCTGTTACATCTCATCGAGAACCATTAATCCAACGATTTCTCAACACTGTCGGTGAGCGGAGACGGGGGGTGGATGGATGAGAAGCATGAGATGAAATGGACAGCTGCAGGCCAAGTGTTTCAAGCCCACGTGACAGGGGTTCAAGGGTACACGCCCCGCCGAGCCATCACGCGCACGCACGTACGTACCATACGGTACAAATGCACCCGAGCAAAAACCATGCCGGGATTTCTATCAGAGCCGCTGGTTCAGATTGCGGCACGTCTACGGGGGAGATGGAATGTGGCCGACGTGAGCCGACAGTCGCCTCTCATCACCGCAGCCTCGTGACAGCGCGACGCTGTGAGCTCGCGCGGGAGAGGGAGGAAAAGAGTTGCCACCCCTTTAAAGAATAGCTGTTTCAGATAGGAGCGGGTGTTGTCAGTGGATCGTATGGAGGTTACGCACGCAAGATACCCGCCTGTGGGATAACGAGGTGGTGCCCGCTGGAGGCAAAACGGAATTCGGAGATTAAAGTCGATTCTTAAACTCGCGATCGACGCAACACATGGCATCGACCCGTGCAGCCACTGGAGGTTGATACATTCAACACAATGTCAAAATATATATATTCTTGAATCACGCAATGAAACTGAATGACAATTAATTTAATTGTCGGTAGTGTGAATCATTACAACCCTACAGTACATCAAATTGCTGGCCTATCTGTGCAGGGTGATAATTTTCACTCTTTGCGCATGCGTTTACTTCGGTTACTTTGATCAATGACTACATGCAAAAATACTCAAATGGAATTGGCCAAACAGTCCAAGCAAGGCATGTACCATACACACAGCCCATTTATCAATCCGCCGCTAGGTGAAGGCCTCACCATTCTTGACCCAATGCAGGTTTGTGAAAGTGGGGAGCATAGATGGGGAAGCACAGAAACTCAGTACAACAACAACCCATGCATCAGCACTGCCCTCTTTTGCCCACCACAAGCCCTGCAGAAGGCCTGTGGTAACCAATCTATGCACGGTGATCCCCTATCCAAGGCCCATTCCTCGCTCAACTCTGCTTAGCTTCCAATATCGGAGGCGACCGGCCGTACTCAGGCAGATTTTGTCAGAGGCCCTCAAAGGGGATCCTGCTGGATGAACAAAAGCATGAATTTTACACTTCCATCACTCTAGATCTTCCTTAAACCCACACGCAATCTTTTTTTCGCTGTCATTTTTTAAAAGGACGGCACCGGTGAGTTACACCGCAAAGATGGCATAACGCAACACCAGCTCAGGCCAGGTAGCACCTAAAAAGGCGATCTTCAAAGGGCGACCGAGCCGTTCCACTTTGCTCCCACTGAACCCTGTAAATGCTCCGCTCTGATGCACATAAATTGGCGTGCGCGTGCTGTTTGGAACCTTGCGATTCCCGTGCAGAGGTCGCGTGGTGCAGAGTGACGGGGGCTTTGTAAACCTGTGTCCTTTCCAGCATTCCCCCCCTGTTTTCTCGATACACAAATACAGCAACTGGTGGTTACAATTATTTTTGAATTTCCATTCAATCCATACGAATGAAAAATTACAGCCTTAAAATAGTCTGGATTCCAATGTTGCACTTCGGCTCGGCGCTTTGTCCAGAACAGGAAACGCTGTATCCATCACTGTGATCGATATAGCAGCGTTGGCTACCTCGCCTTCATCAATAGATAAAGAAATACACTGGTTTAAGTTTGCATTTCAGGCATTTACTGAATGAAGAAATTACCAATAAGCCAACCTTCCCCTTTCCATCCCACATATAAACCACTGTAATATAAGACATGCTTCAAACTCTTTGGTTTATTTGGTAAAGTCACGTAGGTTAAAAAAGAAAACAAATAAATTAAATCACACTTTGAAAGCGTGATTTATCCAAAGCGTCATTTAATTTATTTGTTTTCTTTTTTAACCTACGTGACTTTACCGAAAAAAACAAAGAGTATGGATCCTTGCAGTCACGAAAACTTCAAATCTAGAACATGCTTCAAAGTTTATAGATACGTCGCAAGAGCGAGTAGTAGATGTGCAAACGTTTCTTTCATCACGATGCTTCTTGCACGCGGAAATGATGTCGCATCTCTTCAGCTATAAGAAACACTTCAGCCTGTTTTAAGTGACAATTGGACCATTTGCTTGGTCACTACAAATGGAAATGTTACCAAATCATACCGCAATCCTCATCTTACCGTGCATTTTGTTTCAAAGATTACATTATCAGTTTATATTTGACCTTATTGAAAGGTTTTGCTGCAGTGTTAAATAAGACTGTACATGATGGGCTTTTCTACTCGATGAACCAAGCTCTACCTCTATTGCATTGATTCAAGTCTCGCTTGAAAAAAAAAAGGCCGTTAGTCTCCATGGGTTTTCACATCGTTTTTAACACGACACAATTTGTGTATGTATAAATAACGTTGTGGAGAACATTTCAAAATGCCGCACAGGAGCAGTGAGCAAATTTTCCAGGCCAGTCATAGACAGCGACAAAAAAAAGTCTTCAGCCTCGACTTGCACAGGGTCAGGAAGTCGACAGCGCATATGGCTGGGGGGGGGAAGGGGGAAAGAATTTTCCAGATAACAGGGATAGCAAAGCAAAACGAGTGACCTCATGTGGATCATGCATAAAGGATTTCTATCCATTGCGGTGAAGACATCATAAGCTGAACTCACCAGCATCACACAGAGGGGGGAGGGGGTGGCGGTATTGATCACATGGTCCGACCCACATGGTTTGCTAGGAGACAGTACATTACGTCAGCCGGCCGGGCATGCATTCGCTGGCTGAGATGCGGTTATGCGCAAGCACCGTTGGAGTGGCAACAATGCCTTGCGCACCTCCGCATTGTGCCCACGCTTGCCACTGCAGCCCGAGGTTTTGCAGCATGGTGCGCAATAATCCTGGCAGCTTCCAGCACTACAGCGGGTAAGATGGTGGAAGACAGAGCAGGAAGTGCAAGGAACAGAGGCAACGTGGCGGTGCTGGTGGTGGCGGAGGGGAACGAAAAGCGGCGAGGAGAGGAAGAGGGGGGTGGGGCGAAGAGAGGAAGCAAAGGGGGGGGGGCAGGAGAGGAGGGGGGCCCACCCATTGACCCCAGTCCTGTCTGCTCTTTATGATAGATGTGAAAGCAGCATTGGCTGATCGTGTTCTATTTCTAAAAACGAAGACCTGTGTCGCTACGGACACCATGACCCAGGTATCGTGGACGACGGTGGAAACTTGGCACGAGACAGACGGCTCGGGCCACGGCACCGGAGCCACGGCACCGGAGCCACGGCACCGGAGCCACGGCACCGGAGCCACGGCACCGGAGCCACGGCACCGGAGCCACGGCACCGGAGCCACGGCACCGGAGCCACGGCACCAGAGCCACGGCACCGGAGCCACGGCACCGGAGCCACGGCACCGGAGCCACGGCACCGGAGCCACGGCACCGGAGCCACGGCACCAGAGCCACGGCACCGGAGCCACGGCACCAGAGCCACGGAACGCTCGGAAACGCCAGGCCCCCAGGCGCCACCCTCTCACAAGATGGCACTCATACCCACTGTAAATCCGCATGAACAAATGAGTCGCAAGTTGGGAGGGGAAAAAAACACATAAATGAGGAAAACTAACCGATACCTTGCCAAAAATGGACTTGGATTTTTTTTTAAATATATAAAGCCTTTTTACTATTCATTGCATTTTTCTTCTCTCTCAAGAAAATGTATTCCAATGGGGGGTGGGGTAGGCTTTTCTCAATTTCATAGTCAGACTAATTGAGCACGACGAAATGGAGAGCACTCTGTCTGGGCAAGTTCGCAATCCCATTAGCGGCTCCCCGCCGCCCATGCTACGCTAGCGCAGCCAATGGTCGGGCACGCCGTTACATAACCACGGCGACGGATGGGAGAGCAGGCGCTCGGGTTCGGCCGGCACATGGCCGCGGGAATAAATCCGATCGCGTATCCTCACTCACATTCGGGGCTAAGTATGTAAAAAAAACAACGGGTCATTTGGGCTTATCCGCTGCTCCAGTACGAGAGCGTCATCCGCCATCCCAAACACGTGCCGAGTAGTCTCTTATCGTTCCATGCCAGACCGCTTGACGGGGAAATGTGGCGGTGGAGGATGTTGTGGTGGTGGCGGAGAGCATCGGGTCTGTCTGAAGAGTTTGTTAGGCCAGCGAATGAAAGGTTAAACGAGATGCAATGAGTAATTTTGGTCATAATAACAACCAGTTATTGGGCTTGGCCAGAACAAGTTGCTAAGGTGATAATGGCCGGCGGTCGAGATTAAACGCGGTTCAACGGCGGCGATTTGGTGCATCGCAGGACCGTGAGAGTTGGCGATCGCTTGGGGAGGGGACCGCCACCCAGCAGGGGTTTGATTGTGGCCGATTACGATAATGATGATTAACTCAATAATGCACTCCACTTTTACACTGTAATTTTCCACCACTTTCTCTTTGCACAGGTCTCCCTTACAGGGCTTGTGGGCTTGCATGGTGCACGACTTAAAAATCGGCAAAGGGCTGTCGATTTGCGCAAGACTCGTGGAGGTCGGCTGCGCAACGGTGGGGGTCGGACTCTCGATTTCCACTCACTCAGCGAGAAACGTTAAATTACTTCCATGGCGGCAGTTATGAATGCGCCACTGCATCGAGGGCTGTGTGTTTTGCCGATTTGGCATGGCTACTTATTCGTCCTTGTAAATTCTTCCAGCATGCGCAAAGTGGACTGACATTTCTGACACCTAGATCATTGGGACCACTGTTAACCCTCAAAAACACTTTTGTGGCCCGCCAGGCGCAACGTTTTTTTTTTTTTCTCAATATGAAAACGTACTCCAAATCAGAATGTATTGCCAACAGTTCCACGGATCACTTCCCGTGGCCTTGTGGAACACCAGAAGCCAGTGGACCACAGGTTGAGAACCATGCAGTAGAGTTACACTAACGAACATATGGCAGAGGCGACAGCGTCGAAACAAAACTATATTTCACCACTTGTAAAATTAAATAAAATCTTGTTTACACCCTTCTTACGTAACGTTCCCAAATCGTTAATCTGTCTGAACATCTGATACCAGTTTTTATTGACGTAAATGCCTTTCATACAAATGCGCATACGCTACAACTAATAATTGCACCTGAGCATGTGCTCGCATGCGCACTCTCAAAATCCTCAGACCAAAAAAAAAAACCGGTGCCATCAATGATGGATTTTCACACAATGGGGGTTTGCTGTACTTGCCGCTCTTTCTATTGAACTGCACTCAATGGTGGCCTAATGGGATTAGGGGGTTTGCGCCATTTGTATGACTTGACATTGGGATCCTGCACGGCAAAAGGCAGCCCACTCGTTCAGCCTTCAGATCCTGCCATCACGGAATCGAGTTAGACCGTAAGAGGACAGCCAACGTGCGTTTTTTGCTCTTCCCGCAGCATTCCGCACCACGAGCGACCGTCACGAGTTAGCAGTCCAGAACCCACAACAGAACATTCGCGGGAGTGTGGGAAAACCCTGTACGTATGCACGCATGCACGCACGGGGGCAGTGCGGCCACGCCTCCCCTTGCACAAGACGGATTCCGTGGTCATCAATCACGTGCACATGTACACAGTACTGCCCTTTTGTCAATCCACTGCTGGATGAGGGCCTCCACCCGCGTGCAATGCGGGTCACTGGCCGCTGGGGTACCATCATTGTACTTTTGTTACCCTGAGTAGAGGTGGATTTTTTTCAAATTACGTGCGCAACCAATTTAAACAAATGGATATACCTCCATTTGAACCTAGGATCTCAAGTGGTGACAGCTGAGTTCTCTATCCTCAAGTACCCAGATAATGCGGAAGGAACATTTAAAACAACTGCCGACACCAAAGGAAGTACGGAAAATGCACAATTTCAGCAGACGTGAGCGTAGCGAGCATTACAATTGTGAGCATCATCTTATCTGCCAGGGTTCTTAAGAAATACAATCATTCAGTTTAAGCCCTGAATTCATTCCAATACGATTTGGATTTATGAAGCTTCCAAATGTGACTGCACACCCAGAAGTTGATTTGTTGATCTCAAAACAATGATTTGTCATTCGTGTGTTTTTTTATCCTTTAAAAGTCAAAACGTCAAAAGTGATTTCCTGCTCGAATTAGAATTGAGGTGGTGCTCATCTTCTGTTTACCATCCTGTGCCAGCAGTGTCAACTCCTCATTCCTATGACAAGGACAAGTCTACCCATAGGACAACCACTGTTGACTTCCCCACAGTGTGCTACCCAGGAGCGCTGATGGGCTGAATCAACCCCCAACCAGGAAACTGAACTCAAAAACTTCTAATTGCGAGCCACTTGCTCTACCGCAGAGCCACCAGGCTTGGGTTTCTTTTATGCCAATTAAATAACGCTATAAACTACACCCCGCACATAAACTAAGAATGTCTGACATAAAGCACTAATTAGCAAAATGGTAGAACCAAATAATAATACGAAAATGTCTGCTGTGAACCAAACTCTTGTCATATACCCAGAAAAACACACACATGCAGGTCAAGTGGCCCGCAATCAGTCACACCATCCCAACACAATTAGCATTCAGATGGAATATAATCCACTACTTGTTTACGCAGCCTCAGGCACCACAATCCTAAACTTTGACCGAGGTCAGCCTATATTAAATAGTGCTGATGCCTGTCACATAGCAAATGCCACTTACTCTAGGGAGGAGACTCCAGCGTCTAACATTCACACGCGCGCGAGTACACAACGCAACCAATCGCCGCAAAATATATCCAGTGGAAACGCAAGGCAACTCACCAGTGAGACTCCGCATGGCCAGAGGCCCGGTTACTGACAACAAACACTGTTTATATTTATATTTGCGGAAATAAAGAGCTTAGGCAAGGCTTGAAACAAGCTAGGAATCCAGCCTCCGTACTGCCGAGGCATTTGCTTGTCATGGCCAGCCTAACGCATAGATTGCTGTATGGATAAGTCTTGCACCCGACATAGGAATGGGGTATTTCCACCACTGGCTCAGAAGCTGCAAACAGAAGATCAGAACCCATGCCTCAATCTTAATTTAAGTAGGAACTCACTTTGACTTTGAATTCACATTCGCTAAATATGCCGGAAATATGCAAGCGTACTGCACATCTGCGCTGTGTGCATGTATGTACATATGCATCCGCGTAGCCGTGCTCATGCCATCAACAAACTGGAAGGATAAAGAACGACACCACAATAAAACAACCGTGCACACAGAGCGTTGAATATAGCGCACTGCAGCATAAACGGCGGGACATATCGCAACAAGCGATCCAATTGCAAATGAATCCAGGATGCTTAAAAATAACACGATGGATTAGTTTCCAACCGTTAGATAGAAAAATATAGAGAGAAAATGTAATTGTGGATTTCCGCGACAGATGTTTGAGATGCAAAGCAACCCAAGCCGTGATGCGAGCAAGCGAGGGTCTGGTGGAAATCTGACTTGGTCGAGGGTAAACGGCGGACGAGCGTGCACGCTAAGCCTCCTCCGTTAGCCTCCCCAATGACATCTGTAACTGGATACTGCGCCAGACAGAATGCAGAGATCAAGCCAAGGTTAATCTGACCATAGAGCCTCCGCGGTGCGTCTGCCCAGCAAATCAAATAGCCTTCAGTCTTCCCTCGCACCCATCTATAAAAGTTAATGTCTTATTTTTAATGGAAGCTTTATAATTTGCTCCACCGCTCGACATCTGCAGTTAAGGGCTCGAATTGCGACACACCGCAGAAATGTGCAGTTTGTGGGTGTCCGTGGGTTTATCGCGGGGTACGTTTGAAACCCGTAAAATAAAGTTTTAACATGGGGCGGTAATTCGAAAAGCGACGGCTACTTTTATATACAGCGCAGGCTTGCATATCCGCAGGTTTATTGATTTCGTGGATATTCGTGAATGTTAAAATTAGTAAACTCGGCAGTGCAAACTGAAATTAAGGGTGAATGCAAGTATACAAGTAGATGAAAAATAAAACTTAATAAATCATTTACATGTCAAAGAAAGTTAAATGCACTTCGAGCACATAATAATATCAACGATTTAACTATGACATGTATTAATTGCATATGAAAATATTACTGCATTCTAGATTTGAAGTTTTCGTGACTGCAAGGAGCCATACGCTTTGGTTCTTTCAGTAAAGTCACGTAGGTAGAAAAATAATAAAAGTTTTAAAAAAAAACTTTTTATTTTATTTTAATTTTTTTCCTTTTTTTTACCTACGTGACTTTACCGAAAAAACCAAAGAATATTACTACACCGTATCAAATTCCATGCGATACAAGCCTTAACATCTCGCCGGCTCTGCGCCAATAAATACCACATCGTACAAACTAGCGGGTGAGTAAACAGCCTCCAAAGGAAAACAACTAAAATCAAGATATTTTTATATACCGAGTGCCATTGTATGGAATTTTTACCATCAGTTGCTTGGTGCCTCATTGAGAAAAGCACAACATGCACAATAAAAGATTATTATTTTAAAACCCACTCAAACCAAATTATTCCACTTATCTACCCCAGGGACTTTGTTTTTTGGTTAAAATTGCACAAACCTGCCTGCATGCAATGTGCATGAAAGGCCGACCAGCAAGAAATGTCGAGCAGAACTTTGCTTTAGATGCACAAAATTATTATGCGGTCAAGACATAATCAGCTTGAGTGCAACAGAAAACACATGAAATAGTGAGCAGCATTTTACAGGGAAACAGCAGGCACTATCAGTCTCATTTTTCGATTTAAAGCTTTCGTGACTGCAGGGATTCATCTTCTTGGTCTGTCGAGGAGACAGAGTCTGAATTCAGACTCTGAATTCAGACTGTCTCCTCGACAGACCTGTTCTCTCCACCTGAGGACGGCTGCTTGCGTTGTGGCCGAAACGTCGTGAGAATTATTTTATTATGTTTTATTTGTATTATTTAATTATTTCCATTCTACGTGACTGTACCGAAAGAACCAAGAAGACCATCAGTCTCCTTGCTAAACTTTGGGAGGGAAAGTCAAAAACAAAACAATAAAAATTAAATCCCCCCCCCTCCCCCACTGCAAACAACCACCATCACTACCTGATGTGTGCATGGCATTAACATCGAAAACAAAATCACCGCACGCACCGAGACGTTTTTCCCCTGCCAAGATCTCAACATCTGGAATGCCTGGTTGAGGTGCTGGCCAGACTGATTCAACATTCCCACGACCCCCTGGGAACCGTGCCGCCCCAGTTCGCAAACCAGGACAGGGGCCTGGGCCCAGATTCTGCATCGAACTAAGCCCCATATCTTCTTGGTTCTTTCGGTAAAGTCACGTAGAATGGAAATAATAAAATGATAATAATAAAAAACATCATAAAATAATTCTCACGACGTTTCGGCCACAACGCAAGCAGCCGTCCTCAGGTGGAGAACAGGTCTGTCGAGAAGACAGAGTCATTTCAGACATTCATATGTGGGTGTATCATTTCAGACTGTCTTCTCAACAGACCTGTTCTCCACCTGAGGACGGCTGCTTGTGTTGTGGCCGAAACGTCGTGAGAATTATTTTTTTTTTTTCCATTCTACGTGACTTTACCGAAAGAACCAAGAAGATGAATCCCTGCAGTCACGAAAGCTTTAAATCCAAATTCAGCCCCATATCTTGGAGAGGGTCCTTGCCGAAAAGGTCTAGTACTGTAGTTCAGCAATGGTTTATGCCAAGCCTCATCTTGCTGTTGAGACTCTGAGTTTCGAAACCGGTCCAGAGTTTGCGTGTGTATGTATGTAGAACTTCTTTTGCACCGTACGTAGCCAACCGTGCCATTCGGAGGTTCGGGTGCCAATCGGAGTGGCGGGAATCAACGCTGCTGCTGCTATTATGCACTCCCAGGAAGGAGGCCTTGTAGTTAACAGGAAGTGTAAAATACACGGCTTTTTACGTGGAGGGACAGGATGGGAAGGAGACAATTATTGTTTGCTTATTTATTTTGTTACTTTTGATTTTCCACAACGATGCTCGTGATTATTTTTAGCCATGGTGAGAGCAAAGCAGCGTCTTTGTCCGAGAGTCACAGGCAAATGCAGCAGCGCACGCCAGTTGCACGACGGCTCTGCCAATCGCGAGTACTCTGCGCACAGCAGACTCTGATCAATAGTACGGTAATCGTATCTTTATTTGTGGACAATGTCGACACTGGAATCTGAATAATGCTTGTTTGGCCAATTCCATTGAGTGTGTTGCACATCGAGGAGGAAACTGGAGTATCCAGAGAAAACCCATGCGCACATAAGAGTAACAATAACAGGTGTACACAGAGGTTCACAACCTGTGTTTGCTTTGCGACCATATATTCTGGCATCTTGCAGCAGTTTTCCTTGCTGCTTGACCTGCAGCGGTCTATATTGTACTGTGTGTATGCGCACGTGCGTGTATTTTTTAACTAAAACTAAAGAAAAATTTTATTTTACCAGGTAAGGCCCACTGAGCTATTTTTCTAGAAGCAACCTAGCCACAAAAATCACTCTAAACGCACGAGCAAAATCCACACGACTAGGGAGAGGCAGAACATGCAAACTCCAAATATACAGGAGTCAAGGTCGAGATCGAACCACGATCTCTTGTATACCAGGCGAGGTTGTTCACATCTTAATTATCCTAACCTTGAGACGGCACAAGCACGTGTGACCAGACGCATACAAGCCCGTTATGTAAACATCAAAGTGCATGCGCACAGTACGTGCAACGTGATGAGCTAAGACGTACGAGGACCTGCGGAGTGTGTAAACATTTTGAAATGGCAAAGGAAAAAGTGGTATTTTATAATGCTGACAATTTCGCTGCAATTCCATACGAGGCGAACCCTGCCATTAATTTGAAGGATTATTAGTACGGTAAGAAGGGAAAAAAAATATATTTTTTTTAAACAATAAGAGATGGCTCTGAAATTAAAAGTTACAGCTTTGGGATAACGTAAAGTCGATTAGGGCCAATTTTACAGGACAGTATGTTTCATGTTCAATCTGTTCCACACTTAACTAGGACATTTATCGGGCCAGATTTCATGTTTAGCCTCGGTAAGTAAAGCCGTCAAAATGACAATCCGCCTCACCTCCTATTCCCGCACTGTTTTGTGCGTGGGAGGGAGGGGTGGAAGTCATTGGATACTTTTCCATTACAGAATCAGACAGCTTTTTTTTCAGCGGCGCTGGCTATGGGCAGCGTAAATAATAAGTAGCCGTCCGCGTGGAAAAAGAGATCCGAAACAAAGGGGCGGCTTAACAGCTGATGATCTCTCACACGCACAGACATCAAGTGCAACAGGCAGGGTTGGATTTGAAGTAATTACATAACTCACCACTTTCCATTTTGCACGTTTTGTTTGAATGTCTCATCCCTCCCCACTGGGCCCTTGGGATTTATAAAGCCACCCTGGCCACCACAATTTTTTCTTCAGGGGGGAAAATAAATATCTCGCCAGCTTGCACACATGTGATGAGTACACGACCAACGTGTCTCTTTGCACCGCGACCGTCCGCTCCCATTGAGACTCGCACCCTGCTATTCTTACGTAGTTTTCTTTCAATTACAAAAAACAAATTCTTTAACAAAAAATATTTTGCCAGGTGAGGCCCACTGAGCTATATAGCACTTTTTCAGAAGTGGCCTGCCTACAAATGATAGCACAATTAAGTGGTTTATCACGTCGAAACTTATTGCAGCCAAATACTCTAAACGCGTGATGTTGATTCTAAATGTGGAGGGAAAAACCGGAGGACCTGGAGAAAAATCCACATGATCATGGGGAGAGAGACATGCAAACTCCAAATATACAAGCGTCAGGGTCAAGATCAAACCCACGACCCTCCTTCATACGAGGCGAGGAACTTCACACCTCACCACCACGACGAGCTGCCCATAATGCATCGGGTGTAAGTGTCAGCGGTTCGCGCAATGTGCCATGAGCCTGGTAACCAGAGTTCGATTCATGGCAACGCATAAAATCAGCGGCGAGTGATACATGAACTGACCCTGTAACGCCCTTCACGAACCTATATTTACCAACACGGCAAACAAAACAACTCCCAAGACCGAGAAGCTGTGATAAAGGGCTGTCAAATATTGTTTGGGTCTTTCGGTAAAGCCACGTAGATAGAAAAAATAATTAAAATCACGACGTTTCGATCGCAACACGAGCAATCGTCTTCAGGTGAAAAAAAAGGGCTGTTAAATTTTGCTTTACTGCCAATGTGTGTGACAGTGTGAAAGTGACAGCCATAGCGAACCGACAACGCACCGCTTCCATTATCAGAAAACCAGCAAAGGTGCCACTGCCGCCGATCGAAACGTCAATCTCAAGATAAACCTTTGTTACCGCCGTCCCTTCAAAGCTCTCACTGCGTACCGCTTCATCGCCCCTTAAGGGGAACAACTGCGATGAAGAATCTTTAGTCGTGTGGACGCCAGCAAACGAAGACAACCAAAAAATTACCAAAGGTGCCTGTGCAGCCGACTAAAGATTCGCAACTCGAGAAAAAAAAAACCTCACGTCTGTGGGTGGACCAGTCTCGCCTGACCTCAGGCCTGCCAGTGTGGGACACAAGACGCGAAAAACACGGAGCATACCAACAGCTGCTGTGCAAAGTGGCTCGGGGTGGACCTATCCAATAACGGAGATGACGGCGACAACAACAATGCCGACACACTCTCTGGGTTCTTTCCACGTCTCGGGAGAACAAATTAAATCCAAAGCACCTTCCAAAAAAAAACGCACGTGTGCACGTCAAGAGAGTTAGATGGCTTGAGCGACGTTATCGTCAACGCCTGGGCGTAGGAATCGATCAAGACTCGGTCAACGTCAGCCCTGTCTGTCTGCCCCGACAAAAACCACCACCAGGTGTGTGCAGAAAATTGCCTGCTTCTGAATTGCCAGTCCGGCACGCACGCTACTCACAAAAATAGGCAATTATGTTAACTGAATAATTTACAGCTTCCAAGTGCCACTTTTATTAGTGGGCTACTTTGTAGACGCGTTTAATAAACAACGCCGTACACTGGGTGCCACGTCCAGCTGAGATAGAGCAATAGCATCGAGTCATTGATTGGTATAGATTCTTAAGCTCACAATACATGCGTCAAATAGCACGTGTAAGAAGCAATGTATTTCAATTTGTATATGCTGTTTGTAATGTGCACTCAATAGTGGCCGCTACATCAATGTTAAAATAATTGAACTGTGAATTAATTCTCCGCAGTGAATCAAGGCAATTTGGCGGGGAGGTGGGCGGAAGTGGTTAATTTTCCAGAACAAAACAGTTTCTATTTAACGGACATTTCTGTCGTGGTGTACTACGATTTGTGTGTTTTTACATTGTTTCCCGATTGTAACTGCCTAGAAAAAATATATAAAACACTGCTCTTTGTCAATCCACTGCTGGATGAACTGGATAAAGGACTACCTGTTGCGTGTGATCATGGGGTTGTTTTTTTAGCATACTTCACCACGCTGGTCAGTGTGGATTGGTAAAAGGCAGGGGGAGCCTCCAAACCGGTTCCCGTTCCGACTTGTCACTGATGTGATAGCCGTGGCCAGGAAACGAGATTGGGATGGTTGGGTTCACAGTGGAGTGCACAAAAACCTCTGCTTCCCCTACAACTGTCTGTAATTGTATGGAATCCAACACTTGTATAAAGGATCTTGTAGTTTAATATCCTGTTGGTAAGTAGGAATTTTTTAGGTCATTTGTAAGCCATAATACAAAAACTACCTTTCATTAAATAAATGGCACTTATTCCTGAAATAAAAACAACAAATCTATGATCAGATCAACAGGAATGTACCCTATTTCGTCAGATCTTAACAGCTCAGCAGAGTTGGGCCTGCATAGTGCTTGGATCGGCCGACCACCATGCGTAAAGAAACATGTTGCATTGTTCCACGTAGTGAAATTTTTTTTTAATCTTACCAGATAAGTCCCTCTGAGCGATATAGCTCTTTTTAAGAAGCAACCTGGCCACAAATGATAGCTCAACGAAGTGGCTTATCCCGTGGAAATTGATATCGGCCAAAAACTCTGAATGCACGTTTCTAAATGTGGAGAAATAAAACCGGAGGACCTGGAAAAAAATCCACATGACCACGGGGGAGAACACGCAAACTTCAAATACACAAGCGCTAATGTCGGGATCGAACCCACGACCTCCTGCAAACCAGGCGAGGCAGATAACATCTCGCCACCACGGCGCCCAGTTCCAGCCAAATAACCTCCGCGGGCAACACGGCACAGGAGACCCTCATCCACCAGTCAGGGCATTGACCAAAAAAAGGGGGCCACACGTGTGCATTCGAATAAAAAAAATTGGCCAAGGTCTTAACGCAATCAAATCTTTAATTAAAACACACTCGCGCAATGCTTGCAACTGTCATTGCCAGAGAACGTTCGAAGCGAAACGGGGCGGTGTACGGCAGTTAGTTATTCACGCGTGTCGCTGCGCTGGCATGTTCGCGCGCGGAGCCATCGGCAGTCTTGTTCCTGTTCTCGACGCTTTGTAACCATACGCGACATTGTATAAGATGCACGCCTGTGAAAAAAGGTCCTAAAATGTTTGTGCGCATGCCATTATGTGTTTGCCACGTACGTGGTGACATGACACGCAGGCACCGACACCCTTGTAAAACGAGGCATTCCACCTCACGGCATTATTCCAGGCGAAATATTTTCATCGATATATAAAAGTGAATCGCGAGACGCTGAAAGTGGTTCGTTGTGTCAGTGCATATAATGTGCCGCGCGTGTGCATGTGTGTGCACATGCGTGTGTGTGCACGTGCATTCGCACGGGCAGTCTGTTAAGGCTATACCGGGGATCTTTGTTCGCATGAGCAACAGAACCGGAAGATTTTCATTTCAACCGAGTGGGCCTGCTGCTTACGCCTGTGCGAGTGCGGCTCACGGGAAGAGGAAGACTCCCCCGCCCGCGAGATTTTCCAAGCGCCCAAACGCCAATGCCACCGCCACGCACTTCGACGAGTGCAGAGGGCAGATTATTTGCCATGGAAACGCCGCGCACCTCCCATTACGCACGCACACACGCACGCCGGGAGAGCGAACACCCTGTCGTTTATATTCAAACCACAGAGCTGCCTCCCTCGGTGAAGCACTTATTGACTTTCACCGATTGATGGAAATGCACTCGTTGACAGGCATATGCATTCAAAGAGTGTGCTGCGTCGGGGGGGGGGGGGGGTTCTCAATACGCATGCTCAAACCGAGGAAGGAAGTTAATAAAAACAACAACAACAGCACCTGTTGGCCCTGTCCACGCACCACGTAATAGTTATGAACAATCGTAAGCAATGATAGAAATACATCAACAAGAATGTCGCCCGTACCGATCGCATCATAGTATTTGTTGCGTCTTTAATACACGTAATCGAATCTGATTTTAGTTGTCCAACATGAGTTTTAAACAAACCATAAAGGTAATTTATTTTTAACCAGGTGAGAGCCCAAGTAAGTAGGCCTGCGCAGGAGACGTCGCTAGAAGGGACACTGGCCGGTGGTGGAGACTAACAACTCATTTGCGGCCCCATCAGGGAACAGAGTGGACGTCCATAGGGGAGAGGGAGGGATGAGATCGGCTAGTAATGCTGATGATGATGAGAATCCACTTAGTCTCTTTCTATAGACACCTCGGTTGCAAAGATCAATGCCATTTTAAGCCACGATCGTATGTTTATAGCATGTTTCCTTCCATAACACGATATTTGTTAAATTGTCACCATCATTTTAGTTTAAAAGCATAATTCGGCTCCTTTTGTAATTTGTACGATGACAAAGTTCCACGGTTGGTCCCCAAATTGATGAAGGTGGCAATGGCCGATATTGATCATGATGACGTTGAGATTGCAAAATGTCATGCAGCCGATCCCAGATTAACCCATCATTTATTATTCACATCATCCAGCCACCAGGTGGCTCAGCGGTAGAGCGAGCAGCTGCGAGATTAAATTCCTGTTTGGGGGTTGTCTCAATCAATCATCTCTCCGGGGTAGGTAAAATGAGTATACCTTCATGGGGAAGTCAATAGTGGTTGTCCGATTGATATACTCGTCCTTGTCATAGGAATGTTGAATTTCCACCACCGGCTCAAGGCTGTAAAGCTGGAGATGAGCACTGTCTCCAACTCTAATGAGCAAAACATCTCTTTTGATTGAAAGTTAAGACTGCCTTGACCACTCTTTTATACCGACAGTATTGCCGCAGAGTCTTTATACGAACGGTATTGCCATTACTTCTGTTACAATCTTGCAGGTCCCATGAGGCCGCTATGCAACCTGTAGCCTACGTTTGCGAGGATTCAATGGAAAATAACCAAGGCTTGGGAAAAGCCAACCGAGAGAGGATTCGCAATTTTATCAGAGCGATCTCTCTCGGCGCGCACGGCTGTTTGCGAATACCGCAGTGAACAACCACTGGCACTGCTGATGCTGAATTGAAGTGTCGGGCGAGACTGCAGGTGAAGAAAAAAAACCTGGGAGAGACCTGACGAAAAACTCCAGGCAGCACTGATGCATGCTCTCCAGTGTATGTCATTGGTGACAACAGCCCTGCAGGGCAGCATTCTATTTCTTGATTATGCATGTTAAAGTCCCCCCCCCCCTCCACCAATCCAACCCTCCACAACCATCCCCCCCCTGCCTCCACCCCGCCAACAAAGCGATTTGGATGCACTTTCACGATACGGGGGGTCGTGATTCAATTCCGGAAGCGCTAATTTTCTGTGTCATCTGTAATATCCATCTCGTATATGCTGTCTCATTTGTAAGCCGCCTCGATTGTGCTGCCCGACTCAGATATACTGTATCTCATTTGTACCTTCTCAGAATCAGAATATTTGTTTATACTGGAGGAATCCTACGAGCTATAAAGCTCTTTTTCACACAAGTCCAGTAGTTTCACATGTCCAGTAGTCTGCCTTGCTCGTACTGTGCATCTCGTTTGCTATGCCCATCTCGCATGCTCTGTCACGTTTACACCATCTGTCCTGTCTCGTTTGTACTGTCCGTCTAGTTTTGCCACATTATCCTATATGTCCATTGGCATAAAATGTGCATAAATAATCACCGATTTTCACACGCAAAATCAGTGTGTTTTGCGCGTGTAAGATTCAAGTTTGGTTGACGCATCGTAACTCATCTACGATTTATTTCCTTTCCGCTTACCTTCCCTCGGCATGCCAGCTTGCCACTGGCCCGTGTGTCCGCATCCTACCAATAATGAACCGTCGGCTGCAGTCACTCAGGAAGCCGGGGCAGTAAGAAGCCAGACAAATTCATTACAAAAGCCAATATCGCGGCTAATGACCGAGCCTGCCCCAGCACAGGGCTGTTCGCCCAGCTGCGTGTGTTTTATTATTAAACAACATTAGCAGTCCACTTCCGTTGCAGCCTTATCGGTGGCAGCGACGAATGCATCACTTCTGGAAGCAAAAAATTTCATCGTAACTAAAATAAATACTGGCAGCTCGTTTAAAACATTAATTGTTCTTGCTCTTTGCAATAACGTTTTCAAATAATCAGAATTTTACGGCAATGGAAATTGAACTCTTCCCCACTAAAATCTTGTCTGGACCACGGAAATGCACTCCGGAATAAATTAGAGCAGAGACCCTTGCAGAGACTCGCTGTGAGCCAGGTCACGAACCACAAATGGAGAATCTGCACACACAAAAAAATCCGGTGCCAGTTCATCCGAGACTACACAGACTGTGGCCTCGATCTGATATCGACCATGCTGCAAAGTCCACAACAAATATCATCATCAATCACCATCATCAATATTGTTTTTTTTATTTGAAAGAAATTAATAATGTTGCTAAACTAAATACTTACAAGCACTGCCTCTCAGACAGAAATATAGCCTAGCCCATTGATTGATGACCTCTCGTACTCTGTAGGAATATTCCCCGTACAGATACATCTCGTGGAATAAATGGATTTCACATTAGCCAAAAATATCTGAAGGTTGTCTGTGGCAGACTAAGACGTACATAAAAGCCCAGCACTGATACAGACACCTTGTCTTTGATGTCACATTTTGGGATAAGGAGCAGTATGGTTGTTCTTTTTCGTTGTAAATCACAGTCAAAAAGGCCAATTGGTTTCAAATTACTGTGGAGAAGTAGCCAACTTTTGTTGACAGCCATGAACCAGTTGTAGAGTCTACATCATTAGACCTCCTTTGCCAGTACCAAAATATAATAGGGTTTTTCCCCTTTTTTCTGGCAACAAAACTGAAACCTTCTTACAAGGATTCATGTCAGCATTAACCACAATACTTGCAGTCAAAATGCAAACAAAAAACATGCTATGATAATATATTCATTGTCCTTGAAACTGATTGGTCCACACCAAGGGACGGCTTTCTTTAAAGAAAGGACAATGCATATATTATCATAGCGTGGTTTTTTTTTATTTTGACTGCAAGTATTGTGGTTAATGCAGACATGAATCCTTGTAAAAAGGTTTCAGTTTTGTTGCCAGAAAAAAGGGGAAAACCCCTATTATTATATTATACATTGGTAGAGTCTTTCCATAGAACAGACAGTGGTGAATAACCCACAAATTTGTACCTATTTTATCGACCCCTAAGGGACGAAGGGCTGAGTCGCGACCCTTAGATTGCATTACACATAGCCCCACTCTTGCACTACACAGGAAGTGGTTGTTTTTCCGTTTTATAAGAAAAATATAATTAGAGCAAGATAATAAGCATGGATGCAGAATTTCTTTCGCACAGTACAAAGCCAACCGTGCTAAATGGAGGTACGAAGCAAGGACAAACTAAACAAAAAATTCAAGAAATTAATTTTCAATCTGCCACTTCCTAATATCGGATTGGAAGAGGTGTTCCAGACGGCCGCAGAAGCACATCCCAAAGTGTGCGACAGTGACCCCCGCTTTGTTCGATGGCTAGCCAAAAGCAGCTGCTGCGAGGATGACTGGAGGAATTCGCGTGATGGTATCAAGGCTAAGTCAGCCTTTAAGTTAATTTGGGTCGGCTTCATATTTGAGCATCGACACCAACTCAAAGCGCCTAGCGTCACTGCGACCGTCTCTGAAAGAGGGTGGGGGCTGAAAATAACTATTGTGGTTTCCAATAAAACTCATTAACCTAGCAGCTTTCAAAACATTGCCGGCCCGCTGCAATCCACCTTGATTACTTTAAATTGCACAGGTGATGGGCAACAAAATAAATGAGCAAGAATTAAAAGCGGAGGATGCTGTGGGGGTGTGGCAGACCTCTGGTGAAAATCTCTGCGGTTCCGCACCCCCCCCCCCACCATCCTCCCCCTCCATCAGACCCTCCCTCCAATCTCAGCTCGAGTACATTAAGCCATCGCGCGGGAAAGCTAGGTTTACAGTACGCGGCCCTTTAAAGTGTATTGGGTTTCAGTAAGGAGTAGGAGGGGGTGGGGCTGTGGAAGACAGGGGGGGGTGGAGAAAAAAAATCAATTTCTGGAGACGCATTAAAGACGCGAATTCGAGAGGCAAGGGCGTACCCACCCGCTCTCGCTGGAGGGCTCTGGGAGTAGCGAGAAGCACTCCAAGGGAGCACCCTCCCCCCCATCTTCTTGGTTCTTTCGGTAAAGTCACGTAGAAGGGAAATAATACCAGGTTCTTTTAGGGAGACAGCGTCATTCAGACACTGTCTCCCCGACAGACCGCGTCATTCAGACGCTGTCTCCCCGACAGACCGCGTCATTCAGACGCTGTCTCCCCGACAGACCTGGTCTTCACCTGAGGACGGCTGCTTTGCGTTGTGGCCGAAACGTCGTGAGAATTATTTTATTATGTTTCATTTTTATTATTTCATTATTTCCCTTCTACGTGACTTTACCGAAAGAACCAAGAAGATGAATCCCTGCAGTCACGAAAACTTTAAATCGAAACCCGCCCCCCTTGTTCGCACAATATCCAACCGCATCCCCCGTAGCCAACACTGGGTGGGTTTTTTTGTTTACTTTTCCCTATAATATATAGCTTGGTTTTTTATGGTGCCTGCAAATGGCACATTACAGCAAAGATTTACAATTTACTGGCGGTGTTATATTTTTTACTTTTTTGCATACGCAACAAAACCAGCATCTGAAGAATATTTAATGCTCTTTCGTGAACAAAAGCCTGAAATATTTTGAATTATAAAAGATCAAATTGTAGCGCACAGCATGTTGCGAGTGCGTAAAATGTGTTCACGGACGTGCTTCAAAAAGCTGAAGTCGCATTGAGAGTTGGGTGCCATGCTTAAAATTACACAGAGACAGAAATAAGAAAATGCAGATTCGAAGAGCGTACAAGTTAGACATGTTTTGTTTTAATTGGGGTGATAAGGACACATAACAAGAAGGGACAGTGGCCGTGACTAACTCAGGAGTGGCAGCCAAATGAGAGAGAACCCGCCCCGAGAGTATGTCCACCACAGAGATGGTGGCGATAAAATGTATTTCGTCTGCTGGAGGTACGTGGATTGTTGCACCACAAGACAGCGAGAGAGGGTTGGGTGGGGCTTGGGGAGCAATGGATAGCTAATTTCTTACGCTTTAAATTAAAGAAGCAGCTGTTACAAGGGGCTGTCGAATGTAGAAGCACAATCAATGACACTTGTACACCGCATTAACGTTATTACACATATTCGATATGCACTCCTTGTAATTTAGTAGTATGGTTTGCTTTAAATAATATTCCGCGTGGCACATTTCTAATTCCTAACAGATGTACGGAAACTAACATTTCATTATACGTTCATGTCTGGGGTGAACACAGCTTTATAAAAACTGACCCGCCCTTTTTGTCTGAAAAAAAAACACCCTTAAAACACTGGAAAAAGAAAAAAAGATTGCGATGATAATTATTTACATTCACACCAATTCCATTAAATGATCTCCAGGTTTTGCTTGTCATGTAAACGTCCAGCAATCAGCATAATTCATCCATCACGTACACACAAGTGCAGAATAATTATTCTGCAACACAACAAGCCATGACTAGCATGTGAGAGATGTACTTGAAATAAAAACAAGCTGACTGCATTAAGTACCGTTTACATGTCTTCTGTGAATGCAACAGACTTGTTGTTTGAATTCACCACTTTATGATTGTTCTGCTTATTGTATTCATGTTTTTGTTTTATCTACCATGCATAATATTGTGGGGGAACACATTTACTAAGCAATTTTATGTCGGTTGCCTTCGGCAGTAAGAATACAAAAAGTTAAGGCTGTCAATGAATATTACTCACGCCCCCACTCTCAAAATGAATGAAAATGCCACGTATGCAATATTCAAAATCAAAAGAACCATCAAGATGGGAGAAATATGTTGACAAGCTTGGATTGCAAGCCAAGCCAACGCATGCAACCAAGCCGTGTTACATAACTAAAAATGCAGCTTACACTGCGACTCAGTCAAACGGCTACATTTAATTATAATTCCACAAACAGCTCATGTGATATTCACATAAACACCGATCGCATGTCTCCAAAAAACGATTTTAAATTGCAAAAAAAAAGTCAACAAAAAACTTCCACCACCAGGTCACACGTGTGCAAAATCAGATCGCTGTGAGAGAAACGAGACAGCTTGGGGGAGGCTTTCATCCAGCAGTGGATTGATCAAGCCTGATAATTACCAAATAGTTGTCTGGCATTATTTCCTATAGCAGCCTCTTGGGGGGGGGGGGGGCAGACGAGTGGCGCACCCCGAGAACGTCAAATTAACGAGACGTAAAGTTCAGAATTGTGAACTTTACGGATCGGTACGTGAAGCGGCAAGCCAATCGGGGCTGTGGAGGCACAAAGTTGGTGGAGTCGAGGGCTTTGGGAAAACTCTCAACCGGGTGCCGCTGATGAAATGTCGCAAATAGTAAAATGCCGGGATTAATAGTAAACAGAAGGAGTATTTCTGTGATGGTCATGACCTGATTTCAGGGGGTTAAACAAGTACACCCGTAAAAACAAAGTTTGTCACTATAAATCCTTTATATGCGTGGCGCGAACTTAATATAAAGGATTTTAAAATACATTCGCCTGTGGAGGACGCGGGGATCGATCCCGCGACCTTTGGCATGGGAAGCAAGGGCGCTACCAACTGCGCTACTCCGCCACGGCCTGTGGAGGGGTTACGCTCTGGGCTCTTACACTCTGACGTTCAGCCAAAGCCATGAATGCGTTCTATTTGAATATATGTAAAATCATTTTTTTTTGCCTATAAAAGTGTAAAATTTTGGGAATTTTTTTCACGAACAATAATTGTCTGGCACAACGAGTCTGCGTGGAAAATGTCAGCTCGATTGGATCACGGGAAGTGGGTTAAAAAACGACCGAAAGATTTGCACGGTCCTAAGCAAGCAAGCAAGCACGCGAACTTAATATAAAGGATTTTTAAAAAAGACAATTCCTCATGTCAATAGTGTCATACTACTCATTGGAAATGTGTTCTGGGAGATGAGGTATTCGATGTCTGGTCCTCTTACATTTAGAAGGAAAGGATAATTTATTTAACGAATGGAATTCCTAAATCATTTATGAGCACTAATTACATCATATCTTGTCATTATAATTTGACCTGATTGATCACAAACAAAAACATGCGTATATTTAAGTGCCTGCATTCAAATTCAGTTGCTGGGCCTAACATTAACCCAAACTATGAACACACAACACGTAGCCAAAAATACATGGTTTATGTAAAGTGTCTGATCATATCTTCTCTGTTGAGTCAGGTCACTAGTATAAATAGCACATCTAAATAAGACCACATCTCAGCACGGTGTAAAAAAAAACCAGTAGGCATATTTATTTTATAGGGAGACAGACAGTCATGGGCAGATTAAAATAAGTATAACCCGTAAAAACTAAGTTTTTCACTCTAAATCCTTTATATGCGTGGCGGCTCGAGTGCTCTCGTCCTCTGGCTTGAGATGATTGTCTGTAGTATTAAACAATTGGTAATTAAATATTTAATTTGTTTTCCCTAAACAGTGTAAAATTTTGGAAAAAAAATTTTACGAACATTAATTGTCTCGCACAACGAGTCTGTGTGCAAAATGTCAGCTCGATTGGATCACGGGAAGTGGGTTAAAAAACGACCGAAAGGTTTGCACGGTCGTAAGCAAGCAAGCAAGCACGCAAGCAAGCGAACTTAATATAAAGGATTTAAAAAGGACTTGGAACAGGGGCAGGAAGTCAACAGCACGGCTGGCTGAATGAAGCGAGCTCCAGACTTATAGGGGCAGCAAAAGAGAATGAGCAACTTCCCTTTGAGTGAACGTTGAGTGGGGGCTTCGATAAAAATTATTTGTCGCTAGAACGGAACTTGCGTGGAGGGGAGTAGAGCGAGATCAGACGGGAGAGGTAGGAGAGAGTGCGTGAATGGGATCAGCGAGAGATGAAGAGGAGAGAAATAGGTAGAGGCCAGTCCAAGGAGAACTGGGTTACTTAGGTCAAGACAGTGAATGTCTGTGTCTGGACCTATCTTCTTGGGTTAGCAGAGTGACAGAGTGTTGATGTGTTGGCATCCGAGCCAAAGGGTTGCCACACCAGTCCCCTGGCTCTCCCCTGCTGCCCCTGTTCCCTCATCAGCTAAAAACGCCCTTTGCCACATCATCACGTGGTTCTTTCACAGTCTAAATTACAAATGTAATGTTCCCAGGGACCCTCGTGTTCCACTAGAGATGGTCATACAGCTCCGTGTAAACAAGTTATTTAAAGACTTTTAAAAAATAGAAGCCATCATTTTCTTTTACAGGAAGCTGCATAGCATTCTTTTGAAGATAAGATTAGAGACTATAATTTAAGTGTTTTTTTTCTCAAATCACATTTGCATGGGGTCAGTTATTATATAAGTTTTTTTTATCTCTCTACCCACGAAATTTTCGCCAGTGTGCAACACGTACGAGGGCTCGCGAAGCACAAACGGTTGCATGGGGCAACAATTGGCAGCGACAAAATGGAGCAGTTTAACGCGAATGCCATCACGAGTTTGAGCAATACAATTTATTGCATCACATGCGGCACAAAAAAAAAGATCCAGCCACCGCTTGGGTTTCGCCGCTGGCATCTTTTCCAAAAATGTGGCAATGAGCCGCATCAAATTTTACCCACAGGCAGCGTGCTGCTTCGTTGGATAAGGAACCCGTTGGCATCGACCATGAAAAGGCAGAATGCACTGTACACAGGATGCTGCTGCAGCAGCATCCCAGTTCTCAACTAAACTCTTTTTTTTATTTTACCAGGTAACGCCCACCGAGCTATAGAGTTCTTTTTCAGAAGCGACCTGGCAACAAATGATTACTCAACGAAGCGGCTTTAGGTGTGGAAATTTAAAGCAGCCAAACACTCTTAAACGCATGTTTCTAATTGTGGAGGGAAGAACCGGAGGACCCGGAGAAAACTCCACACGACCACGGGTAAAAACGCGTAACCTCCAAATATACAGGTGTCACAGGGTCGGGATCGAACACATGACCTTCTGCGTACAAGGCAAGGTAGTTAACATCTCGTCATCAACCCGGCACGGCAGTTGAAACAATGTTGCAAGTTTCTAAAATAACATCCCCGCCACCGTTCACCCAGTTGTGAAAATGGGTTCGCCAGTTAGTTAATCGGCAGACAGCATGCTGTGGGGTAAATAATAATGATTTACACTTCTATAACGCCTTTCACCAAGAGGTCACAAGGCACTGTGTGGGTAATCTCACCGCTCTAGAGCTCCCTCCACTAGAAACTCAACTATTTTTTTCTATTTGTTAATTTCCAGCAAAACACAGCAAATTATTTTGGCCCCTTTCAGTGACTGTGACAGTAAACTTATACTTGTTTTTGTGGACATTCCAATGAATGTGAAGTAAATGCATCTGATAAGAAACGATGTCTAACATTTCTCCAGAATACAAACTCAGCTTTCCCATTATGTAACTGCTTGAGGGCTTGTGTATGCACATTCTTGTCTTTGCGTACAATTCAAGTTTTGTTCGCATAACAACAAAATAATGTCAGCCACAACAACATTCATGACTAGGTTGCATAACATACATATAAAGCCAAATTAGATTTTTATATGTAAACATATACTGTACCACATGAAACCTAACCTGACTGGAACACAACTTTGCATGCTCGCAATGCATTCTTTTAATTTCTGCTCTGCAAATTGCTTCGCAGGATGAGATGTGCTTTCTTAATGTTTAATTTATGACACCATTTCTAATTTACAATGTCACATCATGTTTACCTTCGAGGCTTCCGATCGGTATGTACCACACATTCTAACTCGTGCGTAATGGCATGTGGGCCTCATGCAAGAACGATAACGGCATTGGAAAAACAAGTTCACGAGAAAGACTTTAAAACAAAAACGCGCAAAAAGTTAAATGCCCGTGTTCATGAAACGACCAGTAAATGTGGTTCGATTCTTGGCTCATTGTGGAATCTTGAGAAGGTAATGATACACGTGTAGTATGCTCACCCTTGGGAAATGACATTCATTGGGAAACATTAATTATTATTCAGAGAATTACACGGGGCGTAATGGGAATACTCATTGTATCTGCCCATCACACGTCATGTCATTAGCATGTTTCATACATTTGCCCTCGGGTATAAATTCTCAATGGGGTGACAGCGGTGGCTAGCGCACTGCACTTTAAACCAGGTGACCTAGCCCAACCACGGCCGAGTGAAATATTATCTTGCCCTCGGTGCCCCCCTCACACACTCGCACTAACCAGCATGGTGAAGCATGGTCAAATAACCCCGACGACTTATGTGGTGTGATGAAGCTTTCATCCATCAGTTAATTGACAAAATGCTGTCAATTTTGATGATCATGATAATTATATATTCAATGTCCAATCAAGTGTAAATTAAAAAAATGCGTATTTAGATCGCAAACAATGGCAGTTATACACAAACTGATATAACTTATATCCATGCAGGACAATACAAATTTTAAAAGTGGCTGGCAATGCTGAATCAATAATGGTAGCTTGCAAACTTCTTACATAACTGACAAATTAAAAGGATCTCGGCAAACACGTCGCAATGCCCCGCATCCTGGGAAGCGTCTGAAACTTTCAAATGTTTTCTTGCTCTCCGTAAATGTAGGTTAGTGTGCCACATCACTCGCTTTCCATAATTGAGGACAAACCCAGAAACAAACTCTGCATGGTCCAGCATGCTGGCTCTCAACACACACAGTGCTCACACCACACTTTCAGCCAACAGAAACCTGAATTATAAATGAAGTTTCATTCTCGTTGTACAAAATATATCCCGAATAAGGTTGCCCGGAACGAGTAAGGACTGTGGTATGCATATAATAAAAACAAGACAGGCATTACCACAAAATATTAGAGATGTACCACATCCCAAACCAGTTTGTCAGCTGGCTTCACAGTCCTTAATCCCCCCAATGTCTGTGTCTGGCTGTTCGGGTCAACCAATTCGTGGCCAACGTGATGTACACTCCATAATTTAAATGCAAAACAATGCTCGTGTTGTGTGTGACCAACAGCAGTTACATGTGGGATCTCTAGCAATGAAGCTCCCAGAAGCAATTTTAGGCCTGGACTTGATTAATGGTTTGATTAAAGATTTTTATGAGTTTGACACCACACCCCTTCTACCCATACGAACCTCGCTTGTGCCGGCAGTGTTCTGCTTAATCGCAAGTTTAATGATTCTGCAGGGCTTCATTTGATGAGATTTTGTGACAGACAACACACTTTGGGGCCATTAAACACTAAAAAAAGTGAAGCTCTTGAGCTGACCTAGAAACCTATGGAGCCCCTCAAAGGGAGTGCTGCCAACATCCTCGTGCAAGCTCAGCAGCTCCGGAGTTACTCGCCATAAATTGGTCTGTCCAAGATTTCCAGAACGCACAACACCGCATACGGTGTCAAGCTAAGGTCGATACCCCCCCCTGTGGATGGTGGTTTTCAACACGCACGACAAAAAACAGTCCAGGCCAACACCCAGCAAGCAGGCTCACTCTCTGAAGAAACATCTCAGCGCCTTCTGCTCCATCGGCAGCGGGTGGCGGGGGGGTGCAGCCGTGCGGCAACGATACAAAGGCAAAGCGGCGGGCAACAGGCGGTCGCGCTGACCTTAAGCGAGTCGAAGCAGGCGATGACACGGCCGTTCTCCACCTGGCACGACTTTGGTGGGTGGGCGAACTTGCATTCTGTGTCCACGCGGCTGCACGTGCCCCGCTGGAACTCCCGGCACACCTCCAGCGTCAACCATCGCGTGTCCCGCACGGCCATCGTGCTGTCTGGCCCTTGCCTTCGTGGGGAGAGGTAGAAAACGTTGACGGCGCGCGCGCATGGCGAAGGCTCGTTCAGCCACATGAAAACGAAACTGAGTGTACTGTTTCGATTTAAAGCTTTCGTGACTGCAGGGATTCATCTTCTTGGTTCTTTCGGTAAAGTCACGTCCTCCCTCCCAGCTTAAATAGACGCTCCAAGCCTGGGGTGTCATTCAGACTCTGTCTTCTCGACAGACCTGTTCTTCACCTGAGGACAGCTGCTTGCGTTGTGGCCGAAACGTCGTGATAATTATTTTATGTTTTATTTTTATTATTTTATTATTTCCATGCTACGTGACTTTACCGAAAGAACCAAGAAGATGAGTGTACTGTGTTTTTGAAATCAATAACTCGATGCACGGATGTAAGATTTTGCAGTGTAAAGATGGAAACTGTTGCATTTGTTTAACACGTAGGCTTTCGCGACCGAAATTATCCATAAGAGGTTTGTGGGTTAGATTGCGTAAATATAAGTGTCGTTAAACTGTGCATTTATTCGTCACTTAATATCGTTCTACTGATAATACATGCATTAAATTGTGCGTTTAATAATCAGTTGCGATTTCTGAAGCGTACAAATTATCTGATGTTACGTTTGGGCTAAACAAGTGAACTGTATAAATGAGAAGAGGAAACTAGAAACAACACAAGAGAGACCATGAACACTATTCTAAGAACACTAATCAAATTACAAAACTAAATCGAGATGACAATTCATCGAATCCTTAGCGGGGAGGGGTTACATCATTACATACCTAGAAAACAGCATGTTAAGTGCAAGAAATATGACGACGCTGGAGACTGCGGGGAAAACACATACAAAATGTACACGGGGAAAAAAAGTTCAACATTCATTTTACACTTTGAAAGTCACATTTTTATATCATGCAGGACGGCAGAACAAAGTAAAGTTCGGCATCACATGGCCACTGGCCACGTTCCCAGAGCATTTTATAACGCGGGTGTTAATAGCCTTTTATTTTAGTGCAGCTGGGAACCAGTGTCACATTATGAAAGTTCCAATATCTGGAAATATGGCTCTATTTGGAAGCCAATGTATTGCAAGCCACTGTATTGCGCAAAACCAGCATAGAATGGAGCCCACTTGCGGCATGGGCAGAACATGTTTCTGAAGCAATTACGTGAAACAAACTGCTGCTCTAAAAAAAGCAATGCGTCTACCAGTCAGATGTTGTTTTTGATCCCTTTAGGGGGTGGGTGTGGTGTAGCATCGTGTTCAAGACCAAATCACCCTGAATGCCTCGGATCCATCAGATTTCGAAAGCCCAAGCAAATTGAGTACTGGTGTGGCCTTGACAGTTTGAAAATATCCGGTGTAGGCGGGACTGGAGCTGCCAGATGGCCAGATGATGGCAGTACAGAAATGCATTCCTCAATCTATTGGTGTGGACCTCGAGTATAAATTACCCCCTCACATGCATGGTGGATGCATGGTGGATTTGCCTCCCACATGAAGCCCAAAACTTGACATAATTCGCCAAACATGAATAGAGATCTGGTCAGGGCTTCTTTTCTGGGTAAATAAAGGGGAGATTATTATTATTAATCGTGTGAATCATGGGTGAGCTATAACCATGCGTGGAGAGAGGTTATTATAAATATATTCCAACTAATACATTAGTGCATTTAAGACAGAAACTATCAACATATTTACGACATCTGGATGGCTGTTATGTAAAATACTACTGCTCTGGAAATAGCCAAACATTATCCCTAACCTTTTCTGGACCCCCCCCACCCCCCCTATTTTTAAGTGCAGACATGGAACATTCTGAGCAATTAAATAAATTAACATCAACAGTTATACATTGCTTTTTTGCGCTGATAGGGCCCCATGGTTTTAAGGGGAATGCTCTTAACCAATAGCCTCTGGAAAACCAGCAGCATTTGTTTAGCGAGCCTTATACCAAAAGCTTGTTTTATTACAAAAATGCTGTCGATGATTTACATGGAAGGCAAATAGATATTTAAAAAAACATATTTTTTGTTAAATGTATAAACACGTTCACTTTTTTTTAAGGCTTATCAAGTGCGGTGATGTCCATGTGAAGAATTTTGCCCAAACACCTTTTAAAAAAAGCACAGCAATTATCTTTAATTGCAAACAGCCACAGAGCTTAAACTCAACAGGGCTGTATGCCTGCTAGTAAATTTATTTTGTGTTTGATTAAGATTACTAAGAGGAGAGAACGCCAATAACATACATCTCTACAGCAACACGCCATCACATGGGCGAGCGTTACAATGACTATACTTTACTTCCACTAGTCATCTTGTGTTATTATACTATTTATATAGCAATTATTTTTTTATCATCATTTAGATATTATTTTATTATAATAAGTATTGTGTGGCACATAGTACCCTGAAACAAAGGAATACACCACGAGATATCAGCTGTCAGATAGAGCATTTCCCTAAAGCCATTTTCGAGACGTATATTACAGCTGTGAGATTCTGCGAGATACTGAACAGTTCATTTTAATAGCTTTCAAATACCGAAATGGCTATAAATTAATTATTTAGAGTGCACACCAACACAGATAAACACCTGACTGTTATACCCCCCACCCACCCCTGCACTCTGATAGATCTATCTTGAAATCGGTGAAAGCCCTGGCAGATGGAACAGATAACACACACACACACATGACAGGACTACATAATGCCCTTTTCACGTGTGGGAACATTAAACCGATCTTGGGGCCATCCATTTGGTAAGTACGCAAAAATCCGTCAAAACTTGACCCCCCCCCCCCCCACCTGCGTATGTACGCTTGACGCACCCCCCCCCCCCCGAATCCTATAGAACAGCAGATATTTAATACACGCAGAAACGATGAAGGATTAATAATGACGTGTTTAAGCAAACAAATAATCCACCGCCAGCTGAATTAAAGAATTAAGTTGCGTACCTTGGCCACTTATTTTGCTGAGCTGCGTGACAGCTGCAATCAGGGGCACGGTGGCACACGAGTGAAACCTCTCCCACAGTCCCACTTCTCCCGTAGTATTTGTCGTCTGACAGCTGGAGAAACTGAACTGTGGCTCATTTGAAGGCCAATGTCGACAAATTATTATCGAGGCTTCGCCGCCCCCCCCCCCCCGTTTCCTATGCGCAAATTGTCAGTAGACCCCCCCCCCATACACAAGCGTACGCATTTGGGTTAACCCCCCCCCCCCTCCATGTGTACATACTAAATGGATGGCTCGTTAGTGAACAAAGTTTAATTAACCAAACGAGTAACGTAAAAATGCAGGTTAAAATGTCATTTGTTTCAATCTAATCAAGGGCAATCCACCTCAGCGGTTTAGCAGAGGAGTGCGTTTGTATCTGGTGATGGTTCCAAACCCACCGTTCTTCACAAATGAGAATATAAACCAATGAGTGCAACAGGTCTGACAAGGTCTAAAACCTCAGAGCGTTTCATTTTCCCAAAACAATAAAAATCACCGTAGAACCTCACCCAGCAGAGGTAGCTTATTGGTCCGTCTGCTTTTGATAAACACAGTTGCAACACCGCAACATAATGGCAATGTTAAAAGGTGGCTATAGAGCAGTTAGTTGCCTGGTCTTTAACCACTAGCAGCGAAATACTGTCACATGTTCTTCATCTAAGGCTGCCTTGAGAGCAAGCCCCTCGGAGTATTAACAATAATACGTAAATCTGTTTAAGGGAGCCGTTCATTTCTTTTCAACAAGAAAATGTTTGCAGGTATAACTAAATCGAGCACAGCTGTAGGTAGTAAGGTGGGTTCGTCAAATATCTTGCACCATGGTGGTGGTTTAATTCCCTGCATTTAAATAGGGCTTACCCAAACATTTCAAAACGATACGGCAAAGTTGATGACAGTCTTTCGGAGATTACAATACCCATTTCCGTTTTTAGGAGCTACACTAAAGCCTTTTTTAATTGTCATACATTTAGAAAGGGGCCGAAGACCAAATCACCAAGATCACTAACGCCCTATCTCGTCACCTCAAAAAGCTCAGCTGGAACTTGCACCTGGATGGATGCTGTATCACCAAAATCCATGGTAAGTTATACTGCACTATGCTCCAACGTCTATGGCTCCCTGCCACGGACCCTCATCGGGCAGTGGATTATCAACCAGGGGCTCTGCCAGCATGTTTAGAAAAAATAACTGGTGTTACGTGAACGAATTCGTGAGTCGAGTTACATTAAAACCGGTCCCATTATTTTCACGTAAACAGCGGCTGGAGGAGAAATGCACTCACCCGTCTCTGCCAATGGCTGAGAATAAACTCCCCTTGCTACCCACGGAGCTGGGAGAGCAAGTGAGACTCAAGGTAGAATTAATATAAAACAAAAATTCTTGCACGTTTTCTCTTCCCGCTCGGCAGTGGAGATTTTTTTGTACGTTTCTATAACTTTTTTTTCTCCCCCTTTCCTTTCTTCTCGCCCACAGTAATTAAATTCCTCCCACCTTCTGACAACAACCTCTCTTCACTTGCAGTGGCGAGAGATTTTATAATTTCCGTTGTTGTTTATTTGAGAATTCCACGTCCAAGGTGTGGGAAGAGAAGACCAATAAGATGTTGACAGCTGCTACGGCCCGGGCTTGAGGTTGTGTGGATGTCTTGCTTGGCAATAGCAGCAGCAGTAGTAGCAGCAGTAGGGCGCAGGGTGATAGAAGCAGCAGCAGTAGTAGTAGCAGCAGCGGCGGCCAGGCTAACACGCAGGGTCTAGCAGCCACAACTTGACAAGGCACTTCTTAGCACAGACCTGCAACAACAAACACCACCAACAACACCACAGAGGGCGTATAAAATTAGTACTCACAAAACGAGATGCTTTGCGTCCACCCAAATAGTGTGGGTACGTGTGCATTTATGAACGCTGGGTTGTTGAAAGGCAGGACAAACACAGCTCTTAGCACAGACCTACAACAACAACACCACCACCACAGAGGGCGTATAAAATGAGTACTCAAAAAACGACATGGTTTGTGTCCACCCAAAGATTGTGTGAGTACGTGTGCATTTATTAACGCTGGGTTGTTGAAAGGCAGGACAAACACAGCTCTTAGCACAGACCTACAACAACAACACCACCACAGAGGGCGTATAAAATGAGTACTCAAAAAACGACATGGTTTGTGTCCACCCAAAGATTGTGTGAGTACGTGTGCATTTATTAACGCTGGGTTGTTGAAAGGCAGGACAAACACAGCTCTTAGCACAGACCTACAACAACAAACACCACCACCACAGAGGGCGTATAAAATTAGTACTCACAAAACGACATGGTTTGTGTCCACCCAAAGATTGTGTGGGTACGTGTGCATTTATTAACGCTAGGTTGTTGAAAGGCGCGACAAACACAGCTCTTAGCACAGACCTACAACAACAACAACCAATTGTGTGTAAAATTCGTACTCACAAGAACGAGACGGTGCGTGAGCGCATTACAATAGCGCACTTTTTAGACTTAGAACCACCCACACGCTATTTTAAAACGAGACAATTTGACAATACCACTCTGTGCGTGTGTGTTGTTCGTTCAGTGTTTATTACCACTAAATTGTTACATTACAGCGGGCTCCCCTCCCCACCCCGCACAAACCTACGACTACAGCACCGGCTGCAATATACCCGTGTAACTAAAAATACTTGACAGCTTACGGCCAAGGAATGGGTGTGTTGTGTGTGTTGCGTGCACATCACCGCCAAACTGAAGCATCACAACAGCGCACACCCTGCCACCAACGCCGTACAGTCTTCACGAAATAAGGAGGGACGTTACAGAGCACGTGCTAAAGAGAGATAAAAAAAAACCCTAAAGCCTACATGTAGCCAGACGGGTTGACACACACATACACACCACCACACGTGCAATCATCGAACTGCGCAACAACCACCAAAACTGTACCGACAGCCCAACGGAGGCGCATAAAAATCAAGGAGACACGAGCAAACATTTGTACGAAACCGAGTAACGCATACCGTGCGTGCGCACAAGACTACCGAAACGAGAAAGAAACGCATTGCAAACAGCGGCACGTAGCAAACATCACTCACATCGGCACCCGCTGTACAGTCGGCCATTACAACCCTGACTACACAACTCGCGAGGAGGGGGGGAGGGGGGAGGGGGAGGGGTAGCCCCCCCCCCGCGCGCGCCGCTGGCCACGCCCACCAACAACACGCGCCGAATCCTGCCGCGCGCTGGCCAATCGCGAGCCGCCTACCATCCGCGCGCACGCCGCCGCAGCCAATGGGAAGCGCCGTATCGTCGCCGGCGCGCGCGCTCGCTCCACATCGGCAACAGCGCCCCCCCCACCCTACGAAGCCCCGCCCCTCACAAGCCCCCCACTCCAACCCCTCCCCCCTCATCGGCCACGCCCATCCTCCCCCCACACACAAAAAGCGACAAAGCTCCCCCGGATAGCCTTGAAGCAAGACTTTTGTGGTAAGTGCAGGTGGCACAGCACTTCTGTAATGAAGGCCGGAACGGACGCACGCAATGGGGTGGCGGGGAGGGTGGGTGAGTGGCCAAGCAGGCCAGCAACCACGCCCCAGTGGCGACGTTTACACACCGCACCTATATGGGGGAGAGCCGAGGAGGAGCTGTTCAGATAATGGTCACTGGGTGTTGGTGGCCGTGAGTTGGAACTCTGCTCCGCCGGGTTTGTAGCGCAGCGTGCGAACAGGAACCGCTATGCCCCCCCCCCACCACCCCCCTTCACTCAACCCCCCTAATCCCCCCGCCCCTCACTCACCACACCCACCCAAACCCCTCCCCCTTAGAGACCACACCCACTCGCCCCGCCCACCTCAAGCCACCCCTCCCTCCCTCACCACACCCACTGCTAGCCCCCACCCCCCCACCATCCCCCCACCCCACCATCCCCCCCCCACCATCCCCCCCCCCACCATCCCCCCCCCACCATCCCCCCCCACCATCCCCTCCCCACCATCCCCCCCCACCATCCCCCCCACCATCCCCCCCCCCACCATCCCCCCCCCACCATCCCCCCCACCATCCCCCCACCCTCTCCAACCGCCGTGTTCCTTTGCAGACGAATCGATTCACAGTAATCGGTTCAGCGTCTTTCGTTATTCTTAATCGTTCATTAGGAGCCATAGCGAGCCGTTGAATTGCGGATCGAAATGCAAACGATCGATTCCTCCACCTGCACGCACAATCCGTGTTATATCCTGAGAATCGATAATTACATTAAGAATCGATGGATCGATTCACGGCTATTCTAAAACACTCAGCAATATCAACCCCCCCGCCCGCACTGGGGCCTCCGTGCCCAGAGACACGACATATATTGCATCAAACCGCACAAAAGATCAGCTTCACGTCTATGTTATCGCTCGTGTGTGTGTGGGGGTTGTTATTTTGTTTGTTTGTTTAAGGGAAGGCGGGCAGGATGGCTGGCGTTGCCGTGAGGGTGAGGGGGGTTCAAGGGCGTGGACCCATTGGGATTATTATTATATAAAGCGCTGTCTGCTGCCTTACACTGCCCAGTCACAACCACAATGAACTACAACAAACATGACGAACCAAAAACTATTAAAACTAATTCTAGATTTGAAGCTTTCGTGACTGCAATGATTCATATTCTTAGGTTTTTTTTTTCGGTAAAGTCACGTAGGTAAAACATCAAAATTAATAAAAATAAAAGATCACGACGTGTTGCCTCCGAAACGTCGTGATCTTTATTTTATTTTTATTAATTTTGATGTTTACCTACGTGACTTAAGAATATGAACTATTAAAACTAACAATACATGGGCAGCACCACGCCCGGCCGCCTTTGTCTCCCCACTGGCGATGTTTACACAGCGCACCAGGTACTCATTTGAGGCCGAGTCGACCTAGGGGATGGGCCCAGGACCGGTTCGGATAATCGTCACCGGTGTTGGCCGTGAGCGGGAATCGAGATCGGGTCGCCGGGTTCGTAGCGCTAACCACTACACCACCGCTCCCCTCTTACAAATCAACTACAAACACTCGCCCTCCACCCACTACAACACCACAACAACCAACTAGAACACCACAACAACAACCAACCACAACCACCCACAACTCTCAACTCCGCATCGCCCACCAGCAAAGCACTGCAGGCAAGTTGCTGCCCCCCCCATCACCCCCCCCCCCACGAACCGCCCGCCCCCCCCCCACCAACGCCCCCCCCACCACCCCCCCCCCCACGAACCGCCCCCACCGCCGCCCCCCCCATCACCCCCCCCCCACGAACCCCCCCCACCACCGCCGCCCCCCCACCACCGCCGCCCCCCCACCACCGCCCCCCCACCACCAACACCCCCCCACCAACGCCCCACCCCCCCACCAACGCCCCACCCCCCCACCACCGCCCCCCCCACCAACGCCCCCCCCCACCACCAACGCCCCCCCCCACCAACGCCCCCCACCACCAACGCCCCCCCCCCCCACCAACGCCCCCCCCCCCACCAACGCCCCCCCCCCCCCAACACCGTTCCCGACCGTGCCGCGCCTTGGCACCGCAGACTGAGTGGAGGAGTTTCAGTTTTCATGTATTTGGTATCGCCCTGTGAGCCATTGGGCTCTTGAATCGGGTGCAACCGCAACAAACAAAACATGAACAAGAAAACATCTTAAAGTGACTTCGCGCAAACAGAAACATCCAAGAAAAAAACTACAAAACTTCCAGAAAAAGCACCGTATACCAACGCTGTGTGCAAAAATCCCAGTGGGATGCAAGTCAAACAACAACAACCACAAGACAGATTTGCTGTATCAAGTGAGGCAGGGATTCCAAGATGCAAGTTCTTAAATACAAGTTAAGGGGGAGGAGAGGGGGGGCTTATCAGAATGTGGTAACCAATTAATGGAACGTATTTTAATTACATTTTTTTCTACCTACGTGAATCCTTGCAGTCACGAAAGCTTCAAATCTAGAATGTGTTGTTGTTGTTTGTTCAACCCAAAGCCAACTTTTCTTCGTTACTGCAATTGTGAGACAGGGCGGGCAGAACCCGAGTTGCAAGACAAACGCCAAACCCTAGAATGTGCACCCCCCCCCACCCCCCCTTGGTATTCTGCCAATCTCTCCTTTTTCGTGACTTTCTTCCAAGTGTCAGCCACAGCCTACGTGATGCTCAATAGGACGCGGGAGTAGGCGTTTGGCCCCTTAACCCTGCGAGACTTCAACATTCCAGATCTTTCTTGAGTTTCATTTTAACTGGGAAGTTAGTTGCCCAAGGGCCCCCCTGTAACCCTCCCGCTAAAGTACATCAATCCTATAGTAATAGGTTTTTCCCCTTTCAACTGGTACAAAAACTGACACCTTTATACAAGGGATCATGTTTGCAATAACCACAACACAAGCAGTCAAAATGCAAACAAAAAGAAACAACTCTGATAATGATAATGATATTCACTGTCCTTGAAGTTGATTGGTCCACACCCGAGACAGCTTTTCTTAGAGCCTAGTCTTCATTGGTGTTGGACCAGATGACGCTAAAAGGCGTACAACTCAAAAACAGCGCACTATCAGAGTATTGAGAGCTCGGGGTAAGCATTTACACTATAAGACCTCCTTTACCAGTGGCAAAATATAGTAATAGGTTTTTACCCTTTCAACTGGTACAACAACTGACACCTTTATACAAGGGATCATGTTTGCAATAACCACAACACAAGCAGTCAGAAGTGTAAATACATCAATCCTCTATAAGCGGAGACACTGAACATATTTATCATTTAGTGCTGTTGCTGGCAACCCTCTACATGTCCCCCCCCCCCCCCCCCCCCCGTTCCTTTGTGTGTGTCTGCTTACCTGTCCAACACACTGGAATGTTATGATAGATCACTTTTAAATGTTCCAAGCCAATTTTTCAAGCCACAGTAAAGAGGAATGGCCTGCTTTCCTTCATGGAAAGATGACAGCAAATATACTCTTAAAAATGTACCAAGTTTTTCAACCGTCCATCGATAATGAGCTTCAATGGCTCAGCTATTTGGCAAAGGAAATCATCGTGGCATGATAGTGCAACAAATGAGTCGAGCCAAACCTCAAGGGCTTCATGACCTGTTAAAAAATTTTATACTTTTCCAGGGAATATAAATATCATGAAGGCAATTGTACACCAGTTCCGCTTCCTTGCCAGGTCACACGATGGTCACGTTACGCTCCGCCAGGCCGTCCAATTTGCGCTAGAACCCCACAAAGAGGTCAGCACAAATTCAGGCTTTAATGACAATCGATAGGCCTCGAGTCACAACGTTCCCAAGACCGCTGGAACAGACACAAGCAAGCATTTTTTTGCTATATTTTGCGGACAAGGCACCTTTAGCGATGTTTCTCCAAAAAGGCGGGGGTGTTCAAGGTCACGGTTGTGTGAACACTCACACCTTACAAATCCCACAAAATGTGGCACTTGTGTAAGGCCGCTGTTACAATGTGGAGATAGGTGCTACGGAGAAAAATGCATCGTTCTTGCAAGGGAATCTCTATGTTGAGCCTTTAAAAAATTTGGCACGGGAGTTTTCATGCAGCATGCAATTCAACCTGATGAGTAATTTGCGGTGATTTTTCAGCATTTAGAAGTTTGGCCAGTACCAGATATATTGTATGTTGGGTTTTTATTGTTCTTAGCTGTGTGAGGAAACTGGAGAACCCAGAGAAAACCCATGCAACAGAGGAGAGAAGTTTAACACGTACACACAAAGGCGTGACAGTCGGGAATCAAACTTAGGCTCTCCTTGCTGTGAGGTTACCAGTGTTAACACTGTGCCACCCTGCTACCGTATTTAGCCCACGATGCATGAAATCCTCACAACATATCCATGCATTCAATAGAGGTAATTTTGATATTCGAATCACTTTGTAATTTTGTGCTTTAGTATTAGTCAGTGTAATTGGGTACGACTTAATAAACATTTAAATATGATAAAACATCTGCTTTACTGTATACATTAGCCCAACATTGAGGGAAATCGGATATAAGACAAATTTTACAGGATAATTTGCAAACTGGCTCGAACATGAAATCATATGCGTTGGTGTACGGTGCTTTTTCTGCAATATTTCGCCGTCTTTTCTTGGATTTTCTGTTTGCACATAGTCACATAGTCACTTTAAGATGTGTTGTTGTTCATGTTTTTTTATGTTTGTTGCGGTTGCACCCGATTCAAGAGCCGAATGGCTCACAGGGCTCTACCTAATAAATGAAACTGAAAACTGAAACATGCCGTTTACTAAATTCCCTAAAATGCCATAAGTTACAAAGACTGCCCTTTCTGTATCCCAGGTTGCATTGCCAAAGCAGCTGTGCAACTGACTGGGCTCGTCTATTTAAAAACACGAACGATCGTAAATTATTAATCACGGCAGCAGCCTCTGACCTTGTTGTCCATACTGCATCTCTCACAGCATAAGCCGGGTTCGTGTGCATTTGTCTCACAACTAAAAGCTTTCGTTTACATCACGAACATAAACAAATGGAAACCCTTAAATCGTATGCCGTGGTGTGGAACCAGCCGATGTGCATCGACAATAATGGTAGAGTGAATGCCATATATTCTAATGATGCTCCAGACGGCTGAGAAATATGGCATTTAACAAAAATAGTCACAATTAGGGCCCAGAGGTTAATTAGTGTTATGGACAGGGCAGGGTCAGATAGGTTTTATTTATTCAAGCAGGAAATTGCCCAATAAGCTGGTAGGCTCTATTTAAAATTCTTAACATTTTGTGCTCAACACTTAAAAATATACAATCTCTATCATCAGTGAACAAATTACAGAAATTCGCCTCCTGTTGAATGTGACAATAAACCCATAAGAAAGCAGACAAAGCGTCATTAGAATGTACAGCTTTTTCTCAGGCACTATCATCTAGGCACATTGCATGTTCCGGTTACTACCACTATAAGCAGAGCAAAATTATCCGTATATATTTATGGATAAAAACACATCGATGAATAACAGCAGGCAGTATTGAAGGAGACGTTTTTAAAAGGCATGATTAGAAACGTCGGAAAAAGTCATCTTAATCTGTCGAAGCACTTTCAATGGCACTGTGAGCAATGCTGTTCGCAGAGCGTAGCCCCACTTTAATTCCTGCAACATGCGTTTGCCTCGCAATAAGCCGCTTCATGCCTTCCTTCGTACGTAAACTTAGCATGGGTTGACGTCACCGAATTCGTAATAACCTAACGACTTAATGACAATCCTCGCCGAGCAGAGCGGAGCGGACCACCGGATTTAAATTCACCCAGAGTAACCTGCATTTAATTAGCGAGCACAAATTTCAGAATGAGAAATAATCTCTTGTGCTGTCAGCCGCGAGCACGTATCACGAAATGTTCCACTGCACAAGGTTGTTGCTACAATCGACGTGCAACTGCACAGGGCGTTTCCACTCGGGATAACGCAACAGAATTCCACAGCCTCCATCCACACCCTGAACCCCAGAGACTCCATCACGACCCTGAACCCCACAGCCTCCATCACGACCCTGAACCCCACAGACTCCATCCCCACCCTGAACCCCAGAGACTCCATCACGACCCTGAACCCCACAGCCTCCATCACGACCCTGAACCAAACAGACTCCATCACGACCCTGAACCCCACAGACTCCATCCCAGAGGTCGCAATCGGGTACCCGATACCCGTACCCGGCCGGGTACAGGTACCCGTTTGCGACCCTGGTGCGGCCTGGTACGGGTACGGGTAAGGAATCAAAACCCGTTTGCGACCTCTGCTCCATCCCCACCCTGAACCCCACAGACTCCATCACGACCCTGAACCCCACAGAGTCCATCACGACCTTGACCGAAGTTGGCAACGCTTCACATTCTCCAGAAATTCGATGAAATGTGACAAGTTGGAGCCACAATTCAATAATTAGTAGCTTTGCTTGTCTTCCTTAGAGAATCTTGTTTTATTGCTTGCTTTAATTTAATATCGTTTGACCAGTTTTGTTTGCTCAATTAGTCTAAATGTAGCCTTAACACATACCTATAATGTGTTTTTAATTAAGTTTAAATATATAATTTTCCCACACATACAATTTGATGCGTGCATCATAAACATAACAGTTATTTTAATCTATGAATCAAGAACGTCCAAGTCACGATCAGGCTGTCTAGAAGTTCAAACCCAAGTTTCAAGTCGCCACATTCACTGGTGGATCCAGTGGGGGTGGTGGGGTGGCACGTGCCCCCCCCCCCCCCAATGATCCGATCGAAATCCCTAATTTCGATCGGATCATTGGGTTTTATTAGTAATAAATCGGCATTTTGCGACCCCTACTACCACTGTGTAGCATATTATTACGAGCCAGGGACTCTATGAGATGATAGGACAATAGTCTGAGTCCATAATTGGCAATAAGTAACGGCAAAGCAGTTATAAGTGACTCAGAATTGTGCGCAGTTGCGTCTACAGTCCACGACTTCCCTGAAGGCACTCACCTTCAGCGAGCGCGATGCCGATCACACGACGCGGTTCGAATTCGACGCTCGATCGATGGCTGCGCCATCGCCGCACACGCGTCGAATAAAAAGCAAGGAACAAGTCCTTACTTACTAACAACTCCTATCATTTTTCATTGCTGGAGGGGTTGCCCCCCCCCCCCCTGAAAATCCTGGCTCCGCCATTGGCTGCGTGGCTCAGCGAGGTAAAGCGAACAGCTCACGATCAGAAGGTTGCGAGCTCAATCCTGGCTAGGTATGTTAACCCAGCCCATCATCCTTCTTGGGCAAATAGCATTGGTACCAATTGGTGGGGTGAGTCAACGGTGGACATCCTACGGAAACACTTTTCCCCACCAAAGCTGTCTCCGCTGGCTCAGGGCTACAAACGGGAGACGGACACCAATTCCCCAATTCTCGTGTGAGCAGGAAATCACTTGGTGACAGGAGAACTTCTCCACCACCTTGAACAGAGCAGAACGCTGCAGACAGACGTAGGCAAGGGGAGGAGGGGGGGGGGGATTAACAGTTGCTTGAAGTGCCACGTAAAAAAAAGCAAAAGCTATGCATGACATTTTTGAAAAATCAATAATAACTGTACAATGAAAATAAATGTTGCCATTCCAAACGCGGGCAGGCGTGATTTGCTCAGAGCTGAGTCATAGTGCCCACTGTCCCAGCACTACATTCATCTGCATGAGTAAACAGCCATGATTCCAATGATTCTCAAGCGCTCCAACCTACAAACAGGATTTTAAAAAGTATGCGTCCTCTAAATTGTCCAGTAAATGCGTGAAGAACACGGCAAATTAGTTTTTAATGAGAAATAAGCTACAAGTGTTGGATGCCACCCCGTTGCAGACATTTACGGGGGCAGCAGTGGTGCAGTGGGGTTTGCATGCCACTCCGTGGAAATCCGGCAACCAGAGTTCGATTCATATTCTTAGGTTTTTTCGGTAAAAATAAGTAGGTAGAAAATTAAAATTAAAATTAGTAAAATAAAAATAAAATTTAAAAAATCACGACGTTTCGGAGGCAACACAAGCTTCCGTCTTCAGGTGGAACCGTCACAGCACGATTGCTGTATCAAGTACTAGAAATACAGCAATCGTGCTGTGACGGTTCCACCTGAAGACGGAAGCTTGTGTTGCCTCCGAAACGTCGTGATTTTTTTATTTTATTTTTATTTTACTAATTTAATTTTTTTACCTACGTGACTTTACCAAAAAAAACCTAAGAATATGAATCCTTGCAGTCACGAAAGCTTCAAATCTAGAACCGAGTTCGATTCCCAGCCATGGTTAACGTCAGCAAAGCGCACCACCAAACAGTGTCATGCAATATGGTCAAACAACTCACACAACCAACACGGCATGTGGGGAGAAGGCCTTCATCCAGCAGTTGATCGACAAACGGCTGTACACTGTAACCGTACTATTAATATCATTGCAATGACTTACTCCAGCGGTGTCCGTGTTTGAATGTTGTTTCCATGAAATACGTGGCGAAACAATGATAATAATAATTTTAATTTGCAAGGCGCATTTCATCCAAGGATCCCAATGCGCCACCAGCAGCACTGCATGTGTCTCTGTGCTCACAGAAAGCAGACTGGTGGCCTAGTGTGGTGTCATGGGACTGAGCGCTGACGTAACGTGCCAACCAAACAGAACAACCGTACTCGGGCGTTCACAGGTGACCGAGAATAGCCGGGAATTCTACCCGGAGGGCTTGAAGTGAAATAATGACGATAAAGTCCTCTATCTACTCCATACATCCTCTCTCTTGACAAAAGGTTCTTTGATTTACCAACGGAAATGGTAAGAATGCTATTTTAATTGAAATGGCGTGTATATGTGACCACATCTCAAGACGCTGGGCAGACACAATGGGCATATTACTGGTAGAAACCTCCTGGTTACACCAGCCCACAGGGGGTTATTGTGTCCGTCGTGCAGGGAAGGGCTGGGTGGAGTGGGAGGGGCTGGGTGGGGAGGGGAGGGTGGGGAGGGGCTGGGTGGGGAGGGGCTGGGTAGGGAGGGTGGGGAGGTGCTGGGTGGGGAGGGTGGGGCTGGGTGGGGGGTGGGAGGGGTGGGGCTGGGTGGGGAGGGGCTGGTCACCCCGTGGTGCCCTTCTAAAACTCAACGTTTAACCTACTCACGCCAGGCTTGTGCCCGCCCTCACAGTCGGGCATATTTGCGGAATACACCACGCCGCCGTTGACCCTGCCCATTGACCGGGCAACCAAACGTTCCTACCAGCTCCCTCCGCAAGAGGAATGTGTTTATATTGGAGAGGGAAGAAGTCAGTCATAGGGCAGATGAGAGGAGGAAGGTCTGGAGCCTGGACTTGAACAGGGGCAGGGAGTCGACAGCGCAGGTGGCTGGGGGAAGCGAGTCCTGGAGAATGGGTGCAGCAGAGGAGAATGAGCGATCTCCCACTGAGCAAGGGGCGACCGGGACCCTTGGTTGCTGAAAATCGACAATTGAGTCTCAAAATTGTTTTTTCATGAGGATTCAGGGTTGCGATGAGACCGAAAAAAACCCCACAATGAATGAGGGTGATAGCACGCGTATTAAGAAATCTACAGTGACGAGACTCATCCATCATACTGAATCAAGTACGATAACAATGTGTATTGCATACTGTAAAGGGGCGTGTGTGTTGTGGTGGTGCAATCGTTCATGCGCCACAGCTATGAAGCTGGCGACCTGAATTCTATTCCAGCTCATGGCCAATACCGGTGACATTTATCTGAACTGGTGCTGGGCCTTCCTTAGGCCGACTCAGCCTCAAATGCGTTCCTGGTGTGGTGCATAAACATCACCGCTGGGGATACAAAGGCAGCCAGGTGTGGTGCTGGCCACCCACCCCCTCGTGTGCCGTGCCGGTCTTCATATGTGCTCGCAAAAAAGCACTTGCCACAACAGTCTGTTAAAGCTATACGGGGGATCTTTGTCTTCGGTGCAGTATTACCACCATGGACCTGGCTACCCGAGTTTAATTCCCAGCCACGGCTGACATCAGAGAAGATATTTGAAATGTTCCTGGCCACCCAACCCCTTCACCAACTTGCATAGACCAGCGTGGTGAAGTACGGTCAAACAAACCCCATGACAGAAACGATGTATGGTGGCATTCATCCAAATCGTTGATTTACTTACTGTAAAGTACATTTCGTCATCAGCCATGATCAATCCACCTATGGATGAAGGCTTCACAAAGCCAATCACCATCTCTCACGATCCTACAATGTAGTGATCCACCCAGCAGCTGCCCACGAGCTGATGTGGCCACCTCCATCCCCGCACGTTCTCTCGGACTCGTTCCATCCCTTGCCTGCCACTCCATCGTACTCTTGACCCTTCCGGCCGTGGTGCGTCCTACCCAAGCCCCCTTAACCTTCATTCGGTTGACAGGACGTCTTTCACCCGCACGTGTTCTCCAATCCAAGCGTTCCTCTTTCCCGTCTCTCAATGTGATATACGCATAAATACACATATGCGGTGCCTATTAGAAAGCATCTGGATATGTAGCTGGCCCGCGCAGCTCTCATGTTTGAGGCCAACGAACCACGCTCATTAATCTCGCTTCCCTCTTCTCCATTGTAACAGGAAATCAGATACTCCTGAACCAGCTTCACTTCACGGGGAATGGATTGAATTTAGAATTTGCATAGCTGCTGCTGAACGCTCGTGAGCGACTGGCCGCGTGTCTGCACCGGGCATCCCGTCGACAACCATCCTGAAAGCTGCCCAGGGCTCTTTGTTTTCCCGTCCGTAAAAAAAAAACACGCAGCAGGACGGTTAGTTAAAAATAAAAACAATCCCACAACGCCGTTTGTAGAAGTGCCAGCTATTGTTTCGCCAGGCATCACACTGCGAAATGTAATACAATTTGGAAAAATCACACCACAAATTGCTTCATTGGAAAATTCATTGCAATCGTCGCCCCCTACTGCTTACGTTTCACAGGACTCTCCTGAAAAAGGTTTGAGGCTTGGCGAGGCTTTCCTGGATATATAAGAAAACTACATATAGCAACAATATTATTAAATGAGCGGGTACAATTACGAAAGGTAACTACAGAAATGCATAATGGAAAACCTAGATAACGTCGCCTATGAGTGGCAACAAAGGGCGACCACCACGTGGATCGGAAACCGTCGCTGCCACGTCCTGCGACGGACGCGTGGTTATATAACGCTTCGCTTGGCTCCCACATGGCATGCTCACACACGTGCACTGCGCACACACGCATACGCACGCTCGCCCACACGCCCGCTCGCCCACACGCCCGCTCGCACGAGTGACGGTCACCTTTCACACAGGTGCGTGTGGCACGGGCACGCCGCAAAAAAAAAATCAAACCGGATAAAACAACAACAAAAATCTCAACAGGAGACTTTAAAAACACATTACAATAACCATTGGAAATGTTTCAGAGAAGAGGTTAAAGCAAATTTCCATGGGATCCTACAATTACGACAAAATATACCTTCTAAAATATAAATATAGCCATTACAAGAATACGATGCCTCCCTTACAAAGATGGACAGGTATTGCATTGCCAAGCAGACAGAAATGGTGGCGTTCGCCAAAATAACTGGGCCATTTCCCTGCACCAGTAACATTTAAAATCCATCACCCGCACACGCGTTTCCAGTGTGAGACGCGGGGAAAAACCAAGACGCAGTTCTAGGCAGCTCTGAGGCCTCTGTGCCAACTTCGCTTCCGTGGAAACTACAGCCATCGACCGTCTTCTCTCAAAGTTTTAGTTTGCCGACCGCCGCGGCTACGCACGTCACTTTTTGGCAGCGCCGGGGAGGTATTTATCAGTCCGACGCCATGGATACCCGCGGAAGGCAAAGAAAACGGTGCCCCGCAATCCTCCCCCCCTCCTCCTTCCCTTCCACGTCGCTCAAAACGAGACTACCGCCGCTGCCAGTGGGAACTGAATTATCGACGAGTTTAAGACGCCACCTCCACTTAAGGTCTTCGTTTCCGAATGCGGGTTTCAGGGTGTTCAGAACGCGTGCACACGCGCGGGTCGCTTGCTCCCGTACGCATTTGTCGTGCCCGTTTTGCCGATGGGAAAAATTCTAATCGCGTCTCGGCGAGGACACGACGAGCTCTGAAATTTGACCACAAAACAGTTGGAGATGAGACGGAATGAGATATGTCAGCTAAGCCAATGCGTCGGCAAGGCCTGCATCAGCAGTGGATAGATGGTGATGACGATGATGAGAACGGGAAGTAAAAAGATGACAACAATTTTAAACCCCAATGCGGCACCCTCCTTAAAATGAGCCTTGCTACTCATTGAGGCTTTCCTTGAAGATGGCTCTACGATGCTCATTATTCTTCATAGTTGTTCGTGTGTACCGCTCAAGAGTGTTGATCTGGAATGTATATATGTGGGCGTGGGTATGAGAATGATAGATGGACATGAGGTTAATTATTACACCACAAATATGATAAAATCTGATACGAAAATTAATTACCCTAAATGAGTATAATCAGCCGCTAATTGAATGACAAAGAGCTCCCTCGCTCTCGTATAATTTGTCCAAGAACAGCAACAAATAAATGTGTCAATATCAATAAATTATGTTTTTTTTTTAGCAGGACATCTCGAGAAGGGATGACGGCCGATGGTCAAGACTAACGTCGGAGTGGCAGCCAAGGCAGAATACGCGGCAAGAGTGTACGTCACCGCAGAGATGGAGCAATGAAACCGGCTATTATGCAAGTGCTAGATTTATTGCTACATTGCAGGGCAGTGATCGATTACCTCCATCCAGCAGTGAACTAATCATGGCTGTTACCAGGGATATAGCTAGGCATTCTGGGTGCCCGGGGCAAGTTGCCATCCTTGCGCACCTCCTGCCTACCCATAAACCCCTGCTGTGCCACCACCCAACCACCATTCAGCTACCCATTAGGTCGATGACCCTCTCGGTAGGGGGGCGCTCGGCGCAGCCGCCCTGCCCACCTCGCTTCGGACGCCCCGACGGCACCTCCCTTGCCAAGCCACAGGCTGCCGCCGACGGCGATGATGACGGCGTTTGTGAAATTCCGTGCGTGCGGAACACGCGTATGGCGGTCCCCGACAATCCGGCTATTATTCGCTAAGAGCCGCACGGTGCGCCACAGGGGCAGTGCGCAGGGGCAGCGCATCGTGACGCCGGCTCACAGCGTCCTCCGGGTGCAAAGCGTACAGAAGCATTAGCAGCAGTCGGGTGTCACGCTGTCCTCCGTCAACTTCTGCAGCCAAGCATACGGAGCGCAAGGGTGGGCGATGCACGGAGACGAGAACGCCAGACGTCTGGGGCAAGGAGCGTCGGGCACCTCCCGCCCCCCCACCCCCACGCCCCCCCCCCTCCCCTGCTCCCCACCACCCGTGCAGAGCCCCCCGCTCCCTCCCACAGAGACACCCACTGCTGCCATGGATGGATCTGCCCCGCACACCAATCAGCAACCAGGTGACAGATTGAATGGTGGTCACTCACCACCTTCGTTTCTCACTCCCAAATCGGCTCGCGCGCAGGTGCTGGGTAGATCGTTACATCTCAACACTGTGAGAGGCGGCGGACGGCTTGTCGAGGCCTTCATCCAGCAGTGGATTGATCATGATCGATGCTAATGACAGCTCCTTGAGACGGGTGTCCATTCCATTATTATTTCCCCCTCCCGTCAGTTTATTCCATTTGTGCCATGGGCGTCACGAGACGAATACGTTTCCACTTGGCATTCACGCGGCGAGCGGCGTATCGCTCCGTGTCGGAGAACAGCCCCAGCCAATGACGTCTCAAACTACTTCTGAAGTCCCCCCCCCCACCCCAGTCAACGTACCTCGATATTCACACTGTCACTTTACAAGTCTCTTTTCTCACCCCGGGAAGCTTCAAAACTCGTGATGGGGAGTCCAGGACTGGGCCGACTAGAGACTCCTGGAGGCCCAGGGCTGCAACACCAAGTGGGGGCTCCCCCCCCCCCTCATTCATTAGCGACGATGACATTGGCCCCATTGTGTGAGGCCCAGGTGACCCATTTGTCCTCCACATGGCACCTGGTCCATGACACAGTTTAGTAGTGGCCCTTTATCGTACCACTTACCTGTCTGTACGATAAGAACTCTATGGGGGGGGGTTAGATTGCTTCTGAAACGCCGGATTCAAGCATATCACATTTTTGAGGTCGAAAGATTTAACAAAAATAAACCAGCAATAGGGGTATTTACAATCAAGATTAGGTGAGCAGCTTTGAGAACCTCCCTACAGTGAGAAGCGGAATTTGAGGTCACGCTTTAAACATGCAGTTCTGTAATGGCAGTGTTTACCACTTGCCACTGATGTTAGCCGTGAACGGGAATCAGACTCCGCTCTCCAGGGTTCACGGCGCAATGCGCTTTGCCATGACAACATCACTCCTCAGTCACCTAACGGCGTGGTGAAGTATGGTCAAACAACCGCCATGGCTGACACGGCATGGGGGAGTCCCCTTCATGCAGCAGCGATTGACCGACGGTTAAAAGACATCAGTCAAGTTGAGAAATAAATCAACGGTGCCAGCAACGTGTAACCATACTTCCCACAGCTGATCACCGCGAGTTGAAGACGGGAGGAGCATGGATGTGGGAGCATAGCAGGTCAGTACAACCACGTATTTTTTTCACCGCTGCGCTTTGCTTCCCAAAGCGCAGCCCCGCGACCCGTACGGAACAAGGGGGGGGGGGGGGTGCCGTCATCCAGCAAAGACGATTGCCAAAAAGGCCTCACCCACAGAGGGAACGTAAAAAAAAGAGGTTTTGGATCATTCACAAAGTATGGATCATAGTGCACTACTCACGTAAAATTTGGTGCCAGCGCAGCAACAGGAACGGATTTCACCGCACAGTGCAAGGGCATTCAGCTCGGATCGCCGCAATTTTGTCGGCAACGCACGCACGACCGCTCAGACAGCGCCGTGTAAACTACAGACCTCAGAAACCGTAAAGTTTACGTTTCATCATAAACACATCCGGCCAGGTGGCATTGTACGCGGGGCGTAAAGTCGCAGTCGGAAAAAGGTCGCGAGTCGAAAATTCCAGGTCGCGCTGTTGACTCAGCCCATCACGCCCTCTGCGGCTGAAAAATAAGAAGCATTCACCAATGATCTGAAGGAGAGGTGTGACCCAAAAAATAAATTACAAATCATGATACTGGTCGGGAAAGCCGACATAAAAAAGCACCAAACCAGCAGTGGCTGTCCTCGGATTAAACGGATTCTTTGCCATGGGAATGTGGAATCTCCTTCGTTTGCTCGGCCGCCAACACAGATGAGAACCGCCCAATGCTTGTTGCAGAAGGGATCACTCTCTCCGTCCACCCAACCAGTACATCATCCATAGCCACACACGTACTGCCATTATGTCAATCCGCTGCCGGATGAACGTCTGCCCACTCCGTGCGGGTCGGTCGGAGTTATTTGACCATACTTTATACCGTGCTTGACGCTTGGGATTGGCGAAGATGCGCAAGCATAGACGTTGGAGCACAGTACAATGCAACAATAGATGTTCGCTGCACCGCCTTGTGCTGACATACTGGTCCGTGCAGCAGCAGCATATGACGCCAGTCTTACTCCTCTTCCTATTATCCACAGGCGAGGTGGTACAGCGATAGATCCAGCAGCTCGCAATCGGAATGTTACGAGTTCACATCCTGGCTGGGTGTTGACTCAGCCGATCATCCCCCAGGTGGGTTGCTAAAGTGAGCTCCGCTTTATGGGCTGTCCTATGGAGTGACTCGTGCCCGTCATCAGAATGTGGAATTCTCAAAGCTGGCTCAAGTCGACAAACAGACACAACCTTGCTTCACTTCTGAGAGCTGACAATATGGTCATAGGCCTCTGCAACTACACGGCAACCGATTTCACATTTTGGCAATACAACTAGAACCCCCCTTGTTTTCCTGAGCGTTTGTGTGCGGGGAGCGGTCGCGCAGTGCTTAGCACTTGCACTACCGACCCGTCGACCCAAGTTCAATTCCCACTCATCGCCAACATCAGTAAACAAATATAAGAACTGGTCCCCCCCATAGGTTGATTCGGCATTAAATCAGTACCTGGTGTGCAGTGTGTAAATATTATCAATGGGGAGACAAAGGTGGTCGAGGCGTGGTTCTGGTCACACCACTCCCCTTCGTAGACACGGTTCACCTTCATAGGCGCTTGCTAACAGCACTTGGCCCAACAGCCCATGAACGCTATGTAAACCCGGAGGAGGGGATGGGAGGGTGGGGGGGATCTTTGTGTTCCCCAATCCGCCGTGCTCCAACTGACCCCGGTTCTATTTCAGGACTGCAGATTTTCTCCGTTCGGCTGAGATTGCCACTTTGCATACGCAGCAGCAGCAGCAGCAGCGGTCGCCCACCCACCCGCCCGCCCGCGTGTGCCTTGCACCGCGTGGCCTCATCATCAGATCCCTGGCCGGTCTTGCCGCGGTCCCCCTCTCCTCGCCGTGAAAATTGCACACAGCAGATTCGCGCGGTGGTGGTGGTGGTGGTGGGGGGGGGCCTTGCCGTGAATACAAATGCGAGCGTCAATCAGGAGAGTCGGTGACATTCATTCGCACTCGGACACTGCCGCCCGAGCGCATCGCTGTACGAAGCTCGTGTGCGCGGCGACGGCCGGCGCTCTGCTCGTGGGTCTCGCTTTATCGGTGTCTCTGTGGGTCCCCGCAGGACGAGCGGGCTTCATTGTGACTGGGGCAACAACAACAAAAAAAAATTATAAAAAGTTACATTACGCGGTCATTGTTGTCAAGGAATAATTGCATCCTCCCCGGCGAATATGATACTGCAGCTAAAACGCTATCTATCTCGTATGCCCTTCCGTCACCCCTCCTCCCATTAACCACGCGTTTTTTTCCATTATTCACCACTGAGGCCACCGCCGGATAAACGCACTGATATTCCTGTCATCCGCAAGTTCGATTCCACCAATAATCAGAGAAAAAATGTGAATAACAGTCAAAGCAATGTCCTTCTCGAATGAACCCTGATGCAGTGCTCATCGACTTGAGCCAGCTTTGGCAAATCCACATTCCGATGACGGGTCGGTAGTGCAAGTGCTAAGCACTGCACGACCGCTCCCCGCACACAAACGCTCAGGAAAACAAGGGGGGTTCTAGTTCTATTGCTAAAATGTGAAATCGGTTGCCGTGTAGTTGCAGAGGCCTATGACCATATTGTCAGCTCTCAGAAGTGAAGCAAGGTTGTGTCTGTTTGTCGACTTGAGGCAGCTTTGGGAATTCCACATTCTGATGACGGGAACGAGTAGGACAGCCGATAAAGCGGAGCTCACTTTAGCAACCTACCTGGGGGATGATCGGCTGAGTCAACACCCAGCCAAGATGTGAACTCGCAACATTCCGATTGCGAGCTGCTGGATCTATCAATAATAGGAAGAGGAGTAACCCAGAAGTTGTAACGAAATTAATTTAAAATTGTGGTGTATGTGTGTGTGGAAGGGTAAAGAGCATGGGTAACAGGATTTGCCCATAGCGGCTCCCACATGGGCATGGACGGGAGTCGGCAATCAAAATAACAAGGAGCCAAATCTGTCGAATTCGGTAAAAAAAAAATCCATATTTCAAGAGCCGCAATGCAATGTGAATACGTGCGTACGCACATTACATATGTGTGCGTCACGTCACGCAACAGTCCGTAGAGAGCCATGTGAGGCTCTGGTGCCGCAGGTTTCTGACCCCTGGGCAGAGGTCGCAAACGGGTTTTGATTCCATACCCGTACCCATACCCGGCCGCACCAGGGTCGCAAACGAGTACCCGTACCCGTACCCGGCCGTACCCGTACCCTACCCATACCCGGCCGGGTACGGGTAGGGTACGGGTATCGGGTACCTGATTGCGACCTCTGGGATGAAGCCATGTTGCAGGCGCGGGTGGGTTGATTCTAGGAATTAGAATTGTGAGAAGAGACAAGACGTTGGGAAATGAGTGACAAACGGTTACTCACCAGTGACTCACGGTCTACCCGTACCCGGCCGCACCAAGGTCACAAACGGGTACCCGTACCCGTACCCGGCCGGGTACGGGTAGCTGGGTATCGGGTAGGATACGGCTATCGGGTACCCGGTTGCAACCTCTGCCCCTGGGCATAGATAATAGGAGGAGTTCCACGTTATATACTTCGGTAACGTCTCACCAGAATACAGTACCCACTGTGCCGTGCTGCGGAGGCTAAACACAATTTGGATTAGCACGCATTGTTACAGCCCCATGCCAATCCACTGTTGGATGAGGGCCTCCCCGAGCTGTTGCCGTCTCTCACGGTTCCGCCACGCACACCTCCTCCTCCTTCTCCACGAACCTGGTCGCGTTGCACATTAGTCGAGGGTGGCGGGAGGACGACGAAACCCTCGAAATGTGTTATTCTATTGATTTATCTGAGGAAATAGATCGAATTTTATTACTTTTAACGTAGTATTTGAAGAGCTTAAAATTTTAGGAGCACCGCCCCCTCCGCCACCCCCCCCCCCGCACCTTTGGGAAGTTTCTAGATCCCCCCTCTAGCCAAGCCTCCTGGGGCCCCACAGCCGGCGTGCGACAAGGGGCAGGTGACGCAGCTTTGCATGCGGCGACATGCCAACAAAGCCATGACGCTCCAGCGATGCGGCATCAACAGGAATTAATTCTCGATTTAAAGCTTTCGTGACTGCAGGAATTAATCTTCTTGGTTCTATCGGTAAAGTCACGTAGAAGGGAAATAATAAAATAATAAAGTTATGTTTCGATTTAAAGCTTTCGTGACTGCAGGGATTCATCTTCTTGGTTCTTTCGGTAAAGTCACGTAGAAGGGAAATAATAAAATAATAAAGTTATGTTTCGATTTAAAGCTTTCGTGACTGCAGGGATTCATCTTCTTGGTTCTTTCGGTAATGTCACGTAGAAGGGAAATAATAAAAATAAAACATAATAAAATAATATAATAATATAATTCTCACTATTTTATTATGTTTTATTTTTATTACTTTATTATTTCCCTTCTACGTGACTTTACCGATGGAACCAAGAAGATGAACTCCGTGTATTGTTTCGTGGCATGATGGCGACGATGATGCTGTCGGCATGTTTAATGGTCCACGAAGTGGCGGCCAACAGAGGGAAACGTGCCGGAGAGGCCGTCCACCGCTGACATGGGGCGGTGCGATCCGCTGCACGTGACAGGTGCCAAGTGTCGATTTAAAGCTTTCGTGACTGCAGGGATTCATCTTCTTGGTTCTTTCGGTAAAGTCACGTAGAAGGGAAATAATAAAATAATAAAAATAAAACAATCAAATAATTTTCACGACGTTTCGGCCACAACGCAAGCAACCGTCCTCACCAAATATTTATCTGGCCCGCTGCGCACCCAGAGTAGAAGCGTGGTGGCCACAACGAGGAGCCCACAGTCATTGCGACGTGGCATGCCGGGTGCACGAAATATATTTGGGGTGCCGCGGTGGCATACCTCGCCTGGTATGCAGGAGATCGGGGGTTCGATTCTGACCCCGACGCCTGCTGTATATATGGAGTTAGCATGTCTCTCCCCGTGGTTGCGTGGATTAGAGTAATCGTCTGCTATAAATGTCCGCGTGATTAATGAGCCACTTCGTTGAGCTATCATTTGCCACCAAGTCGCTTCTGAAAAAGAGCTACATAGCTCAGTGGGTCTCACCTGGTAAAATAAAATAGTAATATTTCAAAATGGGACATTTTTGCCAGTATCAAAGTATGAACAAATAAGAATGTGTTACCCTTTCTGGCAATAATTAATGTGTTAAGATGTTCAAACACCAAACAGAAACCTTCTGCAAAGAATCATGTTTGCATTAAATACACATATTTGCGGTGAACATGCAAACCAAACAGGATCTGATAATATATGCAATGTCTTTGAAACTGATTTGCCTACACCAGAGACAACCTTCTTTAGGGTCTGGTCTCACCAGTGTCAGACCAGAGAACGCCAAAAGACGAACAGTACAAAGGCAATGCCACTATCAGGGCATTTATAGCTCAGGGTGAGCAGCCAGCATCAAAGTATAAAAACATAATAGGTTTTACCCCACCAGTAATATTTCAGGTCGCTGACCCAGAGAAGCCATAGATGAAATTAAGCCCTGGGCACAGTTTTGAATGACAAGAGCTCAACATTTGTCAGCACTGCCCTGAAATGAAAACAAATATAAAAATGGGTGACGTTTTGGGCAAATAATATAAATATAAATAACTATAATTTATCATGCACATCCCAAAGCGTAATGCATGAAAAGCGGGAAACAAAAACAGAACCTTGGCAAAAAACCAAACTAGAGAGGGAAGGTCACTGTAAAGAGATGGGTTTTCAAAGCAGACTTAAATCTATGTACCGACTCTGGTTGCCCTGATTTCAAGTGGGCAAGGCGTTCCCCATAGCTTGGGTGCCACACTGACCAAAGCCCGATCACCAAAAGAACACAACCTAGACCGGGGAATGCTGACGAGTTGAAGATCAGAAGATATTAAGGACCTTGATGGAATATATCAATGTATTAGTTCCTGCAAGTAATGTGGGGTGAGCTCTTTTAAAGCCTTATGGGTTAATAACATCATCTTAAAATCCACTCGGAATTTGACCGGTAGCCAATGAAGGGATAAGAGGACTGGTGTAATATGCTCACGTAATGGTATACGTGGTGTAAGCACTGCATTCTGAACTAGCTGGATTCTTCTTCTTGATTCTTTCGGTAAAGTCACGTAGAAGGGAAGTAATAACATAATAAAAATAAAACATAATAAAACAATTCTCACGACGTTTCGGCCACAACGCAAGCAGCCGTCCTCAGGTGAAAACCAGGTCTGTCGAGGCGACAGCGTCTGAATGAAACGGCACACGAGCTTGGGGCATATATATAAGTAAGAGGCGACAGCGTCTGAATGACAGCACACGTGCTTGGAGCATATATATATGCCCCAAGCACATGTGCTGTTTCAGTCTCCTCGACAGACCTGGTTTTCACCTGAGGACGGCTGCTTGCGTTGTGGCCGAAACGTCGTGAGAATTGTTTTATTATGTTTTATTTTTATTATTTTATTACTTCCCTTCTACGTGACTTTACCGAAAGAACCAAGAAGATGAATCCCTGCAGTCACGAAAGCTTTAAATTGAAATTTAGCGGGATTCTGCCCAATACTTTGCTCGGTATACCAACCAGTAAGGCGTTGCAGTAGTCGAGTCGGTACAACACAAAAGCATGGGCCAGGCTCTCCAAGTCAGCAGGTGACAGGAAGCGATGCATTCTGGTAATATTTCATAGGTGGAAAAGGGACATTTTAACCACCTTAAATAAATGTGCCTCAAACTGAATACCAAGGTTTCTGACCTCCCGTGTGGGGCTGACATCGTGACCATCAATCAACAAACGAGGCGAATCAATTTCATAAAGAAGCAGAGGGGAGCTGATGAATATGGCTTTGGTCTTGTCGGCATTTAGTAGCAAAAAGTTTCGGCGCAACCATGAATTCACTACTGTTCGTGATGCAGACAGCGCAGAAAATGTTGCTACATATTATGGTCCTAACCGATAATAAATTTGAGCATCATCTGCATAGCAATGGTAGGATAAGCCGAGATGTTGGAGCAGAATACCCAATGGTGCCATGTAGATGCTAAAAAGTGATGAGCCAAGCATAGATCCGTGCTGAGCGCCACAGAAAATAGGTCCAATTGGTGACTTGAAGCTATCCTTTGTGACATAGTACCTACGATTCTTTAAGTAAGAGTGGAACCACAAGAAAGCTATGCCAGAGATCCCCATTGAAACCTCCAGTCACTCAAGGAGAACCCCCTGATCAATGGCCCTCCAACGCCGAGAGATGACGACGAAGGGCAACTGCCACAAAATGTCACCTATTAGTTATTTGTCGTTATCGACGAGCACGTCAAGCGCTGGTTATCTGTGTGCACCAATGCGCGTCGCCGCCGCCGCCAACGCAATCGTCATCATCGCCAGCCACGGTCAAGCCACTGCTACATCACGGCCTCCCCGAGCCACCACCATGCGATTGTAACCACCGGCCAGCACTAGCACGTGAACTGCCAATGCAGCGACGCAAAAAAAAGCGATCGTTTTAAAACGGACGGTGGCGGCGGCGACGGTGCCCGTGTTCGGATTGCGTGAAACCGCCGTTCACGAGGCAAAGCCTCAGCGGGTCCCTGTGGACCCACCCCACCGCCCCATCCATCCAGGTGCACTACCCCACAACCGCCGTCACCGCCGCCGCCATCATCATAGCAACAACGACAACAGCCGCAGAGAGAAAAGACGCGCCGTCACGTGCGCCGACACGCGCGGTGTGCCCTCCGGGGCGGGGAGGCGCAAGCGGAGACGTGGAGCTGGTGGGCACGGGCGATGGGAGGGGAAGCGGGTAGCGATAAAAAAATCACCACGGAGGCCCTAATGCAATTGCAGCGATGGTGTGCATTTTTTCGAGTGTTTTAATGAGATAATTCGATTGGGTAATCTCGGCAGATTGCCCCTGCAGCCTTTATCAGGTGCAAACTCAATACCAGCCGCACCAGATGAGAACAAAATATACCGCAGCATTGCCTGACGAAGCGGTTCAAGTCTCTCTTCTGATGGGGGAGGGGGGGGGCAATCGACTAGGGAGGGGTACAACGATGCATCGACTCACCGATTAATCTTTGGTTCTTTCGGTAAAGTCACGTAGAACGAAAATACATTAAATAATAATATTCATATAATATTTAAAAAAGAGTAATTCCTTCGGTCACGAAAGCTTCTAATCTAGTTTTCACCGATGAATGTCGACACGAAAGTTCATGAGAGAATATATTTACACGCGTGGTCGTGAGAGGTGGTGGCGACTGTGGGAAGGCCTTCATCCAGCAGTGGATTGGCCATGGCTGCTGTTGATGATACGTTGTGTGCCTATGAACAAACCACCCAGCGCGCACCCAATCTTGTCAGACCTCGGAAGTTAAGCTGGGTTTAGCCTGGATAGCGCTCGGATGGTCGTGTGGTGGGCAGCAAAGAGCAAAACCCATCGTTGCACCACGCCTCTACGTTCCCACCTCTATGCTCTTCACCTTCACAGATCCGCATCAAGCAGCCCTGGCAAAGTATGGTCAAATAACCCGCACGGCCCATGGGCAGGTCCTCCTCTAGCAGCGGGCTGACAAACGGCGGACCGCGAGGCTGGGAATCGTTCCGACAGTACAAAGCGACCCACACCCCGTGGGTGAACATCGCAGAGATTTAGTAGTCGGTTTTTACCCTTTTAAACTGGTACAAAACTGACACCTTTATACAAGGCATCATGTTTGCAATAACCACAACACAAGTAGTCAAAAATGCAAACAAAAAGAAGCAACTTTGATAATGATAATAATATGCACCAGAGGTGGGACAAAGTCATTGTTATGCAAGTCCAAGTCGAGTCTGAAGTCATCAAATTCATGACTCGAGTCTGACTCGAGTCCAAGTCACATGACTCGAGTCCACACCTCAGAGGTGGGACAAAGTCATTGTTATGCAAGTCCAAGTCGAGTCTGAAGTCATCAAATTCATGACTCGAGTCTGACTCGAGTCCAAGTCACATGACTCGAGTCCACACCTCAGAGGTGGGACAAAGTCATTGTTATGCAAGTCCAAGTCGAGTCTGAAGTCATCAAATTCATGACTCGAGTCTGACTCGAGTCCAAGTCACATGACTCGAGTCCACACCTCTGATATGCACTGTCCTTGAAGTTGATTGGTCCACACCCGAAACGGCTTTCTTTAGAGCCTAGTCCCAATTGGTGTTGGACCAGATGACACCAGAAGGCGTACAACTCAAACACAGTGTAAAAACCTACTACTATATTTTGCCACTGGTAAAAGAGATCTCATCGTGTCATCGCAGAGATTGGCCGTGGTGCCACACGTCTCCTGCAGAGCGGAGCCGGCCCAACGTCTCATCTCCAAGCTCGAACAAAAAAAAACCTCCCGCGGCAAAACTCTACAACGCAAATTCATTGTGCATTTACGCGGCGTCTGAATGCAACCGCGTGCCCAGACGATGCACGGGGACGCTGAGCATATTTAGGTTATAGAGGTTACACATTCTATGCAAGTCCATGGAGTTTTTTTTTTATGCGAGTGTGTGGTTCTCTGTGCGAGTCTATAGGTCTCTGTGCGAGTTTATGGGTTTCTGTGCTAGTCGACGCAAAGCATCGTGGACTTCTAAAGCGGTGTCTAAATGTGACCGCATCTGCACACAGACAGTGGGCGTGTTTATTTCTACATAGAGAGAGGGGGGCATCCAGTCACAGGCAGAGGGGCACGAGGAAGCTCATGAGGCTGGACCTCGAACAACGGTAGGGAGTTGACAGCACGGATGTCTGGGGGAAGGGAGTTTCTAGACGATGAGGGAAGCGGGGAAAAACAAGCAACCTCCCACTAAGCGAAGGCCGGCTGAAGGTTACCCAGCTGTGCCGCTTGATCCCCGGCAACAAGCACTGCTGGAAGCTTCTTTGATGTTTGAACAGAGGCTTGACGCGTTCGCCGCTCACTATTTATACTGGCTTACCCAGTCGGCGGGTACAGTGCGGGCATTTGTAATGACAACAATTTATGGCTCGGCGAGCAGACGTGGATGCAGGTATTACTGGAATAGATCACTTGACATTCCACCAGGGGTTTTCAAGCTCGTTGTCTGCGTTTGATTTTGATTGGTACGAGAGATACATGTACAAGGCAAGATAATGCGATTTCTTAAATGCATTCGAAACGCATCGATTTATATTGGCTTATTATATTTTGCTTTCCGCTGGCAGAGCGGTGGCACGGTGGTGAACGCACACGTTATGAATCCAGCGGCCAGAATTTCCATACATCGCCACGGCCAACATCGATGCCGAGTGACATCTGAACCGGTCCAAGCCGGCCGCACTGACCAGCGTGGTGAAGTATGGTTGAGTAACCCCCATGACTGACACCATGCCGGGAGAAATGGCTGCAAACTAAAATCATTTCACGGGCCAATAAGTTGCCCGCCGTGGAGACAGAGCAACGGAATGTCCGCTCCGTGCTCAGGCGCCATGTGAATGTTTGCACAGCAGCAACTGTGGGAGAGATGACAATAGGCTCGGGATGCCCTCATCCAGCAGTGAATAGATAGACCGTCGTCAATGGTGCTCATGATAATTGATGATAATCAGAGGTCTTGGTCTCACCAAGTCCAATGCCGAGCTTTTGACGTCTACACAGTAGAACTTGATCATTGGTTTTTTACCCTTCTATCTGGCAACAAAACTGACACCTTTTTTACAAGGAGTCATGTTTGCATTGACCACAATACCTGCAGTCATAATGCAAACAAAGAACATAACTCTGATAATGTGCACTGTCCTTGAAGTTGATTGGTCCACACCCGAGACAGCTTTCCTTAGAGCCTAGTCTCACTTGGGTTGGACCAGATGACACCAAAAGGCGCACAACTCAAAGACAATGCACCATCAGAGTATGAGAGCTCAGGGTAAGCATTTACACCATTGGAACCTCATTTGCCAGTAAAAAATGATAATTGTTTTTTTACCCTTCTATCTGGCAACAAAACTGACACCTTTTTTGTTGGATGCAAGTGTGCAAGTCGCAGATCAGAGAAAGCGTCACCAAACTTTTTGCAGCTTCTTCACCCGTCAAGATGGTCTCTGCTTCTGCCACAATATGACCAGTCTGTTCGAGGCAATCGGAATCGCCTGTAACCAGAATGAGTGGCGCCTCTTCATTGACAGCTCATCCAGGAGCCTCAAAGCCGTGCTGCTCCATAATGGTAACAAGTACCCGTCTCTTCCCTTTCCCTTTGGGACAGCAGGGACACCAAGGCGCACTACCACAGGCGGGACTGGCCACAGCGGACCGAGTTCTCTGTGGGGAGGAACAACGTCAAGTGGGAGCCACTGGTAGACCCCCGGAGGGTGCTGATGCCATGACTGTGCATCAAATTGGGCCTTATGAAACAATTTGTCGGTGCTGTAGATAAGGATTTGGCAGCCTTAAAGTACCTTCAAGACTTCTTCCCTAAGCTGTCTGAGGCAAAGGTCAAAGCCGGTGTCTTCGTCAGACCATAGATAAAGAAGATTCTGGAGTGCAATGAATTCCCCAAGAAGCTCACGAGTAAAGAGAAAGCGGCTTGGAACAGCTTTGTCGCAGTGGTTCGTGGCTTTCTAGGAAATCACGAGGTCAAAAACTATGTGGAGCTGGTTGAGACTGGTTAATAACTATGGCACAATATCCTTGACGCTCATCTTGATAAATTCAAGGAGAACATGGGAGCGTACTCAGAGGAGCAAGGCGAGCGCTTCCACCACTTTGAACTACCAAGGACAGTAGAACGAGAACATGATGGGAGACTACATTTGGGGTCTGTTTTGTGAAAGTGATTAACAGGATAATCGTAAATATCGAAAAACGACTTGCTTCTAAATCTTTTGTAGTCATTTTTGTATTACTATAGTATAAATACATGTTAATTTTGATTCATGTTGTTTTTTTCTGACTTTATGTGAACGAAAAGACACAAATTTGCCCGTTTTCTCATTGAAAATAGGTACATTTCAAAATATCACTGTCCTGGTCACAAAAGCAAAGTTTGTGGGGAATAATAACCATTTCCTGTACTTTTTAGGCATAAGCAGTTAAAAAATAACACTTACTTCCCAGGAACAAAAATTGTATTACATAGTGTCATTATTCCGTCAAAGAAGATTCCAATTTGGACGTTCTGCATGGGCAGACAAGCCGATCAATGTCACCACATTTATTCAAGGTGTTTTTCAGGACACAAGACTGTAATACATGGTCACGATGTGACGATTATCGCGATATCTGTACCCCTTACTTCCTAACTGTATTTTGCATCGTTCATGTATTGTTTTGTGCTTTGCTCTACTTGCATTGTGACTGAAGGTTATGCGAACGTTCGAGTCAACGTAATTACGTTTAGAAATGCGAGTACTAATAAGCCTGCCACAAGTCTTCTTAATCACCACAACTTTACAACATCTGCCCTCCTCCTTCAAATTGGGTGGGCCAGGAAATAGTGACACAGAATGAAGTCTTGAACATCTGTGCGCAGCTTTATACATTACCCTTTTTGTATCGGCACGAGTTGTCTACGGATTGCGGTTTTCCTACCATAAGCCAAGCGAAACTCATGAAAAAAATAATAACACTCCGACACTCCTGAAATTTCATCTTCATGCTCAGCGAGCCTTTGCAGGGTACATGAAGGCCTTATTGTTTGTTCCATAATTACTTGCAATGCTTTAGGAGTGCGTGTCAAGAGTACGATGAAAAAAATACACAAAGCGCCCAAACATTGTATCAGCGTTATCACCCACGCCTGCGTCTCCCGCCCGGGGCAGTGACGCATTGGGCAAAGAAGAAAAAAACACACACACCGAGCTTGAATTTCAAGCACACATTACAATTACGGCATAATTAAACCTCCTTTCTTTCTCGCAGGGGGCTTCATTAAGCTGCCTGCTTTGTTTTCTTCATGGAGGGGGGGGGGGGGGCGGCTGGTGGCCAGAAATCAATCGTTACCAAGTTTCTCTCGCCACGAATCCAGCCGCGCGCAACGCGATCCCGCTCTGGAGAGAGGGAGAAAGAGAAAGGTGGCGGTGTCATGGCATCTTCATCGTCAGCGGGTTATGAGCGCCGGCTTCGCGTCTCCGCCCCCCCCCCCTCGATCCCCCCTGAAGGAGGCCCAACTATTCAGTCCCCAGCGAAAAAAAAATCCGCAATGCATATATTCGGAATATTAAATCAGGCCACACGCACGCGGGCACATTAATCAGCGTGGCGCTGCTACGAGGCGGCAGCCAGCGATGGCGTTTTAAAACTGTACGGTAGGAAGCGGCCCGATTCCCGGACGCAACACCCAGGAGGTGGGGCCCATGGCACACAGAGCGGCCTCTGTTGTCTCCGTTGGGACCGGCAGGCACCGTGACGGCCACCGCCACCTTGAGGGCGGACGCGGTGGCGGCCTTCACTCCCCCGACCAGGGCCAGGCGTTAAAAGTCAAGTGTATATTTCAAATGAACGAAAATTTTATTTTGCTTTACGAATCCGCACTGCAGCATGATGACGGTAAAACACGGCCCGGGGCGATAAGAGCGTTTGCCGCTTGTTGCAAAGGTTCACGGTTCGAGCCCAGCGGCTGCCAACTGTCTGCATCACAGTAGATGCCAACGTTCCCATGACGCTATTCGAAAAAATGTAGGCCACGTGTGCGGCCGGTATCACGGTCCAAATTTTTGCAGCGTCCCAGAAATTACTCCCATCTTACTTCGTTGCATAAAACCACATAGCAGCATTGCCCCCTTCTGACTAGGCTCGTCTGTGAAACACACAGCACCTTCGTAAGATAACCCTCCGCTCAAAAAATTACGTGAAGACCAAATGTGTTCAAATGTCATTCTTATTGTGGCACGATCCTTCACCGGCACATCTGCGAGTCAGCTTGTGTGTGTGTGGCCACTGCGGAGTGGTAGTTCTAGCGGTTAACCAGCTGCCCTACGAACCCAGCGACTCGGGTTCGATTCCTGCTCATGGCCAACAACACCGGTGACGAATATCTGAACCAGTCTTGGGCCTCCCCCTAGGTCGACTCAGCCTCAAAATAATACCTGGTGCGGTGTGTAAACATTGCCACTGAGGAGACAAAGACGGCCGGGCGTGGTGTTGGCCACTCACCCCCTGGTGTGCTGTTCTGGCCTTCATAGGTGCTCGCTAACAGCACTTGCCCCAACAGTTTGTTAAGGCTATAGGGGAGATCTTTGTCTGTTTTTGGGTGTCGAACAAGACGCAGCTATTATACATATGCAAAAAAAATCTGCATTTCCTGAAGAAGTGCATCGTGGTCCTTATAGTATGACAACCTGCACCGATGGTTTTCCAGCCTGCTCTATTGTTCATTTACAATGGATTTTTCTCTCATCATTAACAGATTTAAAGCCTGTGGGTGACGCACAAGACTGACTCACTTGCGTTAACGTCATCGTACAGAGTCAAGTAAGGGCTCATTGTGATGCAGAAGGGACCAGGAAACATTGGGATTGATGACGAGTGAAGTATGACATATGACCTTTGAGTTCGGTCAAAAAAAGAAAACACCATGAGGCACTTGCGGCATCACCAAGGACCACAGTTTATAAAAAATACAAATTCCCATCCTTTATACTCTTAGGTTTTTTAAATTAATTAATTTAATTTATACAAATAAAAAAATATATTAAAATTAATTTTCTTTTATTTTTTACCTACGTGACTTTACCGAAAAAACCTAAGAGTATGAATTCTTGCAGTCACGAAAGCTTCAAATCTAGAATTCCCATCCTTTGGCCACAAAACGCGGAGGAGTGACTGCGGCGGGAGGCAGATCCTGCGACGTTTCTTGCTCTACCCACTCCCTGGGGAGAAGGAGGAGGGGGGGCCCTGTACCGTAAAATATATTTTAGTAGGCGACCTGCGAGCGCTAGAAATGTGCTCGCCACTACTGGAAGGACATCTGGCTTTGGTGGACTGACACGAAAAGGTGGCCAGGGTGGCACCAGCTCGATGTTTGTGTTTGTCGACATATTTTATTACCAGTCCGTGTGCGCTCTTAGGCGTCGTGGGCTTGGGAACGAGTCTCCGTTGGGAACTCACGCAGGGGGATAGATATTGCAGAACTAATTTTTAGAACCTTTCAAGAGGCCATTTTATCCCGGGGACATTGAAATTTCCCCACAAGCCCCGTTACCGAGCTAAATGGTCGTTGCATAACGATGTCAATTTAATATTTTCAAGAGCTGGAAATTAGCCAAACTAAGGTGATGACACATTTTTACTTTTTTTTTCAGTGGTCACTGGTGACCGGAACGGGGGTTAAGACCCGCACGTCACGAGACTTGTGAGAGGAACCCCCGGATTTAACCACGGGCGGTTGAAACCAACTCTGCGCTCCGACTCTCGTGCTACCCGGCTGCCTCTGCTTCAATGTATTTGACATTTTTTTTTTTAAATGAGCTGCTGCTTCTGCTGGTTGTTAAAAAAAACTATTCTCAGAGATTTTTGTATCACTTCCCCCGCCGATGGAAGAGAAATCCGCAGCAGTGCGCGCGAAGTGCCGAGCGACACACAAGATTTACGCGCCGTAATACAGTTGCGTCTGCACTCCAAAAAAAAATAAAACCCATAATAATCTCCAGGAAAGAGTGGCGAATCTCCACCTCAAGCGAGCAAACGATACCCAACAATATTCGAGATAAGTTATACATCTGCTTAATAATGCCTCTCAGAGAGCACTCGAGTGTGAGGCCTCGCCGCAGCGGAGGTCTGCCGCTGCAATTTGCATAAAATGAACCCCCACGCGGTCTAGACAAGCAATTTCATCCGTCCCCGGTGTGTCTGGGCAGGGCGGTCCACGTGACCACACCGCCCGAGGATTTCGTGAAGCCTTTTTTATTTTTTCACCTGCCAGAACCACGCAAATATGAGAAGTGGAATTGACTTTTTAAGTGGGAATTAATGTCATCAGCAATTTAAATCATTATCTGAGGACATGAATTAAATAACACACTGTATTATTTTTTTATACATATAAACTTCTACCTTAAATTGTATTGGTGTGCGGGTGCTTGCGGTTGCTTTCGAAGGTCTGAAAATCATCGTAAATGCGCCGGCCCTCGCTCTCAAAATCCTGGTTTGACACCAAGTGCCAGTATGGAAGATAAAGACTCCTTTCACACACGGGGGACACTGAGAGATCACAGCTAGGATTACCGTGGGAAAAAAAAATCGGCTTTCAGCCGAAAAAAGTGCACCGCTGATAAGATGAACGACCAGGGAAGGAAAGAAGAGGGTCGTAAAAAGATCCTGCCATGATGGAGAGCGGTGTTATATTTGGCAGACGCGTGCACGCCGAGACGGGAAGATGTTAGAAAGCCGGAAAGTTTCGAGACGCGCCGTTTTGCGTGTCTAGTGGAGGAAAAATCAGCGGAGCAGAAGAGTAATTGCTCAAGTGGGTTTAAGAGGAGGGAAGTTTAATTGGAATAACTCAAAAGAGGAAAAATATATGGATAGGCTACAGTGTAAGAGCGGAAGGCTTGCTGCAGGACATCTGAAAAATATATTTGGTGGGGAAGGTCTAGAGTTCAAACACAATGCTTTCTGTAAACGATGAGAAATCCCACCACAACAGGACATTGAGTGCAATAACGCCACAAAATACTTGGGCCACGCGCTCAGTTTTTGAACCGGTGGTTCGGGCAAGGCTGGCGAGCCAAAATGGCCAAGTAGCAGCAGCAGAAGGAGCTGCTTGTCGACTTCAAGGAATGGGGTCTGTACAACAAAACGAAGAGACAGGTGCAAGATGGGCCTTGACATGAGAAACCTCAACCAGGAGACCCTGCATTGAGAGGGGGGGGAGGGCAGCAGGGGGGGAGGATGGGGGAGGGGTTGGCACGGCATGTCCGACCGTCTCTGCTGCTGCTGCTCCAAAAACTCCTAAAACCAGTGCCGCTGGTGACAGCACAAAGAGGGCGCGTTTGCCCTTGAGTCGATCGTGCTCACCTCCGCCGCGAGTACAGGCTGCCTGATAACGCGTCAGCGTTTGAAAACCCGCCGAAGGTTATCTGAGCCCCGTGTCTGGCTGGGGGTGGGGGGAGTCGCTTTCACAGCCGAGAGCTGCGCTCAGAACCAGAACGAGGACATTGCCGTCCGTTAACGCTTTGCGACCGCTACACCTCTCTGAAGGCAGAAGGAGCGGCGGGTCTCCTTTATTTAACCAGGAGATTAAATAATCCCCGCCGAGACACGTGGGACATTGCCTGGTTTCATTGCTCCAACGGCGAGAATGTAAACGATAATTGCCTCCTACCTGAAAACATTTTCTGTCCCGAGTCATCGATTAGTACTAATGCTGTCCCCGCTGTACATTTTGTTTCATGTAATTTCAGCAGTTATTTAACGCACATCAGCTTTTTATTGTGTTTTGAAATCGCAATCATGTCCGTGTTGTGGAATTTAGAGGTTTTGCACATGACCTTGACCAAAAAGCACCGAATGCGCCCAAACTCGTCACATCCAGGAAGCCGAGCAGAGTAGGAGCCTGGATAGTGTTTGGATAAAGTTGACCATCAATAATAACAGGTCTTATAGGCTGGGTAGCGCTAATGTTTTTACAGCAGAGGGCAGTGCAGAAAAATCCATTGTTGTACTGGATGCCTATGCTTCCTGGTCTATGCTTCCTGCCTTTACCGTCCTGTACTGACCAGCACGGTGAAGTGTGGTCAAATAACCCTGACGGTCCACACAACGTGGATTAACAATAGGGCCATGCATGTCATTTGTATGTTCTGAGGTTTTATATTCTTTCCGTACCCGCGTCGGTATTTGCTTGATTCTGTGATCCCTTGAAACAGACACTTATTATTTTGATGATGATTCATTTCCCTGAAAAGCCTCACCGGGTCTCATGAGTGTTTTTCAGGAGAGCCTTGCCAAGTTTTTGGGGCAGGAGGAGGGCGATGGTTGCTCCGTATAAAACCGGTCGAGTAATTTGCCGGTCCAGTCATTTGCCAAATTTTCTAGCATGTCGCCGGCACACAGCGGCCGACTCGCAGGATGTTTAACGCTCACCGTGAAGCAGACGGCGCGCGTAAGCAATTTTATGGTTAACACACACCACGCCGTATTGACCAGGGCGGCCGCTGGATTCGAACCGCGAAACTCGTTCCCGCTGCGCCACGTCACCGCCTCTTGTCCTTGTGATGGGGTTCTCACGTGGCTAGAGGTAAAGATTTCTGCCTGTCCGTCTTTCTGCGCTGTCGTGTTAGAGTCCGATCCACCAGCCTTCTGGCACTGTGGCACATGGGCAATCGGCAAGGATGGAAAAAAACAGAATAACGCCAACAGCACGGTCGGAAACCCATCAAGTGGAAGCAACGAGATATTTTACCTAACATCAGATGGTTACAAACTCCGCAGAGAGTGTGGGCTACCAGAACTGCGTAACAACTGCATTCACCTCGCCGGCGAACCCGATCCACTAAGCCACCCTTGGCTCAAAGAGCCGGCCACTGCGCAAAAATAACCAGATAAGTGGAGTAAGCGGTGAGCTGTGAGCCTAACCACTGCCGGAGCGTCACAACTCAATGCGGGGCCGGGTATCCGAGAGCTCCGGAACAACACGAGAGCGAGATTTAGCGACGCGGCAACATTGATTTACGTTCCCTCGGAACGCGCGCTGCAAAAAAAACACGATATACTTTCAGCCATAGGTCGCTCGCCAGACATTTTCATTCGCCCTTGAAAGGCCGCATGAGCCGCGCCTTTTGGCAGAGGTAATAGCCCGGCTCTTGAACGGCGTTTGCCCGCGTTCCCGCGGACAAACGGAATTCATTTTAGCGGTGAGCAAGAGGACATTTTTTTTTAATCGTCCGTGCGCGGCAACAAACCGTCAACGGACCAAGATCATGGACGCGACGCGATCAAGTCGGGAATAATCACGCACGCGGTACGGAACACTTTCCGACACACGTGCGTCTTTGGGACATTACACAATTAGCGGTACGAAGGCAAACACGGGTAGCCGTTGCGTTTGCGTAATTTGCGCAGTCCTTTTTGCTTCTATTAGTTTCCCAAGATGTCAGCAGTAACACTTCGATGAATGTGGCCGCTTGGCAAGAGGGTCACAGTCCATAACAGCAACACAAGTTCATACGAAAGTTTTGTTGATATTAAATCATTTTTACGAGTCACAGTGCCCCCGCCCCCCCACTACGGTAAAACAAATTTACGCTTTTAACCTTAGCTGCAGAGCGTGCAAAAAATTCAGTATTAATATGGAGCCACGATAATTTTTACTCAAGATATGAGTCTTTGTAGTCCTGATATAATTAACGGCGACAGTAATTAGATGTCATTTCAACCTCAATACGGTCCATACGCAGCGTCCGCTGGAAATTGTACCCGCGTTGTGGCTATTTTCATATTATTTTTAATTGACTGCAGTTTAAGCGCGATGTTGCGCTACGTGTGGCTACCAGACACCGACGGAAGAAGAGCCGTCGCCGCTTTTCCGTGACAATGCACAACATTTTCGGTAAATAAGGTACACACGTAGAATGGAAATAATAAAATAATAAAAATAAACCAATTAAATAATTCTCACGACGTTTCGGCCACAACGCAAGCAGCCGTCCTCAGGTGAAGAACAGGTCTGTCGAGAAGACAGTGTCTGAATTTATTATGTTTAATTTGTATTACTTTATTATTTCCATTCTACGTGATCTTTACCAAAAGAACCAAGAAGATGAATCCCTGCAGTCACGAAAGCTTTAAATCGAAATTTAAGGTACACACACGCCTTCTGCAAATACCAACTTCTCCACATTATGAGGTTTGCTATCAGTCTAGAGCAGGGGTCGGCAACCTACGGCTCCGGAGCCGCATGCGGCTCTTTACGGGCTGCTTCTTGACGATATGTACGTATGTACAGTATGTACTCAGATGCATTGCGGCTCTTGAAATACTGAATTTTGTACCGAATTGGAAAGAAATGGCTCTTCTTGTTATTTTGGTTGCCGACCCCTGGTCTAGAGCGTTGTAGTTATTTCTTGCATATATTGGGGGTCAGTCCGTGGGAAGACTGGTCCCTGACACGAGGATGTGGAATTTCCACCAATGATTCGGTGGGGGGGAGGGGGGGGGGCCCACTGCGATAATTCGTACGAATCGTATTCTCCCAATTGAGACGCAATTTTTACCCTGCAATTTGTATAACTTTATAGACACCGCACGTTAGATGCACCGGTGGCGGATCGAAATATGGGTGAAGGAGTGGGGGCGATGGTGGTGATACTTCCCTTTTGAGACCCCATAAATTGTTATGTTGGGGGCCGTCCATAAATGACGTCACGCACCTAGACATTTGTGACGATGTGTGACGAGGGGGGGGGGGGTTTGAGAAATGTTGCGTCACGTAAAAATGCGCAACTTTAAATAAATATAGACAACACGTTCTACTTAATTAAATAGGCTTTTTAATAAATGTTGTCTCCTACAACATCAGAGTTCAGCGCCACATTATATACGCACTACAATGACAATAGTTTAAAGCGATTTGAAGCATGTTTTATGGTTTTTGGGGGAGGGGGGGCAGAGCTTGTGACGTCATATTTGGGGGGGGGTCTGACTTTTTGTGACGCCGTGTGACGAGGGGGTGGGGGTCAAAAATTGTCCAAAATCGCGTGACGTCATTTATGGACGGCCCCTTATTGATATGTAGCAGAAGAAAATATTTGTTGTTTTAATGTTGGGGGGCCCAATTTTTAAAAGCTTGAAATTTCAGGCCGGCCTCCAACCCCCGTTGGGTAGTTTCTAGAACCACTTCTGAGTTGCGTTTCACTTTCCTGAGCATCTCACAATGCAGACAACACGGTGACCGATGTGCATTGCGTAGTACTCACACTTGGGAAGACAAGCGACATGACTCATTTAATTTTCGATTTAAAGCTTTCGTGACTGCAGGGATTCATCTTCTTGGTTCTTTCGGTAAAGTCACGTAGAAGGGAAGTAATAAAAGAACCAAGAAGATGACTCATTTAAGTTGAAATTATTCTCGACGTAAATTTTCTCACTTTGGTCGCGAAGCCGTACAATCTTGTCACTGTTCTATCGAGAATTATTGCCGAGCGAACATCAATTGCAACGAGCGAGGACAGTTTTAATTTAACGGTGCTTTATTAAATGTTATTACAAGTGTGAGACGATTGGACTTGTCGCAATAATTTGAAGCTAATTGCTTGCTTCGCATCCACTGCATTTACGTAAGATTGCGATTGCATGCTTATCATTTGTCTGTTTAATTTATTAGACTATAATATTAAAGGAGAAATATATTTGTGGATGTTAGGAATTAATAAAACGACCCCACAGATGTGAAATTGCCACGGCAACGCGCAATTTCGCGCCCACGTCAGATCGTGCCATCTAAATCACAAGCGGCAGACTGGTGCTGGGTAAACTTTCGTGATATCACTGCGAGAGAATGTAAACAAAATGCAGTATTAAGAGAGCTCCGAGCCTGTCATCCGTAGCGAGTTCCCAACGGTATCAGAGCCGACGCCAATGATTGCACGCAAAACACAAAAAAACATCTTCTTGGTTCTTTCGGTAAAGACACGTAGAATGGAAATAATAAAATAATAAACATTTTACATAATAAAATATATTATTTTATTGTTTTAGTTTTCTTTTTATTATTTCCATTCTACGTGTCTTTACCAAAAGAACCAAGAAGATAATAAAATATATTCTATTATTTTATTATGTTTTAGTTTTATTTGTATTATTTTATTATTTCCATTCTACGTGACTTTACCGAAAGAACCAAGAAGATGAATCCCTGCAGTCACGAAAGCTTTAAATCGAAACTAAAAAACCATCTCGTTAAAATTTGTCTCACCGCTAAAATGCAGGGGAAAATTCCAGCTCTTGAGAATTAAAAAACATCTGCTTGACTGTCGTGCGATGAACACTTGCAGAGTGGATGGGGAAAGTGCTGCCCCCTACTGAGTAGACCAGAGGTCACATAAAGGAGATCTCAGTAGTAGTTTGTGATATCTACTTCAGGGGGACCTGTCTCCAACACAAACCATTTGCGCTGCACTGCGTCCCCGACTGGACGCTTCCATCTCGCGACGTGACCAATCGATAGAACAAATACTGTTAAACTGGAGGAAATTTTAAAAAACGTGAAATTTATATTAATAACCCTCGTTAACAAAAAAAAAAAACATTTTTTTCTGGCCTGGACTTTTGCAGCTGCTTTAGACTAATTTCAGGGTGCTGATTCCAAATCTGATCTCAGATTTGCTCTATCACATCTCATTTTATGCTATCGGCATACCCCATTTTCATTGATTTTACCCGAAATTAACTCTGTCACTTATGATTGCAGGTTGTTGCGAGTCGGTGACTGCTTTAGTGTTAAAATATGGTGCTGTATTTTTCGGATAGTGTGTCTATAATATCATTTTATGTAGATATCCACATTTACTTAATATTTTTCTTCTGCAGTTTTTATTGAAAATGCAATATTTGATATCTCAAAAACCTGATGTGATAGACAAAAACCAGATTTGGAATCAGCACCCCAAAATTACATTAAAACCGTTGGAACACCTTATGCCAGAAATAGTGTGTTGACCAGTGTTATTTAACAAAAAAATCTTCGAGTCACACCAAGACTGTGCGACAGGTAGCAGCGGAAGCTTTCCAGGTGTTATAAAAGTGCGACATCACGCACAGGCCTCACGGCAAGCTCTCGGGCGACAGCGATGACATGTCATAAACATTATACCTAATGGCAGAGTAATTTACGTGCAAGATACATCCGTTGTGATACGATGAAGTCAGCTACAAACCACAGTTGTACTATGAATCACGTGTTCGAGCATCCTAAAAAGGTAAGCTATGCGTTTGCTCTCGGTCAAGTTATCTTGGCTCTGCAACGGCCCGAACGAAACGGGGCGCACACTCGCGAGTTCGCGACGGGAAAGCTTTTCTCAAAACATTCCACGAAACAATCAATGTCGGGTTGTATTTAAAATTCAAAAGAGGTTCTGCAACGCTGCTTTTCAATGAAGCCACGAACATATATTGGACAGGGTTAATACTTAAGCAAAGCACGCTTGCCAGGTGCAGAATCTCAATTCGGTCCGTGTCTGGCAGCGTAATCGAGACATTAGCCTTGTGCTTAAGCCTATTATGGTGCTTATTCTATGCAGAGCAACCGAGGACATGATTCTAGATTTGAAGCTTTCGTGACTGCAAGGATTCATACTCTTAGGTTTTCTCGGTAAAGTCACGTAGGTAAAAATAATAAAATAATAATAAATGAAAATAACTCAATTAAATCACGACGTTTCGGAGGCAACACAAGTCTCCGTCTTCAGGTGGGACCGTCACAGCTAAATGATACAGTGATACAGTAAGTTTAGCTGTGACGGTCCCACCTGAAGACGGAGACTTGTGTTGCCTCCGAAACGTCGTGATTTAATTGAGTTATTTTCATTTATTATTATTTTATTATTATTATTTTACCTACGTGACTTTACCGAAAAAACCTCAGAGTACGAGGACATGAGTTCGTCCAAACCAAGTGGGACAAGTTTACCACCACCCACAGTGGAGTGGACTTGCAAGGATCAATTAGATTCCTCTCAGCCTGCCACCCATTCATTCCACGATCGCGCAAGGCGTACGAGAGACGTTTACGCATTTCGTTCTGCGCTCAATTTGAGCAATGTGGCGATTGACGCATCAAGGCCAGAGGTCGCAACCGGGTACCCGATACCCGTACCCTACCCGATACCCAGCTACCCGTACCCGATACCCGTACCCTACCCGATACCCAGCTACCCGTACCCGATACCCGTACCCTACCCGATACCGGGCTACCGTTTGCGACCCTGGTGCGGCCGGGTACGGGTACGGGTAGGCCGTGAGTCACCGGTGAGTAACCGTTTGTCACTCATTTCGGGTAGGGTACGGGTAGCGTACGGGTACCCATACCCGGCTGGGTACGGGTACCCATTTGCGACCCTGGTGCGGCCGGGTACGGGTAAGGAATCAAAACCCGTTTGCGACCTCTGATCAAGGCACTATCTCCGGCGTCTGCCATAAAACTAAAAAAGACAGAACAGAAAGAGAAGGCATCCGGGTCTCACGGTCATTTCTATTTGCCCTGGAAACTCCGCTCCGGTGACCTCCAGGTGTGGAATTTCGAGCTGCATCGGTTTGGACGTGCGTCGGATGATAATGGGTAATGGACACGTGCCAACGCGTCGGGCTTTGTCGTCTCAGCTGCCACTGCACGACTTGCCAGGAAGTCGCTTACTCTCCCCGAGGCAATGTACACATTTCAAGTGGCGGGAAAGCCCGACCAGCAAAGAAATACGGGAAGGAAAGGTACGGGGGAAGGAAGGAGGGCAAGCGAATGCGGTCAGGGTGCCGGCCACCTCGGACGTCGAGACGCAACGCGATCGGGCACCAAGTTAATAGATACAACAGCAGAATCCCTGCACTTAAGACTGTCTCGCTGGTAAAAAAGAAAATCGCTGCCTTTGTGTAAAACACAAGCTAAGTTAATTAAGCACTGTACATTATCAGTGGATATGGTTGCCACCAGCTTTGGGCATTGCTAATTCAAGCATGGTCTCCTCTCCGTCATTAGACAGCACATTTCTTGCTGTGAATTTAATGGCCACAACATGGCGAGACATAAAAGTTGGCACTTAAAGACGGCCAGACTGCAGCGCACAAAAGAGATACAGCATTTATCCAATCAATGAAATTATACACCTCCAGGGTACGCACTGTGCACGTACCAACCTTTCCACTTACCCTGCTGAGACCCTCATCTGTGCCTACATCATTACCAACCCGACTCGGCACCTTCAACTCCCTCCTACAGCGTTGGTGTACGGTGATTTTTTTTTCTGCAATATTTTGCTGTCTTTTCTTGGATTTTCTGTTTGCACTTAGTCACATATTCACTTTAAGGTGTTTTTTATTCATGTTTTTATTTTTGTTTGTTGCGGTTGCACCCGATTCAAGAGCCGAATGGCTCACAGGGCTATACCTAATAAAGGAACTTGAACTATGCGGCCTCGGAAAATCCCTCTTCTCTAAACTCCACCATACCGCCCTAACACTGATCCCTCCACTGGCTTCCAATCCAATACCGCATCAACTGCAAAATCGCACCTAGTCTTCAAGATCTTCCACGAACTTACGCCTGGCTACCTCTCCCCCCCCCCACCTCATCTCACTCTGCTCCCCTCCACGCACTCTCTACTGCATCCAAGGCTTTCTTTCAAAGCACCCGGTCACAACCTTCACTCAATGGGAGGTCGTCCATTCTCCTGTGTGGTCTACAACCCTGACCTTTCCCCCAAGTATCCATGCTGCCGACTCCCGACCCAAACCTGGGTTCAAGACCTTCCTCTGATTCACTGAGTGTCTCTTCTCAAGACTATATATATCAAAGATGCCCTGTATAGCCTTAACACTGTTGGGGCCAGTGATGTAAGCGAGCACATATGACGGCCAGAACGGCACACGAGGGGGTGGGTCAATAGCAATATGCCAGGCCGCCCCTTGTCTCCCTAGTGCTAATGTTTACACACTTTACCAAGTACTTATTTGAGGCTAAGTCAACCTAGGGGAGGCCGAGGACCAGTTCATATTATCGTCACTGGTCTTGGCCATGAGCGGGAATAGAACTCGGGTCCCAGGGTTCTTCGCGCACAGCACTCACCACTATGTCCATGTCTATATTATATACACACACAATTAATCACGTGTACACCTCTTCCTGTCTGATTAACATGCACCACCCCTCCCCCCTGTCTAGCGCGAGGTCTTGAGATGCGGTTGCGTTTTTGGACGCATGAGAATCCAAGTAAAACACATTCCTGCGGAGGGAGCTGGTAGGAACACGTTGGGTTGCTCGGTCAATGGCCAGGGTCAACGGCGGCGTGGTGTATTCCGCAACTATGTCCGACTGTGAAGGCGGGCACAAGCCGGCGTGAGTAGGTTAAACGTTGAGTTTTATAAGGGCACCACGAGGTGACCAGCCCCTCACCACCCAGCCCAACCCCTCCCACCCCCCACCCAGCCCCACCCTCCCTACCCAGCCCCACCCTCCCCACCAAGCCCCACCCCCCCCACCCAGCCCCTCCCCACCCAGCCCCACCCAGCCCCACCCCTCCCACCCCCCACCCAGCCCCACCCTCCCCACCCAGCTCCTCTCCACCCTCCCCACCCAGCCCCTCCCCACCCTCCCCACCCAGCCCCTCCCCACCCTCCCCACCCAGCCCCTCCCCACCCAGCCCCACCCTCCCCACCCTCTCCTCCCCACCCATCCCCTTCCCACCCAGCCCCTCCCTGCACGACGGACTGACGGACGGACACAATAATCCCCTGTGGGCTGGTGTAACCAGGAGGTTCCTACCAGTAAAATATATCGCTAGAGCATCTTCAAGAGCTCATCGTGAACACCGGCACCTCTTGTGACAGCGTGCCATCTGCAAGTAAAGTCTGCCAACATTACTCTTCTTTTTAAATCCTTTATATTAAGTTCACTTGCTTGCTTGCTTGCGCGCTTACGACCGTGCAAATCTTTCGGTCGTGTTTTAACCCACTTCCCGTGATCCAATCGAGCTGACATTTTGCACACAGACTCGTTGTGCGTGACAATTTATTTTCCCAAAATTGTACACTTTTTAGGAAAAAATGTATTATATTTAATTACCAATTGCTTAATGGTGGCAGGCAATCATCTGACCCATAGGTGGCAACCATCTCAAGCCAGAGGACGAGAGGACTCTAGCCGCCACGCATATAAAGGATTTATAGTGAAAAACTTTGTTTTTACGGGTTAATTTTTATTATTACACGCTTTTGGGATTCAACGAATTGCGAACGTAGTTGTGGTCAAATCAGCCGTACAACCCACGAAGGAGAGCTGAGCCCCACAGCAAACCTGTCACGATGCCTCTCCGCCAAAATCACAGAATAATGTTCAGGGGGGCTCTCTGGCAGAGGAAACGCGTCTCAATTAAAAATCATTTCATAAGGGCTACAGCTAAACATTACAGAGCCCGTGCTCTCTTCCGCTCCGCACAATGGGCCTCACAACGATAACCATTTTTAAAAAGACAAATTGAACTACCCTTTGGGTCTGCATCGATTTCCTATAAACCATTTAGGACAATAATTCCAAAGTAACCTAGTTAGATTTTTGTTCCTCCCCCTTTCTCCCTCTTCCGTTAACTGCTCCGTCTCCCCGAACCGTTTCATCTCGCCTCTCGTGTTGTATTATAAACTCGGCCTTCCACGCGGTTGATGATGGAGCACAACAGCAACGGCACGACTGATAAGGATAAGGGGGCCATCCATTTAGTAGGTACGCAACAATCTGTCAAAACTTGACCCTTACCCCCCCCCCCTCTCCCTGTACGCACGCGGACTTTTTACATCACCCTGCCACCCACCTGCCTGCGTCCGTACGCTTGTGATGCACCCCAACCCCCGAATCCTATAGAACGGCCGATATTTAATCCACGCAGAAACGATCAAGGATTAATAATATCAACGTGTTTAAGCAAACAGATAGTCCACCGCCGGACTAACTCATTGGAAGGCCCCGTTTCCTATGCGTACATTTTCAGTAGACCTCCACCCCCATACGCAAGCCACGCATTTGGGTTAACCCCCCTTCCTCTGCACCGTCCATGCGTACTTACTCAATGGATGGCCCCTAACCCCACCGCCACATCGTAGCAACACCCCCCCCCCCCAATTATCTGCACCATCCGCACACAGCCACGTGTGTCTGTGTGTGGGGTGAGCACCCAAAACGTGCAGCGAAATGGAGTTATAATCCACCACTGGTTTGTGTTGTGGGGGAGAAACACGCATTTTCAGCTAAAATAAATCCTTCCGTCTTCTGATTACGCCACTTAAAAGTATAAAACGTAACGTTGTTGTAGTCTCGATTTAAAGCTTTCGTGACTGCAGGGATTCATATTCTTGGTTCTTTCGGTAAATTCTAGATTTGAAGCTTTCGTGAGTGCAAGGATTCATATTCTTAGGTTTTTTCAGTAAAGTCACGTAGGTGAAAAATTAAAAATTAATAAAAGTAAAATAAATATAAAATAAAAATCACGACGTTTCGGAGGCAGCACAAGCTTCTTTCGATAAAGTCACCTGAGGACGGCTGCTTGCGTTGTGGCCGAAACGTCGTGATAATTTTATTGTTTTTATTTTTTTTATTTCGTAATTTCCCTTCTACGTGACTGTACCGAAAGAACCAAGAATATGTTGTTGTCGTCGTTATGTCTTACGCGAGTTTTTTCTTTTTTCCAAAATCAAATACAGCCCTGTTTTGGAGATTTCCACATTACGCAAGTGTGTGTCTGTGTGTGTTTGTGTGTCTTGGGCAGCGGTAGTGTGACAATTAGCAACACTCCACTACGAACCCGGCGACACGAGTTCGATTCCAGCTCACGGCCAACGCCAGTGACGATTATCTGAACCGGTCTTGGGCCTCCTCTAGGTCGACTCAGCCTCAAATGAGCACCTGGTGCGCTGTTTAAGCATCGCCACTGGGGAGACAAAGGCGGCCGGGCGTGGTGCTGGCCACCCACTCCCTCGTGTGCCGTGCCGGCCTTCATAGGTGCTCGCTAACAGCACTTGCCCCAACATTCTGTTAAAGCTACACGGGAAAAACTATGTTTTCGGTGCAGTATTAACCACACTGCTACACGAGTTAAATTCACAGCCACGTGCTGACATCATGGAAGATATCCGAATTGTTCCTGGCCACCCAAATAAAAACCCCGTTCACCGACTTGCATTGACCGGTCAAACAAACCCACCCCACGGACAGGACACGGCGTGCACTCGGCATTCAATCCGACCTTTGTCCGTGTTGTGCAACCGTGTAAAGAAGAAGACGCATTCACCATTGAAAGCTACGGACACACATCGGAGACACTGACCACACAAGCCGGGCTGATGACATTCACAAGTTGACCGACGGACGGACGGGGGGGGGACACACCCGTTACACAAACCAGGCTCAATATAACCGCGGGGTGATTCGTAACAGGATGTAGTGTGAGCGCAAATCCGCTGCTGTGAAGACATTCAATGTTGTACAGCGCCACTGTGTGTACTGTACCTTCATGCCAGTTGCTCGTTGACGTTAACACAACCACTGTGTGTGTGTGTGTCTCTAACAAGAAGCAGATGATTAGCGTGCACTGGCTTAGTTATCGGCTCCAACGCGATTAAAAGCGTCTTCTACCCAATGAACGCTGCAAAATCTCTGATTTAAAATTGATTATTTATAGGGAAATTGTGTGGTGGTGGTGTGGTGGTGCAAAGCACAATTAACAACGGTAACAAACTCGACACATTCGTTTAATAACACTGCGGCATTAACGAGGAAGAGGTCCGTTGCCTGAAATGTCGGCTATGTTTTTAATTTGAAGGAAGTTAATGTATTGATAGTGTTGGAGTTGAAGTGTATTACCGCACGCGTTAATGGTAATTCTACACAAACACGTTCCGTAGCATAGCCATCAATCAACATCATCACAGCCCAAGCTGTCACGAATTACTACCGCATACAAAACAATAACCACTCAACTATTTCGTCAATAGCTCTGCGGTCTTTAAATTTAAAAAAAAAAACTTAAAATGATAGGCGACATTTTAAGCAATTGTTCTTCATAGCACATAAACAGAGGCCAGGGTTAAGGTTTGTAAAAATGTACTGGACTTAACACCACAATGCCCGAGGAAACTACATTTTAAAAACAAAGATGTGCTTTTGCATTGCAATTTTTTAAAATGTTATTGCAAAATTGTTAACCGCTTGCAAAATCTCAACGCCCTCGATAACGCGCTACTATTAATCAATTAACATGCACGCATGCAATTAATAACCATTAATGATAACAAAGTAATCCAGTTGCTAAATCAATGACATAGCGTAAGTACAATTCTAAAAGGCAAACACTGTCTTGTGCAGGTCACACAATCCACGTATAATTAATACAACACGATGTGACATTTACTCCAGTACTGTACCGGTGTGTTGACAATTTAATCAATTGTATTTTACGCAATAAGACCACGGAAGAAGAGACCAAGGTACCGTAGTGTACGACGAGCGAACGCGAAATCATGCCAGACGTGAGCGAGTGGTTTGGTGGTAGTGACGGTGACGATTTAGAGATGACAAATAAAGAATTCGATCCATTTACATATTAAAAGTCCAGCGTTGTAGGGGGATGCTTGCCGGCATTTAATGACGCTATGTAAAATTAAAGTATTATTATTATAAATAATGATAAATACCTAGGAGGGAAGGAGGGTGGGGTAGAGGGGGGTGGTGTAATGATTGTGCGACGTTCAAAGAGGGCCCTACCTGTGCAGCAGTCTACGGCGACTCTCGCGGGAGACAATTCTCTGGGTGATGACTGAAGACGAATTCCAGCCAGGGCCAAATCTGCAGCCATTTTCTGTCTCTCCTTTACCCTGCCCTTCCTTCCTTCCCTTCCTTCCTTCCTTTCCTTCCTTCCTTTCTCCTCCTTCCACACACGCACGCACGCGCGCGCGAACGAAACTTAAGGAACGAGAGCCAGATTTGAAGGTGGAGAGATTACGTTGTGGGTTGTGGGTCGCTGGCTTGGTTGGTTGGGTGGTAGGTAGGTAGGTGGGTGGTGGTGGTGGTGGCGAGGGCGGTGGCCTGGAGCCTGAGCTATGAAATATTTTTAAAGTCGAAAAAAATAATCACGAAACAAATGACAAAATTATTAGAATCGTCCGTATTCAACGGGCGGGATTTGTTTGAAGAGCAAAGCGGACGCCGGACGAGTTAAAGCTTTAATTCACAGCGCAAGCTTGGTCGGGGTGGGTGTGTGTGTGTGTGGTGTTCAGCGGTGGCTGAAGCGAGGCAGGCGGAGTGGGAGGACCCAGGATGAGGGGAGGAGTAACAAAAAATGTCTTCCGACGGCAGTGATGGTGCTGGTGGCGGTGGTGGCTTTTTGCATGAAATATGAGCGAGGGCGTCACGGCAAAGGCAGCCACCGTCACTCCCCCCCAACCCCTCCCCCCCCAACCCCACACCCCCCCAAACCCCTCCCCCCACCCCCCCAACCCCTCCCCCCCACCCCCTCGGGTCGAGCTCGCTCAGTCGACCGCCCGAGCCCACAGAAGCCCCCCCCACCCAAGCCCCCCCCCACCCCACCCCCACTCGGTCGACGAATCACAGCGCGGCGATCGGTGGCTGTGGTGCCGCAGCCGCCAAACGCCGGCAGGGTGGGGGGCTTCCTCTGCATTCCTGGCTGGTGGTGGGGGGAGTAGTGGGGGGAGGGTAGTGGTGGAGGGGGGTAGTGGGGGGAGGGTAGTGGAGGGGAGGTAGTGGGGGGGGGTAGTGGTGGGAGGGTAGTGGTGGGTGGGTGGAGGGGAGGTAGTGGTGGAGGGTAGTGGGGGGGTAGTGGTGGGAGGGTAGTGGTGGGGGAGGGTAGTGGTGGGGGGGGGGGGTGGAGGGGAGGTAGTGGGGGGGGGTAGTGGAGGGGAGGTAGTGGGGGGAGTAGTGGTGGGAGGGTACTGGTGGGGGGGTGGAGGGGAGGTAGTGGTGGGAGGGTGGTGGGGGGGTAGTGGAGGGGAGGTAGTGGTGGAGGGTAGTGGGGGGGTAGTGGTGGGAGGGTAGTGGTGGGGGGGAGGGTAGTGGTGGGGGGGGTGGAGGGGAGGTAGTGGGGGGGGGGTGGTGGGAGGGTAGTGGAGGGGAGGTAGTGGTGGGAGGGTACTGGTGGGGGGTGGAGGGGAGGTAGTGGTGGGAGGGTGGTGGGAGGGTAGTGGTGGGGAGGGTAGTGGTGAGGGGGGTAGTGGAGGAGAGGTAGTGGTGGGAGGGTAGTGGTGGGGAGGAGGGTAGTGGTGGGGGGGGTGGAGGGGAGGTAGTGGTGGGAGGGTAGTGGTGGGGGGTAGTGGTGGGAGGGTAGTGGTGGGGGGAGGGTAGTGGTGGGGGGGGTGGAGGGGAGGTAGTGGTGGGAGGGTAGTGGTGGGGGGGAGGGTAGTGGTGGGGGGGTGGAGGGGAGGTAGTGGTGGGAGGGTGGTGGGAGGGAGGTAGTGGAGGGGAGGTAGTGGTGGGAGGGTGGTGGGAGGGTAGTGGTGGGGGGTAGTGGAGGGGAGGTAGTGGTGGGAGGGTAGTGGTGGGGGGGAGGGTAGTGGTGGGGGGGTGGAGGGGAGGTAGTGGTGGGGGGGAGGGTAGTGGTGGGGGGGTGGAGGGGAGGTAGTGGTGGGAGGGTAGTGGTGGGGGGTAGTGGAGGGGAGGTAGTGGTGGGAGGGTAGTGGTGAGGGGGGTGGAAGGGCGGTAGTGGTGGGGGGGTAGTGGTGGGGGAGAGTGGGGGGCTGATTCCGCGGTGTGTTTGGTGATCATCGTGCGGGCGAGAGGATGGATGAGGTGGAGGAGGAGGATGATGATGATGACGGCGACGACTACATACCTGTCAACAACCCCTTATCAGTGGCTACCTTATTACAGACCAATTCAGACCTTTTTGGTCACCCCGTGCCCTTTTAAATCTTCTGCAAAGTCCCGTCACAAGGGAGAAACACAAATACATGTTTTAAAATCTGTATTTAAACGGATGTACGCGGAATGGACCTGAAAACTCAATTTCCCCGTACAAGAATACGGGTAAACCGTATGGGTTGACAGGAATGCGACTATTACTGTTTTCATTTTATCTGGTGTACGGCCCGCTGAGCCTATTATGTAAGCTATTTTTCAGGAGCGACCTGGGCATTACAAATTACAGCTCACCGAAGTGGCTTATCATCCTGTGGGCATTTATCGCAGACAAATACAGCACTGTACGGTACTGGGAACGCGTGTTGCTTCTAAATGTGCAGGGGGGGGGGGAAGCGGAGAAATCTAGCTTCCTCACAGAATGCAAAATACGCAATGATGGAATTTGGCAAAAAGTGCCAAATGCCAGGGGACTCTGCTGAAAAGCACGTCTCGAGACTGAAGCGAGGCTTTTCTTTCTCCAGTAAATAAAGGCCACTGCAGTGGCGTTATTACGATTACCATTCCTTGCAGTGTTTTTATTATAGTTACAATTCATGGTCAAAGAAAACCACATGGTTTTTTTGGTTCTCATAACACATTCCTGCGGAGGGAGCTGGTAGGAACACGTTGGGTTGCTCGGTCAATGGCCAGGGTCAACGGCGGCGTGGTGTATTCCGCAAATATGCCCGACTGTGAGGGCGGGCACAAGCCGGCGTGAGTAGGTTAAACGTTGAGTTTTATAAGGGCACCACGGGGTGACCAGCCCCTCCCCTCCCAGCCCCACCCCTTCCACCCCCCACCCAGCCCCACCCTCTCCACCCAGCCCCTCGCCACCCTCCCCACCCAGCCCCACCCTCCTCACCCAGCCCAGCCCCTCCCCACCCTCCCCACCCAGCCCCTCCTCACCCTCCCCACCCAGCCCCTCGCAACCCAGTCCCTCCCTCCCCACCCAGCCCATCCCTGCACGACGGACACAATAATCCCCTGTGGGCTGGTGTAACCAGGAGGTTCCTACCAGTAAAAAAATGGTCTGGCGTTAGCGTCAATAAATGAGTTATCTCTGATCGGAGACTGCCGATTCAGCACTAGACAGCAGTCGAGTTTACATGCGAGCTCGGACTGTGCGCCTCTTTAGGGGCCATCAATTTAGTACGTACGCATGGAGGGGGGGTGGGGGGTAACCCAAACGCGTAGCTTGCGTATAGGGGGGTCTATTGACAGTGTACGTACGCATAGGAAACGGGAGAGGGGTGAGGCCTCGATAATAATTTGTCTACTACATTCGCCTTCAAATTAGTTAGTCCGGCGGTGGACTGTTTGCTTAAACACGTTAATATTATTCATCCTTGATCGTTTCTGCGTGGATTAAATATCGGCTGTTCTATAGGTTTCGGGGGGGGGGGGGGCGGTGCGTCAAGCGTACGTACGCAGGTGGTGGGGGAGGAGGTGGTGTAAAAAGTCCGCGTGCGTACAGGGAGGGGTCAAGTTTTGACAGATTTCTGCGTACCTACTAAATGGATGGCCCTCAAGTAAATCTCTGAGAACAGCAGCAGCAGCAGCATGGCAAACATGTCACGCTCTGGAGGAAACACTGTTCGTCTCTCAGCGCCCACCAGCCCCATCCCCAACTCCACAGTCCACCCCTAGCACCGCACAGCCAAAACAATTCTGCAGGTACGGCCAGGTCACAGAGTGATTTCTCCCACTAGAATGGGGATTGAGGAGGCAACGGTGCTCATCGCTGATGTGCAGCCCTCCAGAGCCAGTGGTGGACATTCAACATTCCTCTGACAGGGTGGATGAGAGGGGCAAATCTACCCATAAGACAATTACTGTTGAATCTTGATTTGAAGCTTTCGTGACTGCAGAAATCCATACCCTTTGGATTTCATTACTGTTGACTTCATGACGATCTTTTGATGAAATTCTCTCCTGCTAAGAAGTGATCTTTGCTAAGAAGTGATATTTGTAGATCACTTCTTAGTTCGTTGTCCTTCCCCCGCGCCTCCGATGAGTACGGTTGGCTACTTTTACGGTGCAAAAGAAGTTCAACATGAACACAGTGCGTGCGGACTCCATGCAATGTAATATAATGCATTCGGGTCATTTCAAAAGGTCAAACGCTCACCGCCCTCACCAGTGACACCGCATTCTACAGCAACAGATGAACGTATTTGGGGCATCCATAGAGATATCGCCATCTCAAATGGCAAAGTGGCTAAAGTACTTTCCGGATCAAAGTAGCATTGAGGAATCGATGCTCATCATCTCCTGTTTGCAGCCCTGCAGAGTAAGTGCTGGGAACTCAGAATCTGAATATTTACATCGAGATTTGAAGCTTTTGTGACTGCAGCAATCCATACTCTTTGGCTCTTTCGGTAAAGTCACGTAGGTAAAAAGAATAATAGATCACGACGTTTCGATCGCAACACAAGCAACCGGCTTCTTGGTTCTTTCGGTAAAGTCACGTAGAAGGGAAGTAATAAAATAATAAAAAGAAATCATAATAAAATTATTCTCACGACGTTTCGGCCACAACACAAGCAGCCGTCCTCAGGTGAAAACCTTATTATTTTATTACTTCCCTTCTACGTGACTTTACCGAAAGAACCAAGAAGATGAATCCCTGCAGTCACGAAAGCTTTAAATCAAAATACAAGCAACCGTCTTCAGGTGAAAAAGAGGGGGGAATCTGCTGGGGCAGGCTGTTTATAAAGGTTTAGAGATGGGCGGGGCAGCTAATGTTAATGTAGGAGCGAGCAGGGGAGAGCGAGTAGGAGAGAGAAATTTGCTTGTAAATGTAAGCAAATTTCAGTTCCAAGCAAATTTATCTCTCCTACTCGCTCCTACATTAGCATTAGCTGCCCGGCCCATCTCTAAACCTTTAAAAACAGCCTGCCTCAGCAGATGCCCCCTCTTTTTTTCACCTGATGACGATTGCTTGTGTTGCGATCGAAACGTCGTGATCTTTTATTTTTTCTACCTACGTGACTTTTACCGAAAGAACCACCAGAGTATAGAATATTTATACTGGAGGAAGAATCCAGTTAGCTATGAAGCTCGTTTTCACCGATGCCCAGTAGGGGTGGATAATAAGGTTACAACAACAAACAATACAACAACACGATACTAGTGCAAAGTGCAGGAAAGGCAATCAAAATAAACAAATCGCCCAAAAACAAATTTCAAACATTCCCACTTTGTGTGAGTGAGTTTGTCCGAAGTACAACCACAAAGTTGTAGATATTTTATTACCCCCCCACCCCCCGAGGTGATTATGGGCTGAATTAACCCCGCAACCAGGATTGCAACTCGTAAACTTCCGATTGAGAGCCGTCGGCTCTACCAACCTAGCCACTTTGGCCGGCGAGCCGTGCGAATTAGTCACAAAGTGCCCAAACATGCAACGATTCTCACCAACGCTTCAAAAATGCATTCTTTCTCGCCTCGTTTCTACGCTTCCAGATGCATTTATTTTCCTCCCTTCATAGTTCATCGGAGAAATCCGATGAACTATGAAGCTCTTTTTCACAGATGTCCAGGAAATGTGGGTCAGAACCAAAGTGGAGCAGTGCAACGGAACAGGCAGAAAAAAGTAGTTGTGACCTGCAGTGTGGTGAGTGTGGATAGTGTGGTGAGTGTGGATAGTGTGGGTGGGTGAGTGTGTTGCTGCGACTTAAAATATGGTGGTTGAACACAGCATGCGTTAAGACTAAACAATCCATCTTGACCCACGACACCTATTCGGGTTGGCGATGGGATCCCGCATGACTGGTTCTGATACCACTCAGCGAATGTTAGCCGCGAACGGGAATGCAACTCGGGTCAATGTGTTCCGCGTGGCATTCAGCAACACCGCCAGCGCCAGCACTGCTCTGCGTTTAGAGCAGTGGTTCTTAACTTTTTTGGAGGTACTGAACCCCACCAGTTTCATATGCGCATTCACCGAACCCTTCTTAATTGGAAAAATAAAAAAAAATAAAAAATTCAAAACATAGGTATACGTTTTACTGGTGCACAATCATATGAGTCGGGTGTGTGTCTTAACCTCCGCCGAACCCCTGAGACTAACTCACCGAACCCCTGGGGTTCGATCGAACCCAGGTTAAGAACCACTGGTTTAGAGTCATTGTGGAATCCAAGTCGCATTGTAGCGGGGCAGTGGCGGCGGTCCGTTTCGCTCCTTGTTAGCGAGAGGGCTGCTCAGGCTGAGTGAATACGCACTCAATTCCCTCATCCCTGATTCACTCCTCGGCCAGGATCACAGGGTCACCCACGAGACTGTTTAACGAGACAATAAAATACCGTACACGGTATGAACCCCAAGACTCGTATAAAGGCCCATAGACTCATATAGATGCTCATCGACTCACATAGAGAGACTCGTAAACTCACTTAGAGCTCTTTGGTTCTGTCGGTAAAGTCACGTAGGTAGAAAAATAATAGCTCACGAAGTTGTGATCGCAACACAAGCAACCGTCATCAGGTGGGACAACCACAGCAAGAAAAAAACTGCTGAAGTAGGCGAGAGATCTGCCGTGGCACGAGGTTGTATAGTGTAGTGTATAGTGTAGTTTGTAGTGTAGTGTATAGTGTAGTGTATAGTGTAGTGTATAGTGTAGTGTATAGTGTAGTGTATAGTGTAGTGTGTAGTGTAGTGTATAGTGTAGTGTATAGTGTAGTGTATCGTGTAGTGTATAGTGTTGTGTGTAGTGTATAGTGTAGTGTATAGTGTAGTGTATAGTAGTGTATAGTAGTGTATAGTGTAGTACAGTATATAGTAGTGTATATTAGTGTAGTGTATAGTAGTGTATAGTGTAGTGTATAGTGTAGTGTATAGTGTTGTGTGTAGTGTAGTGTATAGTGTAGTGTATAGTGTAGTGTGTAGTGTAGTGTGTAGTGTAGTGTGTAGTGTAGTGTATAGTGTAGTGTATAGTGTAGTGTAGTGTGTAGTGTATAGTGTAGTGTGTAGTGTAGTGTATAGTGTAGTGTATAGTGTAGTGTATAGTGTAGTGTATAGTGTAGTGTATAGTAGTGTATAGTAGTGTAGTGTATAGTATAGTGTATAGTAGTGTATAGTGTAGTGTATAGTAGTGTATAGTGTAGTGTATAGTATAGTGTATAGTAGTGTATAGTGTAGTGTATAGTAGTGTATAGTGTAGTGTATAGTAGTCTATAGTGTAGTGTATAGTAGGCCTCGGCAGTAGGGGGGGGGGAGGAGAAGTGGGGGGAGGAGGAGGCGGGGCAGAAAGTGGACCCCGCAAAACAGAGGTCGCAACCGGGTACCCGATACCTGTACCCTACCCGATACCCGGCTACCCGTACCCAGCCGGGTACGGGTACGGATACCCGTTTGCGACCCTGGTGCGGCCGGGTACGGGTACGGGTAGACCGTGATTCACTGGTGAGTAACCGTTTGTCACTCATTTCCCAACATCTTGTCTCTTCTCACAATCCAAGTTCCTAGAATCAACCCACCCGCGCCTGCAACATGGCTTCATCCCAGAGGTCGCAATCAGGTACCCGATACCCATACCCTACCCGTACCCGGCCGGGTACGGGTAGGGTATGGATACGGCCGGGTACGGGTACCCGTTTGCGACCCTGGTGCGGCCGGGTACGGGTACGGGTAAGGAATGAAAACCCGTTTGCGACCTCTGCTACCAACACGACAGCAGCATCACTGCTGGATATCTGTGAAAACAAAGAGCTTCATAGCTCACCGGATTCCTCCAATATAAGTGTTTGCGACCTCTGCCGCAGAGACACATCAAAGTACCACGCATACGATGTGATACCACTCGGAGCTCAGCAAATGTTTAAGATTCAATCCACAGACTCAATCCGGTGAGCGGAACAAGTCTATCCGAGGATCGAACCCACTGCTCCGTTGCCATCTCCCGGCACGCCACGTCGCTCAGTCCTCCATCTACAACACGTGGTATGCACCGAGAGGGCACCGATCCAAGCACTAACCAGGCTCGGCTTCCGAAATCAGCCACATTCGGGATGATTTGACCATCGGTGAATACATGTGTTGTTAATTTCTAAAACCTGACTCACATCTGGAGTAAGAAAACAACTTTTTAAAGACACCGTTTGGGTAAGCAATTGTTTCATCCGGAATTGCTTACCCAAAACGGTGTCTTAGGGGCCTGTCCATAAATGACGTCACGCGATTTTGGACGATTTTTGACCCCCCCCCCTCTCGTCACACGGCGTCACAAACAGTAAGACCCCCCTCAAATATGACGTCATAAAGCTCTGCCCCCCCCCCCCTCCAAAAAATAAAACACGCTTCAAATCGCTTTAAACTATTGTCATTGTAGTGCGTATTTAATGTGGCGCTGCACTCTGATGTTGTAGGAGAAGACATTTATTAAAAAAGTCTATTTAATTAAGTAGAACGTGTTGTCTATATTTATTTAAAGTTGCGCATTTTGATGTGACGTCACATTTCTCAACCCCCCCCCCCCCCCTTGTCACACATCGTCACAAACGTCTGACCCCCCTCCCCCCCTAGGTGCGTGACGTCATTTATGGATGGCCCCCTACCCGTCCATCCATGCATCGTTGCTGACTCAGACACCTTCATTTTTAGGCTTACTCCGTGCGAGTTACGCTGATGACGATTGCTGCACATCTCTTCCACGCACCGCCGCTTGCACTTTAAAGCGTACAGTACCGCCATGGAAGGAACATCAAAACCCCCCAAAAAAACAAACAGTTCTTATCTTGTAGATAAGTAGCTGGGGCTGTGTGTTCCGGCCTGTCACACACACGGACACGCGTGCTGCGCGCGACTTAAAAATTATTATTAATGAGAACAGCTCGGTGGCCTGCCCTCGTTAAGGGCGTACAAAACTGGCGACGCAGTCAATATTAAACAAGCTTAAATCACAATTTTACACCAAACAGAACGGGTAAGGACCATACGACCTGCTTTTGCCTATTGTGCATTCTACTCGAGGCTCCGCTACCCACCTCGTGTGTAACCCAGGAAAGCCTCACTCACTCTAAAGACAGTTTTTTTTTTCTTTCAAAAAAGGTGCTACATTTGGATGTTGGGCAAATTCCATTCAGCGAGCATCATTTGAGGTTTGTGTGGGATCAAACCGGAGGACCCGGAGAAAACGCGCCACAAATACGGACGGAGTGACAGTAAAAGGCTCCGCACAGATAGATTCAAGAATACATAACGGAGGGCCCGGAGAAAACCTACCATGCATTCGAGTGGAGTGACGGTAAAAGCTCTGCACAGGCACATTCGAGAATGCAATATGAAGCTGCCCTATACTGGTGTACCCCGCAGAGACGCAGGTATACATTAGGAATGCAGGCACGCACGTGCATGCAGTGGTGAGTGGGTACCCGTGCCGTGGTGGTATGGCATGTCTGGCTATCACCATTTAAAACCCTGCAAGCGTTAGCGTATCTTTATTCTGCCAGTGAGATCAGCCGTGGCCTGGGCTGAGACTATGATAACGATTGCACGGTATAATTGTGTGTGCACGCTGGAGTTGTTTATACCCGCGAATTTACCTTTGTGCGGTGACAACGTCACGAACGCCTCTCCGTATCGGACACGCGCAGGCACGCGTACCTGAGATTTGCGAGCACCAGAGACACAAACACACAGGCATTCAAAGACGCCGCACAAGGGCAGACACACTTACATACACACAGAATAACGCAGACAGGCACACACAAAGGCCCCCCTATAACCTTAGACTGTTGGGGCAAATGCTGCTAGCGAGCACCTATGCAGGCTGGCATGGCACACGAAGGGGTGGGTGGCAAAATTTACACATCACCCCAGGTACTCGTTTGAGGCTCAGTCAACCTTAGGAGAGGCCCAGGACTGGTTAATTTAATCGGCGGCACCACCGCTCCCTACATATAGACACACAGAGGCACACAGAGAGACACGGAGACAAACATGTCGTCAAACTCAAACACACATACATTCAGATACTGTACATGTACAAAAATACATGCAGACACAAAGACATGTGTAGTGTGTTAATACACAGACACTAGTAGGAGGTACTTTCTTTTATTCCGGCCTTCACAGCCTTAGGGGATAACTCTATACCGGGTCGGGACAGCCAACACGCTGCCAGACCGACAGCTTGCAGAGGGCAAAGATCACGGCAAAGATCACGGCAACGGCGACGGCAAAGATCACGACAAAGATCACGGAAAAGATCACGGCAAAGATCACGGCAAAAATCACGGCAAAGATCACTCCAAAGATCACGGCAAAGATCACGGCACGGCAAGTTCTACTCTAGATCGCAGCAGCCCCGACTGTGAGTCGGAGCTACATTTTATCCGCCCCAGCGTGGCCAGGCTCTGCCCTCGGCCACGCCTCCTTCTGGATCCCCCAGAAGGCTCCGGGCTTGGCCCACAGGTGCAACTGGTAGAACGGGCTGTTAGGGGCCGTCCATAAATGACGTCACGCGATTTTTTTGACGATTTTTGACCCCCCCCCCCCTTTGTCACGCGACGTCACAAAAAGTCAGACCCCCCCCATCAAATATGACGTCACAAAGCTCTGCCCCCCCCCCCCAAATAAAACACGCTTCAAATCGCTTTAAACTATTGTCATTGAAGTGCGTATTTAATGTGGCGCTGCACTCTGATGTTGTAGGAGAAAACATTTATTAAGTAGAACGTGTTGTCTATATTTAAAGTTGCGCATTTTGATGTGACGTCACATTTCTCAAACCCCCCCTTGTCACACATCGTCACAAATGTCTGACCACCCCCCCCCCTTAGGTGCGTGACGTCATTTATGGACGGCCCCTTACCCCTAATTCTATTGTCTACCAATCTCCCAGCGGCACGCGCTACCGTGACTCAACGTCACTACACGTGCACACGTGACACATTTACACACAGACGCATGCACAGACGGTCACACACACACACGTACGTACGTGTGAAAACAAACACGCCGAGATACAGAGGCACATAACACTGGTCAACACACTTTTTCTGGCATAAGGTATTCCAACGGGTTTAAGGTAATTTTGGGGTGCTGATTCCAAATCTGGCATCAGTTTTTGTCTATCACATCAGGTTTTTGAGATATCAAATATTGCATTTTCAATAAAAACTGCAGAAGAAAAATATTAAATAAATGTGGATATTCTAGACTTGAAGCTTTCGTGACTGCAAGGAATCATATTCTTAGGTGTTTTCGGTAAAGTCACGTAGGTAAAACATCAAAATTAATAAAAATAATAAAATAAAATAAAGATCACGACGTTTGTTGCCTCCGAAACGTCGTGATCTTTATTTTATTTTATTATTTTTATTAATGTTGATGTTTTACCTACGTGACTTTACCGAAAACACCTACGAAAATGTGGATATCTACATAAAATTATATTATAAACACACTATCCTAAAAATACAGCACCATATTTTAACACTAAAGCAGTCACTGACTCGCAACAACTTGCAATCATAAGTGACAGAGTTAATTTCGGGTAAAATCAATAAAAATGGGGTATGCCGATAGCATAAAAATGAGATATGATAGAGCAAATCTGAGATCAGGTGTGGAATCAGCACCCTGAAATAAGTCTAAAACAGCTGCAAAAGTCCAGGCCAGAGAAAAATGTTTTTTTTTGTTGTTGACCAGTGTAATCCAAGCACTCTTACGGAGGACCCTTTGGTGTGCCTCGTCATCATCACCAGCCGTGCTCTATCCACTGCTGCATGAAGGCCCCATCCCAGGCCACCCCCACCTCCCAGTATCTTGCGATGCAACAATCTATCCAGCGCCTTGTGGCCTTCACTTTTTGCTAAACAAGAATTGACAATGAGTCAGAGCACAGACGAGCAAAACTGAACGACGTCCGCCATGCCAACAGCACTTGTGCCAGGCTAGGTGCACTTTGAGGCCAGTTAAAGCGGCCACGGTTCACTGGCAGGTCACAAGAAGAATTCAAATGTTATGGGTTAGCCGATGCAGATGCACCGCACACATTCCACATTTTAAAGCTTTCGTGACTGCAGGGATTCATCTTCTTGGTTCTTTCGGTAAAGTCACGTAGAAGGGAAGTAATAAAATAATAAAAATAAAACATAATAAAATAATTCTCACGACGTTTCGGCCACAACGCAAGCAGCCGTCCTCAGGTGAAAACCATTCATTCAGACGCTGTCGCCTCGACAGACCTGGTTTTCACCTGAGGACGGCTGCTTGCGTTGTGGCCGAAACGTCGTGAGAATTATTTTATTAGTTTTTATTTTTATTGTTTTATTACTTCCCTTCTACGTGACTTTACCGAAAGAACCAAGAATACATTCTACACCGTTCACCAGGCGTACACGCAGACAGCCAAAGGCATAGATCCCTGTATAGCATATTAACACACTGTTAGGCCAAGTGCAGTTAGCGAGCACCTATGAAAGCTGGCAAGGTGCACAAAGGGGTGGGTGCCCGGCCAAAGGGGTGGCTGGCCCGGCTGCCTTTGTCTCACCAGTGCTGATGTTTTACTTATCGCACCAGGTACTCATTTAAGGATGAGTCGACCTAAGGGAGGTAGGAATCGGACTCGGTTCGCCGGGTTCGTAGCGCAGTGCGCTAACCGAATATAAAGTAGAGGAGTTCTTGGAGCTTCGGTCATCTATGTATATAAAAAGGGAAATTTGTGATTATGTGTGTCTGTTCTAAATGTTTAGCGTACTTCCCGACATGCAACAAACTGGAAATTTGCCATGTGGGTACTTTCCAGACTGTACACCATGCACAAATTATAAAAATAGACTTTGGTATTTTTTTTCTGTCATGTGACCCGTGTGCGGAAGCGTAACGGAGTGTGCCTGCTGATCGCGGGTAAAGTGAGATGCAAATGTGTTGCAGGTCTAAGGCGTTCTTCGCGCAGCATTGCTGCTTTATTATTTCAGTCGTTTACTATGGATGCGCGCGTGCGTGTGGGGGGAGCGGTGGTGTAGTGGTTAGCGCGCTGCACTACGAATCTGGTCGACCCGCTCACGGCCACCACCAGTGACGATTATTTTAACTGGTCATGGGCCTCCCCCAGGTCGACTCAGCCTCAAACGAGTAACTGGTGTGGTGTGTGAACATCGCCACTGGGGAGACAAAGGCGGCCGGGTGTGGTGAATCCAAGTCCCGGGCGAAGCCGGGTAGTGAAAGCTCGTATTTCATATTATAAACACGTCAAAGCTTTTACCATTCATATTGTAAACAATGACAATTTCTATTGAAAATAATATTGTATTTTATACTGTATAGTATTACATTTTAAAACTGACTAATACAATAACCATAGTGTGCTGAATCCATATCTTAAGATAATGTTATACTCATTTGTATAGTAAATGTATTATTTACGTATTCATTTGAGTGTATGCGTTTATTATTTTACTTTATTTTTAGCTCCGTGTGTAAAGTATGGTAATAATTTCAAAGCTCATTGTTCAGAAACTTCGTTTCTCGAACATTTGCACATCGAGGTATCACTGTACTCAAGTGTATCACGAGCCTCAGAATCAATATGAACCGATGATGAAGAATAGGCTTTACCCTTCATGGCAATAACACAGGTGTTAAGGCGTTCAAACATTTGGTGCTTTGGTATTAAGATGTTCAAACATTTCGTGTTTGGTCTTTGAACATCTTATAACACCGGTGTTATTACCAAAAAGGTGAAAGTTCCTATTCTTATTTCTCATAGTTTTTGACACCGATAAAAACGTCGCATAGATCTAATTGCCCGACCCGAACGATAAGCGTTCTGCTATTAGCATTGTTTTTTGTTACTGTTCGTCTCCTGGCGTTCTCTGGTCTAACACTGGTGAGACGAGGCCAATCAGTTTCAAAGACAATTCATATAATAATGATCGGACCATGTATGTTTGCATGTTTTGCCACAAGTGTGTGTGGTTAATTCAGACTTGATGCCTTGCAAAATGTATCTATTTGGTGTTTTAACATCTTAACACCAGAAAGGGTAAAACCTACTTTTTTTCATCATTTAGATTCGGGCAACAACAAAAATGACCCCCATAGATTTGAACCGACAGATCGATGCTTCACGCATTGGGTGGGTGACAGGGTTGTAACACGCCGTGTCCACTTCCTTCCGACGAACAGAGAGTAATGTGTGTCCATTCAGCAGTGGGTAGAGCATGCAGCCTCCTCGGTGTAGTATCCCGAAGTTTCGTTTCATCTTCGTGCTTGAGTCGTGTTCCCACGTGACCATCTCTCCCCCCTGCAGACAGTTGGCTAGATCGTTTAACGTTGTTCTTGTTTCGACTTTCATCGATAAAATGTTTTTGCAATTACAATTACTGTAAATATTAATTGCAATCGCGAATAATTGTAATTTATCTTCTTGGTTCTTTCGGTAAAGTCACGTAGAAGGGAAATAATAAAATAATAATAAAATTCAGCATAATAAAATAAATATCTTATATTTTTATATTACATTATTATATTAGTTTACTAGCAGAAGTACCCGGCGTTGCCCGGGTGAAAAATATATTTCTTAATAACCTTACATATATACACAGATGGGCTGCTACCCCTGCCCCCCCCCCAGCCACGATCTCCTCGGCCGCTGTGCAGTAATATGTACGGCCTATAGTGTGGTGGGGTGTCGAGGCCTAGTACCGTGCAGAGCCTCCGGCCTCGCCTAAATTGCCCACCCGGCTGAGGCTGGGTACTGGGGCCGTTACCCCCCCCCCCTCCCGCGCTACAATAATACTGTTTAATCGCTATAATTTTATTATCTACCGACCCTATAATAGTAATTGCACACATTGGGGTGGGGGGGGGGGAGTGAAGAGGACGTGAAAGTTTGATGAATTTACCTCAGAGTCGCGTGTTAATGCGTGCGCATATTTTTAACGGGAATTAAAAATGGCGTCCACCCCGCAGCGAATGCGTCGCTACCCGTTGCCAGGGGCAACCGCCGTGGAAAACCAAACGGACCAATCGTGTCTCGCAAATCCCTCACATTTCGTCCAATGAAACTGCGTATGGTCCGGCGACACACAGACAGACAGACAGACAGATTTGCGATTTTATATATATAGATTATATTATAATATTTTTTATTATGTTTTATTTTTATTTTTTTATTATTTTCCTTCTACATGACTTTACCGAAAGAACCAAGAAGATGAATCTCTGCAGTCACGAAAGCTTTAAATCGAAATTGTTATTTAATTGCAGCATATGTAGTATAAATGTTTCTGTATGAAATCATCCGTCTCTGTACACATTCGCCATCCTGTTACCGCGGGATTTTCGGTTGTTCCTGCTAGTCGTTAAATAATAAACAGCTTGTAGTGTTTTGAGGGCCTCGGTGTGAGCTGGGCACTGCCATCAAATTAACTCTTAGGACCCTAAAACCGCGTGTGTCCGATTTCCGGAGTGATTATGAATCCCATAATTGCGATCAACTCTCTATGATAAAAAAAAACGTTGCCACTGTTCAGAAGTATGGAATATTTCCCTTTCTTTATCACCTCGCCGATACCAAATATGTCGCAAATGTATTTCTGCAGGCTAGTTTAAATTTGTGTTAAAATCGCCTGCTGTTATCTGACTGATTGCTGACTCGAGTGTGATTCTGGCAGTTTGCAAATTGTTGTGCAGTTAATTTATTTCCTCTACCTCCTTTTAAAAAAATTAGATGCTTAATTTTAATGGCCTGTCACTTGATTAGAGCTAAAGATTTACGTTACATTGGTAGGGTGGCCGAGTCACCCAGTAGTAACATTTCTCATCTCGGAGCATAAACCATCACCCAAACTCCGATCATTCTCGCAGTGACTTTTGGCTGGCCATCGCGTGCTTTCAGATGCGCTTCTGCGGCCGTCTGGAACGTTCTTCCTTCAGATATTAGGAAGTCACCGGAGCTATGCACCTTCAAATCTAAATTGAAAACCCATTTCTTTAGAACTGATTTTTGTGTTTAGTTTGTTGTCTTTCCCGCGCACCTCCGATTATAGCGATGTTGGCTACGTACGGTGCGAAATAAGTTTAAACATACCTTTATACTGATAGGGTGGGGGGTCAGAAATATATTCTTTTCGTCGCTAATGAAGAATGGGACCCCAGTGGAATTCAGCTATTCAGCCCTGGGCTTCCAGGTACCTCTGAGCCGCCTTGCTTGTGCCTCACAACAAGAACAATGCGAGTTTGACTCCTGACCGGGGCGAATTTCCGCGTGGAGTTTGTACGTTCCTGCCCCTGTTTGTCCTGCGTAGGTTTCTCACGGGAGTTTTTCCGGTTGCCTCTGTTATTAAGAACAACCACAGTGTCTCGAATAATGTCTACACTGGTGTCATTTCCCATACATGCCCTCTGTGTGTGCCTCGATGGTTTATTCAATCAAATATTTCTTGGGGGGAAAATGTCATTGGTGTTGGTCAAACATCGCAATGTAGCAGAACCCTCCAGTCTTCAGACTTAGTGGGGCTTTCTGAGTAATTAGTGTGATAGTGGCAAAGCTCGAATGTGTATCAGCAGAGTGCACTACAAACTCTGTCTTGCTGTTGCCTAGGGGCTGTCAGATGCTGCCAAACCGGGTGTTGGGGTGACTCACGATTTTGCTGGGAAGTTCATGATCGGAATCTTTGTTAAGACTGCAGGAGGAATCCGATGAGCTATGAAGCTCTTTTTCACAGCTGTCCAGTAGGGGCGGCTCAGGAAAAAACGATCAGAGTGCTAAATAGAGAAAAAGGTAAGTCACCAAAGATACATTTTAGAAAAAAAGTAATGTAAGTCCGATTTTGCAACACTAAATGCATGCTTGGACAAAGGCAGCAAAACAAATTAGCGGAGCCACGAATTCTCTAACCCCAAGTCAACAAAAGTAAAATAATGTTGCTCCTTCCTTCATCGGAAAAAAATGCTACCGATAATAAGATTTACCCAGCAAAGGGTGAGTCCCAAGATTATTTTTCAGGAGTGTCCCACTATATTGGTACATTTCGTCAATTCCATTCATGAGAGTTTGGCTTCACGTGGCAGAAACCAGGGAACGTGGAGAAAAATAATTCCCACTGCACATTCGAGTGGGATATCAATGAATATTGGCCACCTCCTAACCACCTCTCAGGACCACGCCTACCTGCTGTCACCTGCTGTGACCTACTTTGACCTGCTGTGACCTGCTGTCACCTGCTGTGACCTGCTGTAACCTGCTGTAACCTGCTGTAACCTGCTATAACCAGCTGTGACCTACTGTGACCCGCTGTGACCTGCTATAACCAGCTGTGACCTACTGTGACCCGCTGTGACCTGCTATAACCAGCTGTGACCTGCTGTAACCTGCTGTAACCTGCTATAACCAGCTGTGACCTGCTGTGACCTGCTGTGACCTGCTATAACCAGCTGTGACCTGCTATAACCTGCTATAACCTGCTGTAACCTGCTGTAACCCGCTGTAACCTGCTATAACCAGCTGTGACCTGCTGTGACCAGCTGTGACCTGCTGTAACCTGCTGTAACCCGCTGTAACCTGCTATAACCAGCTGTGACCTGCTGTGACCTGCTGTGACCAGCTGTGACCTGCTGTAACCTTCTGTGACCTGTTGTGACCTGCTGTAACCCGCTGTAACCTGCTGTGACCTGCTGTAACCCGAACACGACCTGCTGCAATCTTCTTCGACCTGTTGCGCGCGACTCGCTTAAACCTGACCCGCCATGACCTGCTTTCAACCTGACGTGACCCAGCGTGGCCTCCACTGAGCAGAAGAGACCTGGGGTGGTGGGGGGGGTGGGGGGGGAGGACGGTCAGGTTCACTGATTGCTGCGATTTGTCGCCGCATGGAAACGCCGCGGGGTGGTCGCTCGCTCTCTTTCTCTCTCTCGGTTCCCGCAGGGCTCGGTGCGGAATGAGTAGCAGCGGCGGCCGCCGGGCTAATATAATCCACCGCCTTTACGCGGCAAATAAAACAGCAAAATTACTTTAGCCGGAGGTTTGCAGATTTGCATTGGACCGCTTATAGGCCGTTCGACTGTGTTGCTTAAAGCTGACCAACGAACAAAAGTGGTCACTTTCATCGCGCAGCGCTTTCAGACGCGCTGTTTTTGCGGCCGTCTGGAACTGCTCTTCCTTCTGATGTTAGGAAGCCACTGGAGCTATGCACGTTTAAATCATCTAAATTGAAAGCGCATTTCTTTAGAAGTGCTTTTTGCGTTTAGTTTGTTCTTCCCCCAACACCTCCTCCGATTAGCACGGTTTACTACGTACGGTGCGAAAGAAGTTCAACATGCATACATTGACTCACACAGAGATCCATTGTTTGCTGTCATCCAGCACCTCCGATTAGCACGGCTGGCGGTGCGAAAGAAGTTCAACATGCATACATACATACGTAATGTAGCTCTCAGAGACACCGTCTCGTTCAGTCACATGTATATTTATTGTAAATAAAGTCCGCCGACTCACTGATAATTAAACGAGTAACCGCGATTCTAGATTTGAGTAACTCCGAGTTGACGATATACAGCTGGGTAACTTCCGTGACTCTACGCGACGCTCCCCACGTAGTTGGCTGTCTACACAGCAGAGGTCGCAACCGGGTACCCGATACCCGTACCCTACCCGATACCCGGCTACCCGTACCCGGCCGGGTACGGGTACCCGTTTGCGACCCTGGTGCGGCCGGGTACGGGTAGACCGTGAGTCACTGGTGAGTAACCATTTGTCACTCATTTCCCAACGTCTTGTCTCTTATCACAATTCAAGTTCCTAGAATCAACCCACACGCATCTGCAACATGGCTTCATCCCAGAGGTCGCAACCGGGTAACCGATACCCGTACCCTACCCGATACCCGGCTACCCGTACCCGGCCGGGTACGGGTACCCGTTTGCGACCCTGGTGCGGCCGGGTACGGGTACGGGTAGGCCGTGAGTCACTGGTGAGTAACTGTTTGTCACTCATTTCCCAACATCTTGTCTCTTATCACAATTCAAGTTCCTAGAATCAACCCACCCGCGCCTGCATCATGGCTTCATCCCAGAGGTCGCAATCAGGTACCCGATACCCGTACCCTACCCGTACCCGGCCGGGTACGGGTAGGGTACGGGTACGGCCGGGTACGGGTACCCGTTTGCGACCCTGGTGCGGCTGGGTACGGGTACGGGTAAGGAATCAAAACCCGTTTGCGACCTCTGCTACACAGGAGCGGACGCGCCGTAGTCACGGAGACAATATGAACTCCGGCCTTCCAAGACTACAAGGTGCCCGATCCAAGACAATGAAGACGACCCGCTCCGAGATGACGACGACGGCGAGGACAGTTTCTTGGTTCCCCCACCGCAGCAGCCCAGAGCCCCGTTCCACGCCGGCTTTTATCCCCTCCTCGACCTGGCCACGCCCCCTTTCCCGAACACTCTCTCACCTTGGGACAGTGTGGGGGAGTGAGTGTGGGCCTCGGATGGTGCATGGTCACGCCGGTGGAAGTGGGAGCCGAGAGTGTTGAGGCTCCGGGCATGAAGAATCCTCTCTCTCTCTCGTTGGAGTGTAGAATAGCCTTGTTGTAGCTGTTACTGTTAAGTGAATAAAGTGTGGTGCCTCCTATCCCAGTGTGTGCCTCGTCAGACACGCATTACACATACCATAGACTCACACAGCAATCCATAGTTTGTTGTCGTTCCAACGGACCTACCTCTGATTAGTACGGTTGGCTACGTAGGGTGCAAAAGAAGTTCAACACACACATACATGCTGACGTAATGAATGGATTCGTATACTGGACTTCCGATCTAAAGGTCGCCGTGGTTCGAAGCCATGTACCGGTGTAGTTGACACAGTGGGGCAAGTTGTGGAAATCTTCCCCCCACCCCCCACCCAACCTCCTAGACTCACCACCCCACGCCGCCTCCTAAGTCCACCCAGCGGTTAAAGAGGGTTCACCACATTTGAGGGCTTCACAATCATGAAGCAGTTGTAGGTTTCATCTTCTTGGTTCTTTCGGTAAAGTCACGTAGAAGGGAAGTAATAAAATAATAAAAATAAAACATAATAAAATAATATAATGAAATAATATAATAATATTATAATATAATAATATAATAAAACAAATATTATAATTTAGGTTTAGTCTAAAAACTCACCTTTTTAAACTTGCTTTTACTTAACATTGTTTAATAGTGTTGTTTTTTCACATGCTTTCGATAGTTATTTATTATAATGCAAGTTTGTTTTATATTGAATTTGATTTGATTCTTCTTGCGATTTAGTCTATTAGCATTTTTTAAAATCTGTGCAGCACTTTGAATGGCATCCTTTGCACGAAATAGCGCTATAGAAATAAAGACTTGATTTAGCCGATTGGCAGATCACGTGTGCGGTGGGGGCAAAGTGTGGGTTCTGGAGTTGCCAACTTTTGCACCGTCGACCAAACCCGAACACATTTTTCAGTCGGCCTTGGTCTAATATGAAACATGTGCAGATTACCGTGATAAAGTTTAACACACGACCGGTATAGAACAAATCAATTGCTGCTGCCACCGGAAACACATTCCTGCGGAGGGAGCTGGTAGGAACGTTGGGTTGCTCGGTCAATGGCCAGGGTCAACGGCGGCGTGGTGTATTCCGAAAATATGCCCGACTGTGAGGGCGGGCACAAGCCGGCGTGAGTAGGTTAAACGTTGAGTTTTATAAGGGCACCACGAAGTGACCAGTCCCTCCCCACCCAGCCCCACCCCTCCCACCCCCCACCCAGCCCCACCCTCCCCACCCAGCCCCTCCCCACCCAACCCCTCCCCACCCAGCCCCACCCCTCCCACCCCCCACCCAGCCCCACCCTCCCCACCCAGCCCCTCCCCACCCTCCCCTCCCCACCCAGCCCCTCCCTCCCCACCTAGCCCCTCCCCACCTTCCCCTCCCCACCCAGCCCCTCCCCACCCTCCCCTCTCCACCCAGCCCCGCCCCTTCCATTTTTGTATGCACGACGGACGGACGGACACAATAATCCCCTAGTGGGCTGGTGTAACCAGGAGGTTCCTACCAGGATAAAGATGCCAATCCCCAGACTGGTGGCAACCCAAGTGGGTACGCTCGCATCGTCCAACACCTCTGGTCAACGTGGACGAGTAGGCCAAATACCCTCGAGTGGTGGCCCTTCCGCCTGCAGTGTGGCGAGCAAGCAATTGCAGGGCTGCGCTTTTATCTCTTTAATCATCTTAGGTAGCGCAGCTTGAGATTTTTTTCAATCTCATGTTGTAAATTGCATTACTTGTTAACATTCTACCCGTTAATATTCAAGCCTTCGAGTCTTCAATACCATTTTTGGACAACAGCATCTAATGTTGATATGAATAACTTCAACCAGCAGTGGATAGATCATGGCTTATTAACATGACTGTATGCAAAACAATGGGGGCTGTATAGGTACACCCACCTCATGATTCAATTCATAGTCGCGATTCAGAGTCGCCATTTTATTCAACGAATCAATATACTGGTAGGAACCTCCTGGTTACACCAGCCCACAGGGGATTCTTGTGTCCGTCCGTCCGTCGTGCAGGGAGGGGCTGGTGGGGAGGGAGATGCTGGGTGGGGAGGGTGGGGCTGGGTGGGAGGGGAGGGTGGGGAGGGGCTGGGTGGGGAGGGTGGGGAGGGGCTGGGTGGGGAGGGTTGGGCTGGGTGGGAGGGGTGGGGCTGGGTGGGGAGGGGCTGGTCACCCCGTGGTGCCCTTATAAAACTCAACGTTTAACCTACTCACGCCGGCTTGTGCCTGCCCTCACAGTCGGGCATATTTGCGGAATACACCACGCCGCCGTTGACCGAGCAACCCAACGTTCCTACCAGCTCCCTCCGCAGGAATGTGTTTGATAACATTGCAGTAAACGTAGCGGCCACTGGTGGCTGGAGGGGGGACGTGCATCTAATACACAGTATAATATAGTACAATATCCGATTTGTGGAGAAGAAAAAACATGCATGCAGCATATCTAAATCAGCTCAAGCCTCCAGTAAATCCCGTGACTTCTGTGTGGCCACACCCACTCTGACCACACCCACTATGGAACACTCCCAGTCTCCTGGCCACGCCCACTTTGAAAACAGACGCCGCCCCTGCTTGCCCCTTTCTCCCTCTCTTCCCTCCCCCATCATCATCATTATCCTCTCATTCCCGACATCTTGACCCGGTAATCCCTTCTTCCCCTTACCCCCTTCCTGCCCAGCGCTCCTTATTTCTTCCTGCTGCTTACCTTGAGTCGTGCCCTCCTCTCTGTCTCTCTTGGACACTTCTTACCGTCTTGCCTTTTTGCTCAACTGACTCTACTCCCCATCCCGTGGTGCGCCACGGGTAAACCGTTTCATTTATTACAATGCCCGTGATTCGATGCGTGTGTGTCGTGAGTTAAGAGATCGATATTACAGGTAGGAACAACAGTTCCACACTGCCCACCAGGGATTATTTGTCTGTCGTGCATAGCCCCTCCCAAACATGTACGCTCCCGGATTGGTTGAAGTGCGTCACGTGACCGCGAGCTTTCTGGCGTGCACGAATGCGCTGTTCAAATCAAGTTCCTTCCTGCCCACTCCGAAGGAACGTGTTAATTGGTGCGTCGTTTAAAGTCAAAGTGACTTCCTGCTCAAATGAGAACTGACACCGAAAAACACTGCTCTCCTCCCGTTTACAGCCCTGAGCTCGTGGTGGAAATTCCACGTTGAGATGGTGGGAGCGAGTCTTTCCAAAGGATAACCGCTTTTTACTTCCCCACTAAAGTGGTACTCGTTTTATTAACCCCGTAGGGATGATGGGCTGAGTCAACCCCCAACCAGGAATTTGAACCTTTACCAGCCAAGCCACCCGGCCAGAATGTGGTTTTCACACCTGATGATGATTGCTTGTGTTGCAATCGAAATGTCGTGATTTAAGTTATTTTATTTTCTACCTACGTGACTTTACCGAAAGAACCAAAGGGTATGGATCCCTGCAGTCACGAAAACTTCAAATCTAGACAGAATGTTATGCCCCCCAAAAAACAGGCCACACGACATACACACTGAGGCTGCGATCAGTGACACGAGAACATGCGATAACATGTGATACATGTGGACCCACACACGTGAAAACGCGTCGCTCTGCTTAAGTGTCCCACTCCCCTCCCTTCCAGTTTACGCGGCCACTACCAGAGCAGAACCCAACAACAACAACAACAAGATAACATTTTGGAAGATAAACTTTGCACTAACGCCGGCACGTGTTTATAATATCAAATACAAACACGGCATTGTGCCGAGTGAACTTTATCCCTTGGACGTGAACTATTGACCCCTGCAAATGCATTGTTAGCAGAGGGCTCTTTGGTGCCATAAATCCTTAAATAGCACAATTATCGCTGTTGTTGTCCTGTGTTTAAATTGACCAAGTTTTTACCGAAAGAACCAAAGAGTATGGATTCCTGCAATCACGAAAGCTTCAAATCAAGATTTAACTAAGTCGACAATGATGTATATTTAAAAAAAAACATTCAAATTAAAAGGAAAGCCATGCCTTTTAAACTATTCGCAATATACCCACGAGCCCTCCAAAGACAAAGACCCCCCGGGTAGCCTTCATAGACTGTTGGGGCAAGTGCTGTGAGCCAAACACGGATGAAGGTGTACACTATGAAGGGGCGATGTGGCCAGCGGTTTCTGGGTCGACCAAGGATCGATTCAGATATTCGCCACGGATGTTACTCGTGGCCCGGAACTGAACTCGGGTGCCAGGGTACTTCGACTGAGCGCAGTGTGCTCACTAGTTTAACACGTGATTTGGCTGTCGCGAACAATAATCAACATAATAAAGGTTTTTTTTTTTGTTCTAGATTTGAAGCTTTCGTGACTGCAAGGATTCATACTCTTAGTTCTTTCGGTAAATTCACGTAGGTAAAAAATGAAATTAAAATTAAATTAAAATAAAACAATAAAAATCACGACGTTTCGGAGGCAACCCAAGTCTCCGTCATCAGGTGGGACCGTCACAGCCAGATTAGCTGCAGCTAAACGTCGTGATTTTTATTGTTTAATTTTAATTTAAAAAAAATTTTGGGTTACATCGCATAAATATAAATGTGTCGGTAAACCCGCCACCACCCGACACAAGTAACATTGGTCACGTAAATCTCCGACGAGTGTAATTGGCACAACAGGTGCCAATTAGTGACTACCTCAGCACCGACCGGTGTGTTGGAGAGTAAACCCGCAACGTTTGCAATTGAGAACGCGCCATTGACGAGTTCCCCTGCCGCATTATCGCTTCTGCCGGGACTCGGTTCGCACGCCCAACAACGCGAGAGAGAGAGAGGGGGGGGGCAGGGAGAAGGGAGAGAGGAGTGGACAGGAGCGAGCGCGCAAACTCCGGCAGGGGCACCGCGCGCGCAACGTGAGCGCCCTTCAGCGGGAGTCGAAGTGACCGCCGGCGGCACGGGCGCGTCAATAGCGCCGCAGTGCGGGCACACACACGGGCACCCACTCGGGTACACACCCGGGCATCCACCTGGGCACCCACCCGGGGCATCCAACCTACGAATCGACAAAAACCCCTAAAGCCCCTCGGCACAAATCGCAACACGCCGTGTCGAAAACGTCCCCCCCCCCCCCCGAACGTAACCAACGGTATCGACCGCCGGCGACGTCTGCGGCTGTGCGGTTGTAACGTGGCACGAGGCAGCGCGAGAGGGGCGCAGCGACCACCGCATTAGGAGTCGGCGCGGCGCACGTAGCGCCGTGACCTCCGCCTCGGGATGACACTGGGAGACGGCGAGAGGAACGCACGGAACGAGAGAACGTTCGCAAATTAGTAGGCGTCATCTTGGGGGATAGCGGCGGGAGGAGAAGGAGGGGGGAGGCTATTGGGCGGGAGGCGTCCCTGGTCGAGAATCACGACGGAGTGGCAGCCGATGGAAAAACGAACAGCACTCTCTCAATATGGGGACTGCCGCGCGGAGATGGAGCGTTGAGATCGGCTGGCGCGCTCGAACTACGTGGATTGTTGTGGTGGTCACGCGGCGCCTCTACCGCTGCCTGCGCCACGTTGCCCCAGCACCTCCGAATTTGCTCGGTTGGCTACGTACGGTGCGAAAGAAGCTCAACGTGGATGTATACAAGACTGGGAGAAATGGAGACGCCTTGGGGAGATTTCATCCAAGCACTCGCTCACCCGCTCGCTCACCCACTCACCACACTGCAGGTCCAATATGCTTCTGGTTTTTTACTGGTAGGAACCACCTGGTTCCACCAGCCCACAGGGGATTATTGTGTCCGTCCGTCCGTCTTGAATCCAAAAAATGGGAGGGGTGGGGCTGGGTGGAGAGGGTGGGGAGGGGCTGTGTGGGGAGGGTGGGGAGGAGATGGGTGGGGCTAGGTGGGGCTGGGTGAGGAGGGGCTGGTCACCCCGTGGTGCCCTTATAAAACTCAACGTTTAACCTACTCACGCCGGCTTGTGCCCGCCCTCCCAGTCGGGAATATTTGCGGAATACACCACGCCGCCGTTGACCCTGGCCATTGAGCCGAGCAACCCAACGTTCCTACCAGCTCCCTCCGCAGGAATGTGCTCTGCTTCTTCCCTAACACCTCCCGACTTGAACAACCCCAATCTCCGCACACCCCAAATCGCGTGTATCCCCGAGTCGTGCAATCCGCGAAAGGAGTTAACTTCTGTCCGCTAGAACCGCCGGGCGCGTTCGGCATTTCGGGATCTTTTTTTGGTGGTGGGGGTGGAGGGGGGGTTCTTTGTTCCACGATCGACCACGCGCAAATCCGGCGACCCGAGTTCGATTCCCGCTCACGGACAAGGCCAGTGACGATTGTCTGAACCCTAGGTCGACTCAGCCTCAAATGAGTACCTGGTGCGGTGTGTAGTAAACATCGCCACTGGGGAGATAAAGGCGGCCGAGCGTGGTGCTGGCCACCCACTCCCTCGTGTGCCGTGCCGGCCTTCATAGGTGCTCGCGAAAAGCACTTGCCTCAACAGTCTGTTACAGGCTATACGGGGGATCTTTGTCTGTGTGCATACCCATGTGCGTATCTGTCTGTGTTTATGTATGTGTGTATCTGTGTGTGTGTCTGTCTGTCTTTCTGTGTGTTTTTGTGCGTGTCTGTCTGTGTGTGTCTGTCTCTGTGTGTGTCTGTCTGTTTGTGTGGCTGTCCGTGTGTTTGTGTGCGTGTCTGTTAGTCTGTCTGTGTGCGTGTCTGTCTGTGTATTTGTGTGCGTGTCCGTCTGTGTACGTGTCTGTGTGCGTCTCTCTCTGTGTGTGCCTGTCTGTGTGTTTGTGTGCGTGTCTGTCCGTGTGCGTCTGTGTGTGTGTCTATGTGTCTGTGTGCGTGTCTGTGTGCGTCTGTGTGTGTGTGTCTGTGTGCCTGTGTGCGTGTCTGTCTGTGTGTCTGTGTGTGTCTGTGTGCCTGTGTGTCTGTGTGCGTGTCTGTCTGTGTGTTTGTCCGTGTGCGTTCGTTTGCTCTTTTTTTAACGACGACGACGGCTGTCGGAATGTTCCGAGGCTGCCCGCGCCGCCGCTCCCCGATTCGTTTGCCGAGCCGCGTCAAAAGCAAAACGCGGCACTCCTTGGCCGTCCGCCAAGGAGCGCAGAGGGGGAACGGTGGGGGGGGGGCAGCTGGGACATCATCATCATCAACTCGCCTTGAGCACCGGGAGCTGCACCAATGTCCACGATCCAAATCGGGGGTGGTGGTGGGGTTGGTGGGGGGATCGCAACGCGGGCCGTGAGTCAGAGGGAGGCGGCGTGGACAGCGGCGTACGCGCACAGAGCGAGACAGAGAGAGAGAGAGGTCCTTCCAGGACATGGGGTTCACATGCCCTCGAATGAATCCCCACCCCTCCAAACGTCCCTCTCTCGCTCTCTCTCTCTCTCCGGGTGAAGGCTAACAATAGGGGTGCCGGCGGATGAACGCACACACACACATATATATAAAATAAATACTGAAGTCTATTGTCCAGGATATCCTCGCTGAGTGTCAGGCCTTTGTTCGGTAAGGTGCTGCGTTGGAATTTTTTGCCACTTCGTTAGTGAGCATTGTGGATGATTTGTTTTGAAAGATAGAGGATACAATTCACAACCTCTCAAAATGTCAGCGCAAATTCGGCCGCCAACAACCCAGCTGGTGCCACACCTTGGCTCGCTAGGAGAAGGCAGTACAGCAAGTGGGATAATCTCCCATCTGTTTCCATCTGTGTGGAGACAATAACGATGTCCCCTCGCGCGTGTGGGGTTTTCTCCGGATGCTGTGGGTTCCTCTGCACGCGTGTAAACGCTCACCAAAAATCGTCCGAAAACATCTTAAAATTAAAAAAAACGTTGTAGGACCTTTCCTTAAAATAATAAACAAGAAGAAATAATGTCGCCGCAGTGGCGAGATGTTAACTACCTCGCTTGGTATGCAGGAGGTCGTTGGTTAGATCCTGACGCCTGCTGCTGTATATTTGGAGTTTGCGTGTGTCTCTCTCCCCTTGGTTGTGTGGATTTTTCTCCGGGTCCTCCGGGTTTTCCCCTCCGCATTCAGATTCGACATCACGCGTTTAGAGTATTTGGTTGCTATGAATGTCCACGTGATGAGCCACTTTGTTGAGCTATCATTTGTGGCCAGATCGCTTGTGAAAAGAACTACATAGCTCAGCAGGGGCTTACCTGGTAAAATAAAAATTGCTTGAATAGTTTAGAGAAGGGGGTTGGTGCCTTGGACTGGTTCGGAATATGAACAGTAATTTAATGTTACTGTTGACGGGGTATTTTTTTAAGTGATTTTACCAAAAAATTTTATTTAAAGCTTTCGTGACTGCAGCGATTCATATTCTTGATTCTTTCGGTAAAATCACGTAGAAGGGAAATAATAAAATAATATTAATGTGTTTATATGTATATTATTTAACTACCTCTTTACCGAATTTGCCAAGCCAAATGTAAATCGAGAAATATAAATTTTATTTCAACGTTATTTTATTTTCGTATTTCATTGCCTTCAGATTTCTTGCACAACAAACCAAATCATTTCTATCGGGCTGTTTGCTTTTTTTTTACGTTACTGCTTTGCGTCATTTTTATGACCCAAGTATTTCTGGCAAATGGGACCCATCCTGGCTAAGATTTAGTTCTCGACTCCGGCTATAGAAAAGTGCAACTTGAAACTTCAAAGGTGTCGCTCGCTGCTGATGTTAGTTTGCCGTGCCTCTCCTATCGAACAACGGCGTGACAACGGGGAGCGTCCGCCCCGCCCCCCAACAGAGGAATGTTTAACAACTCTGAACCATGATAATTGGTTTTTTACCCTTCTATCTGGCAACAAAACTGACACCTTTTTTTACAAGGAGTCATGTTTGCATCGACCACAATACCTGCAGCCATAATGCAAACAAAAAACATAACTCTGATAATGATATGCACTGTCCTTGAAGTTGATTGGTGCACACCCAAGACAGCTTTCCTTAGAGCCAAGTCTCACATGGTGTTGGACCAGATGACGCCAAAAGGCGCACAACTCAAAGACAATGCACCATCAGAGTATGAGAGCTCGGGGTAAGCATTTACACCATTGGAACCTCATTTGCCAGTCAAAAATATGATAATTGGTTGATTGACCAATCAACTTCAAGGACAGTGCACATTATCAGAGTTATGTTTTTTGTTTGCATTATGACTGCAGGTATTGTGGTCTATGCAAACATGACTCCTTGTAAAAAATTAACCCGTAAAAACAAAGTTTTTCACTCTAAATCCTTTATATGCGTGGCGGCTAAAGTCCTCTCGTCCTCTGGCTTGAGATGGCTGCTACCTATGGGTCAGATGATTGTCTGCCAGCATTAAGCAATTGGTAATTAAATATTTTTTAAAAATTCCCTAAACAGTGTAAAATTTTTGAATTTTTTTTCACGAAAATTAATTGTCACACACAACGAGTCTGTGTGGAAAATGTCAGCTCGATTGGATCACGGGAAGTGGGTTAAAAAAATGAGCAAAAGATTTGCACGGTCCTAAGCAAGCAAGCGAACTTAATATAAAGGATTTAAAAATATATTCGCCTGTGGAAGACGCGGGGATCGATCCTGCGACCTTTGGCATGGGAAGCGAGGGCGCTACCAACTGCGCTACTCCGCCACGGCCTGTGGAGGGGTTACGCTCTGGGCTCTTACACTGTGACGTTCAGCCAAAGCCATGAATGAGTTCTATTTGAATATATGTAAAATAAAACAAAATTTGCGTAAAAAGTGTAAAATTTTGGGAATTTTTTTTCACGACCATTAATTGTCTCGCACAACGAGTCTGTGTGGAAAATGTCAGCTCGGTTGGATCACGGGAAGTGGGTTAAAAAACGACCGAAAGATTTGCACGGTCGTAAGCAAGCAAGCACGCAAGCAAGCAAGCACGCAAGCAAGCAAGCGAACTTAATATAAAGGATTTAAAAAGGTGTCAGTTTTGTTGCCAGATAGAAGGGTAAAAAAAACAATTATCATATTTTTTACTGGCAAATGAGGTTCCAATGGTGTAAACTCTAAACCATCAAAGTTTGAGGTGAGTGACAAGGGGGGGGGGGGGGGGTGGTGGGGAAGGTGCGGCACGGAGATGGAGTTGACATTAAAACCAATGTATCAAACGATGGCAAAGCGAACCGCGTGGCTGAGAAGGAGCGGCTGGGCCGACGGAGGCCAGACCGCAAGTCCCACAACATCCCACCGTGTCCGTCCCGGCACTGGCTACCGGTTGCCGACCGAACACATTACGAGGTCGCGCTCATCATTACGCGCACAAAGTGCTCGCCACAAATGAACCACAATGCCTCGCTGATGATCTCGTCAATGAGCATGAACCATCATCGCGTGAACTCCGGACATCCTGGCAGAATTCTTAGGTTTTTTCGGTAAAGTCACGTAGGTAAAAAATTAAAATTAATAAAAGTAAAAATTAAATAAAAATCACGACGTTTCGGAGGCAACACAAGCTTCCGTCTTCAGGTGGAACCGTCCCAGCACGATAGCTGTATCAAGTAAATGATCCGTCGTGATTTTTATTTTATTATATTTTTTAACTTTTATTCATTTTAATTTTTTACCTTACGTGACTTTACCGAAAAAACCTAAGAATATGAATCCTTGCAGTCACGAAAGCTTCAAATCTAGAATCCTGGCAGAAGCAGCAGCAGCAGCGGCTTTTGACTCTTCCGATATTAGGAAGAAACAGGAGGCTATGCATTTTAAAATTGAGATTGAAAACTCGTTTGTTGAGAAATGCTTTTTGTGTTTGGTTTGTTGCCCTTCCCCCGCACCTCCGATTATCGCGAAGTTCAAGATACGTATATACATCAGTCACGTGCGGTCAGGGGAGGCAGGGGAGGCAGAACCTCGCCTGTCATACTCCAATGAAAAATAAAATAAAAATTAAGATTTTTCCACTGATCTGTGTTATAAATGTAATTTCTGTACGATTCCAATAATTTCTCTAGTCAAAATCGCCAAATTTGCGGAGCTCCGCTGCACATACAGGAAGAGACGAGAGGTGAGGCAGCGACGGGCTCAGCCTCCCCTCTGATTGCGCAACCCCTCAGACACCAGATGGAGCACCGGCAATAAGCGCGTGCCCGTTACTATCTCTGTGTGTCACCAATGTAATGTTTGTAGACCCCTTCATTTCATGTCCTCGCCTTCCATACTGCAGGTAACTTATTTCACGTATGTGTATAAAGATATTTAGGCTCGCTGGTCTCGTCATGAAACTGCAATGAAAAAGCACCGGGGGAGGCAGCTATCACATCTGCCTCACTGAGGAGGGGGGGGGGCGTGTCAGACACGCCCCCTCAGTGAAGACACACCCCTCAGTGAGGACACGCCCCCTCAGTGAGGCCACGCCCCCCTCAGTGAAGACACGCCCCCTCAGTGAGGACACGCCCCCTCAGTGAAGACACGCCCCCCTCCGTGTGTAAATCTGGCTCTGAAACTCGCCAGTGCCTCCCCAGCCATCGACCTCACTGCACGCCACTGAATATACACGATGACACTCAATATCGTACAATGCAATACTTGACTACAACAAGCCCATTGAACTATATAGATCTTTTTCTAGTAGGAACCTCCTGGTTTCACCAGCCCACAGGGGATTATTGTGTCCGTCCGTCGTGCATCCAAAATGGGAGGGGTGGGGCGGGGTGGAGAGGGGAGGGTGGGGCTGGGTGGGGGGTGGGAGGGGTGGGGCTGAGTGGGGAGGGGCTGGTCACCCCGTGGTGCCCTTATAAAACTCAACGTTTAACCTACTCACGCCGGCTTCTGCCCGCCCTCACAGTCGGGCATATTTGCGGAATACACCACGCCGCCGTTGACCCTGGCCATTGACCGAGCAACCCAACGTTCCTACCAGCTCCCTCCGCAGGAATGTGTTTCAGAGGCGACCTGTTCACAAATTATAGCTCAACGAAGTGGCTTATCACGTGGAAATTTAGAGATATACCGAATAAATTAAACTGAAAAATATCAGCCAAATACTCAAAGCTCACGTTTCTAGGACCTGGAGAAAAATCCACGCGACCCCGGTGAGAACACGCAAACTCCGAATATACAGCAGGCGTCAGGGTCGGGTTCGAACCTACGACCTCCTGCATACCAGGCGAGGCAGATAACATCTTGCCACCGCATATCTTGCACATTATCTACAGATTCCCCTCGCTTAATGCGGTAGCAGTTGCGTTTTAAGAAATAGGGCGCCCAAGGCAAAACCGCACAGTCATCCAAACCACAATTCACCACACGAGACAGCTTCCTGTCGAATAGCGCACACAGTACACACACAGTACACACAGTACACACACAACGCACACAGTGCACACACAGTACACACAGTACACACACAGTACACACAGTACACCCACAACGCACACAGTGCACACACAGTACACACAGTACACACACAGTACACACAGTACACACACAGTACACACAGTACACACACAGTACACACAGTACACCCACAACGCACACTGCACACACAGTACACACAGTACACACACAGTACACACAGTACACACACAGTACACAAACGGCGCACACAGTACACACACAGTACACCCACAACGCACACAGTACACACAGTACACACACAGTACACACGGTACACACGGTACAAACACAGTACACACGGTACACACACAGTACACACAGTACACACACGGCGCACACACAGTACACACACGGTACACACAGTACACACAGTATACACACACAGTACACACAGTACACACACGGCGCACACACAGTACACACACGGTACACACAGTACACACAGTATACACACACAGTACACACAGTACACACACGGCGCACACACAGTACACACACGATACACACACGGTACACACGGTACACACACAGTACACACACAATACACACACGGTACACACACAATACACACACGGTACACACACAATACACACACGGTACACACGCAATTTTTTTCCCATGTACGACCGCATAGCCGCATGTAGAGTGAATTCAAATCGCATAATAAAGCGAATTTTGGGTAGAAATAGGTTGGCCACATATACGCGAAATTGCACAAACCGGACCCAAGACATGCACTCCACGCAACTTAGATGCGCTCCAATGTGCGATGAAAACTCTGACGCGTACAGGGAAAAGTTGGGAAATGTTTACGAAGTGGCTGCTGAAACGTTTCTGTTCCGCGCATGATCACTCCCGTCATCAATAAGCCCGAATGCACGCATCGAATCTACCCCACGTTGCCAACTCCGCTTTGTGGGAATCTCGTTTTACAATGACAGCCCGCTGCTCTTTGTCCAGAACGCCGCGTTCCAAACTTGCAATGGGGCGATCGATTCTCACGGTCAAGGCAAAGACAAAAAAACATTTTGTTGAGCCGAGGTTGTGCGTGTTGACTTAACAGTGGGGAGTGGTGGCGTAGTGGTTAGCGCGTTGCGCTACGAAGCCCTGAATTTTTAAAAAAAAACACGTAAATATTAAAACACATTTTTTTCACTGGCATAGTAAAGTTATTGTATTTTTTCATTTGCTATACAGCCAGATAATACGACAAATCGCTAATCTTAAACACTCGTTCGTTCGTTCGTAAAAGATGATGGCGGTATAGTACTATAGTAATAGAGCAAGTGCAGAATCACTGAGCCGGAATTGATATCTTGAAAGCGTTTAGCGCGGGGCCTCTGAAAGTGCGGGGCCCGCAGCTACTGTTGCTACTACGATCATCCGGCACCAACCAAAAAGTTCGTTTCCCGCTCATGACCAACAATAAGTGGTGACACATTTGTGCCGGTCATGGGCCTCCCCTAGGTCGACTCCGCCTCAAATTATTAAGAAAGACGAAGGCGGCCGGGCATGTTGCTGGCCCACCCCCTCGTGGACTGTGCCGGCCTGGACAAACAGGACGTTAAGGCTACACGGGGAGGATCTTTGAATTTGTATATTAACAGGAAAACTGACTCGTATCGCCCCAGCGTTGTTGTTGTTGTCGTCGTTGTTGTTGTTGTCATCGTTGTTGTTGTTAGCCAAGCTTATTGACAGCGGTGAGTCCGGCGTTCCGCGTGTCCACTCTGCCCCGCACTTCATGGGGATTGTGTCGTGACACCGCCTGCCGTGGGTGGCATTCCTCTGCCTGGTGTCAGCTCCCCCCCTGCCCCCCCCTGCCCCCCCCCCCACGGGCCCCCACCCTCTGCCCCCGCCCCCCGCCCCCCCGGCCCCCCGTGCCCCCCAGTAATCTGCTGTCAAACTCCCCACGTGTGCTCTCGGGGAGCTCGGGAGGAGTTCTCGTCCGTCCGTAACGAGGTGGCCGAGAATACTTGAACCGCGTGTGCTCAAAGTGAGCTTCGGATGTTGTGTTTGTGAGTTGTTGTTGCTGTTGTTGTTTTGTTGGCGTGGTGTTGTTATTAACGCAGCCGCAGCAACAACAATAATATTCCGGTGCGCTGAAGTAGTAACGAATTGGCACATTTAGTTTACGTGGCAAACCTTTGGCTGTGTCTGGTGGTGGCGGGTTTAACGACACATACTCTTATATAAGCGCACAACTTGATCTCTCTGTGATGAACGCTGCACTTTTTGTCGTTTTCATGCAGGGGGCGCTGCAAAACTACGCGCCCCCTGCATGAACGACGGAGGTGCAGGGACAGACGTTCGATCACGTTGGAATCGATCTGCAGACGGCGGTCTTCTCGCACGGCCAGCAGCTCCGTGTCGCCTTATCTCGATCCCGCAATCCCAAACGGGTGAAAGTCCGCATCGAACGGAACCCCCAGCAAGGACATCTACTTAACGACGAGAGAAAATTCACACGGAATGTCGTTTTCAATGAAGTATTCCAGATGTAAAATTATATAAGCTTTTAATGAAGAAATAAAATTATCTAGTTAAAAAAGTAATACAATTCAAAGTTGTTTCATTTTAAACTTCTAAACGGAGCATCGGGTGCTTGCGTGAATGCGTCGTTCGCGTGCAATTTTTATTGTGACTTTCCTGGCCGAAAGCCGTAAATGGTTCATATATATTTAACGACGATCTAACCCACTCCCCCTCTATTATGAATAACAGCTGTAGCTTTTTCTTTCATTCATTTAATATCTTGATACTGGCGAAAGGGTGCCATGACAACAACAGCGACAACAACAACAACAGCAAGGACAACAACAACAACATCAGCATTAGATTCTCGCAGAAATGCAATTTGCGTGTCTCAGTAAACACTGCGGACTGAAACAGTAAACCCACTCTGGCCAGCAGCAGCAGGCCTCGACATTGCCAATTCATCTCGTGAGTAAACAGGATTGCCATTCGCAAGAAGACAGATGCATAGAGATGCACAGAGACCCAAATAGACACCGCGCTGCTCATCGTTATACGTGGAAGAGAAGCCACAGTACAGTTCCTGGGATTATGGGCACACGTCGAAAACCATGGACCACGCAGCAGGTGCGAAATAAGTTCAAGATGACATCGACTGTAGTCTGCACTCCTTCAGCGGAGGAGGAAAAACGTCAAAGCGATAGGAATTCTCTCGTCTGAAGCCCTCTCGTCCTAGCCAGCAGCAGCAGCAGTAGCAGCAGCAGCAGCAGCAACATCTGCAGCAGCATCTGCAGCAGCATCTGCAGCAGCATCTGCAGCAGCAGCAACATCTGCAGCAGCAGCAGCATCTGCAGCAGCATCTGCAGCAACAGCATCTGCAGCAGCAGCAACATCTGCAGCAGCAGCAGCATCTGCAGCAGCAGCAACATCTGCAGCAGCATCTGCAACAGCAGCAACATCTGCAGCAGCAGCAGCATCTGCAGCAGCAGCATCTGCAGCAGCATCTGCAACAGCAGCAACATCTGCAGCAGCAGCATCTGCAGCAGCAACATCTGCAGCAGCAGCATCTGCAGCAGCAGCATCGGCAGCAGCAGCATCTGCAGCAGCAGCATCTGCAGCATCTGCAGCAGCAGCAGCCATTCGCCTTACAAAGAACATCCGACATTTGAGTACATTAGTTACTCACACTGTGTGACCCTTAAAGGAATACAATATATTTTAGGCGACTTTTCGGGCAATGAACCTTCTGCATAGCACCTATTTAAAGAAGCCCTATTCAAGGGTCGCGAAGAAGGGATGATTGCTATGGATAAGGTTCGTTGCCTGAAACGTTGCACATTACGTATTTCCATTTTAAAGCCACGGTGTTGTTATTGCTGACGAATATGGTTTAGTCTGTTGCTGTTAAATCTTGACATAAAGCTTTCGTGACTGCAGGAATTAATATTCGTTGGATCTTTCGGTAAAGTCACGTAGCTGGGTTGAAAGAAAATAGCCAAAAAAACTACAACGGTCCGATCACAAGACAAGGCGATCGTCAGACCCAACGAATATAAATATCTGTTGCTGTTGTTAACTGTGCGGCCACGGACAACGCAGCAGCAGCAGCGGCGGCGTCACACAAACACCCGAGGGGTTTTGACATTTCAGCACCCCCCCCAACCACCCACCCACCCACGCCGCGAGAGGGAGACATGTTTATAACGAAGGCAGCGCCAGAGAGCGTCCGGCAGCTTCGAGGCAGTCACGGGGGGGGGGGGGGGGGGCGTCCGGGGCTGTGAGCCGAGACCGGAGGTGGTGGGGTCGGCAAACAACAAGAAAATATATTTTTTTTATTAAAAATCTTCTTCTGCTTCTTAAAAATTCGGTCGAACAAAAGAGGAAACCCTCAATATTTCAAGCAGCCGCAATGCACGCGAACAACGTCACGAGGCAGCCGCGGGTTGCCCGACCCCTGACCCGAGACAAATCCCTTGGCCCGCAAGGCCGTGCCACCCCACAGCAACAGCAATGAATCCATCCCGGGATGAATCCATGAATCCATCTCGGGATGAATCCATGAATCCATCTCGGGATGAATCCATGAATCCATCCCGGGATGAATCCATGAATCCATCCCGGGATGAATCCATGAATCCATCTCGGGATGAATCCATCCCGGCGCCTGCAGATTTTAGTGGAATCCCAAAACCCATAAAGTCACCCGCTCGATGCCACCCATTGACCACTGCGGGAACTCAGCGCCACCAAGTCCCGCAATACCCACACACACATACCCACAAAAAAACTAAAAAACAAAAACAAAGATCCCCTATATAGCCTTAAAAGACTGTAGGGACAAGTGCTGTTAGCGAGCACCTATGAAGGGCGGAACGGTACACGAGGGGGTGGGTGGCCAGCACCACGCCCGATCGCCCTTGTCTCCCCAGTGGCGATGTTTACACACCGCACCAGGTACTCATTTGAAGCTGAGTCGACCTAGGGGAGGCCCAGAACCGGTTCAGATAATCGTCACTGGTGTTGGCCGTGAGCGGGAATCGAACCCGTGTCGCAGGGTTCATAGCGCAGCGCGCTGACCGCTACACCACCGCTCCCCACCACAACAACAACACCCGCCATTCGCCACTAAGTGGCGGTGACGTCACCACGACGCTTGTGCCAGGCCACGTGCACCTTGAGGCCACGTGAAGTGTCGAACGCCCGCTGGCAGGAGGTCACGGGGCAGACCCAGCAGGTGCCACGGGTCGACTGACTGAGATGACCGAGATGACTGGCTGATGCACCACCTGTGCCCCCTACTGTGCCACCCCGTATAGCCATTTGACAGCACTGGCTCGGGTAATTGCATTTATCGGCCACCTATGATGAAGACCCGACACGGCACGCAACACGCCAGGCCGCCTTTGTCTCCCCAGTGCTGGCGTGATCGACGCAGGGGAGATCCAGCATCGGTTCAGACATCCATCGACGGTGTGTGCGTGCGTGTTGAACTTCTTTCGCGCCGTACGTCGCCAGCCGTGCGAATCGCGAGCAGGAATGTCCAACTCGGGGCTATCCGGGTTCGTTGCCCGGAGCACCGCGCGAAGCGCTCCACCATCGCTCAACCTCCCCAGCGCATGCCCCCCCCCCCCACATACACACATGCCCACACACACACACGCACACACACACACACATGCCCACACACATGCCCGCACACGTACATATACACACACGCGCGCGCCCACACACACACGCACACACATGCCCACACACGTACGTACACACACACCCACAAACGCGCCCACACACCCACAGTCGACAGCACAGCAGATGCCAATGCTCGTCGTCTTTCGCAACGAGTCTGCCGCGCACGTGGATGTGATTTGGTGTGCCGTGCCGGCCTTCATAGGTGCTACTCGCAAACAGCACTTGCCCCTACAGTCCAGGCTACACCGGGGGATCTTTGTCTTTGTGGTTCAAAGGTCGACCGGGCGTGGTGTTGGCCACTCACTCACTCACCCTCTCGTGTTCCGGCCTTAATAGGTGCTCGCTAACAACAGCACTTTGCCCCGAGCGAGTGCTTGCTCTAGGCTAGGGCGGGTGGGTCTTCGTCAATACGCGGTGCAGAAGCGCTCCTCTCTCGGCTCATCTCCATAATCGAGGTTTTTTTTGGGGGGTGAGATCGCGTAAATATATAAATGTGTCGTTAAAACCCGCCACCACCCGACACAGCCAACTAGTAAGGGCTGTCACGTAAACAGATCAGAACATGCGGCAACAGAACATGTGAACATGTGACAACCCTTACTAGTTGGCTGTGTTGGGTGGCGGCGGGTTTTAACGACACATTTATTTATTTACGCGATCTAACCTTCCAATGATATAACCCGTAAAAACAAAGTTTTTCACTATAAATCCTTTATATGCGTGGCGGCTAGAGTCCTCTCGTCCTCTGGCTTGAGATGGCTATCAACTATGGGTCAGATGATTGCATTGCACCATTAAGCAATTGGTAATTAAATATTATATTTTTGTCCTAAAAAGTGTAAAATTTTGGGGGAAAAATTTCACGAACATTAATTGTCTCGCACAACAAGTCTGTGTGCAAAATGTCAGCTCGATTGGATCACGGGAAGTGGGTTAAAAAACGACCGAAAGATTTGCACGGTCGTAAGCAAGCAAGCAAGCACGCAAGCGAACTTAATATAAAGGATTTAAAAAAAAAAACCTCGATTATGGATGATATTGGTCGCGAACGCCTCCGACGTGTTAGATCGGCTCATCTCTCATCGTGCGCACCGCCAACCGGCGCGGGGATGCATCGGGGCTCTAGTTCGCTGCGGGCAAAACGTCTCCAACGAGGCGGGCAGTGCCCGCGTGCCAGGGAGGCGACGCACAAAGACTTCGCTTTGTTCATCAGCCGCCCACAAGCAGCCCCCACCGCCGCCGCCGCCGCTGCCACGGATATGAAAATTGCCGTTTTCGTTTGCTGCTTCAGCGAGTCAAGAGGGAAGAGGAGGGGGATGGGGAACGACAAAAAAATGAATGAACGAGGTGCTGTTGATTCTGCCGACACTGTAACGACGGCTGGAGCAGAGAGAGAGCGAGAGACAGGAGTCCAACACACACAGGTGTCATGCAGACAGGACACGTGTCACGCACACAAGTGTCAAACACATACACGTGTCAAACAGAGCGAGAGAGAGCGAGAACGAGAGACTTTGACTTTTAAACAACTTTTATTGCCGCCAGCAGCAACAGCACTGGAGGCGATTTCGATACGAAATACACAAAGTCACCAGCAAACAAATGAAAATAAACGCTACAAATCAACGCACTGTGGCGCTAAAAGCACCGCTCACAACACAAAAAAGCCACGTGGTGGTCGTAGCGCGCCACGGTGACGAGCGAGCGCTTCAGAAGGTGAACACGAGGGTGCCGTCCACGCTGGTACAGAGAGGGGCTTTTCCGGCTCCCCAGCGTTCGAAGAAGACGCGCACATCACCGGCATGTGTGTGGTACATGGCGTGCTCCAGCCGGAGCCGCGCCTTGAGCAGGCCCCTGAACACTGGAAGCATCACAGAGCAGCCGTCAGTGTCACCTTGCAGCATCTTTTTCCTCGTTCTGTACACCGCCATCTTCGCCTGAGCACAGGCGAAGTTGGCGAGGTCATGGCGCTTGTTAGCCAGGTAAGGCACCACCCCATATACGAAGCTGCTGTTGTAGAAGGGCACCCCCAGTTTCCTTAAGATGTCCCCCAAAAGGCGGAACATTGGTTTGAGCCGCTGGCAGCGTAAGTACTGGTGGGGAAGATCCTCCCTGGCACGGCAGGAAATGCACAAGTCTGTTACCCCCGGCGAGATTCGGCAGAGCCGCACGGCCGATGGCAACGTGCAGTGTGCCAACCTCCACTGGAGGTCACCGCAGCGTTTGGCTACGGGAGAGACTTGTACATTTGTTTCCACTGGGGGGCGGCCGCAATTAGGGGAGAGAAATGGTCTCTCCATTTTGTGTCCGGTAGGTCGGCCAGGTCCTGGGAATGCAGTGCCTTTACGCAGCACGTGTAGAGCGCCTTGACACAGCACGTGTAGAGCGCCTTGACACAGCACGTGTAGAGCGCCTTGACACAGCACGTGTAGAGCGCCTTGACACAGCATGTGTAGAGCGCCTTGACACAGCACGTGTAGAGCGTCTTGACACAGCACGTGTAGAGCGCCTTGACACAGCACGTGTAGAGCGTCTTGACACAGCACGTGTAGAGCGTCTTGACACAGCACTTGTAGAGCGCCTTGACACATCACGTGTAGAGCGTCTTGACACAGCACGTGTAGAGCGCCTTGACACAGCACGTGTAGAGCGCCTTGACACAGCACGTGTAGAGCGCCTTGACACAGCACGTGTAGAGCGCCTTGACACAGCCACGTGTAGAGCGCCTTGACACAGCACGTGTAGAGCGCCTTGACACAGCACGTGTAGAGCGCCTTGACACAGATCACGTGTAGAGCGCCTTGACACAGCACTTGTAGAGCGCCTTGACACAGCCACGTGTAGAGCGCCTTGACACAGCCACGTGTAGAGCGCCTTGACACAGCCACGTGTAGAGCGCCTTGACACAGCACGTGTAGAGCGCCTTGACACAGCCACGTGTAGAGCGCCTTGACACGGCACGTGTAGAGCGCCTTGACACAGCCACGTGTAGAGCGCCTTGACACAGCACGTGTAGAGCACCTTGACACAGCACGTGCAGAGCGCCTTGACACAGCACTTGTAGAGCGCCTTGACACAGCACGTGTAAAGCGCCTTGACACAGTCACGTGTAGAGCGCCTTGACACAGCCACGTGCAGAGCGCCTTGACACAGTCACGTGTAGAGCGCCTTGACACAGCACGTGCAGAGCGCCTTGACACAGTCACGTGTAGAGCGCCTTGACGCAGCACGTAGAGCGCCTTGACACAGCACGTGTAGAGCGCCTTGACACAGCACGTGTAGAGCGCCTTGACACAGCACGTGTAGAGCGCCTTGACACAGCACGTGTAGAGCGCCTTGACACAGCACGTGTAGAGCGCCTTGACACGGCACGTGTAGAGCGCCTCGACACGGCACGTGTAGAGCGCCTTGACACAGCACGTGTAGAGCGCCTTGACACAGCACGTGTAGAGCGCCTTGACACAGCCACGTGTAGAGCGCCTTGACACAGCACGTGCAGAGCGCCTTGACACAGTCACGTGTAGAGCGCCTTGACGCAGCACGTGTAGAGCGCCTTGACACAGCACGTGCAGAGCGCCTTGACACAGTCACGTGTAGAGCGCCTTGACACAGTCACGTGTAGAGCGCCTTGACACAGCACGTGCAGAGCGCTGTGTTCGGGGCACTCTTCAGGGGCACGTTCCTGCAGCCTCGGAGCTTCAGTAGCTTGCCGGAGTCGCTGTGGCCGGGGGACTGCGCGCAGGAGAAACACAACTCCGGGAAGGAGAAGGAGGGGTGGGAGAGGACCGCCACCGTACCCTGGCGCCTCCAGCTTCAGACGAAGCTCCTTCATGGCACGGAGCAGGTCCCGCAGCTGGAGTTCTGCCATGCGCGGCTGACCCACGCCGTGCCGGCCTTCAAGGAGCAGTGGGCGACGGAGGAGGCAGTGTACTCGGTGGCAGATGACGGGGAGCTCTGCATGCTGATATGAGCTACCCGTCGGAGGCCGTCGGACTGCGAGAAGGGCTGCGTGCAGAACGAGAGAGAGAGCGAGAGAGTCAGCGGGAGAGTGAGCGGGAGAGTGACCGAGAGAGTGAGCGGGAGAGTGAGCGGGAGAGTGAGCGGGAGAGTGAGCGAGAGAGTGACCGAGAGAGTGAGCGAGAAAGTGAGCGGGAGAGTGAGCGAGAGAGTGAGCGAGAGAGTGAGCGAGAGAGTGACCGAGAGAGTGACCGAGAGAGTGAGCGGGAGAGTGAGCGGGAGAGTGAGCGGGAGAGTGAGCGAGAGAGTGACCGAGAGAGTGAGCGAGAGAGTGACCGAGAGAGTGACCGAGAGAGTGAGCGAGAGAGTGAGCGAGAGAGTGAGCGAAAGAGTGACCGAGAGAGTGAGCGAGAAAGTGAGCGAGAGAGTGAGCGAGAGAGTGAGCGAGAGAGTGAGCGAGAGAGTGAGCGAGAGAGAGAGTGAGCGAGAGAGTGAGCGAGAGAGTGAGCGAGAGAGTGAGCGAGAGAGTGAGCGAGAGAGTGAGTGAGAGGTGGGGGTTTTACATAAAGCTAAGTAAAAAAAAAATACTAAATGATGAACGAAGCAAAGTGCCGAATACACCGAGCATCTTCTTGTTTCCACTGATCGTAAAAAAAAACAAAAAAAGAGAGAGAAAACGAAAGAACGAGAGAGATATATATAGAGAGAGAACGCTTCAGGAATGTGCGCGTCATCCTTGCGTAGGGGCCATGCTAATCTTCTCTGTACGGTTCCAATTTTAGTACATGTCCTGCCGGAGCAAGCGCCAATTGAAGGGTAACAAACATCTTTTAGAACCAATAACATTGCTCCTCTCCTACTTCCTTGAACCCTCTGAGAAGGAGACGGCCACTTATTTGGACGCATGTTTCAAGTTTTCAAGTTGCATTTATTAGGTATAGCCCTGTGAGCCATTCGGCTCTTGAATCGGGTGCAACCGCAACAAACAAAAAAACAAAAACATGAACAAGAAAACATCTTAAAGTGACTATGTGCAAACAGAAAATCCAAGAAAAGACAGCAAAATGTTGCAGAAAAAGCACCGTACACCAACACTGTGTGTATGTGGAATATGATGGACAAGAGCAGGAGAATTAAAAGTGCGGTTGTTCGGAAAGACGGAAGGGACCGGAGAGAGAGGAAGACCAATCAGAGAGTGGTTTAACGACGACGTGGAGAGATGATTGGTGCTGGAAAAATGTGGCTACTACTTGAGCAGATTGGCACAAGACGGAGAGGAAAGTGGAAAACACGTCACGAAATGTGCAGTGGACACCCAAGGGCTAACTGCCCATAGATCGTGATGGTGATGATGAGCCCTCACCCCTCCACGAAACAAGGAAATAACGTCTCACTTCTTATCAGAAATACAGTTGTGTGCAATTGCTTTTTTTTTATGAATACGGCGTTCACAATGAGACCGCGCGTTAAGATTCTGTACGATACCAGATACCACGCAGTGCGCAATCACGTGACGTCTGAGACCGCATCTTGATATGAGCCGCACAGAAACCGCGCACGGGCATGCTTATTCTGTAGGCGCAGACAGCCAGACATATGCAGAGGGGAAGAGAAAACTCCTGCGATTTGCCTTCAACAGCACGGTGGCTAGGAGATGTTAACTACCTCGCCTTGTATACAGGAGGTCGTGGGTTCGATCCCCACCCTGACGATGCCTGCTGTATATTTGGACTTTGCGTGTCTCTCTCATCATCATCACGGTTGCTAGGAGATGTTAACTACCTCGCCTTGTATACAGGAGGTCGTGGGTTCGATCCCCACCCTGACGATGCCTGCTGTATATTTGGAGTTTGCGTGTCTCTCTCTCTTTCTCAACATCATCACGGTGGCTAGGAGATGTTAACCACCTCGCGTTGTATACAGGAGGTCGTGGGTTCGATCCCCACCCTGACGATGCCTGCTGTATATTTGGACTTTGCGTGTCTCTCTCATCATCATCACGGTTGCTAGGAGATGTTAACTACCTCACCTGGTGTACAGGAGGTCGTGGGTTCGATCCCGACCCTGACGATGCCTGCTGTATATTTGGAGTTTGCGTGTCTCTCTCTCTTTCTCAACATCATCACGGTGGCTAGGAGATGTTAACCACCTCGCGTTGTATACAGGAGGTCGTGGGTTCGATCCCCACCCTGACGATGCCTGCTGTATATTTGGACTTTGCGTGTCTCTCTCATCATCATCACGGTTGCTAGGAGATGTTAACTACCTCACCTGGTGTACAGGAGGTCGTGGGTTCGATCCCGACCCTGACGATGCCTGCTGTATATTTGGAGTTTGCGTGTCTCTCTCTCTTTCTCAACATCATCACGGTGGCTAGGAGATGTTAACCACCTCGCGTTGTATACAGGAGGTCGTGGGTTCGATCCCCACCCTGACGATGCCTGCTGTATATTTGGAGTTTGCGTGTCTCTCTCTCTCTCATCATCATCACGGTTGCTAGGAGATGTTAACTACCTCGCCTTGTATGCAGGAGGTCGTAGGTTCAATCCCGACCCTGACGCCTGCTGCTATATATTTGGAGTTGTCGTGTCTCTCTCTCTCTCATCATCATCACGGTTGCTAGGAGATGTTAACTACCTCGCCTTGTATACAGGAGGTCGTGGGTTCGATCCCCACCCTGACGATGCCTGCTGTATATTTGGAGTTTGCGTGTCTCTCTCTCTCTCATCATCATCACGGTTGCTAGGAGATGTTAACTACCTCGCCTTGTATGCAGGAGGTCGTAGGTTCAATCCCGACCCTGACGCCTGCTGCTATATATTTGGAGTTGTCGTGTCTCTCTCTCATCATCATCACGGTTGCTAGGAGATGTTAACTACCTCGCCTTGTATACAGGAGGTCGTGGGTTCGATCCCCACCCTGACGATGCCTGCTGTATATTTGGAGTTTGCGTGTCTCTCTCTCTCTCATCATCATCACGGTTGCTAGGAGATGTTAACTACTTCGCATTGTATGCAGGAGGTCGTGGGTTCGATCCCCACCCTGACGATGCCTGCTGTATATTTGGAGTTTGCGTGTCTCTCTCTCATCATCATCACGGTTGCTAGGAGATGTTAACTACCTCACCTGGTGTACAGGAGGTCGTGGGTTCGATCCCGACCCTGACGATGCCTGCTGTATATTTGGAGTTTGCGTGTCTCTCTCTCTTTCTCAACATCATCACGGTGGCTAGGAGATGTTAACCACCTCGCGTTGTATACAGGAGGTCGTGGGTTCGATCCCCACCCTGACGATGCCTGCTGTATATTTGGAGTTTGCGTGTCTCTCTCTCTCTCATCATCATCACGGTTGCTAGGAGATGTTAACTACCTCGCCTTGTATGCAGGAGGTCGTAGGTTCAATCCCGACCCTGACGCCTGCTGCTATATATTTGGAGTTGTCGTGTCTCTCTCTCTCTCATCATCATCACGGTTGCTAGGAGATGTTAACTACCTCGCCTTGTATACAGGAGGTCGTGGGTTCGATCCCCACCCTGACGATGCCTGCTGTATATTTGGAGTTTGCGTGTCTCTCTCTCTCTCATCATCATCACGGTTGCTAGGAGATGTTAACTACCTCGCCTTGTATGCAGGAGGTCGTAGGTTCAATCCCGACCCTGACGCCTGCTGCTATATATTTGGAGTTGTCGTGTCTCTCTCTCTCTCATCATCATCACGGTTGCTAGGAGATGTTAACTACCTCGCCTTGTATACAGGAGGTCGTGGGTTCGATCCCCACCCTGACGATGCCTGCTGTATATTTGGAGTTTGCGTGTCTCTCTCTCTCTCATCATCATCACGGTTGCTAGGAGATGTTAACTACTTCGCATTGTATGCAGGAGGTCGTGGGTTCGATCCCCACCCTGACGATGCCTGCTGTATATTTGGAGTTTGCGTGTCTCTCTCTCATCATCATCACGGTGGCTAGGAGATGTTTACTACCTAACCTGGTGTACAGGAGGTCGTGGGTTCGATCCCCACCCTGACGATGCCTGCTGTATATTTGAAGTTTGCATGTTCTTCCCGTGGATTTTTTTCCTCCGGATCCTCCGGGTTTTCCTCGCCACATTTAGAAACACGCGTTTAAAGAATTCGGTTGCTATAAATGTCCACATGACAAGCCACTTCGTTGAGCTATCATTTATGGCCAGGTCGCCTCTGAACAAAAGAGCTGTGGGCTTTACCTGGTGAAATAAAATTTTAAAAAAGTAACCCGTAAAAACAAAGTTTTTCACTATAAATCCTTTATATGCGTGGCATCGGTTTTATTTTATTATTCATTTATGTTTTTCTTGAGTAAGAGTTTCATTTTTATCACATTGGTATTTTAAATTAAATATGAAAAAAAAATTCCTAAAAAGTGTAAAATTTTGGAAAGAAATTTTCACGAAAATAAATTGTCACGTACAACGAGTCTGTGTGCAAAATGTCAGCTCGATTGGATCACGGGAAGTGGGTTAAAAAACGACCGAAATATTTGCACGGTCGTAAGCAAGCAAGCAAGTGAACTTAATATAAAGGATTTAAAAATCGTTTCGTTTATAACAGGGGCATGGAATCGACAGCACGGACGTCTGGGGTAGAAGGGAAATTCCATGTTGGATTCAAATGAGCGGAGCCGGCAAAGCGAGAAATGTTCCAGACAGGATGGCAGCAACGGGATGAGCCGTGATCGATTGCTCGAGTGAAACCCCGTGAACCCGAACCGGTTCAAGTCGCCGACTCCACCTGTCACCCGATCAACGAAATTCTCCTCCACCGTTCGATGACACGCACGTACACTCTTCCATCGGAGGTAACGTCTCACGTTCATCTAACGGTCGCAACGGCTGCTAAGTGGTCGATTGCTCTACTCGTCAGCTGTCAGCGAGCTCTTAAACATATCTACAGTTGATCATCGATTATCCGCCTTCAAGCATTACTCCGGCGATCTGGTGAAACCGGCAAAAACACCGCTCCAAGGGCTGTTAACCAGTCCGGTGATCGTCAAGGACACACACACGTGGCTGTTGAAACAAGAGCGCAGGTCTTCTACGCACATCACCGCACGCAGGCTATTCAATATTGGAGTGGTAAGCACGGTGCAGTAAATACAGCAACCTTTTACAGTGGGATATTTCTTTTTTGTCGATTTTAATGTTCAATAATGACATTTTCAGACAGTAAATACATTTTAAACACTAAAAGAACATATACACAACATCTAGAAACATAATGCCGTGCAAGAATGTGCGAAAATAAGTTATTTATAATCATGATGATTAGTGATTATCTGGCGTTTTGGAAAATCCGGCGCCTCCTTCCCCTAGAAGCCGCCAAATAATCGATGACCTACTGTAGATACAAATGTAGATGTACATTATAATTAGTTTCATTTACAAGAAGAAACGCATCACCTTCGCCAGTGACACCGCCTTAGGCGGCCGTCTGGAACTCTCTTCCTTCCAATATTATGAAGCCATTTGGAGCTGTGCACTTTTAAATCATCGAGATTGAAAACGCACTCCTTCGGAACTGCTGTTTGTGTTTCGTTTGTTGTCCTTCCCCGGCACATCCGATTAGCGCGGTTGGCTAGGTACGGTGCGAAAGAAGTTCAACATACATGCGTGCACGTACAACAGCAAAAACAGTACACGGGACTATCCATCACGATATCGTCATCTCAACGGCAAAAATGTCTATATACTGGGCAAATTTACAGGCCTGAGCCAGTGGTGGAAATTCCACACTCCGATGGCGGGGGTGAGTCTGTCAATAGGACAACCACTGCTGAGTCAACCCTAAAAAAATCAGGATCTGGATCTCGCATATCGTGTGTTGCGAGCCACTCGCTCACTCTGCCACTGAACCACGTGACTGGATTGTAGCTACATCAATGACAAAGCGACCTCACCACTCTCTGGTCGAATTACTAATTGAAAAAAATGTACATATTATATATAATTACACAGCAGATTAAACCGAGTTGGTTGAACTTTGGGGGGGGGGGGGCGATGGGGCTGGGGGAATGTGTGAAGGACAAGAGTTGATGTAAAAAAAACCCGGAAAGCTCCAGTGATTTTTAGGATAACGCAACAGAATCCTTCGACACAGAGCGGGGATTGCTGGTAACCACCTGGGAGTGCCACAAGAGGACACGTGGAGGCATTGACGGATGAGAGTGGCACAAACACATTCCTGCGGAGGTAGCTGGTAGGAACGTTGGGTTGCTCTGTCAATTGCCAGGGTCAACGGCGGCGTGGTGTATTCCGCAAATATGGCCGACTGTGAGGGCGGGCACAAGCCGGCGTGAGTAGGATAAACGTTGAGTTTTATAAGGGCACCACGGGGTGACCAGCTTCTCCCCACCCAGCCCCACCCCTCCCACCCAGCCCCTCCCCACCCAGGCCCACCCTCCCCACCCAGCCCCTCTCCACCCTCCCCTCCCCACCCAGCCCCTCCCGCCCTCCCCACCCATCCCCTCCCTGCACGACGGACGGACGGACACAATAATCCCCTGTGGGCTGGTGTAACCAGGAGGTTCCTACCAGTAAAACCACGTGTCTCTGTGTGTGTAATGGTTAGAGGGGAACGGTGGTGGAGCGGTTAGCGCGCTGTGCTACGAACCTGGCGACCCGAGTTCGATTCCCGCTCACGGCCAACACCGGTGAGATTATCTGAACCGGTCCTGGGCCTCCCCTAGGTTGACTCAGCCTCAAATGAGTGCCTAGTGCGGTGTGTAAACATCGCCACTCGGGCTACAATGGCGACCGAGCGTGGTGTTGGCCACCCACCCCCTCGTGTGTCGTGCCGGCCTTCATAGGTGCTCGCTAACTTCACTTTCCCCAACCGTGCATTCAAGACTACGAAGGGGATCTTTGTCCCTGTAGATGTTATCGACAGATCTTAAACCTACGTATGAATATTCTTGGTTCTTTCAGTAAAGTCACGTAGAAGGGAAATATTTATATTATTTTATTATTTCCCCTTCTACGTGACTTTACCGAAAGAACCAAGAATGTGAATCCCTGCAGTCACGAAAGCTTTAAATCTAAATATTCTACGTATGAATGTTTTTTTTATATATATACTGTTTTTACATATTTTTACGGACACTCTGTGATGTATTTTGTATGCAGATATTTCATCCGGACAAATTCCCTTGAGATGGAACCGCTCATTGTTTAAGGATGTCCGGGGTTAGGAGTGTTTCAGAGAATATCCGTAAAAGCCAAATTCGCACCAGCATTAGCCGACACGCAGCATTGAAGCTTCTCCCACAAGGCTCTGTGAATGATGAAGATGGTAGTACTGCATTACATCGTAATGCAATGCTTTCCAGTTGGCTGTCATCGTGCGTAATAATAATTATTAATATTACGATCATTGTGGTGGATTCCTGAAAACACTGGTGTTATGTAACTGTTACATGAGTGAATTTGCAGATGCTTATAGCCTGTACGGTACAATGCGCCAGCCCTTCGTCAAGCTACTGCTGAATGAGGGCCTTCGCATGACCTACCTTCACCACGCAGGTTACTGTGGTGTGGTGAAGGCCGGGAGCATAGGAGTACGGTCCAACGTCTGAACCTGGGTAGTGCAATCTAAGCACAACCCAGGCTCAACATCTGCTTAGATTCTGAGATTGGGGGTGCATTCCGATTTGGGTCATCGGGTTATCGATGGACGTATCATGAGATTTTTATAAAATATTTTTATTGCAAAAATGAAAACTTGTTACGCGGCTGATGTGATTGCATACACAGCAGTGGTTAACTACACAGGAGCGGTGGCGCAGTGGTTAGCGCACTCTGCAATGAACTCGACGGATCTGAACTACATTCCCGGCCACGGCTGACATCAGTGACGAGTGATATCCGAAGCTGAGCAAGCGTGGTGAACTACGGTCAAACAACCCCCAACATCTTCTTGGTTTTTTACCCTTCTATCTGGCAACAAAACTGACACCTTTTTACAAGGAGTCATGTTTGCATAGACCACAATACCTGCAGTCATAATGCAAACAAAAAACACAACTCTAATAATGTGCACTGTCCTTGAAGTTGATTGGTCCACACCCGAGACAGCTTTCCTTAGAGCCTAGTCTCACATGGGTTGGACCAGATGACGCCAAAAGGCGCACAACTCAAAGACAATGCACCATCAGAGTATGACACGATGCGGGGACTTGCTTCGTCCAGCAGTGGATTGAAAATGAACCGGAGGTTAATTGCGTCCGAATGGAAAGCCAAGGCCACTTATTGGTGCTGTATTGTTACAAACGTGCGCCTGATTGTAACCATCTTATTTGTCCTGATGCTTAATCTCACGGCGCAATCAATCGTCCGGATTTCGCTAAAAAAAAATTGTCAGATCCCGGAAGCCCCGGGCAGGCGTGAGCCTGGCGCATGCGTCTGCGGGTGATCTGGCAGGCGGCTTGATGAAGGGGGGGGGGGCGAGGCGTACGTGCACAATGGCTCGGGAGAGCAGAGCGAGGAGGAGGGGTGGGGGAAGACAGAGAGAGAGAGAGCGAGACGCAGATGCGGGGAATGCCGCAAATTTCTGAGATCGGAGCGCGGAGATTGCTAAACGAGCCGTGGCATCGCGCGCAGGGCAGTGGAACCTGGCAGAGCCGGGGGCGAACAGAGCGCCGCTTATCGAAGATGACAAAACGTTCGGCAACGTCAAACTCACAGCGACCACAAATATGCGAGAGAGAGAGAGCGAGCGAGCGATAGAGAGAGAGAGATCAAAATGCTCAAAACGGAGCCCGATTACCTACACCGGGTGTGGCAGAAGGAAGGAAGGAGGACTGCGCCGTGACTGATTCTTCGCGTTCTTTGCAGGCCTCCAACTCGGTCCAATCAGAGCAGTGGGGCGGCCGTGGTGGTGGTGGCGGTGGGCACTTTGATGAGTCCCAGTGTGGTTTAAAATAGAGGCATGGCAAGCCGGCGGGCTGGCAGGCGCGCGCAACGCACGGAGTTCGGTTCACGCGATGTTAATCATCAGGTGTGGTGGGTGGCGGGGAGGGGCGAAGGTTGCATGCCTGACGCTTTGACATTTCATAAAATTCGCACGCCGTGAGCTCGCTGAACGACTCGCTCGTAACGTGATGCCCTGAGCCAGCGCACACCGCCGGTCGGTGCCAGACAGACAGACAGCCCGCAGGCGAGCGTGTTGTGTCGGCCCGCGGAATCGACGATAAAGGCGACGCTCCTCGGGCGTGAGTGGCGTGTGTCTGCGTGTGTCCAGATCTGGACAAAATCCCATCGGTGAGCTCCTCCGGCAGGCAAGGTTGCGTTGGCTGGGTCATGTAGCCCGCATGCCCAGCCACCGCATGCCCAAACAACTTTTGTTCGGCCGGATCGAGCGGGCTAAACGGGCGCGGCACGGGCTAGAGAAGAGATGGAGTGGCGTGGTACAGGAGGACGTGGAGCTGAGTGGACTTGCCGATGACTGGTACCAGCGGTGTCAAGATCGGCCTCTGTGGAGGAGGCTCGTGAAGGACGCTACTGGGCAGTTGGAGGCAGTTGCCCTCCAACAACAACGGAGGGCGGAGGAGCGACGCTCACAACAACGAGCGGAGCGTCGGGTGGCTAAATCACAGCAAGTTGGCACAGTAGGGGGCACAGGTGGTGCATCAGCCAGTCATCTCAGTCGTCTCAATCAGTCGACCCGTGGCACCTGGGTCTGCCCCGTGACCTCCTGCCAGCGGGCGTTCGACACTTCACGTGGCCTCAAGGTGCACATAGCCTGGCACAAGCGTCGTGGTGACGTCACCGCCACTTAGTGGTGAATGGCGGGTGTTGTTGTTGTCTGTGTGTGTCTGTGTGTGTGTGTCTGTGCCAGTGGGGAGCGGTGGTGTGGCGGTTAGAGCTACACTGCGCTACGAACCCGGCGTCCCGAGTTCGATTCCCGCTCACGGCACAACGCCAGTGACCATTATCTGAACCGGTCGTGGCCCTCCCCGAGGTCGACTCGGCCTCAAATGCGTACCTGGTGCGGTGTGTAAACATCGCCACTGGGGAGACAAAGGCGGTCGGGCGGGGTGGTAGCCACTCAACCCCCTTGTGTGCCGTGCCGGCCTTCATAGGTGCTCGCCAACAGCACTTGCCCCAACAGTCTGTCGAGGCTATACGGGGGATCTTTGTTATAGTTCGTGCCAACGTTCTCCCGGGGAGCGCAGAGGGAACGCGACCGATGGAGGAGGAGGGGGTGGTGACGTCATGACCGAGACCGTACGGGGGGCGGGGGGAGTGCAGTCGCCCGCCCTGGTTAATACTGCGGTGCATATTAACCACGTGATGTGGACGTGCTGCTAACAAGTGTAGGCCAGCGATTGTTTTCCCGTCAACGTTTTTCCCGAATGTGAAGAACAAAATGACACCGCAAATTACGTGAATTGGGAAACGCGTAGGAATAGCGTTTCCTGGGTAACGAAGCGTCATAGTAGCGATGATTAGAGGATACTTCAACACCCACTCGCTTGAAGATTATTTTTTGATCTGGGCTAATAAAACCCCAGTCACGTGCAACGAAAACCAAGAGCAGTCGGTGATCATGTTGAATCGTGCCGGCGATGCCACAGTTCATCCCACCATATCTGATGTTACTCTTTGGTTCTTTCGGTAACGTAGAAAGAAAAAATAATTAAATAATAGCATACGACGTTTCGAATGCAACACAAGCAATCATCATCAGGTACAAATGAAAGAGAAAACAAACCGAATAAACTTAGAAATATAATGCAATACAACACAGAGAGTCGGCTAACACAACAGTCAACACCCTACCTGGTTGATTACGTTCTTCCAAAGATGGCTACATTTGAGAGAGAGAGACAAAACACAGACACGGAGACACACGGACAGAGACACAAGCAGAGAGAGACACACACATAGAGAGAGACACGCACATAGGCACACATAGGCATATCTGATGTTAGATTTTTTTTTCTAGATTTGAAGTTTTCGTGATTGCAAGGATTCATATTCTTAGTTTTTTTCGGTAAAGTCACGTAGGTAGAAAATTTAAATTTAAAAAATTTCGCCGTAATACCAAACGACAATTACGGTTTATCTGTTTCGCACGACTATGTGACCTAACCTATTGTTTTATTTGGGGCTCATCGCCACAGTAAACGATATATTGTTGTAACAGCTCTCTCGCTGGTTCAGCGGTTCCACTGCTGGATTATTTTTTTCCGCCCGAGGACGACCGCTTGCTTGTGTTGCGATCGAAACGTCGTTAAAAATATTTTTTGGTTTTATTTTTTTTCTCTACCTACGTGACTTTACCAAAAGAACCAAAGAGTATGGATCCCTGCAGTCAAGAAAGCTTCAAATCAAGAGTGACCTAACCTGTTACGGAAATATTGTAATGGCAACCAAAAAAAACCCACAAAGTTAAAGGCGCGGCCCTGCAATTACTTCCCCATGCCACTGCTGCTAATACAAAAGGGGCCGTGCAATAGGGGAAGCGCTCGCAGAACGCCTACAGATGATGGCTTTGGCCTACTCGTTCACCCTGGAAGAGAGGGGCTCACCCACACTTTACCCCACCACACGTAAAACAATAAACTGCCGCGTCACGCTGCAACGATAAGGAAGGCGGGTTCGGCGGTGTACCCGGCGAAACATCAAACAAGTAACTTTTTTTTACAATCCTGACCAGCCACGAGAAGTAGGTGTTCAAACGACACTTAAGAACTGCAGTGCGATTTGCATCGATGCAATTCATCGATGCAATTCGTAAATGCAATTCATGATGCAATTCATCGATGCAATTCATGGTGCAATTTATCGATGCAATTCATCGTTTAAATTCACTGATGAAATTCATTGATGCAATTCATGTATGCGATTCATCGATGTAATTAATCGATGCAAATCATCAATGCCTCGATGCTTGTGGCTTGGCTCTCCAACACACCGGTGTGCTGTACTAGTATACTACACTATACACTACACAATACACTACTCTATACACAACACTACTATATACTACACTATTATAGACTACACTACTATACACTACACTACTCTATACACTACACTACTATACACTACACTACTATACACTACACTATACACTACACTATACACTACACAATACACTACACTATACACTACACTACTATACACTACACTATACACTACACACTAGTGCTGTACTAGTGACGAATTGGCCACGTTCTGTTCACGTGACAACCCTTACTAGTTGGCTGTGTCGGGTGGTGGCGGGTTTTAACGACACACTTATATATTTACGCGATCTAATCCAAAAAAACACTCTATTATGCATCGATGCTTTATTTCAAACTTGGCTGAGATCCCATCGCGACACAGCACGAGCCTGGCTCTTTGTTTTATGTCAGAGCCAGAAAAAACCTGAACGCGTTTGTCAATAACACCGCGTCCGGAAAACGACGTTTCGAGCAATTGCCCTTCTTCACAGGACATTGGAGAGGGTCACGCTACCTCTCTTGCCTCTCTGTATTATATCGGGGTTTTACTTTTTAAGGCAGCAGTGTTATTTATGAATGTGTTCAGTTTGTTGTTCTTGTTGTTAATTGTTGTTAATGATTGTTGTTGTGAATTGTGCTTGTGCACCACTGCCACCGCAGATGCATCGGCAGCAACAGCAGCAGCAGCGTCAACAAATAATTAGTGTAAAACAAGAACGTATAGCATGACGAGCATACATTTACAGCAGTTCTAGAGGCCATCAAATAAACCGCGTGGATATGGAAGAACAAGATGCAATCGACCTTACCAATTGAAACGGCGGAGATTTAAAAACAACAAATTGAATTTAATAGATTATGTATGGAGGTGCGAATCGAATGTTCAACAGGCGAGACTGAGCCGAAGAGAAAACTAAACAATATGTTACATGGAGGAGAAGAATATATATAATGATGATAATCAGCAGCAGCAGCAGTGGGAATTAACGCTGAATGCCTGGGTATGGACATTGGACATTTTACAATGAACATCATTTAACATTTTGCAATTAACATTATTGAAAATTTTACAATGAACATCATTGGACATTTTACAATGAACATCATTTAACATTTTACAATTAACATTATTGAACATTTTACAATGAACATCATTGGGCATTTTACAATGAACATCATTTAACATTTTATAATTAACATTTTTGAACATTTTACAATGAACATCATTGGGCATTTTACAATGAACATCATTTAACATTTTATAATTAACATTTTTGAACATTTTACAATGAACATCATTGGACATTTTACAATGAACATCATTGAACATTTTATAATTAACATTATTGAACATTTTACAATGAACATCATTGAACATTTTTAATTAACATCACTGAGCATTTTACAATAGCAGCTCATGATTATTAATGAGGGGGGGGGGGGTTGTCCCATGTGGGGTGACGTCACCCGCTAATGGTTATTGGGGAGGGGTGCGGCATGTGGAGTGCACGACCTTCTTGTGCGTTAGTGTACATTTCCACGCGGGCATGAATATTAATGAAGGGGGGGGGGGGGCTCTTTTGCAGTGACGTCACGCACGGATGTAGCACTTGTGCTGCGTATATTTATTTTTTACCGTCACTTTCTGTAAAGAAACGTCATATTTGAAGCGACTTTGCGTAATAAATTATTCAATTCAGCTCGATCTTCCTCTGCGTTAGTGTAAAAATCCACCCACTCATGAATATTAATGAGGGGGGGGCGGGGGTGGGCCTCATGTGGAGTGACGTCACGCGGGGGGTGGGCCTCACGTGGAGTGACGTCACGCGGGGGGTGGGCCTCACGTGGAGTGACGTCACGCGGTGGGGTGGGCCTCACGTGGAGTGACGTCACGCGGTGGGGTGGGCCTCACGTGGAGTGACGTCACGCGGTGGGGTGGGCCTCACGTGGAGTGACGTCAGGCGGTGGGGTGGACCTCATGTGGAGTGACGTCACGCGGTGGGTGGGCCTCACGTGGAGTGACGTCACGCTGGGGTGGACCTCACGTGGAGTGACGTCACGCGGGGGTGGGCCTCACGTGGAGTGACGTCACGCGGGGGGTGGGCCTCATGTGGAGTGACGTCACGCGGTGGGGTGGGCCTCATGTGGAGTGACGTCACGCGGTGGGGTGGGCCTCACGTGGAGTGACGTCACGCGGTGGGTGGGCCTCACGTGGAGTGACGTCACGCGCGGGACGGACAGACATTTCTGGGGGGATGAAAGTAGGTAATGAACATCATTGAACATTTTACAATGATGAACATCATTTAACATAATAGAGATGGTTTGGGGGTTTTTTTGGGGTTAAATCGCGTAAATATATAAATGTGTCGTTAAACCCGCCACCACCCGTTCACATGTTCTGTTGTCACATGTTCTGTTCACGTGACAACTCTTACTAGTTATTCATATTCTTAGGTTTTTTCGGTAAAGTCACGTAGGTAAAACATTAAAATTAATGAAAGTAAAATAAAATAAAAATCACGACGTTTCGGAGGCAACACAAGTCTCCGTCATCAGGTGGGACCGTCACAGCCACCTAATGACGGAGACTTGTGTTGCCTCCGAAACGTCGTGATTTTAATTTTATTTTACTTTCATTAATTTTAATGTTTTACCTACGTGACTTTACCGAAAAAACCCAAGAATATGAATCCTTGCAGTCACGAAAGCTTCAAATCTAGAACCCTTACTAGTTGGCCGTGTCGGGTGGTGGAGGGTGTTAACGACACATTTATATATTTACGCGATCTAACCCCCCCAAAAAAACCCTCTATTATGGAGATGAGCCGAGCGAGGAGCACTTCTGCACCGCGCATTGACAAAGACCCACCCTGCCCATCTCAGGGCAATTGCACCGGTGTGTTGGAGAGCAAATCCACAACATTTACAATCTGAGTACGACGTTTCGCCAGTAATTACAACCGGCATGATCAGTAATCACAACTAGCACCGCGCCTATTGAGTGGCACACTTGAGCACATCGAGTGAGAATGGTGCAAGGTGACTTTCTTGGTCGGTGTTGTGTCGATAATGTACGCACTCGATTAACGGTATAACAATTCACAGATTGTTTTTTTTCGATTTAAAGCTTTCGTGACTGCAGGGATTCATCTTCTTGGTTCTTTCGGTAAAGTCACGTAGAAGGGAAGTAATTTTATTATGTTTTGTTTTTATTATTTTATTACTTCCCTTCTACGTGACTTTACCGAAAGAACCAAGAAGATTAATTGACTGATTAACTTCGATTTTTTTTCGTTCACAATACATTGGATTATGTGTGTGTGTGTGTTTAATTGTGGGGAGCGGTAGTGTAGCGGTTAGCGCTACGCTGCGCTACGAATCCGGCGAAACGAATTCGATTCCCGCTCACGGCCAACGCCGGTTTGGCCGGTCCTGGGCCTCCCCTAGGTCGACTCAGCCTCAAATGAGTACCTGGTGCGGTGTGTAGTAAACATCACCACTGGGGAGACAAAGACGGGCGGGCATGGTGTTGACCACCCACCCCCTCGCGTGCCGTTCCGGCCTTCATAGGTGCTCGCTAACAGCACTTGCCCCAACAGTCTGTTAAGGCTATACGGGGGATCTTTGTTTTTGAGTAATTGTGTGTTTATGTGTGAATAGGAATTAACTGTCTTCCTGCCAGCGGGCATTCGATACTCCACGTGGCCTCAAAGTGCACCCAGCATGGCGCAAGCGCCGTGGTGACATCACCGCCACTTCGTGGTGAACAGCGGTTGTTTAGAATCAACAATGTTTCATTACGTTTAATCTGTACGTGTTGTCACTGCTTCCATGCAGCCCCTAGAGGTGCGACATTCACCGCAATATTTTTTTTTAATAAACCGACACTGATTTCAGGTGCAAGTGAGTTTACTGGGCTCGGCGTAGTCACCAATGACTACGCACAGAGACACACACAACACATGAAATCGAGTTCTACAATTCCATCGATCAAATTCCCACCGAGAACATTAACTCCGTTGGCAGGCCAGGGGGGAGAAAGTGCTGCCCCCTACCCCCTGACGGCGGCGACAAGAAGTCACGTGTGCAGGTACCTAAGAACTGGTTCTGTGATATCCCCTTCCAATCGGCCGCTCCTCGAAGTCGATCGATTTAGCTGCCCTGCTAAAGGTGTTAATGGGCACTTCACCTCGGAACTCATATCCTGTGTTTGTATTGTTTGTCGTGACTTTCTGACTCGCCCTCACTGCACAGCTCATCGGATTCCTCCAGTATAAATATTCTGATTCTGATGTTTCAAGTGGCTTCCACTTCAGTGCAGATACAAGGATTTCCACGGTCCATCAGGTGGATCGCGAAGGAGTCATCATCTATGGATTACGCATCATGAAAGTGAACCCCTACTCAAATGGGAGATTGAGGCAGTGGACATGCACGTATGTTGAACCCTTTTTCCCACACCGCACGTAGTACTCAGTGCTAATTGGAGGTTTATCACCCATTTCCAGCGCTGAGCCAGTGGTGGAATCTGCACCAATGGCATCTCCATCACTGAAATCTCCACCACTGGTGACATCCCCACGAAGTGGTGCTCGTTTTATCAACCCACCCCCCAAAGAGATGGTTTCGTGAATCAACGCCCCAAGCAGAATTAGAATTCAGAGCCGCTCGCTCGGGCGTTGAGCCACCCGGCCGAGTTAAGAATCACATCTTCACATTTGGTCATGGAAACGCAAACAACAACAACGGGGCAGCACAGTTTAACACGATAAAAAAAAAATTTCATCCGCGTGCTAAATAACCACGAGGCAATTGTGTAAAGTAATGACGGCGTCGTCGAGAAAGATGCTTACGACGGCGCTGGCGGCGAGGGGAATCGATGCGCGAGGAATAGCGTGAACCAAACGGCGTTGCGCATTTTAACCCTGAGCCTGGACCATTCTCATTCGAGCATTCACAGGGAGCGGACCATCTCAGAGCGTTGCTCTCACGAGCTGATGGGGTCGTTACGTTCGGCAAGGAGGAGGGTGAGTTGGGTGGGTTGGGTGGGTGGGGGGGATTGATGCGATGGTACGGCGGGGTTAATGCTGGTGAGCTATTGAGGGCTGCCAGGATGCGTTGTACCCGTTGATTATCGGGTAGAATTCTATGGGGGTCGTACTTTGGGGGGGAAAGGGGGGGGGGGCGGGTGCTGGTCCCGGGGCAACTCACACCGCGTGAGTGCCCCAATGCCTTCAAACTAAACGGGGGAAGCATTTACATCCGATCCATAATAGAGATGGGTTGGTTAAACGCGTCGTTAAACCCACCACCACCCGATACAACCAATTAGTAGTGGCTGTCACGTAAACATAACGTGGCCAAATCGTTGCTGCTACCGCACACGCCGGTCGTGTGTTGGAGAGTAAAACCGCTACAACATTTACAACTCGAGTACGACGTTTCGCCTGTTATTGCATCTGACACCGTGCACCCCCCTCCATCCAAAGCTCGGGGCCCGGGGCAGTCGGTCGCCTCGATTCGCCGTAGCTCCTGCACCTCCGATTTGCACGGAAATGGCTACGTACGGCGCATACTATTTAACTTGGAAATTCATAACGTGGAAATTCATAGCAACCAAATACTCCAAACGTGTCTCTCTCCCCGTGGTCGCGTAGATTTTTCTCTGGGGCCTCCACATTTAGAATCAACATCACGAGTTGGAGCAGCGGTCCACAATCTTTTTGGCACCAGGGACCGGTTTCGTGGAAGAAAATTTTTCACGGACCGGGGGACTGGGGGGGGGGCTCATCATTGGGTCTTTCCCCCTTTTCAAAGAAGCTCTCCAGCGACGTTTGTTTTTGACTCATTGTGGACAGGGGGTTAGAGCTTGTGGGCTTACCAACACTGTGACTGGTACAAGTGCGAGGTGTGGGAAAGAGGCGCGGACGGAAGTGGTAAATAATAAAACAATGGGGGCAGGCCACGTGCGGACTCACCGCTCACCACTATGCGGTGTGTAGAGTGTGTACACACACGGACTCACCGCTCACCACTATGCGGTGTGTAGAGTGTGTACACACACGGACTCACCGCTCACCACTATGCGGTGTGTAGAGTGTGTACACACACGGACTCACCGCTCACCACTATGCGGTGTGTAGAGTGTGTACACACACGGACTCACCGATCACCACTATGCGGTGTGTAGAGTGTGTACACACACGGACTCACCGATCTCACCTCCCGCTGCTGTGCGGCCCGGTTCCTAACAGGCCACGGGCCGAGATTTATCCGCGGCCCTGGGGTTGGGGACCGCTGCGTTTAGAGAATTAGGCTGCTATCAATGTCCACGTGACAAGCCACTTCGTTGGACTATCATTAGTGGCCAGGTCGCTTCTGAAAAATTGCCATATAGCTCAGCGGGCCTTACCTGGTAGAATACAAAATAGTTGAGGTTAAAAATAGTTTTAGTAACCACCGCTGTACGCACGGGGGTGGAGAGAGATGGTTTATCACCGGGCATCGCCATGGAGATAGGACGGGCACACAATTAATCGGCCACATCTATTGCGCAGCTTAATGAGAGACTCTGCGTGTGCGCAACAGTTACATCGATTGCAATGCGGCTAAGTACTCACAGAGGAGTCGCGCTTTGTAAACACTGTCACAGGTGACACGTGTGTGCGTGTGTGCGTGTCTGTGCCCGTATAGGTGACACGTGTGTGCGTGTGTGTGCGCGTACTGGTGACACACGTGTGTGTGTGGCGTACAGGTGACACGCGTGTGTGTGTGGCGTACAGGTGACGCGTGTGTGTGTGTGCGCGCACTGGTGACACGCGTGTGTGTGTGGCGTACAGGTGACACGTGTGGGTGTGCGTGCACTGATGACACGCGTGTGTGTGTGCGCGCACTGGTGACATGCGTGTGTGTGTGCGCGCACTGGTGACATGCGTGTGTGTGTGTGGCGTACAGGTGACACGCGTGTGTGTGTGCGCGCACTGGTGACATGCGTGTGTGTGTGCGTGCACTGATGACACGCGTGTGTGTGTGCCGTACAGGTGACACGCGTGTGTGTGTGTGCGCACTGGTGACATGCGTGTGTGTGTGCGTGCACTGATGACACGCGTGTGTGTGTGCCGTACAGGTGACACGCGTGTGTGTGTGTGCGCACTGGTGACATGCGTGTGTGTGTGCGCGCACTGTTGACACGCGTGTGTGTGTGCCGTACAGGTGACATGCGTGTGTGTGTGCGTGCACTGATGACACGCGTGTGTGTGTGCCGTACAGGTGACACGCGTGTGTGTGTGTGCGCGCACTGGTGACATGCGTGTGTGTGTGTGCGCGTACTGGCGACACGCGTGTGTGTGTGTGCGCGCACTGGTGACATGCGTGTGTGCGTGGCGTACTGGTGACACGTGTGTGTGTGTGTGCGCGTACTGGTGACACGTGTGTGTGTGTGCGCGTACTGGTGACACGTGTGTGCGCGTACAGGTGACACACGTGTGTGTGTGTGCGCGTACTGGTGACACGCGTGTGTGCGTGGCGTACTGGTAACACGTGTGTGTGTGTGTGTGCGCGTACTGGTGACACGCGTGTGTGTGTGCGCGCGCACTGGTGACATGCGTGTGTGCGTGGCGTACTGGTGACACGTGTGTGTGTGTGTGCGCGCACTGGTGACATGCGTGTGTGCGTGGCGTACAGGTGACACACGTGTGTGTGCGTGGCGTACAGGTGACACACGTGTGTGTGCGTGGCGCACTGGTGACATGCGTGTGTGCGTGGCGTACTGGTGACACGCGTGTGTGTGTGTGTGCGTGGCGTACTGGTGACACGTGTGTGCGTGGCGTACTGGTGACACGTGTGTGTGTGTGTGCGCGCGACCAATCAACCGACCAGCGCAGCAGGAACACGCGAACACGATCTCCTTGTAAGTTCAGGTCACCAACGATGGCGAGTCGAAACGGGACACAATGCCATGCGCAGGGTTTCAGTGTGACAGTCAATGTCATGCTATTGCGTTGAAGCCAAGCCATCAACAAAGCGTCAAATCTCCAAAGCGAATTTGGCTTTAATAAAAATAAGTATCGTGATTAATGTTATATGTTCGCGTCGTTCCTGCAAATTGCATCGCACAATCGCCGAGCAGAAACTACAGACCAGGCTGGAAGGCTGCCAGGCGGCTAAGCTAATAATTTGCTCTTCTTGGTTCTTTCGGTAAAGTCACGTAGAATGGAAATAATAAAATAATTAAAAAAACATTATAAATAATAAACATAAAACATTATATTACGTTTTATTTTTATTATATATTTTTATCTTTCGGTAAAGTAACGTAGAATGGAAATAATAAATCATAAATATAAAACATAATAAAGAATAGAAAATAAAACGTAATATTATGTTTTCTTTTTTATTATTTTATTATTTCCATTCTACGTGACTTTACCGAAAGAACCAAGAAGATGAATCCCTGCAGTCACGAAAGCTTTAAATCGAAATTTAACAATTTGCTCTGAAGTTCTCTACATATTGAGATGTTTCCATCCGCCTAGTGCGTCGTGTTTATTACTCACGCAGACGAGAAGGGGGCGACACTCGTTCCCATACAGAAGGGGACAGGTGATATCGATCAACACTCTGCTCTACTGCGTTCTGCTGGTGAGCCAGGGTATTGCACGTCGTTGCCCACGGGAAGGGAGCCTCACAACATTTGTTTTGTAAAGTCACGTAGAAGGGAAGTAATAAAATAATACAAATAAAACGTAATAAAAGAATTCTCACGAAACGTCTAATTCTAGATTTGAAGCTTTCATGACTGCAAAGATTCATATTCTTAGGTTTTTTCGGTAAAGTCACGTAAGTAAAAAAAATAAAATTAATAAAAGTAAAATAAATTAAAAATCACGACGTTTCGGAGACAACACAAGCTTCCGTCTTCAGGTGGAACCGTCACAGCCACGATAGCTGTATCAAGTAAATGAGAGATTACAAGAGCTACCACTCCGTATATATAATGGTTGAAGAGGGGGGAAGGGCCAAGTACGGCACACTTTTTATTAATAGGGTAAGGTGAGGCTTAAGACTAAGAATAGACTGCATAACGTGACTTTACCGAAAGAACCAAGAAGATGAATCCCTGCAGTCACGAAAGCTTTAAATCGAAATTTTTTTTTGTAATTTCTGTGATCCACAAACCCAAGGCTCGGACGGGAAATCGGTGGCATCTGGGCAGCAGTCCTTGAAAATTCCCGGTGGTGCCGATCTGTGTGGGGCAATTGCAAAATGTGATCGGAGTGAAATGTATTTGTTGAAATATGTTATTCCGGTTTAAAGCTTTGGTGACTGCAGAGATTCATATTCTTGTTTTTTATGGTAAAGTCACGTAGAAGGGAAATGATAAAATAATAAAAACAAAACCTAATAAAAATTCTCACGACGTTTCGATTGCAACACAAGCAATCATCATCAGGTGTGAAAACTACAGCAAGAAAATTCACTTCAGCTAAAATTTTCCACTCACTCGAGACAGCAGGGGACAGTGTGGAGCAGAGGTCGCAATCGGGTACCCGATACCCGTACCCTACCCGATACCCGGCTACCTGTACCCGGCCGGGTACGGACACCCGTTTTCGACCCTGGTGCGGCCGGGTACGGGTACGGGTAGGCCGTGAGTCACTGGTGAGTCACCGTTTGTCACTCATTTCGGGTAGGGTACGAGTAGGGAACGAGTACCTGTACCCGGCCGGGTACGGGTACCCGTTTGCGACCCTGGTGCGGCCGGGTACGGGTAAGGAATCAAAACCCGTTTGCGACCTCTGGTGTGGAGGTCACAAAGGGTCACGGGGGTGCTGGGTGGGCACCGACAGCTCTAAAATCCCACAGCCAGCGAGAGGACAACTCCATTCGAGACTTGTCACACTTTTCAGCATATTCTTGGTTCTTTAAGGTAAATTCACGTAGAAGGGAAATAATAAAATAATGAAAATAAATCATAATAAAATAAAATTCTGCTTGTGTGTCTGTCTGTGTGTCTATGTTGTGTGTCTCTCTGTGTCTCTGTGTTGTCTCTCTCTGTGTGTCTCTGTGTTGTCTCTCTCTGCTTGTGTGTCTGTCTGTGTGTCTCCGTGTCTGTGTTTTGTCTCTCTCTCAAATTTAGTTCTACCTGATGCCGACTGCTTGTGTTGCAATCGAAACGTCGTATTCTATTATTTAATTTATTTTCTTTCTACGTGACTTTAGCATATTCTTGGTTCTTTCGGTAAAGTCACGTAGAAGGGAAATAATAAAATTATTTTAAAAAACAATATATAATAAAATTCTCACGACGTTTCGGCCACAACGCAAGCAGCCGTCCTCAGGTGAAGAAACAAAGCTGTCGGTAAAACAGCGTCTTAAATTTTCAGCATGGGCGGGGTGCATGGTGCCTGGTGCTTAAGTATCAGATCACGTCAATGCTTCGTGATCTTACACAGGTTGGTTTTTAAATGCTCTCTACGCTGTTTTCTTCCGTGTGTAAGGGTACCCCCTGGTTTCCTCCCAGATTCAACAAAATAGATTGTACGCAGACGGGAGGGACAGGAGCAGTTTCAAGTTGTAGGCCGCTAAATTTATTTATATTCCTAGGTTTTTTTGGTAAAGTCACGTAGGTAAATTTTTTTTAATCAAAATTAATGAAAGTAAAATAAAATAAAAATCACGACGTTTCGGAGGCAACACAAGCTTCCGTCTTCAGGTGGAACCGTCACAACACGCTTGCTGTATCAAGTAAATGAGAGATTCCAAGAGATACTACCCCGTATATATACTGGTTGAGGGGGGGGGGGGATGGGCCAGGGCAGGCCCCCTTTTTATTATTATGGTAAGGTGCGGCTTGAGACTACGGCTAGTCTACATAACAAAGGACTGAGCCTTTGTTATGTAGACTGGCTGAGAGGGGTCACGAGAGATGGGGGGGGGGGGGACACGTTCATCCAGCAGTGGATTTATCACGGCTGATGATTATGATGGGATGGAAATGTCCAACAGCGCCAAGGCAGGACCATCGTGAAAGTGAGTCTTGGGATTCAGTGAGGCGTTTATTTCCCCTTCCGGATCAACAAATACAGCCCGATTTACATCTGTCCCTTTACGTCGTTTCGCAGATACGTCGTCACTGTTATCATTCACATCGCTAGCAGATTCGTGTCGCCTCAAGCCCCACACTTACGTCGCTGACAGCAGCATCGTCGCCCTTCCTTTCCTGTTATCCGTCGCCTCTAAGAACTTCACCTCCACCACCACCACCCATCCTGCAAATCGCTTTGATTGACGTCGTTTCGATATAAGTCGTCACTGTTCTCATTAACATCGGCATCCGCTGACACCACCTTTCAGGAACGCATCCCTGACGCAAACTCGGTGGTACATTAAACATCACCTTATTCGTGGACGATTCATCTTCAGGATTTTGTTTGTTTTTAAATCGCTTTTACAATTCGCTTTCTTTTCAAATGTAATCGTTATATAATCTCATGAAGGGCAGCGTGGACAAACGTGCAGACCTGGGGCTCATACAGATTACATTCAAGAAATGTATACAGTAATATGTATATATATACCGGATGACATTAAAAACAAATATACAGTCCGTACAAATGGAAATGAATCTCCATCACGCAGCACTCAGCAAAATTTAAAGTCTCAGTCTGCGGTCACAACCATCGCACTCCACTTTCAGCATCTTTCCAGGAGCCTAATTGATGAATTATTCTTAACTGCGATACACATACAGTACTCGGACACATTTCATGCAGTGATGAATAAATAATAGACTTGTTCAGATGTTCAAACAACAAAAACGGGCACCAATTTCAATGCGTGTAACGTTTGTCGTGTGCGTTGAACTTATGAGACATCAGTGGCAAAATATAGTAATAGGTTTTTACCCTTTCAACTGGTACAAAAACTGACACCTTTATACAAGGCATCATGTTTGCAATAACCACAACACAAGCAGTCAAAATGCAAACAAAAAGAAACAGCTCTGATGATGATAATGATATGCACTGTCCTTGAAGTTGATTGGTCCACACCCGAGACAGCTTTTCTTAGAGTCTAGTCTCCATTGGTGTTGGACCAGATGACACCAAAAACAGCGCACTATCAGAGTATTGAGAGCTAGGGGTAAGCATTTACACTATGAGACTATCTCCTTTACCAGTGGCAAAATATAGTAATAGGTTTGTACCCTTTCAACTGGTACAACAACTGACACTTTTATACAAGGCATCATGTTTGCAATAACCACAACACAAGCAGTTAAAATGCAAACAGAAATAAACAACTCTGATGATGATAATGATATGCACTGTCTTTTGGCGTCATCTGGTCCAACACCAATGGAGACTAGGCTCTAAGAAAAGCTGTCTCGGGTGTGGACCAATCAACTTCAAGGACAGTGCATATCATTATCATTATCAGAGTTGTTTCTTTTTGTTTGCATTTTGACTGCTTGTGTTGTGGGTATTGCAAACATGATGCCTTGTATAACGGTGTCAGTTTTTGTACCAGTTGAAAGGCTAAAAACCTACTACTACTGTGTTGAGCTTCTTCATCACCGTACGTATCCACCCGGGCTAATCGGAGGATGTGCTGGGGAAGGACAGAAAACGATGGGTCTTTGTGCGAGTCTTTGTGTGTGTCTACGGCGAACTTCTTTCGCACCGTACGTTGCCCGCCGTGCTCACGGGCGCAGCTGTTGTTGTTGCTGCTGCTGCTGCTGCCATGGTGGTTGTTGTTGTTGTTGTTGCTTCAGATCTGAATGAAGATGATGGTGGCACCGGGTCTGTAATGCACCGTCTGGCTTATTTTTTTCCCAGACAGCGCTGAAACATTAATGAGAAGGATGAAAGTGTGGCTGGGTCACGGCGCCCCCTCTGCTTTTATATATTTTTAAATCCTTTATATTACGTTCGCTTGCTTGCTTGCTTACGACCGTGCAAATCTTTCGGTCGTTTTTTAAACCCACTTCCCGTGATCCAATCGAGCTGACATTTTGCACACAGACTCGTTGTGCGAGACAATTAATGTTCGTGAAAATTTTTTTCCAAAAATTTACACTGTTTAGGGAAAACAAATTACATAGTTAATTACCAATTGCTTAATACTGGCAGACAATCATCTGACCCATAGGTGGCAGCCATCTCAAGCCAGAGGACGAGAGGACTCTAGCCGCCACGCATATAAAGGATTTATAGTGAAAAACTTTGTTTTTACGGGTTATTCTTATGTTTCTCTCCCCCATACTCCAGCAGCACTAACAGGGAGCACGAAAAGGCGACACTCACCCTTGTTAATGTCCAACACCAACACCAGGTCTGTCGGGGAGACAGCGTCTGTCTCCCCGACAGACCTGTTCTTCACCTGAGGACGGCTACTTGCGTTGTGGCCGAAACGTCGTGAGAATTATCTTATTATGTTTTATTTGTATTTTATTATTTCCCTTCTACGTGACTTTACCGAAAGAACCAAGAAGATGAATCCCTGCACTCACGAAAGCTTTAAATCGAAATTTAACCTACACACTCACCCTGTTAGTGACCAACACACACTCACCCTGTTAGTGTACAACACACACTCACCCTGTTAGTGTACAACACACACTCACCTGTTAGTGTCCAACACACACTCACCCTGTTAGTGTACAACACACACTCACCCTGTTAGTGTACAACACACACTCACCCTGTGAGTGTAACAACACACACTCACCCTGTTAGTGACCAACACACACTCACCCTGTTAGTGTACAACACACACTCACCCTGTTAGTGTCCAACACACACTCACCCTGTGAGTGTACAACACACACTCACCCTGTTAGTGTACAACACACACTCACCCTGTTAGTGTACAACACACACTCACCCTGTTAGTGTCCAACACACACTCACCCTGTTAGTGTCCAACACAAACTCACCCTGTTAGTGTACAACACACACTCACCCTGTTAGTGTACAACACACACTCACCCTGTTAGTGTACAACACACACTCACCTGTTAGTGTCCAACACACACTCACCCTGTTAGTGTACAACACACACTCACCCTGTTAGTGTACAACACACACTCACCCTGTGAGTGTAACAACACACACTCACCCTGTTAGTGACCAACACACACTCACCCTGTTAGTGTACAACACACACTCACCCTGTTAGTGTCCAACACACACTCACCCTGTGAGTGTCCAACACACACTCACCATGTTAGTGTACAACACACACTCACCCTGTTAGTGTACAACACACACTCATCCTGTTAGTGTCCAACACACACTCACCATGTTAGTGTACAACACACACTCACCCTGTTAGTGTACAACACACACTCATCCTGTTAGTGACCAACACACACTCACCCTGTTAGTGTACAACACACACTCACCCTGTTTGTGTACAACACACACTCACCCTGTTAGTGTACAACACACACTCACCCTGTTAGTGTACAACACACACTCACCCTGTTAGTGTACAACACACACTCACCCTGTTAGTGTGCAACACACAGTCACCTGTTAGTGTACAACACACACTCACTCTGTTAGTGTACAACACACACTCACCCTGTTAGTGACCAACACACACTCACCCTGTTAGTGTACAACACACACTCACCCTGTTAGTGTACAACACACACTCACCCTGTTAGTGTACAACACACACTCACCCTGTTAGTGTCCAACACACACTCACCCTGTTAGTGTCCAACACACACTCACCCTGTTAGTGTACAACACACACTCACCCTGTTAGTGTACAACACACACTCACCCTGTTAGTGTACAACACACACTCACCCTGTTAGTGTACAACACACACTCTCCCTGTTAGTGTACAACACACACTCACCATGTTAGTGTACAACACAGACTCACCCTGTTAGTGTACAACACACACTCACCCTGTTAGTGTACAACACACACTCACCCTGTTAGTGTACAACACACACTCACCTGTTAGTGTACAACACACACTCACCCTGTTAGTGTACAACACACACTCACCCTGTTAGTGTACAACACACACTCACCCTGTTAGTGTACAACACACACTCACCCTGTTAGTGACCAACACACACTCACCCTGTTAGTGTACAACACACACTCACCCTATTAGTGACCAACACACACTCGCCCTGTTAGTGACCAACACACACTCGCCCTGTTAGTGACCAACACACACTCACCCTGTTAGTGACCAACACACACTCACCCTGTTAGTGTACAACACACACTCACCCTGTTAGTGTACAACACACACTCACCCTGTTAGTGTACAACACACACTCACCCTGTTAGTGTACATCACACACTCACCCTTTTAGTGTACAACACACACTCACCCTGTTAGTGTACAACACACACTCACCCTGTTAGTGTCCAACACACACTCTCCCTGTTAATGTCCAACACACACTCACCCTGTTAGTGTACAACACACACTCACCCTGTTAGTGTACAACACACACTCACCCTGTTAGTGACCAACACACACTCACCCTGTTAGTGTGCAACACACACTCACCCTGTTAGTGTACAACACACACTCACCCTGTTAGTGTCCAACACACACTCACCCTGCTAGTGTACAACACACACTCACCCTGTTAGTGACCAACACACACTCACCCTGTTAGTGTCCAACACACACTCACCCTGTTAGTGTGCAACACACACTCACCCTGTTAGTGTACAACACACACTCACCCTGTTAGTGTACAACACACACTCACTCTGTTAGTGTACAACACACACTCACTCTGTTAGTGTACAACACACACTCACCCTGTTAGTGTACAACATACACTCACCCTGTTAGTGTACAACACACACTCACCCTGTTAGTGTACAACACACACTCACCCTGTTAGTGACCAACACGCACTCACCCTGTTAGTGTACAACACACACTCACCCTGTTAGTGTACAACACACACTCACCCTGTTAGTGTACATCACACACTCACCCTGTTAGTGACCAACACACACTCACCCTGTTAGTGTAACAACACACACTCACCCTGTTAGTGTACATCACACACTCACCCTGTTAGTGTACAACACACACTCACCCTGTTAGTGTACATCACACACTCACCCTGTTAGTGTACAACACACACTCACCCTGTTAGTGTACAACGCACACTAACCCTGTTAGTGTACAACACACACTCACTCAGTTAGTGGACAACACACACTCGCCCTGTTAGTGTACAACACACACTCACCCTGTTAGTGTACATCACACACTCACTCTGTTAGTGTACAACACACACTCACCCTGTTAGTGTACAACACACACTCACCCTGTTAGTGTAACAACACACACTCACCCTGTTAGTGTACATCACACACTCACCCTGTTAGTGTAACAACACACACTCACCCTGTTAGTGTACAGCACACACTCACTCTGTTAGTGTACAACACACACTCCCCTGTTAGTGTACAACACACACTCACCCTGTTAGTGTACAACACACACTCACCCTGTTAGTGTACAACACACACTCACCTGTTAGTGTACAACACACACTCACCCTGTTAGTGTACAACACACACTCACTCTGTTAGTGTACAACACACACTCCCCTGTTAGTGTACAACACACACTCACCCTGTTAGTGTACAACACACACTCACTCTGTTAGTGTACAACACACACTCACCCTGTTAGTGTACAACACACACTCACCCTGTTAGTGTACAACACACACTCACCTGTTAGTGATCAACACACACTCACCTGTTAGTGATCAACACACACTCACCTGTTAGTGTACAACACACACTCACCCTGTTAGTGTACAACACACACTCACTCTGTTAGTGTACAACACACACTCCCCTGTTAGTGTACAACACACACTAACCCTGTTAGTGTACAACACACACTCACTCTGTTAGTGTCCAACACACACTCACCCTGTTAGTTTACAACACACACTCACTCTGTTAGTGTACAACACACACTCCCCTGTTAGTGTACAACACACACTCACCCTGTTAGTGTACAACACACACTCACTCTGTTAGTGTACAACACACACTCACCCTGTTAGTGTACAACACACACTCACCCTGTTAGTGTACAACACACACTCACCTGTTAGTGATCAACACACACTCACCTGTTAGTGATCAACACACACTCACCTGTTAGTGTACAACACACACTCACCCTGTTAGTGTACAACACACACTCACTCTGTTAGTGTACAACACACACTCACCCTGTTAGTGTACAACACACATTCACCCCTGTTAATGACCAACACGCACATTTTGGGCAAATTGTATAAACGCAACTCTTTGTTAAATTGGGATGAAAACATCTTGAGAATAAAATCCAATGCAGCAGCAGCTGCAGCAAGCACTCTGCACAGTTTTCAGCCTTCGTTCCGTGTTCTATGTCAAGTGTCCGTGCGTCTCATCTGTGTCACGGGAAGGTAATGATGCACTCACTGCGAGCATTCAGCTTGCAGCATCGTCGTGAATGCGTTTCATGGCCGACTTCAGTTTTGTTCAAAATGACTACATCGTAAACTTTTTATTATTTATTTCATCACTCCCAATGCCAGCCCGCATCCATAGGTGCATACTGATATATCTGTGTGTGTGTGTATATTCTGGGGCGTTTATCGACGACTCAATGGATAAAGGAATACAATATTATCATATTATTGGTTCTTTCGGTAAAGTCACGTAGAAGGGAAACAATAAAATAATAAAAATATAAAACAATAAAATAATAAAAATAAAAAATATTATTATTATCTAATTGTTTCCCTTCTACGTGACATTACTGGAAGCACAAAGAATATGAATCCCTGCAGTCACGAAAGCTTTAAATCAAAATTTACATTTTTATCATTATTAATTCTAAGAGTGCTTTACTATACTATATGTAAACTCTGCGTTGAGCATGTCATGCTGCATATTTCAGTAAGTTCATACCGCTCTCAGTGCTTGTCTTCATGCTTATACGTAAAGGCGTGGTTCTTCTTCTGCACCTGGGGTGTGTGTTTTAAGGTAAATAATCGAAAACACAAATTTAGCACGGGCACGCAAGTACACAACTTACTTTGTTTCATCGTACCCCTATGTATTTAGTAACATTCGACACTAAAGGGGGGCAAGGCTGCAGTGAAGGTGAAGCTTTCGTGACTGCAGGAATCACAGGTTTCCACGTGATAATTTTCCTGCTGTAATTGTCTCACCTGATGACGATCGCTTGTGTGTTGCGATCGAAACGTCGTGCTCTATTATTTTCTACCTACGTGACTTTACCGAAAGAACCAAAGAGTATGAGTGTTTGGTTGTTTAAACGTGGGGAGGAAAGCAGAGCACTCGAAAAACACCCACGCGTGCGAGGGAGAAACACTCTATCGCATACACAAGTAGGAGTCCACATGTATTTTCCGTCTCATCATCTGCTGGTGAGCTCGGGGTATGGTATCTCCACGACGCCCAGCGTGTTATCTGTGAGTGAGATCGCACCAAGACCATCGCAAGTTGCACAGTGGTTGTATTCCATGCGGCCACGTGCTTGAGGTTCCCACGTGACAATTCGCCATTTTTTTGAGCTATCGTCTGTGGCCAAGTCGCTTCTGTAAACAAATAAGTGAATGGCTCAGTAGGCTTTACCCGGTAAGATGGAAAAAAAAATAGTTGCCCGCAATAGAGGTTTTTTTGGGGGGTTAGATCGCGTAAATATAAACGTGTCATCTTCTTGGTTCTTTCGGTAAAGTCACGTAGAATGGAAATAATAAAATAATAAAAATAAAACATAATAGAATAATTCTCACGACGTTTCGGCCACAACGCAAGTAGCCGTCCTCAGGTGGAGAACAGGTCTGTCGAGAAGACAGAGTATGACAGACCTGTTCTTCACCTGAGGACGGCTGCTTGCGTTGTGGCCGAAACGTCGTGAGAATAATTTTATTATGTTTTATTTTTATTATTTTATTATTTCTATTCTACGTTACTTTACCGAAAGAACCAAGAAGATGAATCCCTGCAGTCACGAAAGCTTTAAAGCGAAATATAAACGTGTCGTTAAACCCGCCACCACCCGACACAGCCAATTGGTAAGGTTTGTCTCGTGAACAGAACGTGGCTAATTACGTGCTTCACGTGTAAACGTAAAGCACGTGGCCGCCTGGAATTCAACAGCTGTGCGGAGGAGGCAGCTTGCGATGGTCTTGGTGCGACCCCACTCACGCATCACACGTGGACGTCGTGAAGATGCCATGCTCCTGGCTCGCCAGCAGATGATGGGACAGAAAATAAGTATAACCCATAAAAACAAAGTTTTTCACTCTAAATCCTTTATATGCGTGGCGGCTAGAGTCCTCTCGTCCTCTGGCTTGAGATGGCTGCCACCTATGGGTCAGATGATTGTCTGCAGTATTAAACAATTGGTAATTAAATATTTAATTTGTTTTCCCTAAACAGTGTAAAATTTTGGAAATTTCTTTTCACGAACATTAATTGTCTCGCACAACGAGTCTGTGTGCAAAATGTCAGCTTGATTGGATCACGGGAAGTGGGTTAAAAAACGACCGAAAGGTTTGCACGGTCGTAAGCAAGCAAGCAAGCACGCACGCAAGCACGCAAGCAAGCAAGCAAGCGAACCTAATATAAAGGATTTAAAAACACGTGGACTCCTACTTGTGTATGCGATAGAGCGTTTCCCACTCGCACGCGTGGGTGTTCTCCGAGTGCTGTACTTTCCTCCCCACGTGTCAACAACCATCCCTTGTATCTATACAGCATTTCATTTCTCAGTTTCAAAGTATGCAAAATAAACAAGAGGTTTTTACCCTTTCTGCCAATAAAAATTGGTGTTCAGATGTTCAAACGCCAAATAGATTCCCTTTTGCAAGGAATCATTTCTGGCAAGATAAAAAAAAACTCTTCTTATTTTTCATACTTTGATACTGGCAGATAAAGTTATCCCATATATATATAGCTGCTCAGCCCAAGCTATACGTGCTCTGATACTTGCTTTGTTTTTGTTACTGTTTGCCTTTTGGCATCCTCTGGTCGAACACTGGTGAGACGAGGTCATAAAGAAGGTGGTCTCTGGTATAGGCCAATCAGTTTCCAAGACAATGCATATATATATGCCCAGAGCATGCTTACCCCGAGCTCTCATACTCTGATGGTGCATTGTCTTTGAGTTGTGCGCCTTTTGGCGTCATCTGGTCCAACACCATGTGAGACTAGGCTCTAAGGAAAGCTGTCTCGGGTGTGGACCAATCAGTGCATACATGATCAGAGTTGTGTTTTTTTGTTTGCATTCCGACTGCAGGTATTGTGGTCAATGCAAACATGACTCCTTGTAAAAAAGGTGTCAGTTTTGTTGCCAGAATACAAGGGTAAAAAACCAATTATCAGAGCATGTTTGTTTGCATGCTTTACCACAAGTACCGTGTAGTTCATGCAGATTTGATTCCTTGCGAAATGCATCTATTGGGTGTTTGAGCATCTTGACACGTGTTTTATTTCCAGAAAGGGTCAAACCTACTCTTTAATACTCAAACCATTCATTGACTGGAAACCCTCACCACGTGGTTGCAGCTGCCTTCCCGCTCGTCTGTGGTTTCTCCTCCCCTAGTCATCCTCTCTCCCTGTCGGGGTCGTCCTCTCTCTCTCACTCTCGTTCATTAAAGTCGTTCAATTAATTAATCTCCTCCTGAGTCATCCTCTCTCCCTGTCGGGGTCGTCCTCCCTCTCTCTCTCGTTCATAAAATTCGTCCAAATAATTAATTAATTATTTCGTCCATTCAATTAATTCAATCCATTCACTTATCTTATTCAATTTGTCCATTCAATTAATTCCCTCCATTCAAATAATTCATTCCATCCGTTAATTTAATAAATTCGTTCAATTTCGTCCATTCGACTCGGTTCATTCGCAGCGTTTCTCGCCACTGACGTCATCGTCAGTGGCGATTTCTGGAGTCTGAGGAAGGGGCTCGAGCCTGGTTGGAATGTGGATGGGAGACTGTGTGGGGAACTGTTGTATATAGTGTGTCTTGAAAACAAAAACAAAAAATGCTAAATGTGTCATTTCACGGAACTATGCTAAAGTCAAATTTCGATTTAAAGCTTTCGTGACTGCAGGGATTCATCTTCTTGGTTCTTTCGGTAAAGCCACGTAGAAGGGAAATAATAAAATAATAAAAATAAAACATAATCAAATAATTCTCACGACGTTTCGGCCACAACGCAAGCAGCCGTCCTCAGGGTGAAGAACATTCAGACGCTGTCTTTCCGACAGACCTGTTCTTCACCTGATGACGGCTGCTTGCGTTGTGGCCGAAACGTCGTGAGAATTATTTTATTATGTTTTATTTTTATTATTTTATTATTTCCCTTCTACGTGACTTTACCGAAAGAACCAAGAATATGCTAAAGTCACGTAGAAAGAAAATAAATTAAATAATAGAATACGACGTTTCGATTGCAACACAAGCAGTCGGCATCAGGTGTGTCTATGTTGTGTGTCTCTCTCTGTGTCTCTGTGTTGTCTCTCTCTGCTTGTGTCTCTCTCTGTGTGTCTCTGTGTGTGTCTCTCTCTCTGTGTATCTGTGTTGTCTCTCTCTGCTTGTGTGTATGTCTGTGTGTCTATGTGGTGTGTCTCCCTCTGTGTGTCTCTGTGTTGTCTCTCTCTGCTTGTGTGTCTGTGTGTCTATGTTGTGTGTCTCTCTCTGTGTGTCTATGTTGTGTGTCTCCCTCTGTGTGTCTCTGTGTTGTCTCTCTCTGCTTGTGTGTCTGTCTGTGTGTCTATGTTGTGTCTCTCTCTCTGTGTGTCTCTGTGTTGCCTCTGTGTGTCTTTGTTGTGTGTCTCTCGCGTTTACAGCCCTCACTTCGCGGTTTGGAACCCTTGCGTGGTATTTGATATATTAAGGGGAGGTGCCCCCCTGCATACTGATATATTGGTCGTGTGTGATTGACCTATTTCGCATTGTATCTCTTCTGAATGACCCGAGGTCTAATACTTTCATTATTATTCTTTGGTTTATGCTTGACCAAGATTCGTGGTATACCATAGTTGTTACCAAGGGTATTCCGAGGGTTTTATTGACCTTAGTTCCCCGTCTGTATCACCAGGGATCCGTGCTTCTTATTCTCAAGTTATCTTTTGATATCCTGAGGTTGAAGATATAGCTACTTTGAACTGTACTGTTGTTGTATTTTAAAACCCCATTCCAATTCGCAATGTCCCACCGCCCCTGGCTGACTCTCGCCGTCCGGGGAAATCCGTGACCCCTGCTGTTTGTCGATGTACGTGTTATTTTTTTATTGCACCGGGTTTTAAAAAATTACATTTATGACCTCCCAAGCAGATTTTGTGTGGCGAGGCAGGAGGCAGCGGGGGAGGGGAGGGTGACTCACCCTTTCCGTACCCCAGCGCTCCATCCAGATCAAACTCATTGAAGAAAAAATAGGCAGAATCATTTTTAATATACATTTTCGGAAAAGGCATTTATACAACAGAACACGTGGGTTGTGAGGTGGCCAGGAGACGGACGTTTGGCAGTTGGCATTATTGTTGTTATTATTTTTGCTTTTAAATCTATCCGTGCAGAACTTTAATTTACTCCATTAAACTACTGGGTTACTTTGCCTTCTCTTGATTACAAAGCGTTTCCTGCCGCTGCTGCTGCTGCTGGTGCCGTTATTTGACACTGATTAGCTCAGTTCTGACATCGGCCGGCCCAATGCTCCCCCTACCCCCCGAATGAAATGAATAAAAAGTGATAACAACAAACAAATGAAATGATACTAAACCTTAATGGATTTTCCCCCCAATCAAAATCTCTCACTCGGCCTCAAATTATCCTGTTGACGAGCGTCATGGTGTCTGGTCAAATCGCGTTCATGTTTTTTAAGCCACGTGGCAGGAAAAACTGGAGTTCGGAACGGCAACTTGGAAGAGGCACGCGTACCCCGCGCGAGGGTGACGGTCAACGCTCCGCACAGATGGAGTTAAGAATCCGTCTTCCGTCGCGAAATCTTGTGGCCACTTGCCAGTGAAATCGCCCTGGCACCACCTGGTACTCATCCAAATGCTCGCCGGGCTCAATCAAAATGTAACGCGCTAAGGTTAAGTCGTGCACGGGGGGAGCGGTGGCGCAGCGGTTAGCGCACTGTGTGACGAATCGGGTGTAGGAACGGACCGTGCGCACACCGCCACCAACCCCCACCCCTACACGTCCCCTCCCCCACTTCACCAATCTGCAGTGACCATATTAATAAAAAGTGTGCTGTACTTGGCCCTTACCCCCCCCCCCCTTCTCCAACCATTATATATACGGAGTGGTAGCTCCTGCAATCTCTCATTTACTTGATACAGCTGTCGTGGCTGTGACGGTTCCACCTGAAGACGGAAGCTTGTGTTGCCTCCGAGACGTCGTGATTTTTATTTTATTTTACTTTTATTAATTTTAATGGTTTACCTACGTGACTTTACCGAAAAAACCTAAGAATATGAATCCTTGCAGTCACGAAAGCTTCAAATCTAGAATTGGTGAAGTATGGTCAAACAACTCCCATGACTCACAGTCCATGGGGAGCCATGATTAATGATTGACACAACTGTTGAGAAACAACATTCATTTTACGATCAACAGTGCAACATACCATCCTCCGGTTGCTCTTTAACCATAAACCCCACCGCGAGCATCGAGCCCTGTCATGAAAATTCCACCGCCGAGCATTGTCCACAAATAATCGTGCGTACGTATACGTATGTTGAACTTCTTTCGCGCCGTACGTAGCCAACCGCGCCCGACCTCGCGATGTCATCCCGGCTTTTGGCGTGGCTATCGGTGCCACGCCACGCGAGACGAAGACTCCAAGCGGATCGCTCGCAGGGCAACGCAATGCTCCGTGTTGGAGAGCACGGCCCATGGGAGTGGACACGGTCCACACAGCGGGCTGAGTAGAGAGCGGTGGCCTTCACTCATTCTCAGAGTGGGGTGGGCCCACTTTCACCGACGCGGTCCACACGGCGGGCTGAGTAGAGAGTGGTGACCTTCACTCATTCTCAGAGCGGGGTGGGCCCACTTTCACCGACACGGTCCACACGGCGGGCTGAGTAGAGAGTGGTGACCTTCACTCATTCTCAGAGCGGGGTGGGCCCACTTTCACCGACACGGTCCACACGGCGGGCTGAGTAGAGAGCGGTGGCCTTCACTCATTCTCAGAGTGGGGTGGGCCCACTTTCACCGACGCGGTCCACACGGCGGGCTGAGTAGAGAGTGGTGACCTTCACTCATTCTCAGAGCGGGGTGGGCCCACTTTCACCGACACGGTCCACACAGCGAGCTGAGTAGAGAGTGGTGACCTTCACTCATTCTCAGAGCGGGTGGGCCCACTTTCACCGATGCAGTCCACACAGTGGGCTAAGTAGAGAGCGGTGGCCTTCACTCATTCTCAGAGTGGGTGGGCCCACTTTCCCCGATGCAGTCCACACAGCGGGCTGAGTAGAGAGCGGTGGCCTTCACTCATTCTCAGAGCGGGTGGGCCCACTTTCACCGACACGGTCCACACAGCGGGCTGAGTAGAGAGTGGTGACCTTCACTCATTCTCAGAGTAGGTGGGCCCACTTTCACCGACACGGTCCACACAGTGGGCTGTGTAGAGAGTGGTGGCCTTCACTCATTCTCAGAGCGGGTGGGCCCACTTTCACCGACACGGTCCACACAGCGGACTGAGTAGAGAGCGGTGGCCTTCACTCATTCTCAGAGGGGAGGAGGGTGCCACTTTCGCCGATAAGACATCATCAGTGCGAGGGCGCCGCCACACTCTTTGAAACCATTGGGGGTTTGTGACAGCAGCAGCAGCAGCATGATGATGATGATGATGGGGGGGCGGGGGATGTTCACTCTGTGTGTTTTGTCGGTTGCCGCATGTCAGGGGCCGCACTAAAGGCCACCAGAGGCTGCCAGTGGACCGCGGGGCCTTGCAATGCAGAGCACTGGTGTAGGAGGGTAGTACCTTCACGCCCGCTCTGCACGTACGTACGTGTGTTTGTCGAACTTCCATCGCGCCGTACGTAGCAAACACTGAGGTCTGCTGCCGTTCGCCACGACGAGGGGGCTTCAGCAGAGAGAGAGAGAGAGGAGATAGTTCGTGCATGACCACAATCGCACCGCCGTGGCCTTGACTTTCAATTTCCATTGGGTGGGGAGACGGTAGCTCTCTTGCAGAGGCCCTCACCTGTCACGGCGGCTTTCCGTGTTTCCTTAGACCAGGGGTCGGCAACCAAAATAACAAGAAGAGCCATTTCTTTCGCAATGCATCTGAGTACATACTGTACATACGTACATATCGTCAAGAAGCAGCCCGTAAAGAGCCGCATGCGGCTCTGGAGCCGTAGGTTGCCGACCCCTGCCTTAGACGCAACGGACGCCGTCATCGAGGTGAAATGGACGCACATTCATTTTTGGCCTACCCCATAGCAACACCGACTTTGAATACGTAGGAAGCGAATTCATCAATGCAGCTGGGCGAGAGGCTGCCCCATGCCTTGTCAGTCACGAGAAGACGGTCGGCATCCAAAATAACAAGAAGAGCTTCCATTTTTGCTTCGAATTCGGTATAAAAAAAAATAGAATATTTCAAGAGACGCAATGCATTGTGGGCGAGCCGCAGGTTTTGCCGACCCGTGGTCATGATGGTTGTTGCTTGAGCCGTTCCAAACAAGTGGGCGGATGTGATCGAGAGGAAATTATTGAGGATTCTTTTTGTTTTTGTTTTCACAAAGAAGGCTGTGAAATTGTGACCGAGGGCAAATAGAGCGAGACAAAATATTTGTGCAATGATTTTGCAAAATAAATCACGACAATTTGTTGGCTGAACAAAACTGATAAACACAACAGAACACACACACACACACTTATAGATGTGGACTTGCATCAGAGTGATGTATTAAATAGGGAAAGAATAAGATGTTTGTGATATTGAAAAACTGAAGTCGATCATAAAAAAAAAGTTCACAACCATGCTGCGAGAAAAATACTTGCAGTGAGTGTATATTACTTCCCGGGACACAGATGAGACGCACAGACTCTTGACATAGAACACGGAACGAACAATGAAAACTACACAAAGGCGTGCACGTTCACAATTACACCGAGAGACAGAGGAGGGAAGAGAAGAGGAGAAAAACAAGCGCCATGACCTCGCCAACTTCGCCTGTGCTCAGGTGAAGATGACGGTGTATAGAACGAGGAAAAAGATGCTGGAAGGTGACACTGACGGCTGCTCTGTGCTTCCAGTGTTCAGGGGCCTGCTCAAGGCGCGGCTCCGGCTGGAGCACGCGTACCACACACATGTCGGTGATGTGCGCATCTTCTTCAAACGCTAGGGAGCCGGACAAGCCCCTCTCTGTACCAGCGTGGACGGCACCCTCGTGTTCACCTTCTGAAGCGCTCGCTCGTCACCGTGGCGTGCGCGATGACCACCACCACCACGTGGCTTTTCCTTGTGTTGTGCCCGGTGCATTTAGCGCCACAGCGCGTGGATGTATAGCGTTTGTTTATTTGTTTGCTGGTGACTTTGTGTTTTTCGTATCGGAATCGCCTCCAGTGCTGTTGCTGCTTGCGGCAATAAAAGTTGTTTAAAAGTAAAAAAAAATCTCTCTCTCTCCCCGTGGTCGCGTGAATTTTTCTCCTGGTCCGCTGGGGTTTTCCCTCCGCATTTAGAAACAACGTCGCGCGTTTAGAGTATGTGGCCGCTAAACATTTCCACTTCGTTGGGCTATCATTAGTCGCCAGGTCGCTTCTTCAAAAATAACTATACAGCTCAGTGGGCGTTACCTGGTAAAATGAAAATATAATAGTTTATAGTTTTAGAAGTTCATCATCGTGGGGGAGCGGAGGCGACATCGTGGAGAAGTCTTCATCCAGCAGTGGATAGAGCGCGTTATTTATAAATGTGTCGTAACCCTCCACCACCCTACACGGCCAATCAGCAAAAAAGTGTCACGTTGACAAAAGACAAATAGTTCACTACTTTAGCCCACCGGTGTGTTGAAGAGTGAAACCACAACATTTACAATTTTTGAGTACGACGTTTCGCTGGTAATTGCATCAAGCATCATCGGGCAATTCTGGCATCCAGCGAAACGTCGTACTCAAAAACTATAAATGTTATGGTTTCGCTCTTCAACACACCGGTGGGCTAAAGTATTGAACTATTTGTCTTTTGTCAACGTGACACTTTTTTTGCTGATTGGCCGTATCGGGTGGTGGAGGGTTACGACACATTTATAAATAACGCGATCTAACCCACAAACGTTTATTATGAATAATATCGGTCGCGAAAGCCTCCCACGTGTTAAAGTGGATAGCGCGTTGATTGCTTTTTTGACCTAGGGTCCTGAGTACGGAGCGACTTGCGTAATTCTCGATAAGGCGTTTGCCCGGTAAAAGATAAGAAATGTTATTCAGTAAAAGATAAGGCTTGTTATTCAGTCAGGTAGTTAAGACAAATAATTAGCGTCAGAGCCCCCATGAAAAAAAATCTCTTCGTATCAACACTTTTGCAATTAGGGACATTGATTGATGGGGTTGATTCGATTGTTTATTTGTAAAGCATATTGAGACTCCTTTCCGCTTGGTTCACACGCGCGTAAACAACTTTTTATTTATGGTTTCAAACAACGACTTCGGTGGCGGCTCCGCTGGTGAAGAGCGCGTGGACAATGGAGTCATAAATCCACCAGGCCCTCGATCGACAGCGTCGCCACCTCCAGCCGTCAGTCAGCTGTCGGAGTTTGCAATTGTTCGGCTCGCTCGTGACTCGCGAAACAATAGCTCACGGATGCCCCCACCTACGTGTCACTCCGCGATGTTTGCCGTTGAGTGGTAAGACAGCCGCCGTGGTACAAAGTGCGCGCGACACCTCTGGGGAAATGTCAACACACGTGCACACACACACACAAAGGTAAAGATCCCCTTGTAGCCTTCACAGACTGTTGGGGCAAGTGCTGTTAGCGAGCACCTATGAAGGTCGGCACGGCACACGAGGGGGGTGGGTGGCCAGCACCACGCCCGACCGCCTTTGTCTCCCCAGTGGCGATGTTTTACGCACAGCACCAGTTACTCAATTGAGACCGAGTCGACCCAGGGGAGGCCCAGGAACCGCTTCAGATAATCGTCACCGGTGTTGGCCGTGAGCGGGAATCGACCCCGGCTCGTCCGGGTTGGTCACGCAACGCCCTAACCACTGCGCCACCGCTCCCCACAACACACACGCGCACGCACGCGCGCGCGCGCTGGCTCACACCCGGCGTGTGACTCAACGTCGAAGGGAAGGTGGCCGAGGGCTTCGCTGGTTCTCGCTTTGAAGAGGAATAACAAACAACTGTCTGCAAGTCCTCGCTCAAGCCCCTTGCGCGTGGCGCTGCGTCGGTTTGGTCGCAAGGTCCCCGTGCAGATTTCGTGCCCCTTGTGACGGAAGCAGCCACCACGTGCTGGAGGAGGAGGAGAGAAAGTTGGCTGTGATTGAGGGAGACCCGCGAGCTAACTCGACCCCACAGATCGGCGGAGTTGTGGCTGCGGCGAGCGAGCGAGCGAACGAGCGCTGACCGACTCAAGGAATTCTATTGAAGAGGTAACCCAGTGTAAGATCAAACATGGTGGTCCAGATGTATTGTGACACCCCCCCCCCCCCCCATTTAATTCTCTAAATCTGAAAATGTTTTTTGTAGTAATGCTTTTTTTTTGCATAAAAAACTGAAATGAATATGTAAAGGAACAACAAATGTTATGGGGTTAATTAATCGGGGGGGTCACAAGACGTCTAGGCCACGCTGTGTAGCCCTGTGTTTCGCGTGTGTGTGTGTGTGTCACCTTGTTGCTAACGAGAGCGAGGTGTGATCTAAAGTTGAGCGTTTGCTGGCTACTGATACGAAATGCCTCGCTGGGTTCTTCGTCATGAAGCTGGAGAGATGGCTGAACTTCGTACAAAAAACAAAACACGGTTATGCTTACTCTTTGGTTGTTTTGTTCCACCTGAAGACGGGGGCTTGTGTTGCCTCCGAAACGCCGTGATTTTATTTATTTGTTTCCTTATTAAATCCTTTATATTAAGTTCACTTGCTTGCTTGCTTGCGCGCTTACGACCGTGCAAATCTTTCGGTCGTTTTTTAACCCACTTCCCGTGATCCAATCGAGCTGACATTTTCCACACAGACTCGTTGTGCGTGACAATTAATGTTCGTGAAATTTTTTTCCAAAATTTTACACTTTTTAGGACAAAAATATTATATTTAATTACCAATTGCTTAATGGTGCAATGCAATCATCTGACCCATAGGTGGCAGCCATCTCAAGCCAGAGGACGAGGGGACTCTAGCCGCCACGCATATAAAGGATTTATAGTGAAAAACTTTGTTTTTACGGGTTATACTTGTTTAACCTACGTGATTTTAACGAAAAAACCAAAGAGTATTTATCCTTGCAGTCACGAAAGCTTGAAATCTAGAACGGTTATGCTTCTTCGTTATCGCCAATGTCCTCAATGGGTTTCAGTTGAGTATAACTGCACGCATCCCGCCTCTCGCCAGATCTCCGAAAGCTAAGCGGGTTTCAGCCTGCATGGATACCGCTAGAATGGGGGTCCGCGTGCGTTGTGGGCTTGTACTGCGATGTGTCCGGGAGATGCAACTGCGCCAATGGATCCTTAAATCTATCTGTGCGGACCTCGGAGTGCTACCGTGGTGGGTTTTCTCTGGGTCGCGTTTGCGTTTTGCGCTGACGAGTCAAACTCTACATTTTAATTGAACTGTCCAAATGTCTCAACGCAGGGCCCTCCTGGAAACAATAAACTGGGCAGGTAAGGATCACTGTTAATTATTATTAACATTGTCAAAAAACTAAAATCAAGTAACCTCCATGACTAACAAGGGGAAAATTAAACCTTCATCCAGCCGTGGCTAGAAAGGAGCTGTTGCATTACGCATCACGAAATTGACGCATTTACATCGACTGCTTCTAGTACGATTGGTATCTGAAGCCCGTATCGCGTCAGGCGCAATCTACACGGGCCCTGCACTAGCGCTATCGAAGGTCACTGCGAGTTCCACGTGGGACGTCAGGGCATTAAGGTGAATGTGGTCAGCTGTGACGTACTCTGGCATTAGTCCAGATTGCCCCTGAAACGAAGTTAAACAGGAATAAAGCGTAGGGGGCTGCATCGTTGTAAACATACGGAGACCCCACCCCCATCCGCCTCCCCTCACCAAAAAAAACACTCTGTATTGTTTATATATATAACAGCTTTGAACGGTCAGCGAAGAGCAACCGTTAGAGACTTGAATTTTGAAGTGCTTTAGCCATCCATTTAATTGCTTTCTATGAGAGTTGGTGAATTGCAGATAAACTCGCCCACCCACTCGTCCACCCACCGCCTTCACCTGCATATATTTGAGGCTTTAAGAAATTCTACGCTTTGCTGTTCGTATCCACGATCGCATACAAGAGGGAGAGCGAGAGCCAGATATTTTCCATTCGTGCAACAGGCATCTGCCTCTGCCGTTGTTTGTGTTGATCAAATTTAAAGCAAGGGTTCGGCACAAATGTCGCAACATATTTTTTTTGTATAAATATATTCGTACCACCAACTCGGTTTACACTCATCCACAAACCCACATCTCGGCAAAAACGGCAGCGAATTACCACAACGGTCGGTTTAATTTTTGATTTAAAGCTTTCGTGACCGCAGGGATTCATCTTCTTGGTTCTTTCGGTAAAGTCACGTAGAAGGGAAATAATAAAATAATAAAAATTAAACACAATAAAATACAATTCTCACGACGTTTCGGCCACAACTTTACCGAAAGAACCAAGAAAACGGTCGGTTTGCCAAATTATCGTTGGCGATTTTACATTTCACAAGTGATCGTGACGCGTTCTTTATCGCGGTAGCCGCCACCGGGGTTGACCCCGTGACCTTAAATACATTTCACAGTCGAGTGACTACAGGGCCCGTTCCATTCCTGACTCAAATGTTTCAGTTCGTAGGCGCGCGCAATGAGTCCGCGAGAGCTGCGTGGCTGTAAAACCACAGCAGTTGCGTGAGCTCAGCCTCACGGTGCTGGCAGCAGCATCCGTTTGAGATTTCTTGGAAGAGAAAAAAAACAACGGTGAGTCATTGTAAACAAAATTTAAATCAAAAGTGATTATATATTTATTTTTAACAAATCACCGATTGTTGGTGGGGTTTTGTTATTTCTTGCAATGAATTCCAGTGGGTTTCTCTTTTGGTTTGTTCTCCAGTTCTGAGAATTCACCACACAGGAGCTAACTTGCGAGCCCTACATGGACGACACCGATATCATTTAGCGCAAGGCAATTGCAACGGGATACGGTCGGTCGCGAGATAGCGCCGCGCTCGTTTTTCCGGCGCTTTATCTCGAGAGCGACGCTAACTGAGTAACGGAGCAGCAATTTTGCGGCTGCGTCAAACGCAGGCACCTCCCCCCCCCCCCCCCCCCCCACCGCTTTGCCGGTTATCCCAAATGTTCCGCGTCTGTTTCACTGCGATGATTCCATCAACGCGTTTGTTTGCAGTACTTTGCCCCCTATCGTCATCATCATCATCATTATTATTTCCCTTCTGGACGATGGGCAGTTGAAACGGAAGAAAGCGACCGTCGGGTGTGAAACTTAAGGACGACCCGACGCCGAAGCCTGCGCTGTTGCATTCCGTCGCGATGAGCGGAGTCGATGTCGCGAACGAGAGCCTCGCCGCTCTCCACAACGGCACCGCGATCAAGAACTTCGCCTCCGAGCGGTGTCCCGCGGCGTTCACGAACCCCGCGGCTCTCACCGCCGTCCCCGTCATGTACGGGCTCATATTCGTGGCGGGCCTCGTGGGCAACACCATGGTGGTGGCGGTCGTGCTCAAATATCTGAAGCTCAGGAACGTCGCCAACGTGTACATCGTGAACCTGGCTACGGCCGACCTCGTGTTCGTGACCACCCTGCCTCTCTGGGCCGCCTCCGTGGCGCGCGGCTACGACTGGCCCTTCGGCGGCTTCCTCTGCAGGGTGTCGGCCACCGTCGTCAGCGTCAACATGTACGCCAGCATCCTGTTGCTCGCCTGCATGAGCGTCGACCGCTACCTGGCCATCGTGCGCCCGCTGCAGTCGCGCGGCAGACGCACGCGTAGGCGCGCCCGCGTGGCCTGCGTCCTCGTGTGGGTCACGGCGGTGCTCCTCAGCGTGCCCGTGGCCGTCTTCAGGGTGACCTTCATTCCACGGAGGAAGAACGGTGTGCGCACTGCGCTACCCAAGCGCGCGCACCTGGTTCCTGGCGATGAACGTCACCCGCAACGTGGCCGGCTTCCTCGTGCCCTTCCTCGTCATCGTCACCTGCTACAGCCTCATCGGCAGGACGCTGCTGCGTCGCGGCGGCGACGTCGTCAGGCGGGACAAGGTGCTGCCCGCAGTGCTGGCGGTGGTGTTGGCCTTCCTGCTCTGCTGGTTGCCCTACCACGTGCTCACGCTGCTGGACACGCTCGTTCGCCTGCGCGTGCTGCGGGGATGCGGCGTCACTGCGGCCGTCGACGCAGCTATGCCGGTCGCGGTGGTCGTAGCTTACACCAACAGCTGCCTCAACCCACTGCTCTACAGCTTCGTGGGCAAGGGCTTCCGGCAGGGCTTCGGTCGGTTACTGCGGCTCAGCGCCTACGTGCCTCGGCCGCTCGCCAGCTCGTTCACTCGCTCGAGCTCGCTGCGCTCACGCGTTGTCGAGATGGAGAGTCTTCGCTGAAGAGCGCAGCCTGCCCAGGCCGGCAGGGACGTGGAGGCCGTCGTGAGACTCGAGGAGGGAGGGAGGGATGGCGCTCGTGCCACACTGGTATGGTTTTTTTTTCATTTCCGAAGAAACGTCCACCCCGAGGGGAAATTAAATTAAAGTGATTTTCGAGATGTGGATGTGTTCGCCAATGGATCGGCGGGAGCGGCGGTGCCATGCGCCGGTGTAGGCTCATTATTAATTCCAACCCAGCGAGGCCCGGTATCAATTTCAGTCGTTGTTTGTGAATTGGTGTGCGCTTTTTTTAATGTGTGTTTACGGCAATCGAATTGCTATTCAAGGAGGATGACGATCGCTTGTGTTGTGATCGAAACGTCGTAGTTTTTTGTTATTTTCTTTGAACCATCTACGCGACTTTACCGAAAGACCCAAGAATATGAATTCCTGCAGTCACGAAAGCTTTATGTCAAGATTTAATCGAATTGCTGTTTGCAATCGCAGAATTGAAACGACGCAGTTAAACAAAATTATAACTGAATACTTTTGTAAACATTTTTGTTAGATAGAATTGCGTTTGCAGTTACGTATAAGCACAGTGCTTTTCTCTGTTCTACATAAGGGACATTGCCCTAAACGCCCGTCAAATGTAATATTTTGTAATCGAATTGGCAGTGTTCCTCACAGAGCAGGTGCTTTTTATTTATTTAACATTTGCTCGTCGGGTTTTCTTTTGAAGATAACCGTTTCATGTAGACACCTTCTTTTCTATGGCTGCATCTGTGCCGTGTCAATATTTCCCCACCTCCCCCCCCCCGTCTTTATTGAAACGTGCCCGGAATGCGATCGGATCGCGTTACCTGGGCGAATACACTGACAGAAGGCATCGAGCTTGTTTTCTTATTGGCGCACCCTGTCACACACTCACACGCACACGACAGCGAACTCTTGATCTGATGTTAGAAGGGTCAAAACACAGTGCATTTGAAACATCATCACGATCCATGGGCAGATAGCCCGTTGTTGTCCACTGCACATTTAGTCATTTGTTTACACTTTCCTCTCTATCTTGTGCCAATCTGCTCAAGATGTGGCCACGTTTCGATTTAAAGCTTTCGTGACTGCAGGGATTCATCTTATTGGTTCTTTCGGTAAAGTCACGTAGAAGGGAAGTAATAAAATAATAAAAATAAAACATAATAAAATAATTCTCACGACGTTTCGGCCACAACGCAAGCAGCCGTCCTCAGGTGAAAACCAGGTCCGTCGAGGCGACGGACCTCATTCAGACTCTGTCGCCTCGACGGACCTGGTTTTCACCTGAGGACGGCTGCTTGCGTTGTGGCCGAAACGTCGTGAGAATTATTTTATTGTGTTTTAATTTTATTATTTTATTACTTCCCTTCTACGTGACTTTACCGAAAGAACCAAGAAGATAGTGGCCACGTATTCTTGGTTCTTTCGGTAAAGTCACGTAGAAGGGAAATAATAAAATAATACAATTAAACATTCGCGGTGGTTTGGCTGCTGCAGCTCCTTACGATTAAACATTCCCTCCCTTTATTACTGCTAATCCTACTTCCTCCCTTTATCACTGCTAATCCTACATAATACACGAGCATAATATGACTTTGAGACCCCCCCCCCCCCACCACCTACACATTCCACATATAGTGACTAATCCCTTATCTGCATTTTCATCAATATGCTTAATTTCAGTGTTGATATGTAAACTCCTTTGTCAAGGCGCTCTTCTCCCCCCGACCCAGATTAAATATACGCTGCCAAGCTTGGCGGTGTTCATTGGGACGCTGTCTTTCCGGCAGCTCTGTTTCTTCACCTGAGGACGGCTGCTTGTGTTGTGGCCAAAACGTCGTGAGAATTTTTATTTTATTATGTTTTATTATTGTTATTTTATTATTTCCCTTCTACGTGACTTTACCGAAAGAACCAAGAAGATGAATCCCTGCAGTCACGAAAGCTTTAAATCGAGATAGTGGCCACATCTTTCTGGCACCAATCTCTTGTGATGTCGTAATCGTCAAGCCATTATTCTCTGTTAGCTCTTCTTCCCTTTCCGGTTCCTTCCTCTTTTCCGAACAATACACTTTTAATTGTCCTGTTATCCATCCTACATACGTGTCTAAATAGTATCAGCTTCCTTTTTACCACTTCCCTGCATCATCATAAGGTGGTCTTCTTCTAGGTGCAACCTTTTTCTTACTTCCACGTTGGCCACTCTTCGGGTCCAGTTGAGATGCAGTACCCTTCTGTGACAATACGTTTTGGATGCCAATATTTGCAAATCATCACCAATTAATTCAAACTTCACAGATGATTTGACATCGTTTCACACGTTCCATTGTCTCTCGAACATTCTATGAGCCGAGAGGCACATTCGCAAATATTTGTCTAAGTCGTAAATAATGTTGTTGTTGTTGTTTTTGACACGTGCAATATGATGCACGTATTGTATGGGAATCTTTTAATTCACCAATACTGTATCAACATACATTCCTCATGCATACCAAATAAAGTGTTGCATACTACACACCCACCAACGGTTTGATGAAATCTCATGACTTACGATCGCGATTTAATTTAAGATTCCATTCCTTTTTTCGTATCGTTTGTATTGTTTATATATTTATATATTTTTAAAATAAAATCACCTCTGAATAGTTTTGTTTCCTCTCAACCTAAATGTTACATTCACATAACACATCCCTGCGGAGGGAGCTGGTAGGAACGTTGGGTTGCTCGGTCAATGGCCAGGGTCAACGGTGGCGTGGTGTATTCTGCAAATATGCCCGACTGTGAGGGCGGGCACAAGCCGGCGTGAGTAGGTTAAACGTTGAGTTTTATAAGGGCACCACGGGGTGACCAGCCCCTCCCCACCCAGCCCCACCCCTCTCCCAGCCCCACCCTCCCCACCCAGCTTCTCCCCACCCTCCCCACCCAGCCCCTCCCCACCCAGCCCCTCCCCACCCTCCCCACCCAGCCCCTCCCCACCCTCCCCTCCCCACCCAGCTCCTCCCTTCCCACCAGCCCCTCCCTGCACGACGGACACAATAATCCCCTGTGGGCTGGTGTAACCAGGACGTTCCTACCAGTATAATTCCTGTCAGCACCAGGACGCCAAAGGCCTTTCGCCCTCACTTATATCTCTCACGCCACCATAGCCATGAGCGCTGCAGACGGAGTGGTGCAGCTTTCATTGCACGGTTCATCATAACGAGCGCGGCTCAGACGGACTGTGGGACGATTTGATTTGCTGGGCTCCACGTGGCCGCGGGTTGCTTGATATGAACGTGTGGGCCGCGTTTGGCCTATGGGTCATCGGTCCATGACCCGTGCCTTAGTCCGTAGTTCATACGGGGAGATGTGATGATAAATTGCGTGTCATTGAATGATTTTTTTTTCATCTTGGTTCAAAATAAATACCTTGAAGAGTGAAAGAGGCATTGTGTGCATTCTTTTGAAATTGTACAACTTTGTCACGTTTCCATTAAGTTTCCATTGAGTTAAGCTGGTGGAGGAAATAACTGTTTGACGTGAACAGGCTGCGGGATTACATTTTGTCGAAACTAAACGCATCTCCTTTTGCAGATTCACCTCAATGACAACACCGTAGAGAAAACGTTGCAAGAAATTTGGCCCAAAATTGTATGAAAAATAAATATTTACCAGTACGCGATGTGGGCTCAACAATGTACGATAACGATCGGTAACAGTGTCGTTTCCAGAGGAAATTGGATAAAATACGGATATTGAGGTACATTCCAATTCCGACACACACCAAGTGGTAAGTTTGAATATTCTCTAAAAACAATAACACAAGCCATGATGCTCTTTATTTGCCTAGTGATGCTTCGCCGAGTCTCAATTTTCATTTTTTTCAGCAACGTCCTGGATTGTAATGTTTGGCCAATTCCTCGAACGATCTTTTTGCATGTGGGGTAAACCTGGAGTAACAACACATACGAGGGGTGACAATTCAAATTCTCCACAGAAGGAGGTTCGCAACCTACTTGCTGCACTGCCGTCTCCTGCCAGGCTACGGGGTGACCACAGGTCTGCGTGAACCACCAACCCTCACCTTAAAAAGGCCCCAGGTGCAGACGTCTGCCACCACCACGCCGATTATCACGGTTGGCTACGTACGGCGCGAAAGAAGTTCAACGTACAAACACATACATACGTGAGGCCCGTGACCCTTGGCTATTACGGCCGCCGTCGCCACCACTGAGTTTACATTCCAGGCTGACTGCTGATGGTAGCGGCCACCTTCCACGGCGTCTGCCGACCTCCCCCTGGGTGTTTATTCGGAAGCCACCCCACGTCCTATGATCACTGTTTCATTGCTTTTATGGCTTTATTTTGGTGATTTTTGAAAAGTTTTTCGGTTTGGCCATGTTTGTTTGTTGTAGTACAGAGTTAGACTGATGGCCTTAATCTAAGTTGTCTTGTGGTTGTTGTTTGACTTGCACCCCACTGGGATTTTTGCACACAGTGTTGGTGTACGGTGCTTTTTCTGCAATATTTTGCTGTCTTTCCTTGCATTTTCTGTTTGCACATAGTCACTTTAAGATGTTTTCTTGTTCATGTTTTTTTTTTTGCGGTTGCACCCGATTCAAGAGCCGAATGGCTCACAGGGCTGTACCAAATAAATGAAACTTGAAACGTCCTGGTGCCGGCCCTCGCCGTCCAGGAGTCAAGCCCCGTTACGATGCAACATCAAAGTCAATAGCGACTGGCTGCTCAAACGTAAGCATCGAGGGCGACGGTCAGAATCTCCACTTCGTAGTACCGGGCCGGCGGTGGGAATTCCAACATTTCCATCACGGCAGGAGCGAGTTTATCCGCGAGGCAGCCTCTGTTGACTACCCCGCGGAGTGGAACAAGTTTGGTTTCATTTTTCTAGCCGGGGAGCAGCAGGGTTATGAACTCGCGACCTCTCCAACTGTGAAGCAGCTAACTCGACTGCTGAGCCACCCGGCTGGATTCCAGTTCCTGCCAAAAATCCATTCCGTACGAGCGCTCCATAATGTTACTCGATGGCAGAGGTCGCAACCGGGTACCCGATACCCGTACCCTACCCGATACCCGGCTACCCGTACCTGGCCGGGTATCGGGTACGGGTAGCCGTTTGCGACCCTGGTGCGGCCGAGTACGAGTAGGCCGTGAGTCACTGGTGAGTAGCCGTTTGTCACTCATTTCGGGTAGGGTACGGGTACGGGTAGGGAACGGGAACCTGTACCCGGCCGGGTACGGGTACCCATTTGCGACCCTGGTGCGGCCGGGTACGGGTACGGGTAGGCCGTGAGTCACTGGTGAGTAACCGTTTGTCACTCATTTCGGGTAGGGTACGGGTAGGGGTAGGGAACGGGAACCTGTACCCGGCCGGGTACGGGTACCCATTTGCGACCCTGGTGCGGCCGGGTACGGGTAAGGAATCAAGACCCGTTGGCGACCTCTGCTCGATGGGCATGTACAGAGCTGCTGAATTAAGGCCTCCCCACGTCATGCTGGTCGTGGGGGCTATATTTGACCATGCTTCACCACGCTGGTCAGTGCGAGATGTTTTACGGCAGTCAGCATAGACATAGTGCAGTACAACAATGGATTTTGCTGCACTGCCCTCATGATGCGCACGTTTGAGATGCAAATTACTCTCCAGAGCGTTTCATACTCCAGAGAACACGGTACTGTGTTAGCAATGACAGGAGCGCCACGTGGAATTCCTCTTACAGATTGCGAGTTCATATTCTGGCTGGGGGTTGACTCAGCCCATCATCCTTCTGGGGGTCGATAAATTAGTACAATTCTATGGGAAATTCAAGAGTGGGTTGTCCGTTGGAATTTCCCTTCGCTGGAAAAGCAATAAAACGCTCTCTTTTTGCTACACACAGGGCGCCACGGTGGCGAGATGTTAACTACCTCGCCTGGTACGCAGAAAGTCGTGGGTTCAAATCCGACCCTGACGCCTGTATGTGTGTAGTTTGCATGTTCTCCCCGTGATGGCGTGGATTTTTCTCCAGGGCTTCTGTTTTTTACATCCACATTTAGAAACGTGCGATTAGAGTTATTGGCTGCTATAAATGTCCGCACGAAAAGCCACTTCGTTGAGCTATCATTTGTGGCCAGGTCGCTTCTGAAAAAAAGAACTATACAGCTCGGTGGCACGTTACCTGGTGAAATAAAATAGGTCAAGAATCACGAGTCGTCCGGTATTTATCTTTTTTAAATCCTTTATATTAAGTTCGCTTGCTTGCTTGCTTGCGTGCTTGCTTGCTTACGACCGTGCAAATCTTTCGGTCGTTTTTTAATCCCACTTCCCGTGATCCAATCGAGCTGACATTTTGCACACAGACTCGATGTGCGAGACAATTAATGTTCGTGAAATTTGTTTCCAAAATTTTACACTGTTTAGGGAAAACAAATTAAATATTTAATTACCAATTGCTTAATACTGGCAGACAATCATCTGACCCATAGGTGGCAGCCATCTCAAGCCAGGAATATAAAGGATTTATAGTGAAAAACGTTGTTTTTACGGGTTAATTTTTCTCCACAGCACCTGCTTAATGCCTGCCACCGTTTCCCCATTGTGAAAGCACATGCCAGTGTCTTAGCAAATCAGATGTGTTTCTCAGGAGCAAACAAAGCCTAATCTCCTTTCTGTGCATTCTTGAAAGCTGCCACTAACTAAACTAATATTAATTTAGCGAGTGTGTATTTAACTCCGGACATCTGAGACTAAATAGTGCACACATCCATTTAGACCCGAGGCAAGTCTTTGAGAGGTAATGACATTTGCTGAATACTTCATTGAAATGTCACGAAGCATTATATATTTTAAAAAAATATCCATTTGAGTGATTTTTATGAAGTTGAATTGATGCAGAAATGTTGTAGTTTTATCCTGTATCCAAGAATACCAAATGCGATTGAGAGATACATATTTTACGATGTAAAGACTTTAAAAACGTCACGAAAGGGTACATAATTTGATTTTAATGCGACTAGGTATAAGATATGTAGCTGATTAATTTTCAAAATCAACTCTGGGTAATTCAAGTGCCCTAGAAACATGTTCTATAATGATCATATCAGTATTTAAACGTGTAATGTCTTAATGACGAAATGTGTTCAATTTTTATACAGCAATGTGTTTGGTTAGGCTTGAGCTAAAACACATTCCTGCGGAGGGAGCTGGTGTAGGAACGTTGGGTTGCTCGCTCAATGGCCAGGGTCAACGGCGGCGTGGTGTATTCCGCAAATATGCCCGACTGTGAGGGCGGGCACAAGCCGGCGTGAGTAGGTTAAACGTTGAGTTTTATAAGGGCACCATGGGGTGACCAGCCCCTCCCCACCCAGCCCCTCCCCACCCTCCCCACCCAGCCCCTCCACTAACCTCCCCACCCAGCCCCACCCTCCCCACCCAGCCCCTCCCCACCCAGCCCCTCCACTACCTCCCCTCCCCACCCAGCCCCTCTCCACCCTCCCTTCCCCACCCAGCCCCTCCCTCCCCACCCAGCCCCTCCCTGCAACGACGGACACAATAATCCCCTGTGGGCTGGTGTAACCAGGAGGTTCCTACCAGTACAATACTTGTCTTGCGACCAACATTTGGCCAAATATTTAAGTGTTCTAGCCCAAAATTATATTGTAAATAATCAATAATGTTGAAGCCCTTAGTCAAGGTTCGCTCTGTCGGAGGTCGCTCATTCCCCTCTGATGTCCCATTTGTCTCGAGCTCTCTATCCACAGCTGTCCGTGCTGTCAACTCCCTTCAAGTTCAAGTGCATTTATTAGGTATAGCCCTGTGAGCCATTCGGCTCTTGAATCGAGTGCAACCGCAACAAACAAAAAAACATGAACAAAAAACATCTTAAAGTGAATATGTGACTAAGTGCTAACAGAAAATCCAAGAAAAGACAGCAAAATATTGCAGAAAAAATCACCGTACACCAACGCTGTGTGAAAAAATCCCAGTGGGTTGCAAGTCAAACAACAACAACAACAACCATAAGACAACTTGGATTAAGGCCATCAGTCTAACTCTGTACTACAACAAACAAACATGGCTAAACCAATACACTTTTCGAAATCACCAAAATAAAGCCATGAAAGCAATGAAAAAGCAATCAAAGGAACTGACGGAATTTTCACAATAAATGGCGTAAACATGTACTACCAAAACCTTGCAGCCATAGCTGGCTGCATGAGCCACTCCACAACAGCAGGAGCATCAATAGGAGTATTGTAATTTTTCAATGCACCCTCTGCCCTCTGTTCAACTCTGGGCTCAAGACCTTTCTTTTTCCTATGCTTATGACTGCCTCTCACACTTTGAGAAAATCAATATCCCCTCTGAACAGCATCTCAAGATGGGTTATATTTAAAGGATATTAATCCAGTTCTAGATGGTCAGACTGTTGGGCTTACGAGGAAATGTTTCCATACAGAAAATTCTGGACTGTGTTCTTGATTCTTTCGGTAAAGTCACGTAGAAGGGAAATAATAAAATAATAAAAAAACATTATAAAATACAATTCTCACGACGTTTCGGCCACAACGCATGCAGCCGTCCTCAGGTGAAGAACAGGGCTGTCGGAAAGACAGCGTCCGAATGAACACCACCAAGCTTGGCAGCGTATATTTTAAATATGACACAATAATCCCCTGTGGGCTGCTTGCGTTGTGGCCGAAACGTCGTGAGAATTGTATTTTAGAATGTTTTATTATTTTATTATTACCCTTCTGCGTGACTTTACCGAAAGAACCAAGAACATGAATCTCTGCAGTCACGAAAGCTTTAAATCTAAACTCTGGACTGGTTTACACTCTCTGTGTCTCATCATCAGTGAGGCTTACCAAAGGCTTACCTCACATGAGTACTGTAAAGCAATGTCTGGAAATCCGATATATTTGTATTTTACCAATTTATGCATTATGTTGAATGTATGTACTGAATGTTGAACTTCTTTCGCACCGTACATAGTCAACCGTGCCAATCGGAGGTGCGAAGCAGTATGGTAATTATGCATTCTTCCAGTCCCGTGGATTTCCAATATTTCATCCATAATTTAGCAATGCAAATAATGAAATCTTTGTGAATTGATGACAGGCCTTGGCATGCGCATGCGTTTGGTTTGTCTGCATTTCACGTTCCCATTTTGCATTTTGGTTGCCCACAAGTGAGAGTTGTGAGGCCGAGATGTGCAGATCGGAAGCCGTGGTCACGACCAGCCCATCGGGAAAGTCTCGGCACCAGAACTCCACCTGGAGGCATTTTCCGCAATCGTTAGAATTCAATTTGGATGTTGTGTAGCATCTACGTCGAAACGCATCCCAAGCCTGTGGCCCGCGTGTGCGTCATGCAGATGTTAATCAACGCAGTGGGTAAACGTTCTCGAGCAGTGATTTTAAAGCTCTCTGGGCGCCACGGTGGGGAGACGTTAAATAATTCTAGATCTGAAGCTTTCGTGACTGCAAGGATTCATACTCTTAGTTCTTTCGGTAAAGTCACGTAGGTAAAAAATGAAATTAAAATTAATAAATTTTTTATGTGATTTTTATTGTTTTATTTGTATTAATTTTAATTTCATTTTTAAATCCTTTATATTAAGTTCGCGTGCTTGCTTGCTTGCTTGCGTGCTTGCTTGCTTGCTTAGGACCGTGCAAATCTTTCGGTCGTTTTTTAACCCACTTCCCGTGATCCAATCGCGCTGACATTTTCCACACAGACTCGTTGTGCCAGACAATTATTGTTCGTGAAAAAAAATTCCCAAAATTTTACACTTTTTAGGCAAAAAAAATTATTTTACATATATTCAAATAGAACGCATTCATGGCTTTGGCTGAACGTCAGAGTGTAAGAGCCCAGAGCGTAACCCCTCCACAGGCCGTGGCGGAGTAGCGCAGTTGGTAGCGCCCTCGCTTCCCATGCCAAAGGTCGCGGGATCGATCCCCGCGTCCTCCACAGGCGAATATATTTTTAAATCCTTTATATTAAGTTCGCTGCCACGCATATAAAGGATTTATAGTGAAAAACTTTGTTTTTACGGGTTATACTTATTAAATCCTTTATATTAAGTTCGCTTGCTTGCTTAGGACCGTGCAAATCTTTCGGTCGTTTTTAACCCACTTCCCGTGATCCAATCGAGCTGACATTTTCCACACAGACTCGTTGTGCGTGACAATTAATTTTCGTGAAAATTTGTTTCCAAAATTTTACACTTTTTAGGAAAAAAAAAAGATATTTAATTACCAATTGCTTAATGGTGGCAGGCAATCACCTGACCCATAGGTGGCAGCCATCTCAAGCCAGAGGACGAGAGGACTCTAGCCGCCACGCATATAAAGGATTTATAGTAAAAAACTTTGTTTTTACGGGTTTACTTGTTTACCTACGTGACTTTACCGAAAGAACTAAGAGTATAGACGTTAAATACATCGCGAGAAACACAGGCAGTGGGTTCGATCCCGACCCTGACGTCTGGATATTTAGAGTTTGCGTGTCTGTCTCTCCCCGTGGGCGCGCGGATTTTCTTCATCCGGGTCCTGCAGTTTTTCTCTCCACATTTAGAAACGCACGTTTCAGAGTATTTGGTTGCTGTACATTTCCACGTGATAAGCCACTTCGTTGTGATATCATTTGTGGCCAGGCCGCTTCTGAAAAAGAGCTATACAGCTCAGTGGGTCTTACTTGGTAAAACAAAAAATAGTTTTCAGTTTCACTTTTTTTTAACGGACAACCATGTACCAAAGGCCTCATTTTTATTACACGCTTTTATTTAACTCACTCTGTCTGTTGTTGTTGTTGTCGTTGTTGTATCCTCAAATCTTGTAACTCAATTTTAACCCACTTCCCAATGTGGTATCGACTGCAAACTTGGTATACTTATGTCATACTGATGACAATCCCATATTCTATAATAATTAATATATATTTTTAAACATTCTTTTTAATATGCTATGTTTCGGCTTGGGTCTAATTGTCCACGGTCAACTGACGTTGAATTTAATTGGCCATGGTCCCTTACGTTATGGCAAGCTTCGGGCCACTTCCTGGAGTCGTGGAGTTCTTCCATTACTAGTACGGTACATTTCATTAAAGCGTGTTTTATATTTTTTAATATTACTTATTTCAAGATTAATATCACTCCCAAAAGTGCTGTGAAGGAAACATTTTTAAAAGCCATAAAAACACGGCTACGTTGCATTCCACGCACTCTCGTTAATGATCTGGCCCAGGGGCTTGGCAACGGAATAACAATAGGATACATTTTTAGAACATTAGGTTTTACCCTTTCTGGCAATAAAGCAGGTTATGATTTGAAGCTTTCGTGATTGCAGGAATCCATACTCTTTGGTTCTTTCGGTAAAGTCACGTAGCTAGAAAAATAGTAGATCACGACGTTTCGATCCCAATACAAGCAATCGTCATCAGGTGGGACAACCACAGCAAGAAAAAACTTACTTTTACCGAAAGAACCAAAGAGTAATAAAACAGTTGTGTCAAGATGTTATAACACCAAACAGAATCCTTATTCAAGGAATCCTGTCTGCATGAACCACACGTACTTGTGGTGAACATGCAAACAAAAAACTTCCTCTGGTAACATATGCATTGTTTTTTTAAACTGATTGGTCCACACCAGAGACAGCTTTCTTTTGAGCCTCGTCTCAAAGTGTTCTACCTATTGTTATATTTTAACACTAGGCAAGAAAGGCCCCGTATTGTAGCTGCTCACCCCGAACTATAAATGCCCTGATAGTGGTCAGGGCCTTTGTGCTTAAATTTCGATTTAAAGCTTTCGTGACTGCAGGGATTCATCTTCTTGGTTCTTTCGGTAAAGTCACGTAGAATGGAAATAATAAAATAATACATAATAAAATAATTCTCACGACGTTTCGGCCACAACGCAAGCAGCCGTCCTCAGGTGGCGTCCTCAGGTGAGGACGGCTGCTTGCGTTGTGGCCGAAACGTCGTGAGAATTATTTTATTATTGTATTATTTCCATTCTACGTGACTTTACCGAAAGAACCAAGAAGGCCTTTGTGCTGTTCGCCTTTTGGCGTTCTCTGGCCTATAACTTGTTCTTCGAATTTCTGTAAAACAAGAAAAACCCCAACATTTATAGAGCCACGATGCACTGCGTGGTGGGACACGAGACGGTGATGGTCTTCTTTACAGTCCCTCCAGAAAAACGCGATTATGCGATCGCAAGATTCCACGCAAAATCAGCCAAAGTCCGCATATTTATGCGGGGGGCGCGTTTTTTCAAATACGCCGCACTTTCGCCGCATAAATTGCAGATTTCCGCGCGCAAAATATGCGGGCTTGCATGATTTCATAATCCACGCATTCTCGTTGTAAAAAGTCACATATATCTTAGCAGAAAGTTGAAAAATGTTGCGTTTACTTCACACAAGCGCAGCCATTTCCCCTGTTGCCATGGGAACGTTATGAAGTGTTAGAGGCTACGTAGTTAGTTTTATTCAGGAGTTTATGCAACTTTACAGTTGTAAGATTGCACTTTTTTGTTAGTAGTATGTAAATTTACATTACTGTAAGACTGTACTGTTACTGTATTGCTTACGTTACTGTGCACTGAAAACACTTATTTTAACAGAAGATGTCTGTTTTGTATAGCTACCTCTGTAAAACAGGAAGCACACATTTTATTTTTTAATATTTTATTTATTCATTTTTACAGAAGTTGTAGCATATTCATTTTGTAAAGCTACAGAACTTGTTCGACTCAATGTTTTGTAAGTTTGAGCCATCTGTTTGTTAAGGTCTGAAATAAAACAAGATGAGCACTTAAATATTCCCAGCACTTTCTGTGATGTAGTATGCTTGCTTATCATAGGAAGTAATAAGAAATGACTCTTTACATTAAAGTAGTAGCCTAGTGAATAGGGTGTTGGGGGAATCACTTTTTTTTCTCTTTTTCATCAAACCGCAGTTTTTGCACGTTCCCGCAATTTAATCGCATAAAATTGCATAAATATCCCGCATATTCCATCGCATTTTTTAAGAAAACGTGCCGCATAATCAACGATTTTTGCCCGCAACAATCACCAAAAAACTCCGCGTTTTTCTGGAGGGACTGTCTTTAATAAATAACCACCACGAGGCAGCAGTCCTTAAAAAACACAAGAGAGCCGCAGGTTGGATCTGGCCCTGGTGCCGGATTCCTCGTGCGCCATGAGTACGAATCGCAGAGGGAAGCAGTCGATCTGAGGACCACACGAGGGGTTTGGTGGCAAGAGACAGTCGGCCAAAGGCAGTAAGAGGTGGCGGGGGGAGGGGTGTGGAAAGGTCTTTTAGCAGGATCCGAATTGTGTAAATTGAACTCCGTGAATAATTAACGAGCGCTCGGTGCGATGTTGAAGCCCGGTCTGCCACCTTTGCAATTTTGATTTGAAGCTTTCGTGACTGCAGGATTTTATCTTTGGTTCTTTCGGTAAAGTGACTTTACCGAAATAATTATTGCAGAGTAAAGTGTGGATCCGACTGAGTGTGGGTTTTGAGACGCAACGCGCTGCTGCAGATGATGATGAGGCCACACAGACGGCTGGCAGCGAGCACTGTGGATCCCGTGCCACCAACACCACAACCACCAATACCACAACCAACACCGCCACTAATACCACCACTAATACCACCACTAATACCACCACCTCCACCACCAACACCACCACCAACACCACCACCAACACCACCAACACCACCACCAACACCGCCAACACCACCACCAACACCACCACCAACACCACCACCAACACCGCCAACACCACCACCAACACCACCACCAACACCACCACCAACACCACAACCAACACCACCACCAACACCGCCAACACCACCACCAACACCACCACCAACACCACCACCAACACCGCCAACACCACCACCAACACCACCACCAACCACCACCAACACCACAACCAACACCACCACCAACACCGCCAACACCACCACCAACACCACAACCAACACCACCACCAACACCGCCAACACCACCACCAACACCACCACCAACACCACCACCAACATCACCAACACCACCACCAACACCGCCAACCCCACCACCAACACCGCCACCAACATCACCACCAACACCACCAACACCACCACCAACACCGCCACCAACATCACCACCAACACCACCAACAACACCGCCACCACCAACACCGCCACCAACACCACCACCAACACCGCCACCAACACCGCCACCAACATCACCACCAACATCACCAACACCACCACCAACACCGCCAACCCCACCACCAACACCGCCACCAACATCACCACCAACACCACCAACACCACCACCAACACTGCCACCAACATCACCACCAACCCACCACACCACCACCAACACTGCCACCAACACCACCAACACCGCCAACACCACCACCAACACTGCCACCAACATCACCACCAACACCACCCACACCACCAACACCGCCACCAACACACCATCACACCACCAACACCGCCCACCACCACCACCAACACCACCACCACCAACACCACCAACACCCCACCACCAACACCACCAACACCACCAACACCCCACCAACACCACCACCACCAACACCGCCACCCACCACCACCAACACCGCCACCAACACCACCACCAACACCACCACCCACCACCACAACCCGCCCACCCCCACCACCCACCACCCCCACCACACCACCACCCCAAACACCACCACCAACACCACACACCACACCCACACCAACCCACCACCACACACCACCACCAACCCCCACCACCACCACCCCACACACCACCAACACGCCACCACCAACACGCCACCAACCCCCCACCCACCACCACAATCCGCCACCACCACCAACACACCACACCAACACCACCACCACCACACCGCACCAACACCGCCACCAACACACCGCCCACCCAACACACCACCACCAACACCGCCACCACCACCACCAACACCACCACAACCACCACAACACTACCACCACCAACACCACACCACCACCACCACCGCCACCAACACCCACAGCCACCAACACACCACAACACACACCACCACACGCCACCCACCAACACCGCCAACAACAAACACACCAACACCACTACACCCAACACCACCACCACCAACACTTCCAACCAACACCACCCCAACACCGCCACCACCACCACCAACACACCAACAACCACCACCAACACCACCACCAAACCGCCACCACCACGCCACCACCCACAACACCACACCACCGCCACCACCACCAACACCACCACCACCACCACCACACCACAACAACACCACCACCCGCAACACCGCCACCACCCAACACCGCCAACCAACACCACCACCAACACCACTACCACCAACACCACCACCACCAACACTGCCACCAACACCACCACCAACACCGCCACCACCACCAATACCAACACCACCAACACCAACACCACCACCACCAACACCACCACCACCAACACCGCCACCAACACCAACACCACCAACACCACATTTTCCCACGCACCAAATCGGGACGTGCTTCTCAGTCGGCACCAGATCTCGCAACAACAACAACAACCCGTGCATTGCCATGAGACACACCATGACGCTTCCCGCCCTCGATGCCGGCACGAATCAAACCCTGCCACCCGAACACAACGTATACCAACCATAACAGAGGGGGTGTTTTTGTTGTCGTTAGATCGCGTAAATATAAACGTGTCGTTAAACCCTCCACCACCCGACACAGCCAATTAGTAAGGTCTGTCACGTAAACAGAACGTGCTAATTCGTCACTAGTACAGCAACACCGGTGTTGTACAATCTGAACATTCAGATGGTAAATGTGTATTTGCTCTCCCAGCACAGCCTCTGTGCTGTACATTACGGATGACATTTGTCGCGAAAGTCCCACCACGTGTTGTTACAGTGACAATGTCACTGCGCCGGTTACCACGTGGGACGAGGCAGCAGCCCTCTCGGCGTTGCCATGGCGACGCGAGGCGAACCCGTCGACCCCGCCCCGTTCGCCCCACCCCATGCCCCGCCCACTCTACGCCCCGCCCACTCTACGCCCCGCCCACTCTACGCCCCGCCCACACCACGCCCCGCCCCCACCAGGCCGCGTTACAGCGGAAGTGACGTGCGGCACCGGAAGTGGACGCGCACGTGCGTGCCATGTGGGAGCCGTGTTCGCGTGAGTGCCGCTGCTGCTTGTGGATTTCTCGGTGTCTGACGCGCGCGTGAAACCGCCACGAGGTTGTTCCGCACCCCTTGACCAGACGCTATGGACTCGTACGGGATGATGTTTCGCCCGCCGAACGCCTCCACGGTCTGGCGCGGTCCGCCGCCGCCTCCGCCGCCTCCTCATTTCAGCGGGCTGCCCTGGTCAGGGCCTTGGCCTGCGTGGAGACCGCACTTTCCTAGCGGACCCCCCTGGATCAGTGGTGCCCAACCCGGGCCTCACAGCGGCCTCCCATCGGGACCTCCACCTGGACCTCCACCTGGACCTCCACCCGGACATCCACCCGGACCTCCACCCGGATTTGGTTGGGGGAACCAGTGGGGATCTCCCCCTGCCAGACACGGTAATGTATTTATAATACAGTTTAACTGGCGGAGTCACATTTAACAATTGCCATTTGGTAGGTGTTTATTTCACAGGGTATGGTTGCTCGTCCTATGAGTTGAATGACTAACTGCGGCTGTGTTGCATAATCATTTGCAGCGCTGTGTTTTGTATAGTATAGCAGGAACAGCAGTTTATTTCAAGCAGCCTCCGTCAACTGCAGAAACACCAATGCGATGAAACTATCGGTCACTTCTTCTTGGTTCTTTCGGTAAAGTCACGTAGAAGGGAAGTAATACAAAAATAAAAATAAAACTTAATAAAATAATTCTCACAACGTTTCGGCCACAACGCAAGCAGTCGTCCTCAGGTGAAGACCAGGTCTGTCAGGTGAGGACCAGGTCTGTCGGGGAGACCTGGTCTTCACTTGAGGACGGCTGCTTGCGTTGTGGCCGAAACGTCGTGAGAATTATTTTATTGTTTTATTTGTATTATTTTATTATTTCCCTTCTACGTGACTTTACCGAAAGAACCAAGAAGATGAATCCCTGCAGTCTCGAAAGCTTTAAATCGAAATTTATCGGTCACCTGTTGTACGACAGTTTACGAAGGCAGTGAGTGCTCTTACTTCTGAACACCCCATTATTTGTGTCATGTCTTACTCTTGGTATCTCCCTTCAGGGGGACCGGCAAGAGGCGGCGGCGGTCATGGGGGTCATGGGGGTCGTGGAGGTCGTAGGGGTCGTGGTGGCAACCACCCAAAGCGTTTCGCGTCCCCACATGGCCAGCCGCAACCTCCTGCGCCACAGCGAGATGACGACAACCACCAGGGCCCCCCTAAAAGCAAGGTAGCCGCGGTTCTCTGGACTGCCACTCGCTTCGGGAATTAGCCGCCTCGAGGGCTGGCTGGTAAAGCTCCTTCTTCCACGCGTTTGTCCCACTAATGTGGGGATGTCCGCTCTCCTTGTCAACCTTCTGCACGCTGCCCTGCGCCATCTGATCGCACCACATCGCCGCCACCACCACCTCTTCTGCATTCCTTTTCTTCTGCATTCCTCTTGATTTCTTTCCTTCCACTTTCATCACTTGCCACCTTTTGACCCACGTAATTTCCAAGGTTCTCTCCGCATGACCAAAGCACACCAAAGCCTTTTCTCTCTCTATTATTCTCTGTCTCTATTATTCTCTGTCATCTTCCGTTCAAGCACCACGGGCAAAGGGGACGCGGTTGCTGCCTGCACTGGCAGAGTTTGTCCGCGTGGTGGCGCTCGCCGCCGCACGCAGAGCAGAGGTCGCAAACGGGTTTTGATTCCTTGCCCGTACCCGGCCACACCAGGGTCGCAAATGGGTACCCGTACCCGGCCAGGTACGGGTTCCCGTTCCCTACCCGAAATGAGTGACAAACAGTTACTCACCAGTGACTCACAGACTACCCGTACCCGGCCGGGTACGGGTAGCCGGGTATCGGGTAGGGTACGGGTATCGGGTACCCGGTTGTGACCTCTGACCCAGAGGAGATGCTCAATGCAACACGCGCAGAGCCCGATAATGGTATGGAGACGTGCAGACCGGTGGTGCGGCATTGGTGCTCAAGAACAGATTTAACACAAGTATATGAAGGCCGGTCATCGTGAACGCTCTTAGAAATAGGCGTGTATGGACCCCAACCCCTTCCATTGGCGATTTTATAACTTTTCACGATTAGAGGGAACGATTTGATTCAAGGATCAATTACCCTTTGAATCGCTGCCTTGGCCTCATGCGGCGTGTTGTTATTTTGCGCGGGTTAAGATAAATTCGCATATTATTGGCGTGTTCTTTTTTTGAAGTCTTAAATTATCGATTTTAGACGCGCAATTTCATTAATGTTTCAAAAACATTAACAATGCATCAACGCCGTACTTGTACGCGTACATGAAACAGCTAAATATATAGCCTCGGCCAGGGATCAGCACCTTACAGCTACGGAGCCGCATGCGGCTCTTTAAGGACTGCTGCTTACGTGACGTTATTCACAAGCGTTGCAGCTCTTGAAACATTGAGGGTTTTTTATAATATATATACCGAATTCGAAAAAAAAGTCTCTTCTCGTTACTTTGGTTGCTGACCCCTGCCCTAGTCCAAGGCCTCAGTTAAATATCCCTTGTGAGCGAGAGAGCCAGAGTGACAGTTTGGCGAAGATTGCACTTGCGTATGGATCGGAGCGCTGAGCCCTCTGGAAACTTTTGGCACCCATGATGAGCGTTGCGGAGGTGACGACGCCGAGAGGGATTCGTGAAAGTCGTGAGAAACGAAGAATTGAGAGGACGGGTGAAGGTCGCGTCGAGAGAGGAGAAGTTGGCCGGGAATAGGCGCGACGGTTCGGACACGTGCCCAGAAGGTCAGAAGACCGTATTGGAAAGCAAGTTCAGACCGTGGAAACCGAGTGTGAGAGAAAGAGGCCGAGTCTCAAGAGAATGCAGTGAGAAGTTGCCATCGAGGACGTAAGAGCATGTGGCGGTACTACTTTGGAGATCGCGATGGGGCCGAAGACTGCGGAGAGAGCCCCACTTGGTGTGACGAACGTTCGGCAGAAGAAGAGATGATTCTACTTCACACCGCCGGTGCCATAACAGCTTTGAAGTTGTCAAATTGACTTTTTATTTCTTTACATAAGACCGGTTTTGTATGCACAGATGCTGAGAAAAAAAACCCTCCGTAAAGGATGGATATGGGAACTTTGGAATTTCAACACGTGCAAATGTAATGCTAATAATGTGTGGGTCTTCTTGTCAGTCCACTGCTGGATGTAGGTACTCCCCACATAATGGTTTTTTTTGGTGAAGGAGAATTTTTGGTCCAGAACTTGTTCAGATGTCACTCGCTTACCCCAATGCTAGCTGTGGCCGGCAGTCAAACTGAAGTCGCACTTTATCTTGCTTCTCTCGTATCTCACTATGTCCCATCCCATCCTCTACACTCCCAATCTCTACCGCCTCTCACCGTGCCTCCCTCACCCAGCGCCCGGTTTCGCTCTCGTTCCTTTTCCCTGCTTGCTCCCCTTCATGGAACAAACTCCCACTGCAGCACGTAAAACAGTAGTCTTCGTCATCTTCGCCATAACCTGCTTCCATTCCTCCCTGAAAACCCATTTCTTCTCCTCTAGCCCATCCTGCTGCTACTCCCTGCCTCCACCCCCCAGCTACAATCAGGTCTACCCCAACTCCCATCATGAGCCCGATCACTACCACTACCCCTACCCATGCCACTATCCCTACCACTACCCCAACCCCTATCACTACCACTACCCATACCACTTCCCCAACCCCTAGCACTACCACTACCCCTACCCATACCACTACCCCAACCCCTAGCACTACCCCTATCACTACCCCTACCCATACCACTATCCCTACCACTTCCCCAACCCCTAGCACTACCACTAGCCCAACCCCTATCACTACCACTATCCCTACCACTTCCCCAACCCCTAGCACTACCACTACCCCAACCCCTATCACTACCCCAACCCCTAGCACTACCACTACCCCAACCCCTATCACTACCCCAACCCCTAGCACTACCACTACCCCAACCCCTATCACTACCCCTAGCACTACTCACTGCCTGTTCCCTCTGCCCCCGCTCCCCAGCCGCGACCAGGCCAACCCCAACCCTCCTTAACCACTCCCACCTGGTCCTCCTGTCACCATAACTACACCACCACTTTCAATAACAACCCCACTCTTTATTTCAGCCACTATCATCTTATGCACAGTTTTATCATTGTTGTTAAGTGTCTTAGAAGGAGGCGCTGTATACATCTACATGAGATGACGGTCATCTTAAATGTTCTCCCTCTCACATTCCCACCCTCTGTGCAGAAAAAAAAGAAGGAGCCAGTGTACACTCACTTTTGCGACACCTGCGACCGTGGGTTCAAGAACAAGGAGAAGTTTGACGAGCACATGTCGCAGCACACCAAGGTATGCGCGCAGATATTGAAATCCTGCAGTCAATTGTCCCCCACGGTTCATCGTCAGCATCATCATCATCATGATCAGCCATGAGCAAGACCACTGCCGAACGATGGCCGTAAATGTTGTGACAGTTTGTCTTCTCCGTCTGGTGCGGGTGTGTTTTGCAGTGCAAGGTGGAAGGCTGTACCTTTGAAGCTCACGAGAAGCTGGTGCAGATTCATTGGATGAATGTATGTATTTTCAAGCAGTACAATTAATGTAGAACAGGTTAATTATTGGAAATGTACAAATCACTGCGACCAATTAACTCCGGGATTGTGTCTGATCTCAACCAGAACAGAAGCTAAGCAGGGTTTTAATTTGGTTTCTACTCGACTTGGAGAGTACTTGGGAATACCAAGTCTTGAGTACCTAGAAATAGCAGGTGTTGAATTTCTGAGAATATCAGGTGTTGAATACTTGAGAATACCAAGTCTTGAGTACCTCGGAATAGCAGGGGTTGAGTACCTGAGAATATCATGTGTTGAGTACCTGAGAATATCAGGTGTTGAGTATCTGGGAATGCCAGGTCTTGAATACCTGGAATACCAGGTTTTGAGTACTTGGGAATATCAGGTGTTGAATACCTGAGATTATCAGGTGTGGAATACCTGAGAATAGCAGGTGTTGAATACCTGGGGATACGAGGGTTTGAGTACCTGAGAATACCAGGTGTTGAGTACCTTGGAATATCAGGGGTTGAATACCTGGGATGACCAGGTGTTTAAGGCGTGCGATGTGAGATGGCGTAAGAGTTGGCAGTGTTGACTGCGTTTCCCTCGTATGTGTGGGTTTTCCCCGGGCTCTCCTTTTTCCCTCCATGTCAAACGCTCCTTCATGAATTTGGCCAAACATCCCAACGCGAGACCCCTCCTGAAAATGTTCTAGAAGCTTATTGAACCTTTCCCTTGACAGGTGATGAGTCAACTTATGCAGAGCATATTGGAACACGTGTGGTTTTTTTAAAATGCTCTTCTGCAACGTACACAATGATACGTGCCTTTTCATGAAACCCAAGCTGACCGCTCTACTCACCATTTTGGTTTTTGTCTTCTGTTTCCATCCTTTAAAATGTTCTTCAAAGTGCACGTGGTTTTTAAATCCTTTATATTAAGTTCGCTTGCTTGCTTAGGACCGTGCAAATCTTTCGGTCGTTTTTTAACCCACTTCCCGTGATCCAATCGAGCTGACATTTTCCACACAGACTCGTTGTGTGTGACAATGAATGTCCGTGAAATTTTTTTTCCAAAATTTTACACTTATTAGGACAAAAATATTATATTTAATTACCAATTGCTTAATGGTGCAATGCAATCATCTGGCCCATAGGTGGCAGCCATCTCAAGCCAGAGGACGAGAGGACTCTAGCTGCCACGCATATAAAGGATTTATAGTGAAAAACTTTGTTTTTACTGGTTATACTTATTACGAGGCCACGCTGGGCAATAACTTAAACCGGTGCGGCCCGGCGTGCCACCTCGATCACCTCCACTGCTCTCGTTGACTCTCCCCCCCCCTTCCCCCCCTGCGTGTTGCAGAGGCACGCACCGGGTGCCAAAAAGTTCAAGCTGGAGACGGCGGAGGACATTGCGAAGTGGAGAGCAGAGCGACGGAAGTCAGTTAACCCGTCTCGTTGCGTCGTACAACACGGGACCACCACGGCACTTGATGTTTTCACTGTCACCCCCACCGTGCTGTCAAGATCGCCTACCAAAGTGCACTTTCTCTGCCTTATCAGAGACTCCGGTCACTGCACGGAGTGGGGGGGGGGGGGGGCAAGCCTTATCTGGAAGAGCGCTGCTGGATTAACACGTGAAGCGTCTTTCCCCAGTGTAAAATCAATGCCGCCCCTTTCTGACTGTCACCACCGACTGAGTGCCCCTCGCTGGCTGCAATTTTCCCTCTCCGTTTTTCGCATTCCGCGTGGCGTTTACAGCCCGAGAACAACTCCGAATAATAACCCCCGTTGCGGGCATTTGGTATCGTTGAGCAGCAGCACCCCTGGCTCTCACTGGGGAGGCATCCGCGGTCTGCCCAGACCGTCTTGAACATAATCGACCGCGCGCTCGCGTGAACGCCATCGCCGTTGTAGCATGACGACGCGCGGTTGTATAGGTGAGCCTTCGCTCAATCGGTTGAGAGTCGCGGCGATCATCTCGTGTTTTTGTGACGCGACGAAGTTTTTTTTTTCCCCCCCCTTTATCTTTGATGTATTTGCTTCTTTAATTGATTTTCCCAGGAATTTCCCGACCACCGCGAATGTGGCTCGCAAGAGAGTGCTGAACGAAGAGAGGGAGGCCAGAGGAGACGTTTTGACAACAGCGCAGTTTGGGTGAGTGGATTTTAAATTTCATTAAATGTTTTATGCTTTGCCCTGGGGGGGGCACGGTGACCTGTTTTTTTTTTCTTCTCTCTCTCATCTTTAATAATTATCGAACTGCCAGTCGTGCGGATGGACGGGTTCCCAGAGCTTGCAACCGCGAGAGTGAGTCACTGTTTTTTTGGGAGGTGTGTCGTCAAGGCAACGTCCAAATCCCGCCACGATTACCACGTGTCCGTCAAACGGGCCACCCGGGCACCCTAGACAAAGGAGCAGCGCCGCTGAAAACTGGTCTCCCATGTTTGACGGGTGTTCTCGTTGCGACGTGCGGAACCATTAACCCCGCGAGAGTCGGCCTGGCTTCTGATTTAAACTAAAACTCAACTTTTTTCCTAGTTTACCAGGTGTTAGGCGCACTGAGCTATATAGCTGTTTTTTCCGAAGCAACTTGGCCGCAAATGATAGCTCAACGAAGTGGCTTATCGTGTTGAAGTTTATCGCAGCCTAATACTCTAAACGTATGTTTCTAAATGTGGATGGGAAAACCGGAGGGTCTGTGGAAAAATCCACACGACCACGAGGAAAACATGCAAACTTCAAATATACGAGTGTCAGGGTTGGGTTGGAACCCACGACCTCCTGCATACCAGGCGAGGGAGTTAACATCTCCTAGCCAGTTTAAAGCTTTCGTGACTGCAGGGATTCATCTTCTTGGTTCTTTCGGTAAAGTCACGTAGAATGGAAATAATAAAATAATGAAAATAACACATAATAAAATAATTCTCACGATGTTTCGGCCACAGAGTCATTCAGACGCTGTCTTCTCGACAGACCTGTTCTCCACCTGAGGACGGCTGCTTGCGTTGTGGCCGAAACGTCGTGAGAATTATTTTATTATGTTTTATTTTAATTATTTTATTATTTCCCTTCTACGTGACTTTACCGAAAGAACCAAGAAGATGAATCTCCTAGCCACCGCGGCACCCTTTTAAAATCCTTTATATTAAGTTCACTTGCTTGCTTGCGCGCTTACGACCGTGCAAATCTTTCTGTCATTTTTTAACCCACTTCCCGTGATCCAATCGAGCTGACATTTTCCACACAAACTCGTTGTGCGTGACAATTTATTTTCGTGAAAATGTTTTTCCATAACTTTACACTTTTTAGGAAAAAAAGAATTATATTTAATTACCAATTGCTTAATGGTGGCAGGCAATCATCTGACCCATAGGTGGCAGCCATCTCAAGCCAGAGGACGAGAGGACTCTAGCCGCCACGCATATAAAGGATTTATAGTGAAAAACTTTGTTTTTACGGGTACATTTTTTTGAGTTGCAACCTCGGCTGGAGTGGCCCAGCATGGCACCTTAAACAGAAATTGGCAAACTCTACCCAGACTCGTCAGCCCACACACGTGTTCGAGTCAGTGGTTAAATAAAAGCTTTCAAATGAGCATCTTTTTGGCAGTACATGTACCGATGGCTGCGTGTGATTACGCAACGGGTTTATTTTTCGAGTGATGTTCACACGCACATTTAGTTTACGTTGGATGCCACTCGAAGATAACGTTTGTTATACGGGAAAGTCGAGGTTTGAAGATGCGCTGATAAATCGGTTGAGCTCGCGAAACGCGCGTCGAATCGCACGTGTAAGAATCGATGTGTTTCGGTTCGTACTCGTCGTACGTAATGAGTTCGTGTGAACCCCCTGCAGCCACCAGAGGCCTGCTAAATTAGCAACAATGTAAAAAAAAAGCAACTCCTGAAATGACTTGCAACCATGAATCGTGATAATTTTATCGAATTTCTGGGCAATATTGGAGGGTGGGGGGAGGGTAGAGGGGGGTGGGTAGGGCTGAAACTAAATCATTAACCCCCGAGTACAGATACCGTACCGTGCGTACGGTCGTGGCAATTTCACGCACGGGAGTCTCACGGTGTCAAAGATCTCTCGCCGTTGTTCACAGACCCAGGCTGTTGTTGGGCCGGCGTCGCGGGCAAATTTGGTAAAGTTACCCTCCCCCCTGTTACTCGGTTGCACGATCGCCTCGGCAACTAACACCGATCGCTTTGCCGGGGCGAGGACACCGCGCGTGTGTGTGTTTGAGACGGGAGAGGAGTAACCCAGTATGAGACTGCCTCGGGGAAACACCTGCCGCGGTGGAGGAGACATAACCCGGCGATCCTGTGGCGATACAATGCAGCGTTTTACGACAATGCAGGGTGGATTTTTGCATGGCGATCGCATCCCAGGACAATGCGAGTGGGTGGGGGGGGGAACACGCTGATCCAGAGAACCCGAGGCGTGGTTGTTTGTTTGACGAGAGCAAGGGAATGACATAATTTTACAGACTACGGAGAGAATTGAGACAATGTTAAAGCAGAAGTGCTTCTAAAGACAACTGCAGAGAGAGATTCATTATTGCGGCAGAAGAGGAGAGGAAAATCTTGAGCCTGAAACGGAGCAGGGCAAGAATCTCGGCTGTGTGGACAAGCAGAAGAAGGGAGTTCCAGACATCGGGAGCAGCAGCAGCAGAGAGTGACATCCTCATTGTCAGAAGGTCGAATTAGGCTTTGGACAGAAGGCCCTTTGGTTGCTGTAGCTCAGAGAATGTGAAATTGGGGGAGTAGAGTGGGAAACGAGTGGGGATGTTAGGCAGGTGTACGAGTCGACCGAAGATCTTGAAGTGGTGAGAAACGATCTTGTCTCTCTGGTGGAGGGATCGGAGGACCCCGGGCGATGTGGTCTCGATGACTGGTGCGAGCTTGTGAGCGAACTCCGACAGCCGTTTTGAAACATCCGTGGGTGGGGGGGGTGGCTCTGCCCGTTCTCCCAGGAGGATGCGCGGTCGCGGGCGGTGGCGAGGCCGCGCATCGTGGAGGCACAGGGAACGCCCGGGTGGCCCGGGGGGCGACTGCGACCGCAACGGCGAGGAGCGACAGACAACCCCCACCCCGAGTCAAGAACGGTCCGGCCCGTCGGAGACGAGCCAATCAGCAGCCGGCGACGAGGACCGTGTGGGGAAAGCCGCAAAGGCCTATGGGAAAGAGGTTGACCCGCTGAGCATTCTGGCAGACAGGCGACGGAGGTACGTCTTGACAGTCTGTTGATTTTCGTTCCGTTCTCGTGTGTAAGAAACGTGATTTGATCGTCGGTCGGTTGAAGCCTTCGAGTGATTTTCATCGTGCGGAGTTGAGTAAGAATGAACAAAGGACCCGGCTTATTTGCATAAAATAACTTAAAGTACAAAATCCCCGTGGCTCCCATTTAAATCGGTGTCGGTGAAGGAGCCGGCGGCGACTTCGCCCTCTGAGGGGCTCACAAGATTGATACTCGTTTCTTTATAACCGCCTTTTCTCTTTGAGTCTGTTTTCCTTCCCTCGCACCTCCCATTCGCACGGTTGGCCACGTACGGTGCGAAAGGAGTTCACGGGGATGTTTGTTCATTCGTCCGTTGAGCGGCGGTGCCCAACTGCACGAGTGGGCCACGTAGCCTCCGGGCGTATCGCCGGCTCGAAATGAAGTGTCTGTGACGCGACTCCTCATCCCCCACGCACCACAACGCCCTCCACGCACCCCCATGCCCTCCACGCACCCCCACGCCCCCCCAAACCCCCCACGCACCACAACGCACCCCACGCACCCCACGCCCCCCATGCCGACGTGGGCGGCGGTGTTTCCACGACGTTGGAAGTGATGGCAGCCGGACTGGCCAATGGGTGGCCCTCGGCTCGCGTGTTCCCAACGTTGTGCTTTTCTTTGGTCAATCGGTCGAGAGAGAGAGATAATACTTCTTTTTTAATGAAAATTATTGTAATTACAATTGCATTTGTTGTTTATCCAGAGAAGCCTTTGTTGAGTCTCGAGACTCTTTTAAGGAGGGCGCTGTACTTGGATGTTTTGGCCAGCGTTTTGACGAGGAGACCGAACGACCCAGAGAAAATCAATGAAGTGTAGGAGGGGGGGTAAACGCTCCAAGCTGCACGAAAGGTGGATTCAAATTCCGTAGCCGCGCTACCGTCACTGGCCACCTCGCAAGTCTATAGCGCCTGGCACTCCCGGGCAGTCCCTGTCTACTCACCGCCAGCCAGGGCTCTCAACTCTGCTTCAGCGTCTGACATCTGACGAGGCTGGCAGGGTGGGGGGGGGAACGGTTTGGTCGCGGCCGTCTTTCGATCGCCGCGACGTTCCGTTCCGCGCGTTCGTTTAGGGGCGGAGCGCTCCGTTCGCCGTGCCGCTACAAAGGGAGCGTCGTGCCGCGTGGCTGTGTTTTCAGGCTCCGCTTTGCTCAACGGAGCCATTGTCTTAAATGTCAACGTACTCTCTCCGCCTCTCTCTCTCTCGTACGCGGCGCTGTTGGGGAACAACAAAGGCGGATGCGGCGCGCGACAGTGGCGTGTGCGGCACCTGCCTTCGGAACGAACTCTGCGAGGGATGCGTGCGCGTGTCACGGGAACGCGTCCTTTGGACGCGTTGACCTCGGTGCGAACCCACGGGCCGCTCGGCGGTCGGAGACACGGGGTTCGGAAGCGGCCGCGAGCTCGTCAGGTGTAATTGGTCAAAGTTCCAGCTGTATGAGATTGAGGCAAAGTAACATTGCTTTGACTTCTTCTTGGTTCTTTCAGTAAAGTCACGTAGAAGGGAAATAATAAAATAATAAAAATAAAACATAAAATAATTCTCACGACGTTTCGGCCACAACGCAAGCAGCCGTCCTCAGGTGAAGAACAGGTCTGTCGGGAAGACAGCATCTGAATGAAACACCACCACGCTTGGAGCGTATATTATTGCTTTGACTGCCGTGCAATTGCGTGAGATGCAATCTGCACGAACGACGACGCGATACCAAAACTAAGCCTAAGAACACCATTGTTGTGGTCGATGTTGTTCACGTGCGCGCGTCATTGTCGTGTTGTGGCCTCAGACTCGGACAGGGAGGAGAAGGCGGCGGCGGCGGCGACTGTCGGCGCCAGCGCCAGCGCCGTGATTCCGTGCTGCGTGACGGCTGGGCTCGGCGCGCTCATGGCAAACTACGGGAGCGACTCGGACAGCGCGAGCGACGACGAGCCACCCCAAGGTGAGGGTCGTGGGGGGTTGCGAGGTCAGTGCGGGAAGGGGTCAAACTATTTAATTGTTTTTATTTTACCAGGTAAGGCCCACTAAGCTATACTGTATAGCCCGTTTTCAGAAGCGTCCTGGCCACAAATGATATCTCAACGAAGCGGCTTATCTAGTGGAAATCTATCACAGCCATGTACTCGAAAGGCACGTTGATTCTAAATGTTGAGTGGAAAACCGAAGGACCCGGAGAAAAATCCACGCGACCACGGGAAGAACATGCAAACTCTAAATATACTGGCGTCAGGGTCGTGATCAACCCACAACCTCCTGTATACCAAGCACGTAGGCCGCCCAGATGAATTGTGTTGAGCCTTCAAGCCGCTCACAGCAGGTTTGTTGACGGCACGAAGGGGGACGTGAAAGTGAAGAGGCCTTGAGCAGGACATCGCGAGACAATGGACAGCGAGCGGCACGGGTGACCGGATGGCAGCAGGGGATGGATTGTGTCCAAGACGATGGCTCGCCTTCGATGTGGAGCGATGAAGTAACGAATTGGCACGTTGTTTACGTAACAAACCTTACTGGCCGTGTTGGGTGGTGGAGGGTTACGACACATTTATACTTACACGAACTAACCCAAAACCCTTTATTATGAATAATATTGGTCGCGAAAGCCTGCTACGTGTTAAAGTCTTTTCACACTCGTCTCAGGCAGCGTGCATCGCCTGTAGCGATGCAAAACCATTACGTTTTAAAGAGTTAATTGGGGGTCACAAGAACACCTGGACCACCCATTGCAGCAGCCGGGGGCCGCACAGTGCGACTGTTTTGCATCGGCCCTTGCAGAGCTCGCACGGGTGCAGCGCACGGGTTAGCTGGCGAGTGTGCAGGCGGTACGACGGCAGCTACGAGTCCCGGACTGGAGGGGGGGGGTGGAGGAGGGGTGGAAAGTTCAGCTGTCAGGGAAACCGGATATAAAAATCCACGTGAGCACGGGGAGAGCTAACATGCCTCCTCCAAATATAGAGGCGTCGGGGTCGAGATCGAACCCACGTACTCCTGTATACCAGGCGAGGTAGTTAACATCTCCTAGCCACCGTGATGATAATGAGAGAGAGAGACATGCAATCTCCAAATATATAGAGGCGTCAGGGTTGAGATCGAACCCACGTCCTCCTGTATACCAGGCGAGGTAGTTAACATCTCCTCGCCACCGTGACCTGCTGACAGCGGTAGGTGGGTGGAGCGGGGGGGGGCGCACCGCCCCTTCGCTCATTCGATGCGCCATCGCATCGTGCCAGCCAACAACGGCGGTGCTTGTGCGTTCGCTCGCCACACTTGGAAAGTGGATATGAGCTCGGCGAATTAGGGAAAATCCTAATGATCGCGGCCACCTGCTCGCACGTGCCGTGTCGCTTGAAATACTGGTCGCGTTTCTCGGAAGTGGAGCGGATTGGGTGACGAGTCAAGAAAGCGATGATACGCTTGCGCGTGTGTGTGCGCGTGTAGTGCAGTATAACTGTGACGGGAGAGAAGCCCTTCCTGGCACGAGTTACTCGCAGCAGCTGTAAGTGCCAAAAGTGATGCCTTTTTAAAAAGCGGGTGGCTCAAGGTCACATCACCGAGCCGCGCCCCACTGCCGAGAACCTGGGTTCGAATCTGGGTTTCAGCCGCCGGTGATTAAATCGAATTCTCAAATGACGGCGAGTTAATGGTCACCAGTGGATTCGAGTTTTGTTTAGCTACTTCGACCGATTTCCAGCTCTGAGAAGGATGCCCACTACTGGGCTTGATTGCCGTGTCAGAGACATTTCTCTGCAGCAGGGCAATGTGGGATCAGCGCACCAATCGGCGCGTAGATGAGAGGTCACTTGGAAGGGATCTCAGAAGTAGCTCCTCGAAATCCACTTCCGCCCGCCGTTCTCTACGCGCCCATGCCGTGGTGGAGTTTATCCCGTGATCACGATGCCGATAGCGCAGTTGGAATGAACCTGGGGGGGTGGGGGGCAAGGGAAAAAGACGCGGCACGCCTCGCCCACGCGATCGAGAGTGACTAAGCGCGTCACGCCGACGACCCCGGATGGCACGTAATGGCGACGACCCTCCGGCCCACCCCCCTCCACCTCGCCCCCCATTGGGGGGGGGGGGGGGAGCGGGAGGTGGTTTTGTCCGCGTGCACGGCAGATGGCCAAAATTAACGTCGCTAAATCCGATCCTTTAGTGGAGGCCGCAGGTCCTCAGACGCCCCTCGTGTGCTTCACGAGCCGGTGCCGCTCCACCGGCGGCACTCGCGCTACCCGACAGAAATGCCGCCGCCGCCCCCCCCCCCGCCTCTTTCGATCGCTCGCGGATTTTAGATTTTTTTGCGAGCGCATGCGGCGGGGGAGTCCACGGGGGGGGGGGGGGGGCGTGTGACGAAGGATCGGTTAGGTTGATTCGTTTGGGGGGCACGCGTCGAGCGGTGACGGGGGGGGGGGGGGTTTGCGCGACTCCTGCAAAGGAAATCGATTCTATTTCGATTTAAAGGCTTTCGTGACTGCAGGGATTCATCTTCTTGGTTCTTTCGGTAAAGTCACGTAGAAGGGAAATAATAAAATAAGAAAAATAAAACATAATAAAATATTCTCACGACGTTTCTGCCACAACGCAAGCAGCCGTCCTCAGGTGAAGAACCAGGTCCTGTCGAGGCGACAGAGTCTGAATGAGGTCCGTCGCCTCGACGGACCTGGTTTTCACCTGAGGACGGCTGCTTGCGTTGTGGCCGAAACGTCGTGAGAATTGTATTTTATTATGTTTTATTTTAATTATTTTATTATTTCCCTTCTACGTGACTTTACCGAAAGAACCAAGAAGAAAAATCGATTCTGTAACGGAATCAAGCGAATGAAATCGTGACGGTTCGGTGGAATCGCGAAAGGGGCAAGTGGGTTCCGCCTTCTCGTGACTGAGCGTCAGTTACCCACCCAGAAACTGGACATTCTCTTTTGCCTCATCCCATCTCGCTTGTATTATTCCTCAACAAAAGTCCTTCATTTGCGCCGTTTTCTTCACTCCATTCGCATATTAATATCGCACGAAAATGTAATTGGCATATACATTGCATACGCTTGCAAACAATGGATTCTTATGCACAATCGTGAGAATACGAAATGGCATTAGTTAATGCCAAGATGCATAGTTACACACCCAACCCTTGAACGTGTCCAATGAAGAAGTCGATCCATTCCTGGGGTCGGGAACCTATGGCTCGCGAGCCATATATGGCTCTTCTGGTGACGGGCATATGGCTCCCAGATAATTTTGAGTTGAAAAAAAAAATACAAAAATCAGTTTGGAACTGATTTTAAAATACTTGTGATATTGCTTAATAATACTGTGTCATTTTAAAGTAAACAGAAATTAGTTTTGAAGATAAATTTCACGGGTCACGGGGCCTCAACGCCTGCACGAAGCTCAGCCTCACCACGCACGAACCAGACTACACAAGGCCATCAGCAAAACCATGCAGCACCAGAAGTCGCATTAAAAGTAATACATATTTCATTTATTATACGTTAAAAATACTATATGGCTCTCAATGAAATATATTTAGAAATATTTGGCTTTTATGGCTCTCCCAGTCAAAAAGGTTCCCGACCCCTGCTCTAATCCAGCACTGTGTGGAGGCAGCAGAGAGGGTTGATGGATCCCACAAATTTCGTGAAACTCCCTTCCCGTGGGAGTCGAGGTGCCATACCCTGAAGACGGCAAAGTGTGAACTCATCTCCATCTGTGTTCTGTCTACGGGATGGGTTTTTTCAAGACGCCCTGGTTTCCTCTCACATGCGAACACTCACTCATTGCCTCAAAACACTTTTGACTTAAAACTTTCGTGACTGCAGGAATTCATATTCTTGGTTCTTTCGGCAAAGTCACATAGATAGAATTTTTTTTTTTTTTTATAATAGAGAAATTCTAAATAGAACATTTTTGCTTTTATTATTTTCAATTCCTTATGAATTATTATTTTATTTGACTTTACTTTTTTTCATTTTTTGTTTTCTATCTACGTGACTTTCCCGAAAGAACCAAGAATATTCCTCAAAACACCTTCCTATGTCGAGGACCACAGGAGCTTGGGCAGTTGGCGACGGCTCACCGCGTGGCTGCTGCCATTCCCACTCGCCTGTGGTTCCTCCTCTTGCCTCTCGGTTCTCTCTCGTCGAATGTGAGCAAATTCTGTCCACTTTAAAATGATTGTTATTATTATTGTGGGGCTTCGAAGCATTCCATACGCGAACGCGGTTCAGTCGATTCAGAAATGTCGAGCAGTTGCGGAATTTATTTTTGTTTCTTTTTCTTGGAGCTCGGGCTAAGCTCGACGCGTAAATCACCTGCCCCAGGCTGTTGGCTCGATCGCAGCGCCAGCCCCAGGGTGCGCCGCGGTCAATCGAGGCGACGCCAACCGCGGAGTTGTTCGACCGAGACACCAGGCGTGCGTGACCTATGACCCTCGCATCGGACACGGCCGCTCGGCGCGGTGTCGGCCGTCCCCGCGAGCGCTGGCGAGCGGTCGATGAACAATTCGGCGGCGGGGCAGTTCGCCGGCAACTCGCCTTTCACTTTTGTTCGAGAACGTGAACCGATCCTGTGGACTACAGATAGTCCCCGAGTTACGATATTTCGATTTTACGATTGCGATAGCGATACGACTAAATTGTTAAATTTTACATTTCGCGCGGCAGGCAAACGCAGTAGCGTAGGAGGTACGATACTGTACGTTGGGACGGTGCGGGGATGTACTGTACGCATCTCCCGCCTTGTATGGTGATGCCTCACTCTCACCAGCGGTCTCGGCGTTAGCGTGTGTATCTTTTTCTGTGTTTCAAAGCATGTTAAAAGTTTTTATAGCAGATAGGATGGTTTTCTGCAAAAACGTTCTATTAAATTGCAGTTCATATAGGTAGGATGAGAATTTACCTTGTTTTTTTTACTATACATTTTACTGTGCAATACAGTATTGTAATTAATAAATACATACAGTATATAGTTTATACAGTACGGTACTGTAAATTGCTCTGTTTTGATAAATCATCACCATTCTTTAAGACTCCTGGGTATGCTAGGCCATCTTCGACTTACGATATTTTTGACTTACGATGGGGTCGTCGTAACGCATCTCATTCGTAAGTAGAGGACTACCTGTATTGAGTTGCTGTTAGCGACTTAACCTGTTGAAAGCCGCCCAGAGTGTCGAAAGCTCTTGTCCAAAACGTGGCGCAAACCAGAGCAACAATCAAGAGGACAGTTGGCAATCACGTGAACATTCTTGCCCAGACGTCTACTCGCCGGTAGCTACGATACCGCAATTCACAAAACGTCCCGAGGACAAACACGAGTTGTAAATCATTTGCGTAATCCACGTGCGCGCGGATCTTCCTAACTTCTTTTCGTTTGTCCGTTCACAGAGCTGTCGTCCAAGCGGCCCGAGGCTAAAGAACCGGAGCGACGCTTCCCGCCCAGCAAGGCCGCCGAGAAGTCGCTGAACGGCGTCGCAGAGCCGCCCGGAACCCAAGCGCAGGACAGCGGGCATCTAGCAGCGGAGAAGCCAAGAGTTCCACAGTTGCAGGGCGGCGACGGGCGGGGCGGCGACGGGCGGGGCGGCGACGGGCAGGGTGGCGACGGGCGGGGCGGCGACGGGCAGGGTGGCGACGAGCGAGACGGCCAGGGACAGGGCGGCCGCTGGCAGGGTGGCCGCTGGCAGGGCGGCCGCTGGCAGGGCGGCCATGGGCAGGGCGGCCGCTGGCAGGGCCGCTGGCGAACAGGCGACCGTGGGAAGGGTCGAGGGAGGGGCCGGGGCGGACACGGACAAATGGCCAAGCCTCGGCCCACGCTGCTGGCAATGGTAAGAGAAGCCTCGCCACGCGGCGGCGTATCGGTTTTAACCCCCCCGTGTGACGGGTCTCCCGCCCCCACGCCCCCCAGTGATTCCATGAGTTGTTGTCACGGTTTGTGGTCGTGGTTACATTCAAGAATGGGTTTTGTTTTTGTCCTCCTCATGGTCACATTTGGATTGAACCACTGTGAACTCTGCAAGTGTATGAATCGCCGTGCGAGTCTGTGGCTCTCTATTTGAGCCCACTTAGTGAGTTATTGTTAACTCCATGCAAGTCTATGGGTCTTTATGCGAGTCTATGGTTCTCTATGCGAGTCCATGACCCTCTGCGTGAATCTGTGGGTCTCTATTGCGAGTATGGGTGAGTGAGTCTGTAAGTCTCAATTTCAGTCTATGGGCTCTACGTGGGCCCCCTTGGCAGTGAACTCTAGAAGTTGAACAGAGGCATTGAAGCAATCGGCTGTTCATACACTGAATCCTTTCCTGGCTTAACCAATATTGGCACAAAGTTATCAGTCGCATTTTTTTCTAGCCATTCACACGAGGGATGTGATCCTCCTTTGAAGTCGACGTGTCTCTCGTGCATCGCGTGACTCTCCCCACGCAACGGCTCTCGGTGTCCTCGTCCGTTCTTCGCCGGTGATTGTTCGACGCATTGGCCATGTGACGCGTGACACGACGCCACGTGCAGACGCCGTCGACGTATGAACGACGGGAGCGTCGCACTTGTCCTGCGCGGAAGCCACGTCGGCGGTGTCCATTTAACGGTTCGTAGATTTGTCGGTTAAAAAATGAGATTGTTACGCTCGCGGTACATGCTGCGGTTCGCGCGACAATCGCTGGCTGTCGGTTCGTTGCGTGCCTCGTGTGCTGCTGGGTCACGCTGGTCCTGCAGCTGCTACTACGTTCGTCAAAGTAGAAATCAAATCACCTTTCGAATCAATCGAGTGGCGATTGTGAATCGCCGACCGTTTGTGCGAGCGCGAGATTGGCGAATCTTAGCGTGCGTCGTACACGTCACGTGGCTCGGCTGTCTTGACAGGTATCTGTTACGGCTCGTGAAACCTCTCAACTCTCCCCCCCCCACCCGCCGCGTATTGCTTTGTCAGTTTCTGCCCAAAAGGGATTTGTTTGTGGAGCGCGCTCGTGTTTAATAACACGGGTGCCATGGCTGACAGCCCGGGGGTCACGCGGAAACCTGCCGAGGAGTTTGCGTTGTGGTCTTGGGGTGGGTACTGTACCCCTTAAATAGAACCCCGCGTGGTTAAACAATTGCGAGCGCACTTGCTCGGACTTGAATTTACGACGACGGTGTTTTATTGCTGCCAAAAAGAAATGGGCCGCTGGGATCTTTTCCGCGAGACAACTTTGATGCAATTTAAATGTAAATTTCCGTGGCATTCATTCCAGGAGCCGGCGTGTCTGGATGATGTTTTAATCTTGTGCTCCCTTCCTCCCCCCGTTGCCCCCATCGCCCGTGATCTCTCTGCAGCTGCTGGCACCAGACATGAGGAAAGAGAGGAACGCCCTCCTGCAGTGCGTCCGCTACGTCGTCCAGAAAGGCTTCTTCGCGACGACCAGCGAGCGGAGGCCCAGCGCGGGAAGTCGCGCCGATTCGGCCCCATCGAACGACGCCGAACCGACGGGCGTGGCTGAGAGGTCGGAGGTGACAGGTCACCGCGACTCCGAGGAGGGTCCCGTTGATGTTGCAACGATCTCAAAAGAAACGGCGGTCGACCACGACGCCAGGGCCAGCGAGGAGATCTGGGAAACTCCGCCCTTGGTGGAGGTGCCCACTTAGGAGGTTCCGCTTCCCGACGCACAAACTCGGCGAAAATAGGGAGAGAGAAAAAAAACGCATGGACAGGAGGATTAGCCAATGTTTTTTTTTTATCTCTTAACATTTTCGGAACCTCGTCAGTGCTGCGACGTGTCTTTGGCCGCGTGGCACCGCGATCTTCGGCCTTTGCGGAGGCAATGGCGGAGCCAGGATTTTGAGGTCCGGGGAAGCAACCCCTCCAGCAATGAGAAATGATAGGAGTTGTTAGTAAGTAAGGACTTGTCCCTTGCTTTTTTATTCGACGCGTGTGCGGCGATGACGCAGCCATCGATCGAGCGTCGAATTCGAACCGCGTTGTGTGATCGGCATCGCGCTCGCTGAAGGTGAATGCCTTCAGGGAAGTCGTGTTCTGTATACGCAACTGCGCACAATTCTGTGAGTCACTTATAACTGCTTTGCCGTTACTTATTGCCAATGATGGACTCAGACTATTGTCCTATCATCTTATAGAGTCCCTGGCACGTAATAATATGCTACACAGTGGCAGTGGGAGTCGCAAAATGCCGATTTATTACTAATAAACCCCAATGATCCGATCGAAATTAGGGATTTCGATCGGATCATTGGGGGGGCACGTGCCACCCCACCCCCCCCCCCACTGGCTCTGCCAGTGTGCGGAGGAGCGTGAGCTGCAGTCAGCTGCTGGGGCATCCGTCTTGCGGAACGCTCATAATTCTGTAAGCGCAGACAACTTGCGACGGTCACACGGAGTCCCCTGTGAACAACGGAGTCTTCCCGTTACTGCCGAGCGTATTGGAATAGATCAAGTCGCGCGTGATGTGCCAAACCTGAGACGACCGGTACATCACGCCGCACTCAAGCGCACTCGCTTTTTACATTTAGCATGGAGGAAGGGGGGGGGGGGGGGCGAGGGGGGGATTTTTATTAAACTCTGTACAGAGCCCGGCGCATCACCTTTTGAGAACGGTCCACAGGAGACATCTCCGAACCGTATCTGAGATCCCCCTTCAAGTGGCGGAGGCCACTGCAACTTTCCGACGCACCCTGCTACTTAGGCGTGTGTGCGTTGCATGGCAATCTAACCGAATAAAATATATATTGTCCAGAGCTGTTTTATTTTTTTTACTTTTTGCCTAATTAAATGAAAAAATGAAGTTGGATGTGATGGGATTGTTGCAGTCAATAACTATCAGCTGAAACCATCAAATGTCGCCACACTTGATGACACGGTTTCATCACGGGCGGCTTAACGCCCGAGACCCCGAGCCCACCGGGCCACCTCCATGTGTTTATTATTTTGTCGATTTGAAAGGAGGGCCATGGACATTGATTTGAGCTTAAAATATACTTTATGATGACACGCGAGACACATTCCAGCCAATTGCAAGCCGGCAGTATCATTCGCCTCGCTTCGCCCATTTATATTGAAATTGAGTTATCGGCGTTGTGTCGTCAGACTTTCAATTTTTCAACTCTGCAGGTAGTAGTGCATCACACGCTGTCAAGAGAACTGCCCTGGGAAGAAGCCTTCACAGAACTACATCTGGGGTAAACCAAAATCGAATCTCCTATCCACACTTGGGGCCGATGCTCTGTAAAGTGTTCGTCTTGTCCATTCAGATAATAAAAATAATTGTAAGGGTTGCGATGTGACGAATTAAAGCACAGAAGCAAAGATTTTTGGTTCGCTGGTGACTGGGGCTGCGACGATCAACACGCTGCACCTGGGAAGCCACTTTAATCGGATTGAAATGCAGGATCCTAGCTCTGTGGTCTCCGGCGCTCCGTGATCGCAAGAAGCAGCCTCGAGTCGTTTAACAAAGCATTCGGTTTCGACGTCACGAATAAATGTCAAACATGAGAAATTCCCAAAGCCGCGTGGTAGTTGAGAAATGCGATGTTTATTTTCTCTCCCGTCTCATCGTATGCTTTGAGTGTAAGATATTCCGCGCAAAATGTTACAAACGTTTGCAGATTTTTCTGCACCTTTTCTTCTCGCAAACTTCGCCAGTTTGTGACTGACTGAGTGATTGACTGACTGAGTCACTGACTGAGTGAGTGACTGGCTGGGTGACTGGCTGAGTGACTGGCTGAGTGACTGACTGACTGAGTGACTGACTGAGTGACTGACTGAGTGACTGGCTGACTGAGTGACTGAGTGTTTTTTCAAACGCGGGCACAAAGTTGGGAGCCAAATGGCGTTGGTCTAAATTATTGACATAAGAACTGCAAGGGGGCCGTACGGGCTGCCCGCCGCCCCCCAGAGCGCGCGTTTCATTATCTGGGTAGCACGGCTTGCCAGGACACGTCCCAGCACAACCAAGCCTCTGTCACGAGAACCGAAATGGGCCGCACGGGCGGGCCCGTGGGCAGCAGGATTTCACGCCACGCGCCGCCAGGGCACTACCTTGCGGCCCCGTTACACTATCTGCCCACACGCTCTTCGGGGCTCTGTTCTGTGTGTGCGTGACCACAGGGAGCTGTGGTGTAGCAGTTAGCCGCGCTGCGCTACGAACCCGGCGACCCGAGTTCGATTCCCGCTCATGAATCCAGTGACGATTTTCTTAAAACGGTGCTGGGCCTACCCTAGGTCGACTCGGCCGCAGATGAGTACCTGGTGCTATGTGTAAACATCGCCACTGGGGAGAGAAAGGCGGCCGGGCGTGGTGTTGGCCAACCACCCGCTGGTGTGCCGGCCTTCGTAGATGCTCGCCAACAGCACTTGCCCCAACAGTATGTTGAGGCTGTACGGTGGATCTTTGTTTTTGGAGTGGCCAGGCGGTCAGAGAAGCAGCGAGTCGGGGGGGGGGGGGGGGGGGCAAGGTTGTGGTCACGGGTGGGAGGAGAGCTGGAAAGGGTTCGAGGTGTAGAGAGAGGTTGAAGCTGGTGGGTGGATAGGAAGGCAGGTGGCGACGCAGGTGGTTATGTGTAGTAAAATGAATAGAGAAGTGTAGTAATGTGTAGAGTGGCTTGACAGGCGGTGAAGAAGTCGTCCCGTGGGTAGAGAAGTGGGTCACGAGGGTAGAGGTCAGCTTGCAGGCATGTGTGTCAATCGGAAAGTGTCACCGTGCTTCGTAATTGATTCACGAATCGTAAAATTGGTCGCAAAAGCCTCCGTGTTCAACTTAAGTGTCGTCTCATTGCAGCATGTTGTCCGTGGGCAGGTGGCCAGGGCAGGGTGGGCCGGGCGGTCGCCGGTTTTGGTCGCGTGTTTACTATTCTACTATTCATCTTCTTGGTTCCTTCGGTAAAGTCACGTAGAATGGAAATAATAAAATAATAAAAATAAACATTAAATAATGTTTATTATGAATGTTTCATGAATGTTTCAGACGCTGTCTCCCCGACAGACCTGGTCTTCACCTGAGGACGGCTGCTTGCGTTGTGGCCGAAACGTCGTGAGAATTATTTTATTATGTATTACTTTTTTATTTCCATTCTACATGACTTTACCGAAAGAACCAAGAAGATTAATCCCTGCAGTCACGAAAGCTTTAAATCGAAATATTCTACTATTCTAAACTATTTTAGTTTGCCAGGTAAGGCCTGCTGATCGATACAGCTCTATTTCAGAAGCGACCTGGCCACAAATGATAGCAAAACGAAGTGGCTTATCGTGTGGACATTTATAGCAGCCAAATACTCTAAAACGCGTCATGTCGTTTCTAAATGCGGAGGGAAAAACCGGAGCACCCGGAGAAAAATCCACGCGACCACGGTGATAGCGACGCGCTATCACCGTGGTACAGCAGGGGTCAGGATCAAACCCACAACCGCCTGTATACCGGGCGAGGGAGTTAACATCTCCGTGCCACGCGTGTGTGTGTGTCGGGGGACGCGACACGGAACCTGGTTCCAAGGTTCGTGCCCGCAAACGGTCGCCTGGCTCGCTGCCAAGAAGGGGAGCGGAGAGCTCCAGTCACCGCTTCCTTCGCTGTGCAAAGTCCCGGGGTGCCGCCCGTTGCGCTGTGCCACGTGTTTCGGGGTTGGCTGGATGTAGCGAATACATGTTGAGCTTCTTTCGCACCGTACGTAGCCAACCGTGCTCAGCGCTGGTGCGGGCGAAGGCCAACAAACTATGGGTCTGTGCGAATCCATGGGTCTCTCTGTGAGTCTACGTATGTTGAACTTTCTTCGCACCGTACGTAGCGAACCGTGCTAATCGGAGGTGCGGGGGAAGGCCAACAAACTATGGGTCTGTGCGAATCCATGGGTCTCTCTGTGAGTCTGTACGTACGTTGAACTTTTTTTCACACCGTACGTAGCCAGCCGTGCGAATCGGTGCCAGGGAAGGACGACAAAACTAAACACAAAAATAGCACTTGTAAAGAAATGAGTTTTAAATCTGGATTTAGCTCCGATGGCTTCCTAATATCGGAAGGGAGAGCATTCCAGACGGCCGCAGAAGATGGCGAACCCAAAAGCCGCTGCGAGGCTGACACGGCGGTTCCCACGGACCCCCCCCCACTCCCCGATCTCGCAACGTGCACGCCCGCCTACAGCCCTCTTTTTATTTTGTTTTTTACTGTCAATCCACTGCTGGATTGGGAGCCTTCGCACGCGCGTACTTTGCCCCGCGAGCCGGCGCTGGCTTGATGAGAGTCGTTTTGAGCGGAGCGCGGCACGACCAATGGTCTTCTTGGTTCTTTCGGTAACGTGACTTTACCGAAAGAACCAAGAAGATGAATCCCTGCAGTCACGAAAGCTTTAAATCGAAATTTAGCACGACAATGGATTTAGCGCCACTGCTGCTCTCCGCCACCAAGGTAGCCACACCGCCCGACAGCAGCCTATAGCACCTGTGTTCTCTTCGTCCGATACTGCCGGCAACCGGTCCAACGTTCTCGCCGATGTTGCGAAGCGGTTGCCCTGGTAGCGCGGACTCCAGATCTCACGCATGCCGATCGTCCATCCAAGAAGAACCCGGACTTCTCACGCATGCTTTAGCTGCTCGTTATTAGGCACATTCCGGGTGTCGTGGTGACGGGATTCAATAGCCCGATTTTGATCGTTGTCGTCGTCATCATCATCATGAAACAGCCATGATCTCTAGATTTGAAGCTTTCGTGACTGCAAGGATTCATACTCTTAGGTTTTTTCGGCAAAGTCACGTAGGTAAAAAATCTAATTAAAAATTATTAAAAGTGATAATTAAAATAAAATAATAATAACACAAGTCTCCGTCATCAGGTGGGACCATCACAGCCAGATTTACTGTCTCAAGTGAGGAAAATTCCAAAAGACAAGAAAAGCCCCCTCCCCTCTCCTCCCCCCTCCTCCCCCCTTGTATTTAAGAACTTGTCTTTTGGAATTTTCCTCACTTGAGACAATAAATCTGGCTGTGACGGTCCCACCTGATGACGGAGACTTGTGTTGCCTCCGAAACATCGTGATTTTTATTATTTTATTTTAATTCTAGATTTGAAGCTTTCGTGACTGCAAGGATTCATATTCTTAGGTTTTTTCGTTAAAGTCACGTCGTGATTTTTATTTTATTTTACTTTTATTAATTTTAATGTTTTACCTACGTGACTCTATGGATCCGAGTGCTGGCCAGCCACAACTGTACACGAACAAGCTCTCCACACCATGGAGATGAGGATGCTCAGATGGAGCCTCGGGCTCACTCGATGGGATCGTGTCAGGAACGAAGACGTTCGGAAGCGACTTGGTGTGGCCCCCCATTGCGGACAAGATGCTCGAGGCAAGGCTTCGGTGGTACGGCCATGTGATGCGAAGTGAAGAGTCATCAGTGGCCAAGACTGCCGTGCGTATTGAGTCAGAGGGCCGCCGTCCACGCGGACGTCCGAAGAAGCGATGGATGGACCGAATAAAGGAAGACATGAAGACGGTCAACGCATCCCCTGAAGATGCCCTGGACCGAGCCAAATGGAGAAGACAATGCCGAAAAGCGGACCCTGCGCCACAGCGGGAACAACGCTAGGAAGAAGAAGAAGACCTACGTGACTTTACCGAAAAAACCTAAGAATATTTTATTTATATGATTACTTTTAGTAATTTTTTCATTTTATTTTTTTACCTACGTGACTTTACCAAAAAAAAAACCTTAGAGTGTGTAGCCATGATCTCTCCACTGCTTGCGTGAAGGCGCCCCCAAGAACGTCGCCATCTGCGATCGCAATGATCCGTCCGCCACCTGCCTCCACGTGCTGATGTCATCGCTTCAGCTCCTGGAGGGAGGGGCAGGGTCCTCCCTCGACCGCGTTCCAATAGCAAACAACAAGGTTTACGTTTCCCCCAAATGAGTGTGTACAGAACCAGCTACTAGGGAGAGGGGGGGGTGAGGATATCATTTCTAGAGCTCAGGCCCCAGACAGCTCCAATTAAAATTAAGCTCCCCCCCCCCCCCGTGTTTTAAAATGTAAAGCTGGCACAACGTACACCAACGGCGGCTGGGTTGAAAACAAATATTGGCCGAGCGAAAGCAGCTGCCTCGTTGCCTATTCCCCGAGACCAACAAAGACAAAGGTCCCCCCCACCCCGTATAGCTTCAACAGGCTGTTTGGGGCAAGTGCTGTTAGCGAGCAGCACATATGAAGGCCGGCACGGACACACGAAGAGGTGGGATTGGTGAGGGGCCAGCACCTACGCCCGGGCCACCCTTTGTCTCCCCCAAGTGACGATGTCTACACACCGCACCGGGTTCTCGTTCGAGGCCGAGTCGCCGTAGTTGGGGGTCCCAGGACCGCTTCAGATAATCGTCACCGGTTGTTGGTGGTGGCCGCGAGCGGGGATTGAACCCGGTTGACATCTTGCCGGGTCCGTAGGCGCACGGCGCGCTTAGCCGCTGTGCGCCACCGCTCCCGGAGGGGGGCGGACGGACCCCCACTCTCACCATCCCCGTCTCGCAATCCCCAGTGGAGGGGGGAGGGTGGTGGCAGCTCGACTGTAAACCGAGCAAAGTCCGAGGGACCCAAGTGGCTCAAGGGAACACGGTTCAGTAATTAAATAGGGATGAATCAAACATCAGCTCGAATATTAATAAACACGATAAAGCTATACATAATACAAGTTATACCGGTAGGAACCTCCTGGTTACACCAGCCCACAGGGGATTATTGTGTCCGTCCGTCCGTCGTGCAGAGAGGGGCTGGGTGGGGAGGGGGAGGATGGGGCTGGGTGGGGAGGGGTGGGGCTGTGTGGGGAGGGGCTGGGTGGGGGCTGGTCACCCCGTGGTGCCCTTATAAAACTCAACGTTTAACCTATTCACGCCGGCTTGTGCCCGCTCTCACAGTCGGGCATATTTGCGGAATACACCACGCCGCCGTTGACCCTGGCCATTGACCGAGCAACCCAACGTTCCTACCAGCTCCCTCCGCAGGAATGTGTTTTTTTTATGGGGGGGGGGGGGGGTTGGATCACGTGAATATAAATGTGTCGTTAAACCCGCCACCACCAACTTGTAAGGTTTATCACGTAAATAAATCCACAACATTTAGTCGTAATTACTGGCGAAACATCCTACTCAAATTGTAAATGTTGTGGATTTGCTCTCCAACACACCGGTGTGCTGTACTAGTAACGAATTGGCATGTTCTGTTTACGTGACAAACCTTTTTACGCGATCTACGCGATCTAACCCAAACAAACCTGTATCATGGAAGATCTTGGTCGTGAAAGCCGACGTGTTACAATGACGAAGCCAACTCACCCTTTATCAAACGTGATAATCATGTAATCCCCACATTGTCTGCATATCGTACGTAACGCCATTGCTATCTCAAGCATTGAAATGCAAATCTGTCTCATCCGTGTCTGGTCTTCTCTCCTGTCGGTGCATCTCACAATCCGTTTGTCTAAATGTCTCTCCATATCTCTCGTTAGACTCCCATCTCCGTGATATGTATGTGTGTCTTATCTATCTCTCTTCTGCCATCTCACCAGGAGTCAATAAAACCGTATTTGTTTAACCGGGGGCAAGAACTCAGACGAAACCAGGATGAACCTCATTTTCAAATGGTATACCCGGGTCACCGAACTAGCAAGCAACACAAATACGGTTCGTGCAGCGATTCAGTAAATAGAGATCTGAGCCATACAAACAATTGCATCACGTGAGAATTCGACAATGTGCGCACGAACATAAATCGACGTTAAAGGGGAGTGGGCATTTCTCACAATCAGAATCTTTTTTTTGGACTGGAGGAGAAAATCCGATGAGCTATGAAGCTCTTTTGAACAGATGTCCAGTCGGGGGGCGGGGGGGGGGTCCGCTGGGGCGAGAATAACCTCTGTGGAAGAAGGGCCGTGTAAAAATAATATTTTACGTGCAGAGGAAAGAGAGACGTCTTCTTGTCGTCGTATGCCTGCTGGGTGTAGATGCAGAGGCAACGACGACAATTCCACATTCAGGTGATCAAGCCCACCAGATAACCGCGTCAGATGCAGTAGCGGATTAGTCGATCGCCGTGGTGATGTCTCTTCGTATTTGTAGATCGGGCGTTGCGTCGTTATACGTTGCGTACGGTCAAGTTCTGGATGGCCACAGTCGCACACCTCTACTGGGAGATATTCTTAGGTTTTTTCGGTAAAGTCACGTAGGTAAAACATCAAAATTAATAAAAATAAAATAAAACAAAGATCACGAAGCTTCGTGATCTTTGTTTTATTTTATTTTTATTAATTTTGATGTTTTACCTACGTGACTTTACCGAAAAAACCTAAGAATATGAATCGTTGCAGTCACGAAAGCTTCAAATCTAGAATCTACTGGGAGAGTTTAACATTTCCCATTTGTGCATCAGCTATCCGCATCTGCTGCCATGCTCTGTGCAGTGGATGCGGTTTAGGGTGGACCATGAGCTTCGCGAAATATCAAATCCAGAGGGCTTCTTCTGCGGTGGGTCTTTCAGGAGGCATGTTGTCTAAGTGTCAATTGTGTTACTGGGCGAGAGGTTAAGGGGGAGGGGGGCTGGGAGGAGTGAGGGGTTGGTGGTGGGGGGCACGCCGTGTTGATGATGCCGCCGGGTTGGCATGCAGGAGCACGCGTGCACATCTTGCGCAAAGCTGCGTCACGTGTGGCGCGTGGTGCCTTGTGGGGAGGAGGGAGTGGAAATCGCCTCCCGTACATCGAACCGGGCGGCACCGCTGCCAGCAGCAGTGGCATCTCCATCTCGTTCACCGGCCTCTCGCGGTGGTGGCGGTCCAGTCGGTATTAGTTGATTCCCCGGCGAGTTGCGCACAAAGACAGCCCACAGCCTCTGCAGTTGGGGATTTAGCCGAAGATAAAATCGGGAATTAATTGTTCATACAATAAATATTAAATATATATACACACATATTATTTGTTCTTTCGGTGAAGTCACGTAGATAGAAAATAAAATAGAAATAAAAGATAATAAAATTAAATACGCATTTAAAATAAATATTATAAATTTAAAATAATAAAAGCAAAAACCCACACAAATCTCAGTGCAAACAACTCGGTTATACCGGGTCGTGTGCACGTGTTGCGGTGATGCGCCTGTTTGCAGACATTGAATACGACTGCGTCATGCAAGCCGCGCTCACCCGGCACGACGGAGGAGGGAGAGACGGATCGGCGTAGAGCGGCAGGGAGGGGGTGTGAGAAGGGAGAGACCGAGGGGGAGTGAAGTGGGAATGCAGAATCCGAGTTAGCCTCGCAATGGCAGCGAGATGCGCGGTGGTGGGAAGAGACGGGGGGGCATGGAGATAATGGTGAGAGAGATGGGGAGTCATGGAGAGGCTGCTGGGGAGAGATGAGAGGGTGGTGGGAGGGGAGAGATGGGAAATCATGAAAAGGGAGAGATGGGGAGAGGGAGAGAGTGGTGGGAGGAGAGAGATGGGAAATCATGAAAAGGGAGTGATGGGGAGAGGGAGAGAGTGGTGGGAGGAGAGAGATGGGAAATCATGAAAAGGGAGAGATGGGGAGAGGGAGAGAGTGGTGGGAGGGGAGAGATGGTGAGCCATGGAGAGGGTGGTGAGAGAGATGGGGAGTCATGAAAAGGGAGAGATAGGGAGAGGGTGCTGGGGAGAAGGAGAGGGTGGTGGGAGGGGAGAGATGGGTAGTCATGGAAAGGGAGAGATGGGGAGAGGGAGAGGAGAGAGATGGGGAGTCATGGAGAGCGTGATGGGGAAGGGAGAGATGGGGAGATGAAGAGGGTGGTGGGAGGAGAGAGATGGGAAATCATGAAAAGGGAGAGATGGGGAGAGGGAGAGAGTGGTGGGAGGGGAGATGGTGAGCCATGAGAGGTGTGGAGAGGATGGGAGTCATGAAAGGGAGAGATGGGGAGAGGGTGCTGGGGAGAAGGAGAAGGTGGTGGAGAGAGAGATGGGGAGTCATGAAAAGGGAGAGATGGGGAGAGGGAGAGGGTGGGGAGAGGAGAGAGATGGGGAGTCATGGAGAGCGTGATGGGGAGAGGGAGAGATGGGGAGATGAAGAGGGTGGTGGGAGGAGAGAGATGGGGAGTCATGAAAAGGGAGAGATGGGGAGAGGGAGAGAGTGGTGGGAGGGGAGAGATGGTGAGCCATTGAGAGGGTGGTGAGAGAGGCAGGGGGGGCAGGGAGCTGTTGGGATGAGATGGGAGGAGGAGGGAGGGTGGGTGCTGAGCGAGCGAGGGAGGGGTGAGTGCAGTGGTGGGATGGGGAATGAGCAGGGGAGGGTGCGAGAGAACCAGACTGGGTCATCTCAGGACACGCGGCACGCGCCTTTCACGTTCGCCGCCGCAAACGTCGCGAACGGCTCAGCCACCCATTCACACGAGAAGCCAGCGAGCAAGCGAGTCTGTCGGCTACGGAGCGTGACATGCCGCGCTTGTAAACACAGCCGGTAATTGATAACGGATGAGGCGGCGCTTGTAATGGCCGTCGAGTGTGTGTGTGTTTGTCCGCGTGTGCATGCGTTGTAGTCTTTGCGTCTGCCGTGGTGTTTATTGGGCCACGTGTGGACCATGAGGTCACCGCGCGCCCCGCGGTAGACGAGGGTGCCATGGGGCTGTTGAAGGGGACACTTTTGAGCCACCGCCGCCGCCGCTAGGATGTTGGCTTCTCGAGTGGAGCGAGTTGGCACGGTCCTTAAACCCAGTCGGCCAATAACCGCGCACGAATTCGACTCGTGGCCGTAAGTGTCGGGTTTTTCGTCCGTTCAATTTGGAGAAATTCCGGTCAGAATATTTTTTGTTCTTTCAAATATCGGTTCGACTTGCCACGTGAAGAACGTCGCCATGTGGCAGGGTTCACTTGCACGGAACTCAGAAGTAGTTCTATGAGATCTACATCTGCGGACCATTCTCTATCAGGCGGGGGACACAATATGGCGATGATTGCACAATTGATTGGAATAAAATTGTGAATTATAAAAACGGAATTTGTAGTGTGGCTCCAGAAGGTTATTTTGACGTGATAGTGAATGTGACGTCACCTGTCACAGGATTGTGCAATACGTTTTTCAAAAAGGTAATTGTGTTTCTTGTAACACGATGTTGATTCCATTATTGAATTTTATTACTGCAAATCATAACAAATGGGAAGCAGTCTTATTTTATAAACACGTAGACACCCACTGCAGGCTGCCACATCTTCACATGACAATGCCTGCGTTGGGTGGAGGTCGTTAACGCCCAGAGAACGATTGTTGGGTGGGCGCTTATACATTTAAATAATTATTGTTACCGACCGAAAATCTTCTGGGCAGATATTTCCCAGTTCTCACGCTCTCTGGGCATTCCCCCTCCTTCAATGTCTCCAATGGGTTTTTTTTCTTCTTATTTTCTCCAGGAATCGTCTTGACTCTGTCATCCGGCCACCGGATAGGTTTCGGACGACCTCGTGTTTGATGCCCTCTGACATTTCCACGGTTGATCAATTTCTCCATAGTTGTCTCTTGACCCTTCTAATCGCGCGCCCAAGACACTCTTCGACTGTTCCGCGATTGATTGGTTCAGGAGCTTCTCCATCTGGAGTTTCTTCTTTGCGCCAGCGCCTAAAGGTTTGCTCAAACTTTGGGTACTCCTGTGACCTGAGCGATCTTAAAAGCTTAGCGCAAGGGCTGTAGTTGGACCGTCCTTATATTTCTGGCGAGATGTTAACTACCTGGTATATAGGAGGTCGTGAGTTCGATCCCAACCCTGATGCCTGTATATTTGGAGTTTACGTGTCTCTCTCCACGTGGTCGGCAGCCTTTCAAAGAAGCTCTTCCACAGAGACGAGGCAAACGAGACGCTCCTTCTTTCAGTCAGTAATACACAACACGCATTCGTCATGAGCGTCAGTGTAGAGCGTGGTAGTCACAAAGTCAACAAGTGGACGTTTCGCCTCCGTCCCATGTCCGTTCCTCGACGTAAAACAAATCGCGTTAGCCTCACCGCCTTCAGGGAATGCATAATCTCGGCAACACTCTCTTAATCCAACAAACCTCCCAACCAGTTTAGATCGCGTTATTTATAAATGTGTCGTAACCCTCCACCACCCGACACGACCAATCAGTAAAAAAGTGTCACGTTGACAAAAGACAAATAGTTCACTGCTCTAGCCCACCGATGTGTTGAAGCGTGAAACCACAACATTTACAATTTGAGTACGACGTTTCGCTGGAAATTGCATCCAGCATCATCGGGCAATTGGCCAGAATGGTGAGGCTCTCCTCTGTCTCCCGTTCTTATATAGAGCAGCAGCAGGGTGACGTCATCATTAACTCATTAACTCATCATAAATAACGCGATCTAAACCCAAAAACGTTGATTATGAATAATATTGGTCGCGAAAGCCTACGTGTTAAACTCCCAACCAGTGTTTCACATCGGTGTCTCGTCAGCAGTCAGGTTTGCTTGAACCGATGCTAGTGAACTGCCAGATATTAATAGGCACGTACCCTCTCTGTCAGATTTAGGGGTGCACAACTAGATAATACATCACACAAACTCATCAATAAATTGATTAACAGCTCGGTAGTTTGACCCATAGCTTAATTTCTCGTAAAATGTTTCCAAGGTCCCCTAACTCAAAGCCCCTTAGGTGGTGATGGTGGTGGTGGAGGGGTTTTTTATTTTCTGGAGCCACAGACAACTGCGGCTGAAAGTAAGCCCGAGTTTAGGCCCATTTCCACTTTATTTTGGTGAAAATTGTGCTTGCGTCAGTAGTTTTCAGCAATTAAGAAGTGTGCTCTCACATTCTTTATTTTTAATGAGGCATATGTGCCTCTTATCTGATTATCGTAATGCTAATAGCAATGGCATTATCACCGAGTCGTGAGATTTTACTCAACGTGGTCTTCCGTGGGGTTATTTGGGCGATTCAAATTTTAAGGAGCATTTTACATGTTTGCAGGAAACTGAAACATCCAAAGGAAAGCTGCGCATACGAAAGGATGCATATCTACGTACGCGAGAGTTCATGTTCCTATATATTTTTTCTCGCCCGCCATACAAAATCCCGGACGCTTTGCAGCTAAAACGAATTTGGGAGTTTCGCAAATCCGAGTGAAACCACCACCACCAACCTTCTTCGCCATGATGTGCAGACCGCGCCCTTGAATTGTCAACGTGCAATGCACTTCCAACCGCCGGGGTAAAACAATTGGAGCGATGGTGGAATCGGTCAATGGCCAGGGTCAACGGCGGCGTGGTGTATTCCGCAAATATGCCCGACTGTGAGGGCGGGCACAAGCCGGCGTGAGTAGGTTAAACGTTGAGTTTTATAAGGGCACCACGGTGTGACCAGCCCCTCCCCACCCAGCCCCTCCCCACCCAGCCCCACCCGTCCCACCCCCCACCCAGCCCCACCCTCCCCACCCCCTTCCCACCCAGCCCCTCCCTGCACGACGGACGGACGGACACAATAATCCCCTGTGGGCTGGTGTAACCAGGAGGTTCCTACCAGTATAACTGTGTCATTAAACCCACCACCACCCGACACAGCCAATTAGTAAGGTTTGTTACGTAAACAGAACGTGCCAAGCTCTTGTTCGCAGATGTCCGGCAAGGGGGCAGAGCGTTACCACAAAGAATACAAAACACGATAATAGTGCAAAGTATCGGACATCTAAGCAAATCATTACAAAAACATGTAACTGTTAATTTACCAGGTCAAGTTTACATCCAGCGGGGATTGGCTGATGATGGTGAAGCAATACACTACACGCTCATAGCAAAGTTTATAACTTTCAACCCTTGCACTGTATCATTCCGATTACAACTCGACTGCGTTTTAAAATCAATGATGGGACCCCTCTACTCAGCGATTTCTATAATGATCAATTCACAAGGAGGCTGATAAATGTTTACTGCAAATACTGCATGCGCGTGTGTGTTTATGTACATAGTCTGCCGTGTACGTTGATAAGCAATCTTTGCACATCCATTATTCGTGGAGAAAGGCGAAGCCAGGTCACCGCCATGGCGTCGGTTGTATCGTAAGAGGCGTTTGTAGGAGCGCGAGGCAGCTATATAATCGTAATAATTCACAGCGCCTGCGAAGCGACGTGGGGTTGTTTTTTTATGTTTGTGGCCGTGCTCTCGTGCCCGTAGCGAAGAGCATAAAAAAAGCAGCTGTGCACTAGAAACATAAACCATGGAGTCGAGAGGGCCTAGGCCAGTGGCTTCAGCCACATGGTTTGCCCCACGACATTTCGGTGGTGGCGACGCAGGAGGAGGGCTGTTTAAACATTCAAATACGCGCAGTGGCCTCATGCGACATTCACAACCGCGTGGACGAAACGTACGATACTCAAACCGTACGTACAACATCAAATGTGGTAGTTATATGTTTTTTTTGCCAAGGGACAACCTGGGCTCCCCACGCCTAATATTCACCATAAACGTTAAATAATGTAATATTTTTTCGGAAAACCATGAATTGTAAATTAACATTGAAATGTACATTTTTAAAAAAGCACTAATGTAACCCAGTTTCTGCACAAATGGAACTGCGATATTAACTTGTGTGCAGGAGCGAGTCGCAAGACTGCGAGTGAAGGCGATGGCTGCGGGGGAGACATTCATCCAGCAGTGGATTGATCATGGACTGCTAACGATGAGCCCAAATTCCAATAAGTTGCATTTTATCTGTGGATTTGGGGAACATTGTACATGCATTTATAGTGAGCAAGCAACACATCGATTTTTTTTTTGTCAAAGCTTTACTCGGAAAGGAATTTGGTGGTGGAGTGGGGGGGCCGGCTTGAGAGGGCGCGAGTGAAGAATCGCCCTTGTTAATTCCACGTCACCGCAACAACTACAACAATTCCAATATTCCAAAACGCGGAGCAACAACCATCGTCACCATCACCGTGGCACGCCCCAGCCAAACGCAACCCCCGTCTCGCGAATTCAGGTCATGACCCACCACGCCCCTCGTCGTGATGCCAGTTGGGAATCAAAACACGAATCCCTCCGCCCCACGAATGAGGAATGACGCCACCACCGCCGCCGCCGCCACATCATTATTTGATTATATCCCGTTATTTATTGTTATTTCACTCAGTCGTGTGGCTGTGGGGGTGGGTCGCCTCCTCTGCTCCTCGCAGCCCGGGTGTGTTCTGCATCAGGGCCCAGATGTTCCCAATGTTGTTCTGGTTAACTTGGAATTGAGTGCAGGGGGTTGTGTAACAATAAATAACGCATTAGAGAAAATGCGTTCCAGGTTCGCCTGAAGTTAAAAAGCTGAAATTGCTGCTCTCTGCTTGGAGGGGATTTCTGTACTCCCATTGTGCGTTTGCCAATATATATAACACACTTGAAGGAAAAATAAAATGTCTATATTTTTAAGCGATGGCTTGAACGGAGAAAGGGGCCAGACACACATTCAAGAACGTTTTTGGCGCTCACAAGACGACTCGTTGCCCACTGTCATATCTGTTCATTTCTTTTGAATCTTCCCTCGACGCTTGTGGGGCAGAATGCCGCTGGCAAGCGGGCCTGGATGTTCAACTCCCTGGCAGACACCACTGTTCGAGGATAGGCCGCGCAAGTTTCAATCAAATAATCTCTCCTGCCGTAGCGTCTCGCCCGAACCAGGCTTGTGCTGTACTTGAACAACACCCGACTCCATATTCGTCCACCTTCCACTATCGCAAGTGAGAAACTCATTTTTTGGCATATGAAATCACTTTCATCATCAGCCATGATCTATCTACTGCCGCATGAATGCCTTCCCCAAGTCGTCAAGATGTATCGTGATGTTGAGATCAAACAATCCATACAGTTCCTCCGCAAAAGTTGGTTTTATCCCCTCCATCTTCACGGTGAACGTCCTCTGAAGTTTGTTCCCTATTTTGTCTGATACAGTATATAAATCATAGCTATAGCGTTAAACCTTTTGTTAGTCCACTGCTGGATGAAGGCGTCCCCGTGCCTTGTCACTCACAAAGGTTGCCTGACCATACTTCACCACGCTGGTCAGTGCGTGGTGGGGCAGGACCGGTTCGGATATCGCTCGCCACTGATGTTAGCCGTGACTATCGTTGAATGTGCTATTGACGTCATGTCACGAGATTGGGTATTCATTTTAATAGTTTTCAAGGCCGCGTAACCCTTCGTCATAGAGAACAGCCCACGAAAGTGGATATCACAGAGCCACATCGTAGTGAGCTCTGGTCCATATAGTTGGAGGCAACTCTTTTCACGCAAATGAGAGTGCGATTTATCCTGCGAGTCATAATTATATATTTTAATCTTCATAAGCTGGAATTTAGCCAAATTAAGTCCAGAGTTTTATTTAGCGTGATGTGTTTTTGTACGGTACACGGTGACCGGGTTGAGACCATAAACTCGCTACAATTGAGGACCCAGTTTAATTACAGGCGGCTGTGTGGATTCGAACCCAGGCCCTCAGCAATGCTAGTTCAGCGCCCTAACCCATGAAACTCCTGTCTTGTCCCATCTTTAAAAAATAGTTGTGTCTTTCACTGCACTGCGCATAGCGTTGCCACTTGTACTGAATGTAATTAGTATGGCCATTATATATTTCAGATGGGTCTTCTCAGCACTATTTTCACTCTTTAAGTATCGCTCGTGTTCCCTCCTATGTCCGAAACACCTAGTTCTTTGAACATATGACTTTCAAGTGCAGGCATTTCATGCGTCATCGTTGTGCCCGGATATTTCGTAAAAAAAAAATCTACGGTGGCAGCCATACCTATACATCCACACTCCGGAGAGTGTAACCGTGACTTCGTGGCACGCTTTAGACGGATCGCGTTGCAGGGACAGCATTTCATTTTTAAGAGAGATTTCTTGCAAACCGTGAGCCTGCCTTAATGTCATTTTTAAAGGGATTGTGGCCTGCAAAAATCCTTCCCCCGTGACCATTGCCCACACCTCCATCCATTGTGTTTTATGTGCCCGGTTTATGTTCCATAAAGGGAGGCCGTGACCCTGTGAAAGCAGTGTCCTATGATGGTGGGTGGGCCAGCCCAATGACAGCCCAGCATCGTACCTGAATTGACGGAAATAGTGGTGGTTACTGGTCAATTGTGCGCCCTCAACAGGAATACTATTTTGGTAGCCCATCCCTCCGTCGCCTTGTCAATGTACAAACTCCTATGGCGATGACAATAGGGTGTGCAGAGCAGCGGTGTGCCACCCATATGGGCCGCTGGCCACTGTCAAACCTCTAAACAATATCTCTGACAAATAATAAAAATAAAACATAATAAAATAATTCTCACGACGTTTCGGCCACAACGCAAGCAGCCGCTCTCAGGTGACGGCTGCTTGCGTTGTGGCCGAAACGTCGTGAGAATTATTTTATTACGTTTTATTTTATTATTTTATTACTTATCTTCTACGTGACTTTACCGAAAGAACCAAGAAGATGAATCCCTGCAGTCACGAAAGCTTTAAATCGAAATATCTCCGACCATTGCTCGCCAATAACAAAAAAATACGAATTCAATTAACAAAAAAATCCGTCAAATTGAAATTATGAAGCCATACAAAAGATTAACTTGTACTTATTTTATATTATTTTATTATATTATTTTATTATGTTTTCTTTTTATTATTTTATTACTTCCCTTCTACGTGACTTTACCGCAAGAACCAAGAAGATGACTTGTGCTTGCTTGACTCGCGTGGATTGAAAGGCTGATGATTCCTGTGTTGTGAAATAAATCTCAGTATCTGCAACAGTTCCTCTTTCGATGGCCTTGCGAGACCGCTAGTGGTCTGCAAACCCCCAGGTTGGGAAACTCTGGTGTAGGGAAGAGAGATACATGCACTGATAAGTCAGAAGAGATGTAGACCGACGTAGATGTTGTGAGTTGAGCCGTAGACAAAAGATAAGAGATGTAGTGAGACGAGAGTTTCAATATATAACTGTAGCGGTTGCAAGAAATGTAAACAGAGGAGTTATCAAGGTTAGAAGAACGATGTGTAATGCAGAGAGATGTAGTGATATGAGATGTTGACAAAACATATAGAGAGGCGAGAGGTACAATACAGAAACGTAGTGATGGAAGCTATACAAATAAAGAGTTGCACAGATTATACTGGTAGGAACCTGCTGGTTACACCAGCCCACAGGGGATTGTTGTGTCCGTCGTGCAGGGAGGGGCTGGGTGGGGAGGGGCAGGGTGGGGAGGGGCTGGGTGGGGAGGGTGAGGCTGGGAGGGGAGGGTGGGGAGGGGCTGGGTGGAGAGGGTGGGGCTGGGTGGGGGGTGGGAGGGGTGGGGCTGGTGGGGTGGGGTTGGTCACCCCGTGGTGCCCTTATAAAACTCAACGTTTAACCTCACGCCGGCATATTTGCGGAATACACCACGCCGCCGTTGACCCTGGCCATTGACCGAGTAACCCAACGTTCCTACCAGCTCCCTCCGCAGGAATGTGTTAACAGAGATGCAGACTGCAGAGAAATATCGTGAGATGAGCAATGTAAAATTGAGATATAGCGATAAAAAATGGCGAGATGATTATCATAATATTGATGTACTTTGCAGATATTTGGTGCACGCCTGCTCGTTCCTAACGCACCTCCGATTAGCACGGTCGGCTACGTACCATGCGAAAGAGATTCAGTGTACATACGTACACATAACATTGGGTGCCCTTGAGCAACCTCAGACATTGAGTGTTTGCTTTAGCGCCCAGTCACTGCACGGACCGATCCACTCTTCTAACCTCTACTCTCACGCAGGGGGTGGGGAGGGTGACTGGTGGCTCGGTTGTCAAGCCTTCGAAAGGAAATAACTCACATTACTCCGTGTCGCCACAAGGCGTTCGCTCGACTTTGCTGCTCAGAGAATGGAGTGGAGAAGCGACGTGATTCGGAGTCTCGGCACGGTGGTGTCAGATTTTGGGGAGAAAATCCTCCAGTTGAACGCTGAAATGTTTCCCAAAAGTCGATCTTAAACAAAGAATGCCTCCGGACGAGATCTCAGTGGCCCCTTTTGGAGAGGGACCCAAACGTGCCCATGGCAACTTCTTGGTTCTTTCGGTAAAGTCACGTAGAATGGAAATAATAAAATAGCAGTCCGGCGCACACCGCTGATGTCACGCCGCGTTCGTTTATCCACCGCAAAAAAATGTAATCTCTACGGCCTCTTTTAAAAAAAAAAAACACCATCTGGAAACGCTTACACCGAGTTTCCAATTATGAGTATTTTACGACTCCATTTATACTAAAATTGAAAAAAACCGGCTTGGAATTTTGTCCTTCGCTACAGGCTGAGACGGAGTTTGACTTCTATATATTTAGGGGGAGAGGCGCCATGGGGTTCGCTTTGTCCCTTACATTATGAATCGCAGGTGCATGTAATTAATTTTTTTTATTGTAAACTACTGAAAATGAATTAATAAAGGTATCCAATTTGGGCGGAGGTTTCCTCCGCCCCCTGCCCCCACCTCCGGCTAACTCCACCCATGACTATAGGTCTGGCACATGATTAAAATGGAAGGAATTAGCAGGGATTCGATTAGGGATCTAATGATTAACTTTAATCGCGATTCGATGGATTGTCACAATTCAGGTTCACGGTTCAAGAATATTTCTTTTAGCGGCTTCTAGTCGCTGGAGGGATCAAGTTAACTCATTCCACGCACACAATCAGATTAATAAATCATCTAGAGCCGTCAACGAATCGATGAATTGTTACACTCCTAATACAATACTTTGTGCGAACATTTATCTTGGTGATTTAAGTAATTTTAAAGCACCGTGCAACTCAAAACAAGAAATGTGTGCTTGCTTTTTACGATGCACCACCCGAATGGGGAACACATCGATAATAACATCAGTCCGCTATATCTCTGCACACAGAAACAAAAATAACACGCAAAGTACATATTCTTGGTTCTTTCGGTAAAGTCACGTAGAAGGGAAATAATAAAATAATAAAAATTCAACAATTAAATTCTCACGACGTTTCGATTGCAACACAAGCAATCATCATCAGGTGTGAAAACCACAGCAAGAAAATGTTGTTATTTGTTAAATGTGCTTGTGCGCCCAATATCAAGAGCAGCAAAACACCAGCAGCTGCACCAAACTACGCACAACAGCACGCGTGCATCTACCGAATTATAAGACGCACTGCTCTACGTTTGACTTTCCACCACAGTTGGCGTGAACCGACACCCCCGTGAAACGAGCGAGGTTCCATCCAGGGTCAGGAGTAGCAACCAAAGTAACAACAACAAGGGCCACTTGTTTCGAATTCGGTACAAATAAAAAAACTCTCGAATATTTCAAGAGTGGAATAACGTCATGAAGCAGGCCCTTTAAGAGCCCCAACGCGACTGCCGACCCCTGCTCCTCCTCGTGAACGCATATCCTAGTGAACTGTGAAGTGCGTCTTACAATCTGGATTGTACGATAACTAAACACGCACACATATATTGTTTAACACGTAGGCTTTCGCGACCAGTATCCATAATACAGGTTTTTTTATTAGGTTAGATCGTGTAAATGTATAAATGTGTCGTTAAATACGCCACCACCCGACAGCCAATTAATAAGGTTTATTACGTGAACAGAACATGCCAATTCGTTACTAGTTGTAATGACATAATGACACCTGCTGGCCCAGAAAGGGAAACACGGGTACGGTAATGATTAAGGGAACATCCAATCGGAGAGGGAGAGGTATCTGGGGCAAAGGTAACAGGTGGGGTTGGCCGAGATGCTCCGGGAACCTGCTCGAAGGTTCCACGAGAGGGCATGGCCAGAGGCGGGGCCTAGCCATGCCTGGGAGGCAGAGGTCGCAACCGGGTACCCGATACCCGTACCCTACCCGATACCCGGCTACCCATACCTGGCTGGGTACGGATACCCATTTGCGACCCTGGTGCGGCCGGGTATGGGTACGGGTAAGGAATCTAAACCCGTTTGCGACCTCTGCTGGGAGGGATGTAAGGGGGAGCGGACCCAGAGCTCGGGGTTCGCTTGAGGATTCTTGGGTCATGGCTTCGTCGCTGCTCGCCGTCATCTCTCTCCGTCGTATGGCCACGTGGAAGATGTCCTGCGAGGTTTCCATCGCCATCCTCGTCACGCCACCTGCCAGCGACCACGCCGAGTGATCGTCTGTGTGTAGCCAGTAGAGACGTTAATATCTAAGTGTTGTACTCAGGGTGAGAAGAATAAGGTTGGCCAGTGTTGTGCCCAGTGTGAAAAATAAGAACCCTTTACACAACGTGTCGCGGAAGTCGCTCATTACACTAGTACAGCACACCGGTGTGTTGGAGAGCAAAGCCTTTACAATCTGAGTACGACGTTTTGCCAGTAATTACAACCAGCTTCATCAGGCGACAGCCAGATTTGTGGAGAAATCCTCCCATTTCGTTCCTTCAATAGAGGGGTAGATGAGATGACATCACTTGTGAGCCCTTCTTGAGCAAATTGGTACGTTTTGTTTACATGACAAATCTTACTAATTGGCTGTGTCGGGTGTTGGCAGGTTTAACCACACATTTATATATTTAGATGATCTAACCCAAAAACAAGTAATATTAAAAAATAACTGTACTAGTAATGGCAGAACTCCACGACTCCAGGAAGTGGCCCGAAGCTTGCCATAACATAAGCGACCGTGGCCAATTACAGCCAACGTCAGTTTATCGTGGACAAAGTCATTGTTATGCAAGTCCAAGTCGAGTCTGAAGTCATCAAATTCATGACTCGAGTCTGACTCGAGTCCAAGTCACATGACTCGAGTCCACACCTCTGACAATTAGACCCAGGCTGAAACATAACATAAAAAATAATGTTTAAAAATATGTATTTTTTAATGATAGAATATAGTATTGTCATCAGTATGACATAAGTATACCAAGTTTGCAGTCGATACCACATTGGGAAGTGGGTTAAAATTGAGTTACAAGATTTGTGGATACAACAACGACAACAACAGGGTGAGTTAATAAAAAGCGTGTAAAAAACCCCGTATTATGGATAAATATTCTGAGTCGTGCTGTAATGGGATAAAATGAATCCGCGACAGAATGGATGATAAATTATGTTCATGTCGAAGAAAGCCAATCAGCGTCAATGGGCGGCCGAATGAATACACGAGCCTATGTGTTCGAGCATGGATCAAGCACGGATCAAGTTTCGTATAGTAAAAAAAATGGCTGAATCCCTTGTGCTGGAGCATAGATTCGTGAAAGAAACGCGTTGATTCCCGTTCTGGCATTCCTTACACGGGGCAAAGCCACCCGTCTTGACCATATTAAAAATCGTCGGTTTCTATGTGTTCGAGCATGGATCAAGCATGGCTCAAGCTTTGTATCGTAAAAAAAATGGCCAAATCCCTTGTGCTGGAGCATAGATTCGTGAAAGAAACGCGTTGATTCCCGTTCTGGCATTCCTTACACGGGGCAAAGTCACCCGTCTTGACCATATTAAAAATGGTCGGTTTCTATGTGTTCGAGCATGGATCAAGCATGGCTCAAGCTTTGTATCGTAAAAAAAATGGCCAAATCCCTTGTGCTGGAGCATAGATTCGTGAAAGAAACGCGTTGATTCCCGTTCTGGCATTCCTTACACGGGGCAAAGTCACCCGTCTTGACCATATTAAAAATGGTCGGTTTCTATGTGTTCGAGCATGGATCAAGCATGGCTCAAGCTTTGTATCGTAAAAAAAATGGCCAAATCCCTTGTGCTGGAGCATAGATTCGTGAAAGAAACGCGTTGATTCCCGTTCTGGCATTCCTTACACGGGGCAAAGTCACCCGTCTTGACCATATTAAAAATGGTCGGTTTCTATGTGTTCGAGCATGGATCAAGCATGGCTCAAGCTTTGTATCGTAAAAAAAATGGCCAAATCCCTTGTGCTGGAGTATAGATTCGTGAAAGAAACGCGTTGATTCCCGTTCTGGCATTCCTTACACGGGGCAAAGTCACCCGTCTTGACCATATTAAAAATGGTCGGTTTCTATGTGTTCGAGCATGGATCAAGCATGGCTCAAGCTTTGTATCGTAAAAAAAATGGCCAAATCCCTTGTGCTGGAGCATAGATTCGTGAAAGAAACGCGTTGATTCCCGTTCTGGCATTCCTTACACGGGGCAAAGTCACCCGTCTTGACCATATTAAAAATGGTCGGTTTCTATGTGTTCGAGCATGGATCAAGCATGGCTCAAGCTTTGTATCGTAAAAAAAATGGCCGAATTCCTTGTGCTGGAGCATAGATTCGTGAAAGAAACGCGTTGATTCCCGTTCTGGCATTCCTTACACGGGGCAAAGTCACCCGTCTTGACCATATTAAAAATGGTCGGTTTCTATGTGTTCGAGCATGGATCAAGCATGGCTCAAGCTTTGTATCGTAAAAAAAAATGGCCGAATTCCTTGTGCTGGAGCATAGATTCGTGAAAGAAACGCGTTGATTCCCGTTCTGGCATTCCTTACACGGATGCAAAGCCCCCCGTCTTGAGCATATTAAACATAAAAATTGTCATCAGTCATTCATTCTAAAAAAACACGTGTCTTGAATAGCTCTCTTCACACGCTACAGTAATTTCACTTGAGCAGTTTTACACCTGATGACGGAGGCTTGTGTTGCTTCCAAAACGTCGTGATTTAATTGAGTTATTTTAATTTATTATTATTTTACTATACCATTATTTTTTTTTTACCTACGTGCCTTTACCTAAAAAACCCAATAAGTATCAATCCCTGCAGTCACAAAAGCTTCCCATCAACAACCATCAATTCTTCTCGCCCGATTTTTCCCACACGTTGAAAAGGGGCATCTCCTGAGGAGCGAGTGCGAGGGAAACCCTCCAGAGTCTGACAACGCGGCCCCGCGCGGCGCAGGCACCTCCGAGGCCGCCCATGCGGGGGCCTCCCTCCTCTCCCGGCGTGCACCGCGCCCTCAGTCATCGCCATCTTTGCTAGCGGCGGAGGAGGAGGAGGCGGCGGAGGCTTGCGGCTCCCGCGGTGTTAGAGACGCGGCGGGCAGCAGCAGCGGAGGAGGGAGACGTCGGGGTTGAGGAGCCGCCACCCGGGGTTAGCTAGGAGGAGGAGCGACACGGAGGGGTGAGGAGACACAGGCAGCGACGGGGGGACCACCACCACCCACCCCCCCTACCCCCGACTCCAGCAAGCGTCGGGAGAGGCACGCGGCGGCCGGTGCGGCGACGATGACGATGATGGTGGTGGTGGTGCTGGTGGTGGTGGTGGTGCTGGTGGGGCTTCGCGCCGCCTGAGGGAGGCACACGGCGGAGGTGGGAGGAGGAGGAGGAGGCGGGGAGGAGGGGGCCGCGCCGGTGAGGGAGCGATAGGCGGCGGGGAAGCCAGTCAGTCAGTCGGTCAGTCAGTCCGTCTAACCTGGAGCGAGAGGCAGCCAGGCAGGCAGGCAGCCCGTCTAGCCCGCAGAGAGGGTGGAGAGTGGGTGCTTCTACTGTACCAGCCGGGATATATCCCCGAGGGAGAAAGGGGAGATAGTGCGGGGACAGTCAGTCCTAGCGGACTCTCTCTCTGGGACAAGATCATACCGATCAAAAGCGCAGGCAGTGCTGCTCGCCACCGTCTACATCGCCCGGAGAACGCGGCAGATCGAGGGAGGGAGGGAGGCGGTCTCCTGTTTAGCCCGCACAGCAGCGAGCTCACCTCGTTGGGGGAGAGGCAGGCCAAGTGACCGGATACGCCTGAGCGACGAGCCTTACAAAGCGATCACGGACACAGCCAGCCCTGCTGGCTTGGACAACCATCCTGGATATATAGAGAGCAAGACAGTCCGGCTTGGCCGGCGAGCGCTTCATCCCGGACGTAAGTCTGGGCGAGCTCATTAAGTCAAGCTCGAACCAACCAGCCCTTTATTATCTGGCTCATCAAGACACAGCCAGCTCGCCCGCCCACCCACCCACACGCCCATCCGGCCGGGGGTCTCCGGCGTGTCTCTCGCACTCCCCTCCGCACCGTGACCACAGAAGATGGCGCACCCGTCGGTGCCGCGGAGAGGCAGCCTCAACACGGGCGGCTTGGACGAGGGAGGAGGCTCGGTGCCGGGTCCTCAGCATCCGCAGCAGCATGTGCATCATCAGCAGCAGCAACAGCAGCAGCAGCAACCGAGCTCTCAGAGCCTACACATGCCCACCAAGAAGAAGAGCGGCTTCCAGATCACGAGCGTCACGGCCGCTCAGCCCAACAGCGTGGCCGAGGACACGGAAAGCTACGACGACCTGGACGAGTCGCGCACCGAGGACATTTCGTCGGAGATCTTGGACGGCTCTCGCAACGCCGACTTCGAGCCGGGTGCCTACGAGCGCAGCTCCTCGGAGGAGACGCTCAACAACGTGGGCGAGGGCGTGGACACGCCGGCTCTCACCCCCGTGCACGCTCAGGGCGGCGTCTTCATGGTCAACGGGGGCCCGCACATCGGGCCCGGCAACGCGGCGGCTCAAGGGCACAGCGCGGCCGTCAACCTCACCGCGCCGACTCGGGTCGCCCCCTCCCCAGCGGCGGCGGCGGCGGCGGCGGTGGCATCGACAGCACCAGCAGCAGCGCCTCCCTCGAGCCAGACGGTCGCGGGACCCGCTGTGGCGGCCGCGTTCTCGGCTCAAGCTCAGCCCGGAGTGGCGTCTCCCAGAGCGGCGGCGGCGGCGGTGCCTCCTGCTACTCCTCCCCCGGCGGCGCAGGCGATGGTGGCGGCTCCCGTCTCCGTGGCCACTGCGCCCTCCTCACAGGTAGCTCCCTCCAACCAGCAGCAGCAGCAGCAGCAGCCCCACCACCACCACCACCATCTACCCGTGTGCAGTTCGCGCTTCCGCGTAGTGAAGCTGGACACCACCACCGAGCCCTACAAAAAGGGTCGCTGGACTTGCACTGAATATTACGAGAAAGAGAGCGCCTCGTTAGCGGCTGATGCGTCCGCCGCCGCCGCTTCTGCTGCTGCTGCTGTTGCAGCTTCAGTTGTGGCTGCGGCCGCCAGGAATAATGTGAACGACTCTATGAAGGAGAGCGGCGCCACGACTCTGGTTGTTGCCGCGTCCTACAACGCGGCCGATGCTGCCAGCAGCGCTGCGCTGGCACGCGTGAATTCGTTGGATTACGGATCTCAGCAGGGCGGTATTAACGCGGTGAATTCGGGCGTGCCCGCGGCGTTCAACAAGCAGCAGGGCAACACCGTAGGGCACAATATCCAGCAGCAGCAGCTGTCAAATGTGAATGCTTTTGTGCAATCGGCGGGAGGGCAGGGTTCGATACAAACCGTGGGCATGCAGCAGGTGGTGAGTGCTTCCACTCAGCCGCAACCACCACAGCAGCCGCAGCAAATGAGCTATGCCGGGCAGCAGCAGCAGCAGCAGATGGGTGTGCAGCCGCAGGGTCAGGCGATGATGGGGGGCAGTGCTTTGACTCAGGGGTCACTAACGGTGACCCAGATGCCGGGGCCCGCGCAGACCGGTGAAGGGAACGCGGCCACTATGGCCTCCTCGCAGCTCGGCGGGCAGCACCCACAATCCACACCGGGTGTGCCCCAGCCGCAAGCATTGGGACAGCCGGCCCAGTCCATAGCCCATCAAGTGATTCACAATCCGGCTGCGACCCAGCAACCGTACATTGCGCATCAGGGGTCAGTGGCGTCTCAGGTGACCCACCAGCAGCCTCAGCCAGGGCAACCACTCGGCCAGCAGACACTGTTGGGGCAGCAGCAGCAGCAGCTTCCGCAGGTGATGCAACAGCCGCAGCCAATAGGACAGCAAGCTCAGCAGATGGGGCAGGCTTCAATGCAGCCTCAGTTAGGCCAACAGCAGCAGCAGCAGCAACAACCAGGAGGACAGCAGCCACCAGTGATGATGGTCGGGCAGCAGCTTTCGCAGCATAATCCTCAACAGTCCCCTCAAGTGGTGCAGCAGAATCCCATGATGCCACAGCAGCCACCTCAGTCTCCATCTCTGGTACAGCAGCAGCAAGCCACGAGCCAGCAGCTTTTCCAACCGCAGACACAACATCCAATAGCACAGCAAGCTTTTCCTCAGCAGTCAATGCCTACACATGCGCTGTCGGAACAACAGCAGGCCATCAACCAGCACAACTTTCAGCAGCAGCAGCAGCAGCAGCCATTGACACAGCAGGCTCAGCCTATGACACCACAGCAAGCTTTCTCTCAGCAGCCACCAATGCAATCACACGTGCTGTCAGAACAGCAGCAACAGGCCCTGAGCCAGCCTGCTTTCCAGCAGCAACAGCAGCCTCCCATGCTCTCGGATCAACAGTCAATGCAGCAGCCGCAGGCATCCCAGCCAGTGGGACCGCCAGGCCCCGTGCTTCAACCGCAGCAACAGCAGCATGCGCAGCTGGTTGTACAGCCACCACAGCAGCAGCAGCAGCAGCACGGGCTACTGCCCCTGCAGCAGATCCTGCCGGTGTCGGGTCTCGCATCGGGCGCCCCCACCGGCAGCGCCGCTCCTCAACCCCTACCACTCGGCTTGCAGCATCCTCTCACCCTCGGTGGCGATCTCGGCGGATACGGCGGCAGTTTCCTCCCACAAGCGGCCGCTTCCTTACTGCTCCAGCACGGGCAGCAGCAGCTGAGTCACCAGCAGAGCCAGGCGCTGTTCTCTCTGGCGTACAGCGTTGCGCAGACACAACACCAGCTGCCCGGCGGCCACCCGGAGGATCCGTCGGGAGCGGCTGCCCACGGGGAGGTGCACGGCGAGAGCTTCGCCGGAGGAATTCCTGTCATCCCGCAGCTGCTGCCCATGGCTGTCGGCGCCACGCAAGGCCTGCTGGAGTCGGAGGAAGAGAGGTAACCGCTCGCAAGCGTGCTCGCGGGTTGCCAGTGTGCGCGCAGTGTAATGTGTGCACCGTTATTCATCTGCCCTCCTTCGCCGTGTCAATTGTTCGCCTGCATCTCCAACTTTTTGCTCTGGCCATTAAGCGTTTCTCAGTCTGTGTCCACTGTGTACAGCCAAGTCTTTTCCAGACTTGGAAGTAACAGCTGCTGTGTAAAGGTATAATTTCTTGGCATAGAGAGTGGAAAGTGTGTAAGTGGTTTCGTGATGCAACATCGCATTAGGCTTCGTGCGCTGTGTCACTGGTATTTCACCCACGTTGCAATGTGTGATTTAGAGCTCCTTGTATAATGCGTTTTTATAAGTGGATCAACGAGCTTTAAGTGTGATGACAGTTCTTCGGAAAAACGCGGAGAGCGAATTAATCTTCGGAGAGAGCCAACCAACATCTATTGGCCAGACTGCGGTATGAGACCGTCGCGAAGTGATCAGCGTGTTGTGTGGCACCGTAGATTTAAAATTGGACAAAACTTGGGTCGCGCTTTGTGCGTGCACGTCAGCCAAAATGTCTTCCATAGTGTGCGTAGCCTTCTTGTGCCACGAGGGAGAAAGTTTGCTGTCGGCTGTGTGTTTCCCGCAAGAGGCTCATGAATCAATGGTTGGCGTGTCAGGCAGGCGGTAACCCCTCTGGCCCCATGGGAGTGTTTAATTTTCTTGGACGGTGTGACCAGTACTTTTGCATTTGTGCATGTTTTATCTTCCCAATGAGCCAAATTTCCACGTCTGAATTGGGAGTAAAACTTTAGAAGTCATTGTGAATGTCTAGTTTAAGATTAAAGATATATAGTCAGCTATTAGCGACTCGGGTGGGGAGCAAAGCAGCATTGTGATGGTGATTTAGCAAATTTCGGGCAAGTGAGCAGCACTAGAGCCTCCAACCTCAACCTTTGGTCAACACTTCGACAGAAGATGGGCAAGAGCTGAAGGTCATTTCTTTAGGACACTTTTTTCCCCCCCAAAGCTTTTTACACTGCAAGTGTTGTTACTAACAGGCCACTTTTAGGGGACTTGTCATGTTGGTTTAGCACGGGCTGGCCGTGGAAAGTTAAAGGGCCGCCACTTCCTTCTAGGTACATGAGTTAAAGGTACACTCTAAATACAGTCAGTCTCATAGATACATTGAAAAATAACACTTTACAAGTAAATAAAAAAAATAGATACATCTCATACTGTATCTTTTATTGAAGTAATACACTTTTGGTTTTATTGACTTTTCAAAGATATTCCTCTTCAGAATATAAAACCGAAGTACTTAACATGCTCTTCTGATTTTTCACCAATGTTTTGCCATGCACTTGAAAATGTTAACTTTTTGCATTCGGCTTCAATTATTAAGTCCCTTTAATCTCTCGGGCATCTTAACGGTAGACGGTGGTCGGTTGTAAATTGATCGTAACTGTCATTTAAATGACGGATGGTACTAGAAGTTTTGAGGTCGACCTGAAGTTACAAAGCCAATACAATAACACTTGAAGCAAATCAAAATATAATGGGTCGAATATGGAGTAAACCAGGAAAACCCTGAAATCAATACGAAGCCTGAATGAAGACTTCGGTTCAAAAGGCAGCGACCCAATGATGGTACACCCTTAGCGTTTAAACTGAAGTAATAATGATTGTAATTACATCCACCATAATCAAATTTCAAGCACGAACGTGGGCTGGAAATAACGTCCGTCGGCAAGTGGCAAAGATTGAAGTATTGCTGAACACTCGATACGTTTCCAGCTGTCGACTTGCAAAGCGCTCGTCTGCCGAGACGCGCAGGGCAAGGAAGAATTTGAAAACTTGCTCCTGCGGGCCAGAGAAAACAGCATGAGCGGTGCTAACTAAACAATTAGCAGGTGGACAAGTGAGTGGGTTGCATAGCTGTGGCCCCCCTTCCCCACCACCCCCTGTTGCCACATTTCAAACTCTTGGGCGACCCACGCTGAGACGTTAATGCCGGTTTTCAAGGTGTTGTTTGGCGTTGGGAAGAGCCTTGCCTAGCCTTGTGCCTCTCAGCATGCGTTGCCCCTTCCCTGCTACTCTGGCTTGACTGCAGATATTTTACCCAGTGAGCATCTTCTAAGTTGACTGAGCCTGAAATGATTACCTGTTATGTTACCCTCCCGCCCCCACCACTTCCACCACCACCGCCGCCACACGCCTTCCATCCACCTCTTTCTTTTTCAGCTTGAAATAAGATCCTGGTTCTGGTTTGTGAGAACAGAATGTTTTGATCGGCACAAAGAGGTCAATTTGGTCACGGAAACCTGCCGCTCAGCTTTGATATATATGTCTTGCACACGGGTTTAACCAGATGGTTTTTTGTCTTGGAGGAATGTGTCATTATAGTGAAAATACGACTTAAACCGCCACCTCCCCACCCCACCGGGTCAATTCTGGGGCAGCTCGCCGCATCTAACTTTGTGCCAGAGCTCGACCCTTCATTCGAGAGCGGCCACGTGCATTCGGACGGAGCCGCCAAACCCCCTTGGAAAAACCACAGCTTGGACGGATGTACGTGTAATTCGCTGATCTGCATGCCCACACCTCAAGCTGTGCCAAAAGTTATTCCGCGACAGATTTGGTCGCTTAACGCCGAGCGTGGCCGCTTGCAGCTGTGCACCGCTTTGTCCCGGAGCAGCTTGCGCGCCGATCGGGATGACGTCGCTGCCCATTCTCTCTGCCGCCGCCACCAATGCCGTCGCTCCGAAAATCCTAGCAGCATAGAGCCAGTCTGCTCGCCGGCATTTGTAAATTCTCTGGCTTAAATTGTTTAACGTTAAATGTAGCCGAGCACAGCGCATTGTCTCGAGGTGGGTCACGTGCGCACGGCTGACGTCAGTGCCCCCCATGCATTCATCCCTCAGCGGCTGCGCAGTTGTGCTCATTTTATATTTGCTCTACATTTTGTTTCGCCGGATTAAGTCGTTTGGCAGGTGTCGCGCTGCTCAATTTATGGGGTTGGCGGGGGGGCCGGCACACGCGTGTGCCCCCCCCCCTCCATGTGCGCGCGTGTGCACAGCGGCGGCGCCACCGAAACGCCCGACAGGAATGCAACTCGAGCCGCTTAATGTGGCGCCAGCGCCCGTTCGCCTATCGCTCCCCCCCCTCCCATCCCACCCGCCTGCCGCCCCTTTCCTTGCGCACGCGCGCAAACATTTCACGCCATCAAATGTAGACGCTGTGAGGCGTCCCGGCTTTGGTAACGTGCGTAACTTGCCGCCGTCACGGTGGGACGTTGGCGTGTGACGACGCTTCAGTTAGTCGGCTAAAATCGATTCGTACGCTCAAGATAAAGGCACACAATTGCGCGTCGTAAGAATCGATTACTGATTTCATTCTTGTACGTGAATGGACCTTTGCTAGACATTCTCGACAATGTAACAAAACTAATAATCAATTCTTGACAATTGGTATAATTTTGAAGGATTGGGTGGGGGGTGCTTAATATTAAACTCCGAGTGATGTCTTGTTCACATTAGCATTTAGGCATTGGTACTTATCTTCTATTTACAGCCCTGAGCCAGTGGTGAAAATCCAACATTTCTATGGTGCGAGTTAGTCTATCCATATGACAACCACTGTCCAATATTAGGAAGCCACTGGAGCTATGCACATTTAAATTTTGATTGAAAACTCATTTCTTTAGAGCTGCTTTTTGTGTTTAGTTCGGTTTCTTTCCCCCGCACCTCCGATTAGCACGGTTGGCTACGTGCGGTGCTTCAAGAAGTACAACATACGTACGTATGTCTATCCATCTTCTTGGTTCTTTCGGTAAAGTCACGTAGAAGGGAAATAATAAAAATTAAACATAATAAAATACAAGTGAGAATTGTATTTTATTATGTTTTATTTAATTTTAATTATTTTATTATTTACCTTCTACGTGACTTTACCGAAAGAACCAAGAAGATGAATCCCTGCAGTCACGAAAGCCTTAAATCGAAATATGTCTATCCATATGACGTATGTATGTTGAACTTGTATATTGAGCTTCTATCGCACCGTACGTAGCAAACCATGCTAAGCGGAGGTGCGACTTTGACATTCACCTAAATTGGTATTCGCTTTATTGACCCCCGTAGGAAATGACGTGACCTTGCAACCTTTATATTGCGAGCCACTTGCTCTAACCGGTGAGCCACCCGGTTAGTTAATAGGAAGTGGGCAAAATGTCCCTTAAGAAATGTACCGACTCCCTCTTGCTCGTGTTTATGCTGGCAGGATGTGTCATTGTAATCATGTGATGGAAAGGCTTTGGGCCGTGGAGACCTTAACAGTGATTCCCCCCCCTCCCTTGCGATTATGGGCCTCTTGTTGAGCTTAGAAGAGAGCATGTAAGTTGCGACCCTCCTCCTCCTCCTCCTCCACTTGTTCCCACCGTCGCTCACACGCAGTTTGCCTTCCTGCTCAGGTGGCATGTAACAATTCAGCCCCTTACTCCCCCTCCAACACCGCCCCCCCCCACCAGAGATTTGATGAATGGTCACGCTTCATTGCCACAATTCGATTCAACAAGTGATTATTTTCTGCCAGCTCGCTTTTGGACATTGTAGATGCGGAGGCATGCACTAAGGCAGGGGTCGGCAACCTACGGCTCCGGAGCCGCATGCGGCTCTTTACGGGCTGCTTCTTGACGATGAGTACAGTATGTACTCAGATGCATTGCGGCTCTTGAAATACTGAATTTTGTACCGAATTGGAAAGAAATGGCTCTTCTTGTTATTTTGGTTGCCGACCCCTGCACTAAGGAGTACCACAATGGAATTTTCCGCATTGCCCTTCACTGCGCACGTAGCCCAGCATTGATGTAATTTCTGCGAGAAATTTCCTGAACGTTTTTCGTTCATCGTAAATAATTGACTCTTATGCACGAGCAGCTAAAAAAAAACCGCTCTTGTCCCCACGTAAGGAATAAATTCATTTTAATGCAGCTGATCGCCGCGGTGTGCCACCAGCCCCGCAGGATGGATTTTCACACAACGAGCCGATTGTATTGTTAACGCGCCCGCTATCGCGCCGCGGCTTTCGAAGCAAGAACGACGACGGGTGACTCGGTCGCTCCGCAAGGCCTCGCTCGTCCTCCCCGAGGCCTGGCTCGTCCTCTCTGATTGGCACACGCAGGGAAGGGAGCAACGGTTGACGCCGCCCACCCCGTCTCCTCTTCCCCCCCCCCCCACCTTTCTGTGAGTCAAAGCAGGCCTTGATGCCATGAAGCACGTGGCAAAATATCCGCACAGTTTTCCCGGCACGTCTGCCGCCCTAATGCTCCCTCGCTGTGCTCGGCCTGGCTTTGATTTTATGGCTGCCTTCAAGCAGGTCTGACAGTAAATCACTTATTGTAGGTGCAGGGGTTCTTTTTTCCCCTGTCATCCACAGGAATTAGAGAAGCCCTATTCTCCCGGCGGGTAAAGACACAAGTGACACTTGGCTTAAACATCAGCAATGCGTAATCCTAATTTTACGTTTATGGCTTTGAGCGGCATGTCGATACAAGAACAAAGAGGCCTGGAGGGTTGTATATAATGGATATCGGGATTAGTAGGTGTAGTGTCTATCGGCTGCTGCATGAATGCATCCCCATGCCTGCCGTGGTCGTGGCGATTATTTCACCAAACTTCACCATGCTGGTCATTTCAGGTTGGTGAAGGCATAGACGTATAGTATTGCATTGGATTATGCTGCACTGATGTCTACTGCTCGCCACGTAGCATTGGGCCTGTAACGATCCATCTCTTAATTCGGTGAAATAGATTCTTACTCTCGTGCATGATGCACGCATCGAATTGTGCTTTACAATTATTTAAAATCGTTGTACATGTTGCATGTTATTGTTTATCATGACCCCTGTAGCTACTATAGGTTCTACATTAATGCAGTGTTGCATAGAAAGAGGATTTATTCTTGAATAATATAACTGTGACGGCACCTGGGGGCTGCAAATTGTAAACGCCCAGTGGACAGATCGTAATTTCTTTACGTAGAACTTACAAGCACTAGCCTCTTCAAAGTGACAGGATGGTTGTGCTTTCGAATGTTGGGACAACGCCTTTTTCTAAACAATGTCCATAGGGATACACCTCAAGTTGTGGTGCTCTTTTCGCGGTCATAAATATTTCATTTGGGGTGGGGACTTTGTGTGCTTCCAGTGAGAACCTAGCAGTGTGGGGGGACAGGGTGGGAACCCCCTACGTAAGCCACACATATACGCGACAGCTTGTAATAAGTTGTGGGACAGATCCGAAATTTAACCCGCGAGGTGTGGATCGACTCCATAAATATTTGCTTCTCTCTAAGCCCTGCTCGCTGTATAGTTTTGAGTTTATTTAAGAATTAACAGCGGGATTCGAGAGCTAGACAGTAACAGGGCAACGTGTGCAGCGCCTTGTCTTTAAACAGACCCTTCCTGACGCGCCGTTGGTCGTGATGCAATGGCCAGCCAACTCACCGACGCTGCTGCGGCAAATTAGCAATGCCGATTTGCTTCTTTTTCGGCGTTCAGCTTGTTCGGATAGGCCTTTGTGCCAGTCGGCGGCAAAATGTGGCGAAGTCGAGCAACGGTGAAACCGCGGAGCAGATCTGCGCGTGACCGGCAAGCACGAGAAAAAGCGCAAAGTTTGCGTCTCGTAGTTCTAGCAGAACAGTCTCCTCCCGCCGGAGATAGTGGGCCAAAGACGCAAGCTGTTCCAACAAGCGTGATAAAGATGTTTCGTATTTAAGCATTTTATTCATCACCCCTTCGTCCATCCGCCGCCGGTTAAAGGCTGTCCCCCATGCCGCGGTGGTTGTGGGTCGTTTTGACCATACTTCACCAAGATGATTAAGCTGATAGTGGTAAATGGCAGGGGGGGGTGGTGGGGCGCGGAAGCCAGGTTCGGACATCACTCTCGCCACTTATATTCGCCATTGGTCGGGAAGTGAACTCTGTTCGCTTGATTGGGAAGACAGCGTGCGAACCACTGCCTCGCTGTTCTACCCTATTAGGTGTACAGTATTGAATAAGTACTGCTTCTGATGGGGGCAAATACCAGTTCGAACAAATGTGTTTACATAGCCAACTGGACTTCGCATGTTCCTGTGTTTGCTCTGACTAAGGACGTCTCATATTGCGCTGAATTGTTGGTGCGTTCCTAATGTTTTGTCAGGTGATGTTACTAAAAGATGATTCTGGCAAAGGGTTAGAGTTCTGAGTAACCTCCACCCCTGGGGCCAAGAGTCACCTATTGACACGGCCGTCTCTTCTACAGACTTCTAGGAAATGTAGGGTATAGTGTTGGGTTGTCTCGGTCTGAGAACTAGTTTCCAGATTAATTCAGGGGTTCTTTCTGGAAAGCTCCAATCCCCGCACGGTTGGCTACGTACGGTGCGAACAAGAAGTCCCAACAGACATACATAATCCCTGTTCTGAAGCAGACGGCGTGGATTTTTAAGGTCAAAACGCTCACAGTAATAACCAGGGTGGCCGGCCAGATTCGCGGTGCAAACCCTCCGCAGCGAGCGGCTGAACGCGCGCTACCCTGGGCCCACGCCACCACCCCGCTTGGTGTTATGCCGAACAATTCCGTGATGTTGAGACGTTCGGTTCATGGCCCTTGTATCATGCTGCTGCTTGACTCTCAGTGTCGTGATGTTATGGCGTGCTCACAATCGGCAAGAGGGCTTTTCGTGGAAATGGGTGCAGTCGGTGATCACTCATGGGTTCCCGACCAAGTGAAAAACCTTTGAGTGCGCTACACCCCTCCGCTCAAGGCGTTGCAGATGGAAGCTTTACCGACGCCACATGCCGAATCGTGTACTTACTTTGAGATGAGCAGACAAGTGCGTGGGGGCATTTTACCGATGTTTCTTGTGACCCCCTGGGGCATTAAGGGTGAGGCAGGCCCAACAACAAAAAAAGACAACAGCCCTCAAACCTTTCTGCGAACGGAAGATGAAACGCCTGTGCAGCGCGGTTGGTCACTCGGACCACCTTTCACTTAACACAGCCACCTGGCGGAACAGGTTCTGGTGTGAAACTCTGAAGCGCTTACGTAACAAGTGTTGCATTTTGCGGCACGTTCAATATGTAAGACTGCATCCTTCCGATGACCGTATTGCTTTGATCGTGCCCGATCTCGTCAGATTTCAAGCCTAGGATTTTGTTTGGTTAGTATTTGGATGTGCGTCTGCTTAGGAATAACAGGTGCGTTGTAAGCCTAGGCTGGAGGGGTGGCCACGATGGAGGCGGCAGTGTGTGTAGTCTTTCATCCTGTGCCTATGGCCTGGGTACTCCAGTTTGTCCAGATTCAGTGAATATTCCTGGGTGAATAATTGTAACTATTACTACGAGGCGTGGAATGATATCCCTCCCCCCCTGCATCTCTACCCCCCCCCCCGCCCCTCCCTGTACAATTTCAGGTAGTGATTTGTTTCAAGAAGCTATATTTTTAAGATTGTGGCACATTGTCGTGATTCTGGTGGCTGTTCAAGTCACGTGAAATCGTTCCGTACAACACGAACTTCATCCAACCGATCGTCGCACGCGCTATTCGATGCACGTATCACGAGCGCTATGCAATCGTTGTTCGTAGTGGTTTATACGTACGTACGTTGAACTTATTTCGCACCGTACGTAGCCAACCGTGGTAATCGGAGGTGCGGGTATACAATAACCACCGTCACAAATCCTTTACCCCAAGAAAGGAGAGGGCTTGAGTTTTTTGTGGCAACAGGCCCTTGTCAAGTTGTGTTGTACTGGCCACCGACTGCCGTACTTTCCACTGAGGTGGCCAGGTGATTTCAGTGATCGAATGTGAATGCCTCCAGATACTGAGCATGTGTCATACATGTGCAACAGCTCCTGTTCTGGACTGTCCCTCTGAGTGGTGGCACGGCAACTGGAAAATGACCATCATTTCCACGGCCGCGTTAAAGGTCTCCTTGTTGTTATCCCCCCACCCCCAGCCTCCAGGGTCGGTTGTATGAGGTCGGTCTGCCAATGATGACGAATATAAGATTAAATAATTATAATAAGGCATCTGACCATAACAAAAGTAATGTTTACAGTAATTTATATCCTTTGCTGGTTGCGGGTGGGAAACAAATCCTGCATTGAGTCGTGTGGGAACCCACTGTGACTTGACACGATCACCTTAAAATATAGTCACCTGGGATAAACAAAGGGAGAACAACTAGTTGCCGATGCGAAAGTGGATGCAGAGTTACAAACATTAATGAACATGTTTGAATTAACGGGATTATTGCATTGAACATGTGCTAGTATCTTCTGAAGGAGCATTGAACGGAATGTCTTCTTTGTACTCTTACCACAGTGCATAGAGACGCATGGAGAGACGATGCATGCCGGGGAATTACAATGAGAGACAGAATAAGGAACCTCGTGCATTGGATGACATATGCAGATTAGAGATGTAATTTTGGCTGTTCGGAAAGTAAGTGGGGCTCCAGCAGGACGCGTCTCTGGAGGGGGGATGATGGCCCGGTGGTTGAAACGAACGACGCAGTGGGCAGTCAAGGGAGGGAGCGTGCCCTTGGATGTTCATCGCTACGGACATGGAGCAGTGAAGTCGGCCTGTGTAGCCTGTGTGAAGTTTATTTAACCAGGTGAGACCTAATGAGACCAGAATAATCTGAATTTGCAGGCACTAGGTAGATTGTAGCGTCACGGGACCGAGAGAGACTGTCGACGGCCTTTATCCAGCAGTGGATTGATCATGGCTGATGATGGTTATTATCACCGCTAATGATTCTTATTATCATTGTCATGTGCTGGGAATACATTTATGTATTTGGAAGTTTAACCCTAAGGGCTTCCAGGAGTGAGTGTGACCATTTTCGTGATTGAGAGAGTGCGCGCGCGCATGTGTGTGTTTTTATGGAGTGGAAAAGCTCCACAACTTGGCCCCTTCGTGTCAGCACACGTTCCATCGCCACAGCACGTGTGTCAGCACGTGCCATTGCCATGGCACGCGGCGCGAGCGTGTTGCCTCGGTGAGACGGATCGCGGTCAGGAGCGCACGTCCGAACGTGCCCGCGAGATTAAATCAGCCCGTCGTTGATAACGCGCAGGCTTAAGAAAGTTTTGTTTGACTTACAGATGTGTATTTTTTTTTTTTCAAGGAAAATTTTTTTTGCAAAGTATTTTTGGGTAGTTCATTATATAATATTCCAGTGGTGAGCCCCTCTCCGCCGGAGACTGGTGTTTGTTTTGTTGGCTGGCCTCCCCGTGTTTTACGAGCGCGTCGAAAACGAAAGGGTGGAAAGACGTCGCTGGTAACTAGAATTTCTGTGGGCAATCAAGATAAAAGGCGTCTCGGATTACCTCCAAGCGTTCAGGGAAAAGTTTCGTCGAGGGCAGCCATATTTTGTGGAGGTAAAGCGCCAGGGCTCGCTGAATGGATTGGCTTGGGCGGCTTGCCGTGGTTGCCTGCTTGAGAGGGGTGCCGCTGGATCACTGTAGAGACATGCCGTTCATCTGTTTTCTTCCATTCCTTCAACTACCTCGGAGCTGATGTTCTGTCCAGCCGGCGCGCGTTATTAATGGTCTCGCCAAGTGTACGGCAACATCTTGTTAATCCGGTCACGTACGTGCTCGCACATTTTTCTTTTCAAATTTATGTGGCGCTGGTTTAAGGGAAGTTGAACTACCGCGACACATTTAACTTCTGTATGAATAGCACAAATACTTGCAGTTGTCGAGTTTTTACAAATGCGAAATACAATTTAAGCTGCAAAGATGGTGTTCACGAGAGGTGGGTGGCCTCTTGGACCATGGAAATGCAACAGAAGTAAAACACGGCGGTTGTCGAACCTCGCTGAAACCAGAACTGCACACATATATTTTTTTTATATTTGAAGGCACGTACCGGGTTAAAATTCAAGATAGATTTTTTTGGGGGTTTGGCCAAGATTTGTTGCAGCACCCTGCACCGCCCTGACATAGCCAAACAAATTAAAATTTCGCATGCACCCAAAAATCAATTACGAATCACAACATTGGCCGAGAGTACCTGGTTAAATTCAGGCTGTTTTTGTTGCCTCCACAGTCATTAGACATTGAAGGCTCTCACGAGGTCACCCCTGTCGGCAGCTGTCGGCACGTTCCCTCAGCATCTGAACTCCTCCGTGACTTAGCCGTCCAGAAATCTAACCCCTGTGAGATCACAACACTCGCTTGCTCTACGAGGAGGAGAATACGTCGGCTTGCTCGAATAAAAAATTTAATTCTTATACGTCGAGTAACTATAACCCCCACACGTACCGCACGGCATGGGAAGGTCCTCATCCGGCGGTGGATTGACGAAAAGGGCTGTGCGTGTACATGTGTACAACGGAGGTTGTCACCTTCTGACCGGCAGTCGCAGTAGTTGGTGGTGAGTTTATTTCTTAGTTGCATGAACTGGCACAGCAAAAGAGCTGGGCAGGCTCAGGAGTGGGCACGTGACTGTGAATCGATTCGTTGAGCGAAATCAATTCTTGTGCTGACGATACGTGCTTTGAATTGAGCATTCAGAATCGACTGTTGTCAATTTATGAAAATTATATGCGAGTTTTAAGCCAGGTACCGCAGCGGTTAGTGAACGTCTTGCACTTTGAAGGTTGTGAGTTCATACCCAGGTTGTGGCTCGATTCTGCCCTTCATTTCTTTGGCATTGATAAAATGAGTACCACTTTGTTGAGTTATTGGTAGTGGTTGTCATTTCGTGATAGACTCCGCCATAGCAATGTGGAAATTTTTGCCACTGGCTCCAAGCTGCGTACGTGAGATGAGCAAATCACCCCATGGTCGATTGAGCATGGAGCCGATTAGATGTTTGTACAAATTTGTTCAGGTAACAATTCTGCAAATAGAAGAAACTTGTAGAAATTAGACAAAGATAAACAATACAAATGAGATGTAAAAATACGAGACTAACATAGGATATAACTGAATTGATCCCTGGCCGCAAATGATGGCAATCGATCAAATTGTCAAGGGTGACGAGGAATCGTTACGTTTGGTGCCTGCTCAGAGGACTGCGCGAGTGAAGATTCAAAGGAGCATTTTCACCTTTGCTACCTGCTGACTGTAAATCCCCGCTTGTTAAACTAATGCCCGAGTCGCGACGCGTTTTATTTATATTTCATTAGTCGACCTTGTTTGGCAGGTGAATTGTGAACATTGGCAGGCGTGACGTTTCTCCCATGAATGTCTTCCTTGGTTTTTTATGGCCTTGCTCAGTCACTTGTTAAATGGCGCTTAGGCCTGCAGGGGGGCAGCCCTATTACAATGACGGATATCTGTGTGTCCCCCCCCCCCCAGCCTCAAATTGCGCTACACTTGATTATTGTAACTCTGTAAAAAAAAACTTCTCGATTAACGCAAAGCACACCGTCAAACTTCGTGAGAGATGGTGTCGAAGTGAACTTTTATGCAGCCCAGGATTCTCATTTTAGGGTTCTGTCAATGATTGAAGCGTGCCGGATTGTTTTGCTTTATTGCATTATAAAGTTCAGCAAGTACGTCTCCTCTAATATGAATTTATGCTGAACATTTGTAGTGGCATTTAATTTCTGATGGAAATTCTGTGCGGACTCATATTCTCCCCTTGTGAGATGACTCTTCTTCATGGCCCAGAGGGGCCAGGCTTGCGCCGTGGGTTCCAGCGTCACGTAATTTTGGGCTCTCTGAAAGCGGCTCTGGGTCTGCGTTGCGGCGCTGTCAAATTTTTCTGATGCGTCTCCGTTAGCCGTGTAACAGATGTCACCCGCCGTACAGTGATTGTCATCGTTCAGGGTCGCACTTTAATTGAAAAAAGGTTTGGGGTTTTTTAAAATATTACATTGGCCGTAGGGGGTCGTGTGCACAAATTATATAAAACATATGCACGTGTACAACCTTTTTGACAATCCACTGCTGGGTTTACGGGGGTTATTTTACCAGACCACATTGATCAGTGTGGGGAGCATAAACGCGGGAACACAGAAGTACCATGCAACAATAGACTTTGCTCCGTCGTCATCTGCTGCCTAAGACAATCAGGTGCAAATAGTAGCCACTCATCAAAGCACTGTTCAGGCATAGTTTCCGAGGTTAGGCATATTCCGTCGTGAGCATAAAAAACACAATCAATGTTATTGATGCACCTTTAAATGTGTAGTCTGTCATTTGAGAACGTCGAGCCTTGAGCCCTACCCTGAAGTGATTGTAAAAGGGGGTCGCAACGCCGCAGGTGATGGATAGTTTTTCATCGTGGTGACATTATGCAATGTGCCTCCGTTGGCACTGCGTACCAGCACAGGCTCATCGCGGCTTAAACTCCCCTGCCTCACTAATGCGTAATTGAACAATGCCGTTGTCATTATCCTCTTGATTTTAAGAAGTATCTGGTTAGGTTTCAGTATGAGTCGTGGCTTGTAGCAGTCGGGCCAACAGGACCCCGTTCGGGTGTACCGCACCCAGACTCGTATTTCCACGTTGGCCACACGGGCAGAGCGCGTGCTGAGCCCCCGTGATCATTCGCAGTTCGAGCGAAGCTTGTCTACGGGATTGGAGACCCGATGCCTTGGAACCGTAGGGACCACGGCTTTGAGGTTCAATATCACCTCCGGTGGATTTATGAATCGTGAAAGCGAACCGGCGCCATCAGCTGAGCGGCGAGAGCCGAGAGTTTGAAACTTGCGTCATTGGGGAGCTGCAAGCAAAGGAGTGTTGATGAATCAGAATCTTCATTTCGACTGGAGGAATCCGATGAGCTATGAAGCTGTTTATTCACTGATGTCCAGTCAGGGCAGGGTCAGCAGATTACAGCAACAAACAATGCAGAGAAACGAATGAAGTACAAACTATATAAAAGGTCATCGAGTCACTAAATAACTGACTAAATATGCATAATTTTAGTATCAAATAAAGCATGTGTCTCGCAGTGGATAGGGAATCGTAGGTGATTCCGATGAAAGAGTAATGTTAATGAAATGTCCATCTCGCTAGCGTGTGCAGTGCTGCAGAAGAATTTCAGCCAAATTATTCGCTCAAAAGAGGTATTTGGGGTTTGCATATAATTAGTTATATTTACATGATTAAAGGGGTAATCTCAGAGTTTCCGCGCTGAAGCGAATTTGTTTTAATAATGTATCGTAATGGCACGACGGGAGCATACAAAGCCACTTCCAAAATTAACCAACCTTACTTTGGCAAACACCCTGTTTAAAATTATGGTTATTTCACTTGGCTCCTGTCAGCAGAGAAATACAGCTTGAATTCAGATTTCCTGAAGCCCTTTGAATGGATCGGTTTTAGTGAATGTTTGCCAAATTAGATAATTACACCCAAAGATGTAAAAACAACGATAAATCATTTGAATTCATGGCCTCCTGCCGTCTGGCGCAACTCCCTTGCTCGGGGCCCCGGTAGCCATAGCAGGAATACTTGGCTCTGCGTCAGACCGTCTTGAGAAATGAGCGCGCTCCTTGCCCTGTGGGGTGCTGAGAAAATCCCTGCCTCAGAGTCCCCGGGGGTGGCCCTGCCAGTCGAGGTTCTGGGCAGCTGCTGTGTCTAGAGAATGCGTGTGGGTGGCTATCTCAGAAGACATTGAGCAGCTGTGTCTGGAGGCTGTTGGTGGAGATGCTCGGAGTCCGGTGGAGAGTTGGGTGGTTCTCATGAGTCACTGTGGCGTTTTTGGAGGCTGTGGGTGGCTGTCTTCGTGTACCCTTGGGGCCAGCGGCAGCAGCAGCGGGAGCTTTTGGGAGGGGTTGGCTGTATCTTGAGACTGCGGGTTGGCAATCTCAAGAAACGCCAGAGGTCTGTGTCAGAAGTGCTGTTGCTAGCGTCTCGGCAAACACCGTTGCCGAGATCCCACAGGTGGCATTTCCATCGGTGATATTGCCATCGGTGATACGTGCGAGAATGCCTTTGGTAGCCGTGTAACAATCTGAAAGGTGGCCGGTGCGGTGAAGCAGTGTGTGGGGCTTTGTCGGTAAGCATGCTTTTCCTGAGAAGAGTGTTATCTGTGCTGGTAGCTGCCTGTGCTCGGCTGTCTCTCGGCAAATGTCACTGACTGCGGAGTGTGGGTGGGCCGCTTGCAGGGCAGTCTGACCGTATTCCATGGTTCTGCCAGAAAACGGTGTGGTGATGTGTTGCCCTGGCTCCCAGTCGGGTTACCCCGACTGCCGTGTGTGCCATGGAAATGGGTCGCTGGGCACACACAAGCACGCAGGCACAGGACTTGCCCAGCGCAGCGGCCGCAGCAGCAGCAGCAGCAGCGTCGCTCTGCCAACACCACTGCCGTGTAAAATAACAAAATAGCTAACATAATTGCGCTTGCGTCTTTACTGTGATTATACTTTACGTTTGGAAGGAACACGAATAGAGACACTCGGGCGTGCATTAGCTCGCGCACGTATTGCCGCGGCACACCAGAGTTGCGGGTTTCTTTCCATTCCTTCGGCACAATAGACATTACAATCTGTGCCCCAGACACGTAATTTGGATTCAAATATGCCTTTTTTGCCATAATCGTACCCATAAACCCAGTCTCCCCGTGGGCTTGGATAATTATAATCAAGGTTATGCTCTTAAGCCTTGCCGTGGTATTTTTCTATGCAGACGTTTTTAAATTGTTCCGGTGGCAGTAGACCAGGGTGTGGCTCTCGCTCGTTAACGTTTGCGCCTGCATCGGCCGGTGCTCGGCATGACGTCGCCCCTCCCCCCACCCCGCCCCCCCACCCCCCCACTGGCATTACGAGCCTGCGCACTGAGTTGATGGGCCTTTGTGCAAGTCTCACCGCTCTACTTTTCCCTCGTCCATTGGCTCAGGAACACCGCCGGTGACGGGCGAGATGAAACGAGAGATCGTTACCAAGGGGGAGGTGCCTTTTGAGCTGGGATTTGCAACATTCTTATTACTTAGCGGATGTTCCCGTTGTGGGAATTTTTGCTCAATCCCAGCGGCCCCTTGCGTATTGTAACGTGAGCGAGTCTCATCTCTTGCTTCGTTGTTGGCCCCCCACCGATGTGCTGCGAGTGAAGGATCGCAGTACGGTTAGAGTGTCGAGGTCCCTGTCTGCAGTTGAATGGTGTTCGGAGCGAGCGCGTGCGTGCACCTCGTTCAGACCCAAGGTGGCATCCGACACGTGTCATAGCGAACGAGTGTTGGCCCTGTGACCACGTACACTGCCCCTCTGCGGATGACTGTACTTGGGCGCCTGGCGCAATCTGCAGCGTCTGGGTTTTGCTCTTCCGCATTTAAATCCCTGCGATGATGCGGGCTAAAGCTGCACCGAGCGAAGCAGGGATCGCACGTTTAATCTTAGATTATGACACCCCCGGTGACGTCCTCTGCGAAAAATGCTGCAATTAAAATATTGCCCGGCGCTTTGCTGTGTGTGTGGGGGTAGGGGGCGGTCAGAGCAGATATTTAGAGCGAGGAAAGAAAGCCGTTGTGCTGCTCGTTGAGACTTGTGTTCATGTGTTTGAGCTCATCGGTGAGAGGCACCGTAGCAGTTTTTTTTCCCAACTCATGCTAACAACGCAGCGGTGAATCAGCTTTAATTAACTAAACCTCTGAATGCAGGCAATCATGGCTGGATCACATCCCGTCCGATTATGAAACAGGGCTTTTGTAAATCATGGAAATTTTATTTTAAACTCGCAGGTATTTGTGGGAAGTGCGTCGTCGGATTATTGCCCGAGTTGCTTGGTTTAGGCCGTGTTGAGCCTGTGGGGCAAAATGCACAGCAGGGTGGCTTGAAGGGACCAAGCGCTTGAACTGCACTACCAGCTTCCAGAATTTGAATCCGAGGCTTCCCATCTGCAGAGGTGATCATGTGTCTCACCGGAGCCTCACCTCTTTCTAAATAGTGGGATGGCACGCGTAACATTGTAGTAGGCACTGCCGTGCCGTAGAATGGAGATGGGAGGTGGCCACCCTTACCGCCCTGCCGTGTGGACGTGGTGCCACCCGCCGCAAGTCGCGTTGGGGCATCGGTGTCGCTGTGATGTTCGCAACCTTGCGGGGCTGGTCCGCAGTCACCTCGCCCGGTTCACGTGAAACGTATTTTTGCTTTCTTACCACCTACGGTAATCTGATTGCGATAACGTCGCCATGCCATGAGATGAAAACATTTACATTCTGAACTGTCTCAGAAAGCGGTGGAACGTCACACATCGTGACAAAGCGGTCTCTGAAAAGATGACTTCGTGCAGAACTACTTCTGGGGTTCCTGGAGGCGTTGCTCATCCACACGAGGTGTGGATGAGTGACATTTGCAAGAAAATTTAATGCAATATCATAGTTTTTTGTTTAGCGATCGTTGGATAGGCTGAGACCATAAACCCAATTTATTTACTGGCATTTGGGCTCATTTGAATCGAAGATTTCAGAGGTGCCGAGGTTAAAGATGATATTTGACCCCTGGGCCACCCGACTGCTCAACTTGCAAACGAGAAAATGACGGACTGGATGAAGCAGCCTCCGCCGGCAGGAGGGAAACTGGAAAAAGGGGCTGAAAGATTTAGCACCGCGGAAACTCTACGGTTTAATAAAAAAAAAAGCACACTTAAATGTAGATGCCAACTTTGAAAGTGTACTGCGCCGTGCTTTTATTTTGAACAAAGGGGACCAGTCGGTCTGGTTTAATTTTTTGTGCTGGTCGGAGTTTGCACCGTGCATCCAAGAGGCGATTTTGATGTTCTGTAAGTGAAGTGTGCCATGCACACCAGGTGCATTTATAAAAAAAAAAACAATCCAGCTGATTGTTCTGATTGTAGAATCTCATGAAAAGCTCCACAATCAGAGCAAGACGGCAGAGGCGTTTTCATCGGTCTATAGCAGTCCTTGAAACACTGATGAAAGGGCGCCACGGTAGGTGATTTCCTGCTCAAATGAGCCTTGAGGAGGTTCTCAATTCCCTTTCACAGCCCTCAGACAGTGGTGGAAGTTCTACATTCCTAGAGCAGGGGCGAGTGTTATCTATTGAACAAGCACTCTTGACTTCCCCACAAATTGGTACTCGTTTTAAATCATTTATATTAAGTTCACTTGCTTGCTTGCTTGCTTAGGACCGTGCAAATCTTTCGGTCGTTTTTTAACCCACTTCCCGTGATCCAATCAAGCTGACATTTTGCACACAGACTCGTTGTGCGTGACAATTAATGTTCGTGAAATTTTTTTCCTAAATTTTACACTTTTTAGGACAAAAATATTATATTTAATTACCAATTGCTTAATGCTGCCATGCAATCATCTGACCCATAGGTGGCAGCCATCTCAAGCCAGAGGATGAAAGGACTCTAGCCGCCACGCATATAAAGGATTTAGAGTGAAAAACTTTGTTTTCCGGGTTAATTTTTTATTGCCCGTCCAGGATTTTGATCCTCGCAACCTTCCGATTGCGAGCAGCTCCCTCCACCACTGAGCCACTTGGCCGGATACACTTCCATTTGCTGGGTATTGTTATGTTTATACAAACAAACATCCCCCTTAAAGCCTTGCTAGGCTATTGGGGCAACTCCTGTTAATGAGCACATCTGAAGGTCGGCACGGTATAAGAGGGTGTGGGTGGCCAGCACCACGTCCGACCGCCTTTGTCTAGTGACGACGTTTATACAGTACACCAGGTACTCATTTGAGGCTGAGTCGACCTTGGGGAGGCCCAAGACTGGTTCACATAAAAGTCACCGATTGTTGGCTGTGAGCGCGAATCGAACTCGGCACCGGATTTGTAGTGTGTGTCTTGCTAACAACAACACTAGTGCTCCCCGCACTATACACACACAAACGTATAGCGTGTGTTTATTTCTGCAAGAGTAGATGTCCGAAGAGAATGAGAGTTTGTCTCGTCATGTTTCAGACCCAATAGATCTCTTAGGCATGGGCGGCTTGAACTGTAACCTTTTGGCTGGCTCATTGAAAAATACCATGACCACGTTGATGTGCTTATGAGCAGCCTGGGTGACTGATGAGCCAACCTGTGGCTTAACCGCTGCCTTGGTTCCGCGCTCCAGATATAAATACAGGCGTCAATTAATGCAAACGCGGCTGTTGATGGAGGTTCAGTACAACCATAGCTGTTATCCGAAAGGAATTACGGTCACAGTTGTGTTACTTGTTTGTACGTGTGCATTGTTCACTGAAAAAATCTGTAGCTCGGAGGTCATGGAAAGCGGCCATAATTAAACGCGTGAGAGGGATGGATGAGTCATGTGCGTGCCTCGCATTGCTGCCATAAAGGAATGCTGCATTCTTGGGTCCCGGGTCACGCAGGCCTTGAGGCCACGCAGGCCTTGGGGGCCCATAGGCCTTGGGGCCCACTCCTCCGCCCGCCGCTCGCATGCGGGGAAGCAGCTTCAATGACACCGAAGGGGCGGTTTGGGTGAGAAACTTTATCCGGGTAGCACGCATGGGGGGCAAGCTTTGTGAGTTGATCCTCCAAAACAAACTACAAGTTACAGACTCCAATGCTGCATAAAGTGGCTCTGTAAAGAACGCGTGCACGTTTAATTGCAGAATATACAGCCGGATTTGCTAATAGCTATGCCCAATGGTCTAAACCTGGCGATCAGATGTCGTCATTGTTTTCAAATGTTCGCGTGGAAATCTGAAGGAATGAAATAAGGCTCCCACCATCACCGACGATGGAGGCGTGTAATGGAAGGTTGGGGTGGGCGAGCACGGCAATGCTTAGCTGGAGGCAGATGTGTAATCGCAGCGGTAATAAGTGGGTAACATTACAGCTCAGACCTCCGCCAAAATACTGCTTCACCGTTCTTCACTCCTGCAGACCTCATTTTAGCCTTGCAGGTTTAACTGTCGCCGGCTTTGACGTTATGTGGAAATGTGGCTGGGTGGCTCAGGAATTGGAGCGCTGAGGTGGCACCGCTGAGAATCCTGGATTTGAATCCCAAGTTTCGGACACTGGTGTGTTTAGTTTGTTGTCCTTCCCCCGAACCTCCGATTGGCAAGGTTGGCTACGTACGGTGCCAAAGAAAGTTGAACATACATGCATCGAATCGGGTATGCAAGTACGGCAAGTTCATGACTAATCTTGAGTGTTTTGTGCCATGACTAACCACTCAAGGCTTTCACAAAGGTGCAAAGTTTCACATCGTCTGCAGTAGTTTTGCAGTTGGGGTTGACGTTGCTATGTTCACGGACGACACAAATCAAACCATCACTTCACATTTGTATTCCGGAATTCATTGGCTGTGTCGGGTGGAGGAGGGTTTACGACACTAATTTCTCATTACGCAATTTGACCGAAAACTCTATTGTGAATCATGATATTGCTTGTGAAATTTGACGTGGTGAATTTTTTGCAATGATATTGATATCTTGGGGTTTGGTAAATTCCAATGAGCTCCGTTATTCAACTGGAGCATTATGAGTAAAACATAATTAAAATTATGTAGGTTTATTACATTTTTGCGTGAAAAGACAATCTTGTCAGTTCATTCATTATAACCCTATTGGCGTAGCGTGGTTGGCAAGGACGATGATACAAGGAATGAAGTGGGATCCCGTGTCCAACCTTCTCGTTTCTTCGTATCCCAGCGCCCGAGTCCCTTCGACCCGAGGTGCAGCCGCACAGCTTTAGCGCTTCATTGCTATGCCACCGCATTCCCAATGATCGGCCACAATGTCGTGTAATATATTTCGTGCGAGTTTTATGTTTTTCTCTGAAAAGGACCCCACGGTGTCGATTCGACGGCCCTTTGTGTAAAACATCAGGAACCCCAGTAGCTTTTGTCTAATTGGTCTGACTATTAAGTGAGGCTTTTAAATTTTAAACTGCTGTAGTTTGCCTGCTCAGACATTACCACTGAAAGATAATAGTCCAGCAGGCCCCTAAGCCGATTGACTGAAAAACATGTTTTTGTTATGCAGAGAGACGGATTATTTCTGCCGATTTAATTTAGGTTCCTACTTTGTTACATTGAGTGCGCGGCATCCTACGTGGGTCACACACTGGCGTGCTTAATTATTGCAGGCGACGTCCCAGTCTCCCAGCCGCTCGGAATAGGACAGCTCCCACTAACCCCCACCCGCTTGTAAAACCTCATGAGAATCTCCATTGCCGCCACGGCGTAGATGGGCAAAACAACAATAATCCAAGAACAGAAACTGTATCGTAATACTCGGAACTCGCCCCGAAAATAACACCCAAGCGTGGCAAGTGGATTCACGCGCCCAACAGTGGCACGTTGCTTCGCCGCGTGCAATCGCCCCCTTTGTGCGTCGCCGCCCCGCGCCCCCCCCAATGCGGCGGGCGTACATCGTGGCCTCTGGGTGCCCGCGCCACTACTCAAGCCCTCGGTGTTTAAAACCGCGGCGCCGGCACGCACAAAGCGGCGCGTTCTGCGCGCGCGCTCCCTCCCCCCGCGTGGGCGTCCATGCCCGAAACCATGTGACGATGCGCAGGGCACCGTGGAATGCACTCGTGGGCAAGCTGGGCCCCCCCCCCGGCCCCTCTCCGGCCCTTCTCTGGCCCTTCTCCCCCCCCCCCCCCCCTTGACCGCCCCCCCCCCCCGTGCCTTACATGAGCTTCAGTTGCCTCCAAGACGACCCGAACCCACGCTTCTGTGGACCCAACCATCACAGTGACGATTCTCGGCCATGGCTGACATTACATAAACGCGCCTTTTACATAATTTCTTTGGCTTCTCTACATTTCCACATGATAGAGACACTTTTGTTGAGCTGTCGTTTGTGGTCAGGTCGCTTCTGAAAACTAACTACATAGCTCAGGGGGCCTTACCTGGTAAAATATAAAATAGTTGAGTTTATTTGGTTCAGTGATTAGCTTACCTTTCCTATAATTTTAACTCCGATTGTTTTTTGTATTGTTTTTTGTATTGTTTGTTGTAACTTTCTGACCCATCCCCCCTCTTTCTCCTGGACAATTGTGAAAAAGAGCTTCATAGCTCATAGGATTTGTCCAGGATAAATAAAGATTCTGATTGATTGGCGAGTGAAATCCACACCCTCCTTGGGCCCCCTTTGCCGTTCATCAACAAGCAACAGCAGCGCTGAACAGCATGGAAAATTCTGGCCACTATAACCCTGGGACTGACACAAGCACGGTTGAGGTCATTGTCCACCAGTGGATTGTCAACGGTTGGGAATTATTCATGATTAGTTGCTGCTTTAGCCATCGCGTTCAATTATTAAGCACGATTAAATATAGATATTTAAAAAAAGAGTGTGAAATAGAGGGATTGTATGTTGTATATTTGTGAATGTTTATATGCTGTAGTTTTTTTTTACTCTGAATTTTAATTTAAGTTTTGACCACAAAATGTGTGTTTGTGTGTGTTTGCCCCTGGGCTGTTGGCCCGGTGAGTTCCCACCTGGTTAAACAAAGGATTCATTGCCTCCTCCTCGAGAGCTCTTGTGTCACAAACTCTTTCTCGTTCCTCTGGGTTGCACTGTATACATTTCCTCCCTTATGAATTCGATGCTTTGGAGGCGAGGGTTGGTGGGTCACGACGAGACTTGTAAAGCTTTAAAATCTTCTAGGCCTCTCGCGACGTTCCCAGACGATGGACGGCATCTGCGTGCAGACTTGTCTGTTCCATCGAATGTCGTCAGATCTCAAAAGCTCAGCAATTGTGAGCCTGGTTGTTACTTGGATGAGGCACTGCCTTCAAATATCAGGTGTTTAATACTTGGGCATTGTGGTGACCAGGAGAGATGGTAGTGTGTTGGTTGTTCCCCCCCCCCCCCCGTGTGTGTTCTTTGGGTACCCTGTTTTTGTCCCACATGCAGGACACTAATTGAAGAAAAATTGGCCAAAACATTACAACACAGGATCCGCCTGAAACAAAAAATCCTCGACCTATCGAGACTTCGCTACGGTCCTGACCACGAGCCGTGGCCAATGTTTACCAGTGAAGACCTTCAATAGACAACATTACACACTGTGACGTGTAGCCCAGTGGTCTCGCGCACATCGCTCGCATTCGCGGTGTGTGTTTGCCGACAGGCGTGCACTTTGCATAGCACAGTGTCTCTCGCGAGCAAGTTCCACGAGGGTCGTTTCTTTTCTGTTTGCTACGAAGCAATGGCACGCGCTCGAGTCGAACTCCCAAAGGATTTCCTCGCACTCAAATTGGTAAAAGTGTCATCGAAGCTTCGGGTCAGCGCCACGAGTGTTGCGGGAATGTGGAATCTGCCCGCGCCCGCCCGCTGCGGGGTTCCCCTATTGGCGGGGTCCGGCAGGTGGTTCTCGTGACGAAGGCGTCACACCCCCCCAGCCTCAGCCAGTGCGGTGCTGGGGGTTGGGGGGCGTGGATTCGACGATTAAAAAAATAATCGGTGCTGAGACACTTGTTTTTATTATTTACACACATGAACGTGTTTGTGAGAATCGGGTCTTTTTGATTCGAAATGTTGTAATTAGTTCAGCCACTAGGGGGTCGCTACAGTGCACTTTGATGTTGAAAAGGAATCGGATGTTGTATTGGATCGTGACCCCCGTATCTTGACAATTAACTGAATGGCAAGTCGGGTAAGTAGTTGCAGGCCCACTTGTGATGTTTTAGACTTTTGATTTGAGTTGTATTCTGGCTATGGTGAGAAAATGTTGGTCATTTAAAGAGTGACCAATGTACGAGGTGACCAGGTGGCCTCAAGAGGTGACTGCTAACATCCTGTGATGAAACCAGCTTCTCAAGCGTAGAGCATTCATAATCTTATCCTGTTCACGTCACTTCGTTTTGCCAACTTACAATTCTGAAATCTCATTATCAATTTGACCTTCGCGCAGCACACAACTCTCAGCCACATAGCAGGTGGGAAAGTGCTGCCTCCCCCTACGGCGTGACCCAGAGGTCACTTGGAGGGACCTCGGTGGTAGCTCTTTGATATCCACCTCCATGGGTCATTCTTCTCCAACACCGTTGCGTCAAAAGGGATCCGAATCGATAGTCCGGTCGTGTCGTGACGCCGATAGCACGACGCACCAAAAACCCCAAACGATCGTTTGCTCGCCATGAGCCCCGCCACAGGGGGCACGCGCGTGTGCAGTCCCAACGTCCCTTGCGGTATTCGACGAATTTTGCGCTTACGATGTGCGATTGGACGGTCACGGGCGCGTGCGTCCTCGCGCATTAGTCTGAGAGCGCGCGCCACGGGGATTACGGTGACAATGAGGTTAATGGGTTGTCACCCCAGCACTATCCTGGTGGGTCTGTTTCATTCAGCCTTGGTAGATTTACATGCCAGGTGAGACCCCCCCCCCCCACCCTCCATCGAGATGGAAACTCTTTCACACAAGTCGGGCACAGGTCAAGAACAGGTCAGCCTAGATCACACGGCGTTCAGGTCTATTTTCCCTGTCAAATTATACATGAATCCTAAATCGAATATAATACCGTGGCGGCATAACCAACGGACACGTTGAGCGGCCGTCAAATTGCGCTTTGCATTACGGAAAGACAAACTCCTCCAGTGGAGAAAGACACGTGCTCAGCCACGTTCTAATACAGCCTATACTGATCCATGCAACCAGAAGCGCGTGTCGTGTTGTTTGTGTGCGTGGGGAGCTGTAGTGTAACAGTTGGTGCGCTGTGCTACGAACCTGGCGACCCGGGTTCGATTCCCGCTCACGGCCAACACCAGTGACGATTATCTAAACCGGTCCTGGGCCTCCCCTAGGTCCACTCAGCCTCAAGTACTTGGTGTAATGTGTAAACATCGCCACTGGGGAGACAAAGGCGACCGGGCGTGGTGTTGGCCACCCACCTCCTTTGTGTGCTGTGCCGGCATTTATTATTGCTCGCTAACAGCACTTTCCTCTTACAGTCTGTTAAGGCTATACGGGGGATCTTTGTCTTTGTGTGTGTGTGTGTGCCTGCGTTCTGTACACGACGTGGTGGAGGGGGTGGGGAGGTTATTTTTGATCCAATTTTTTTATGCTCATTTGTCTTCGTCATCGTTTAGGGGAACGTTGATTGCGTCAACGAGCGATGCGTTGGCCACGTTTTCTTCTGATGCTTCGTGGAGGGAGAGCCGCCACGAATGTCATGCCGGCGCGATTGTTTCTTTTACTGCGGAAATGTTTTCCTGTGTTTATAAAGCCCCGATTAGAATCTCACCACTCCTCATATTATAGCATTTTTTTTTTATTGCAGACGAGATATACATCAGCGTTGGTTAAACTTTGTAAACTGAAACAGAACGCCCTTAAAGGGACGACGCCAACACTGCTGCCAAATCAAGATCCTACACGGGCACTGCTGGATCTGTCCTGGATGCCTCCCAAACCTCTGAGTTTTGTTGTCGACTGCTGCGAGGGAGGAGGGGTGGGCCTCTTAGATTTGCCGCACTGCTGTCACCTGTACCTCTTACGCCACCTGCACAAGCATTGGAGGCCTTACTGCCCACGCTAACTCTGGACTATCGGTGAAAAAGAGCCTTGTAGCTCATCGGATTCCTCCAGTATAAAAAAATGTTGCGATGCTGAACTCGCCCGTGCGAGTCTGTGCCACTCGCAGGGCTTAACAACCATCCATTCGGCCCTGCAAAGCATTCACCGAATTGTCACGATTTGGGACCACGATTCGATTCGGAAACCCAATTCAATTTTCGTCTTTTATTTCTCCCTCGTTTGTGCCGCACGCATTGTACTCGCTGAAATTATAATAACAGTATTTAATAAGCATGAATTTTAAGTAATCGTTTCTTACATACGCAATTCAATGCATGTATCCTGAACCTAAGAACATACCGTAATCAATTAATAGTTGCATCATTCCAGGTACTCTCCCACCCACATCAACGAGCTTTCTGCGCACTTACCATCTTGCCATGCGACTGTGGTCCGTCTGCTCTGGCCACGCAGTTACAACTGCAGTTGCGTCTTTGCCGTCTCTGCCGGCACACCCTGTGTATTTAGTTTACACAGCGTTAGGTAAACCATCTACGTAACAATCGGCTTCATAAAAAAACCCGGTAAAACCTACCAAATGTTTTGTAAGCTGAAAAACGTGAAATATGTCCCTACAATTTTCGTAAGCTTGCTTCCTTTATCACGAGAGAGTCTGGTGCCTCATGAATCTCACCTGCTGTAGGTTGAGGTTAAACCTTTGTATTCATTACACCCCTTTGTCCACCCACTGATGGATCTGGATCTTCCGACACTTGTCAGGCATGTATTAGCCAACCTCGCTAATTGTAGGCGTGGGGGGGGGGGTTATTTAACCATACTTGGTCCGATGTGCGTTGGCGAAGGAGGGAGAGAGGCCTAAGACTGTTTCAGCTCTCACTTGTCGCTGTTAGCTTTGGAATCAAACTCGGGTTGCTGTATGCGCTCGCTACTACATCACTGCACCCACGTTGCACATGCCAGAGCATCTCAAATTAAAAACAACCACAGTACGCAATTGCAGGCAACTCCCCCTTTCCAAATCAACACTGCCGGTGTTTGCGTATTGCTGCACCACTGGTTACTCCACCAACACACTGCAAATTGGTTATCCTTGTTCAAATACTTTCCGTAGACACATTTGCAGCCTCCTTGCAAGTTCCCCGCACTTTAAAAAACAAAAACCTTCACTGCCAACGTGTGGTGCGTGATAACCTCTGTGATCACCTTGGCTCTAAATTGTTTAACAAGCACTTGAAGTTTTGTTGGTGATGAAAGCTCTTAAAGTCACGGTCAAAAGCACAATCCGAGTGATGTCACTTCAGTGACGTTGTTGTTTGAGGAAGTGTGTGGGTGACGCCGTCAGTGATGTGACCAGAGTTGTTTTCAAGTCTTTGTTTTCCATTGTAAGTGCGTTTAAATTCACGCCGCACAGCGTGATGTATCTGAAAGGGGGTGGAGAAAATACTTCAATCCGAAATGATAAGACCGATTCAAGGTGGGAGATGTTCATTCAGTCCTGTCGTCGCTCTCTGGAGCAGGAGCCATGGATCAGGGAAGCCAGAGGGACACTACTTGTGTGCTGCTGCTGCTGAATAAGAGCTTCAGGTTGTGCTTTGTCTTTCCTTAATATTAAGTGCACTCCTTGGTACCTTTTCCTTGATTTCATCAACACATTGCTCTTCTGTTTGACCATCTCCCATCTTTTATGATTTGTCATTTTCCATTTTCCCTGTCTTTCTGACCTTGTTTGCTCTCCCTCTCTCTTTCTCTTCCTCTTTTTGTTCGTCTCTTTCCATCGCCTCCCAAAATGCACTGGGTCTGGGGGTCACGGGGTCGCTCTGGTGTTCCCAGGACCCCGTCTGCCGTGTTCTATCAGACCTTGTCTGCGAACCTCCCGCGCCACGACCACCGGGGACGCTCCGATAGGTACGCTGCGGCCGTGCCCACTGCTCCCACGGGCATGAATCCTCACGGTTGTGTGCGCAGAGCAGGTCATCGATTCCCGCTCACTTTTTTTTGTCTTCTTGGTTCTTTCGGTAAAGTCACGTAGAAGAGAAATAATAAAATAATAAAAATAAAACATAATAAAATCATTCTCACGACGTTTTGGCCACAACACAAGCAGCCGTCCTCAGGTGAAGACCAGGTCTGTCGGGGAGACAGCGTCTGAATGAAACACCACCATGCTTGGAGCGTATATTTAAGCTGGGTTGGAAGGGGGGAAGGGCGCCTTGACAAAATAATTTGCATGTCAAGAGGAATTTAGCATATTTATGGGAAATGCAGGTATGTGATTAGTACTACTTGTGAAATGCGTAGGAGGTGGGCTGTTTTCTGCGTCGCTCCTAGGCTGGAGTAGGGGGGCGGGGGGCACGTGACCAGTCGTCATGCAACCACACTGAGCGGTATACTGGATGTGGTGTGCCAGGTACGGCAAGTGTTTTCTGGGTCACCGACCGGGACAGGCCTCGCTGAAATTACGCCTTGGTACAGAGATTCCGGAGACCTGGGTTTCAACTGGCACCCGTAGTAACGTCAGTGGTACGTAGTTATTCGAGCCCTTCCACTTAAGTAAATTCAGCCTTTAACGAGTACGTGGTGCAATGTTCGTAACGTCAGCACTGGGGACATAGAAGCGCCTGTGTGTGGTGCTGGCCACACGACTCCCCATGTTCTATCAGCAGACATGATCCATCCACTGTTGTATGAACACCTTGACAAATCGTTGCCGTTGCCGCATGCATTCCTGAAGTTTAAGAATCCACCCCTGCTATTTAATAATCCACCCCTGCTATTTAACAATCCACCTCAACCCACCCCTGCAGTTTAACAATCCACGTCTGCTATATCTGCTGTTTAACCATCCACGGCCTGCTATTTAACAATCCACCCCTGCTATTTCTACAAATTAACAATCCACCCCTGCAATTTAACAATCCACCGAGCACCCAAGCCGATTCATTCCTCTATGCCTAGCGGTTGGCTTCCAATTAGCCAATTATTGTTATTATTATTATTACTGATATGCTTGCTTGCCCGGGCGAGCGGCACTGATTCTCAACCCGATTTATCAGAAGGGTTCTGCCAAGTTATTGCAGGAGAAGGTGGTCTTGCTATGAGTAACCCGCAGCTAATTTGTCAGCATTGGGAAGTTAGGCCAATGCCATTCACCTTGTATGTGTGTTTTTTGTAGCTTTTTCTCTTATATTTTTGAAATAAGAATTTGAAAGTCATTGGGAACAAAATTACGAATAACGTAGAGGCATACCCAACCACACGAGCAAGCAGGGTTTAGGAAAGGTTGCTTATGAAGTTGGGATGGCCCTTAATAGGTGCTCGCAAACAGCACTTGTCCCAGGAGGCGGCATTGGAATCTGTGTGTGTGTGTGTGCGCGAGTGAGCAAAGACAACATATCCTGTATAGCCATAGCGGACTTTTAGAGCAAATGCTGTGAGCACGTAGCACCTATGAAGGCCGAGACGGAACACGAAGCAGTGGGTGGCCAGCACCACGTCCGGACGTCTTTGTCTTCCTAGCGGTGACGGTGATATTTACACACCGCGCCAAGTCGACCTAGAGGAGGCTCAGGGCCAATTCAAATATTCGCCGCTGTTATTGGTCATGAGCGGGAACTGATCTTGGGTCGCCGGGTTCGTAGCGCAGCGCGCTAGCCGCGCTACCCTACCGCTCCAACCAGTGAGCATGTGCACACGCACAGACATTCGCGAGTGTTTGCTTTGCTAAGTGGTGCCAAAAAAAATTGAAACGGCCGGGCATGGAGTGGGCGCGCAACGCAAGTGTTTGCCCGCACAACGGCAGTAACGGTGCGTGCAGGTGTGAGCGAGGAATTTCACATTTCTTTCTTCCGGTGGGGGTGTTCCCGGGGGGTTGCGTTCGGTGGTCGCGGTGGCGCCGAAGCCAAGCACCGGCGGGGAGGGGTGGTGATGTTGTGTGCGCTCGTTAAATTTTCCCACGGCGCTTGTTGCAAAAACGGGGTGGGGGGGGGGGGGGTGATGAGCTTTTTCTGCGCGCCTGCGCCATGCCAAAACCAACGTCGGGCGTCCGTTTATTATGCTAACAACCAGCCCTCGTGAAAACACCTCCAGCGTTCCTGTTATCTTACCTGCAACTGGTGTTATACGAGTAAACGTTGGCACCCGCGTATCCTCTCGGGAAAGAGTTCTTCAGCCGGCTGCCCCACGGACCAGATGTGGCCTGTTCAAGGGGCTCTTGGAGAGGCTCTGAATCGGTCCACTGCCGAATGAGAGGGGCTCTCCATGGGTCGTGATAGTTCTTTCACCATACTTCACCACACTGGTCAGTGCGGGTTGGTGAAGGAACAAAGCATCGATGACGTATAGAACAATGGATTTTTTTCCAATTCCGTCCACAAGCCACTCCCCACAGCCATTTGTGCTGCCCCCTAATCAGGTCCAGGCTTACTTTGTTTTCCCATCTGGCTATGACTGACCTGCCGCTTTCTATTAAATAAATATGTCTCCAGTTTTCTGTGCAGCATCTTCAGCCGCGGTTGCATGTAGACTCCATATAAACCCACGTTGCATTGTCGGTGAGACTGTGGTGAAAAAAAAACCGTGTCTGGAGCCTGGACATGAAGAGGGGAAAGGAACATGTTTGTAACATACAATAGTTATTGGCTTGGTGCGGCAACGCGCTTTCGTCATTAGCAAGATGCCCGTGTTCTCGCCATCAGAGACGAACCGTTGTTTGCCCAGTCGCCGCAAACATGTTGCGCAAAATAGACCTCGCTTTCGTGCACCTCGCTTAAACGAATTCAGGGCGCGAATAAAATTCGACAAAGTGCGCATTACGACGACGGCGGCGGCGGCACGCTGACGCACGAGGGCCGTGTGGAGCGAGCAAGATGACTCAACTGGAAAAACGCAGAAAATATCGCCCACTTGCCCGCCCGCGCGCACACGGCCCCCTTTCACCGCGCGTCGCATTCTTCAAGTGAATTGCCCTGTAGAGTGGCGCGGGGCGAGCGCCGTCGTCGTGAATGCGCGCTCCCAAGAGGCGCACGCCGGGGCTGGAATGCCAAACCCCCCCCCCTCCAACCGCTTGAGTCCCCTGTTGCTGCTGAGTGCGAGACGCTTCAGAAATGTACTCACGCGCTGTGTGCGTGCTGCACACGCAGTGACTCGCCCGTCACCCGCTCCGCGGGCAAGTCTGATGGATCGTCACAATTCGCGCTCGCTATTCGATCCGAGAAACACCCGGCAGAGTACGTATGCGTACAGTACGGCATGCAACGAACTGGCCTAACCGTTATAAGTACCCCAGGTATGTAACAATGCCCTGATTCGTCAAGATAGATTTTTGGTCTCGCTAGACGTGCTTTTCATCATGCACTTGGAAATATTTTATTTGCGATCATTGCAAATTATATATGAACGTTACATTTAGGCTAATAGACAAAGATACAAACGAGACAAAAACGGAGACACAAGAATGAAAGATATGGCAAAATAGCGACTAAAGAAAAGGATATATTTTTTTCTTCGACGTTGCCACCCCCTGGACAGTGTTGATATTAACAGCGTGCAATTTGCCATCCCACCCATCCAGAATGCAGGGGTGGACACTGCCACTTAATCTCGCCCCTAGTACTACCCAGGGTGCCTCACTTCAACTCTGCACTTGTCCTCAGCACAGCGAGTGGTTTAGCCACAGGCACCGTCACAAGAGTTTGAATATCTGCTCAGTATCGGGGTCATTTGGTCCATGTGCCCTCAACACCAGGACATTGGCTTTTACAAAAACAAATGTCAAGGTCGGGAAGCAGTCGTACGACTACACAGAGCCATCGTCAGCCTGATGAGGCATGGCCTCCATCTGAAACAATCACGCAGATCCTTCCCCAGTGCTCTGCAGCAGGGCGGCTGGCTGATGTCGTTCAATCTGCGGGATGCATATCTCCACGCGCAGCATTACCGGTACCGGAGGTTCTTTATCTTCAGGGTGGGGGCCACAATGAGTCTCGGACCCTCCCATTCGACCTCCTACCAACGGGTGTTCACCAAGGTGCTGGTTGCATTAGTTGGCTCAATCGGGGAAACACGGGTGTGTACATATCTACCCCTATTTGGATGACCCACTTGTATGTACGTTGAACTTCTTTCGCGCTGTACGTAGCCAACCGTGCTAATTGTAGGGACCTCCATAGCGCAAAAGCTGCAAGGTGACCTCGCCAACCTTGTACGGATGTTGGACAGATACGTTTGGATCATCAACCTAGCGAAGTGCACTTGTGCAGCCAACGCAACAACTATGCCACCTGGGGGCAGATATTTGGACGGACCAGTGTCTTGATTAGTCCTCCAGACAAAAAGCCATCACTCAGAGTTGGGGAGTTCCACATACTGCGTGCTCATTCTCCATTTACATCCGTCAAGCCTGACCAAGGTGGTCCTAAGGCTCTCTGCAGTTTCTCCCCAAGGTGGCGTCCACCTTCAGAAGGGGCTGCACCACTCCCTACCCTGTGCTCAGCGCCTTTGGAGAAATGGGTGGGCCCGGGGACCTGTTGAGACATCACTCGCCACCGATGTCAGCCGCGGTCTGGGAATTAAACGCAGGTCAGGTGGTTTCACAGCGTGGTGCACTATTCACTGCGCCACCACTCCATCCAATTTAATATTTTAATTAAAATGTTGGGATTTCGAATGTTTAAACTAAACTATTTTTATTATTCTGAAGCGACCTGGCCACAAATGATAGCCCAATGAAGCGGCTTATGTACGAATTTATAGCAGCCAAATACTCTTTAACGCATGTTTCTAAATTTTGAGAGAGAGACACGCAAACTCCAAATATAATAGGCGTCAGTGTCGGGATCGAGCCCACGCCCTGCTGTATACCAGGCGAGGTCGTGAACATCTCGCCACCGAAGCCAGCCAAGGCCCCATATCTGGCACCCACACGCAGCATTCTCAATGAGTGTTAAATGCTAATCGTTATACGGAGAGTGTGGGGCTCACAATGAATCGGGCCGTCGCATTGCCCGCCCGTGACGGCGCGCACTGGACTCGTTCCAGGCTTCGCCAAACACTGCCCCAGCGGCGTGGTAGCGATCCAACCGGCGTGGCTCCGCCATCGCTAATTGTTATTCTGATGGGACGAGAGCCCCGCCAGAGAGAGCTCTTGACGCGAGGTCAGCTCGGTACAAGCTCTGGGGGAGAGAGGGGGCTGCGTGGGGGGTTTTTTTGCAGGGCGGGTGGCGGCAGGGTGCGGCGTTGTCTGCCCGGCACAGCGCCCGCGCGGCTGTTGTGTGCCCTGCCCGCTAGCCGTCCCTGTTGTGTGCCCGCTGACCTGTGTGTCCGTGGCGATGAGGCCCATGCGGTGTAAGCCTGACTGAACCGGTGCGGGGCTCGGTGCGATGTCTGAACATTTGGGGTTCGTGCCGGGATCCCGCTGATGATGAGACGGAGGCGAGGGGGGGCACGTGATGGACGGCGTGACATGAAACGCCGGAGACCAAAAGCGGCCAAAATCTGACAAGGGATGGATTATCCGCATGTGGGTGGAGTGCACTGGCGAAGCGAACGAATGATAAATTCAACAACGATCCAGCCAGCCACGAGTACTGGCCCTCCCACTGACTATAACAAACGAGTCACGAGTTCAATGCTCGCACTGCCCCCCAACCCTAACTAGCCAACCAGCGTCTAGACGTAGCCCTGCCGATGCCGGTTCTCGACCACCGCTGCCGGGCCGGCCGTCGCCGCAGCTATGGCGCCCGTTCCCCACTGCCCACCCCTCCTTGATCAGTGGTGGCATTGTTGTTTATACAGGGATTACTTTTTCATAGTTCGGGCTGTGCCCGATAAGTTGTCGGGGCGTCTGCGTCTGAGAAAATGGTAACGCGTTCATTATTCACTTTCTCGCAGACGTCGTTTCGACCCCGAGGACACCGTCACGTTGGCGCAAACAACAAGCGGCACGTGGTTAGATGCCCTTGTTTGAATGGCGCATGATCTATTGTGAGCTGGAAATCTGTGTTGACGTTGAACCGGAAATAATTGATGTTACTGCTCTCATCGCCGTACATAGGCCGAATCTTGCGTGGGTTTGAATCACGTGGGTTGAGAATGCAGAGACAGCTCAATCCACAAGAGGCTGTTTCCTCGGGCCGTTTGCATCGATTCACCCGTTACTATAGATTGTTAAGCCCATGATACATGCATTGGATCACACGTGTTAGAATCATTGTTTTATTTGTGTCGTGCGCAATAGATTCACGTGAACCCTCCAGCCACTATAGACTGCGACAATACAATACAATTTAGATTTTTATAGCGTTTAAATACGACTACATTTCAAGAAGCTGTGCAGTAACAGTGAGGCATATTTAGTTAGTAGAGAGAAGCAGGCAGTCAAAGGCAGAGGAGCCTGGATTTGAACAGGGGCAGGGAGCTGACAGCACAGATGGCTGGGAGGTAGGGAGTTCCAGGCAATAGAGGCAGCAGAGGAGCGGGAGAAAATGGAATTGCATTCAACAGTGTTAAAAAAAATAATTAATTCATGAATAGCGACCCTGAATTGTGACACTTAACTGAATTGCGAGCGGAGCGAATCGGCGGTACATCCCGCCAGCACCACACGCCTGCTCGCGCACACAGGCTGGAGAGAGGGAAACTTCCAGCCTTACTCTGCGTGTGACATAGCACCCCCCCCCCCTCCACCCGGAAGCAGTTCCATCATCGAGAGCCACACTCAGCAGCAGCGGAGGGGGGGTGGGGGCTGTTAATTAGTGAAGATCGTTATCGGAGCCGGCCTCGCGCCCCGTGATTGAATATAACGTGCTCGTACACACCGCGTTCTCCCGGCCTGCAAGTCAAAGTAATTGACACGCCTACTCGCCGGAGTGAACGTCCCGCCGTGGGTATCGGCAGATCAGCGGCCCCGATTAATTATTTAGCACCATCAGCTGATGAATAGTCTCCGTTTACACCAGGAAACCGGCCACGTGCGTTCGACAAGCAGTTATTTCGGTCGGTGATGCGAAGGCTTGCCGAGAGCGGCTCTCAGAACTTCATCGCTGGCAACGGGGGCCGGTTACGTGGTTGCTCTGAATCCGCCGGTCCACGCTGACGCCGTCCGTCGTGGCAGCGTCGACGGGCCTGCAGACCGTGCACGGAATTGGCTCCACACGAGAAAGGTTTAAATCCCTGGCTGCTACGTGCGCCCTGGGGGCGGTTGACGTGGCCTAGCGGCAGTGCGTTCGCCACTGTGTTGCCGACGTTCACGGTTCGAATCCAGCCGGCGCCATGATTATTGCCGAGAGTGTAATAACCGCGGTGATGCTTTGCGCCACATTTGCCGTAAATCGAAAATTACTCGCAAATTACGCAATTGAGATGTAGCAATGATTTACCCCCCACCCCCTGCCCCATTCTCAGAATAATACCAGTTTGCAGGTCAGGTGCTGGTGTTGGGTCGCCTTGTGCCACAGGGACAGCTGCCTCTGGAGGGGGTGGTCTTTCAAATATTTGAGATGAGTTGCGTGCCCTGGCCTATATATGGAGCTATATCAAAATAACTCTCGTTATTATCATCATTGCGTTACAAAGAAAACTGCATGGACTTTTAGGCCTTTTTGGTTTTGTGGGCCTGAACTGTGGAGCTCACTCCCCCATCCAGTGGTTGACCTTGGCTATCGAGCAGCCCAGCCGCATTTATTCCTCAACGCAGCAGCAAACTCCTCTCCCCTTTTTAGTCGCTCTTTTAAAATAATCCCCAAAGATTTCTCATTTTAACTGACATTGTATTAATTATGTTGTGATTGTTGTCCATTTTTAGTTTCTTACCCCCTACTCTTTAATTTACAATTGCGGCTGTACAGTTTTAGTAGTTTTTTAAGAAGTAAGTGTAATATGCCTTCGGGAATCTCTGAAGTGATCTCATTATTATTTTCGGATTTGTCGAATTATAACTTTACCTTAATCCGCTTTGCTGTGCTCGTTTAAATGAATCTGGGCCACGCTGTGCTCCGCGGGGTATTGGGTGAATAAATTAAAAGGCCGCCGAGGGAGTTCTCTCTCCACGGCAAGCCTCGTGCCGACGGTGCCGGGACGCGGACGCCGGGCAGGCGGCGGCCCCACGGGAAACCCCGAGAGCGTCGCGCTGGGCCGTTGAACACGAGCATCGTCACGCTGCACCTCGTTTAGCCAGAAAAGCCTCGCTGCTTCTCAACTCCATTTTTTGGAGAGTTCTGTCAAGTTTTCACAGGAGGTTGGGGGGGGGGGATTTGCGAAGATTTCTTTTCTTACCAAGTCATTTGCAGTTGGATACTTTGGGGAAAATTTGTACCGCGGCGGCAGCGGCACTATGGCTGACTCTGTTTCGAATGACGTAAATAGGCAGTGGTGGCTACGCACGTGGCCCTGTAATCCAGCACTGTGGCGGCGAGGGTATCAACATCAATTAATTAAAATTAAAACCGCAGTGCAGGATCCTTCTGAAAAGTCCCACAACTCAGCGTAGCTTTCCTGAATAAGCAAATTAAATTTTTCATCAATATCCAATGGATTAATCAATGTCCACTGACAAATGCACTGCGCGTATGATTATGGTCAGTCCACCCGCAGTAATAACTAGGGTGGCCGGAGCCTTGAACCACCGCCAACCTCGGCAACGCGCGGCAAAAAACGTGTTGTCGCTTAGCCGTGTGAAAGACGTCCGCAGCCCTCGGGCAGTGACCACCACAGACGTTGATGTGAAACCAGCGGTGGCGCAGTTTCTTCACTCGACGCAGAGGTTCACGGTTCGAATACAGCTGGTGTGTACGAACCGCGATAATGCATGAAGTCTGCTTCACAGTGAGCGTTAAAGAATGCCCCGACGTAATTTTTAAAGGTATAGGCCATTGTGTGCCGGCGTAGGGGGGGGCCAAATTTCCCCCAAATTTCAAAATTGGCCGCAAATTGCTCAATTGGGATTTTTACATCGCAATCGTCACCCCCCCTGGCAGACTGACGCTGCAGGTTACTGTTGCAAATGAGACTGTATCCGTGGTCGCTTGACATTTTAGCTAGCTAATCAAAATACACTATAATGCAAGGGTGCTTAGGTGTGATTTCCTCGGTTCGAAGCTCGATGGTTTGTTACCGGCGATTGAATGGGGAAAGATTAATCCTGCTCAACGATTACCACATTCGAGTTTAATTTTGTTTTGCACTCCATTTGCTGAATTCCAGCTCTGAGAATTAAAAATATTGGTTTGGCTGGCAAGTGACAACGTTCTCTGTCTGGCAGATTGTGGGGGGTGTGGGGGATGGTGGGAAAATGCTGCCCCCTGGTGTAGATGATAGGTCACTTGAAGAGATTTCGGTAATAGTTCTGCGGTATCTCGTTTGGCGGATTGTTCTCGAACACGGGCAATGCATTGCTCTGCGAGCGTTCCGAGTGGATTGCCCCTCGCATGACATGATGCCGATTGCACAATCGGGATTCAATTCGTGGAAAAGACTAAGTAATCGTGTCCCCTAATATATGGACAGAGGGCGATAGGGAAGTGCTGTTAAGGAGTATTCTGTTACTGTTCCTGGGCTGTTCTCTTACACAAGGTGGTGCACTGCTAGCTGCACGAGTTCCGTGCGTACATTTCTTCGCCTCAATGCAACGGGTGCTGAAAATACAGCAAAAGTAAAATAGTTTCAAGTTCTCAGATTGCTGTGAAGCGTCAAATGTAGAAACCGTGCCCGGACCCTGGGGGGGGGGGGGGTGGGGGACAGCTGCTTTGCCAGGCAGCCAGTGTGGTGTTGTGGGGTGGAGTGTCTGTCCGTGACGAATCATTGATTAAAATCGCTCCTTAGGCTCCACAGTACACACTCGTCAAATCACACGTACGAGAATCGGTAATTTTTAGTTTCGGGGAAAATTGTTCTGCACGTTTTTTTGACTTTGTCAGTTAATGGACCAACGAGATGGAGGTAACAAGGCAGTGTGGGAAGTAGAAATGAAATTGTGTGGAAGAGGCGGAAGGAAGGAAGGATTAAAGTACCAACAAGACGGTACGAACAAGACAGTGCTCGCAGTACCAACGATAAAATACACGCGACGGGACAAATTGGGACTCTACACACGAGACAGACGCTCCGCATGGGACAATACGAACAAGATACAACAGTTAAATTGAGTTCTCGAATCGAATCCCCGTGACACTGAATCGTGACAATTTCTTATCGCACACGGCTCGTGAGGTGAAACCCCGCGACACACCTCGCAGGAGTGGGTGGGGTGGGTGGGGGATGATCGGTGCGTGAAGTGAACGACGGCGACTGTCGGGACGAATAAATCGTCGGCGCGTTTGGAACATCACGGGCGTCTGGTCTGGTTTTGCGCTCTGTGTTGACAAAGCGGAGGCCCCGCCACGCGCCCAGTCAGCCTTGATTTTCATTTCCATGACTTTTTATTAGCTGCCGCTCCCCCTCCACCCACCACCCCTTCTCCCATCATTAAACCGTTGTGCAATTGTGGCTTTAAAATTTTTATTTCTTTTCTTCCAAGAAGTGTGTCGAAAGATAATTTATTGCTGCTGGGCTGTAATAGTATATCTGGCTGGTGTTCAACCGGCTGTCCTTCGCAAGCAGAAGGGTGCGAGTTCAAATTCCAGCCATGGCTCGGCTGAGTACATCCATTCCTTCAGGACCAGTAAACTCGCTACCACTTTGTGGAAACCCAGCAGTGCGGCATATTGGCGAGACTAGTTCCTGTGATTTAAACCGGGTTCTTATGTGGAGTAGGTTCATAGTCTCGACCCAATCACCGATGACTGCAACAACAAAAAAAGCCATCACGTTACGGTTGATTTTGCACTTAATTTTGCTACATTTCATCTCCGAGAATTAAACATTTCGGTTTGGCTGTGATGGGACGAGAACAGTACTTTCTGTAGCAGGGCAGGTAGGAAAGCACGTGCTCTCCTGCTGTGTGGGTCAAAGGTCACTTTGTTGAAGGGATCTCGGAGGTAGCTCTGTGATAACAACTTCCGTGGGCCATTCTCTAACACCAAGGGCTCCCTTTCTCTTCAAGAGTTTCGAATGGATATTTCTTACGTATGCATATACGTTGAACTTATCTCGCACCATTTGTAGCCAATCGCGCTCATCAGGGGTACAGGAGAACAAACTAAACACAGAGCACTTTTAAAGAAATTGGTTCTCAATCTAGATTTAAAAGTGCATAGCTCCAGTGGCGTCCTAATATACGAAGGAAGAGCGTCATACCGTGACTTTGACAGCAGTCAGGATAACATTTTTACTGGTAGGAACCTCTGGTTACACCAGCCCACAGGGGATTATTGTGTCCGTCCGTCCATCGTGCAGGGAGGGGCTGGGTGGGGACGGTGGGGAGGGGCTGGGTGTGGAGGGGAGGGTGGGGCTGGGTGGGGAGTGGCTGGGTGGGGAGGAGCTGTGTGGGGAGGGTGGGGCTGGGTAGGGGGGTGGGGAGGGTGGGGCTGGGTGGGGGGGTGGGGCTGGGTGGGGAGGGGCTGGTCACCCCGTGGTGCCCTTATAAAACTCAACGTTTAACCTACTCACGCCGGCTTGTGCCCGCCCTCACAGTCGGGCATATTTGCGGAATACACCACGCCGCCGTTGACCCTGGCCATTGACCGAGCAACCCAACGTTCCTACCAGCTCCCTCCGCAACAGGAATGTGTAAATAGCAGCAACAACAGCAATAGGATTAGCGAGGCCTGTTGGAGGAGGCGTTTCCCCACCGAAGTGGCCTTGAGCCGTGAGAGCACGGTTTATTTATTTGAGCGGTGCTTCGTTAACTGCACCGTGAATTATTAATCGGCGCAGAAAGACAGCGTGCCGACGGCAGGTGAACGTGCAATATTGATGAACCCGCCCCCTGCCCACAATATCGCTGTCCGGCCCGCAAGCGTGTCGGATGCAGGGAAAAATCCTCGGGATGTGTGTTTAAGTGCCTCTAATCAAAACTCTCTTTTGTTTTGACACATCCACCGCCACGAGTGCTTTTTATTTTTTTCACACGACCATCGCAATCATAGGGTGTGCGAATGTTAATTTCAGCCTTTCAAAAGCCGTTTAATGTTTTACAGCCGTCTGTCTAATCGGTCGCAGCTCCCATCAGATAAAGTGGAATATCCGAAAGTGTTATTGCGTATGTATATATTGTATATATTCCCCCCCACCCCGCTTCTAACGTGCTGAAAATGTCACGTTTAATGAAGCGTAATCCTAGAGGATATTCAGTGGTGGTGACGCCAGCAATATATAGCGTAACGATGTAAACATTGTGCCTAGTGCCAGCCTCGTCCCTTTTGCATAAAAAAAAACCGGAAATGTGGCAATCCAGGTGCTCCGGGGAAGATTTGAAAGGCAAATACTCCACCTTTGTGACCTGCGTCTGTTGTGAAGATGCACAGTAAATTCCCGCAAGCCTCCGACAATCTTCTGATGCAATGCCTACTCGCTCCCCTTCGCGTGCATCTCCGACGAGCGCGGTTGGCTATGTACGGTGCGAAAGAAGTTCAACATACACGTACGGTACATACATACATTAATACAATTCAGCCGTGTAAAGATTCATGCCCACACCGCCCACACCCTGGACCCCAGCAGTTGAATAGACCGCTAAAGTTTCGGGTATCGCGATCCACCAAAGGGAGAAACGTTTGTCCGGTTTTGACCGTCCACATTGTACCGGTTCCCATTTTGTCCAACTCATTTGTACAATTGCGTTAGCTGCATTGGCTTTATGTATGCACATTGAACTTCTTTCGCACCGTACGTAGCCAACCGTTCTCATCGGAGATGCGGGGGAAGCACCACAAACTAAACGCAAAAAGCAGTTTTAAAGAAATGTTTTCAATCTAAATTTAGAAGTGCATAGCCCCAGTGGCTTCCGAATATCGTAAGGAAGTGCGTTCCAGACGGACCGCAGAAGCGCATCACAAGCATGCAATTGGCAGAAAGCATACGTGAGCAATTTTCATGCAATTCGTGGCCTGTATCGTGAACATAAGAATCTATTTTAATTGATGAATGTGTGTATTGTTACGTGCTTGATATTTATGAAGGTCGGAGGGCCATGTGACTCGTGAGGTCACGTGCAATTTTCCTCAATCCGGTTTACTTCCTATAACTCACCTGCTTAAGTTATTTGTGTCTAGCCTGCATGCATTTTCCTGTTGTGATAGGTTTTGTCATCACGTAGAGAACGTTTTGGATCTTAATCATTGTTGCCTTTTGGCATGTTTTGGAGTTTAATGATTGTTGCCTTCAGCAATTGCTAATGTGGGTCCCCATAGAGGAGAGGTAGCAGAAGCCTTTTCGATATTTGAGCTCCCAAGCATCTGGCAGCAGTGAGCAATTGATTGATGACTGTACTCCACTGATGAGTCCTAATGAGAACAAAACCAGTCATCCCTTTGTTTCATTGCTTCCTGTTATGATGGCCAGATATTCCAAAGCGTTTATTTTTTATCGGGTGGCTCTAAACAACAATAACTGCCATACATTCGGCTTTTGAGCTGGTGGTCTGGACAAGGCCAGGGAGCATCGTGCAAATGCGGCAAGTGCGTGACACGCACGAGACGTGCGAGGTTGCGCCTCACCGCCGCTTTGTGAGAACACCTCTCTCTCTACCTTCCCCACGTCACTCGGTCTCGGGCGCGATGCGGCTGGCTTTTGAGAGCGATTGACAGGCCCCCCTGCACACGCTCTCACACAGGGGGTGCGCGCAACTGCTGTAGGCTGCTGTAGGCTGCTCGTCCGAGCTCGGGGATGTGATTGCAGCAGGCAAGGAAGCGATATGTCAAAAGTGTCTGATTCTTGTGAATGCCTCCGTTGTGGGCGGCTGTAGCCAGAGTGAACCAGCTGTGCGCAGCGTCCTCAAAGCATCCAAACTTGCTTCCGGTTTGCAGTTAACCTCGCCCGCGGGCTCCCCTCTAGACGCCTACAACACACACACACACTTGTTAAACCTCCTCTTGCTTTGGTAATGAAGTTGTGCAAATTAGTGTCGCCTGCAAATAAGTGGAGTTGCGAAAAAGCAAGTTGGGTTGTCGACGAGATGGTGTTACGTGGTGGTCTTGTGTTGAGGCGTCTTCTATGAGTTCAGGCGTCTTTTACTGTGGCCGATAGGTTTTGTTTTCGAGAATCGTTGGTAGTCTTCGTCGTTTCACCGGTACTGATTCTCTCCCAAGAAACACTCCATCGATGGCTAGGTATGTGCGTGTATACACGCGTGTGTGTGTGTGTGCGCATATACATGTATGGAGGAGCGGTAGTGCCGCGGCTGGTTGGCGCGCTGCGCCACGAACCCAGCGACCCGAGGTCGATTCCCCTTCACGGCCACCGGTGCCGGATATCCGAAGCGGTTCTGGGCCTCCCCTAGGTCAACTCGGCCTCAAACGAGTATTTGGTGCGATGTGTGAACATCGCCACTGGGGAGGAAAAGGTGGCCGGGCGAGGTGCTAGCACACTGACCCTCTCGTGTGCTGCGCCGACCTTCATCGGTGGCTCGCTAACAGCATTTGCCCCAACAACTCTGTTAAGGCTATACGGGGCATCTTGTATATACTGTACGTGTGTGCTGGCCACTACCACTCTCCTACTCGCCGTTCTTGATATAAATGGGCACTCGCCAATAGTACTCACCCCAACAAAATTCACGTCCATACAGTGGGGTGTCTTTGTGTGTCTTTGTCTTTGCGAGTGCTTGTGTGCAACGGACGTGACATTTGTCTCATGCGCGATACTCCGCTGTATTCAAATATAGAAACAATTGCCCCTTGGGTATCGTCGGTTTTCCCAAGTTTGTGTTATGAAAGTTCGCATTCTCAATTGAATTAATACGACCGGGTTGGGTTTGAATGCTTCCTGTGCTATGGCCACGGTGATGTCGTGCCGCTGAACGCCACTCTTCCGCCACCTAGTGGCTGGTGCGAGCTGAGGCCTTGTCCCCCACTGAGTGTATGTCCACTGGTGGCAGTGGTCCACAAGAACATGTCTCACGCGTTCTCCGTTATGTCTCCCCCCCCCCCTCCCACGACGCTCGGACTCTGACCGTGCCCGTGTCAACCTTCCGCGTGACCTCCACCACCCGGCTGCCGCCCGTTCTACCGAGCAGGTAAGACAATCGGCGCGGTGCTCTCACTGGGTTGGGGCGGCGTCCACTGCCCAGCAGAGGGGCTACGGTTGGGCAGCCTCGCACAGTTACGGGGGGTTGGGTGGGGGTGTGTAACGATCCCGCCCCTCTTGCGATTCAATTAACTGTTTGCGATTTTACAAAATTTCAAGAATCGGTGACAGTTTTTTTTTTAACACTCACGAATGGAGAAGTGGGTGACTTTATTGGCTCCAGGGGTCATGCGGATCCGTTCAGCGCAGCATATATATATAGTGGGCGGCCCTTTGTCAATCCACTGCTGGGTGAAGGCCTCTCCCATGCTGTGTTAGTCGTGGGGGTTGTTTGACCATACTTCACCATGCTGGTCAGTGCGGCTTTGTGGAGGTCGCTCACAGGGCCAGTCTTAAATTAAGTCACTCGCCACTGGTGTTAGCTGTGGCTGTGGCCGGGAATTGAATTCAGGTCGTCGTGTTCATAGCGCACTAGGCACTGACCACTACATCACCCTTCCCCTCCGCACAGATTCGTACAGCGTAAGAAAATTTTTGAAACGTCGATTTTTACACACACACACTATACATTTCATGTATCGTAGACTTGACAGACCAGTGGCAGAATGGTGTAAGCCAGCTGCGCTATGAACCTAACAATCTGAATAAAATTGCCAAACAGGGCTCACATTCATGTGACCATAACCCCCCCCACCCTCACCAACCCTCAATGACCAGCTCGGTGAACAATGTCAACCAAATCCACGGAACCAGACACATGGTGATACCTTCATCAATGCGCTTCTGCGGCCGCCTGGACCGTTCTTCCTTCCGATATTAGGAAGCCACTGGAGCTATGCACTTTTAAACAATCTAGATTGAAAACCTGTTTCTTTAGAACTTAATTTTGTGTTTAGTTTGCTGTCCTTTTCCCCTCGCACCTCCGATGAGCGCGGTTGTGTTGTATATGTTGGGTTAAGAAAATTTGTTATGTTGTATGCGTGCGTGGGTGAAATTATTATGTTGTACCTGTGTGTTATGAATATTCAGTGAAAATAATAATTATTAAATGAAATCTGGCCAAATGTGTAATTATCCGGAAATATGTTAATTTATGTAATTACGCACATTTTAATTATGCCAATTCGAGAGGTAATCGGATTAATTATGCGAGTGGGTGTAATTATGATAATACAAGTCGTTATGATAACCGGACCCCGCCTCGGTGACGAGGGTGGGTTATCGATCGGAAGAAGGCAATTAATCGTATGCAGTTATGCAGGTGTGGTGTAAGTATGCAAGATTAACTTAGATTAACTCGGCATCGTTGTCTAGGTTCGTCTCATTCTCGCTTTAACATTCCCAGAGTTTTATTCGTGGTTATATTTTTAGGTCCCCGGTTCACCCCGTTATCGCTTTAACATTTACTGAGTATGTATTAGTGTGTTTATTAAGGTCACCAAGTTCAAATCTCAACGCAGAAGCAGATCTTATGCATAGATTTCAGGAAAGAATCACACAACCACTTCTGTATTGATCAATTTATTACTAATTCAACCTTAACTATGATATAATATGCGAACTCTCAATCCCGGAACGTCAACACGGCATCAATACAGTATCATCAACGATTGTCTGATTTCACTTTGACAACTGCACATGGATCCCGCATAACGCGATGGTTGTTAGTGAGAGAGAGAGTCGTTAAAACACGCAAATACTATGCTAAGAAAACCTTAATGTTAATGAATGATTATACTCAATATTGTTCATAACGCGATGGTTGTTAGTGAGGGAGAGAGTCGTTGAAATATGCAAATACTATGCTAAGAAAACCTTAACGCTAATGAATGATTATACTCAATATTGTTCATGCAGTACCACACTCCTTATTGACCATACGCAACCCTTATCACGTTGTTAACACCTTGGGTCACGGGACAGTTGAATATTCTGTAGAGGATGCGAGTACGTGCGGCGATTATGACTGAAAGATACTTGAAAGATTATACGGCGATAAAAACACAATCAAAAACAGTTATTATTCTTAAAGGCACCAATCTCAACAGATACATCGGCAGGTTATCGGACAACAGAACGGCCCGGAGTAAGGGCCTGCGACGGTGCTCCTTTTCCGAAGCTCGTTTTCTTATACCAAGTTTACTAATTGGGGAAACCAGATCACCTGATAAGGATCCGGTGGGCCACCACTCCCCACGTGAGCGTGGCTCGGCGGAAGGAGGTGCCAAGAATCAGTTCGTATTGATGGATCTGTTGGGAATTTATGCGATTAAGAGTACAGCCCACTAAATATTAAAGATAAAAATTAAGAATACTCTTATAAACGACGGAGGGCCATCACTCGGTCTCGTTGCGATGCTTTCCAGCCACGGATGGCTTATGGGTTCGAGTGTTTTTGAGTGGTAAGAGTTGTCTTGAATAGTCAGTGTTCGGAGTCGATTCTTTAGGTCAAACAGACGCCTGGTGGTCGTGTGGTGAGGGGGCGGTGCGCGTCATACGTATCAGTTGATCCCCTGTCACCGTGGCGAACTGGTTCGGATGCCCGTTGATACGCTGTCGCAGTTCGGAACCCGGTCGGTAGGTGGCGCCCACAACTCGCTCGTAGCGTGCAGCTCTGGGTTGTCGCCGATCCGCGATGCTCACCACTCCGGTGGCAGCAGAGACCCCCGATTCGGCAGAGGTTGACGAGCTGAAGATGAGTCGAGCCGACCCGCTGGTCGCAGCTCGCTCCTGAGTCGACCCTCCCGGTCGAGCTCGCTCCTGGGTCGACCCGCTGGTCGCCCTCGCTCCTGAGTCGACCCTCTGGTCGCACTCCTGAGTGGACCCGCTGGTCGCACTCCTGAGTGGACCCACTCTGGTCGCACTCCTGAGTGGACCCACTCTGGTCGCACTCGTTCCTGAGTCGACCCTCCCGTCGCACTCGTTCCTGAGTCGACCCTCCCGTCGCACTGATTTCCAATGCTCAGGATCCTTTACTTTATGCCGAAAATTCCCCCTGGATCCCGCCCACAAGGCGGGGCTTCTTCCGATTTTTGCTGTGTCAGGATCTGTCCGTAGGCAGGTGTGTCCATGTGTCTGTCCGTATGTCCGTGTGTCCTTGTGTGCATCACTGACGGTATATTCGTTGTCACACTCCCTCCATAAACCCACGAGCAAACAATCAGATGTTACAAATTGCCTCGAGGTCGTCTCTCTGTCTGGGTGCAATATTATCTCTTGTCTGGCCTTCTTCATGAACCCAAAACACAGACGTTACAAATGTCTCATAGGCGTCTTTGTTCGTGTTGCACAACCTGGAGGGAGGGGCAACACTCTCTCCGACCCGGCGCACAAAGAAATGGTTAAAAAGTTTTAAGTTAACATTTGTCCCTTACTATTTCACAGTTATGATTCTGTATGTAACCTAAGGTCTGTCGTTTCCCATCGTGGTGCTTGACTCAAGTGTAGGTGTTTCCCCGAGCGTATACACACTCCTATCCCGCGCTGCGGGGATACAAAGACGGCCGGGATCTCCCTTTCTCTCCGACCCTGGGTTTAACATCGTTTTTTTTTTATTATGTATTATATTCGACCTGGTTGTGATTCATCCCGTTATCCTGGCTTTTCCATAAGTTTTACTTTGTCTTTTCATGCATATACTTATTACTATTAATTTATTTCCGATATCTTAGGTTAAGGGGTAAGTTTCTTGATCCTAGGAATTCGTATTCCTTGGTGCCTGGATGGTTATATAAGCGGAATATAGTTTACGGTGAATAGCGTTAACATTGATGTTATGTGCGATATTATGTATTGTGATGTCTTTAACTTAACTTGTTTGTCAGGGCTTTACTGACACGAAGTTGCATTCCATAGCCCCGCAGTCTTTGCCCCACCCTATCTCTGCTCGCCGTGGTTGTTGCAGTCCAGCTGTCCGTTAATTCAAGGCCTCATTAATTTCCGTCACTCCTGAGTAGGTGAGGGCGGTTGAACCTTGGAGTCAGTTCTGGTTTTTGTCTGCCTGCTTCTTCTTGTGTCCCCTGACCCCGGGAGTTATTATTCTACTTTATGGCCTGTCGAAGCCCGACTCGCTGTTGCTGGGCTGGTCGTTCCCGGCTTTTTGCTTACGTTTGCAGTTCGCCGTGCTCTTAATTTCCTTCCCTCTTCAACCTTATATCGACTATTCGCTCCTGTCTGGGTGCGATTCAATTTTAACTTAGGAAGGTTCTGATTGTCATATGCTTCGGGTCGAGTTGTATAGAAAGTATTAAAGTATGGAAATAACATTTCATATTGACTTAATGATGGTGATGGTTCAGTAGGCGTAACTTGTGACCTGGTTTAATTGGAGTGGGTGTGAATATCAAACTTTAGCCTACCCTGTTGTTAAATTCCGACTTTAACGTTACTTTAATAGCAATACAGAATAATTGAGCTTTTTGTCTTAACTAGGCGAACGCGAACTTCTGGTGACCCCCGCAGCCTTGTTGTTCAGCTGGGTCTGCCTCCTTGAGAGATATACACCACTCTTATTCTCGTCTCACTGTGGTCATCCAACCTTCTGCTCTGGGAGTGTTATTCTTAATCTCAGGTCAAAGGCCCCCTCACGTTCAGACGTGCAGGGTTGTTTAAATCAGCTCCCTCCCCTGTGCACACAGCCTTGAGCTGACCCACTTATTTTCGTTCCCTCAGCTGCAGGAGGACAAGGCGTATTTCTACCTCCCCCCTGTGTGCACGTGTTCCAACTAGCTCGGAATCCCTAAACACACAATCAGTGATGATTCCTGGCTTTCTGTGGTTGTGATTTAGACAAAGGCGCCTCTGTTTCTTCCATTGCCTTTGAGTCGACACTGCCCTATTATTTGCCCATGTGCTGAGGTCATAGAATTCGTTTTGACTTCAGTAATATTAACATTCAGTATTGGATTAGCAAATGGCAATGGTTCATTGATGTAGCTCGCAGCCTGGTCTCCAATTTAAGCGAGCGCGAGGATCGATACTTTAGCCTACTCTGTTGTTGAATTTCGAATTTTGACGTTACTTTAAAACCATGCAGGATGGTTGGGCTTTTTGCCTTAACTATGTCTGGCTGACACTCCCACTGTCTCTGCCGCCTGCACGGGTGACATGTGCCCGTTCATCAGGCCTTATCTTTCCTTGAAGCAAGGTTGCAAATTCTGCCATCCTAGCCCTCCTCCAGTTCATTACTTAACAACACCTGGTGTTTTGCAGTTTGCTGCGCTTTTGGTGTGTTTCATTCATTAAAAAAACAAGTAAAAAGATAATATATAAAAATCATCAAATATTATTAATCTCAATTTTGGAAGAAGGGTTAGTATACAACAGTTGGCTACGTACGGTGGGAAAGAAGTTACACACGCCATACATCGAGCAGTGGAAATGCACAGGGCGACAAATAATTTATCTTTTATCTCGACATGACGATTTGATATGAGCGGGGTCGATTCATCGTCACACCCTGTCCCTCTGCAGGGGTCCACGTGCCCTTGACACTCAGGGGAGTAACGACCCGTCACCGTCGAGCACAGAATGCTTCTCCACTAACCCTACGATTCCATGAATTGTCGCTGTTTAGGGCGGGGGGCCTTGCCGTTTGACGCAAGAATCGATAACATTTTATATTTATTTACACTTATTTCATGTGTGTGTGTGTGATCTTTCTCGTTTGTTCTCTCTCGTTCGTTCTTGTTCGTTTGTTCGAGAATATGAAATGTAATTTTCGCGTGATGTTTCCTTAGTCTTCTTCCCAATGGCAGGTCTCTGACTCGGTCTCCCTCCAGTCCTGTCGAATGACGATGAGTTGAAATTTGACCATGTGGTCCCCCACCCCCCTGCCCCCCCCCCTTTTTCCTTCCTTCAAGTTGTCAGTTGGCATCAGCCTCGAGGCCTCTTTCTCAACATCCTTCACCAAGCGCTCATCACCTCTGAGAATCTGTCCACGCCACATCTTATTGCCTCACCTCGATTGTCGTAATCAAGACTTCTCTCCTCCTGCACCTGCTCTAGAACTTTACTCTTTCTCTCCATCCCAAATGATTTTCTCCGTCTGACACCACAGCCCACATCTCCATACTTCTCGTGTTTTCCTTTCTCAGCCCCAGGTTTCTGTCGCAAACAACGCCGCTACCCCTAGGACAACCATTTGCATATAGTTTGCATTGGCGTCATGCATTATAATGTCTTACGCGATTTTACGCATTTATTACTGCACGTGTGAAAACTGGAGATGGAGCCGACGCATCGTCATGCGCCTGGTCCCCTGGTTCGTTTCCTGAAATCGCACTGCGTCTTCCCACGCGCTCTGCTTGCTCAACGGAGTTCACACGATATCTGTGTTGGTACACTGTGCCGGTAGCTCGCTGAGAATAACTAATGGGGGGGGCGGCGTTTAAGCCGGCGCTTTTGTCGCGTGTGAATGTGTGAATGCCAAGGAGCCGGCTTGCTGGGCTGGAGCCAAGGGGTGGTAGGGGACACTGGCTGGCCAGTGTCCCACGGAGGTCCTCAAGGCCCGCGTTTGCGCGTCCGACGATTTATCGCGATGTCCCACATCCGGCGTAACGAAACATTGGCTGTAAAATCTCACTTGTGCCTCGTCACAAAATCAATTCCAATATCTCCTCTTTTTTCATGTTGAAATAGATTTTTCTACAAATCTAGGTGTAACCCGTATTTGTTAGTGGGTCGCTAAAGTGAAAACGTAACCGTAATATTGAAGCGCGTCAGTCCGTCGGGGGAAATGAAAATATAATTAAATCCAGCGGACGATCAAAAGCAATACGTCCCTGGGGTTGAATCATCACGATCCGTACACCCCCAACAAATGCTCTCGGGTTCAGGGTTTGCACAGCAGTTGGTGAGACAATGGTACGTAGAAAATGTGAACTAATCTCCATTTATAAGAGGTTTTTTTTTGTTTATATATATGTATGACAAACCAAAATATGACAAATTTACGCGATCTAATCCAAAAAAAAACCTGGATAATATTGGTCGCGAAAGCCTAAACTAATCTCCATCTGTTCAACCTGCGTGGGATCGAGTGTTGTCCCCTCGCATGTGTGGGTTCTCTCCAGGTGCTCCGGTTCCCTCCCACATGCGTATTAATTGGTCCAAAACATCTGAATGCATCGAGGACCGCAAAGCTTGGGCAAATTGTTGGCGGCCGCTCAATGCTTGTCCGCCCTCCCGCTCGTCTCAGATTTCACTCTTCCTCTTCCAGAGTGAGCAAGTAATGTGCGGTGGCGGTGGCGCATTACAAGTTGCGTTTATTATTATGGAATCGGTTGTATAGAAGATTGCATCTTAAATCACTCGCCAAAAATAGGGGGCTCGGTTTTGTCTGCGTGTTTGTTTCTGGCCACGGCGAGTGGTGGTGCAGCGGTTAGGGCGCTGCGCTACGTACTCGGCGACCGGAGTTCGGTTCCCGCTCACGGCCAACACCGGTGGTGATTATCTCAACTGGTCTTGGGCTTGCCCCAGGTCGACTCAGCCTCAAATGAGTGCCGGGTGTGGTACGTTAACATCAGCGCTGCGGAGAGACAAAGGCGGCCAGGCATTGGCCACCCATCCTCACCTCCGTTTAGCATGGTTGGCTACGTACGGCGCAAAAGAAGTTCAACATGCTGTACATACATGCATTTTCGCCATACTGCTTCCACTCCTCACCGATGTTTGAGGAGGGAGTTCGGTTCCAATGACATTATTTTCCAATCCGGCTTTGCCAGAATTATCCTCGCCCTGCCAGGAGTGGTGAGTCCAGCTGCCGTCGAGCACTTTGCTCGCGCGCGATTACTTCGCAAGGGATGCTGGCTCCTTTTGCCTCATCTGCAACGCTCGATCCTTACTCTAAAGCGGTTGCGATCCACCTGCGCAGCCCTTGGAATGGCACGTGGGTGGCACGCACCTGTGGTTGCGCACAGGTATACGGGGGCAGGTAAAGCCCGCGTCTCACCGTGCCTGCAGGTGGAGTGGCTCTGGTGTGTAGCAGCTTCTTCATTCAATTTGCTTTCGCAGCAGGGGTGCAGGGGGGTGGGGCGCAACTTCTCTGCCTTAAGATTTTCTTAGCCCTGAGCCTTTGGTGGAAATTCCACATTCCTGTGGTGAGTCTGTCCATAGGACATCTGTTTGTGACGTACTTGTGTTATCAACCCAAGACGGAAGAGTCGGCCCCAAGCCAGGAGTTGAACTCTCAAACTCCCGGATGTCGTGGTCGGCGTGTTGAGACGAAACAGCAATTCAGATTCTCCACACGGTGGCGCTGGACTACCGCAATATGAAGGTGTCTGACAGAAACGGCTTCCGAAACAGCTGTCTATTGCCCCCCCTTGTCCTTCATCCATTTGTGTGCAATGAAGAAGGGTCATTGCCTGAAACGTCACCTATTATATTATTTTCTTTCAAGGCCGAAGTGTGGTTGATGAATGCCTCCCCCCCCCCCCCCCCCCCGGTTAATTCAACGTAGGTGTCGATGTCTGTAGCTATAGCTCCCTGTGTGGTCATCGTTGCTTGGCAGCAAATCATTGACCAATACGGGGGATGCTGTGTAAGCGCCCGAGACACAGCCGCATGCCCACGTAGCTGGGACCGGAGGCGCACGGGTGTGCCACGCTTTTGTCCCCAAACCTGGTACGAACCAATGCACGAGGCAAACGTCCAGAGGAGATGTGATTGTGTGTTACTTGAGACACGGTGGCTTTACGTGCATTTCATTTGCCTACCCCACTGTTCCACCTTGGGGGGTGTGGGAGGTTTTTTCCCTTAAAGGGCAGCAGAATTACACTCCCCCGGAGATTGAATCCCCCTCCGCCGTCGTTTGTTTCCATTCATTAACTTTGGCCAGAGGGGGGGGGGGGGGGGGGTGGGATGCATGGAACAAACATAATCTTTCACAACAACAAGGTGTCATGCACAAGCTGATATATATATGAAAAATATATATACTTTCATAAATGAGATGTTGATTACAGTAACGGGGATTGGCTTCTTCGTGGACCTATGAAGATGCAAATATAGTACTACAAATCGCCTGATTGGTGTGTAACTGTCTCGTTTATTAAAATATTTAAAAAAAATATTTAGGCCGGTTGTACCACAACTTGTGGTCACGTGTTCATGTTCTGTGCCATTGCCACTCGCCACTCAGCGGCCGCTGACGGCACCACGGCGCTTGTGCCAAGCTTATTAGATCCACTTTGAGGCCACGTGAAATGTTGACGGCTCGCTGATGGGAGGGCACGGTGACACACCCAGGTGTCGTGGGTTAACTGAATGCACCGCCTGTGCTCTCTATAATGGCACGCACATACTCACGAATTTTATTTATAACCAGGTGAGAGTCCACTGGGACAGGTGTCTATTTATTGAGTTTGAGATACAAGGGAGGTTGTGACTTCCACTCTCAACAAATCTAAAAGGTGGATGCTCTGGCGGGTCAACGCGCATTATCGCTGCTCTGCCACTCATCTCACGCGGAGCGCTGCGTGTCCACCTGCTTTCGTGTTAATATTTCATGCGGACCTTGTGAGCGACTTCTCTCACGCACGCATGCATGCACGCACGCGAGCACCGTTTCGTTCCGAATCGCGCGGGTGCTGCTGTGTTTGCCAAACATTGCCACTCTGAAGAAGAAGACGGCTGCAGCCAATCTGCAGTCCTATCTCCATCCCCTGACCCCCCCCCTCCCCCCCCGGCATAATCTTCCCAAGCATGGCGACAGCGCACCCAAAAACTCCCCCATTGCACGTCCGATTAGCACGGTTGGCAACTTACGGTGCGATTGAAGTTCAACGTTCATTCGTGCATTGCTCGCCCGGGAGCTCCAAAACTAATTCTGATCGGCGGCAGCGGTGTTTGTAGGAGCAGTAGTGTTTACTTTCTATTTTTGCAGCTGTTTGACACGCTTTCTCCGTCCATTCTCAGTCGACGAGCGTCAACCTGCGCAGACATGCTCCTCGAGAATATCTGGAAGCGAAAATCGTTCTGCCCGCGGCAAATCCTGTCCACCCTTGCCAGTCGTCCTGGCAACAGATTTTTGTGGAGTGCTCGCTCACTCCCCCGTAGTATTGTTTGTTTGCTCCTGGGAGCCACTGAGGTGTGTTGATAGGGGCCAGTCTTCCCTGGGTTCTTACATGGGGGGGGAGCGCGAATGTTGAGAGGGATTTTGATGGCAGCTTTACAATCAAAATGGCATTTGTAGTTATTGTCTGTGGTGGTGGCGGCGCAGTTTATTTGCCGACTCGCTTCACCTGAGTGAGCAGGCGGGGAGTGACGGCGAACCTTCAACGGTGTATTTAAGGGCAGTGGTTCCCAATCGTATTATTTTGAAAACTTAATTAATACATAGGTTTGATGAGACAGAGTAGCTGTACTTTGGTACCCGTGCTTAATTTGTGTTTTTGATGATTTACCTTCTAAAAAATCTGGCCATGTCTCGCACCTCCAGGGGGTGTGTGCACCCCAGGTTTAAGAACTAGCCATTTAAGGAATTAATTAGGTTTCCTTGTATAGGTGCTGGACTGGGTAGGCAGGCGTTTTTGGCATCAGTAGACTTAACCTCTTGGATCAAATCACCCTGGACTCACCCGATTCCACAATTATCTCAAGCGAAGCAGAGAGAGAAGCCTGGTGAGTGCATGGGTTAGATTCTGCCTGGGAATGCCACAGGTGTTGTTGTTGTTGCAAGCATTGGTTACGAGGTGGCCAGCAATGGCAGTACTCCATTGGATTCTTGAATCTGATCTGTGCGCAGGTACGAGTGATACCGTCCGTGTGGGATTCTCCCGGAAGAAGCTGAACAAATGAACAAATGACGTTATGGCAGGATAGGCTATATAAGCAGCAACATGACATTTGGAATAGAGTGCAGCAAGAAAACGTTGCAGATGTAATCGGGGAGAGGAAATGCCAGTGGGATGAACACGTGCAGGATGGAGAAGGCGACAGTACCCAGATAGGAGGGTATCCATGCAATAGCTGTCTGATCTAACAGAGGCATCGACGGCAGTGGCGGCGATGACCTCTGGACCTTGACACCACCTGAACGAGGCCTTCGTGTGCGTGCGCGTGGTGGTGATCGGTTGCGAGCGTGCGTGTCAGGTGCTCGAGCCGGTTGCTACGTGCCACCGAGCGTTTCCGAGAAGAGACTTGAGCCCCTTGGCTCCTTGGGATGACGACGTTGTTGTTGTCGTCTGGTCGGTCGGGTGGGAACGCGTCGCCCCCCGTGTTGTCCCCCGTGACCCCCGCCCCTGAATCTTTGTGTTCCCACATCCTGGGATGAACTTCCGTCTTCAATACGGTCATTAAAGTCGATGGTCACCGAGTTTTGAGCGGTCTTCAAACCGGTTTGCTGGGATTTATTTGGCATACCGAGGGCTCAAACGTACGCCGGCCTCGTGCGCAGCGATTCATTGCTGTCGTCCTCACAATTACGAATTAAAAATGTTACATTTACGAAACCCTTTTACGGCAACTCCCGGTCGCTATTCCGAGAACATCTTTCAACCTTTCATTGCGTCTTTTTTCATAACGCAGCCTCCGCTCCGCTGCATCCTTTCGGTTTATCTTTGGTCGGCGTGCTGCAGCAGTTAAATTATTATTTGGAAATTCCCAAGCCACGTCGTCGTTGTTTGCTACACTCCGGGTCATCGATATTACCACCTCCATGCGCGACAGGAGGCCCTGCGGCTCATTACGACTCCCGGCTTCCCCCCCCCTTTTGCCGGGAAAAAAAAAACCCTGACGAGCGCGGCGAACATCGGTAGCAGCTCGCGTAGCCCTCGTGATCTCGGACCGATTCAGACAGATTGCGTGCGTGCGGGGAGCGGCTCTCCAGTAGGTGTGGCCATCGCAGCTTCTCCTTATTTTTATTTATTTCTTCCTTCACTCGGGGTGTGGCCTGCGTGCGTGCTCTCGCTCGCTCGCTCGCTCTTGCGCGCGTGTCTCTCCGCTACCGGCTTGGCAGCGCTGACGCTCTCTCGTCGTGTTGCTCTGCGTGCGCCCGTGTTTTGGCACGCGTAGCCAGCCTTGAGTAGAGGCGTCTCGATATTCGTGCGTTTTCGCGCCATTGGCTGCCACCGTGCTGCGACGTTAAAAAAAACTTTGGTGTAGCCGGTGCCGTTGAGCGGCCGGCAGCCGAAATTTTGAAGCGTGTTTTTAAAAAAAAACATTTTGTAGGGGTTTGGATTGGATTCGTTTTTTTTTTCTCCTTTACGCGATCTCACTTGTATCGAGCCTTGAAGACCCAGCAACGTGTCTAATTGTAGAGACGCTCGGCCGCGTGTATTTATAGTTACGTGTAGCTGGCATGCACGTAGGAGCGCCACTTTTGGAATGTTTTTTCTACCGTCAAATTGCAAGTTTAATATTTAACTGGAAGCGCGTGCAGTTTCGCAAGCGATCGGGCGTGTGCGGTATTCTGTTCGTAGCGTGGCAGATGTGTTTCGCCAAACTCGTGTCGGGCTGCCCGCCCCTTTTGGTAAACTAACAGAGTGGTGCTGCTGCTGCTTCGCCGATACGAGGAAACAGTCGAGCGCAATCGTAACTTGCCGAGTCCTTCTGATGCGGCAAAATAGATTAATACTCTTTTCAAAAACCTTACGTTTCCAAAGTGAAGAATTCTTCGTGTTGCTTTTCTACAACTCAAAACTTGTGTTGCCGGAGTAGCGTAGCTGGACCGCGACGCGCTGGACAGATTCCAAGTGGACTCGGCGGCCGGCACTCGTACGGAGCAGCGCTGGAAGATGACCTTCTAGACCTCTGGTGGTGCCTCAAGTTTTTCACGAACAGCTTAAAAAGCGGCCTCACGGCACCACGTCCGTGTCACATTCGCCGCTTTGCCTGTGACGACCGACGACAGAAGAAGGACGAGGAAGAAGAGGGAGAAGCAGCGAAGCCCTTCCTTCGCCCGGGGATCTCGGGCACAGACGCAGGCACGACTCCGACGCCACGGCCCCCAGCATGTCGAAGTGCCGCCCGGCCTCGCTCGACCTGGACGCCTGCAGCTGCTGTCTCTCCGTGGCCAAGTCGAGCCCCGTGCTGCGCAGCCCCACGCTGGCGCACCTCTGGGACAAGCTGCTGGTGGCCGAGCGGCTCGAGAGCATCCTGGCGCAGCCGCAGCAGCCGCAGCAGCCGCAGCAGCCGCAGCAGCCATCGTCGTCGCCGCCCTCGACGCCGCTCCTGAAGATTCTGCGCGACCCTCGCCTGCTGGCGGCCAGTGGCCTCGGCTCGCAGCCCGGGGAGCAGACGCTGCTCGCCATCTTGCTGTTCTTCCACAGGTGAGTGGGGGGGTGGTGGCAGGGGGCGGCGGGCGCGCGACGGGTGGCGATGACGACTGGGATGGGTGGCGGCTTGGACGGCTTGCGGGTGGATGGGTCAAGCGGGGTTGGATGGGTTCAAGCGTGTTGGATGGACGATTGGCGCCCCCGCTGCGCTCTGGCGGTTGGCTCGGTGTGGCACGAGCAGTGCCAGATCCAGTCCGCGCGCCAGTCGCGGTGCAAAAGTGTTGAGTTTGTGAAAAAAAAATTGTGAGCGTCGGCAGCCCCGTCGTCATTTAAGTCATCTCGCCAGGGTGGCGGGACATTGCAACCTTTACATCAGAAGGAAATATTCAACGACGGTTTTGATACAAATCAGGATTTGTGGCACCATTGAACAGTCCAGCTTGGTTTACCCAGCACAAGTTATATTGCGCCATGGTGGCGAGATGTTAACGCCCTCGCCTGGTATGTAGGAGGTCGTGCCTTCGTTCCCGACCCTGAAGCCTGGTATACGTGGAGTTTGTGTGTTATCCCCGTGGCCGCGTGGATTTTTCTCCGGGTCCTCTGGCTTTTCCCTCGACATTTAGAAACAACGTCGTGTGTCTTAAGAGTATTTGGCCGCGATGCATTTCCACCTGATGAGCCACTTCGTTGAACTATAATTTCGTGACCAGGTCGCTTCTGATGAAGAGCTGTGTCCAGCTCACTGGGCCTTACCTGGTAAAATATAAAATTGTTTACTTCAGTTTTATTCGTGAAAGCTGGCGTGTTCGCTCAAGTATTGACTGCCTCAACGCAGAGAGGAGCGACGCTCCAGCCCAGCACCTGCTACCGTGGGGTGCGACGACGCATTAGTGTTCTTTTTTTCCTCCCCACTCTTCACCGTACGTAATGTTGCTTACCTGACCATTGCAGCCACCAAGCGGCAGCTACGTGCGCAACAGTGTAAAACAAAAACTTGAGTTGATTTTTTTTAATCGAATCGTGGTCAATCCACACCGCCCGCCCGTCGTGATGGCCTCTTGACTGTTTACTTTGTCAGCCTCGGCATCTTCAACCTCCCTTTCGTTCACGAAGGTGGCGCATTCCCCGCGGTGTTCGCGGGCTCCGTGCAGAGGAGAGCTAAGTCGTGTGGCTCTCCCGCAACCCCCAACTCGTTTCTCTGCGCTACCCATGATATCGGAAGACCCTTTTGTCCCCCCCCCTCAAGCTTTTTGCGATGTGCGCGCGAGCAGGAGGGTTCAGTTGCCCTGTCACACCTGCCCGCGCGGTGTTGTTACAGGTGTCCGATGAAAATTGGCCAACAAACGTTTAAGCGTGCGCGGCGTGCCTAAAATTCGATGATCATTAGTCCATGTGAATACTCGCCCACCACTCGCGCACTCGTGTCGTCTGGATTCTACGAATCGTCACGATTCTGGGTCGCAACTCACTCCGAGGACCTGTTGCGGCTTTGCCGTTGCGGCGAATGAGGAATCCACGGTTGCTGTGTCGTTGACTCGCAACAATGTTGGCACACAACCTCTGCATTGAACGTACAAGATGGCATGCTAATCGCAGTGCCGATGCGTCGCTCCCTGCCTAGGGGACAGGGCGGCTGCTCGTGCGGTTGCGTGCTCCTCGCACGGGCCTGGTCTGGGCGTGCACCGCACAGGTGAGTGACCCTGAGCCACCGCCGACAGCTGCCCTGGCAAGGCGTGTGCACCTGCGCGACTTCAAACGAAACACTCCACTGGAGCTTTCGGGACATGGCTCCGAGATTAGTTGCGGGCACTTAGGAATTGTCAGCTCTTCCTCTTGCTCCCATTTAGATTTTGTCTTTCAACTCTCATGGACTTCACGCGACGATCATGCCCTGTCGCATGGAGAATGCAAGATGTTTTCACGTCAGTGGCTCGCTGATGATTCCTAAACGTTACGATATGCGGCTTCGGACTTTCTGATGACCGACTCGTGGTTGTGGAGGGAGTGCCACGCGATGGCACATCGTCTCTGAGACACATCACACGACCCACGTTCCATTACCCCCCTTCATCTTTTCTTTAGATGGAGTCCTCAAAAGCTCTTAAGCCAGGGGAGGTAGGGGAAAAGAGTAGATGCTGGAAGCCACTTGTGCTGTAATTCTCACGGTAACTCCACTCTGAAAATGTTGTCGGAAAATAAATGTGTGCACTTTTACCGCCTCTGTGGCGGAGCTGGCCACTGTAAACACTTTAGTGGCGTCCGACAGGGAATCTTTGTAATGAAGTGGTCATTCTCTCTGCTGCGGGACGGAATGTCGCCGCACGGACGGAAGCTACCGGGGCTTCTCGCTTTGCATTTTCTTTGGCCGGCGCCGGGGTGGGAAGAACGTGAAGTTTTGCCATTGAATTTACCTCGCCGTTCATATTCTGGCCGTCAATTCACCGACGAATTCAAATTTTCACCCTTGGGGCCAACCTGCCCACCCGGACAGGGCCAATGTGATCGCACCCAGTGATCAGTTTTCTTTTTTTGCTGCACCACTGCCACTGAATTTACCTCGCCGTTCATATTCTGGCCGTCAATTCACCGGCGACTAATTCAAATTTTCACCCTTGGGGCCAGCCTGCCCACCCGGATAGGGCCAAAGTGATCGCACCCATTGATGAGTTTTATTTTTTTGCTGCACCGCTGGCAGCAAGCGGCGAGTAGCCGTCTTTGCGCACAGCCGAGCGATGTTCCACGGCGGCTCGAGGTCTGGAAATGAAAAGAGGCGCAGAGAAAAGTTTCCCGACGTGCGTCCTTGTTTCTCTTTGGCGACATCTGAGCCCCCGGTGGAGAGGGCTCCGCGCTGTCCGTGGTGGGGGGGGGGGCGGCATGTGCTTTGAACTCTCGTGGTCATTGGCGAAGAAGTCCTTGGGCTTGCGCCACCCTTGTGCTGTGCGTGGGGTTTTTTTGTTTTTGCCAAAAAGTAAAAAAAAACAAAGTGGCGATTTCGGGACAGTTTGTCTTTTTGATAAGACTACCCCCCCCCCCCCCCGGCGAAGGTGGTTTGCTTTAAAGCCGCCGTGCGTTTCCCGTCGAGCCGACGACTTTCGTCGTGAAGTTTTGGAGGTCGACCGTTAAAGTTAAGTATATTCAAAGAGTGGTTTTGTGCTTTTTGAAAACAAAAGCAGAAGGGGGGGGGACCTTACCAAAGTAGCAAGAAAACTTTGTTTTTTTATTCGTTCAAGTAATCTTAACGATTTCTGGCTTTTCAATGCAATCCACTTTGAGTATGCGCTCTGCAGCGTGCGAGGTTTTTCCTCAAAAACCTTATCCCGGCACGCAAATATTAAGCATCCGCACTCCACTCCACACACACTCTCTGCTTTGTTTACGATGCACAGAAATCACGCAATTTGCCATGACTGCACAATTACATAACAGGCCATTTGTCTTTCAGTTGTTTCCCACGCAATATTTGCGTCGATCGTCCAAAATGTTGTTCTTGACAATTACTGCTTCCGCGGTGTGAGCCAGGCGATCGCGCAGCTAAAAACAACCCTGGGCGACCTTAGTCGAGCCAGCCTTTCCATCTCCTCGGCAGCCCGCTTGTTATGTAACTCTGCGATAAACCTGAATTTGAATGGCAGGAAGAAACCTCTGGGAAGCCGTTGAGTTGTTCCCACGCCATCGTCCACCACGCCGGTTAGCGTGCCGCCGCCCGCCCACCCGCTAGTGGACGTAACGTCTTTGTCGCCCGGTGATCGTCGTGAGAGCAAGGCGCTCGCGGACGGGCCAGCGGGCCAAGCGTCGCCACGAAATGTGGCTCAGCTCGGGATATAGCGAGAGGAGGAAGATGCTTTGGCATGTACAGCGGCGGGAGTCAAACCCATTCCTCTTTCGAACGTAAATATTTGCGTGAAGTGTTATTGGGGGAAAAAATAAAGAAGTAGAAAGCAGTGGGGACGATTCGGCCGAGAACATTTTTGAGGCCGTGCCCTGGGCTTGGGAGTTTTTGAGGGTCTTGCCCGGTGCAATTCTCGCCCTGCCTTCCCGCGAGCGGTGGAGGGAGGCCCGTTTGGGCGTGCCGGTCGCTTCTGCCCGCACTCGGAAGAGGAGGGCCACTTCGGGTGGGCCGGCTCCACCCTCGCTTTGCCAAGTCGGCGCCAAGGAAGCTCTTGCGTGGAAATCTTAATTCGCCGACCTCTCGTGACCCGTGAGCGGGGTGGGGAGGTGGTGAGCTTAAAGTGACTGAGGGCGTCAACGAGGTGGTCCCTGCTCATTAGACCTCCTCACTGCTGCCATCAGTGGCCAAAGGAGCATTGAAATTGTCTTTGAGAAATGCAGCCGACCTGCTTTGACACGATCACCATCACGGGTTTTTTGTTGGTACTTGGCCAACACCTCTGAGGTTGGTCTCCATGCCCCCCCTCGCCCCTCCCCCGTGGGGGGGGAGGAAGGGAGTGGGGAGGTGCGTCCGCTTGTGCACGCACACACGCGTCCTTTATCGCGTGTGTTACCCTGCCGTTGACAGCAGCTCCCTGCCGTAATTTTATTTTCTCTCTCGAGCGTGTCCCTGTCGCGCCTGCCCCACGTGCGCTCCAGGGCAGGGGGGGGTGACGTGCGGCTGTCAAGACATTGACGAAGAAATCGCAACACTTGAGCTTGGGACTTCCTTTCCCGCCTCGTTTATAATGGCGCGCTGCCGGCCGTATGCCACGGGAGAAGCCGGGGAAGGGTTTATGTCTCGTGGATTTATTATTCGCGTGGTGTGTGATGCCGTGTTACTGGTGACACAAACTGCGCGGCACCTGAGGGCGCAACACATTACAAATGTTGTCTAGACCGGGAACGGAATGTCCCTGCCGCATGCAGTCAATTAACCAGGAATTATCAGATAAAAAAAAACGTCACCTTGTTTTCGAGTCGACCCTACACCTGTTTTTTTTGCTAACTGAATGGTACAGCACGCTACTTGTGTGTGCGTGCGCCGGCGAAATTCTCTTTGCTTTGTCTTCTTTTTTAATATTTAAAACGTCGCAAGCCATCATCGTGCTCTTTGAGCTCTTTGTGTTGTTCCGCCGCTCGAGTTGAAACGAGCAGCGTACGGTGGAAGCGAGGGGCATTCGTCGCCTTAATCCGCTCGCTTGGCCGGCTGAGCTGGTGGCCGTAGACGCGGCCGCACGTCTCTGAAGGCCGCCCGCTGCTCGCCGCGCTTCCCCTCGCTGGCCCGGAGACAGCGACCATTCCACGTTCCGCCTCCATCGTTCGTGGGCCTTCAGTGACCTCCGGTGGCCTCTGATGGCCTCCGGTGGCCTGGCGTGTGGCGCTGTGCCGTCTTGCGCAAGAGTCGCTTAAAAGTCGGCGACTCCACGATCAGAACGCCCGTTGAGCGCCCACCCGTATCCATAAGCATCGCTAAGCTCGCCGTGGAAGTTCCACATTGATTAAATTGGAAGCGATTTAAAGCTTTCGTGACTGCAGGGATTCATCTTCTTGGTTCTTTCGGTAAAGTCACGTAGAATGGAAATAATAAAAATAAAACATATTAAAATAATTCTCACGACGTTTCGGCCACAACGCAAGCAGCCGTCCTCAGGTGGAGAGCAGGTCTGTCGAGAAGACTCCGTCCTCAGGTGGAGAGCAGGTCTGTCGAGAAGACAGCGTCTGAAGACTTGCGTTGTGGCCGAAACGTCATGAGATTATTTTATTATGTTTTATTATTTTATTATTTCCATTCTACGTGACTTTACCGAAGGAACCAAGAAGATAAATTGGAAGCTTTCGACGAAAACTGAATACGCGGGTGGGTATTGCAGTGTTTCACAAGCCTGCACTGACCAACGTGGTGAAGTATGGTCAAACAACCCCTGCGCGTTGGGGTGACGTTGAGTCAGCAGTGGATTGAAACGTGTTATTGCGCCGCGTCAACACCCAGTCAGATATTCCGCCGTGCAGAACACGGTCGTCGCCATGGTGGCTAGGAGATGTTAACTACCTCGCCTGGTATACAGGAGGTCGTGGGTTCGATCCCGACCCTGACACCTGTATATTTTTATTCGGAAGCCACTGCAGCACCGTCACCTCTTGCAAAAACTGGCTCGTGGTGGGGGAGGAGGGGGTTGGCGTTTGGAGAGAACTTTCTTGTCACCTCTATAGTGAGTGTAATTTAATAGCGCCGCGGTGCGTTACGGTCAACATGGCATAAAGCCTCGACAATACGACACCGGGGCCACGCTCGCCGCCAGGGGGTCACGCCGTGCCGACGAGCTCCGCACGCCCCCCCCTCGGCGAGCGGCACATTGCGATCCCCGGTCACGTACGCGTGCTCGCTTGCGTGCACGCGTGTGCGTGCGTGCGGGCGGGCGGACGTGCGAGTCCGCGTGTTTCACTGGGAACTTCCGCACTGGTGTGTCCTGCTGGCTTATGACCCGGCTCATGATCGATTTTGCTGATCGATTCAAGGTGGAGGTTTTCTCGCCTTGCTTAATCACACATTTTTTTTTGCCATTGGTAATAGCGTGAAGTATCCTATGGACTCCCAACAGCGATTAATAATAATAAAGAAATAACTTTTATCAAAGGAACAATCTTAACGTTAATTTACCCGGTATAACAAGAAACGAGCGTCATTGTCGCCGGGGCTGGCGAGTGCGCGAAGTCGATGAAGTATTGACGTTTGAAGCTGGCTGCACGGCCGGCCCCGGCATGAACGTGTACAGAATGTACGAATGCGTCTTGTTTGCCTGATCAACAGGGTCCCAATTCCACGCTGCTCTTCACTTTAATCCCCATTGTCCACGGTCTCTGCGTGGCCTCTCCTGGCACACAGCACAAACCTGGTTAAGGCCAACACGCCTGCACAAACACCACCTGTGCAGCCTGTATATACTGTTGTGGACCCCACCGCTGACGTTGACACCATCCCCACGAGCTTCTCTCATGTAAGGTTGAGTCGACCGAGAGCGGCGGTGTCGGCAAACCAGATTAACAAGAAGCGGAATTTTTTTACCGAATTCGGCAATGAACTCAACATTTCAAGGGCCGCAATGCGCGTGCTGAATAACGTCACGAAGCCGCCGTCCTGAAAGAGCCTCGCGTGCCTCCGGATCCGCAGGTTGACGACCCCTGACCTTGAGGCACAGGACTGTATCAGAAATCGAGCCCAGCCGTCCGCCAAGTCGGCAACATGGCGCTCGCCATCGCTTACCCCACAGGCGTGCAGCAGGCTCTGGGCACGGGGTGCGCCTGCTGGCAGCGCTGCCGTCAAGACGGGGCGCAGATTTGCATTCGAGCGTTCTAAATATTAGGCCTGTCACTTCGACTCGTGTGAAGCCTCGTTTAAAATTGAAACCCAGACACCTACCCCCCCCCTCCCGCCACTGTCCTCCCCGAACCCCCCCACCTATCTTTCACATGCGTTCGCACGCACGTAGGAGGCTCGTATCGAATGTTGCCTGGCTGAAACGTTAAGGAAGTCGTGCATTAAACATCGGCGGCGTGCCTCCCCGAGCGTTAACGTGAGCTCAGTTTGTCATTATTGGTTTTGACGGGCCCAGCAGCAGGTTACGCTGGTTCCCGCCAGTGGGTATGTGGGGTCGCTCCTACCCTGGCATTGAACAATGTTCTAGGTTGCACACGCCAGACAGACACCAATCTTGTTGTTTCAGTGTTGGGTAAAGCTTGGGGTGGGGGGGCAGCTGTAAGGCATGAGCAGTCGTGACACAGCAGTCGCTGTAAAATGCACAATGTGCGATGAAACGAAAGCTGCCGCTTAACTTGTGCAGAGTCTGCAGCTGTTGTTGTGGGTTGATTATTTACGGCTTCCGACGATCTCGTCACACGATCACGTCGACCGCAGCGGCTGGGGGTAAAAACGAACGTTTTTTCACTTGTGGCCTCTGTTGTCTGGGGTGTGGAGCGCTGGACCTGTAACAAACGTCTGAGCAAAATAAAATCGGATACCTTGCCACCGTTGCGGCAGGTTTTGTTGCGAGGGTGCCACTTGGCTCTCGTTAAACACAAGGTGTGTGTACAATAAGCCAAGGAATGCTATTATTACAATTCACTACAAAGTGCTTTTAAGGCTCTTGAGTAACCCACCCCCAGCCGCTGACTTCTGCAGGCCCGTCTGCCGGGCCCCGTCTGCTCGCACGCTTGCCACTTGGCCCGGCCCTGCGCCTGCCGAGATCTGCACCGCACATGCCTGGTGCCCCGTCGTGATCTCTGTCCACGCCGCCCTGGAACTCGAAGGCGGGCTGCCCGCCAATAAGGTTTTTGCGTCGCGTGTCCGCTTTTTTGGTACAGCCGCTTTATGATGGCTTGAGCACGGCGCGCGCGTTGAGCTTGCGTACCCGTGCGTGCACGGTACTACACGTGCGTGTGTACAGAGGTCGCAAAATGGGTACCGGCACGCGAGATTGCGTGCTTGGCAAGTAAACAGTTGGCACCAGAAATTAATATATTGTTCCAACAGATTTAGCCGACTGTCAGGTCTCAGGTCCAAATACGTTTGTTCCCATCGGCATTTTCACATGTATGCAAATTTGGGCAGGCAGGCAGGCATGGTGTAATCTGGCACAGCACGGCATGGCACGGTGTGCCTTCCGACTTGTTTTTTCACGACAAAGACGAGGGCTAAGGTGTTGGAGCATGCCGCATGGCGGTGGCGGTTGCGTAGATGCAATTTCCGGGCTACTCGGCCACGGTTTCATGCCTCGGAGTGAAACTGAGCAGCGGCAGCCCGTCTTCGGATTGGACGGCGTGTGGCCCGCCACAAGTTTTGGCGCTGGCAGGCGCCGCCCCGGTGCTTGCCAACTCGCTGCACGCATGGCCGCAGTGGGCACACGATGATCCTCTTGCCGCGCACAAAAACCTCCGCCTCGTTGCAACGAACCGTTTTAAAAGTTTTAACGAGTTTGCATGCGGCCTGCGTGTTCGCTCAACGTGACACTGCGCGTGTGCCAACTCGCCATGTCCCCCCCCGTCTATAGGGATCGAAGTTTAGGATCTGTTTACATTCGTTGCCTGATGACTCCTAGAATGTTCATTTTAGTAAATGATACGCACACTGTGCTCCTGTCTCCTCTTACTGCACGGAAGCCATGCACTGCATTGAACGGGGGAGCACAAGATGTACCCACGGTGAATGGTTTGATCACGGCCCTGCGGTTCACTCATCAGCATATTTGTGCAGCGCTCGCACTGAAAGCCCTGCCACAGAAAGAAGCGCGCACGAGCTCGGCGGATACGTAATGCATCGTGGCGGCGTGCGAACCGGCCGTTGTTACATAACCCAAAATTCAGAGGCAACGGTTTAAAGCCCGAGCGCTGGGCATTGGCTGATCATGTAACGCTTATCTCCACCCACCTCCGGTGGTGGGCGGTGCTCATCGCACAACGCCACGAAAAAACAAATCCCTCTGCTGCCGTCAGACCGCGCGCGCTTGGCTCCTGCGGAAGAGGTCACCGGGTCGGCGCGAAATAATATATAATTTTTACCACGGTGGTCCGGTTTGACTGGCGGGTATGCGCCCAGTCTAATCTGACCACATTAAAGATGTGCATTTGCTGAAATACAAATGTGCAACGTTGAGCCACATTCCAGCACGGAGCGAGCGGTGGCTTACTTGTGTCTGTGCGGGGCGGATGGCTGGAGGGAGGGAGGGAGGGAGGGGGGGCGCTCTGAAATGAGTAAATACCGAGCCATGAAAAAAACTGCTGGAATCAAAGCTAGCTCGGTGCCATAGTTGGGGTCTGGTTCTTGAGCATCGGATTCACTGCCACATTCATTCGCGCCGATACCATCTCTAGTAGTAGCGTGCGAATCGTGCTGCCATTCAAACATTCTTGTGCAGCTCCGGGAATGTTGTTTAGGTTTGCATACGACCCAGGATCATCATTCGGGCTCGTAGCGACCTTTGGTCAGTGATTGGGCGAGAGCCAGGCCATCATTCAGTGCTGGCGTACTCGCACCGTGCCACGTTTTTACACCCCGGCTCGTCATACTTCCTCGGCGTCACAGAGCGGCCTCGAAGCCTGGGGAGGAGGGGGGGGGGGCAGGCAGGTGTGCGAGAGGCCGAGAGCCGTCGTCGCACCGCTCGCCACGAAGGCCTCGGGAGTTGGACGTGGATGCTGCGCCGGGCGGCCAACTGGCCTGGAAGCCTCCTCGCTTGTTGCATAACCGTCCCAATTGGGCCACGCAAAGGGAACACCCCTCCCCTCTACACTCTACAGCACGCACACAGAAAAAAAAGAAACCTCTCGTCTCAAGCTTTGCGATCGGTTCCTAGAGCTTTGCGTGGAATTTTCTTTTTTCTCTCCCCTTCGCCGGCGTGGTTCGATATTCTCCACACTGGATTTTTTGAGTGAGCTCTTGTCCTCGTCAGAGAGAGAGGGAGAGGACATGAGCCTCTTTGTTGTCTGTGTCCGAGTAGCCCCAGTAGCACCGGAACAAACGCACAAAAGACCCCTTGTGTGTGTGCGCGTGCGTGTGAAGGCGGTCATCTCGGTCGTTCAACCCATAACACCTGGGTCTGTCCCGTGGCTTTCTGCCAGGAGTGAGCCTTCCACACTTAATGTGACCTCGAAGTGAATGTAGCCTGGTTCAAGCGCTGTGGTGACGTAACCGCCTCTTCGTGGCGAATGGCGACTGCTTTTACGTGGATCAGTGGTGCAGTGTGTTGCCACCTAAACTCAACTGAGCGAGATTCCCGGTCACGGCTGTAATGACAGTTTTGTCAGTCGCACAGTATGAAGTGTGGTCTCCATACGTAAAACAGTTCAGTCTGTCTGCACTCATTGCCTTTGCTCTGAAGAAGGGCCATTGTCTGAAACGTCAGCTTACTCGCGTGATTTTATTTTAGGGGCCACGTTAATGACGATTGTTTAGTTTTTTTTTAATTCAGTAAGAGGCAAGTGGCAACTCAACCTGCACCTGGCCTCACTGAAGTGAACTCTGCTCTGCATGAGTACACATTTGATATGATATCAGCACTTGGAAGACAAAGGCAGCCAGGTGTATCTGTACCATCTGCATGAACGCCCCTCTTGCATTGTGTGCTGCCCTCAATCGGCGATCATCAACCATTGCATCAATACTGGCATCATCAACCATTGCATCAATACTGGCATCATCAACCATTGCATCAATACTGGCATCAACAACCATTGCATCAATACTGGCATCATCAACCATTGCATCAATACTGGCATCATCAACCATTGCATCAATACTGGCATCATCAACCATTGCATCAATACTGGCATCATCAACCATTGCATCAATACTGGCATCAACAACCATTGCATCAATACTGGCATCAGCAACCATTGCATCAATACTGGCAGCAGCAACCATTGCATCAATACTGGCATCAGCAACCATTGCATCAATACTGGCATCAGCAACCATTGCATCAATACTGGCATCAGCAACCATTGCATCAATACTGGCATCAGCAACCAGTGCATCAATACTGGCATCAGCAACCAGTGCATCAATACTGGCATCAGCAACCAGTGCATAAATACTGGCATCAGCAGGCAGTGCATCAATGCACTGGTTGCTGATGCCAGTATTGATGCACTTTGTGCTGATGCCGGTATTGATGATGGTGTAGGTATGGCTTTCCACACTGCCGATGCACAGGGCTGGGATCGTCCTCGGATGCACCCAGATGGAGCGATCGCCGTGCCGTTCTGCACGGCGATATTTGGATTCCGCAAACATTCCAGCGCGTCTTGAGATTTTGTGACAGGATGGGGGAGAGAAAGGAAAAAAAATGTACACGTGTAAGCGGGAGGGGGGGGGGGTACGACGATGAGGGGGACAGAAAAGGTGCCGTTCAGCGGATGGTTATCTCTGTCGGTGGTGTGGTGTTTGGGCGGTAGTGGAGCCGTGCGGGCCATCATCTCCTGTCGGAACAAGCCCAGGACATTCCTCTCACAGCCCACTGCGCTCACCACCGTCAGCACCGTCGCCAGCAGACAGCAATCCACCAAAATTGGCGACGTAATTCGCCGTCTCACGTTGGTTCCCTACCATGCAAATCGACGTTTTGTTGTTTGTTCACGCTGCCTGAATCGAGGCAGCTAAGTAACGCAGCATGTACATACGTTGAACTAATTGCGCACCATCCTTCGCCAGCCGTATTAATAGGATGACATGTGAAAAATAGCTTCATAGCTCATCCGATATTTAAATTCCGAGGTCGGGTGAAAAACACGATTCCCCAACGGGCCTTCGTCACGTCGCCCCTGCTGCATCGCCCTGCGTGTTGAGGAACGCGCCGTTGTTGTTTGTATTATTGCTTCACCCTCTGCCGTATTGCACTAGGACGTGGCGTGGGGACAACACGCACTTTTTTTTTCCATTACCACTGCGTGGGTCGGGGTGGGGGGGAACGGCTCGCACAATAGAAAAGCGTCGTTGTTGTTGCCGTCGCTGCTGCTGCCGCCGCGAGGTTTCGGCTCTCGCCGAGCCGCGTTGGGGCGAGGCGCCGGCGAGCGAGCGAGCCGTGCGCCGCAGCTTCCGACCAGTTCGCGCCGGTTTCGCCCGGGTGCAGCCAGTTCCCATGGCACCACCTCCCAGAATGCACATGCGGTAATTAATCGCCGCCTCCGCCGCCTAAACGCCCCGGGGGGGCCACCCGCCGCCTTCACCTGTCTACCCCGGGGGAACACCTGCGTCCGCTCGGCAACGAGGGTGCCACACGGGGGGCCCCCACGCCCCGCGCGCGACGCCGCGTGCTGTCACCTCCTGACGACGGCGTCACATGACGTGCCCCCCCCCTCCCAATCCGCGCTCGGCGTCCGGGGTCACGCGAGGCCACGTGCTTCGTGTACGGCTCGCTGAAGTCACGCCGTGCCTCGCCCCCCCCACCCCCCGCCTCTAAGTTAACTTGGGTAGCGATATGAAGGGGGCAAGAGGGGGGGGGGTGGTTGGTATGCGGGGGTACTCGCCCAATCGCCACGCACTTGGGACACCTAATCCTCCGTTGTCGCGCTTTCGAGCACTGAGCCACCGTGTGGTGTTTTTTTTCATTCCGGTGGCTTTGCTTGTCCGCGAGACGTTGCGCAAAATGAAGAGTCGTCTGCTTTTCTGCCACATGCAATTAGTTTGCGGTGTTTTTAAGATTAACCGCGTACGTGCGGCTGACTCGTAGGAGGCCGCTGCGAAGTTGAAGTAGACCGGCATTTGGTCGGGATGATATTGGCAAAGAGAAGTGTGCAGCAGACTCACCTGGGAAAACTTCACCGTGACCACGCTTTGTCGTCTCCCATCCCTGACCCCGGCGCCTGTGCACAACGGAATCGTTCATCGCTCCCGAAGGTCAATCCCAGCGCCGAACATCTGCTGAGAGCCCCGAGGGCCGATGGCGGGGAAAGTTGCACCGACAGCCACTCGCGAGTGCGGCTGGGGTTTGAAGTGGTGACTCTCGATCTGTAGCAGTGTGGGGCACCCGGAGTGGAGCGATGTTAAACACCCCCCCCGCCACATTCGGCATGCCGATCGACCGCTCGCAGCCCCCCCTTCCCCGGCTCCTGCCGAGCCTAACGATCGCCCGACACACGTGTGCGCGACAGCCCAGAGGCGCTCTGCTTTAGTTCCTCCCCCCCCCCCCCCCCGATCTTCGCCACGCCACGCGAGTTCGACGCCGGCCTTCGACCGACCTTCACTTACGAACGACAACAGCGACCGGCTACGATCGCCCGCCCCGAGCTTTTTGCGGCCGTGGCCGGAATATGTTGACGCGTGTTTGTGCCCGCGCGCACCCCGAGCGGGGTCCTCAGTTCGCCGGCGCCTGCCGCCCAGTGTGCGCCGCTTGACGCCATGGCCTACCGGCCGCTGCACTCTGCGGGCCAGCTGAGGAGGCACGACGGGTGAGTGGCCACGCGAGCGGCGGATTCGGCGACGCCTGCACACGGTCGAGACGCTTTACGTTAATGCTCGTAACCCTTTCACGCTTTTAGTCACGTACAGCAGGACCGGCGGTAACCTCCGTGGACCGGCCTGCGCGTGCGTTTGTCTTGGCAACCCCAGTGTTGTTGTGCGTATAGCACGGCGATGTCTTGGCGTGGACAGAGCAGGTGCTGCAGCAATGCGCAGGGCAAGGGAACTGAAATCGACGGAGGACGTGGCGTTCGAGTCTTGTCACTGTGTACTCGAGGACGAGAGGTGGACCGGTATTGTCGGTCAAGTACTTGAGGGTTCATTTCGTGACCCTTCAACCCCCCCCCCCCCCTGCCCCCCCCGGCAACTCAAAGCGTTTCATTAGATTTTTTTCAGAGCGGCGTTCCCACCGAGCGGGTACATTAAGCTGCTCGCAAAGCAGCAGGTTTCCAGGAATGCCCCGTTTTTAATGCGCGCCCCACGCAAGGGTGGCGGGAGACCGGCGCCGCCCTGGTTCGCCGTCCTTCACAACTTGTTTACGAGGTTCGTCCGCGCAAGCCTCCATTATTTATTTGTTTATTTTCCCCCCACACGGCTCGCGCTGTGGCTCAAATCCTCTCGTGTCTCCGCGGTCGCTCCGACGCACTCGGCCGGTGCCGAATGGTTCCTGTCGGACGCATCCGGGGGGAATAAGCGACGGCGGGGGGTGTTGTGGGTGCGGAGGGGCTGGATTTCTAAGACGGGTGCCCGGCTGTGACGAGATACAGCGCAGCGCTGTTAGGGGACCCCACCGCCGGCTCTCGGCCGGCAGAAAAAAACGCAGCAATGAAAACTTTTGTTTGCCTTGTTTTCTTTTTTTTTGTAATTCCAATGCTCGCGCCTCGATTTGCTTCTCACGACACTCCAGTCGGGTCGGTGAGCTGAGCGTCGATCCTGGCGCTTCAGAGGCCAGTGGGCAATAGCGTCTCTGTTAGCGACAGATTTTTTTTTTTAACTATTAAAACAATGTTTTATTTTCCCAGGTAAGGCCCACAGCTATTTTTCAGAAGCGAACTGGCCATAAAGGATAGCTCAACGAAGTGGCTCATCACGTGGAAATTTACAGCAGCCAAATACTCTAAACACCGTGGTTCAAAGTGTGGAGGGTAAAACCAGAGGACCCGGAGAAAAATCCACGAGATCACGGGTAGAACATGTAAACTTCAAAATATACAGCAGGCGTCGGGGTCGAAGTCACAACCTCCTGTATACCAGGCGAGGTAGTGAACATCTTGCCACCGTGGTCCATGGAGACTTTTGGGGAAAGTGCTGTTGGTGAGCAGCTGCTTGAGGCCCTCATGTCGCACGAGGGAATCATGTGGCCAGCACCACGCCCATCCGCCTTTGTCTCCCTGAGTACCGATCCTCTAGCAGACCGTACCAGATACTAATTTAATGGCTGAGTCGACCTATGGAAGGCGCAGGATGGTTTAGAAATTAACCATGGCCGGGAATCGAATATGCGTCGCCATATCGTCACGCAGTGCGCCAACCATTACATCTAAATTCCGTCCGACACAATGCGATCGTAGTCGATGCGAATGATCTTGACATGGCTTCATGTGTAGGGGTTAGATGGGCTGTGGCATCGCAGGGCCAGGAGGAATAGTGATGGCATGCAGAGGTCGCTGTTCAGTATTTGATAGCTAATTGTAATGATGATGCTGTTGAGCTGGACTCACTTAATCTGCCCCATTCTGTCTCTCGTGCCACCGAGAATCGGCCCTCCAATCTCAAGCAACCTAACAGTTGCAGAGCGTTGCACGCGATCGCTGGAGGATACGGGGGGGGGGAGCAATGGGGCACTAGTGTCAGTCCGGTTTTAACGGAAGCATAAGCACAGTGTGAGAGTAGATAATACACTGCGTCTTAAAGCAAAACGCCGCAAATGACGAGTCGTTCTTCTCTGACCTGATTTGCTGTCGAATGCCACGGCTTCTTAATTCGTGGAATCCCGCGTTAAAAATGGGGCTTCCTTTTGAAACGTAAAGAGTGGTGCGATCTAATGGTGACACCCACCACCCTTCGCTTTCCCCAAAGACGACACCCTCCTTGTTAACGAGCCGAATTCAGTCGAGAATGTGCCTCCCCCTGTAACAATGAAAAACGTTAAGGAAAAAACACATCGATGAGAGAAACGCACACACCACACACACACGGTCTTGGTTTGCACTCCTACAGCAACGTGGCAAACATTTCTCGGGAGCTCATTTTTTAAAACTAATTTTTATTATTTTATTTTACCAGGTGTAATGCCTACATAGCTATATATACGGCTCTTTTTCAGAAGTGACCTGACAAATGATAGCTCAACGTGTAGTGGCTTATTGTGTGGAAATGTATAGCAGCCCAGACATTCTAAATGCGCGTTTCTTAATGTGGAGGGTAAAACCCAAGCGACCACGGGGCAGCACATCCAAACTCCAAATATGCAGGCGTCAGGGTCGGGATCCAACCCACAGCCTCCTGAAAACCAGGCGAGCTCGTTAGCATCTCCTCCGCACCGAGGGCGTCTCTCCGGCCCTCGCGAATTGTCGGCCACCGGATCGTCAAGACGGCGCTCGGCCTTTGAGAACGCGATCCCAGAAACACGGCTTTGTGTTGCAGGGTAACGCCGGGGCTGTGTTGACATGTACACCGGCCGACCAGAAATGTGACATTCAGCCGCGCGTTTGTCCCCCGCACGCCCACGTCCCATTGTGGTTTGAACAGGGGCACAACAATACCGGAGTTCTCCGCGGGTAGCCTGGCGGACAGATAACACCACCACGGCGTTATTACGCACCTCCGATAAGCACGCTTGGCTACGTACAGTGCGAACGAAGATCCACGTACAAAATACGTCCTCCAGTGAGGACAATGTGCGACGCACGCAGCCGCGCTCCTGTGCGGTGCCAGTCACGGTTACCTGCGCAGATTACGAGCAGGGGGTGGCGCATGTCTTTGCTCCAGAGCTTCGGGGGCGGGCGGTGGGGGGGGTGGATCTGCGTAGATTATTTAAACTCTCCAATCCCGCCAAGCTCCGCGAGGTGGCCAGGGGATGGCAGATGCAACAAGGGGCGACCACCACCACCACCTCCCTGTCTTCAGACTCTGTGATTGTTATCACTTACGCATGGGTGGGGGGTTTCTCCAGATCGGGCGGTTTCTCGTCGTCCCGCAGAGAACATTCCTCGAAAGGGAATTTTGCCGAATATTTCAACACGGGCGCTGCTTGCGAACGGCCAATTATATTATCCGCAGCAGTTCCCCCCCCCCCCCCCCAATCGGTTTCCGCGGCAGCTATTCTGCCGCTGAGTTTAATGGGGGGTAACTCGGCCTGCGCTGCCTTCAGCCGTAACTAGCGGAGCTAGCGGAGCTAGCGGGCGCCGCTCGATCGTAGCATGATGCGTTCGCGGGACGCCCAAGATGTTACGTCGCGCTGATATGCCGACGGAGCAGCCCTCGCGCAAAACACATACGGTACGAAACGCCCCTTGCTGTCGTGCGAGCCTTGACCTACCGCCACCGCGTGGAGCCTTTGTACACAATCTGAATGTTTATCCAGACTGGAGGAATCCGATGGGCGATGAAGCTCTTTTTCACAGATGTCCACTCGTACGTACAGTGCATCCCTTGTGAAGTTGATCGGCGCTCGCTTTCGCGCACCGTCTCAGAACTCGGCATGCCTCAATTTCAGAAGCCAACATCAAAGAAGCCGTGAAAAATAAAAAAACCATTTCGGACAGCTTTAACATTGCCAGGCGATGAGCGATCAACGCGCCTCCGTTCAGCAACGGTTGGCTATGTACGGTTGGCGCGGAAGAAGTTTAACATGCGTCCACGTACATACGACAGCTGCCGTATCTTCTTGAGTGGCCGCGTGCCTGTGTTGAACTTGGGTCTGTGAAAGGGGAGGGGGGAGGAGTGCTGTGACCCTCTCTGTGCCTCGGAGCTCGCAGAGTCAGTGGCGAGTGATAGGCGAGCGTGGAACGCGTGTGTGTTTTTCGTTCGGCGGGTAACTCAGCCGTGAGACCGTTGCGTAACGTCAGGCAGGGGTCGTTGGGTGATATATTTGGAATCGAGTGATTAATAGCCAGCCATTTTAATTACGCCTTTGTAGTGCACCTCCACCCACGAAGTTGTTAACCAAAACACATTGCACAGTGCTTGTGTATTGTAACACTGGGCTATAATTGTCTTAATTATTGCTCCGTGTAAGTGCTTACAAAAACATCAGCGATCCGTTTGACAAGTCAAACATTTAGAGGTTTTTTTTTTGTTGCGTTCGGCTCGGCGAAGTGCACCAGGAACTGTGTGAACACCTTCGGTTATAAACGCGCGTGCCGGGCGGCTCACTCGCGTAAGCGATACGTGAGCGAGTAAACAATTCGGGTGATGAACCAACACAACGAGTGGCGGGGGCGGACGTTTGTGCCATGCCAACATCGCATGCCGAACCACGTAACGTTCGGCCGATTTAGTATAAAACGGCACGCACGCGTTGCTCCGGGCTCCCGAGGTGGGCACGCGTCAGTCCGGCCACCGCGTAGCGGACCGGATTTTCGGTAAGTCCCCCAGGGTGGTGGTTGGCAGCTTCAGCCCGTGGCAAGGATTTCTCCTGCGGGCAAATTAATAACAAAAATATTGATTAAAGACTGCGTTTTACAGCGGTATACCGCGGGAAAAAAAAAAAAACTCTCCGTGATCGCCGTTAACTCTGCCTTAGAACAGAAAAAATATATAATGGGATAACATTTTAGGCACTGACCCTTCTCCAGAGTGAGCAAAGAGGGCCGCGCCGACAATTTAGCAGTGTATATATTATATCCACGTGACGGGACCGGTGTCAACGACGAACGTGGCGAGAGTTGCTCTCTCTTAACGTGACGGCCGTGCCAGTGCCAACTGCGTACGAGCATTTTCATCACCACGCCGCCCGGCCCCAGGCCTGGTGCAGTGGGTCCAGCAGACGCTAATCGCTGCTGACACTTGCCTAGCGGGGACAGAGGGCTTTCAGGCCTTTGAGCGAAACATTACACGGAGTCGAATTTATCTCGGGCTAAACAGGCGGCCTTGGCATTGTGTAACAGAAGTCCGCAGCTTACTCTGCTGATTTGCTTCGAATATATATTAATCAGCGTTTGACATTTTAATTTTTGGAAATAACCGTTCTCACATTCCACAGATGCGCGGTAAAGGATTACATCGTCGCAAGTCTCGGTGTCTGATGTCGGGTACAACGGCACGATCACAACACCGCGCGGATGAATTGTCGGCGTTGATATCACGGTCATTATTTCTGGCAATGGGATTTTGTGGAATATAGAGCTTGGGATTTTGTGCATTCAGTGGGGTCAATAGGCAATGTTTACAAAAACACGCGGTGTGTTATAGGAGTAAACGATTCACCTCCCTCTGCGAATCAATGAATTGCCGCGTTGCGTGACCGCAATTCTATCCCCCTGTTTTTCGCATGGTGAATATCGCGGCCCCTACGTGAACCAGTTACATCGGACAAATGAATGAAAAAACATTGATTCTTACACTCGTGATTATATGCTTGTATCGTGAGCTAAATAATCAATATGAATTGACACATCGATGGATCACTATACCTAGTGCGTGTATATATATATGTACATATATGGGGAGTGATGGCACAGTGGTTTAGCGCGCTGCATTACGAATCCAGGGATAAATCCCAGACCATGGCTAACAGCAATGTGATCTGAGCTAATGTGGTGTGTGAGCATCTGCACTCAGGAGACTAAGTCAGCCTGGTGTGTGGTGGTGGCCACATCGCCATGTCGGTTTTCAAATCTAGAATGTAGGTTTTAGGAAGTCCTCGCTTCACCACATTTCTATCCCAAGTGTTTTTTTTAAAGGCTATCTGGGGATGGCTTTGCCTTGGTACGCTTGTCTGGCCTGTCGGTGCTGTCAGACCACTCGTTTCGCAAGCAGCAGGCTGCGAGTGAAGATCACGGGGGTAAAAAATCCTACTCGGGGGGGTTAACTCCACCCCATCGTCTTCATGTGGTCGTTAAAATGAGTACCGCTTTTGTGGGAAATCGGCAACAGCTGTTTAAGGGGAGGCTGGTTCCCACCAGAGGAATGTGTAATTTCCACTCCGAGCTCAGGAAAGTCGCTAGTGAAAACAAGTACAGTGCGTGTGCGTGTGTGTTCTGCGTATGTGGGGGGGGGGGGGGGTAGTGTAGTGGTTAGCGCACTGCGCTGCGCTACAAACCTGCCGACCCGAGTTCGATTCCCGCTCACGGTACAACACCGGTGACGATTATCTGGACCGTGGCCTCCCCTCGGTCGACTCAACCTCAAATGAGTACCTGGTGCGGTGTGTAAACATCGCCACTGGGGAGGCAAAGGCGGCCGGGCGTGGTGTTAGCCATCCACCTTTCTCGTTTGCTGTTTCGGCCTTCATAGGGTGCTCGCTAACAGCACTTGCCCCAACAGTCTGTTACAGGCTATACAGGAGATCTTTGTCTTTGTTTGTGTGTATATACACGTGTGCGTAATTGGAACAAATAAACTCTGTGTTAAAGCATTTCCCATTAAATGCTTTTACAGCGTATTTTCTCATGCACGTTGGCTAGCTCGTTGCATTTAATTTTGTCGTGCGTACGTGAAAACGAGCTTCCACCATGCTGCCCACTTATTCATTGGCAGTATCAATTGAAAGTAATGGTCACAGTTAAATTTCCTTCATGGCACCTAGATCCTAGTGTTTGTCATGCGCGGGGGTTGACTATATTTTTGCAAGGACATCGCCGCCTTGTCACGTCCACCAACGCCGTTCCCAGGCGGTTCAGCTCGAGTCAAACACGGTGGGAACAAGACGCCAGACACAGGCGATTCACTCCCGCGGTCGCGCACGGCGTAACACGCGGCGAGAGCCTCCGCCGTCGAGATTCTACTCCGTGTGGTGTTTTCCGCAGGCGAAAGTCTGCGCCGGTGTCAACATCACCAGCGAGCGGTCGGTTCAGTTTAACGTCGTCGGCGCTCTTAATTAGTTTCGGTGGGGTAGGGCGGGGGGGGGCCCCCCCCAACCGCGTTTTGCGATGCAGATTTTAACGACAGCGCCGTTCGGACCACGGCGGTGGCGGCGACTTTTGCGGGTTCCCCGCAGCCGTTTGGCATGAGGGCCTCGCCGCGTTAATCCCCGGACGGCAAAACTTGGAAGGCGGCCAGTCCCCGCGCGCAAGCGACCGCCTGCTCCGCCGTCACCTCGCATCGCGTCCGCCCCGCAACGCACCATTCCACTTTTATGTAACGGCGACGCTCGCTCACTCGCTCGCTCGCACGTCACGCCGGTCACTACGGAGACGAGTGGGCGGGGGAGAAGGGAGGGGGGGAGCCGGCGCTAATCCGCGGGGCAGAGCATGGGGGGGTTGGGGGAGCGATGCACCAGAGGGCGACTCGCCGCCCGACGAGGTCAAACCATTTTTGTAAAATCGTCCGGGCCCGACACGGCTCGCTCCGCTGCCGGGGGCTAGCTGGATCGTGGAGGCTGGTGCTGCCGTGTGCGTAGGGGGTGTGCGGGGTGGGGGGGGCAGGGCAAAGGGGTGTGCGCGGGGCAGTTGTCACAGCAGGGGGTTCCGTATGTTGAAGACAATAAACAGAAAGGGACGGCAGTGGCTGCTTTAGTCGGCGGCGGAGGAGGCTGCCGAGGGAGGGAGGCTGCCGTTGTGGTGCCACTGCGGAGGCGAGCCATGGCTCTCGGGATGCTGCTGTGGAGTTTGGAACAGCACCTGCGTAGGTACGACGCAGTGCACTCATTCCTCCCGCAAGCCCGGGGCGAGCGCCGACGCTTCTTCTCTCGTGCGGCACCAAAGTGGTCCGTGTGGCTGCGAAGCTGCTCCGGGACTGTCGATCGCTTTTCTCAGCAACTCGTTCCGAACTCGCGAGTCGACGGGGGGGGGGGGGGGGGACCTTTACCGTTACCGCGCGCGCCCAAGGTTAGTTGCGTGAACGCGTTGAATTGCGCTCGACGGATTTGGCCAGTTGTGGATAGTCGCACGATGCCACCGATGGGGGTGACGATTCTTCTGCCGTTGAGTGCGTTCACATTTGCAGTTGCTATTGAACGGCCTCACAATGAGTGTCGGTAGCCCCGGGTCTTCATTACAGCCGCTTCGGCAATAGCGCTTACACCGACCGGTTGTCAAAGTCGTTGCGGGGGGGAAACATTCGTTGCAAACGTTCCGAGATAAAAAAAAAGTTTTGTCTACGAATGGCTGCGTTCCTAAACACTTGGAGCCGGTGCCATCCTGCTTGGAAAAATGTTGGCAGGCGAGGAGCGTGCGTAGGGGATTGTGGGTTTGGGTGGCTTTCTGGTAGAGGCGGGGGGGGCTATGTGTGTTTAAGGGGAGCGGTGGTGTGGCGGTTAGCGCGGTGCGCTACGAGCCTGGAGACCTGAGTTTGATTCCCGCTCTTGGCCAACACCAGTGACGATTATCTGAAAGCGGTCCTGGGCCTCCCCGAGGTCGACTCAGCCTCAAATGAGTACCTGGTGTGGTGTGTAAACATCGCTACTGGGGAGATGAAGGCGGCCGGGCGTGGTGTTGGCCACCCACCCCCTTGCGTGCCGTGCCGGCCTTCATAGGTGCTCGCAAACAGCACTTGCCCCAACAGTCTGTTACAGGCTGTGCGGGCGGGAGATATTTTTTTTAGTTCGTAAGGGGCGAGAGTTATTTTCTCGAACGGCACGCACATTGGTGAGTCGGCACGGCTTCGTTAGACTGGAAACGAGAACCCTCCCCCCCCCATCTCTCTCTGGCGGTCCCGTGAAAGCCCCCCCCCACAAAGCCGTCTGTGGTTGCAGGCTTACAGCCCTCGGGACTCCTGACGGGTGAATGCCAGACGGTTAAACCGCATGCGGTGTGCTCCGTCCCGCTACTCACCCGTTGTCACGTTGCCCCAGCTCGTGTCTTTGCGAGCTGCCAGCGCGGGACAAGGTGTGCCCCGTGACCGCCGCGGGTTGGGAGTCGCTGGGCGGTGGTGGGGGGCACGCTCGTTCTCAGAACGCCGGTGCAATGGGGTGGTAGCTTTATTTTGGTCAAAATTGATTCCGGCGCTTGTGTAGCTCCCAAGTTATTTAACAGAGTGCAGGTAAGTCTTCGTAAAAGTGCTGGGGTGTGGTCACAGACAACACCGCCCTTGCTCATAAGCCGCTTACCGTAAATGACGTGGCAGAGGTAAATATTCTCCGCCCCCGCCCGCAGAATGCGTCTGCTCCTGCCGCAGCTCCCAGCTCGGGGTGTGGCAGGTGGGGAGTGTTTACGCGGGAAGCCTTCCTGAGGTTTGAGTGGCCCCCTGACTCATCGCGTGGGACGGGGGTGCGGAACATTCTTCTTTTGCCGAGGTGCCGAATGGAGCCCCAAAATATCCGTGGCGGGGTCGCAAATTAGGACGCCGCTAAGTCACTCCTGCCACCGCAACAGGCCCTCGCGGTGACAGAAGCGGCCTGGGCGCGCCGAAATTACAAACACGGCACCGATGCCAGGTCAAAAATATTCCCCTCTGCCGCCCAATTAGCGCTGCTGACGTGCCTGCGCTGACGGATGGATGTCGTTTTGCGGGCCGTTTTTTCGAAGTGATCGCGTGAAACGAAGTCGCGGGCCCGTGGGGTTTGCACTTCCCCTGGCGTCGAGGGAAAAAGGGCGAATTTTAACCTCATCTCAGGGGATGAACTGCCAATGTCGACGTCTGCTGCTGCTGGCTACGACGAGAGGACTTCAGGAGAGAGCGTTCGTGTCGTTTTGCTGTTCCCCGTGCTCCGACAAAGGAGTGCAGACTACAGTGTACCATATGTATCTTGAACTTCTTTCACACCGTACGTAGCCAACCGTGCCAGTCTGAAGCGCTTTCACCTGGCGGCAGCAGCAGCACAAGCCCAGCGACGGAGGCGGAGAGTTTAGCGCGTCTTGGTTGCGCAGGTGACGCTCCGTCGCACCCACCGCAGTCACGAATCCATTGCCGCGAGTCTTGTGAGGTTTTTAAAATTCTTTATATTAAGTTCGCTTGCGTGCTTGCTTGCGCGCTTACGACCGTGCAAATCTTTCGGCCGTTTTTTAACCCACTTCCCGTGGTCCAATCGAGCTGACATTTTGCACACAGACTCGTTGTGCGTGACAATTAATTTTCGTGAAATTTTTTTTCAAAAATGTAACATTCTAGATTTGAAGCTTTCGTGACTGCAAGGATTCATATTCTTAGGTTTTTTCGGTAAAGTCACGTAGGTAAAACATTTTTTTTAATATGTAATTACCAATTGCTTAATGGTGGCAAGCAATCATCTGACCCATAGGTGGCAGCCATCTCAAGCCAGAGGACGAGAGGACTCTAGCCGCCACGCATATAAAGGATTTATAGTGAAAAACTTTGTTTTTACGGGTTAACTTTTTTAGCTTGCGCTAAATGTGGTCACGTACATTTTGTTGCGTTCGACTTTGGTTTACCAAAGCGAGCGGAAGCCTGCTCATTGCTAACGGCCGTGCGGCATTGTTTTGTTGGCCGGCGATGCCGCAGTTTTGGTATTTTGGTATTTTGTTTGTTCTGGATTTAGTGTTGTGGAGCCTACACAATACGGTTTGGCTTAATGGGACAGTCAAGAATGTTCTGATTGAGGCACTTTTCATGAGTTGTGCCTGTCTGCGTTCGGGATATATTTGAAGTTCCCCGTCATCTCGCTCGTCGTGTGTAGCAGCAGCAGCGTTAGGCGTTGTTGTGGCGGGGGTGATGACCAAACAGGCTTGTGTTGCACTTTGCACACTTGATGTGGTGTTCTCAAAGCCCTCGATGTGTGCACGTGCACAAACGCTTCTTTATTCCTCGCGTAGTCACCACCCTACTATCCGTACGACATCACGCAAAATAATGTTGCGTCGATGTGGAGAATATAAGTAACAAAAATGAAATGAGAGGACAATATACGCCACCCTCCACATATCTGTTCATCGACGTAAAAAATACAAGTTTTTGTTCACACAAACCATCGGCAGAAGTGTCTTCTGGAAGGCCGTAATTTCGGCAGCGTTATGGTTAAATAGTTTAGCGTCGAACTAGGACCCACATCTAACAGAGCGAGTCCTTGCCTCGAAACATGTGCGAGTTCGCCAGTATTGGTTCAATCAAGCTCGACTCTGCTGATGAGATGCCGAATGTCAAAGCCGGTGCAGGGTGTGCTTGTGTTGAACCAACGCTGCAGACATTGGGCACTCCCAGAAGGCTGTGCGTGGCTGATGGTATGTGTAAAAAGTACTTGTATTTTCTTGATGTCGGGGGACAGATATGTCGCAGCGAATTGTCTGCTTCGGTATTTTGTTTTCCCCCCGTCCTAATTCCCAGGCAAACCGAGTCGGCAAATTATCTCGGTAAGTGACGCTGCATCGGCTCATCCACAATCAAAAATGAATTGGCTTAGAAAACACACGTCGAATTGCGGTGTATGCCAGTGGAACATAGCAAACAGAACCGCGCAAATGAGGCCGGGAGATCTGGACAACACAAAACGAGGTGGTCAAACGCAAGACAAATAATACGTTCTTGAATCGAATGGCAATCCCAGAGTCGTGACCATCGTCAACACCGCTGGGAGGGGGTGGCGGGGGTAACGACCAGCGTGCACACACACGCACGCGCGCCTTAAGTCCTCCGTTCATCAGCCGTGCTTGTTTTGCACGTGTAAACGTTTTACAATCGACTACCGAATAATAATAATAATAACTATGACGATGATTTGTCGATTGTGCTCGTGCACTACCACCAACGCGGCGTCGCCACCGCCGCCGCCAGATAGTTTAGTTTTAAACGACAACAACGGTGCGCGAGCGGCCTCGCACGGTCCCATCGCGCGTGCCAGTCCCTGAGCTTTCACGCCATGCAAGCTCGTGGGACGACCCCCCTCCCCCCCCCCGCCGTTGTGATTCTTCACGGCCAACTAAAAAATGTGAAAGGAAAATGCGGCCGAAGTGGCCCCGATGGTCACTCTTCCGGTAAAGGTCTCCGCAGCGGCGATGTCCAAACGCCCGCTCGCTCTCCGCCGTGCTCCGGAGAGCCGGCGCGCTGGCAAGGTCGCGCGTGTTGATGAAACGCGGACTTCTAAAAGGCAGCCTTGCCCCATCGTCATCGTTACCAAAAAAAAAAAACGCCCGCATCCTCGGTCTGAAACTTTAACCGACATTTTTGTTGTTTTGTTTTTGAGGAGCACGAAAGGATGTATTTTCCCCACTTTGAGAAAAACAACTGAAGGAGAAGCGAAAGCTGCTGTTAATGTTTGCCGGCTATAAATAGAAGCGATGCAGGGCAAACGAAAGCAAGCAGCGGGCATTTTCACTTCCCTGGAATGTGCGGCACGCACGCAGCCGTAACCTCGTGACATCATAAGGTCATTCGCCTGCGTCGCCACTTTTGTGCTCCTGTGTGGGGGGCGAGGGCACGGGTGGTGGAGAGAACACTCCAGGTGCTAATTCTAGATTTGAATCTTTTGTGACTGCAAGGATTCACACTCTTAATTCTTTCGGTAAAGTCACGTAGGTGAAAAATGAAATTAAAATTAATAAAAATAAAAACAATAAAATCACGACGTTTCGGAGGCAACACAAGCGTCCGTCTTCAGGTGAAACTGTCACAGCAAAAAATCTGTATCAAGTGGAGAGAAGTCCCAAGAGGTACGACCTTATATACTGGTTGTACCTCTTGGGACTTCTCTCCACTGGAGATTTTTTGCTGTGACAGTTTCACCTGAAGACGGACGCTTGTGTTGCCTCCGAAACGTCGTGATTTTATTGTTTTTATTTTTATTAATTTTTATTTCATTTTTTACCTACGTGACTTTACCGAAAGAACTAAGAGTATGACTCCAGGTGCTCTCCCCGGTCCCGGTTCTCACACCCTCCCGCAAGCTACGCCAGCAGCATAGTCACGTGCAGCTGTGTCTATGCATCTTCATGGTTCTTTCGGTAAAGTCACGTAGAAGGGAAATAATAAAATAATAAAAATAAACATAATAAAATCATTCTCACGACGTTTCGGCCGAAAAAAATAAAACATAATAAAATAATTCTCACGACGTTTCAGTTCTACGTGACTTTACCGAAAGAACCAAGAAGATGAATCCCTGCAGTCACGAAAGCTTTAAATCGAAAAGTGTCTACGCAGTTACACTTTGACGTGTAGTCTGCTTGCAACCCTGCGACACGTGTCCTGCGTTCGTCGAATGGAACTCGTTTGTTGGTGTTTTAATTTGAGAACTTGCCTTACAAACGTGAATGAAATGAATGCACCCGCATAGCACGTTTTCTTTGTGTGGTGTTTATTCAATCATTTATTTATTATTATAATTTAAGTCTGGGTTGCCAAAAATTGTACTCAATAATATTACACAGCGCCGCTAATCCCTGCAACTGCCTTTCACTCTCGCTTGCGCCATCCCCCCTCCGCTTCCTCCCCACAACCCACACCCATCGCCACTTGTGCTCTAGCGCCGTTAAACGCGAGCCCGATTTTCAGGAGGTGCGATCGTCAGTGGCGACGGTGGGTCTGGGGGACGTTCGTGGCCCGTGCGAGTTTGCGTCGTCCCCCGGAAGTTGATTTTTATCCGACGGGGCCGTGGGCGCTCCAACTTGGTGCTCATAAGTTAGGCAGTTATCAGGAATGAACTTAACAAAATAGTTATCTGTGTTGTGTTTAAAAGTCGGCCTGGGTGGGGGGTTGGGGGGTGGGGGACGCATCTTGTGTTTTGTTGCGAGAGCGCTTGCCGCTTTGGGGCCTCCGTCCCGGTCGAGAGTTTTTCTTTTGACTGCTCAACCCTCTCTCCTCTGAGCCAATGCGCCGCAGCTGAGCCCACCTGGCTGCCCGCCCAATCCTCCCGATTTGCCCGGCTGATTCCCAAACCTCCCCTCTCCGCCCCACTCCCCCTCACCCCCCCCCCCAGAGCGATTGCTCGAGGGCTTTCTCTCTCATGAGCCCAGCCCAGCGTGACGGAGCCACTGCCGGAGCCCGCTAGCCCCATTAAAGAGGGGCCCCCCGTAGCCAGGTGTGGGAACGCGTTTGAAGGCTGGGTGGTGGCCGGCTTAATGGCCATGGGGCGTGGCGGTTGGGGGCCTATGCTGGGTATCCCAGAGCGTCGATGAAGGCTGCTCTGAAGGTACAGGATAATGGCTTGAATCCCTGCCATGCCCCCCCCTGCCTCACCCCCATCTAAAATTTGCGAGGTCGCTGCTTCCTCCCCCTCCCCCGCCTGATATATTCCCACGCCCATATACTGAACCCCACTCCATGTCAACGGATTGGATTTCTCATTGAGCCCGGGGGTCTTCGGTGTTTGCGGCCTGGGGCTTTCGAGGGAGAGAATCTAGACACCTGGTACCTCCGGGGGGGGGGGGGGGGCTCCTTCCACACGGCTTGGCTGAGCCACTGTGCAGGACCCCTCATGTACTACACACTCAGGTGCTCATTGGTGGAAGGCCTATTGGATACGACAGTTTGTGAGTGACTGTTTGGCTTTCTGCCTGGCAGCCTGTCTGTTTGGCTGGACGTCTCGCTGACTGGTTGGGTCGCTGTATGGCAGGCGAGCTGGTTAACCACTGGCTAACTCATCTGGCCAGGGCGGGTGCCTGGCAAGCGAGCTGCAGGAGTGTGCGTAATCAGCTGTGAGGGGGCTAAGACACGATGGCGAGCGTTGCACGCGTGTCTCTTGCAAGCTTGCTGGTGTTTTGTGGATGCTTAGCGAGAGCTAAAGCCGGTGTGGGCAGGCTGGAGGAAATCAGGGGGATACACAAGAGGTGGCTGGAAATCTACACGATTCACTGATTAATTTTTCAAATAAACATTTTTGGTCCGGTTTCTTTTAAGCCGATTTATTTTTTTTGCAATTAGTAAAAAAACTAATTACATTTTACAGGGGGTGGGTGATCCGATGCCAAGGTTTTCTGCCAGCTCTTCCCCATGCAGGCGATTGATCCGTGGGGAGAGAGGGATTAGAGTAGGGGGGGGGGAGTGGGGTCGTTGGGAGTTCGTAATGAAATTGCTCCGCTTTTTTTACGGCCGTTTTGCAAAAACACGTAAGCGTAGATATCGCGATAAGATGTAATGAGGTTTACGCCGCTTGGAAAAATGGAATAAAATATCCCAATTGGCGGTGGTCTTGCAAACGGTGGCGCTTAATTGAATTCACCCAGGGATCTGGCAGGTTTGTGTTTACCCGCGTTGTTTCTCTGTAAAATGCAGCACGTCGCTGATCGCCGCTCTCACCCGCTGCCCGCCCGCCCGCCCGCCAGTGGACACGGGGCTTCGTGATTTACAGCTCCACGGTGTTTGTCGTGCCCTGAATCGAAATGTAGCGCGCGCCAACCCGCATCCGTGGCGGCCGTTTCACACGTGCGACGGATGCCGTGGTTACCACGCGCGGGGTCACGACCCCACGGCCGATTCAAGCCCTGACCCTGGTGTGACCTCGTGACCTCGTGGCCTTGCAGTCACGAGCCACGATGTCCACCTGGAGCCATGCCCCTGCCCCCCCTTGACATCGCGCACTGCTCTGTGCAAGGCAAGGTCTACTGCCATATGATAATATAATTATAATAATCATAATAGTTTTTTTATCTGTTACAGCCTCACTGAGTCTATTGGAATGTTTGGTCCAATTACTTTTGTATTTCGCCTGTGGTGGGAAACCAAAGTGCCTGGCGGAAAACCTACGCGCGCGCGACGAAGACGACGCACTTCAAAATGTGCGTGTACGCAATGGAGGATCCCACTTGCTCTGCTGCCTGGTCATCGTAGAGCCCCGGCAGGCTGGGAGACTCGCCGCTGCACTCCACAGCCTTTGTGTGTTTTTATTTCGATTTAAAGCTTTCGTGACTGCAGGGATTCATCTTCTTGGTTCTTTCGGTAAAGTCACGTAGAAGGGAAATAATAAAATAATACAAATAAACATAATAAAATAATTCTCACGACGTTTCGGCCACAATGCAAGCAGCCGTCCTCAGGTGAAGACCAGGTCTGTCGGGGAGACAGCGTCTCCCCGACAGACCTGGTCTTCACCTGACAAACCTGTTCTTCACCTGAGGACGGCTGCTTGCGTTGTGGCCGAAACGTCGTGAGAATTATTTTATTATGTTGTATTTTTATTATTTTATTACTTCCCTTCTACGTGACTTCACCGAAAGAGCCAAGAAGATGAAGCCTTTGTGTGACCCAGCAACAACTTGCCTCCAAAGTGCTGGCGGATCGGAGGCGTTGCACCGCTGTCCACTCCCCACGCACTCTCCGGCGGGGCCTACGGGCCCCCCCCGCCCCCCCGGGGCTGTGCCGCAGGCGTGAGCGCCGGGGCTGTGCCGCAGGCGTGAGCGCCAGGCACCGGTGCGCGCCGTCCTTGTTGATGGGCGAAGCGGGGTGACGCCCACCCACCCGCCCACCGTAACGTGGAGTGTACGGTGGCCAAATTTGACAAACGTTTCGCAAGAGCTGACACAAGCGCGCCTTATTAGCGCGTATAAATAGTACGGTGGCTACTCCCATTAGATAGGTGTGAGCATTCCCCCCCCCACCCTCCCGTCGTGCGTACCTCGCTCAAAACCCGGCCACTGACCGTCCCCCCACACGTGGAACAGCTAGAGCCAAGGGCGCATCCGTGTCGAGCCTTTGACGAACACAGACTTGCAAAGTCCCAGTCGTGCGCGAGTCAACGTCATTGGAAGACCCGCGAAAAGCTCCGCGCCGGAACCTGCTGTTCTCCTTGCCGAGGTTCGTACGCCGCCCCGAGTCGCCGTTCGGCCGCGACGATCCGTCGCTTCCGACCGCAGGCGTGACGAACTCGCGCGGTTGCGGTTGCGTTCAGAAGGAGTGCCTCTTCGTTTTCCTGATTTTACTATGCACCGTTGCGAGAGCAATACGCCTTGAGTGGCTGCGCCCCGTGGGTGACGTGTGTGTGTGTGTGCCCGTGATAGACGACATGAATGCGAATGGGGCAAATAATCGATGCTCTGCAATGCACTTGTCTTGCGTGGAAGAGAGGAAGCTATTTAAATGGGCGATCGCATCGCTACGTGCCTGGCCACGGGAGTGAATCGTGACGAGAACGGTGGCGGAGATCGCACCTGGTCTGGGAGAGCGAGTGGCCTCTCAACTCCAGTGCCCTCCTCGCTACCCCTTCACCCCAGGGACCCCCACTTGTTGTAGAGAACCCCAGTTGTGTTGGGTGTGTGTGTACGGAGCGTGTGTGTCGGGGACCCCCTGAGAGTTTGTGTGTAGAGACCTGGTTGGGTGTAAGGTTGTGTAGGATGTGTGTGAGTGTGTGTGTGTAGGGGGGAGCGGTGGTGTAGCGGTTAGCGCGCTGCGCTACGAACCTGGCGACCCGAGTTCGATTCCCGCTCACGGCCAACACCGGTGACGATTATCTGAACTGGTCCCAGGCCTCCCCTAGGTCGACTCAGCCTCAAATCAGTACCTGGTGGGATGTGTAAACATTGTCACTAGGGAAACAAAGGCGGCCAGGCGTGGTATTGGCCACCCACCCCCTCGTGTGCCGTGCCGGCCTTCATAGGTGCTCGCTAACAGCACTTGCCCTAACAGGCTGTTACAGGCTAAATGGGGGATCTTTGTTTGTGTCGGCATCACTCCGGTTGTTTTGTCGGAACACCCTCCTCCGTCTCCGGTCGTCATTAATATTTCAGCGAGCTGGTCCCGCGCCAGGACCAGACGATTCGGGGAGCGGCGAAACAAGCCAAATATAATCGACAATAACAACATTAATGTTCGCGCATAGCTACACGCGGCACTGTACGGCACAACATGCCTCGTATAATCCGCCTGTCCTTCAGGCACATCATGAGCGTGATGACCATGACCGAAAGTGCTGTGGTATCATTGCCGGCGTGTCTCTTGCTGGGCTCTCTGTGGTTTGGTGCTCCAAGTGTTGAACTTTGACCTCGGCACGCGTTCCCTGACAGTCGGTATTAGTACCTGTTTAACACGTGTAGGCTTTAACGACCAATTTCCACAACACAGGTGTTGTGGGTTAGATCAGCTTAATCTGTAGTTATGGGTATTAGTACCAGAGGACTGATGGTACCAAGGGTACTTTGTTCTACCATGGTAGTACTATGACTATGGTAAGGTACCCTGTTGTGTAGTACTCCATGTCAGGGCCTCTCGGACTGTATGTGCACAATGCGTGCGCTGTCTCCTTGATTAAAATTGATTCTTAAGCTGACGATGAATGGCGAAAGCAGCAGGGTTCTCAATGATTCGTCTTTCTAATGTCAATATGTTGTGCTTACCAAAAACGCCTCGAATCTTGAATCGTCACCACAATCCATAGAATCAGTTTTGGGTGGTGTGGTATTGGTGGGAGTCAAATAGTAATGCCCTTCTACCGGTTGACCGCACCCTGTGGCCACACAGTACTGTGACTGGGTTTCTCCTCCAACCTGTGGTGTCGGTAACTCCAGGCACGAGGGGGGGGGGGGTCCCCAAGTTATTGTGCCCCAATCTGGGTCGGGGGGGGGCATCCTTGCCCTGACGCTGCCTGTGAATGAAAAGCCCCGTTCTGCCACTGTCTCCCCCAAAGAAATCACTCGCACCTGAGCTACGCACCTGAGCTACGCACCTGAGCTACGCACCTGAGCTACGCACCTGAGCTACGCACCTGAGCTACGCACCTGAGCTACGCACCTGAGCCCCCCCCCCTTCACGTTACTCCCCCACCCCCCCTCACGTTACTCCCCCACAAGCCCACGTCCGCAGCGACACACGCGGCTCGCGATGAGAACCAACGAGGGCAGCGGAGAGAGAGGCAGTCGGTGGTGCTGCGGCATCGCGAACCGTGCCGATCGTTTTATTCTTCCTCGCTGGGGGGGGGGGGGGCCCTGACGTCACGCACAACCCCGTGAGAACCGGCTTGAACCGGTTCCTGGCTCCCAAGGCAGGGGGGGTTCGCGAGCTGCTTGTGTCAGCCGCGTCTCACGCAGTCGCACAAACACTCACCTCTCTCTCACTTACACACACACCTCTCACACACACACCTCTCTCTCACACTTACACACACCTCACACTTACACACACACTCACCTCTCTCTCACTTACACACACACCTCTCGCACACACACCTCTCTCTCACACTTACACACACCTCACACTTACACACACACACCTCACACTTACACACACCTCACACTTACACACACACCTCTCTCACTTACACACACACACCTCTCTCACTTACACACACACCTCACACACACACACCTTTCTCAATTACACACTACACCTCACACACCTCACTCACTCACACACATCTCTCACACACACCTCCCCCTCTCACACCTCTCTCACTTACACACACACACCTCTCTCACTTACACACACACACACCTCTCTCTCTCTTACAAACACACCTCTCTCTCTCTTACAAACACACCTCTCTCTCACACACACACACCTCTCTCTCACACACACACACCTCTCCCTCACTTACACACACACCTCTCTCTCACACACACACCTCTCCCTCACTTACACACACACACCTCTCTCTCACACACACACCCTGTCGTGCATCCCGTCCCACGCACACGCACAAACGCACGCCCTCTCCTCCCCATCGCGCACAACTCTTACGGACCCGCCCGTGCTTCGAAATGACGAGGCAGTGAGCGAGATCTCACGCGGAGTGGGGGAAGATCTCGATCGAGCGGGTGCCGATGTGTTGTGGCGTGCCGCGGGCGAGAAGAGCTGGCCGGCATCCTCGCCCGTGCTCGTCCGCAGTGACCCCCCTCTCCCCTCGACGCCGACGTAAGCGCAGTCCACCCAACTCCGACCCCTCCTCTGCTCGGTCAGATGCCGTGGCGGCTGCTGCTGCTGCTGCTAGCGCTGTCGCGCGCCTGTTCCCCGGGGCTCTGCTTCCATCATCATCAGCAGCAGCAGCATCGTCGGCTGCTGTCGTTTGCCGGTGCTTGCCACTGTTTTGCTGGCGCTGCTGTTGTCTGTTTGTTGTTGTTGTTGTTGTGACCGCGTTTCGGCGTGTTTTTCTGTTCGCCGTGTTGCTGCTATCCCTTGCCCTGCCCTGCGCGCGTGTGACTGTTGTTGTGGTCTATTGTCTGCTGTGTCGTTTGCTGTGGGAACCGTGGCTGTTGTCTGCTGTGTGTGTATTGTTAATGTGTGCTGTTTGTGTGTCATTTGCTGTTGTCTGCTGTTCATTCTGTGTATTCCACCTATTGTTTTGCTGTTGGTGTCCATTGATCTATATACCGGCTATTATTGTCTGCTGTTGGTGTCCATTGCTGTGTATACCGGCTGTTGTTATTGTCTGCTGTCAGTGTCCATTGTTGTATCTACCGGCTGTTGTTATTGTCTGTTGTCAGTGTCCATTGTTGTATCTACCGGCTGTTGTTATTGTCTGCTGTCAGTGTCCATTGTTGTATCTACCGGCTGTTGTTATTGTCTGTTGTCAGTGTCCATTGTTGTGTGTCCTGGCTGGTTTCTATTGTCTCTAAACATCGTTCATCCTGGCTGTGACTGCTCCTTGTGTCTTCACTCCTGGATTGCTGTAAATATCCTGGACGTTGCTGTTGTCTCTTACTGCTGTTGTCCATTATGGTGCGTGTGACGGTTGTTGCTGCTGTGCACGCTGTCGCTCTATCCATTGTTGTGAGCCTCGGCTGTTGCTGTTTGTGTTCTCCTGCCGTGTGCACCCCCGGCTGTCGGTGTCTGCTGTTGCGAGGCTATTGTGCGTGTGCCATTGCCGCCAGTTGACCGCCACCACCACCCAGGGTTTTGCGTTACCGATTGCCGAATACCGAAAATGCCTGCGGCGGCCACCACAACAGTGGTGCGCTGTCGTGATGGATACAGCCCCCCCCTACCCCCTCGGGGCTGTTGCTTTGTGCTGTCTTGTGCAGCGTAGAGTAGAGCAATGAGCGGGGCTATGCCGGCCGGGGCCATCGATTTCACTTCTCTAAAAGCTGCCACGCCAGGTGTCCGACATCGTTAGCCACGGTCTCTGCACTGTTGGATGAAGGCACGCACGTGCACATTCGTCGTCGTTGTCATCATCATCATCATTGTCGTCGTCATGAATAGCACGGTTGGCTACGTACGGTGTGAAAGAAGTTCAACATGCATACGTGAGCCATGGGCTATCAACTGCTGGATGAAGGCCTTTCCGTACCGCCAGCATCCTTCGCGGGCCCACAGTGCCAGTCGGTCTCTTGCGCATGAACGGATTGCATCGCTCCGTAATATACACGCGCGTAAACACATGCTGTACGTCCTCTCGGGCACACACGTATGTACGTGTTTGCGTACATATGGGTATACACATGCATCGCGATCGTGCAATCTATCCACACGCCATTCGCTCGTGGTTATGTGACGCCACAATCCATGTCGCTGCTGCACCTGAGCTGATCTAATTCCCCCCCCCCCCCACCTTGTGGGGTGGTCGTCCTCACGGCCACCTTCCTACCTTTGGCTGCCATTCTGTCACCGGTCTCGTCCATCGGCCCTTCTTGTCACCCGTCCCAGTCCGCGTGGCATTCACCTCTAAGCACAATGGCTTCTCTTGTAAGCCAACCAATACAGAGCCCGCTCTCGTCTTGTTGGGCAGTGACATTCTATCCCGTCTGCTGCTCCGTCACTGACGTTGCTCCTCGTTATTGCTGCTGCTGCTGCTATTTTTGCTGCTGCTGCTTGCGCTGTGTTTGCTGCTGCTGATGCCGGATCTTTTGGTTACGTTGCTGTGGCTGTGTCTGCTGCTACTTACCTTGTTATTGATGCTCCTGCTTTAGGTGCCGTTCCTGCTACTGCTGCCTTGGCTGATATTTATACGACAACACTGATGCCTCTGTTTTTTAGTCCTGTTTTTCTGCTGTTGTTGATGATCCTGGGTCTGTTATTGCTGCTATTTATACAATTACTGATGCCTAACTCGGTATGGTTTCTGCTCCTGCTGATGTTGATGGGTCTTCTACTGCTGCTGCTGATTGTTTCTACGCCTGCTGCGTTTGCTGCTGCTGATTATGAACATCATCATCTACTGCTGCTGCTGTTCATTCACCCCCTGCTGTTCATGATATTGCTGCTGCTGAGGATGTAGTGCTGCTGACTGATGTTCCTGCTGGTTCTGCTGTTCCTGCTGCCGTCGATGATGTTACTGTTGCTGCTACTGGTTTGTTTTTTTCTCTCGCGATGATGACCCCTGCACCTCCTGCTCCCGCTGCTGCTGTGCTCCGCCTGCTGCTGTTTGGCTGCGTTGTGGTGGTGACGTCACCCCCCCCCTCTTGCAGGAGCTGATCGAAAGCCTTTGTTGTTGGCTGTGCTGTGTGAGAGCGTTGCGTTCTCCAGCCGCCTCGCCCTGCATTACCGTCGTCCTTGGCTCCTCCGTTGTTTATTTTAATTGTACACTCGTATCAAAGAGCAGCAGCGGCGGCGGTGACGGTAGTGATGATAGCGATAGTCGTAATCTTATATAATAATAATAATAACACGACTACGGTGGCAGGAGTAGCGAAGGACGAGGCTGTCGCGAGAGAGCCGAGGCGAGCGACGCGGAGAGAGCGATGCGAGGGTACGGAGCGCCAATCTCACCGCGGTGATTTCCTTTGCTTTGCAGTGCCTCCGGTGCGAGCGTGGTTGCCATTGACAACAAAATCGAGCAAGCCATGGTGAGTGTAAATCACGACACGCACGCGCAGGCGCACAAACCATAGCACATGCGTTGCCACACACGTACGCACGCACGTACAAATACGCACGTACAAATACGCACGTACGCTCGTACTCTCATGCCGACGTGTGTGGACGTGTATGGCCGCACGCACTCGTGCATGCGCACATGCATGCGCACGCACATATATGCCCACAATCATATATAACCGCACTCATACACTGTCACTCACACGCTCTCATTCACATGCTCATATATATACCCACATAAGCATATACGCAGAGTTCCGCACACATGTACACAAAGACATAGCCACACTCGCATATACCCTCACGCATATAGCACGCAAAGACAAATAACCCCTGTTTAGCCTGGATAGGCGCCATGAGTGAGTGATATGGCCAGTACCATTCCTGGCCGCCTTTATCTCGCCAGTGCTGATGTTTACACTCCGCACCAGATGTACACACACACATACCGCACAATCGCAATTACATCTACAGTGTACATTGTCTTTACCTGCATGTGGTGATCCGTTGCTTGAATGTAAATGAATATGGGGCGATGGCGCTGCCTTGGGGCAGCATGTCCGCCTCTTGTTGCAAAGGTTCTGCAACGAGGTACCTTGGTGGCGAGATGTTAACTACCTCACCTGGTATACAGGAGGTCGTGGGTTCGATCCCTACCCCGACGCCTGTATATTTGGACTTTGAGTGTCTCTCTCTCCGTGGTCGCGTGGATTTTTCAACGGGTCCTCCGGGTTTTCCCTCATTTGGCTCCTGTACATTTCCACGTGATAAGCCACGTCTTTGAGCTATCTTTTGTGGCCAGGTCGCTTCTGCAAAAGAGATGTGTAGCTCAGTGGGGCCTTACACGGATAATATTTCAGTTTAGTTCCTGGTTCGAATCCAGCGGCAGCCCTGGTTAATACTGCGGATGTATTAGCCAATAAAATTGAGCGCCGTCTGCTTGACAGCGCACGTTAAAGATCCCATGACGTGCTTTTTGAAGAGTCGGCCGCGGTCCAAATTCAAAGCATTACCCCGTAAATTACCCAATTGGGATAACACTCGGCGTCCATTACCCCCTACAAACGTAATAAAAAAAATCCACGCATTTAAATAGAAATAATTCAGTTGAATAGTATGCGCTGTGTTTGCAAATTGCATGTGTTTCCATTGTGTCCTATATTCGTTACTTGCAAGTGTATGCAATGCAACTCAACAGTATTCCTCCACTGTATTTGTCAATGTTGCACGTGTAAGCTACTTGTATACAATACTCGGAGTGTAGTGACTGTGAATGATGTCACTGTGTGGTGCCGGGCCTTCGAGGCCACGGCGGATAATGTGTTAACATTACGTGTAGCCCGCTTACTGGGCGTAGTACCAGCCCTAGCGGGGCTTGGGTGAGCGCTGGTCAGCACAGAGGCACCACGTACAGTGTGCGGTGCGGGCTCCCGGTGAGGGAGCGAGAGAGTGTCAGCCAGCCAGGGTTACTTTGGGGCATGATATGCTGGTTGATCTGCCGACACGTGCCGGATGATATTGGAGGGAGGCCGCTGGGTGGTCACGTGGTATAGAAGAGCTCTCGGGAGCCTTCGGGAAAGGGCCAGAGAGATCTAGAAGGTGGGCGGGGTGAGAGGCGGAGCCAGCCCCAGCCCGGGCCGATATAACGGTGGCTCCGTGTGGGGCTCGGGGTTCTTCGGGTTGTTGGTGATGAAGATCCACGTCGGGTTGAAGAAGCCTCTAGCCATGCGGTCCGGGACCAGCTCGTGGTCCGGATCAGGATATCGGGACCGTGTCTAGTTCTTACCGTCGCGTGGTTAGATGGGCGTTCAACACCCGTGTGTAGATCACATTGTGTTGTGTTGGTGTTAGTGCGAATAAGAGTGTTAAGGAAACGTACGTAATGCATTTTAATAGCTTTAGCATAATTGTAGTAGATGTCTATTCTGTGTGCGTGCATAGATAGATGATATCTATAGATACGCTGCTATGTCATCTTATTAGGGCCATCCTTAGTGGGAGTGCGGGACCCGGGGCAAACCCAACTGTGTGGGCCCCTTCCATCTGACGACGAAGAGGGGCGGGGGGATCCCCCCCCCCTCCCCCCAAACCGCGGGGCCCGGGGCGGTTGCCCAAATTCGCCGTGTTCCCTAGGGCCTCCCCACCGGCGTGCGGGTGGTGGACGTTGTTTCACCATACTTCACCGCGCCACCCTATATAGTACTGTAACATGGTCTTTTAAATGAATACACGTGTCTTTGCGGAGATGCATGCTTGCAATTTACGTGGCTTAGGGAACGCATTGAGAGGCTAATGACATACATCTTCGAGGCTGTTAAGGAAAGTAAGTGGCTTTAGGCAGGACGCGTCATCGAGTCTCGACGGCCGGAGCGTTCGACCAATAACCCGAGTGGCAGCCAATAAATGGAACGCGTGCCGCCGAGAGTGCGTCCAGCGGAGAGATGGAGCGTTAAGATGAGCTCCGTGTCCGGGTGCCAGGCGGACGATTGTAGTGGCGGCGGTGGCGTCGCTCGATACTATAACGTATCTTGATTTGAAGCTTTCGTGACTGCAGGAATCCATACTCTTTGGTTCTTTCGGTAAAGTCACGTAGGTAAGAAAATACAATTTTACGGATGAAAAAAATAACTTTTTATTTTATAGTTTGCACCTACGTGACTTTACCGAAAGAACCAAAGAGTATGCTATAACGTATGTTCATTTAGAACTGAAGTACATCAGCCGCTTCGCGTATGAGATCACCCACTCTGCTATTATGTAATGCTGTGTCAGGGCCGCTGGGTAGCGAGGAGGGTGGGGCTAGGTGGGAAGGTGGTGGGGCTAGGGGGAGGGGTGGGGCTAGAGGGGAGGGGTGGGGCTAGGTGGGAAGGGGGTGGGGCTAGGGGGAGGGGTGGGGCTAGAGGGGAGGGGTGGGGCTAGGGGGGAGGGGTGGGGCTAGGTGGGAAGGGGGTGGGGCTAGGGGAAGGGGTGGGGCTTGGGGGAAGGGGGTGGGGCTAGGGGGGAAGGGGGTGGGGCTAGATGGGAGGGGGTGGTGCTAGTGACTGAGAGGGGGGAGGGGCCAGTGAGGGGGGGGGGGCAGGGGGGGTTTCCCCGGTGATGTCACCGTTGCCACGAGAAGCAGAAAGCTTTGGTGACGTCACGAGCCAGGTCCGCTACCCCATTGGTGGGTGGGGCGTTGGCTATTTTTGCTCTGCCTATAAAGGCGGTGGAGCCGAGTCTTCCGATGTTTAGTTTCCAGTGGAGAGGGGTGGTCCAGCCCCTGTCTAAACCCACTGCTGGTTAGGGGATCTTCCTCCAGGCGTGCAAGTCTGTTGGGCCAGCCGGTCGAGGGTAGACGTGGGAGATTATAGAGGAGATTCAATACAACGGATACGCCCAATGCTCTCTGCTACCCGCAAGGTGTCGTGTGTGCGCGTGTGTAAATATTAGTGTGTAGCACATTGGCGGAGATGTATTTTATTCCAAGTACGAATGCCGTGTGTGTGTGTGTATCAGAGACGGTCGTGTTAATACCGCGGGTGTATTGGCCGTGAGATGCGTGTTGTCTGCTTGAGAGAGGCCGTGACATTATTCGAAAAGAGTCGCGCTTTGTGTGCTGGCTTTTGTGGTCCAAATTTGCCAAATTTGGAAAAATGTAGCTGCAAAATATACTCGATTTGGATGAAACGTCGCCGCATCGCCTCTTGCGGTGAAAAGACTGGAGATCGACCGTCTGTGAAACGCAGCAGCAGCAGCAGAGAGCGTTGTGTCCATAAACATGACTCGAATACCAAATGTGCTCCTGATTTAATTTGATCTAAACAAATTGACGTGATGATGCGCCATTGGCAGCGGTGCACAATTAACAAAAAACGCTGCCTGGAAAAAGAACGAAAACAATCGGCGACGTTTCGGGCAATGACCCTTATCCATAGCACATGATTAAGTTGAGTTTTTTTTTATTTGATCGATGTAACGAGACTGAAATGTTGCTCTGCCTTTTCACTCTTTCTGTACTTACGTCATGAGCCGATGGTCGCTTCTTTTCGATGGGGCACTGGCATGGTAGTGGGGCGAAAGGCTTGCGCATGATCTGCGCACGCTGTGCCCGCACGTACAACTCTCTCGAGCGTACGCATATCCCCAATTGCGTGGACGAGTAAAACCAATTCTACTAATAAAAAAGCAATAAGCGACTGCACTGACAGTAGTGTGCGAGTACCATCTTCATACTTGTAATGGTACGTCTTGTCACAGGTGTGGGTGCCAGGGATAAGCTTGACACAACACCTTGTGGCGTCTGTTGGTATGGAAGCGCCGATGTGAACGCGGGCACCTGTGCCACGTTCGTCGAGTCTCACGCGTGGGGCACTGTGCGCTTACAGGGCAGCAGCAGCTAAAACTAAAACGTTTAAAAAAATAATAACAGATCTAAGACCCACAAATGATAGCTCGACAAAGTGGCTCATCATCACGTGGAAATGTATAGCAGCCGAAAACTCTGAACGCGTGACGCTGATTCTAAATGTGGAGGGGAAAAACGGAGGACCCGGAGAAAAATCCTCGCTACCACGTAGAGAGAGAGATACATGCAAACGCCAAATATACAACAGCAGGCGTCAGGGTCATGATTAAACCTACGACCTCCTGCGTACCAGGCGAGGGAGTTAACATCTCCTAGCCACCGCGGTACACCGTGTCCCTCCGGAGAGACGTGCTCCGGATGTTGAAACACACTCCGCTGATGATTGGACTTTGTCAAGATGACAAGCCATTAAGCTTGCTGTGTCGTGGATTAGCGGCGTAATTCCTGCGGCCCGAGTGGATTGTGCATTCGTGGTAGCCACAGCCGAGCTTAACCGCTCGCGAGAAGTGTGGGGTTGATAGTCCATGAGTTCAGATGTATCCCTTGTGGGTGCCACCTGTCGTTTGTTTGTGACCAATAGCAGTTAGTTGTGTGATAATCATTTCAAATGTCTAGGTTGTCAATGAATCCATTTTAATTATCCACATGTATAAAAACTAAGATTTTGCTGACTTACACGGTTCCAAAATTCTGCTGTGGCCCATGGACAACGAGGAGGAGCGTTTAGCCGGGGGAAGCGAGTTCGGTTTAGTGACGAAGCTCGTACAGGTGTCCAGTAGTGGCAAGACTACTGATAGATGTATTGCTCATTGGATTGCTCCAGTCTAAATAAATATTCTGATTCTGACCGTACGTACACATACAGCCCAATTGTCAGTCCGCTGCTGGATGAGGTTCTCCCCATGCCGTGCGAGCCGTCTTGGTTATTTAACCATACTTCACCACGCTGGTCAGTGTGGATTGTTGAACGTGGAGAGCATTTACGTTTGAGCATAAGTACAACAATTCATTTATGTGCACAGCTCGCTCCTGACAACTTATAGTGACATTGAGCGGTGTTTGAAAATATATTTTTTGCTCGGCATGTCATTTAAAGCAGTACAAGTTGAGATTTTATCTTGAGGGGTTGGGACGGGTGGAGTAGAGTGAGAAAAGAGGTTGGCAGGGAGGGGCGAGTTCACAGAGTGTCTTTAAGAGTGTGGGTGCGATCTTAAGATGTTAACTCCCTCACCTGGTCCCCATGTCGTGGGTTCAATCCCTACTCTGACGCCTGTTTGTTTGGAGTTTGCATGTCTCTCTCTCCCTCCCCGTGGTCGCGTGGATGTTTCTCCACTGTTTCCCTCCACATTTAGAATCAACATTATGCGTTTCAGAGTATTTGGCTGCTTTAAATTTCCTCTTGATAAACCATTTCGTCGAGCTATCATTTGTGGCGAGGTTGCTCCTGAAAAAGAGCTCCTTACCTGGTAAAATAAAAATTGTTTAATTTGATAGTTTTAACTGATTACTGCCCCCCCCCCCCTTCCCCGTTGTGCCACACAGGACCTGGTGAAGTCCCACCTGATGTATGCCGTGCGGGAGGAGGTGGAGGTCCTCAAGGAGCAGATCAAGGAGCTCATCGAGAAGAACAGCCAGCTGGAGCAGGAGAACCGCCTGCTCAAGAGCCTGGCGAGCCCTGAGCAGCTGCAGCAAATCCAGAGCCAGATTGTGAGCGTGCCGAGTGGCGGCGGGGGCGCCCAGCCGTCTACGCCGGGCGGCGGAGTCCCAGCGGTGGGTGCCGTCGCGGCCCCGCCGGCCGCTGCGGCTCCCGTGACAGCCGCCCCGTCGGCCACGGCGCTCCCGTCCGTGTGAGGGCTCCCGTCCGCCGGATGCTGCCCCCCCCCCACCACCCCCGACCCCCTACCGACCCCAGGGCTAAATTTCAGCTGGGTCTGTACGGTATGGATCGGCTGCCCCAGAAAATCTTTACACGCCTAGCACGCAGCGTCCAGCTATACGTATCGCTACGGTTGTGGCTCCTACTGACGTGTGCCTACTCCCAAGTCCATCAGCGGGCCCGGAATGTGTTGGGTGAGAAATGAATCCCTGCTCCCCCAACCAGGGGGGGGGGGGGGGGGGGGCTGCCTCTTGAGAGACGACGGAGCACAGACTGACAGCCACTCCTCCTCTTCCTCCTCGTCGCAAATTGCAATAGGATTCTTTGTTTTTTTTTTACCCACGTGTCACTCCGCCGCCTGAGCTTACAAGGACCTGACAGCCATCTGTTACTGTGATGACATGTACATAAACATAGTTATATGAAAGAAAAAAAATAAGTAATTAAAGGTGACTGATGTACTGTATATTGAATGCTAGGCTACGTGTTAATTGGTGCCCGTGCTTCTGATGTGAACGAGCCGGCAAAGGGCAAGCCAAGCAGAGAGAGGGCCCCTTCTGAAGAGTTGGGATTGGGATCGAGCCGAGCTGTGACCATGCGAAACTGAGCCACCTACGTACATACATTCGTCCCTGGCGCATAGCTGCCAACGCAGCGGTGCGTGGAGACACGTTAATCCACCCTCGCTAAAGCCCTTAAAATTCCTCAAGCGGGACGTCACATACACACGATGGGACACGTCGGGTGTCCACGATTTGTTCAATTTTATGCTCGTGTCACTTTAAAAATATATTTTTTTTTTGTTCCTCGTGGAGGTCAATATTTCTCTGTCCCCATAGCGGGTGCAGCAGCAGCAGCGTCGTGTAGCATGTTGCGTCGCATAGCACACGTCGGGACTAGCGCGACAAGCGTCGCTTCCAGCAGCATGAAGCTAGCGCACGCTACCTCTACGTGCCGCTACCAGTTGCGACCGAGGCCTTTTCAGGAACTCGTGAGCGCGTTTTGCTCGAATTTCATTGGTAAGAAAAAGGTAAAGTCGGTGGTGACTTCGGAAGAGGGGTCGTATCGCACAAATGCACCTAGGGGTCCTTGCCGCAGAGAAATGATCACTTGCAGAGTGTCCCCCGTCACCTTTTCGGGGATTTAAATATAGAATGGTACAAAGCAGTCCGGTGCCCTCCCCTGCATCTCCCCCCCCACCTTGCGGTTTGTGGGCTGAGCAGGAACGCGTCGTCCTTGTAGCATCACAAGTGTGACTTGTCGCTGGGTACACACTTTATGGGCACAGCACACGGTGACGATAGAGTGAACAGGTTGTATAAGAAGTGTATATTCTGTACGTTATGTATGTACTGTATGTAAAATGTTCCTTTGGACAGAAACATGTAGATACGGTCAAGTGTTTCAAATGTTGTGCACTTGAATGGCAGTTAAAGTTCATTGGCCAGTTGCAGTTGTGCAACATTTTGTAGTCGGATTAAGGTTTCACTTTGCCCGTTTCTCTTCTACCAGTACGCTCTCGGTTCTCTGCCGCCGTCTCTCATGTAACCAGTGCTACGAAACTTGAAACACATGAAGACAAAAAGATACGTTCATAAAAGGAAGAACATTCAACCAAAGATGCCAAGAGCACGCTCAGCAAGTTGGGTTCAACCTTTTTTTTCGTTCATCGCCTCTCGTGAAACGCGGAACCGGCGTAGCTCCGTCTGCTGCGCGTAGCTTGCGGCTCCCCCGGCCGCCTGAGACCGTTCTATTTATTCGTGGCCTTTGCGTAGGCCCTGTTCGTCGCACGCGGCCGCACGGTTAAGCGACACAGGCACTGAGCGTCTCCTCCAAAGCCTGTGGATTGTTCTCAAGTCGTTGCTGATTTGCGCCGCTCATCACTCCCACCCACCATTCCGTCTCTCTTTCTCCCTTGTTTTGTTCACACCACCGCACCCGTTCCACTTAAGTTATTTTGTACTGCTTACATAACCTACTAATCCCCTCTCGCGCGCGGTATTGACGATGCGTGTTTGTTACTGTAACAATGGGAATGAGTTAATAATGTGCAAGAGACCTTCTCCACCTGCTTGTAACGCAAGCCGTGAAATTAAATATCACATGACATGAGAAATGGTCGTTTCATTTTTTTGCGCAGAAATGTTTTTTTCGATAAATGCTCGGGACTCGGGTCGCAAAGCACCACTGGAAGTCGTCAAGGTGGTCGAGTGTCGTCGAAGCCACTTTCTCGTGTGCAGGCAAAGCATTCGGTTCGCGTGGAGTGTTGTGCGCTGTAACCAACATATACTTGTGAGGGGCTCACAAGTGACGCCATCACATCTATCCCCGCTGTTGAAGGAACGAAACAGGAGGATTTCTCCACATATCTGGCCGTCGCCTGATGATGTTATTTGTTATTACTGGTAAAATGTCGTACTCCGATTGTAAATGTTGTGGATTTATTCTCCAACACACCATTGTGCTGTACCAGTAACCAACTGGCACGTTCTGTTTAGGTGACAAACCTTACTGATTGGTGGTGGGTTTAACAACACATGCGATCCAACCTAAGAACATGTATTGTGGACATACAATGGTTCTTATGAATGCAGTTTTGAAATATTGCCAACCATGCAATCGGCTGCATATAGCCACCCTGCTTGTGATTGTGGCAAAATCCGTTGATGCCATCCTATCTCACAAACACTCTGCACCCTCCGCCAGTTACCACAGCTGCTGGAGACACGACCTCCTAGGCCTGCCCTGACAGTACCCACCATCTGCTGGTTAGGTCTTCTCTTCCTGTAGATCGCCACTCATGCAGACCACTCTAATGCCCGTCTTGGCAATCAGCCCTCCTGCGTCCTGCACACATTCCACCGTTTTTTTTCCCCTCATCGGCAGCACTTGCCTGTGAGTGTTCCCTTCCGAACTTCTGCATTGCTTATTCAGACTCGCAGCAATTCCTAGCGTAGATTTCAAACACCTGTGCTCAAAAGCGGCACGTTTGAGTCCAGATTTCAGATCCATACAGTAGCAGATAGTGCTCCTGCCTCAATTACCACTTTCCACTCAAGACGTCTCATTTCCAAAGTGGTTTCCATCGCCCGTCAAACACCTGCCCTGATAAAGCAATATTCGTCTTGACCTCACAGCCCTCTGAATTATGGATATTATTGCCTTTGTACAAGAGTCCTATACAACCTTATTTACTGCCTTGACTTAATGATTCTCCTATAGGAGGGTCGTTTCTAATTAGAAATCAGTTGTCAGGAAAACTTGAGGCTGAGGTTTCCAACCTCTGCCTAAAGACCGCCAATAACAGAATGGCTTTGACCAAAGACCTCGTCAACAAACCTGCATCTGCACACTCCCAAGTCGCATACATTTGTATCGCCTATCTGTCCCTGGGTTCTCTGCTGTGCTAACGCCATTTGTAAATGGTCAAGCACAACGTTAAACAAAGTAGGAGACCACACCATGGTGAATGCCCTGTCCTAACAAACTATTCTGATGTCTCCAACTTTTCATGCACGTTTTGAAGCAGCCACCATTTCACCTGGTATGCCAAAGCTGCTTGCAATTGATATTCGGTACATTTCAGGCTTGACTTCGGAAGGTATATTAAACTACAATATTAATAGAAAGCATTATTTTCAGCACCAATGAACAGTGTAGCATCGTTTTCCCCAGTGCCAGTTCATGCTGAACACTGCATGTGTGGATCCACAACTTAATAAGCAAATGTTCAGTCAGCACAAACATTCTCAGAATAACAGTTTAAAGCTGCCACGTAAAATTTAGCGAGGAAATATAGGCTTTTATTTGTCAGTTTTGAATAAATAGTAAATCACTTTCCATTGAAGGCACATTTGTGTTGTAAACATTTTACATGAACACTTAAAAGCATGCGTTTTAAAGACTGGCTTGGGTGTTGGGCGAGAGGCTGGGAGTGGGGTGGCGAGGCGATGGTGATGCGTTCCCACATCGTGGCAGCAGAAGTTGGTGGTGATGGGGGAGTAACTTCACAAGCACTGCCTCAATATCCACTCCTCACGCTCTGGATGATTTGGAAGACAGCTGTAAAGGACAAAAAAACAATTTACACTGAGGTGAGCAATTTTTCATTCATGTACACAAGTGCCTCACCTGGGAAGCCCACTGCTTTACATCATCCGTGTCCCAGGCTACAGATTGGGGCAGTGTCGTGGACAGCAGAAGGTATGTGGAGCAAAAATATATCAATCTCATGCTTCCCCACACCTATGTTCCCCGCCTTCAGCGTACACGGACAAGTGTGGTGAAGTATGGTAAAACATTACCCAAGTGTGAGGAGACACTCAACCAGCAGTGGATTGACAGGGCCGTGTGTACCTGTATTATATGCATGTTCCATAAAGTAGGAGATATAACTGAATTAAAACTTTAATCATGCGCAACTTATTTCTCCTGAGCATGCATTCACTGCGGTCGAAATGCATTCTTGGATGCTATACATGACTTGTACATTTTATCTTCTTGGTTCTTTCGGTAAAGTCACGTAGAAGGAAAATAATAAAATTTAAATAAAACATAATAAAATAATTCTCACGACGTTTCGGCCACAACGCAAGCAGCTGTCTTCAGGTGGAGAACAGGTCTGTCGAGAAGGCAGTCAGACTGAAGACGGCTGCTTGCGTTGTGGCCGAAACGTCGTGAGAATTATTTTATTATGTTTTGTTTTTATTATTTCCCTTCTACGTGACTTTACCGAAAGAACCAAGAAGATGAATCCCTGCAGTCACAAAAGCTTTAAATCGAAATTGTACATTTTATTTAATCCCGTAAACAATTGATATGTTTGGAAGGACATACTTTTTTCGGGGCATGGCCTGGGTGGATTTGGGAGTGATCAAAACGTTCTTGTGCAGGAACTAGACCGACTTGCTCACGTGGGACCGTGATTGGATGACATTGGCTTGGCGGACCCTTCATCCAGTGGTGGATAGCTCACGGCCAATACATTGTATCCTTCACGTGGAATTTACTATTTTGAATTAAACGGCGCTTATTAAGAGGAATTGACTGTAAAGCCAGGAATGTAATAAGATACTCGTGCGTTGCAACACAGCCAAGAGTGGACTACACCCAGTTTCTAAAACACGAGTCACCTGATAAATCTACCTGAAGCACACCTGGGGGCATTTTCACACCGTCACCATCCCACGGGGGTGCTAGGTCACGCAAACCCAGAACGCCAATCACTTCCCATGCGTCTCCGCCCATAGCTTGTGGGCGTTTCGGTCTGCCCGTGGTGACGCACTTCCCTGACCGTGTTGCGTGTGGTGTGGGGGTTTACCCATGCTGACGTGTATTATGCAAACATCGACGCGCGAACGGCGTCTGGTTTCGGGGAAAATCATCAACCACGTCAACGCGCTGACTCGGCCGTCGACTGCGACGCATTCTCACGGCTGTGTTGTGGTGCCAGTTGCAACTTGTTGTTGTTCACAGTTACCGAGCAAAGGCACAAAAAGCCAAATGATGATTGCTTGTGTTGCAGTCGAAACGTCGTGAGAATTTTATTGTTTTATATTTGTATTATTTTATTGTTTCCCCTTCGACGTTACTTTACAGAAAGAACCAAGAATATGAATCCCTGCAGTCACGAAAGCTTTAAATGCAAATTTAAGGTTGTAAATGCTTGGGAAACGAGAGGATGGGGGGGGGGAAGTCCAAAGCAGTGCTAAGAAAGAAGAAAAAATATTTGAACTGCCATGTGGTGGTTGAACACGGCGGATGAAACACAGAGTCCATCTGTTAAACCAGGTCATGAGAATGCCCTGGTTTTGGAGGAAGCTCTGCAACTCTTTTTTGCCAATCCACTGCTGGATGAGTGCCTCCCCATGCCATAAGAGTTGTGGTTATAGGACCAACTTTACTAAAAATCTGTTAGTGTGGGTTGTAGGCATGGGGCTGGGGGGGGGGGGGGGCATAGAACATACAGTACAATAATGGATTTTGCTGCACTGCACCATTGTCTACCACGAAGTCCTTGACCTCTGAAGTCAACGCACACTAGTTCCCTGCAGGGTCACAATGGGGACATGGTGTGGTGGTGTATTGATTAGCACACTGCGCTACGATGCCCGTGACCAGAGTTCGATTCCCGATCACGGCCAACATCTGGTGACGATCATCGGAATCGGTCCTGGGCCTCCCCTCGGTCGACTCAGCCTCAAATGAGTACCTGGTGCGGTGTGTAAACATCGCCACTGGGGACACAAAGGCGGCCGGGCATGGTGCTGGCAACCTACCCCCTTGGCAACCTACCCCCTGGTGTGCCGTGCCGACCTTCACAGGTGACACTCGCTGACAGAACTTTGCCCCGACAGTCTGTTAGGGCTATACGAGGAGGGGATCTTTGTTTTTTGAAGTCGGGTATGGTGGGGAGATCGGGTACCTGAGCCGCAAACCACGAACACGAAGAGTGCAATCAGGGCAGGGCTCACGGGCAGCCTCTCCTCCTGGGCTTTCTGCGGGGGACACAACACGGCTCAAGTTTCTCACTCGTCTCCAGATCAACAGATCTACACCACATTCTCTCACCCGCCCCCCTGTACTTCAAAGCAAAGGTTGGGGGGGGGGGGGTTGATATCTGTAGCGGTGTTGGACCTCGCCTTGCACTAACCCGCACTGACCACAGTGGTGAAGTATGGTCAAACAGCTCCAAAGACCGATATGGCGAGCAGGGGATGGAGTTGAGGTTTCACTGTTAAAACTCCCGTGTGGTTCACGTTTCGAAGCGAGTGTTGAGTATTAAAACCACATTGGTTACCGTGGCAATGCGTCACGTGCTCACCGTTAACAAGGTAACCACGTGCGCTGTGGTAAGGCGCCGTCCATAAATGACGTCACGCGATTTTGGACGATTGACCCCCCCCCTCAAATATTACGCCACAAAGCTCTGCCCCACCCAAAACAAAAAAAACATGCTTCAAATCGCTTTAAACTACTGTCATTGTAGTGCGTATTTAATGTGGCGCTGCACTCTGATGTTGTAGGAGAAAATATTTATTACAAAGTCTTTAATTAAGTAGAACGTGTTGTCTATCTATTTAAAGTTGCTCATTTTCATGTGACGTCACATTTCTCAACCCCCCCTCACTCGTCACACATCGTCACAAATGTCTGACCCCCCCCCCCCAGGTACGTGACGTCATTTATGGACGGCCCCTAAACGTTGACACGTGAAATGTAACGGTCGCGACGCAACGTTCACACGTAGCATGGTCACTTGTGCCGAGGTCACGTGGTGACGCGGTCACTTCTACCGAGGTCACGTGGTGACGCGGTCACTTGTACCGAGGTCACGTGGTGACGCGGTCACTTGTGCCGAGGTCACGTGGTGACGTGGTCACTTGTACCGAGGTCACGTGGGGACGCGGTCACTTGTACCGAGGTCACGTGGTGACGCGGTCACTTGTACAGAGGTCACGTGGTGACGTGGTCACTTGTACAGAGGTCACGTGGTGACGCGGTCACTTGTGCCGAGGTCACGTGGTGACGCGGTCACTTGTACAGAGGTCACGTGGTGACGCGGTCACTTGTACAGAGGTCACGTGGTGACGCGGTCACTTGTACAGAGGTCACGTGGTGACGCGGTCACTTGTACAGAGGTCACGTGGTGACGTGGTCACTTGTACAGAGGTCACGTGGTGACGTGGTCACTTGTACCGAGGTCACGTGGTGACGCGGTCACTTGTACCGAGGTCACGTGGTGACGCGGTCACTTGTACCGAGGTCACGTGGTGACGTGGTCACTTGTACCGAGGTCACGTGGTGACGTGGTCACGCGACATGCGGTTACGCGCTCACTAGCGAAGTTGGTAACGTCGGTCACGTGGTAACTTGTACCGACGGGGTAACGTTGGTCACGTGGTGACGTGGTGACGTTGGTCACGTGGTAACTTGTACCGAGGTGACGTGGTAACGCGCGATGTGGATACGCGCTCGCAAGCGAAGTTGGTAACGCGGTCTATAACGTTGTGAAAGTGGTAACTTGCAACAGGGGTCACGTGGTGACGGTGGTAACGTTGGTCACGTGCAGGGAAACACTCACGGAGCTCTTGGCGACATGTCCGCGCTGCGTGATGTTCTTGCTGTAAGCTTCGTTCGCCACGCGAATCCTCTGTTTCGCCACCATCGTCTGCATCAAACACAAGAGCCTCCGTAAACCTCACGGTTACCTCAAGGGGTTACCGCGGAGTAATCTCAGTTACCTCGCAGCAATCGCGAATTTATCGCAGCAGGTAACCTCACAGTAATCCCAGAGTAACGTTGGCAGTTGCCTCAGAGTAATCTCACAGCCATGTAAGAGTAATCTCAGAGTAACTTAGGCAGTTACCTCCGAGTAATCGCGGAGTAATCTCACAGCTATCTCAGAGTAATCTCGGAATAATCCCGCAATAATCTGAGTAATCCCAGAGTTACCTCAAATGAATCGCGGAGTAACCCCCAAAAGAATCCCACAAGAATATCTTAATAATCCCAGAGTTACCTCAAAGTAATCGCGGAGTAACCCCAAAAAGAATTTCACAATAATCTTTGAGTAATCAGAGTTACCTCAAAGTAATCGTGGAGTTACCTCGGAGTAATCCCTTTTTAACCCTCAAAGTAACCCCACAAGAATATCTTAATAATCCCAGAGTTACCTCAAAGAATCCCACAATAATCTCTGAGTAATCCCAGAGTTACCTCAAAGTAATCGTGGAGTTACCTCAAAGTAATCCCACGATAATATCTTAATACTCCCGGAGTTACCTCGGAGTAATCCCTGTGTAACCCTCAAAGTAATCTCACAAGAATCTCAAAGTAATCCCCAAGTTACCTCGGAGTAATCGCGCAGTAATCACCAAAATAATGACACAAGAATATCTTAATAATCCCAGAGTTACCTCAAAGTAATCTCAGAGTTACCTCAAAGTAATCCCACGAGAATCTCAAAGTAATCCCATAGTTACCTCAAAGTAATCCCACAACTATCTCAAAGTAATCCCACGAGAATATCTTAATAATCCCATAGTTACCTCAAAGTAATCCCATAGTTACCTCAAAGTAATCCCACAACAATCTCAAAGTAATCCCATAGTTACCTCAAAGTAATCCCACGAGAATCTCAAAGTAATCCCCAAGTTACCTCGGAGTAATCGCGCAGTAATCACCAAAATAATCACACGATAATCTCAAAGTAATCCCACAGTTACCTCAAAGTAATCCCACGAGAATCTCAAAGTAATCCCATAGTTACCTCAGAGTAATTCCCAAGTTACCTCGGAGTAATCGCGCAGTAATCACCACCAAGACGGTAACGCTCGACTCTGACGACCGTTTAAAGAGACGCACCCTCTCACCGCCGCGTATCGCTCCGACACGATCAAGTAGTGCGGACGCGAACCAACGAGCGCGGCCGACGGCCGAGGTTGAAGACGACTTCTGCCGCGAGGTTACCGTCGAACGTTCCTCAACGTCGGTGGACGTCGCAGCTGGACGCGAACGAACGCGCGGTAACGGGAGTCAGCCTGCGCTTCCGTCCGTCGATGTGGACAGGAAGTGACGGTGGAGGGGGGAGGCGCCGCTTCGCATCCACTTCCGGAGGATGGCGTATCCGTGCGCGCCTCGATGACAACGTGTCAGCCGGCGCTACTTCGTGACCTCTGACCCCCCCCCTCACCGTCGCCGCCCCCCCCCTCCTCCCTCTCTCTCTCTCCCAGGACCCCCCGCGCGAGACGAACATGGCGGCGCCTGTGCCTCTGCTCGTGGGTGAGAGGCGACGAGGACGACGACGAGGGGAGGGGGGTGACGAGGGGGGGGTGACGAGGGGAGGGGGGGTGACGAGGGGGTGACGAGGAGGGGGGAGGGTGGGGGTGACGAGGGGGGGTGACGAGGGGAGGGGGGGTGACGGGGTGACGAGGAGGGGGGAGGGTGGGGGTGACGAGGGGGGGGTGACGAGGGGAGGGGGGGTGACGAGGGGGTGACGAGGAGGGGGGAGGGTGGGGGTGACGAGGGGGGGTGACGAGTGGGGGGTGACGAGGGGGGGTGACGAGGGGAGGGGGTGACGAGGGGGGGGTGGGGGGTGACGAGGGGAGGGGGTGACGAGGGGAGGGGGTGACGAGGGGGCGTGACGAGGGGGGGGGGACGAGGGGGGGGGGTGACGAGGGGGCGTGACGAGGGGGGGGACGAGGGGGGAGGGTGACGAGGGGGGAGGGTGACGAGGGGGGGTGATGAGGGGGGGGAGGTGACGAGGGGGGAGGGGGGGTGACGAAGAGGGGGGGTGACGGGGGTTAGGAGTACGAGACACGAGGAGGAGGGGAAGGGATGATGATGATGGCAAGAGACGAGGTGACGATGATGACGAGGAGGAGCAGGAGGCTGTGAAGAGAGCAAGAAGAGGCTCTATGGGCCGTGCCTGTTGCGAGCTACGCGGCTGCTGCTGCTGTGGTGGCACGTGCGGCGTGACGGGCCTAGTGGCAGCTGTTGTAGTGCGAGCGGCACGTGGCGGCCGCTGCTGCGAGAGCCACGTGGCTCAAGAGTTGGGCCTCATCCAGCAGTGGATAAGGTCATGGGTGACGATGTTCGTGGTTACACTACGAGACCTCCTTTACCAGTGGCAAAATATAGTAGTAGGTTTTTTACCCTTTAAACTGGTACAAAACTGACACCTTTATACAAGGCATCATGTTTGCAATAACCACAACACAAGCAGTCAAAATGCAAACAAAAAGAAACAACACCAATGGAGACTAGGCTCTAAGGAAAGCTGTCTCGGGTGTGGACCAATCAACTTAAAGGACAGAGCATATCATTATCAGAGTTGTTTCTTTTTGTTTGCATTTTGACTACTTGTGTTGTGGTTATTGCAAACATAATGCCTTGTATAAAGGTGTCAGTTTTGTACAAGTTTAAAGGGTAAAAACCTACTACTACGGTGTTGGTGGGTGAAGTGATCATCCTGGATGCCGTGATGAATGTGGGTGCTGTGGGTGGCAGGGTGGTGGGCGCTGTGATGATGAAGGCAGATGTTGTCGGTGGGAGTTGTGATGATGGATGTGGGTGATGTAGTTTGTGTGTGTGTGTGTGGGGTGGTATAGCAGAGTGCTGTGGTGAATGCAGCTCTTGCAATGATTTCAAGTGGACCTGGTTCTCAAAGTCGGGGACAGCCCTTTCACACCCGCTCTGCCGCTGACAGTCGCGTTAATCTGTGGCCTGCGATTTCGCAAAAAGTAGCTGCGCAATCAACTTAAATATAGTAATAGGTTTTTACCCTTTAAACTGGTACAAAACTGACACCTTTATACAAGGCATCATGTTTGCAATAACCGCAACACAAGCAGTCAAATGCAAACAAAAAGAAACAACTCTGATAATGGTAATGATATGCACTGTCCTTGAAGTTGATTGGTCCACACCCGAGACAGCTTTGCTTAGAGCCTAGTCTCCATTGGTGTTGGACCAGATGACGCTAAAAGGCGTTCAACTCAAAAACAGTGCACTATCAGAGTATTGAGAGCTCGGGGTAAGCATTTACACTATCAACTTTAATGTCACGGCTTTGTTTGTGAAGTCATCGATGGCCAGGCTGAAACCACCAGCTCTCCCCACTTGAGAACCTGGTTTAATCACGGTGGCTCAAACCCAGGATCTCAGCGATCTGACCTCTGCTTGTATAGTCGCATGCGCTTATAAGAGGACATCCGCGGGAGGCTGGCGCTGATTTTGCTGACGAGTTTTTTGTGTTTTTATTGCGACGCAGTCAGAGGCTCAGGTGGTCTCCAGCTCATCGATGGGCCTCCCGAGTTTAAAGAAAACAGCGCCTTCCCCGGGTACAGCGCGCCTCGCCCACCACACTCCATCACACTCACACTCCTCCACCACACTCACACTCCACCTCGCCCACCACACTCGCACCCCACCACCACACTCGCACCCCACCACCACACTCACACTCCTCCACAACACTCCACCTCGCCCACCACACTCCTCCACACTCACACTCCACCACTACACTCACACTCCACCACACTCCACCTCGCCCACCACACTCACACTCCACCACCACACTCCACCACACTCACACTGCACCTCGTCCACCACCACACTCCACCTCGCACACTCCACCACACTCACACTCCACCACACTCACACTCCACCACACACTCCACCACACTCACACTCCACCACACACTCCACCACACACTCCACTACACTCGCACTCCACCACACACTCCACTACACTCACACTCCACCTCGCCCACCACACTCGCCACACTCCGTGAGGCATGACCTTGAAAATTATGGAATTCTCAGTGGCACGCCCTCTTCTAGATGTGTATATGCTCAGTTGTGCGTCACAGCTTCCTGCATCAGTTATTTTCCTTTGGTCAGTGAACTTGTGGGTGACTTGCTCTTATTTATATTTAATCTAACTCTGCAGTCTTCGCTGGTTACCTATCAAATGGTTTAGAGTCGATCCTTGCCATTGGTTCTTACGTTGCTTGAGATGCACCCTCACCCAGGCTGTTTATTTCGACGGCGAGGAAGATATTCTCCGAAAGTTGCCTCGGTTAATAAAGGCATAAACTTTAGTGTGGTAAGATTTGACATTGTCAGATTTTACAATGACATAGTCATCATAACAAACAATGGAAAGTAGAATAACGGAGTAAAAATCGCTTTTAAAGGTTCAATGGGTACGGTCCTAACTTTACAATAGAGGACACTTGATATTTGATAATTTCTGCTGGATAAATGTAATTCTGGAAGGAAAAAATATGAAATGGGCTAAAGCCTATATTTTTTACGTGGCGTGACCAAAAGTGTAAAGAAATGAAAATTTTCGTCGTAATTTACCGAAAGAAAACGTAATTAATTTCTAATGCAATCTTGCTTCCTGGCACTGAAAGAGTACACCCTGGTGAAGTGTGAGTGCTCTTGCCAACAGCGTCTGACAAACCAGCAGTTCTGCCAATCAAACCCTCATGGTCGGAACTGCAACAGTTTGTTTGTTTGAACAAATGAACCTTATGACAGGACCCCGGTCCCGAATAAACGGAAGTCAAAATCGTTATTAATGAATTTCTTTTTGGCAACTCCGTCCCACCTTGAACCGCGACCCACCTGGCACGGATCATTCTGTTGTCATGTCGTCCAAGCGCAGCGAGGACAAATGCGCAGAAGAACAAAACTTTGATTGGCGCATAAAAATAAAACAATAAAAATCATAAAACAATAATGATTTTTATTGTTTTATTTTTATTAATTTGAAATTAAAATTAGTAAAAATAAAACAATAAAAATAATTTTTTTATTTTTATTAATTTTAATTTCATTTTTTACCTACGTGACTTTACCGAAAGAACTAAGAGTATGAATCCTTGCAGTCACGAAAGCTTCAAATCTAGGCCTTCCTATGCTTGGTTGAGTCAGTCAGGGCCAGTCACAGCCCAGCTCTCCCAGTGTGGGGGACACCCCCCAGAGTGAACCCTCCCCACACCCGACCCCTCATTAGTACGGTGAATCGCACGGGGCCATTCTTCTGCTGGACCGCACTCGCTGTGCTTTTCGCTCAGCCCCGGCCGACCTAACGTTCTTCTCAATAAAGGAGCCGTTGTTGTCTTGCGTCATTTTGCGAGGGTCTCTTTTACTTTTTATTCCCTCTGTGCTTTTGTGTCGCCCCGAGCCTGTCGCCCTTTCACTCGAACGTAAAATCAAAGTTGTTTTGCCAAAATCAAACGCTACCGGGACGCTTCCACACACGCGCACCCGCTTTGTCCTGACGTGCTTGACTCTGCTCCAAGCCTTTTCACGCCGCACATAGTAGTTTATTTAAATATTAACGTTTTTTTCTATCGCCTTGTTTATCGCTCCGTTCATCTTTTATGCACTTCACCTCGCTTTAACTTTCACCGCACCCCCCGAGGCCCCTCCCCTCTCCGCAGCCACTAACGTACCGGTTGCCATAGCAGCGGATGAGGGTCACCCTGGCAACGCGAGAACGATTGGGCGGAGCGGCGCATCTCACCTTCGCGTGATGGATGGCAACGACGTTGGCATCGGAACAGTGGGGCCTGTGTCCGCGTGTTTTGTGTGTGTGTGTTTTTTTAGGACAACTCCGTTAACAAAACAAACCACTCTCTCTCTTGTTTTTCCAACGGCGTGCCCGTCCCTCGGATTACCATCCTGCGCCCAGCGAGGACAAGAAGACCTGCAGGGTTCTGGCGTTCAACAGCAGTGGCACACAGCTGGCCTGGTGCAATGGAGAGAAGTAAGCACGACCCTCTCGGATGGGGAGGTTTTGTCCTGAACCCAAACCTCTGCGGGCTCGAAAAAAAACGAACTGTCAAATAATGGGACGCTGAATTTCGATTTAAAGCTTTCGTGACTGCAGGGATTCATCTTCTTGGTTCTTTCGGTAAAGTCACGTGACTTTACCGAAAGAACGAAGAAGAAGAATGGGACGCTGCTTTGGCGATCATAATGTGGTGAGCGAGCGAGCGGTCGAGTTTGAGTGACTGAGTGGGTGGGTACGTGAGTGATCGAGTGCATACGTGAATGTGTCGATAAGTAAGCAAATGAGTGAGCGTTTCCATGGTTGAGGGAGTGATTCTGAGTGAGCAGCGTGCAGGTGGAGTGTGTGATTGAGCAGGCATGAGAATTAGTCGTCATAGAGGTTTTTGGGTTTCATCACATTAGATACTTGATCTAACCCAGAAACCTCTTGATGTCGGTCGCGAAAGTCTATGTATTAAAGAGACTAAGTGAATGAGCAAGTGTGTTATTGAAGGAGTGGGCGAGTGAATGATTCAGCCAGGTATTGGATACGTGTCTGGGTGAATAATAAAGTTATTGAATCATTTCTGCAATGTATTCAATGAGTGAATGAATGGTGGTTGAGTGAATGAGCAATAAAGTGCTTGAAAGTGTTTGTAAGTGTATGAATCGGCAGGTTAGTGAATAAGTAGGTAAGTGGATGGGTGAGTTAAAGGGTGCGTGGGTTTACTGAATGTGTGACTGAATAAGCGTGTGTGTGAGTATGGCGAGCGGTGGCACAGTGGTTAGCGCACCGCTACAAACCCGGCGGCCAGAGTTCGATTCCCGCTCACGGCCAACACCAGTGACGATTATTTGAACCGATTCTGGTCCTCCCTAAGGTCGACTCGGCCTCAAATGGGTAGCTGGTACAGTGTGTAAACATCGCCACTAGGGAGACAGGCACTTGGGCGTAGTGCTGGCCACCCACCCCTTCGTGTGCCGTGCCGGCCTTTCTCGGTGCTCGCCAAGAGCACTTGCCCCAACAGTCTGTCAAGTCTGGCGACGGGCGGGCGGGTGGGTGAGTGAATGAGTGAGCAAGCCGGGCAGCGAGCGAGCGAGCGCGTGAGCGAGTGTCCGTTGCTCCCCCGATAGGGTGCAGGTAATGAGCCTGCCGGAATGCAAGCTGCTGCACAGCCTGGACATGCCGAAGACGGCGTGCCTGGCGTTCTCGCCGCTCGGCACGCTGCTCGCCGTGTGGCAGCCCTACATGAGTGAGTGGCCTCCCACACCCGGGAACTCGACGACGGACACATTCGACGACGCAAATTTACAGCTGCTCGCGGTTGTAGCATCGTGATCGCCGCTCCCCACCCCCCCCCCCACTACCGTGCTCCCCCCGACCTCGCCGTGTGTGTCGCCTCCCAGCAACCAAAGACAACCCTAAGGGGGAGCCCAACCTGATGCTGTGGGACCTCAAGGAGGGCAAGTGCTTGAAGTCCTTCTTCCAGAAGAAGCAGCAGGGATGGTGAGAGGCCGTTTTACCCTTGACCCGTTGCGGCTGCGTTCGTCGGGGTGGCGCTCGCGCACACACACACTCGTGCACGCACGCGCACACACTCGCGCACACACTCGCGCACACACACACACACTCGCACGCACACTCGCGCACACACTCGCGCACACACTCGCGCACACACACTTGCACACGCGCGCGCTCGCGCGTCGGCTCCGTTCGATACGGGTGCCGCGTGCGGTCGCGCAGCGTCTCACAACGCTCTGCAACGGCCCTGGGCTTCTTTATTTAACCCCGGAGAGGCAGTCGGTTATAGGTCGCTAGAGAACAGAGGTCGCAAACGGGTTTTGATTCCTTACCTGTACCCGTACCCAGCCGCACCAGGGTCGCAAATGGGTATCCGTTCCCTACCCGGCCGGGTACGGGTTCCCGTTCCCTACCCGTACCCTACCCGAAATGAGTGACAAACGGTTACTCACCAGTGACTCACGGCCTACCCGTACCCGTACCCGGCCGCACCAGGGTCGCAAACGGGTACCCGTACCCGTACGGGTAGCCGGGTATCGGGTAGGGTACTGGTATCGGGTACCCGGTTGCGACCTCTGCTAGAGAATTGTCTCTCGGTCTCTGTGTGAGTCTATTTGTCCATGCATGAGTGAGGGTGGCTTGCGATGCGCATCTGGGAGGCCACACAGCTAAATGTGGATTTGTAAAGTTGTTTATTGCGACCGCGTTCTCGAAATTGTGTTTGGAAGGTGGGCATATTTTATGGAGAAAGAGGCAGTCATAGGTTTCTGAATCTAGAGGTCCCTGTGTGAGTCTTTGGTTTCTGTGTGAGTTACGGGTCCCCGTGTGGATCTACATGTCCCTATTTGAGTTTATGGGTCTCTGTGTAGGTCTGTGGGTCTCTGTGTGAGTTATAGGTTCCTGTGTGGGTCTGCATGTCCCCCTAGGTCTCTGTGTCTAAATGTCTCTTTGTAAGTCTCTTGGTCCCAGTATGAGTTTATGGATCACTGTGTGAGTTTCAAAGTGAGTCTCTGTGGGTCAGTGCAATAAAATGTGGTTTCATGTAGCATCTAAATGGAGACCACATCTTGGGATCCTACACGTAAATATTGGGCGTAATTATTTCATAGACCCAGTTGGGCATAGATGAAAAATGAAACGGGAACAGGGAGTCAACAGCGTGGACGGCTGGGGGAGGGCCATTCCAGACAATGGGGGCAGCAGCAGAGTACGAGTGATCTTAACGGGAAAGAACCGTGGCAAAATTCATCACTTGGTTCATTATTTAAGTGGATTTTATGACATTGAATATTGAGGTTTGATTTTAATAAACACATTTTACTAAAATTAAACATCCGAATGCAGGACCCTGCTCGAAAAACTCCTAAGACTCAATGAGATCTTCCTGGGAAGATAGGCTCTGCTCTGACAGTGTTAATCCCGATTCTTTTATCCACCAAATCGCACCCCGTAGTGGTGAAGTGTCGATGACTGCCACACCCTGACGCCTGCTCCGTGGCGAGCTCCAGCCCATTTCTTCTCCTAACCCCTGTGACCTTTGACCCCTCCTCTCCCAGGTGCCCCAGCTGGTCGGACGACGAGAAGCTCTGCGCGCGGATGGTCAACAACGAGGTGCACTTCTTCGAAGACAACAACTTCGGTGAGCGACCAAGCGCCACCGTGAGCCTCCACGCAGGAGGCGAACGGCGACGGGTAAATCAAAATCGACTCTTGACGACCCCATGATGTGCGCGTCAACAGCGCGCGTTGAGGTTCAGCTCACGATTTTCACGGATTATGGTGGCGCAGTATTTGGCGCCCTCCGTTGTGAACCCGGCGCGACCGTTCGAGTTCCATTCCCGACCACGGCTAAGGTCGATGGCGAGTGAGATCCGAACCTGGCCCTGGCGCCGCGGTAATGCCCGTTGAACCGGGGCGTGAACTTGTACAGCCTGGACGCGACCCACGGGTTTCACGCCGTATGGCCTGCCGCATCGCCACGCGAGGCCTGCCGCTTAAACAAAAACTACACCGCCAACGACGTCTGTATGTAAACTCCAAGCAACTTGGCCAAACTAAGTGGAATAACTTCAACCTGGCAACGTCGAGTTGCTTATTGTATCTGGCCTGGTCGCCTGTTCTTCTTTGAAGTCCTTCTCGAAGTATGCGGTCGATGCCTACAGTCCGAGCGCAATCGAAGTTTATTGTCGATGACTGTTTGACTTTCCGCTAAAGGTATCCGAAAGAGTGAAATTTGTCCCACGGCTATAAAATTGTACCCCCCCCCCCCCCCCCACGTTCCACTGGGTTAACGAGCGGCACGTGTGCGTTTCGCCGCAGACACGATCGCGAACAAGCTGTTCCAGCAGAAGGTGGCGGACTTCCAGCTGTCCCCGGGGCCCAGCCCCAGCAAGGTGAGCGAGTGAGAGTGTCAGAGAGCGTGAGAGAGAGGGAGCGAGTCCTCTTCTTCTTTCGTACGGCTCATGGAGATGCAGAGCAACAACTGCAATTTCACATTCAGGTGTTCAAGTCAGAAGCAGCGGAGTGTATCGCTGCGATGTCTCCTTTGTATTTGTGGATCGGGCATTGCGTCGTGAGAGAGAGCGAGCGTGCGGGTCCTTGCGCTTTGCCGAGCCCCTCTCGTTCCGGTGGCACGCGCCGGCGCCGTGAAGTCGCTCGCCGGTGCTACCGGCGGCACCGGCGGGTGCACGGTGGAGTGAAATTTCACTTTTTTTTTTTATTCGGCCTGGTCTCGACAAATTCCTACGACTTTCTGGACAATGACGTTGCCAGGTACTGCGTTGAAATTGGCTAAAATAATATTTTTTTGCTGCAAATGTACAGGTGTGGGGTTTTATATTGATACAGCATAGCAAGGTAATAAGGTACGGATTGCCCCCCCCCACCCATGCCCCACGATTACACAAACCTGACAACCCGTTATCAGTGCCCTACCTTATTACAGACCAATTCAGATCTTATTGGTCACCCCGTGCCCCTTATACATCTCAACGTTCATCCTACAAAGTCCCATCACAAGGGAGAAACACAAAGACATTTTTTGTTGCCCGTTTTGAAACGGCTGTACGCTGCATGGACCAGAAAACTCAATTTCCCTGTAGAAGAATATGGAGTAATCCGTATCAGTTGACAGGTATGATTACATAAGTGGTCAACATTTCAATTCAGACATCAACTCTTGTTTTTTTGCCCTTTTCCTTGTGGCACATGATGTAGGAAGTCAATCGCGATGGAATATGCGCTTTGAGAATCACCGATTTAGTACGCGCGCAGTTTGACGTCGCTTTCCGACGTCAATCGAGATGCTTCCAGGCCAAACATTTTTACAGCAAAACAAACAAAAAAAACCACTCGATATGAGAAATGTGGAATTACAAAAAGGCATACGAACTGGACACAAAACGGTATTTACATTTAAAACATTTATTTAAAAAAAAAACAGCGGTGGCGTTTACGCTTCGGACGCGTGCGCGCCCAAGTGTTTGTGCGCGCCGCGTGTCACCGCAGAACGCCGCGCGGTCGTCGAACAAACTGTTCCAGTGGCCGCGGGGGCGAGGCGCCGTACCCACCGCACGGCACGGCTCCCCCCGCCCTGCCCCACCCCGCCCCGGCGGTCAGACGCTCAGCCAAAGCTTCCAGCTCTTGCTGGCGACGCCGCTTTTCAAACCGGCCATCGAGGACATTAGTGCGATTACATTGCATGGGGCGGAGGCAGCGGCAGTCGGGGAAGTTTGGCGCCCTTTGTAGTTTCTCTTATAATTGCTCGTTATTTCTCGGCGGCATGACTCGCGCGCTTAAGAAGTCGTCCGGCGTTCCCGAGGCGGTGCCAGCTCGGGGCCTTCACTTATCCTGGATCCCTGGATCCCCCACCCCCCCCCTATATTTTTTGTTGGCGTGCGAACGGGGAGCGTGGGGTGTTTTTAAGGCGCCGTGGTTGGCCGGCCCGCCCGTTTGTTTTGCTTGTTTTTTTTTTTGCGGTTGGCAGATGTTGTGGAAGAAGCGATGTTCGGTGGTGCGCGAGTGAAACGGGGAAAACAAGGCTTCTGTGTGCTTAAAGCACTCCGGGAGGCTCGGCTGACGCGAGCTGCTGTATCGTAAAGATAATAAGTGCAGGGAGGAAGAGCGGTGGCGCCAACATGTGGGCAGATTTTCATTATTATTTTTTTCTCCCCTCCGAGGATATTTCGATTTGTCAGGAAATGGCACTTGTACCAGTTTATTACACACACACCGCTATAATGTGTGCGTGTGTGAAGTCCTCGTCAGCCGCTCCACCAATTTTAACGAATGGAGAGTCGTCTAAAAGCTTAGGGTTTGTAAATCATGCAAACGAGATCGAACTTACGGTTACAAAAATTTTTTTTACCTTTAACCTAGAAAATTTTGATTTCATCGGCTCCGCCTCTTGTTAACCATTTGCCACAGCCCTTTGTGTTACAGAGCCCCATGTCGATAATGATGCACAGTGGCGTTTGCGTGATGGGAACCAAAGTGACCTCACATCCGAGAGCCCTTAACAGTAAAACCGTTTCGATTTAAAGCTTTCGTGACTGCAGGAATTCATCTTCTTGGTTCTTTCGGTAAAGTCACGTAGAAGGGAAGTAATAAAACAATCAAAATAATACATAATAAAATAATTCTCACGACGTTTCGGCCACAACGCAAGCAGCCGTCCTCAGGTGAAGAACAGGTCTGTCGGGAAGACAGCGTCTGAATGAAACACCCCAGGCTTGGCAGCGTATATTTAAGCTGGGTTAGAGGGGGAAGAGAGCCTTGAGGCTTATTTTTATTATTTTATTATTTCCCTTCTACGTGACTTTACCGAAAGAACCAAGAAGAGTAAAACCGTTACCATTTTTTATTTTACCAGATAAGGCCCACTGAACTATGTAGCTCATTTTTTGTAAAAACCGACCTGACCACAAATGACAGCTCGAGAAAGTGGCTTGTCACGTGTAAACATACATCAGCCAAACACTCTTAAGCATGATGTTGATTCTAAATGTGGAGGGAAAAAGCAGTGGACCCCCGAAGAAAAATGCACACGCCCACGGGGAGAGAGAACATGCAAACTCCAAACATACACAGGCGTCGGGGTGAGGATTGAACCCACGAACTGCTTTACACCCGGCGAGGTGGTTAACATCTTGCCACCGTGGCTTCCTTCAAACCCGTGTCATTCATGAAGCTCCTGATTGGAGAGGCTGGTGTATAAATTGAGGCTTGTGAAACCATAAGTGAATGGAAGAGCTGCTATACGATGTGAATAAGGCTGCAGGCTCCATCTAGGAACTCGTCTTTGAGCTGCATGTCCCCAGCCATTTGTGAGGATGGGGACTGATGCCGGGAGCCACTCTGATCATCCAATTCATGCCCTGCCCAGTACTGTATACTTATTAATAACACTGGTCAACACACTTTTTCTGGCATAAGGTATTCCAACGGTTTTAAGGTAATTTTGGGGTGCTGATTCCAAATCTGGCATCAGTTTTTGTCTATCACATCACATCATTTTTGAGATATCAAATATTGCATTTTCAATAAAAACTGCAGAAGAAAAATATTAAATGTGGATATCTACATAAAATTATATTATAAACACACTATCCTAAAAATACAGCACCATATGTTAACACTAAAGCAGTCACTGACTCGCAACAACTTGCAATCATAAGTGACAGAGTTAATTTCGGGTAAAATCAATGAAAATGGGGTATGCCGATAGCATAAAAATAATGTGATAGAGCGAATCTGAGATCAGATTTGGAATCGGCACCCTGAAATTAGTCTAAAACAGCTGCAAAAGTCCAGGCCAGAATTTTTTTTTGTTTACCAGTGTAATTGTACGCATATCAGCAACACCGCTCTCCATTCGTCTTAGCATGGTGGTCGTTGCATCACCGCTGTTTTAGTCCCAAGCGAGGTGCACTTTATTGTTATTATGTTTGCTTAATAAGTAAAGCCTCACGGAGTCTCATGACTCTTTTTGCAGGAGGGTCCTGCCAAGTTGTTGAGGTAGACTTTGAGGACAAGAGGACGGCACGTTAGTGTATTTTTTTTTTGGTTTTTTACACCCGCAGTATTAATCGGGGGGGCCAGCTGGATTCGAACCGTGAATATCTGTGACAAGTGTCGAGCGCGCGCCACCGCCGGGCCGCGCCACCGCCCTAAGGCCACGCGCGGCAACATGATGTGACGAAGGTTCTCCGGCGGCAGGTCACAGAGAACCAAAACCCAGGTATTATAGGTTAACAAACTGCGGTGGCTGGAATCACGAGGGCTGGCGTTTTGAGAAACGCCGATTGAAAGCGCGCAATCACGCTTCGTGATCGCTCGTGTGCGCGAGACGGTGGCTGCTTGCAGACGTGCAATCGCGCGCCGTGTGCCGTCCCTGCCGGCGCCCGCAGGTGGCCGTGTACGTGCCGGGAGTGAAGGGGGGCCCGTCGTTCGTGCGTCTCTACCGCTACCCCGACTTCGGGGGCCCCACGCAGGCGCTGGCCAACAGGAGTTTCTTCAAGGCCGACCGCGCCTCCCTGGTGTGGAACAAGAAAGGTGCGGCTGCCCTCTCTGTCTCTACTCCTCCTCCGAGCCGCACGCACGGATGTCTCGCAGTTGTGGCAACAACTGTGCGTGTGTGTGTGTGTGCACGTCTCCGTGTGGGGTTTGCCCATGTGTGTACATGTGTGTGTGTATACATATATGTATGTGGGGAGCGGTCGTGTAGTGGTTAGCGCGCTGCGTTACGAACCCGGAGATTCCGGCTCACGGCCAACACCAGTGACGATTATCTGAACCGGTCTTGGGCCTCCCCTAGGTTGACTCAGCCTCAAATTACTATCTGGTGCGGTGTTTAAACATCGCCACGAGGGCGGCCGGGCGTGCTGCTGGCCACCCACCCCCTTGTGAGCCGTGCCGGCCTTCACAGGTGCTTGCTAACAACACTTGTCCTCAAAGTCTATTAAGGCTATAGGGGGATCTTTATCTTTGTGTACATGTGGGTACGTTTGTGTGTGTGTGTGCACCTATAGCACAATCAGGATTAACTTAATGTGAATTTTCTGTTTGTATATTTTAAAGAAGCCGTCCACGTCTTGATTAAGTTCCCGTGATGGTCACGTGACACTCATCAAGCGCCTTAACTTCACCCCCTGCCCCCCACTCACCCCCCCTCTCCCAACCCCCCCCCCACCCCATGCCTCCTCCGTGTTGCTGTTCTTGCGTGAGCACAGCGACGGCCGTGCTGGTGGTGGCGAGCACGGACGTGGACAAGACGGGCGCGTCGTACTACGGCGAGCAGACGCTGCACTACATGAGCACGGGCGGGGAGAGCATCATCGTGCAGCTGCGTGAGTCACAGCGCCGCCGCCGCTACTACTGTGGCAGGATCGCATACCGGTCAACAACCCCTTATCAGTGCCCTACCTTATCACAGACCAATTCAGACCTTATTGGTCACCCCGTGCCCCTTATACATCTCAACGTTCATCCTACAAATGTCCCATCACAAGGAGAGAAACACAAATAGACAATTACAATTTTTTGTTTGCGCGTAATGAAACGGCTGTACGACCTATGGACCTGAAAACTCAATTTCTCTGCGCAAGAATACGGGGTAAACCATATGGGTTGACAGGCAGTGGCATCGGCAGAACCGGCAACGCCGGAGTCGAAGGTTGGGCGCTCGCACTATATACACTACATTATACACATTATACATTACATTTTACACTACATTATACACTACATTATACATTACACAGGCTTTACACTATATACACTACATTATACACTACATTATACACTACATTATAGACTACATTATACATTACACAGGCTTTACACTATATACACTACATTATACACTAGCGCGTCTGTTTTGCCCACCACTTGTGGCCAGGTTGGGGGTGATTCTTTTGGAGAATTGATGACATTTTTAAATCCTTTATATTAAGTTTCCTTGCTTTCTTGCTTGCGCGCTTACGACCGTGCAAATCTTTCGGTCGTTTTTTAACCCACTTCCCGTGATCCAATCGAGCTGACATTTTGCACACAGACTCGTTGTGCGTGACAATTTATTTTCGCTTAATGGTGGCAGGCAATCATCTGACCCATAGGTGGCAGCCATCTCAAGCCAGATGACGAGAGGACATATAAAGGATTTATAGTGAAAAACTTTGTTTTTACGGGTTAATTTTTTACGGCTCTGTTGCTTCAGGTTCAAGTTTATTTAGTTTAACCAGGTGAGAACTTGAGAGGCCGGGATGGGTCTCATTTGCAAGAGCGTCCCGTGCCATTGTGAACAAATTACGCAGAAAAACATACCAGTTGAAAATAATAACAGATCCGTGCCCAGCGTTCGCGACCCTCATAAATGTCTTCTCGTTGACAAATCGACCAATCATCGCGTGCCCAACCTAGGCGCTAATCTCGTCTCTTCTCGACACACTCTCTCCCCCGTGCCCCCTCCGGCGACGCCGGCGGTTCAGCCAAGAACGGTCCAATCTACGAGGCGACGTGGAGCCCGACGTCCACCGAGTACTGCGTGGTCTACGGCTTCATGCCGGCCAAGGCGACGATCTACAACCTCAGCTGCGAGCCCGTGTTCGACTTCGGGACGGGGCCGCGCAACGCCGCCTCCTACTCGCCGCACGGCGGGCTGCTGGCACTTACCGGCTTCGGGAACCTGCGCGGCAACATGGAGTTCTGGGACGTGCGCAAGAAAACGCTCGTGTCGCAGATCACGGCGTCGGACTCGACGCACTTCAACTGGTGCCCGGACGGCGCGCACGTGCTGACCTCCACCTGCGCACCGCGCCTGCGCGTCGGCAACGGTGAGCGCACGAGCGAGCGCGCGGGAGCACGAGCCGTGCCGGCGTCGTTCCTCACGACTGTTGTTCGTCTCTTCGCCCAGTTTCGTTTTACACTTCACTATCGCCGTCGCGGACATTTCACGCCTCGCGGTCGATCCGGCCAGAACGCGCCCGGTCTGGTCAGGACTGAGCCTGGATAGCGCACGGACGGGTGACCGCCGCGGGAGGAGGCTTGTGTTCCCCCGGCGAGCCGTTTTGAGCGACGGCGTCTGCGCGCGATTGCCCTGCAGGCTACCGCGTGTGGCACGTGTTGGGGGCGACGGTGTTCACCTGGGAGGCCTCCGAGAACTCGGAGGTGTGGGAGACGACGTGGCGCCCCGTGCCGGAGGGGACCTACCCGGAGCCGGGCATCACCGGCCGGGCCGCCGGCAACGTCGCCGCTGGCAACGGCGCACCGGCCGCCCCGGGGAAGAAGATCCCGCAGACATACCGGCCACCGGCCCTCCGCAACAAACCGGTCACCAACACCAAGCTGGTACGGCACCGCTGCCCAAGCGGCGCGTAGGAAGGGTTGACGGAAGGTGCTGGTTTGCGCAGAATAATATAAATGTATATTTTATCCGTTCGAACGTGGGCTCACAGCTCGGATTGTAACGTAGAGAGAAATGTGGAACGTGGAATTTGCACCACTGGCTCAGGGCGGTAAACAGGTGAGCGCCGCCTCAATGTTCGGTTTGAGCTGGGGATCACTTTGGCTTTTGAAGGATATTATTTTGTATTCATGTATTTGTTAGAGTTGACTTAATATACAGGTATCTCTCTATTTACGAGCGTTCAGTTTGCGACATTTCACGTGAACGCAATAGAAAAATGACGGATACTTTTCAATTAACGAAATCTAGTGTTTGCGTTAACGAAATTTCAAACGGCACGTGCCGCTAGATCATCAAACAAACAGCCACCCGGTAGGCTGCATCTACCCGCGGCAGCGTCACGTTGCCCCTGCAGTGCGACAGTAATGCCTCCACATCACCACCTTTCCAGTCGTTCCAAATGTGCAGATCTGTTGGCGAGTTCACTGAAAAGGTTAATTGTTTTTGTAGAAAATTCGTTGTTATTCAATCCGATATCCCAGCGTCACACCTCCAATCGGCAGGTAGCTCTGCGCAAATCGGATCACCGATTCGGCCGACAGATTCCCAATCAAGAAATCATATTTCCTTTTTTCCTCACCGTGTCATACCACCGGCGCGTATCAGAGGTCACAAACGGGTTTTGATTCCTTACCCGTACCCGGCCGCACCAGGGTCGCAAATGGGTACCCGTACTCGGCCGTACCCGTACCCTACCCATACCCAGCCGGGTACGGGTAGGGTACGGGTATCGGGTACCTGATTGCGACCTCTGGGATGAAGCCATGTTGCAGGCGCGGGTGGGTTGCTTCTAGGAACTTGAATTGTGAGAAGAGACAAGACGTTGGGAAATGAGTGACAAACAGTTACTCACCAGTGACTCACGGCCTACCCGTACCCGGCCGCACCAGGGTATCGGGTACCCGGTTGCGACCTCTGGCGCGTATACTGGCCCCACTTCAACCGCTGCCGCCTGCCCCGTTAGCGAGTTGGTTCGTCACTCTGCTGTGCGAGCGGGCGGGCGTGTGGTGGCCAAGTTGGTTGGGTGCGGGGGGGGGGGCGGTGGACTGACGCGTAGGCGGTTGTGGTTGTGCGGTGCGCAGCACGACGAGGATGAGCTTCCGCAGAACATGCGGCCGGCGGCGGGGAGCGCGGCGGCGGAGAAGCAGCTGTCGAAGGCGGCGCTCAAAAACCTCAAGAAGCGGGAGGCGAAGAAGGCGGCCAAGCAGGTGCGCGCGTGCGCTGCTGTCGCGTCTCCCGCTTGCCGTCGTGTTACCCGCTTCCATCACGTGTCCCGTTGCGTGTCCCGCTTGCATCGCCTCTCCCGTTCCCGTTGTGTGTCCCGTTCCCGTTGTGTGTCCCGTTCCCGTCGCGTCTGCCGCTGCTGTCGTGTCTCCCGTTCCAAATCACGTCTCCCGTTCCAAATCACGTCTCCCGTTGCCGTGGCGTCTCCCACTCCCATTGCGTCTTATGTTCCTACTGGGTTGGGGTTATCTCATAGTCATCGTCGTCATCCATGATCGATCCACTGCTGGATGAAGACATTCCCACTCTGTCACCATCTCCCGCGGTCTTGGAACGCAACGATCCGTCTAGCTCCTGAACGCGAGCCGATTTCACCGCTCCCTCTCCACGATGTCATCGCGGGTTGGTGTGCATTAAATGTTGAATTTGTTGGGTTCAAACTAAATAACGTTTTAATATTTTTCAAATGCTTAACGTGCGATGTTGTTTGAAGGAGGGCGGAACAGAGGCGCACGATGATGACACGGTCGCCCACATTGGCAGCGACGCAAAGCCTGCGGTGATATCGACAACAGAGAGCGTGCATGACCCTGACAAGGAGAAGAAAATAAAAGCCTTGAAAAAGGTGAGAGAATCCTGTTCCTTTGTCATCATTCACAAAATGCTGGCTTAGGAAAATGTTCCACCTTTAAAACGCATCTGTAATGTGCAGCTGTGATTTTTTTTTTTTTACCAATTCCATTACCGCTTGCTCAACATTAGCTCGCCCAGATCAATAGATCGACGCGTGGATTGAAAATTGATTTTCGACCCGAACGATCCACTCATCAACTCGCTCTTCCAACACAATTGATGGCGTTCCATTGGGCACAATGGTGTTGGGGATGTTACACTAATTAAATTATCATTTTACATCAACAAACGAACCTACGAGAGACGATGCAAAGAGAGGGGAGAAAGACTTTGGTGGAGACGAAGCGATGACAGAATGGGTCGAACGACTGACGACAAAACACAGTGCAGAGGATGTCGTGGAAAAAGACGAGACGCAACAAGTCTGCGAGTACAGTACAAAATAGACAAATACGGTGCAGATGAAAGGCAAAATGTATGTACGTTGAACTTCTTTCGCACCGTACGTAGGCAACCGTGCCAATCGGGAGGTGCGGGGGGGAAAGGCGGTGCAGATAGACGTTACAGAGTACGCAATTGCACGATGACAGTTTCGAGAAAAAAAAGGAAAACACAGCCGAGACGAGACGGCAAATGCCGAAGGCGCAAATGGAGAGACGGTGCAGGAACAGTTGGCGGAGCTCGCCTCTCAGTGCAGACGGGAGGGCAGCGGGCGGAGGGCGGCGGGCGGAGCAGGAGAGGTAGCGCTGTCGGCTGGTGTGGGGCGAGCACACCGGACGTACACCTTGGATGGTATCTTTCTCGCGACTAAATTCGGAGGGAATGGCTTTAACCGTCGTCGTTAAAATGTTTTCCGTCGGTTTGAAGTCATCGCGCGGAAAATGTCACTTGCCCGACGGCAAATGCGACGATAGATGATTTGATTGAGTGATCGAAACGGCCCACCCCGTGTCGGTGATGCGCGATGCATCGAATCGCAAAGGGTGAAATCGCGTTGGCCCCAGTCGTCCGTCGTGATAACGGGCGCAGGATTTACAACATTGTGTCGGGCAGTTTTCCATCGTCATCGGCAGCAGTGATCAATCAGTCCACCGCTGGATGAAGGCCTTTCCAAGCCGTCGCCATCCCCCGATGGCCGCCCAGAGTGACACGGTGTTGATTAGAGGTGTAAAGATTCGCCCTCTGCTAATTTGAATAATGTTCACGCTCGACTTTCACGATTTAATTCGAGGCTGGTTTTGCCGTTGCACCGTGGTGGATGCAGCCGCCTCTGGCATCTTGCAGGGGTGACGCGAAACTCATTTCTTGCGACCTATGGAATTGAAAAACATCGATCCGTACTCGTCCGTTTTGATGCGTGAACCGTGAGCTTATGGAATCGATGGGACGCATCAACGAGTCGATACGTCGTTACATCCCTTATAAGCGGAATTTGTGCACGCCGGATTTTTTAATCAAGTGAAAAGCAACATTGTTGTGCCATCACTCTCAGCTATTAGCCTGTAATAAACACCCCCTCCCACCGGTGCACCCTCTGTTCGCGCTATTTTAATCTGGGGAGAGAAAAGCGATCAATAATCGTGGAGAGAGATCAATACGCCCTGCAGCCATCGTTCGCCTGTGGTGGCGGTGTCGTGGCAGCTATTGATCGACTCACGGTAGCGAGATGTCAACTACCTCGCCTTGTATACAGGAGGTCGTGGGTTCGATTCCAACCCTGACTCCTGCTGTATATTTGGAGTTTTCATATCTCTCTCTCTCCGTGGTCGCGTGAATTTTTCTCCGGGTCCTCCGGTTTTTCCCTCCACATTTAGAATCGACGTCACGCGTTTAAAGAGTGTTTGGCTGCAATACATTTACACATTAACCACTTTGTTGAACTATCATTTGTGATAGCCAGGTCGCATCTGAAAAAGAGCAATATAGCTCAGTGGGGCCTTACCTGGTAAAATAAAAAATAGTTAAGAGATCGAGACGTTCCCGGGCCCTCCCCGTGTTCGAGACCGGGACGCTACTGACCCCTGGTGGTTCCCCGTGGTCAAAGACGGCAGCCCTGCCAAGCCACAGTGGAAAACGTAACGAGAGACACACACGGCGGTTCGATTCGTACGGCTCGCGGAACGTGAATCGGACGGTCAGTCATTTGGAATCGGAATCTTTATTAATCCGATGAGCTATGAAGCTTTTTTTCCACGCGAGATGTCCACTCGGGGGAAGTGGTGGTGAGCGAGTTCCATCAACGGGCTAGACAAAAGGACATTAGAGCACGGGAGGGAAAAGGTAGTCGAGTCACTAAAATAATTTCAGTAGAGAACCCCCTCACAACGACGGTAAGAGGTTCCACGAAACCGGCCGTCAAGTGATTTGGTCGTCAAGCGAGTATAGAAGACGTAGAACTTTGAATGGTTACTACCGACCACCGAGCGGTGAAATTGTTGCCGGTAAATGCTGACCTCTCGAGCGCCGTCGTTGGTGGTGGTCCTCCTTCTCCTCCGTGCTGTCTCCTACAGAAGCTGAAAGCCATCGATCAGTTGAGGGAGCAGCAGACAGGCGGGAAGGAGCTTCAGAAAAACCAGGTGAGCGATCCAACTGGAGCCGGCCATGTGTGGGGACCAAAGTGTGTGTGTCTGTACGTTGAACATCGTTCGCACCGTACGTAGCCAACCGCGGCAATCGGAGGTGCGGGGGAATGAGAAAACACTGAACACAAAAAGCAGTTCTAAAGAAATGAGTTAGTCAATCCAGATGATGATGATGTAAAAGTGCATAGCTCCTGTGGCTTCCTAATATCGGAAGGAAGAGCGTTCCAGACGGCCGCAGAAGGCCATCTGAAAAGCGCGCGATGCAGTGACCATCTTTGTTCGATGATGGCTTGCCAAAAGCTGAGCGTCGTGCAGTCACCGCTAAGATTAACACGGAGTCGGCTTTCGCAACCAAAATCATCCATAATACAGGTTTTTTGGGTTAGATCGTGTAAATATATAAATGTGTCGTTAAACCCGCCACCACCTGACACAGCCAATTAGTAAGGGTTGTAAACAGAACGTGACTCACCAGTGACTCACGGCCTACCCGTACCCGGCCGCACCAGGGTCGCAAACGGGTACCCGTACCCGTACCTAGCCGGGTACGGGTAGCCGGGTATCGGGTAGGGTACGGGTATCGGGTACCCGATTGCGACCTCTGGCCCGGAGCTATTGCGCCAGAGGCTATGCAGAACTTGTATACGCACCGCGCAGACGCGTTTCAGGATCCAGCTCGGAACCCCGATCCGCGTCGTGCGGAGCTCTTCCATAACCGCTTCCTGTTTCGTCAGCCTCAATTTTTAACACAAGCCGTGGCCAATCGGAAAGCGGTTAGGTCAACAGGAAGTGATGCGGAAATCGCCGTCAACCGCGTTTTGGCCGGAGGAGGGGCGGCGGCACCACGAGATGCGGGAGCCGCCGCGTGCCCGGTGCCGCGTTCACGCCGATTCTCGTTCACAGTTGGAGAAGATGCAGATGGAGGCGTCGCTGCTGGAGGAGTTGGAGCAGCTGGAGCTGCAGGACTGACGGCGGTTGTCGGCGGCGGCGGCGGCGGGATGAGCAGGCCCCAGTCGAGAGTAACGGGAGCCGGCGGGCCTCGAGTGGTGCCGGTGGCGGGGGGGGGGGGGAGGGGGGCGCAAGCTTCGGTCGGCTTGACCGGTGTGCGAGGACGAGACACGGCACTCACCCTCCCTCCGGCCCCCCTCCCCGACGGTGGGACGGAACGTGACATTTTTTGCCGCCGCGGCAAATGCGCCCTAACCCCCCCTCCCTCCGCCTGAATAAAGTCGAGTCAAAAGCCTCCCGAGTTATCACAACGCCTGCGATCGAGTGGCGGCGATCGTCTCGTTGGGGCCTGGCACGTTTGTGGGGACCCCCGTGCGAGCGACGGTGTGCGGTTTACCGGTGCGGTTTGTACACTGCCGTTTTAAGTTTTTACAAACGCCACACTCGCCCCCTGCAGGTACATTAAAATACAGCCCTTTGTCAATCCACTGCTGGATGAAGGCTTCCCCCACACTGCCTTGGGGGGGGGGGGGGGGGGGGTTGCTTGACCATACTTTACCACGCTGGTCAGTGCGAGTTGGTGAAGGCGGCACCCGGGGAGACTGGTTCCGATATCGCTCGCCACCGATGTTGCATGCGATTAGCCACGCACTACCCCGTGGCTTTGGCCTTCAGGGAGATCGCTGGTGCTGCTGCTGCTGAGGATTGTTTAAGGACTTGTAATGCGGCGTTGATCACAGCCGAGACACAAACCGGCCACCACGCTCATTACCTCTGCTCTCCGGCGGAGTTGTGATCATTGTGCCGGGCTTTTGCATTTTGTTTCAAACAATTCCCCCCCCCACTCCCGACTTTTTGGGCGACTTCAGCTTCCGTGAGCTGTGTCTGTGAGATGTCCGTGGGGTTTAGCGAATCGGTTGGCGGCACGCGAAATTCGACGCACTTTGTCCAGTCGATCGTCGTTTTTCGGAATTGTCGAACGGGGGGGCGCCCACCGTCGCTTCCCGAGTCGCGGTCGGTCCCGTCGGCGGGTTCCTGACGTGTGTGCGAGCGTAAGTGTTGTGAACGCGCGCGAGTCTCGGGCACGGTGCGAGAGGGCGAGTCTTGTGGGGTCTCGCTGTTTGCGAGTCCTCTGTCTTGAGTAGGATGCGAATAATTTTTACGTTTGAGTTTATTTTCGCACAACCAAGGCGAGAACTCGGGAGACCAGGATAAAAGTCTTGTATGCAAGAGTGACTGGCCTGGGTCGGCAACGTAAAAGAAAAAAAAGTTTCGCAGTTAAGAAAACAAATCGGAGAAAAAAAAATCTGCGTCGAAACATGAGGTCGAAAATATTGCGCGAACAAATCAGTGTTAAGTCATAAATTCCCTGCAGCGCATGTTGGCTCGCTGCAGTTTACCTTTAGGCCGATAATCGCACAATAACAAGATAAAAACAACATCAAACGGATGTAAGGTGGCTTATAGACAAGGATCTACATGAAATACATGTTTATCCTTGTCCGCTTAAGTTCCACGAGTGTGAAAGTTGCACGTTTCCTGTGTATATGCGAGTCCTCTGTGTGAGTCCTGTGTGAATACTGTGTGAATACTGTGTATGTGTACTGTGTGAGTACTGTGTGTACTGTGAGTCCTGTGTGTGTGTGAGTCCTCTGTGTGTACGGTGTGTGAGTACTGTGCGAGTACTATGTGTGTGTGTGAGTACTGTGTGAGTATTGTGTATGCGAGTCCTCTGTGTGTGTGTACTGTGTGAGTCCTGTATGTGTGTGAGTACTGTGTGTGTGTGAGTACTGTGTGTGAGTACTGTGTGTACTGTGTGTGTACTGTGTGTGTATGCGAGTCCTCTGTGCGTGTCCTGGAAGTCGCCCATCCTCCTGCGCGTGCCGTGTTTACGTTCAACGAGACGTGACGCGTTTTGCATCACTTACACCACGAGAGCAATACTTTAATAAAGTTTATTTCAAAGTAGAGTAGCATGGGTGAAATGTGTCTTGTTATACGGTACATAAACTGTATGCAGTATATGCAACATGAACATTGGCCCATTTCCTCAAGTACATTTGCTCAGACCAAAGCGTCCTGAATGCACCCAGCGTCATATCGCCAAGCCATTGGGAGCCATACACTTTTAAATCATCGAGATTGAACTGCTTTTTGTGTGCGTATCTGTTGTCCTTCACCCGCACCTCCGATTCGCACGGTTGGCTACGTACGGTGCGAAAGAAGTTCAACGTACAAGCAACGCTTGAGAGGCCCAGGATAGTGCGAGGCTTGGCTTGGATGTTTGATCAGAGCGGGTGACAACTCTGCACAATTGAAGCGGATTAGTCGTCGTCGTGTCTACCAGACCAACTCAGATCATCAGTGACGGGCCCACGCCACGTTCAGCAACGCGAGGCCTCTGGGCCCATCTGACACGAGGACGCTGTCAGCAGATGAGTGGAGGCTTTGTGTGATTGACACTTGGATTGGGAGGCTTCCTGGGAACATCGGGCGTAGTCAGTATCAGCTGCTTGTTGGGCCAGGAGGATGTCAGTGTAGCAAGAGGTTTTAGTACTGGTAGGAACCCACTGGTTCCATCAGCCCACAGGGGATTATTGTGTCCCTCCGTCGTGCAGGGGGGGCTGGGTGGGGAGGGTGGGGCTGGGTGAGGGGAGGGGCTGGGTGGGGGCTGGTCACCCCGTGGTGCCCTTATAAAACTCAACGTTTAACCTACTCACGCCGGCTTGTGCCCGCTCTCACAGTCGGGCATATTTGCGGAATACACCACGCCGTCGTTGACCCTGGCCATTGACCGAGCAACCCAACGTTCCTACCAACTCCCTCCGCAGGAATGTGTTAAAATGTGGAATGTTAAGTGTTATCCTTGTACCTACGCATGTGTTGATTTTTTTTCCCCACGTTCATCGAAAACCCCAACCAGAGGTGTGAGGGAAGCTGCTTAACTCCAAAACATCTGAAAGAGTAATTACTGTCATCTGTAGGCAACACCTATTTAGTAACTTGCATACAGAGGAGATCGTGTTCTCACCATTTATCCCAAAAAAACACATGGCCAACCACGCCACACAGCGTGGCTCAACCAGTAGGGTCCCAGACTTGGGAAACTTGTACTGCAGGTAGATCCCTGGGTTCAAACCCAGGCCACGGATTCCATTATTTTTTATACACCAAAACATAAATAAGGGTAACTGGGAGAGTTCTCACGGGGCCAAGTTGATTTGTGTGGAACTCCGTTGCAGCCAATACAGCTTGAGTGTAAACCTCCCCTCCGCCATCTGGTGGATGAAGCTACTTTATATATAAAAAAAAAACTCTCCTTCCAAGATGATTTGGCCCCACAAGCGAAAGAGCTGGCAAGGCATGCTGTGGTGGCTGAGTGGAAGAGCTCTGGTTTTGGGCTCTTACTACCGCCGTGCCCAGAGAACATGAGTTCAAATCCCACGCGAGGCAGACTGGTGAAAGACGAAGGGGAGAGGGAGATCGAAATTCCCAAGAACTCAAAAGTAAACGTCAAAGACTGGACATGGACATGGACTACGGGCAAGGGTGGTGCCAAACAATGAATCTTTTTTAAAAAAGCTGATTTTATTTCACTGCGAATTTCCACACCACAAAGACAACACTTAGTGATAGGTTTTTACCCTTTCAACTGGTACAAAAACTGACACCTTTATACAAGGGATCATGTTTGCAATAACCACAACACAAGCAGTCAAAATGCAAACAAAAAGAAACAACTCTGATAATGATATGCACTGTCCTTGAAGTTGATTGGTCCCACACCCGAGACAGCTTTTCTTAGAGCCTAGTCTCCATTGGTGTTGGACCAGATGACGCCAAAAGGCGTACAACTCAAAAACAGCGCACTATCAGAGTATTCTTGCAGTCGCGAAAGCTTCAAATCAAGATTGAAGGGGAAGTTTGTTGCAATGCAGGGGAAGAGCGAGACGAAAACAGCGCGCGACAGCGCGGATTAACCACGAGGAGGAACATTCAACAAAAAACTTCTCAGTTAAAAAAAAACCCCGTATCTTGACACTAGTTTCCACAACAATCCAACCGCTTGTTATTAACCACGCACAAAAATAATTAGACATTTTAGCATCACGTAAACATCACCTTCTTCACACGTGGCGCGTGTCTACAATTAAGAAGATAAATAAATTTGCACACGAAACCCAAAACGCACGTGGGCGCTTTCCTCGCTGCGACCGTTTGGAGAGGCGTCATCCAGCAGTGGATAGATCACGGCTGGCGACCATGAGCAATGCACCGACCTTAAAAGACCCCCCCCCCCCCCCCACCGCGGCGTGATACAAACAACTCGGCCGCTAACCAAGCACCCCCCAAGTTCCGACTACCCCCGAGAGCCAAAGACAGCTGCTGCAAAACACCGTGTCCCATCCAAGGCGCTGGTGACGAGTCATCAGCCAGTGCCAGGCACGGTGACCAGACCAGAGCCAGTAGTAGGAGACACTGCGGTATTACACATTCCTGCGGAGGGAGCTGGTAGGAACGTTGGGTTGCTCGGTCAATGGCCAGGGTCAACGGCGGCGTGGTGTATTCCGCAAATATGCCCGACTGAGGGCAGGCACAAGCCGGCGTGAGTAGGTTAAACGTTGAGTTTTATAAGGGCACCACGGGGTGACCAGCCCCTCCCCACCCAGCCCCACTCCTCCCACCCCCCACCCAGCCCCACCCCCCACCCAGCCCCACCCTCCCCACCCAGCCCCACCCTCCCCTCCCCACCCCTCTCCACCCAGCCCGACCCCTCCCATTTTTTGATGCACGACGGACGGACACAATAATCCCCTGTGGGCTGGTGTAACCAGGTGGTTCCTACCAGTATTAAGGACGCCCACTACTGGAGCTTGGAGCTTTTTAGAGATTGAAAACTAGCCCCGAATTTATTCGAAGCTGCTTGTTGCGTTTGGTTGTCCCTCTCCCCTCGCCGAGCGCCTCCGATGAGCAAGGTTGGCTACGTACGGTGCGAAAGAAGTTCACCATACGGTGCTTCTACATAAACATGATACATCAATTCTAGATTTGAAGCTTTCGTGACTGCAAGGATTCATATTCTTAGGTTTTTTTCGGTAAAGTCACGTAGGTAAAACATTAAAATTAATAAAAGTAAAATAAATCCTTTGATTAATTTTAATGTTTTACCTACGTGACTTTACCGAAAAAACCTAAGAATATTATACATCAACATTGTACATAAACATTGTACATCAACATTATACATAAACATGATACATCAGCGTTATACATAAACATTATACATCAGCGTTATACATACAATTATTCATCAACATTGTACATAAACATTGTACATAAAAAATATACATCAACATTATACATAAACATTGTACATAAACATTGTACATAAAAATGATACATCAGCATTATACATAAACACGATACATCAGCGTTATACATACAATTATTCATCAACATTATACATAAACATGATACATAAACATACAAGAGGATAACAACAATAACAACTCAAAACTCAACTCAACCGCGGGCATTTAAACACCAGCGTGGGCTCCAGGGACGATCTCCTTTACGGCAGCCGTCGTCGTAAAGTGCGGGGTAGGAGGGGCGATGCTGGCGGCGTGCATTGTGGGAGACGCGCGTTTACGACAGATACCGTAAACGCGCGCCGTGTGCAAAGGAGGGACCCACGTGGTGCGCTGTCGGCCCCTGGCCACGTGGTGGCAGCACGAGCACAGAAGCGGATTCGTGAATGCATCTGTGTGTGTCTCTGTGTGTGTCTGTGTGTGTGTATGTGTGTCTGTGCGTGTGTGTCTGTGTGTGTATCTCCGTGTGTCTGTCTGTGTGTGTGTCTGTGTGTGTGTGCCTCTGTGTGTCTGTGTGCGTGTCTGTGTGTGTGCCTCTGTGTGTGTATCTCTGGTGCTCGTTAACAGCACTTGCCCCTACAATCTGTTAAGGCTATACGGGGGATCTTTGTTTCTTTGTATCTCTGTGTGTGTCTTTGTGTGTGTGTCTCTGCGATATTACACATTCCTGCGGAGGGAGCTGGTAGGAACGTTGGGTTACTCGGTCAATGGCCAGGGTCAACGGCGGCGTGGTGTATTCCGCAAATATGCCCGACTGTGAGGGCGGGCACAAGCCGGCGTGAGTAGGTTAAACGTTGAGTTTTATAAGGGCACCACGGGGTGACCAGCCCTCCCCACCCAGCCCCACCCCTCCCCCACCCAGCCCCTCCCCACCCAGCCCCTCCCCACCAAGCCCCTCCCTGCACGACGGACACAATAATCTCCTGTGGGCTGGTGTAACCAGGAGGTTCCTACCAGTATAATTATTATCTGTGTGGATCTGTGTTACCCCGTCGTGGTGGTGGTGGTGGGGGGTTTCTCCGGGCACCGCCGTTCTATTCCACGAACCAAACAACAGAACAGAGGAACTGGCCAAACATCTCAATGCAGGACCCTCCCAATACGTGTTTAATGGGTAAATTGTTTAGGACCTGCAATGTTATCATTCATCTCCATGAATGTCAAATGAAAGTTCCAACCCCCGCTCCCCCCTGGTCCGTCAGTCCCTTACGCCCCCAGCTTTGTTAGGGAATCACTCCAGAACAGCAGAGGGCGCAATCCCTGGACACGCAAGCCTCGTATGTTTGTGATTTAGCTTAATAACAGTGCAATTGCGGCCATGCGACCAAAACTATGGACCATATATAATTGTGGTTATGTAAATATCGACAGTGGCATTTGCTCCTAAACATACAATACGCAAGATTAGAATATAAGCATTCATATCTGCACCTCCAGACCTCTCCACGATCATACCTCCCCAGCTCTACACCAGAGCAAGAAGTAATTCGGACTTAGCACCTCCACGTACATCGGAAGTGACAGCCAAAATAGGGAACAAAACGGAGGAACTTCCACCATGGAGATGGAGCGATTAAGTCATCCCGTGGCTACGTGGATTGTTATGTCATAGGAGAGGTGGCGATGGGTTGGGGAGGCTTTCATCCAGCAGTGGATTGATCATATCTGATGATGATGATGCGAAGCGTAACCAGTGTGCTTTGCGTTGTTATGACGCTGCAGGAAACTGGGGCACCAATTCTAGATTTGAAGCTTTCGTGACTGCAATGATTCATACTCTTAGGTTTTTTCGGTAAAGGCACGTAGGTAAAAATAAATAAATAATAATAGATTCATACTTAAAATAATAGAATAAATGATAGAAATAAAATAATAAATCACGACTCTTTACTTGATACAGCAATCGTGCTGTGACGGTTCCACCTGAAGACGGAAGCTTGTGTTGCCTCCGACACGTCGTGATTTATTATTTTATTTCTATAATTTCTCCTATTATTGTTATAATTAACATATTATTAATTTATTTGCTTTCCCCTACGTGACTTTACCGAAAAAACCTAAGAGTATGGGACACCAATCACAGGACACCAGACAGCCCCCATACAGGAAGCACTCAAATAGCAACACACTAATAACAAAGGCAAAGACAAAGGTCCCCTGTATAGCCTGAACATACTGTTGGGGCAAGTGCTGTTAGCGAGCACCTATGAAGACCGGCACGACACACGAGGGGGGGGGGGTGGCCAACACCACGCCCGCCCGCCTTTGTCTCCCCAGTGGCGATGTTTACACACCGCACCCAGCACCGGTTTAGATAATCGTCACTGGTGTTGCCGGGTTCGTAGCGCGGCGCACTAACCACTACACTACCGCTCCCCACACACACGCACACACTGACCAGTTCACACAACCACAGTGAACACAGCAAAACAACGGGTGTTAATATTTTTTGTTTAATTAACATTACTAAAACGAATACAAAGGCGACAACACTGATCCTCTTGATCAGTTTCCAAGCTTCCAGCAACTACTAAGTGAACCAGCATCCACCCCTGGACCACAGCTCACAGAAGAACCCATTTCAGTTCAACATTGCACAAGCAATGTTGACGACTTACAGCTGAGCGCATCGTGTTGAACATGTCTGCAGCAGCTGAGACGGTTGAGCACCTTTTGCTGGGTGGAGCTACATTCACAGCTAAATTACATTCTATATACAGCTGTACAAATATACAATGCAAATGACCTTATGCCGAATACCGAAACATTTCAATACCGCATTAGGGTCACCATCGGGGCCGTCCATAAATGACGTCACGTGATTTTGGACGATTTTTGACCCCCCCCCCACCCCTCCTCGTCACACGGCGTCACAAAGTCAGACCCCCCCTCAAATGACGTCACAAAGCTCTGCCCCCCCCCCAAACCATATTTCCATTTTAAAAATAAAAGATGCTTCAATTCGCTTTAAACTATTGTCATTGTAGTGCGTATTTAATGGGGCGCTGCACTCTGATGTTGTAGGAGTGTTGTTCTAACAATTAGTATTGTTATAACAATTCTATATTTATTAAAAGTTGCGTATTTTGATGTAACGTCACATTTCCCAAACCACCCCCCCCCCTCGTCACACATCGTCACAAATGTCTGCCCCCCCCCCCCCCCCCTAGATGCATGACGTCATTTATGGACGGCCCCATATACTCGAGTTGCCACCTGTCCGAGTTTAACTCGAACACTCTGGGAATTGACATTTGTGTTCGGGGTGGCAGGAATTGATTTCGGCTGAGCTGGCACTGGCATTGCGTTGAACTCTATTACAGTAGCACGTCATTCTGAGCCACACTGACTTGACTGACTGAATTTAAATGTCCGTGTTTGGTCTGTGGAGAAAGCGGCAAACCCGGTCATGCCTCAAGTGGGTGCTGGGGAAAATGGTAAAACCTTGATGTGGGGGGCATCACTCCGATCCTGTACCCTCCCGTATCTGATATCTACACGCAATAAATGCACACTTTACAACTACGGTATACGCGCTTTACGCAAACATCCGTGTGCAGAATTGCACGTTGCAGCTCACGGTACGAAATGGGGCCACCGTTGAATGGAGCGTTTATCTGCACCAAGGTAACTGCGTGGCCGAGATGCCACGTGGCGGTCCACGTGGCGGTCCACGTGGCAGGTCACGTAAACATGGTGCGAGTGTAAAAGGCCCAGCGGAGGACCCCATTCGGGTCTCCACTGGGTGTTGGGCACTTTTAAATAAATCATTTCCATCATCACCAATCACCCCACTTGTGTCTGAACCGAGCTGCTGTCCTCAGGCACATTCACTGGCTGCTTCGTGTGGATCGTGTCATCTTCTGACAGTGGCAACATTCGCGTCCGATGCAAACGAGGTCACCGCATTCGTGAGTGTGAACTAAGTCCCCCGGAAAACTCTCCGCCCATCCCTCGCCCTTTCAACGATAAAAAAACCCCCACGATAATCTATAAAACTGTAAACACGTTAACAATGACCAAAAGTTGTTTTTTTCTCTCTCTCTCTCTCAACCTAAAGGACGATCTTTGCTGTTGAAGCAAGTGATGTCCACTTGAGCTGGTGTCCGGCTGTCCCGAGTGACGGCACGGCCAGCTAGAGGCCAAAGAGAGGCCTAACCCCCAAGCCTAATGGCTCACAATGGCCGTATTCACAGTGATAGTTTCAGAAAAGTTGAACTGTAAAAAGCAGGAAAACAACGTAATAATAAACCAGTTTAAGTTACCCTTGCAGGCAACATGGCTATACAATGCAGTCAGGGTAGTAATAGAAATGTAATTCACATTTTTATATATATATTTATTTAAAAAGTGTCTGAGTTATGCTCTGTTATACACAGGCTGCTGTGCCCATCTCAATCGTGTACCACACAGCTGTAGACAAAACAAAACCTCGTTAAGGCACTGTAAACACCACAAGCTAAAAGCAAACAAATATGAAAAGGAACCCCATTAAAGCACAGGAGGTGGGTTTAGAGGTAGGGTTAGGTTCAGTGGGAAGGCGAGTACTAATTGTTGTTTGGATAACCAGTTGGTTACGGAGCAAGGCGAGTGTTCGGTTAACTAGTGCGCTATTCCACCCAAAATATCCCCCACCCCCTATTTCCCCGAATACAACTTACGTCCTTTTCAGGCTTTGGCTGCATCTCCATTCTGGTGTTCACAGCTCCACTGCTGACCGGCGCTTGGGAAGCATCGCTCCATTGCGATGCGTAATTCAAGGCACGTGCGGTAACTTTTCGGCGACAGTCTGGCTCGCTCGCTCTCTGCCGTCGTGCCATTTGTGGAAATAAAATGGCAAAAGTGAACTGGAAGCTGCAGTCTGGGCCAAGATTTTCATGCCCTGTGCACCAGCCGTTCCTCAAGCACAGAAATCCGATACCACGAATGGAAGCTGCTCTCTCCATGCCCGGTAGATGCAGGAGCCTCAAGACGCATCCAAACTCCTGCTCCCCACGCGGAGCAGACACCGTGGGAAGGAGAAGGCAAATTCAGCGTAATCGTAGAAAAAAAAAATTATAATCAACTCGACTTCATACAGTTTTAAAATCAGCCACCTGCCCTTAGCACATTGTAATCGCGAGGGACAATGCCGGTGTTACTGCTCACCACATGCTCCTCTGTACTTGTTAAATCTTTTTTAAAAGTTGTAAAAAAATACACATTAGTACAACGCCACTTTACGGCGTCGCACCGAACACTCTCTCATCGTGGCGCACAAGTACCGCACGCAAAAACAGCCGGGGCCGGGCGGTACAGCCAACTTCGTCTCCGACAAGAGCCGTTCCCATTTTGTTTCGCGGAGCGGGAATCGGATACTGGGTTTAATCTGGAACCTCCGGAACTGCCGCGGCTCTCCCACTCGGCCTCCCAAGAAACCGGAGCCTGCCCCCCTTGTCGGGAGACATCCCGGCGCTCCGTGGCGAGCCCCCGCGGCCTGTCTGCGTCGCCGCCGAGGTCACATGGTGGAGAAGACGCCCGACTCGTGCGCGTCCATCTCGTGGCGGAACGACATGCGGGCCTTGCGCGCCGCGTAGCCGCTGGTGGCTACCGGCGCGGGCGGCTCCTCGGCCTGGGCGCTGGCCACCGACGGGCTCGGCGACACCGTCTGCTTGCGGAGGGGCTTCGTCTCGACGGCGGATGCCTTGACGCTGTTCTCTGCGGGACGCGACAAAACGTTCTTTAACGGACTGTTGGGGGCACCGCACCCGGCTGCTGCCTTTGCCTCCGCGGTACCGCGCCGATGTTATTCACACGAGGACCGAGCCGACTTATGGGCAGGGGTAGGTAACAGAGGTCGCAACCGGGTACCCGATACCCGTACCCTACCCGATACCCGGCTACCCGTACCCGGCCAGGTACGGGTACCCGTTTGAGACCCTGGTGCGGCCAGGTACGGGTAGGCCGTGAGTCACTGGTGAGTAATCGTTTGTCACTCATTTCGGGTAGGGTACGGGTAGGGAACGGGTACCCGTACCTGGCCCGTACAGGTACCCATTTGCGACCCTGGTGCGGCCGGGTACAGGTAAGGAATCAAAACCCGTTTGCGACCTCTGGTCGGTAACCAAAAAAACAGGAGTAATTTTTTTTTTTATATTCGGGGAATAACTCAACATTTCAAGAGGACGCAATGCACGTGAAGAACGTCACAAAGCAGTCCTGAACGAGCCGCGTGTCCCTCCGGAGCCGCAGGTTGCCGACTCTTGGCCTAGGGGATGCCCAGGACCGGTTCGGATGTCAATAGATACCAATGTTAGATCTGCGGTTGGCAAATTGACCTCGGGTCAATTGGTTTGCAGTTGAAAAACGTTAACCATTGACACCACATGCTCACACCGCTAGTTTGTACGAGGAAAGTGGCGCACCCAAAAATACAAAGGCCCCCCCGTATAGCCTTAACAGACTGTTGGGGCAAGTGCTGTTAGCGAATAGCACCTATGAAGGCCGGCACGGCACACGAGGGAGTGGGTGGCCAGCACCACGCATGGTGCACCCACACCCATGCTCACACACGCCTTAAGATTCCAAGTCAAGAGTGTGAGCATACATGGAGGTAGCACGTGGTAACCACCCACCCTCCATCACCAGCCCCCCAAGGGTCTCTTCCTGATCAAGCCCCCGAGAACGAACCCCATTCCTAGGGGGTCCCTACTGGATAAACTCCAAAAGCGAACCCCCTTCCTATCCCCGGGTCTCGACAGTCGCGGTCGACCTGACGTAGCCACGGGCTCCTCTGCCTCCTTCTCCACTCACGAGGTTCTCTAAGCTCAGGGAACCTGGTGGGCAAGGTCAGGCAAGGTTAGCCAAGGTCAGGCAAGGTCAGCCCAGGGGAAGCGAGGAGCCACACGGCCCTGTCCCCGCATCGTCGTTTCCTGCAGCAGCCTACGGTTAGACACGAAGTCGTCTCTTCGGTAACCCAGCGGTCCACCCCGTGGTTCTGCTCTGTGTTTTAACTCTGGCGTTGGGCTCTCCGAGTTGAGCACCTGGAATAACCGCTCTGCCAAACATTCCAGGTTGCCTTTTAAAGTTTGACTATTGACACAGAGTTAGCGCAGAGAGTGGAACACCCGCCAATGCAGCAAGTTTTTTTGTTTGTTGCTGTGCTTGCTTGCTTACAGCAGTGCTTTCTTTAAAAAAACTGTTGTGGTATTGCAACCCATCGAGGAAAAATCTGAACCGTGTGTAAACAAGTGGCTTAAATACGCTTATTTTTGCAACTGCAACTTGGCAAGCTTTCAAGGAGCGACAGCGCGTATCTTTTTTCTTCCCCCAACTCTCAATATTTGTGCACGTGGATCCATTTAAGGGGGGAGACGGAGGGCGCCCCAGAGCTTTAATGGCGAAACGCTGAGGCTGGACATGTGCCGCACGCACGCACGCGTGTGTCCAAGCAAATTCCACAACATCAAAGTGAAGAGCTCTCGGTCAGGGCTTTCTGGATAAACGATTTATTTTTTTATTATTATTATCTCATGTTTCCCCCCCTGCCCCACCCCAACTCTTCATCTTCGCTGGACCGTCTCTGGAAAAGGCGCTTTTGCCGTGGCGCTTGTCCCACGGTAAGGCTCAGACTGGAGCCGTGAGCAGCACTTGTGCAGGCTCCAGTGACCCCTAGGGTTCAGGTAAACTGCATGCTGGGCCATTTATGCATTTAAAAAAAAATATCTAAAATAATTATTTTGGCCAAATGGTTGTTTCATGCCTGATAATGAATCTGGCTAACCCAAGTTTTTTTCTTTCCAGCCACGGTTAACGCCATCCGATGTGCGATGTCTGAACCGGTCGGTACTGATGGGGGTCCCCACCCTTCAGCAATATGCATTGACCAGATTGGTGAAGTATGTTAGAACAACGTCCGCGACTTGCACGGCATGGGGAGGCCTTCATCTAGCAGTGGATTTACATTGGGCTGTTGCAAAGTCGTAGGAGAAGTTACTCAGAGATCCAACCCCTTATTCCGAGGGCCGGTTGACCTAACCACTGCGACATCTGAAATGGGTTTTCAATTTCGGATCGACATGACTCTCTGATGTCTAAACTAGAAACTAAACTATTTTTTATTTTACCAGGTAAGGCCCGACCTGGCTTTCACAAATGAGAGCTAAAACGAAGTGGCTTATGACCTGGAAATTTGTAGCAGCCAAATACTCTCAACGTGTGTGTTAATTATAAATGTGGAAGAAAAAAACGGAGGACCCAGAGAAAAATCTAGGTGACCACAGGGACAGAGACATGCAAACCACAAATATATAACAGGCGTCAGGGTCGGGATGGAACTCACGACCTCCTGTATACCAAGCGAGGGAGTTAACAGATTCCTGCGGAGGGAGCTGGTAAGAACGTTGGGTTGCTCGGTCAATGGCCAGGGTCAACGGCAGCGTGGTGTATTCCGCAAATATGCCCGACTGTGAGGGTGGGCGCAAGCGGGCGTGAGTAGGTTAAACGTTGAGTTTTATAAGGGCACCACGGGGTGACCAGCCCCTCCCCACCCAGCCCCACCCCTCCCACCCCCCACCCAGCCCCACCCCTCCCACCCACCACCCAGCCCCTCCCCACCCTCCCCACTCAGCCCCTTCCCACCCTCCCCACCCATCCCCTCCCCACCCTCCCCACCCAGCCCCTCCCCACCCTCCCCACCCAGCCCCTCCCCACCCTCCCCTCCCCACCCAGCCCCACCCTCCCCACCCAGCCCCTCCGTGCACGATGGACAGACACAATAATTCCCTGTGGGCTGGTGGAACCAGTGGGTTCCTACCAGTAACATCTCCTAGCCACCGTGATGATGATGAAGAGAAAGAGAGACACGCAGTCTCCAAATATACAACAGGCGTCAGGGTCGGGATGGAACCCACGACCTCCTGCATACCAGGCGAGGGAGTTAACATCTCCTAGCCACCGTAGCGAGATGTCACAATGGGCAGTGGCAAATGTTGGAGAGGTCAAGTGCGAGCCCTGATCGGTGAGACGCAGTGGCGCGGTGCGTTCTAACTTTAGAGCCGCGTTCCCGGAGAGAGGGCTCCCTCCCTCCTCCTGCCCCCCTGCCCCCCGCATGGGAGCACTGCCAGTTGGAGTGAGTGTGAGTGACGGCAGCGAGTGTTGAGATGCCCTGCACGTAGGTACAGCGATTATCGCTCGGTGCAGAAACCTTGTACAGAAAGGAATGAACGGCTCCCCACCCCCCCTCTCTCCGCTCGAGTTCTAGCTGCTCGCCGTTTTGCTGCCATAACCTTTGACATCTCCGCTCAAAGCTCCCCGGTGTAAAAAGACGAAACCGTCGGTATTTTTTGGTCATTTTTCCCCCACAATTTTTTTTTCAGATTGTGCTATCAGCATTACGTCACGCGGTGAAGAATCCGTGTCGAAGAACAGCCCACGGAATTGGAGATCACAGGGCCACATCTAAGACACGTTCAAGTGACCCTTGGCCCACATAGAAAAAGGGGCCGCACATTTTCCCACCAGCTTTGCCAATGAGAGTTATGTTTGTCGCGTGGCAGAAAAGTCTCTCTCGTGACAATCAATCTGATGTTTCATTCTGGAGTTATGAAATTAAATATAAGATTGGAATTTTGCCAAACCTGTCAGCATTTCTCATGTTTACTTTATCGGCACCGCAGCTGATAACATCATCACTGATGCTCTTAACAGGAGGGCCCAATGAGCCATGTAGCTCTTTTTCGCACGCGAACTGGCTATCATAAATGATAGCTCAACGAAGTGGCTCATCGCGTGGAAATTGATACTAGCTAAATACTCCAAACGCGTGACGTTGATTCTAAATGTGGAGGGGAAAACGGAAGGACCCAGAGAAAAATCCACATGACCACGGGGAGAGAGGCACGCAAACTTCAAATATACAGGCATCGGGGTCGGGATCGAACCCACAAGCTCACAACAGTGGCACCACTAACCCCCAACACTATCTCCCCTATTGCTTCCACGCATTACGGTGCGCCCATCAAAACCACCAGTTACTTCACCCCCTGGACCCCCCCAAAAGTTGACTGATTTGGCAAGGGGTATTGTTCTTCTTGGTTCTTTCGGTAAAGTAACTTTACCGAAAGAACAAGAAGATGAATCCCTGCAGTCACGAAAGCTTTAAATCGAAATTTAGGGGTATTGTTTTTTAGAGCAGAGATATTTGTTTAACGAGAGTGACGATGTTTAAGAGAGAAAAAAACAACAGTGGCAGGCAAAAAAACGGAATGCATCAGAGAGGACATCCATCGAGGGAGATGGAGTGATGAAATCGGTTCATGTGCAGGTGATGGATGGATCGTTGCCACGCAAGATCATGAGAGATGGTGGAGACATGGGGAGGCCTTCATCCAGCGGCGGATTGATAATGGCTGATAATGATGATGATGATGATACCTATTCATCATCAAATCTTTAAAATTGAGGTGAAAGTCCATTAAAACCAAAAGTTTATTGGGTACAACAGCAACATGAATCCAACAGAAAAAAAACTATAACAATTGACAAAAGCGCAGTAAAGTAAAAGACAATTTACATTGCAATAAGATACATTTCAGCAGACGCCGTATGCCTCTGCATTCACAGCGACCAAGCAAACGCCAATTAATCGGTGACCCGTTAAGCCACTTCAGTGCAAGCGGAGTGCACGGTGCACTCTAGACCCGTGTCCGACGATGACACGAACGACACCTAAGCCAGGTGGTGGTGGGTGCCGTGACGTTTACCTCTCACCGCCGCCGCCTCCTCCCCCTCCGCGCGCACCTTCGCCTCCGACTGCTTGCTCCTCCTGCGGCTGTGGCACGGGAAGCACTGCAGCACGCCGACACCCATGGCTCTTCTGCTCGCACAGCACGCGCACAGAACACAGGGCGTCCGTCGCCTTCACTCGCCGCTCTCTCCGACGCTCTCTCCACAAAGCCCCCGATTTATTCCCCGCTCTCTCTCGCTCTCTCTTCCCCTGCCCACGAACGAAATTATCGCCGAAACTGGAGACAACTGGAGCGGTGACGTGGGAAGGGGAGGAGGGGGGTGCCGCCGCCGCCGCCACCGCCGCCGCCAGCGCCACTACTGCCGCCACCTCCCGCTGCCAAGGCTGGTCGTGTTGCACAGCACGCTCCGGTCGTCACAACGGCCTCTTGTGCGGCGAGCGCACGCGTGACGCGCGCGCGCGCGCCCCGGCCGTGTCACGCGCGGCGGCCGGTGACGGCGTGGACCGACACCGAAGCGTACGACGCCGTGACGACGCGAAACACGTGCGTCGCGCGGGCACGTAAACACACGCGCGCGCGCGCGACGCTGGCCACGTCGACCCCACGCTAAGCGAGGACACGAGAGCACGGCCCAATAACATTCGCACGTGGCGAGCCAATGAGCCAAAACCTGTACGCACGACCAGAGGTCGCAAACTGGTTTTGATTATTTACGAGTACCCGTACCCGGCCGCACCAGGGTCGCAAACGGGTACCCGTACACGTACCCTACCCGATACCCGGCTACCCGTACTCGGCCAGGTATCGGGTAGGATACGGGTACCCGATTGCGACCTCTGGGATGAAGCCATGTTGCAGGCGCGGGTGGGTTGATTCTAGGAACTTGAATTGTGAGAAGAGACAAGACGTTGGGAAATGAGTGACAAACGGTGACTCACCAGTGACTTACGGCCTACCCGTACCCGGCCGCACCAGGGTGGCAAACGGGTACCCGGCTACCCATACCCGGCCGGGTACGGGTATCGGGTACCCGATTGCGACCTGTGCGCACGACCCGAGAGTTACACGTGGACAAATGCAGGTCACAACACCACACACACACAGGCACATCCCCCCTTGACCCAATAATCAGAAGCACAAGCATGAATCGGTGACCTGAATCAACAAAATAAGTAAGCGGGAATAACGTCTCCTTCCCATATTTGTCTGTCCACGCTCAAAATACAACTTTTTTTCACGCATTCCATCGGCCTACGTGGCCTTCTGAGAGTGCATCTTTTCAGCGGCATTGGTTCAATACGAGCCAGCCCTGGACCGGTCTTGACGTCCAATTTCTCATCAGTAAGAGTCCAGGCTCCTTCTTGTCGTATGGCTGCTGATGTAGAGGCAAAGCAACAACTACAATTTCACATTCAGGTGGTCAAGCCAGATAATCACGCCAGGAGTAGCGGGGTTGTATCACTTTGATGTTAATGCTTCATATTTGTGGATCGGACATTGCTTCGTTACACTGTTGTACGGTCTGTTTTGGATGACCACATTTGCACCATTACCGTAGAGTTTAAAATATTCCACTTGTGCGTCAGATATCCGATACGCGACAAACCGCTATGTTTTTTTTACGGCAAGGACAATATAATACACAGAACACAATAATGTACATTACGCAATGGCGCTAAACAAACACGCATTATCCAATAGTTCTTAAAAAAACAATAGGTGGCCACCAAAGGCGAGAAGTAACCAGAGGCCTATTGTCAACACCGTTGTTTTGTGTGAGCTCCACTGTGCAAGTAGCAACGGGGCTAATCCCATCCACACCCAGCAAATGTTTGTCATCCACCACAGTGTTTGCTTCTGGCTAATCAGTCGCGTAAATTGTACTATTAAAATCCTAGTCAGATGGCTATTTTAAAAGTTGTTTGTAGCTGTTGCTGGTGGTGGCTGTGGCCGCTCGCCAACAAACCCACAGAGAGATATAATAAAACCCATGACATTTAAAAGGACTAATATCTCACACTCCATGTAAATGCCTTGCCTTGAGTGATGTACAATTACCAAAACAGTGGCACACGAAGCATGAGACCGGCTGCCTGCCAAGTCGTACATATACAGAACACAGTACACACAGTAAACAATGTTGTTCGACTGCATAGCAGCATGTAGAGTGAATTCAAAGTGCGTAACATAGCAAATTTTGGTTAGAAATAGGTTAGTTTAACATGTAGACTTTCGCGACCAATATTATTCATAATAAAGGTTTTTGAATTTTGATTTAAAGCTTTCGTGACTGCAGGGATTCATATTCTTGGTTCTTTCGGTAAAGTCACGTAGAAGGGAAATAATAAAATAATATTGATATAAAACAATAAAAATTCTCACGACGTTTCGACTGCAACACAAGCAATCATCATCAGATGTAAAATCCACAGCAAGAAAATTTGAAAAAAACGCTACTTTTTTCAAATTTTCCACCACTTTTTTCACACCTGATGATGATTGCTTGTGTTGCAGTCGAAACGTCGTGAGAATTTGTATTGTTTTATATTTCTATTATTTTATTATTTCCCTTCCACGTGACTTTACCAAAAGAACCAAGAATATAAAGGTTTTTGAGTTACATCGCTGTACGTATAAATGTGTCGTAGCCCTCCACCACCCGACACAGCCAGTAAAAAGGTTCGTCACATAAACAACGCGCAAACTAGTTACTCGGCCCTGCCGGGGTACGCACAATCGCCACCTGTATGCGGTTAGCGTCTGGCTACGCACGATGGAACGCGGTGGAGCACGGTGGGCAAGTACGGTCAAGAGGTTGTGTCTCCGTGTGCCCCTGAATGGCCCCACGAGGACTCCGAGAGCCGTGCCCGGGGGGCTTCCTCGTCGCGAGCGAACTTTGTGTGACGCCGACAGCTCCTCGCTGGCACGGCGGATGACACCCCCAACCCCCTTCCCCTCCACCGCGCGTGCGGACGTGAGCGATGGGCTGTCGAGTGACTTGCACGCTCGGGATTCTTCACATTCAAGTAAAACGCTCCGTGGGTCAGCGGCAATCCGAGACGCACCCTCCCCCCCAGGACACCGCCCCAGCCGATGCTAGGAGCCAGCATCGCGTTCCGAGTTCCACGAAACTCGGTGAAGAGCTCTACGAGTCCAGGCCGCCCAGGTCCCTATGAATAGTGAGGCACGGTCTCAGCCTGCTTTTAAATCACAGAAATATACCCATCGACAACATCACTGAGCGCCAGGTGAAATCGAACACACTCATGCGCGACCCTGCATGGCCTTCCATGGATCCTTGCAGTCACGAAAACTTCAAATCTAGAAAGAAGACTAAGGTCGGCATGCCCCACGCCCTTGGACCAAATGGCCCAGCGGTAGCATGCACACTCAGCCCCTTGAGCCACGGGACCGCCATGAAGGAACGGCGCACGAGTTTATGAGCACAGATTCCCGGTCCGGGTCGCAGATCTGCAAACTACCCAATTGTGGAGCGACACCGAGAGACCGAAAGAGGAGCACACGGACCAGGGAACAACCGCACATCGTAAACGTCGCTTTGACTGTTAAGGAAAGTAAGTGGACTTTGGTAGGACACATTGAAAAATGATGGCCATTGGACGGGACTGTTAATGGCACAGGGGACAAGGGAGAGAATGCACAATGATAGCATGGCACAGCAGAGATGCAACTTTGAGATGAGTTGCTGTGCGAGAGCGAGGTGGATAGTGACACTCCAAGACCATGAGGGATGGCAACGGTGAGGCAAGGCCTTCATCCAGCAGTTGTTTATACGCCATGTCCGGTGAAGATAAGGATGATGATGATGAATAGATCCACTGACACAATTCTGGAACGTTCGACTTTGTGCATCGACGTTCAGATTTTCCTGCCTTCCCATCGTTATTCCATCCACTGCATGAACATATAAACAAATCTAGGAGGGCCCAGCCAGGTGGACAAAGTCCAGGCCGAGCCGTATCAGCCGTGTCATCGCATGTTTACGGTGGATGCACCCTGAACTCGAGGTGCGAGGCCAGAAAACGGACGCGTTAGAGGTCGTGAGATTACACTCGGCGCGAGACACATCCATCCGTCACCAGCCAAACCGCAGTCCCATAAATTCACGTGATCCCTTCTCAGTTATCTCATAGTATAATTAGGCAATTACACCTAAACCCTTGAGAAATTACCATTAAACTCTTAGCTGGCGTGACGACTTGGACCAGCGTGGGTTCGAGTCGGTTCACAATCGGTCTCTACGGCGGTGCTGCTGCTACTAATGAAATAATGCAGGACCCTTTGCGTTGATGAGAGATGGTGCAGTTACCCTGTACCCTCAAGAGTCTTGAGATGCAGAAGCCGTGTAAATCTAAAAAAGCCACAGACTATTGAATGGAATTACCAAGTATCACAATGCAGGACTCTTCTGAAAAACAGTTCTGAGGTGTAGCAAGTGAAGCTCTCCTGGAGAAAATGGCATCATCGTTACTACGATTGCATAAACCATCACGCAAACTCCGGTCATCCTCACTGTGACCTTTGGCTCAGCATCAAACAAAGACGGTCACTGCATCGCACGTTTTCGGATGCGATTCTGCGGCAGTTTGGAATGCTTCTTCCTTCCAACATTAGGAAGCCACCGGAGCAATGTACTTTAAAATTTTGATTGAAAACTCATTTTCTTGAGAACTGCTTCTTGTGTTTAGTTTGTTGTCCTTCCCTCGCACCTCCGATTGACACGGTCGACTACGTACGGTGCGAAAAAAGTTCAACGTACATACGTACGTTATTAATTGTAATTTTTGTGCGGGTTGTCGGCAGTCGGCGTGAACTCAGAGTTGCGAGCGCGCACGAGCGAGCAACTTACGCGCACGCTGCTGTCAAACCGGGTGGGCTATTTAACTCGTCGGTTAGTAAAAGGAGTCATTGAGAAACTTGGTACTAAGGCACTCAACGTGAGCCCAGTCTCGCTTGTGTTCCGTTTCACGACGGCTCTGGCACCGGGTCTTGGTGGCACCGGGTCTTGGTGGCACTGACACCAACCAACCCTGCCACCTGCTGACCAGTGGCCTCAGGAACTGGATCCTGGACAACACTCCACCGTCATGGGTGGATTTAAGGGGGGCGGAGGCAGCGGGGGGTGGATGCAAATGGGATGTGTCCAGTGGCCCAAAACTACAGGACTCACGTTTTTAAAAATATATATATAAAACTAAGAAAAGTACGACCGTTTTTTCTCATTATGGTTTTAATTGCATGTCATTATCTTCAATATGTTTAAGTGCAACAGGCATTTGTCGTGGGTTTACGCGGTAGTGCACAATACGCCCTCGCACGTAGCGACTGGCAAAGTTTATGTTAGTCGTTTGCTTTGGAATGCGTGCAGGCAGCGAGGGTTGGTATTTTTATGTAGTGTGCGCGTGTCACCAAGTTGGTGTGTGTGTGTGTGCCTGCACAGTCGGGAGCAGTAATAACAACGACGGCCAACACCAGTGATGATTATCTGAACTGGTCCTGGGCCTCTCTTAGGTCGACTGAGCCTCAAATGAGTACCTGGTGCGGTGTGTAAACATCACCACGAGAGAGACAAAGGCGGTGAGGCGTGATGCTGTCCACCCACCCATTTGTCTGCTATGCCGGTGTAACCGGCCTGCCCTATCCCTCTCCTCCCGTGTTCGTTACGAGGAGACAGGCCGTTTAAGTACAACAAAAAATAACAACAATAATAGTAGATTAGTTCGGAGGCGATGAGTGGATACTCTGCAGTGTGTTCTGCCCTCCTTCTGAGAATCGGATGACTCCACCACCAAGGGATACCAGAGGATTGTGTGACTGGTGCATTGAAAAATTACAATACTCCTATTGATGCTCCTGCTGCTGTTGTGGAGTGGCTCATGCAGCCAGCTATGGCTGCAAGGTTTTGGTAGTACATGTTTATGCCATTTATTGTGAAAATTCCGTCACAGTTCCTATGATTGCTTTTTCATTGCTTTCATGGCTTTATTTTGGTGATTTCGAAAAGTGTATTGGTTTAGCCATGTTTGTTTGTTGTAGTACAGAGTTAGACTGATGGCCTTAATCTAAGTTGTCTTATGGTTGTTGTTGTTGTTTGACTTGCATCCCACTGGGATTTTTGCACACAGCGTTGGTGTACGGTGTTTTTTTCTGCAATATTTTGCTGTCTTTTCTTGGATTTTTTGTTTGCACTTAGTCACATATTCACTTTAAGATGTTTTCTTGTTCATGTTTTTGTTTTTTGTTTGTTGCGGTTGCACCCGATTCAAGAGCCGAATGGCTCACAGGGCTATACCTAATAAATGAACTTGAACTCTTTATTTCAAAGTGTTCTTCCGAAGAGCATTCGTGCATCTGTAATTATGACCAGATGGACAGCAATCAACCCCAATTCACACCATCTCACTGCTCAACTCCTGTACTGTACAGCGTCCACCCGAATCTGAATCGGTGCCCTGTACCCCGAATTGATTACTCTACTGGTAAGCGTGGCCTACTGTGCACTCACGTGACTCTATGGGTCCAATCCATGGTCATTATTACTTTAATTCACAATTATACTTGTGGTCCATTTACATTAAGCCCATACCGGCTACACCGGCCTTCACAGGTGCTCGCTAACAGCACTTGCCTACACGGGGGATCTTGGTTACCAAGTCGGAGTGTGTGTGCGTGTCTGCACAGCCAGTCATCTCGGTCATCTCAGTCAGTCGACCCGTGGCACCTGCTGGGTCTGCCCCGTGACCTCCTGCCAGCGGGCGTTCGACACTTCACGTGGTAGCCTCAAGGTGCACATGGCCTGGCACAAGCGTCGTGGTGACGTCACCGGTTGTTGCACAGGTGAGGCACGATCTTACGTAACCGTTTGCAAAAGGTGCGAAAATGTAATCACCGCATTCTCTCGCCCTCCAACCTGTCTACGCCCAACGTGGAAAATTTACGGACCCACCGCCGCCTCCCACGCCAGGGACGGATTGGCACCCCACTCACCTCTACTCCATCCTACCCACTCGGCCATCGTGTTGCCAGGGCAACGGGGATGCCCTTGCCATGGGAACGGCATTGCGTTGCCAGGGCAACGGGGGTACCCTTGCCATGGCAACGAGCACGGTGCTGCCTGGGAGAAGTGCGTGCACGGTCTATGCTCTTAAGATATGGTCACATACAGTGATGGAAAAAAGTATTTGATCCCCTGCTGATTTTGTACGTTTGCCCACTGACAAAGAAATGATCAGTCTATAATTTTTATGGTAGGTTTATTTGAACAGCGAGAGACAGAATAACAACAAGAAAATCCAGAAAAACGCATGTCAAAAATGTTATAAATTGATTTGCATTTTAATGAGGGAAATAAGCATTTTACCCACTCTCAATCACTACTATTTCTGGCTCCCAGGTGTCTTTTATACAGGTAACGAGCTGGGATTAGGAGCACACTCTTAAAGGGAGTGCTCCTAATCTCAGCTTGTTACCTATATAAAAGACACCATTTTTATGGTAGGTTTATTTGAACAGCGAGAGACAGAATAACAACAAGAAAATCCAGAAAAACGCATGTCAAAAATGTTATAAATTGATTTGCATTTTAATGAGGAAAATAAGTATTTGACCCACTCTCAATCACAACGATTTCTGGCTCCCAGGTGTCTTTTATACAGGTAACGAGCTGGGATTAGGAGCACACTCTTAAAGGGAGTGCTCTTAATCTCAGCTTGTTACCTGTATAAAAGACACATTTTAGTGCGGCTGCAGAAAGCGTATTATTGTGAATCTTCGATGTCAATACAAAGTTGTCATCTTGAATGCCAAAGGAGGCGACACTGCCTATCTTGCCAAAGTAAAAAATGGGAAGGTGTCAAGTAGGATTAGGCTGGGGAATATGGGTTGTGATCAGGTTTAAGGTTAGGGATACGGCCAGGATTGGGGTTAGGGCCAGGATTAGGATATGGATGCAGGTTACGGACAGAATTATGGTTAACAGAAGCATTGTTCAGTCAATTGTCAGCAATAGGACACAGTCCTCGAGCGAGGTTTAAAGCCAGAATTGAGGTCAGAACGCAGTGTAAGCCTGGATTAGATCAATTCAGCCGCCCGGAAACCGACTCTATTGAACACAGCTGACCCAGACACAAGCGAGGACACCGCCAACACAACAGATGGAAAAAAAAGGAAAATCCGCTAGAACGCGAAACGTTTGGAAGCAGGTAGTAACTTACGTCTCTCCGTAACTCCTCCCTCGCAAAACACATTTCCCAACGTGGCGCACTAATTAGAGGGTCGTGACGTGCCATACCGCGCGCGTGTTAAAATTTCTCGCGTGGGGCACAGGACGATCAGTTTCTTTGCACTCGCACTCGCCCAGCTAAACCTTGCCTCATGCACAACACCAAGCGCTCGTGCATGCTCCAGAGTTGCATCAAATTAACTCGGATTTTATAAGAGCAGCAGTAACGGTAGCAGCAATTTGATGCAACTCTGGAGCTTTGCTCGCACTCGCCCAGCTAAACCTTGCCTCGTGCACAACACCAAGCGCTCGTGCATGCTCCAGAGTTGCATCAAATTAACTCGGATTTTATAAGAGCAGCAGGAGTGGTAGCAGCAATTTGATGCAACTCTGGAGCTTTGCTCGCACTCGCCCAGCTAAACCTTGCCTCGTGCACAACACCAAACGCTCGTGCATGCTCCAGAGTTGCATCAAATTAACTCGGATTTTATAAGAGCAGCAGTAGCGGTAACAGCGGTAGCGGCAGCAGCAGCAGCGAGCGTGGATCAGAGGTCGCAACCGGGTACCTGATACCCGTACCCTACCCGATACCCGGCTACCCGTACCCGGCCGGGTACGGGTAGCCGTTTGCGACCCTGGTGCGGCCGGGTACGGGTACGGGTAGGCCGTGAGTCACTGGTGAGTCACCGTTTGTCACTCATTTCCCAACGTCTTGTCTCTTCTCACAATTCAAGTTCCTAGAATCAACCCACCCGCACCTGCAACATGGCTTCATCCCAGAGGTTGCAATCGGGTACCCGTACCCTACCCGATACCCGGCCGGGTACGGGTAGCCGGGTATCGGGTAGGGTACGGGTACCCGTTTGCGACCCTGGTGCGGCCGGGTACGGGTACGGGTAAGGAATCAAAACTCGTTTGCGACCTCTGGCGTGGATCGACGCTCATCTCCACCGGCGGTCCTAAGCCAGTGGGGCTAATTCCACAGTCCTATGGTGGGGTCTCTGCAGAGGACGGTCAGTGTTTTTAGCGCCCACAAAATGGTATTCATATCGACGATGCAGGTATTATTGAATGGCTGAGCGACATGTGTCTGATTGAAACATCTGTTTAGATTATTTGACTGCTATACATTTCCACGTGATAAGCCACTTCATTGAGCCATCATTGGTGGCCAGGTCGCTTGAACTAATAACTCTTTGGGCTTTACTCTTTGGTTCTTTCGGTAAAGGCACGTAGAAAGAAAATAAATTAAATAATATAATACGAAGTTCCGATTGCAACACAAGCAACCGTCATCGGGTAGAACTAAATTTGAGAGAGAGACAAAACACAGACACGGAAACACACAGACAGACACACAAGCAGAGAGAGACAACACAGAGACACACGGAGAGACACGGAGAGACACACAAGCAGAGAGAGACACACAACACAGACACAAAGACAAATATCCCCCATATAGCCTGAACAGACTGTAGGGGCAAGTGCTGTTAGCGAGCACTTATGAAGGCCGGAACGGTACACGAGGAGGTGGGTGGCCAACACCACGCCCGACCGCCTTTGTCTCCCCAGTGGCAATTTTTACACACCGCACCAGATACTCATTTGAGGCTGAGTCGACCTAGGGGAGGCCCGGGACCGGTTCAGATAAGCGTCACTGGTGTTGGCCGTGAGCGGGAATCGAACCCGTGTCGCTGGGTTCATAGCGCAGCGCGCTAACCGCTACACTACCGCTCCCCACAGACAGACACACAAGCAGAGAGAGACAACACAGAGACACACAGAGAGAGACACACATCATAGACACAGAAACCCAATGCCTCTGTGTCGAGGCCTTAAATAGAGAAAGAGGGGGGGGCGGCAGAGAGAGAGAGAGGTGGGTCTGCTGGGGCAGCTGCTGGAGCAGAGAAATGAGCATGTCAATGAATCCACCCCGAAGCCACCGAGGGAGGAAAATATCGAGTGGCCCTATGAGAGCCTGGTACAATTTTAGAGAGAGAAATAGGCAGTTTGGAGATCGTAATCAACCAGGCTGTGCGTTAACTGTGTGTTAGCCGACTCTCTGTGTTGCACTGCATTACATTTCCAAAAAAATGCTCAATTTTGTTTTCATTTCTCTGCTCTAGCAGCTGCCCCAGCAGACCCACCTCTCTCTCTCTGCCCCCCCCCTCTCTATTTAAGGCCTCGACACAGAGGCATTGGGTCTCTGTGTGTCTATGTTGTGTGTCTCTCTCTGTGTTTCTCTGTGTTGTCTCTCTCTGTGTGTCTATGTTGTGTGTCTCTCTCTGTGTGTCTGTGTTGTCTTTCTCTGCTTGTGTGTCTGTCTGTGTGTCTCCGTGTCTGTGTTTTGTCTCTCTCTGTGTGTCTATGTTGTGTCTCTCTCTGTGTGCCTATGTTGTGTGTCTCTGTGTGTCTTTGTGTTTCCTCTCTCTGCTTGTGTGTCTGTCTGTGTGTCTCCGTGTCTGTGTTTTGTCTCTCTCTCAAATTTAGTTCTACCTGATGACGGTTGCTTGTGTTGCAATCGAAACGTCGTACTCTATATTATTTAATTTATTTTCTTTCTACGTCACTTTACCGAAAGAACCAAAGAGTAATTTCTGCAGTCACGAAAGCTTCAAATCATCTTTGGGCTTTACCTGGTAAAATAAAAATAGTTGACTTTATTTTGATTAATTTGCTTACCATTCCTATACTTACTCTTTGGGTCTTTCGGTAAAGTCACGTAGGTAGAAAAATAATAGATCACGATGTTTCGGACGCAACACAAGCATCCGCCATCAGGCGAAAAATGATGACGGATGCTTGTGTTGCGTCCGAAACGTCGTGATCTATTATTTAACTTTTCTACCTATGTGACTTTACCAAAAGAACCAACAGAGTATGGATTCCTGCAGTCGCGAAAGCTTCAAATCACTCAAAGCACTCCTATCGTTGTTTTGTATTGTTTGTTGTTGTAACTTTCTACTGAACGCATGAAAAAAGAGCTTAATCGGTCATCGTATTTATCGAGGACAAATAAAACTAATTTAGATTCTAATAGAGGTGGGCAGGACACTGTAAAGAACAACAAAGCGAACCCATTTAACAGGCCATTGTGACATTAGTGGCGAGCCATATCGGAACCAATTCTGGGCACCCCCTTCACCAAACCCCACTGACAACCTGTGTGGTGAAGTATGGTCAAACACCCCCCATCCCAATGACCGATACAGTGTGCGGATGCTTTAAACAGCTGTCTGACAGAGGGCTCTAACAGAGGTCGCAAACGGGTTTTGATTCCTTACCCGTACCCGGCCGCACCAGGGTCGCAAACGGGTACCCGTACCCGGCCGGGTATGGGTACCCGTACGCTACCCGTACGCTACCCGTACCCTACCCGAAATGAGTGACAAACGGTTACTCACCGGTGACTCATGGCCTACCCGTACCCGGCCGGGTACGGGTAGCCGGGTATCGGGTAGGGTACGGGTATCGGGTACCTGGTTGCGACCTCTGGGCTCTAAATTATCATGAGAATTGTCAACGGAGCCCAACGGAGGCCAGGAGTGTCTGCTTCGGGTGCGGGGGTGGGCATCTTGCATGTGTTTCTCCAATGTTCCGAGGGCTTCCACTGCCCCCTCTCTCAACTGAATGAATGAGCAACAGAGGGGAAGGGAGAGGGGCAGAGGGGGGGGGGGGCGCATGGAATTCAAATCCAATTTGTGTGCGGAGGCCACTCTCTCCCTGAGCCCTACGCGGACGCAGGTCTCAAAGGGAGCATTGTCAGGAGCGGCACCGCCACTGCAGAAACAACGGGGCCTATTGGACGCATTTTAATGCATATTTGGGGTCTTGGTCTTCGCAAGACGTCTTTTCATATGCGTCCAAGGCTAATTATATGGCTTTTATCCAGTACCAAAGTCTAATGCTGTGGGTTTTTAAAAGCCAAAGTGTTTTCCTATGCAAATCAGCAATAAGGTGGCGCTCACCTACTTGTTTACAGCCCTGAGACTTTAGCGGAAATTCCACATTCCTGCGGCGGTAACTATTTTATCAACGAGGCTAAACAAATTTCCTTTTAATGTGTACGAGTCTAAATCTCTGGCTGCAAGTATGGCTTTTCATATGCACACAAGCCAAAATTTACGAGCTTTTACTACTTAAAAAAATATATGCATGCGAGCTGGTATCATTGGATCAATCAGTAATCTATGTTTTTTTAGAGGGAAATAAAACCTTAATCTGTGGCTGTCAATCTATGGCTGTCCAGCCATAATCTGTGGCTACGTGCAAACATAAAATACCAACTCTTGGGCGATCAACACTGTGCTGTACATTCCTAACCTTTGTCACAGTTACGCGTTGTGTTCACACGACTGACGGCGGAAGGACCCTCCACTGGAGCAAACACTAGAGTGGTATAGTAGTAGGTTTTTACCCTTTCAACTGGTACAAAAACTGACACCTTTATACAAGGCATCATGTTTGCAATAACCACAACACAAGCAGTCAAAATGCAAACAAAAAGAAACAACTCTGATAATGATGATATGCACTGTCCTTGAAGTTGATTGGTCCACACCCGAGACAGCTTTTCTTAGAGCCTAGTCTCCATTGGTGTTGGACCAGATGACGCCAAAAGGCGTACAAATCAAAAACAGTGCACTATCAGAGTATTGAGAGCTCGGGGTAAGCATTTACACTATGAGACATCTCCTTTACCAGTGGCAAAATATAGTAATAGGTTTTTACCCTTTCAACTGGTACAAAGGACAGTGCATATCATTATCATTATCAGAGTTGTTTCTTTTTGTTTGCATTTTGACTGCTTGTGTTGTGGTTATTGCAAACATGATGCCTTGTATAAAGGTGTCAGTTTTTGTACCAGTTGAAAGGGTAAAAACCTATTACCATATTTTGCCACTGGTAAAGGAGATGTCTCATAGCTAGAGTGGTATTTGGTCTACTCTTCCACATTGACCAGTTAGGTTGGAAAGAGGCGGGCGTACCCACACCTTACCACGCCACACGCGGCCTGCCGATCGTACGACTGCGGTGTGTGGCCGCTTATTCTGCTGGGTGGAAAGAGCCGAGGCTAGATCTGAGAAACTTTGCCGCATTGTTTAAAATGCACAGAAGACGCAGTCGCACCTTTGACCTCTGGAACGCAAGTGCAGCTTGCTAACCATTAAACCACTCACTCTGGCAAATGCCGCGACGGGTTGGTACGCCTAAATATTTACAAGACGACAAATGTCCGTACAGTTGAATCGTACACACATTTGATTGTAAGCTAATGCGTTGTTTATAAACGTTTCCAGAGGCAATCCTGTTAGAATAAACATCTTGATACGAAACCTCAACTGCTTTCGGGAGCACCAGCTGCTAACCACCCTACCTTAAGCGGCATTTCCTGGGAAGTTGACACCGTTTTCTTTCATATTATTTATGCCCGTCAACGCTGGCGTTGGCTATCATTGTTAACTTGATAATTGGTTGTTCACCCTTCTATCTGGCAACAAAACTGACACCTTTTTTTTACAAGGAGCCATGTTTACATAGACCACAATACCTGCAGTCATAATGCATACAAAAAAGATAACTCTGATAATGTGCACTGTCCTTAAAGTTGATTGGTCCACACCCGAGACAGCTTTCCTTAGAGCCTAGTCTCACCCTGGTGTTGGACCAGATGACGCCAAAAGGCGCACAACTCAAAGACAATGCACCATCAGAGTATGAGAGCTCGGGCGAAGCATTTACACTATTGGAACCTCATATGCCAGTAAAAATATGATAATTGTTTTTTTACCCTTCTATCTGGCAACAAAACTGACACCTTTTTTTACAAGGAGTCATGTTTACATAGACCACAATACCTGCAGTCATAATGCAAACAAAAAACATAAGATAGAAGGGTAAAAAAAACAATTATCATATTTTTACTGGCAACTGAGGTTCCAATGGTGCATTGTTAACGTGTTGCGTGTGCATAAATGTACGGAGTGTAACATTTGCGGGGAGCGGTTTTTAAGTGTCCAGCGCGCTGCGCTACGAATCCAGCGACCCCACGATCGATTCCCACTCACGGCCAACACCCGTGACGATTATTTGAGCCCAGTCTTGGGTCTCCCCTAGGTCGACTCAACCTCAAATGAGTACCTGGTGTGGTGTGTAAACATCGCCACTGGGGAGACAAAGGCGGCCGGGCATGGTGCTGGCCACCTACCCACCCCCTCGCGTGCCGTCCCGGCCTTCAATGTGCTCGCTAACAGCACTTGCCCCAAAAGTCTGTTCAGCCTATACGGGGGATCTTTGTCTTTGCAGGGTACATAGATTGTCCCGGTAATAATGTGGGCAGATGTCAGTGTCTTGCATCTTATGGGGGGGGGGAGGGGGGCGACCCATACACAGAAATAACTTAAGGCTTAGGAATTGAAAAGGGTGCCGAATACACTGTGTACTTATTGTTAATTGCGATCTCCACGCTCGCACACCCACGTCACGTGTCAACATCCACACTCTCTACCTTTGCAAGCTTGTCAGATGGGCTATAGCGTTGGGTCTTCGTCGAAATCACGTGGGTTTGTGTTCAGAAAATCGATACACGAGGGTCGGTTGTACCCCCATCTCCCCCAAATTAGCCCGGTGCTTTGAGGACACGCTGCAACAACAATAAAAAAAACCCCGCTAAGACTAATCAGAATATGTATCTACTTGCATTTTGCCCGTCCGTGGACGGGTGTATTGCAGTACATCTGAAACTTGCAAGCGAAAAGCAGACCGCAGACGTGATATATTCATTGCAATAATTGCGTGCGCAATTTGTAAGGGCGCGGTGACAGACTTAGTTCATTTTAAGGTGATAATCCCAGGGGCGGTTTCTTCATTAGGGCGATTGGGCGACGCACCACCAATGTCATTCAACCACAGAGTCACGCTAGCCGTCACTGTCAGCCTCTGGATATAGTCCAATCAGCGTCATGTCACGTTCTGTGGAGTACCGCCTCTTTTTGGGCGATTTCACTACGGCTGAGAATCGCCCCGAGTGGCCCCATAGACTTACATTCAAAGATGTTTTTTTTCGAACGGGGGCGCTGCCAATGCATTCTCGATGGCTTCCGGGAGGGCAAGCACTAACGTGCTTACGTCATCATACGTGCTAACGTCATCATACGTAAGCACGTTTCATCCAACAATATAATTTATCGCCACTTAGTGGAATCTTTAATAAAATAAACTTGAGTGGTTTGTTTTAATAGTGAGTATATAAACAAACAAGATGTATTGTAAGAGTCACTTTATTTTTCATTAATATTAAAGAAGTGAAGTTGCCTTTACATGCTTAAGCTGTTAATTTATTCATTGCATGGGTGGACCTTATCCTTATCAATTATCCAGACATTTGCCCCCCCTGAGAGATTTTTCAGGAGCTGCCACTGGATAATCCCTTGTTCATCATGACGTCCTTTTTACTTTGATGTCTCAACGGCGTTACGGAGATCACTGACGTGAGGGTTCTGCCTGTGTAGTGAGGGTCGTGAGTTGACGCCGAGGAGGAGGGAGGAGGCGCCTCGCCCACCCCCCATGTGGAGTGACGTCAGCCGCTAATTATTATGAATGGCGGAGGGGGGTGTCCATTTGGAAGATGTCACCTGTTCATGATTATTCATGAGGAGGGGGGGGGGTCCATGTGGTGGGCGTAACATGTTCATTAATATTAATGTTCAAGTTCATTTATTTGGTATAGCCCTGTGAGCCATTCGGCTCTTGAATCGGGTACAACCGCAACAAACAAAAAACATGAACAAAAACATCTTAAAGTGAATATGTGACTAAGTGCAAACTAAAAATCCAAGAAAAGACAGCAAAATATTGCAGAAAAAAATCACCGTACACCAACGCTTTGTGCAAAAATCCCAGTGGGATGCAAGTCAAACAACCTACAACAACCACAAGACAACTTAGATTAAGGCCATCAGTCTAACTCCGTACTACAACAACACAAACATTGCTAAACCAAAACACTTTTCGAAATCACCAAAATAAAGCCATGAAAGCAATGAAACAGTGATCATAGGAACTGTGACTAATGAGTGGGGGCTGGTCGACGGAGTGACGTCACGAGCGTTGCACACAGACATTCTTGGCTCATTATCGTCGGTAATAATAATTGGGGGGGGTCCCCATTTGGAGGACGTCATCTGCTCATGATTATTAATGAGGGGGGGTTGTTCGATGTGAAATGACGTCACGAGAGTTGACAGACATTCCTGTGTGATGATAGTAGGTAATACTGGAGGAATCCGATGAACTCTAAAGGTCTTTGTCCACAGATGTCCAGTTGGGCGTGTAAGAACGTTCCAGTAGCAGACGCTACAAAACAAACATGACAGTAGGCTTCAGTAGACAAGGGTGCATTGAAGAAGCATGCATTAGCCACAACCACCCCCTTGCTGACAGCGCAACCCAAACTCACACACACACACAGCAGTCTATTGTTAGTCTGGGTGCGTTCTGGAATCTGTACAGAAGCCCCAGGCTTATACCCCTCGGTCTGCATTGACGCGGGGTGGGATAACTGGGGACAATGTACTGAAGAGTTACCATGGGGGGTGGGTGGGGGAGGTGTTGATCAAAGGAGCGATACAACTTTTTTTTAATAAGGTTTTTCGGTAAAGTCACGTAGGTAAAAAATTTATAATAAAAATATAATTGCTTATTTTATTTCTATTATTTAAATTATATTTTTTTACTTATTTTTTACCTACGTGACTTTACCGAAAAACCTAAGAGTATGAATCCTTGCAGTCACGAAAGCTTCAAATCTATATTTTTTTTAAAATAAATCAGGGCCTCGCTGCAACAACGCAGTGACGTGCAGACCCACGCACAAAGACAAAGACCCCCCGTATAGCCTGTGACAGACTGTTGGGGCAAGTGCTGTTAGCCGGCACGGCACACGTGGAGGTGGGTGGGCCAACACCGCACCAGGTACTCATTTGAGGCTGAGTCGACCTAGGGGAGGCCCATGACTGGTTCAGATAATCGTCACCGGTGTTGGCCGTGAGCGGAAATCGAACTCGGGTCGCCGGGTTCGTAGCGCTAACCGCTGCACCACCGCTCCCCTGGCTTCCATTCACAAAGATAAAGATCCCCCATATAGCCTTAACAGACTGTAGGGGCAAGTGGCACATACACACAGACATAAACATCCACACACACAGGCACTTTATACAAGTTCATCCACACACACAGGGGCACCCATACACACACAGGGGGACACAGAAACACATCTCACACGCACACACAAACAAGAACACCAACACACACCATTACCGTACACACAAAGATTAAACACACGCGAACACATTCACACACACGTAAGACACACATAAGCACACGTGCACAGACACACGTGAGGATACACACACAGTAACACACATAGTGACACACACAGAGTCACACACAGGGGACACACACAGGGGACACACAGAGTGACACACACAGAGTGACACACACAGAAACACAGAGTGACACACACAGAGTGACACGCACACACACAGTGACACACACAGAGACACACACAAGGTGACATACACACAGTAACACACACAGTGACACACAGTAACACACACACAGTGACACACACACAGTGACACACACACACACACAGTGACACACACACAGTGATACACACACAGAGACACACACAGTGACACACACACAGTGACATGCACACACACAGTGACACACACACACAGTCACAAACACAGAGTGACACACACAGTGACACACACAGAGACACACACACTTCAAGACGCAGTTTTCCTTGAATGTAGGCCAGGGAACTCAATGGCTCAAGAAGCGAGACACCTGGGGGCTGGACTGATGAGTTCGACCCAAGGTCCCAGCTGGGCTTCACATTGATGGTGATGGTTGTGGGGCACGTGGGTGGGTGGGGGGGCTCTGATTCGTGACCCCCTCTCCTCACCAGCGCACCGCAAACTGGCGTGACGTCATCACCCCCTCTACTCCAACTCCCCAGCGTCACATTACGTCATCACACCTCTCAATCTCCCGTGTCGCATGACGTCATCACACCTTTCACTCACCTCCCCAGTGTCGCGTGACGTCATAGACACCCCCAAATTCGTCACGACCTCACCCCCCCAAACTGGCATGACGTCAACACTCCACTCCCTCACCAACCCAGGTATCGTGACGTCATAGACACCCCTAAATTGGTCACGACCTCACCCCCCAAACTGGCATGACGTCAATACTCCACTCCCTCACCAATCCAGGTATCGTGACGTCATAGACACCCCTAAATTCGTTACCTCACCCCCCAAACTGGCATGACGTCAACACTCCACTCCCTCACCAACCCAGGTATCGTGACGTCATACACTCCTAAATTCGTTACCTCACCCCCCCCAAACTGGCATGACGTCATTACTCCACTCCCTCACCAACCCAGGTATCGTGACGTCATACACACCCCTAAATTCGTTACCTCACCCCAAAACTGGCATGACGTCAACACTCCACTCCCTCACCAACCCAGGTCTCGTGACGTCATAGCCACCCCTAAATTCGTCACAACCTCACCCCCCAAACTGGCATGACGTCAACACTCCACTCCCTCACCAACCCAGGTATCGTGACGTCATACACCCCTAAATTCGTTACCTCACCCCCCCCAAACTGGCATGACGTCAATACTCCACTCCCTCACCAACCCAGGTATCGTGACGTCATAGACACCCCTAAATTCGTTACCTCACCCCCCAAACTGGCATGACGTCATTACTCCTCTCCCCAAACACCGCAGTGTCTCTGACGTCATCAACCCCTCCCCACCACCTCTCACCCGGCTAAAAACTTGTTAATTATTTTCCGGTGCGTTACAGACAGACAAACAAGTGTATTAGTATTATATAGATATAGGGAAGATTAAACATAATTTGTATTTCTTACGTAAACAAAAAAAACCCCGCTTGTTCAAGAGTGGAACATTTTGGGGGCTGAAACGTAGCGCAGATTTTAAGATGGGTGGGGGGGGTGAATGGGAAAACGAACATCGCTTAAGGGGCCAGCCATAAATGACGTCACGCGATTTTGGACGATTTTTCACCCCCCCCCCCCTCGTCACACGGCGTCACAAAAAGTCAGACCCCCCCCCCTCAAATATGACGTCACAAAGCTCTGCCCCCCCCCCCCCCCAAATAATAAAACATGCTTCAAATCGCTTTAAACTATTGTCGTTGTAGTGCGTATTTAATGTGGCGCTGCACTCTGATGTTGTAGGAGAAACATTTATTAAAAAGTATATTTAATTAAATAGAACGTGTTGTCTATATTTATTAAAAGTTGCGCGTTTTGATGTGACGTCATATTTCTCAACCCATACATCGTCACAAATGTCTGACCCCCCCCCCCTAGCTGCGTGACGTCATTTATGGACGGCCCCTTCACGAGTTTTCGCTTACCGAGTAATTTTCGCGGAACATATCTCGCTCGTTAAGCGAGACGCGCCGGTACACAACCCAAACGTCACACAGTGCACGCGACCCAGCAGAGTACAAATACCACACTACACAGACACAACATCACCACCACAACTAGCACTACCGCTTAAACAAAGATCCCCCGTATAGCCTTCACAGACTGTAGGGGCAAGTGCTGTTAGCGAGCACCTATGAAGGTCGGAACGGTACACGAGGGGTGGGTGGTCAGCACCACGCAAACACCACCAGTACCACAACCAATAATACTGCAACAACGGACACCGCTACAACCAAAAACACCTCAGCGACTCGTATAACTACAACCACAATTACCACGACTCACATCACAACACAAGAACACCACCAACACAATCACACCACCAAAAACAAGCACAACCACCAACACTACCACAATCATCACAACAACCAACACAATCACAGCCACCAACACCACCATGATCATCACAACAACCAACACAACCACCAACCACAACAACCAACACAATCACAACCACCAACACAACCACGACCATTACAACAACTAACACACAACCACCAACCACACCAACCAACACAATCACAACCACCAACACAACCACCAACACAACCACGATCATCACAACAACCAACACAACCACCGTGTCCCCGGGTTGAACCCACTGAGGTCACCTCCTCATGCACCACCATCCTTCACCAACCCCCCCCCCCACTCCTCCCCACGGCCACTCGCTTCCATCTTCGGCGAAGTTTCCAAATAACCACCACCACCAACCACCACAACATCTCCATTACAGCGGCATCCATCATCATCACCACCTCCATCCTTCCTCCGCAGGCTGCTCCTCTCCCGAGGCTAACGGCGGGGAGAGCGCGTGCAGCCAGCAGAGTGATGGAGAGAGATGGAGAGAGTGAGCGAAAGAGTGGGGAGTGTGAGGAGAGTGAGTGGAGGGGAATGAGTGTGAGGATAGTGGAGAGGGTAAAGAGTGAGGAGAGGGGAGAGAAGAGAGGAGAGTGGAGAGCGAGTGAGTGTAATGGGCACGTGTGTGACGAGAGTGAGTGGAGTGGAGAGTGAGGAGGGAGTGCAATGGGCACGTGTGTGTGGAGAGTGGAGTGGAGAGTGAGTGGAGAGTGGAGTGGAGAGAGAGTGAGTGAGTGGAGAGTGGAGTGGAGAGTGAGTGGAGAGTGGAGTGGAGAGAGAGTGAGTGAGTGGAGAGTGAGTGGAGAGTGGAGAGGGAGTGGAGAGGGAGTGCAATGGGCACGTGTGTGTGGAGAGTGGAGTGGAGAGTGAGTTGAGAGGAGAGTGAGTGGAGAGAGAGTGGAGTGGAGTGGAGAGAGAGTGCAATGGGCACGTGTGTGTGGAGAGTGGAGTGGAGAGTGAGTTGAGAGGAGAGTGAGTGGAGAGTGAGTTGAGAGGAGAGTGAGTGGAGAGAGAGTGGAGTGGAGAGTGGAGTGGAGAGAGAGTGCAATGGGCACGTGTGTGTGGAGAGTGGAGTGGAGAGTGAGTGGTGAGTGAGTTGAGAGGAGAGTGAGTGGAGAGGAGAGTGAGTGAGTGGAGAGTGAGTGGAGAGTGAGTGGAGAGCGAGTGAGTGGAGAGTGGAGAGTGGAGAGAGAGTGGAGAGTGAGTGGAGAGAGAGTGGAGAGTGAGTGGAGAGTGAGTGAGTGGAGAGTGAGTGGAGAGAGAGTGGAGAGTGAGTGCAGAGTGAGTGGAGTGGAGAGTGAGTGGAGAGTGAGTGGAGTGGAGAGTGAGTGGAGAGGAGAGTGGAGAGTGAGTGAGTGGAGAGTGAGTGGAGAGAGAGTGGAGAGTGAGTGCAGAGTGAGTGGAGTGGAGAGTGAGTGGAGAGGAGAGTGGAGAGTGAGTGGAGAGTGAGTGAGTGGAGAGTGAGTGAGTGGAGAGTGAGTGGAGTGGATAGTGAGTGGAGAGTGAGTGAGTGGAGTGGGCACGTGTGTGCGTGCACGACTGGTAGCGGTGGTGGGGAGAGGCAGCAGCAGCAGGGTCGGGGGGGGGGGGGATGAAGATGCCGATGGCAAATTAACAACAAACACAACAACAACAACACTACAGCAACACCACCACCATCACAACAACACCATCACAACAACAACAGCAGCAGCAGCAGTAGGCATAGCCATGTGAGCGCAGTCGGTTACCTGAGAGCGAGTCGCGACCAGAAGTGACTGCCAGGGGCGGAGGAGAGAGTGGAGAGAGGGGGGAGGGTGGGGAGAGGGGAGAGGGTGGAGAAAGGGGAGGGAGAGGGGAGGGAGAGGGGTGGAGAGGAAGGGGAGAGGGGAGAGGGTGGAGAGAGCGAAGGGAGAGGGTGGAGAGAGAGCGAAGGGAGAGGGAGGAGAGAGGGAAGGGAGAGGGAGGGGAGAGGGGAGGGAGAGGGTGGAGGGAGAGGGAGGAGAGAGTGGAGAGAGGGGAGAGGGTGGAGAGAGGGAAGGGAGAGGGTGGAGAGAGTGGGTGGAGAGGGTGGGGAAAGGGGCGAGAGGGGGGAGGGAGAGGGTGGGGAGAGGGGAGGGAGACGGTGGAGGGAGAGGGAGGAGAGGGTGGAGATGGGGGAGAGGGTGGAGAGAGTGGAGGGAGAGGGGAGGGAGAGGGTGGAGAGAGTGGAGGGGGGGGCGAGAGAGAGGGGGGCGGGAGAGTAGAGAGAGTGGAGGGGGAGGGAGGTGAGAGGAGAGGCGAGATTGATGGAGGAGGGTAAATTACTCTGTTGGTTCTTTCGGTAAAGTCACGTGGGTAGAAATAAAAGAATAGATCACGACGTTTCGATCGCAGTTTTTCTTAATTGCTGCGGTTGTCCCACCTGATGACGGTTGCTTGCGTTGCGATCGAAACGTCGTGATCTATTCTTTTATTTCTACCCACGTGACTTTACCGAAAGAACCAACAGAGAATGGATTCCTGCGGTCAGGAAAGCTTCAAATGAAGATTGAGGCTAAATTAGATGAGAGGGAGATGAGAAATTGAGGTTTCATACCATTTGGTTTTTTCGGTGCTTCGCAAAGTTGTTTCCCCACCTGAAGAAGGACGCTTGTGTTGCGCCCGAAACGTCGTGATTAAATTGATTAGATTTTTTTTTACGTACGTGACTTTACCGAAAAAACAACAAAAAAGTATAGATTGAGGAGGGTAAAGGGCGAGAGAGAGAGCGACATGGAGTAGGAAGAGAGGGGGGGGGTAGAGAGAGGGGGTAGAGAGAGAGAGGGGGGTAGAGAGAGAGGGGAGGGGGGTAGAGAGGGGGTAGAGAGAGAGGGGGGGGGGTAGAGAGAGGGGGTAGAGAGAGAGGGGGGGATAGAGAGGGGGTAGAGAGAGAGGGGGGGGGGTAGAGAGAGGGGGTAGAGAGAGAGGGGGGGTAGAGAGAGAGGGGGGGGTAGAGAGAGAGGGGGATAGAGAGGGGGTAGAGAGAGAGGGGGGGGGGGGTAGAGAGAGGGGGTAGAAAGAGAGGGGGGCAGAGAGGGGGGTAGAGAGAGGGGGGCAGAGAGGGGGGTAGAGAGAGAGGGGGGTAGAGAGAGAGGGGGTAGAGAGGGGTAGAGAGAGAGGGGGTAGAGAGAGAGGGGGTAGAGAGGGGGTAGAGAGAGGGGGTAGAGAGAGGGGGGTAGAGAGAGGGGGTAGAGAGAGAGGGGGGGTAGAGAGGGGGGTAGAGAGAGAGGGGGGCAGAGAGAGAGGGGGTAGAGAGAGGGGGGTAGAGAGAGAGGGGGTAGAGAGAGAGGGGGGTAGAGAGAGAGAGAGGGGATAGAGAGGGGGGGCAGAGAGGGGGGTAGAGAGAGAGAGGGGGGCAGAGAGGGGGTTGAGAGAGAGGGGGCAAAGAGAGAGAGGGGTTAGAGAGGGGGGGCAGAGAGGGGGGTAGAGAGAGGGGGGGGGCAGAGAGGGGGGTTAGAGAGAGAGGGGGGCAGAGAGGGGGTAGAGAGAGAGGGGGGTAGAGAGAGGGGGGGTAGAGAGAGGGGGTAGAGAGAGAGGGGGTAGAGAGAGAGGGGGGTAGAGAGAGAGGGGGTAGAGAGAGAGGGGGGGAGAGAGAGGGGGTAGAGAGAGAGGGGGCAGAGAGAGAGGGGGTAGAGAGGGGGGGCAGAGAGGGGGGTAGAGAGAGGGGGGGGGCAGAGAGGGGGGTAGAGAGAGAGGGGGGTAGAGAGAGAGGGGGGCAGAGAGGGGGCAGAGAAGGGGTAGAGAGAGAGGGGGTAGAGAGAGAGGGGGTAGAGAGAGAGGGGGTAGAGAGAGAGGCAAGGGGCAATAAGAAAAAGCAGAGCTTGAAATCTTTCCTAAAATCTTTCATTTAAACAGGGGGGGGGGGGGCACATAAAGCAAAGCATTGAAAAAAAAACAAAAAACCGAAATGATGAACGAGGCAAAGTGCCGACTACACCGAGGGTGGGTGTTGGGGTTGGGACATATTTAAGGCACGCGACCTAATAGGGGTATCGGAATGCAGGGAGTTGTTTGGGTTGGGTGTGTTATTGGCTGGACCCTCGGGGTTGGATAAGGTGGGCAATCGGTTGTTGGCTGTGACAATGAAGATGCGGGGGGGATGGGAATTGTTGTTTTATGAGTCTGCGAGACGTTACAGCGGTCGTAAATAATGCACGGGTGTCACATAGAGCGTGCAAACGAGTCTCACACGCACGGTGAACGTGTCACATACAGCGTGGTGGTGTCACATACAGCACGTGTCACACACACATCACACACGTGTCACACACACACAGCGTGCACGTGTCACACACAGCACGTGTCACACACACAGAACGCACGTGTCACACACACACACGTCTCACACACACACGTGTCACACACACAGAACGTACGTGTCACACACACACGTGTGACACACACACAAGTGTCAGACACACATAACGCACGTGTCACACACACACGTGTCACACACACACGTGTCACACACACAGAACGTGTCACACACACACGTGTCACACACACACGTGTCACACACAGCGTGCACGTGTCACACACACAGCACGTGTCACACACACAGAACGCACGTGTCACACACACACGTCTCACACACACACGTGTCACACACACAGCGTGCACGTGTCACACACACACGTGTCACACACACAGAACGTGTCACACACACACACGTGTCACACACACACGTGTCACACACACACGTGTCACACACACAGCGTGCACGTGTCACACACACAGCGCGTGTCACACACACAGAACGCACGTGTCACACACACACGTGTCACACACAGTGTCACACACACAGCGTGCACGTGTCACACACACACACGCGTCACACACACAGAACGCACGTGTCACACACACACGTGTCACACACACAGAACGCACGTGTCACACACACACGCGTCACACACACACGTGTCACACACACACACACAGCACACACGTGTCCCGACAGACATGTGCAAGTCAACGTGTCACACACACACACGTGTCACACACACACGTGTCACACACACACGTCTCACACACACGTGTCACACACACAGCGTGCACGTGTCACACACACACACGCGTCACACACACAGAACGCACGTGTCACACACACACGCGTCACACACAGAACGCACGTGTCACACACACAGACCGCACGTGTCACACACACAGAACGTGTCACACACACACACGTGTCACACACACACAGCACACACGTGTCCCGACAGACATGTGCAAGTCAACGTGTCACACACACACACACACGTGTCACACACACACGTGTCACACACACAGACCGCACGTGTCACACACACAGAACGTGTTACCCACACACGTGTCACACACACACACACGCGTCACACACACAGAACGTGTCACACACACACACGTGTCACACACACAGCACACACGTGTCCCGACACACATGTGCAAGTCAACGTGTCACACACACATAGCGTGCACGAGTCAGTTACAGCATCCACACGTGTCATTCAACAAGTGTTACATACAACATACGTGTGGCTAGAGTTGTACCGCCCATGTGTTACTTATCCCTATTACAGGAACAACATTAAGATGTAATGCATCATTGAAAACTCATCACATGTTATTTCAATTTCACAGATCCTGTTTAATCATCAAAGTAGTCTTTGCAGTGCAGGAATTACAAATGTTTAAAACGATGCAGAGCATAATACAGTACTGTACTGCACAACCAATACTCCTGTTGTGCAACGCTGCATGATGTCAAAACTCAGTCTATCCCAGCTGCTACCGAGACCTTATCCGTGCCTTCAACATCCTGAATTCGATGATTACAAGTCTGGGTCTTGGGCGGTGGTCCTTTTTGTAAAATATCCGCTGAGGTCAGTGGGCCTTGCCAGATAAAATAGAATATTACTGGTAGGAACCTCCTGGTTACACCAGCCCACAGGGGATTATTGTGTCCGTCCGTCCGTCGTGCATCCAAAAATGGGAGGGGTGGGGCTGGGTGGAGAGGGGAGGGTGGGGAGGGGCTGGGTGGGGAGGATGGGGTGTAGAGGGGCTGGGTGGGGAGGGGCTGGGTGGGGAGGGTGGGGCTAGGTGGGGGGTGGGAGGGGTGGGGCTGGTCACCCCGTGGTGTCCTTATAAAACTCAACGTTTCACCTACTCACGCCGGCTTGTGCCCGGAATACACCACGCCGCCGTTGACCCTGGCCATTGACGGAGCAACCCAACGTTCCTACCAGCTCCCTCCGCAGGAATGTGTTGAGTGTGAGGTACCGACAAGTGCTCTCAAATTATACTTGGATTGAAGACAAGCCAGAGGAGGGCAACTGTGGCCATACAACACAAACTATGGACCACAGAGTAAACCCATAAAGACTACAGATACACAGAGACTCATAGAGACCCGTAGAGACACATTAAAGTCAAGCCACAATAGCACGACTGCGGAATCCAACACAAACTATGGACCATATAAGTTAAACCCATGGAGACACACAGAGACTCATAATCTTGCAACCAAATACGTTTCTGAATGTGGTGCGGGGAAAAAAATACCCGAAGGACCTGGAGAAAAGTCAACGCGACTGCGGGGAGAGCAACACGCAAACTCCAAATACTGCGTGCAGCAGAGGTCGCAACCGGGTACCCGATACCCGTACCCTACCCGATACCCGGCTACCCGTACCCGGTACGGGTAGCCGGGTATCGGGTAGCCTTTTGCGACCCTGGTGCGGCCGGGTACAGGTAGGCCGTGAGTCACTGGTGAGTAACCGTTTGTCACTCATTTCGGGTAGGCCGGGTACGGGTAAGGAATCAAAACCCGTTTGCGACCTCTGGCGTGCAGGCGTCAGGGTCGGAATGGAACCCACGACGTCCTTGTACACCAAGCGAGGGAGTTAACATCTTCTAGACATCGCCGCGCCTCCGTTAGACACAACGGATGCGAAATGCGCAGTGGGGGGTGGTGGTGGATGGCTGCGGGTACGATCATCATCTCATCATCGTCCCACCGTGATGGGGATGCCCCCCCCCTGATAACGTGGCCTTGCTCGAGTAGAAGGCCTAAGAAGGCTGCCCCCCCCCTCAACAAATTCTGCATCTGCACCGCATCTTACAACCCCCTTCCACCCCGCCCCCCCCAAAATCATCGACACATTTGTCAATAACACTGCGTGACCTTAAAGAGAACAATATATATAATCGGCAACGTTTTGGACAATGGCACTTCTTCACAACATATCATATCGATATCTCACAACCGAGGTAGGAGACGGTGTTTATTTTACGTGTCCGCATCTCCGAATGGCACGGTTGGCTACGTACGGTGCGAAAGAAGTTCTATATATATACAGTACATACAATGAGTCGATTTAATCCGGTCAAACAGAGGAGGCTGACCAACTCTGATCCCGGTTACACATTCAATCCCTAATCTCGTAAACTGATTTCGTCGTACAAATTTGGACAACATAGTCGGATCCCTGTGGCTTGAATGACTAAACCGGGCGGTGATTATTTTTTTCCAACTCGCGTTAGTGCGATTGTGCTGGTAAAGAGATGAACAAGATCGCGCTCTACCGAGGAATACATCTTTCATTCTAAAGGCGCTCGCAAAAAACACAATCTCCACACTGCAAGTCGATCCGTGTCCCAAAAACGGTCCATTGCCTGAAACATCCGACAATGTATTTTTCATGTAAGACAATAACATCGCTATTTGACGAATGCAGCGAGTGGTGTCCGTTAGATTCGTGTGTTTTGGCCCTTCCGTTGTTATTTTAACGCGAGTAGTCCGCAGAACGGACGCCTAAAATCGGCGCGATGACAAGTTGGTGAGGGGGGGGGGGTCAAGTTCGTTTACGCCGAGGCCATGTAACGTGCCGTAGACGTGGAACGCAGAAGCTGTCGCTCCTTGTGTGTGGCTCAAAGATCACTTGTGAATGAATCTCAGAAGCAGTTCCGTGGTGTCTGGTTCCACGGGCCGTTCTCCAACACAGGGTGAAAACAGACTGCTCTGCCAGATCTTCTTGGTTCTTTCCGGTAAAGTCACGTTGAAGGGAAATAATAAAATAATAAAAGTTCTAACATTATAAAATACAATTCTCACGACGTTTCGGCCACAAAGCAAGCAGCCGTCCTCAGGTGAAGAACAGGGCTGTCGGAAAGACAGCGTCTGAATGAACACCACCAAGCTTGGCAGCGTATATTTAAGCTGGGTTAGAGGAGGAAGAGCGCCTTGACAAAGGAATTTACATATCAACATAGGAATTTAGCATATTTATGGAAAATGCAGATATCGGGATTAGTCACTACTTGTGGAATGTGTAGGTGGTGGGGGGGGGGGTCTCAAAGTCATATTATGCTCGTGTATTATGTAGGATTAGCAGTGATAAAGGGAGGGAAATTTTAATAGTAAGAAGCTGCAGCAGCCAAACCACCACGTAAAAAAACTAAAATATAAACTGCTCTGCCAGAGTTTCACATGGATCGTATGTCTAACGACACCATGTCCGTAGCACAATTGTTTTTAAATAGGCAATGTACAAAAACAACGTTCCTAATCTACCCATCACCATAATCAGTATCATCTGCAGTTTATCTTTTACTCAATTGCCTGCGTTTGTTTTCGTTCACCAAAAGCTTCGTCCAGATTGCCGATTCGGTCAACACAGAGAACCAGGCCGCGACGTTGCCACTGCGCCCCTCCCGCTAACCTCCCCCTCATGATTCAAATTTCCTCCCTCTTCATGAAGGCCTCGGCAACGGGGCCCCACCGGCCCACCGTCTGCGCGCTCAAGAACTACGCCGCTCAACTCGACGTGGGCACAGTGGCGAGATGTTAACTACCTCGCCTGGTGTGCAGGAGGTCGTGGGTTCAATCCCGACCCCGACGCCTGCTGCTGTATATTTGGAGTTTGCGTGTCTGTGTCATCACCATCACGGTGGCTAGGAGATGTTAACTACCTCGACTGGTATGCAGGAGGTCGTGGGTTTGATCCCAACCCCGACGCCTGCTGCTGTATATTTGGAGTTTGCGTGTCTGTGTCATCACCATCACGGTGGCTAGGAGATGTTAACTACCTCGCCTGGTATGCAGGAGATCGTGGGTTCGATCCCGACCCCGACGCCTGCTGCTGTATATTTGGAGTTTGCGTGTCTGTGTCATCACCATCACGGTGGCTAGGAGATGTTAACTACCTCGACTGGTATGCAGGAGGTCGTGGATTCTGATCCCGACCCCGACGCCTGCTGCTGTATATTTGGAGTTTGCGTGTCTGTGTCATCACCATCACGGTGGCTAGGAGATGTTAACTACCTCGCCTGGTATGCAGGAGGTCGTGGGTTCGATCCCGACCCCGACGCCTGCTGCTGTATATTTGGAGTTTGCGTGTCTCTCTCCCCCCGTGGTAGTGTGTATTTTTCTCCGGGTCGTCCGATTTTTCCCTCCACGTTTAGAATCACCGCGAGCATTAGGCTGCTATAAATGTCCACGTGATAAGCCGCTTCGTCGCCCTATCACTTGTGGCCAGGTCGCTTTTGTAAAAAAGTGCTACATCGCTCAGTGGGCCTTACCTGTCAAAATAAAAAATAGTTAAATAGTGAGTAGGTAGATGCACGGTAGGGGAGATGAGTTGGTGGAAGGGATCGGTCACGTGTCTGGAAGGAGGCGTCACTCGCGCAGCGCGATGAAGCCCAGCATGGTGCCGAACTCGGAGCCGTCGCGGCGGTACGAGAAGAAGAGCTCCGGGTGGCACGAGGTGCACAGGGTGACGATGACGTCACGATGGCCGGGCAATGTGCCATCGTCAATGTGCTCCGGCAGCACGCCGCTGCGCTCCAGCAGAATCCTGACGCGGGCAGAGCGAACATCGGTGGATCAACGGTGGCGGTGTCAACAACAACAACAACAACCACGACTGCCACCACGAAGACCACCACTCGTATGCAACGCACCATGGGGAAGAGGGAGGCGGGCATCTTTGCGCTCGTATGTGTTTAACACGTAGGCTTTCGCGAATTGCCCGATGATGCTGGATGCAATTACCAGCGAAACGTCGTGCTACTCAAAAATTGTAAATGTTGTGGTTTCACGCTTCAACACACCGGTGTGGGGCTAAAGCAGTGAACTATTTGTCTTTTGTCAACGTGACACTTTTTTACTGATTGGCCGTGTCGGGTGGTGGAGGGTTACGACACATTTATAAATAACGCGATCTAAACCCAAAAACGTTGATTATGAATCGTATGTGTGTGTGTGTAATTTTTAAAGGGGGTCAGGACAGTCGTTGGCAAAGGAGTAGAACGTGGACTTGAAGGTGGGCAAGGGAATCGACGGCACAGACGGCTGGGGGGGGGGGGGACGGGGGGGAGAGAGTCGCAAACTACACGGAAAGCAGATTAGCACGGTTGGCCACATACGGTGCGAAAGAAGTTCAACATACCATTGGAACCTCATTTGCCAGTAAAAATATGATAATTGGTTTTTTACCCTTCTATCTGGCATTATGACTGCAGGTATTGTGGTCTATGTAAACACGACTCCTTGTAAAAATAGGTGTCAGTTTTGTTGCCAGATAGAAGGGTAAAAAAACAATTATCATATTTTTTACTGGCAAATGAGGTTCCAATGGTGTAAATGCTTACCCCGAGCTCTCATACTCTGATGGTGCATTGTCTTTGAGTTGTGTGCCTTTTGGCGTCATCTGGTCCAACCCATGTGAGATGAGGCTCTAAGGAAAGCTGTCTCGGGTGTGGACCAATCATCTTCAAGGACAGTGCATACATTATCAGAGTTATGTTTTTTGTTTGCATTATGACTGCAGGTATTGTGGTCTATGCAAACATGACTCCTTGTAAAAAAAGGTGTCAGTTTTTTGCCAGATAGAAGGGTAAAACAACAATTATCAAGCTCGACATACATACACACAAGGAGCGACCCCCCCATCAGTGAACCCAGTAAACCTGTTTATGATCATGTCATACTTATTTATACTGGAGAAATCCGCTGAGCTCCAAAGCTCTTCTTTTCTCACAGATGCCCAGCAGGACATATGCGGCCAATAGCCAATGTTGGTCCACGGCCGTGCACTCGCTACGGCCTCTCGTAACCAAATCAACTTGGTCAAATTTCGATGTAAAGCTTTCATGACTGCAGGGATTCATCTTCTTGGTTCTTTCGGTAAAGTCATGTGACTTTACCGAAAGAACCAAGAAGACAACTTGGTCAAGTCTGCCATCTGCGTCCAGGTAAGTCGAGTCCGTCGTAGGGTCTCCCATCACGCTGGACGATGAGGTGCACCCGTTTCGTTGGTCTCCGTCGCGTTTGTCGATGAGGTTCACCCACTTGTTGGTCACCGTCACGCTCGACAATGAAGGGCACTTCACCCGACGGGTAGTTTCATCGCGCATTTCACGAACGAAGCTGAACCCTGCACCTCGTTTTGAACATCCCGGTCGAAATAAATACGCGTCAATCCGTCTCGCGGCGGAGCGCGGCTGCATGTATTGTGTGTACCGTATCTACGGCGCCGCACGTAGCCAATCGCGCAAATTGGAGGTGCGGGGTGGTGGGGGGGGAAAGGACAACAAACTAAACATAATAAGCAGCTCCACAGAGGTGAGTTTAAAGTACGTCGAGCTACACGTGTGTGCATCTATTTCCAACTCGGACGGTGTCCTTCACTGTCAGCGCGAGGGACCGCCGCACATTTGGGCTTGACACGTCAGCGATCGCACTAAAGGCGGACCTGCGGGCCTTGCCGATGAAGGACACCGAACTAGGGGATTGCCGTGTGAGGCCCGTCGCGACCATCGTCCGTGCGCCCGGCACCTGGTGGCCTTGCGCAGGTCGGCGTTCGTCGTCCCGTCCGCCAGGTGGTGCAGGCACGTCGCGTCGATGGCCGAGAACTGGGCGGCCACCTCTGGGCCCACCTGGAAGCAGCAGGGCCCGATGGAGGGGCCCAGCACGACCCTGAGGTCCCGCGCCGAGCAGCCCAGCTCCGCCACCATGGCGCGCACCGCCACGCCGCCGATGCCCCCCACGGTGCCGCGCCAGCCTGCCGGGGCACGACGCAACGCCGGCACGCACGCACGGTGACAAAGATCCCCCCGTGTAGCACACACGCACATCACTTTTGGGGCAAGTGCTGTTTGCAAAACTGTAAAAAAAATGTTTTACTAAACTCCTTGACCTGCACAGCATCAGCGGGTCCTCACCAAACAGTGGACTGACAAAAGTCTGTACATGTACGCCGACATTTTAATAACAAGGCTCAGTTATGGGCGGACATGTCTTGAGCCTCGACTTGGGCAGGAATTGGACAGCTGGACTGGCTGGAACCGGCATTCCAGACGCCAGGGACAGCAACAGAGCAGGAGGAAACTCCCATTGAGCACACACGCATTCACACGTGGACACACCACTCACGCGCCCTGTGTGTGGCGTGTATGAGCTGTGTAGGGTGTGGATGGCTTAGTCGCGTCGTAGCAGGGCTGCATGTGTTGTGGCCGGGCTGACTGCGTGTTGTGGATGACCAGCGTGCGTGTCCTGGCCAGGCAGGGTGTGTGTTGTGGCCGCGAGGGTGTGTTGTGTCTGGGCGGTGCGTGTGTTGTGGATGATCTGCGTATGTTGGAGCCATGGCAGCGCGTGCGTTGTGTCCGGCGCTGCGTGTTGCGTTGTGGCCGTGGCTCCGCGTGGCGAGTACCCGAATGCACGGCGCCGCACGCCCCGCGGACGGGGTCGGCCAGCAGCAGCGGGATGCAGTCGGCGCCCGGCGCGCCGAGCGTGACGCCGGGCCGCGCCGTCAGGAGGCCGTCGTACTCCGCCGGCTCCTCGGTCCCCAGCACCCACACGGCGGTGCTGTGGCACACCTGGCGCGACACGTCAATGTCAAACCGGTGTGCGTGGGCCGTGTGGGGTCCGTGTGGGTCTGTGTGCGTGGGCTGTGTGGGGTCTGTGTGTGGGGTCTGTGTGGGGTCCGTGTGGGGTCTGTGTGGGGGCCGTGTGTGGTCTGTGTGGGTCTGTGTGGGTCTGCGTGTGTGGGGTTCTGTGTGGGGTCAGTGTTGGGTCCTGTGTGGGGGCCGTGTGTGGTACTGGTGGGGGCCGTTGTGGTCTGTGTGGTCTGTGTGGGTCTGTGTGGGGTCTGTGTGGGTCTGTGTGTGGTCTGTGTGGGTCTGTGTGGGTCTGTGTGGGGTCCGTGTGGGTCTGTGTGGGGTTCGTGTGGGCTCCGTGTGGGCTCTGTGTGGGTTCCGTGCGCGTCGCCGTGCCTTGGGAGTGCGGAGCGAGTCGAGCGCGAATCCCGCGGCTTGCGCCAGGCGCCGCTTGTTCTCGACGGTGGCGCCCGGCGGGTCGCGCCGTCGCACGGAGCGCGACAGGTTCAGAGAGCTCATCCCGGGCAGGTGAGACACGCCGCCCTGGCGCGTGCTGAACCCGTGCAGGAAGCGCTCTCCTGCACGCCACGCACGCCGCACGGACGACGCGCAAACACGCACGGCCGTGTCGCCTGTGTCGCCTACACGGGCTGCCGGGGCAAGTGCTGTCGGTGGAGCAACGGTGAACCGCTAGAATGGGAAGGTGTTGCCCAGCGGTGTGCCCGGCCGTCTTTGTCTCCCCGGTGCTCGTGTTTAACACGCCGTGATGGAACACGGGGGGAGGGGTGGGTCTTGTGGTGCGGTGCCCGTGGCGGGCACGGCTACTCCGTTGGGACGAGGGGTACGCTCACCTGGGATGAGTGGCGAACGCAGAACGCGCACCGGTCCCGTAATAGAAGGCAGGCCTCTGAAGCAGGCCTCGACGTCGGCGCGCACGGCCGCCAACTCGGCGGGGCTCGGCTCGCTCGGCACGCCGGACCCCGTGGCGTCCACCTCGACGTGGTACACGGGCGTGAACATCTCGGCCGCGTAGGCGCCCAGCAGCGCCGCGCGGCGGTGCCCGCCCGTGCGCACGGTCACCCTGGCGAGCGCCAGCTCGTCCACGCGTACCTTGGCGCGGTAGAAGAGGCGGGCGACGCTGTCGTCGCGCAGGACGTGGCACGGCGGCGCGAAGCCCGGGGTCTCGGCTGAGGCCGGGTCCTTGAAGGCGGCCGTGACGGCGGCGTCGTCGTCGCTGGGAGAGCAGAGCACGAGAAGGAGCGAGGGGCGGCCGCGGCCGGAGGAGAGACGCGAGGCCGCCGGGAGGAAGGAGGCCGGGTCACCTTGGAACGCCGGGCCCAGGCCGGGAAGGTCGAGCAGCAGCGCTTCTCCCGCCATTGCACCTGGCGAGACATGTATCACTCGGCTCACACCTTGGTCGCTCCCTCGCTCGCTCGCTGGGACGGCCACCGAGAGAGCGATGTTACCTTCTGCCAGGGAAACATAGCGAGGTTGGGCAGAAACGAATTCGACAATCCGAAAATGTGACCACCACCACCCGCGGCCAACACCGCTGTCACCACCAACGCCACCACCACTACCACCGCCGCCACCACCACCACTACGAACGCTGCCACCACCACCGCCACTGCCACCACCACCACTACCGCCGCTAACGCCACCACCGCCACCACCACCGTTATCACCACTGCTGCCGCCACCACCGCAACATCTCCACCACTACCACCACTCAAGGCAGATCAATTGCAGACCACTGATGATGACGATGGGTCGTGGGTCATGGCCACTGTGAGCAACAGAGCCGACGGGCGCCCCAGCAACGCGTCACACGTGGGGTCAGAGGCGGGGTCAGAGGTGGGGTCAGAGGTGGGGTCAGAGGTGAGGTCAGAGGTGAGGTCAGAGGTGGGGTCACAGAGAGCGGGTGGGCCCCCATTCATGACTAGTTGGTGAGGGTTAACGTCGGCTACTTACTAGTGGTGGGTGTGCTAGTTGGTGAGGGTGAGTAGGGGCATAGTTGACTTACTAGTGGCTGGCCGTCTGGTTGCTTGTGGACATGATCCAGTGCCATGGCTCGCACTCGGGAGCTAGATGGATATGGTGAAGAAGCTTCGGGCTAGCCTTGGTTTGGCGACAATATTTCTATGCCACCAAAACAACAACAGCAGCTTTCGATTTAAAGCTTTCGTGACTGCAGGGATTCATCTTCTTGGTTCTTTCGGTAAAGTCACGTAGAAGGGAAGTAATAAAATAATACAAATTAAACATAATAAAATAATTATCACGACGTTTCGGCCACAACGCAAGCAGCCGTCCTCATTATGTTTTAATTTTTATTCTTTTATTACTTCCCTTCTACGTGACGACTTTACCGAAAGAACCAAGAAGAACAACAGCATCAGCGATCTCTGTGGGGCTAGGGGCAGGCCGATAGCTCCCGGGACAAGCCGTGGTGACGATTGTAACGTCGTTGACGCCAGGACCCTCTCGACAAACGAGACTCCGCATGTGCCTCCAACGAGCGCCGTTGACTTACGTACGGCGCGAAAGAAGTTCAACATGCAGTACGTACACACACAGCAGCGACAACCTGGCGCTGTCTTTGAGTTGGTTTAACGAAAATCGATTGGAATGTTCCTGGCTTCTGTGAAACAGCCGGGGGTCTGGGCTTACATTGTTCTGTTCCTCGTGTCAAATAAATGAATACACGGACGCACATCCAGCTTGTACTTACCTCCAAAAGCTTCCTCATTGCGAGCAATGTAGCCAATTGGCTGGATTCTTGTTTCCTGGTTGCCGGCAACTTTGCCCCAGAAGCAGATGGCGGATTGCACCCTCTGCTGTCCGCGAAAGTGGACATCGATATGGTGGGAGCTTTCTTGCCAGTATCAAAATATTACAATAGGTGTTGCCATTTGTGCAATACAAGAGGTGTGTTAAGACGTTTAAACACCAAGCAGAATCCCTTTTCAAGGACAGGATACCTTGAGATCGTCGAAGGAATATGTACAGATTATTTTTACAAGATTAAAATTAAATTGTGTAAAACACTTAAACTGTAAATTAATAAATAAAATTACAAGATTAATTGAAAGTGTTTGACAAATTAAACTTCATTATTTTTGGGGTCAAAATAATTTTGATGCAATTGATTTTAGAGAAAATTATAAACATCGAAAGGAAACCACCGAATTTTATTCAGCACATCAAATTGTATTAATTCTAGGGTCAAAATCATTATTTCTACTTTTTAGTGCAAGTAAAAGTGCGTGCATTGAAACGCATTTTTTTATTACCAAATGTATTTTAACTTAAATCTTAAACATTATTTTACGCAAAGATAAAGTGATGAAATATGACAGGAAATGGAGTCCGCAATGTAAAGTATACAAACGGTATTGTTTAAGAATAATATAATGGAGAAAATACTAAATAGACGCAGTTTGTTCCGTTTAACACGTAGGAGGCTATCGCGAACAATATCCATCATAGAGGTGTTTTTTTTGGGTTAGATCTCGTAAATATAAATGTGTCGTTAAACCCGCCACCACCCGACACACAGCCAATCAGTAAAGTTTTGTCACGTAAACAAAACGCGCCAATGAGTTACTAGTTCGGCACACCACGGAGGTAATTACGACTTATTTTGTTTAAAAGTCAGCTGTGGTTGTCATCAGCATAGGCTCGGTTCTTCCACTCGAGGCCATTTGAGCGCTGCCCCACCAAGCAAATGGAGATGAGTAATAATACTGGTAGGAACCTCCTGGTTACACCAGCCCACAGGGGATTATTGTGTCCGTCCGTCCGTCGTGCATCCAAAATTGGGAGGGGTGGGGCTGGGTGGAGAGGGGAGGGTGGGGAGGGGCTGGGTGGGGAGGGTGGGGAGGGGCTGGGTGGGGAGGGGAGGGTGAGGCTGGGTGGGGGGTGGGGCTGGGTGGGGAGGGGCTGGTCACCCCGTGGTGCCCTTATAAAACTCAACGTTTAACCTACTCACGCCGGCTTGTGCCCGCCCTCACAGTCGGGCATATTTGCGGAATACACCACGCCGCCGTTGACCCTGCAGGCCATTGACCGAGCAACCCAACGTTCCTACCAGCTCCCTCCGCAGGAATGTGTTTTTTCTAAAAAAAAAAACTTTGCTACAAATTTTTTGTTGTTTTTAAATAAAAAAAAAAATTATTTCAACGTGAATTGCCTAATGAAGATAACATTTTAAGTTGTTCACGTGAGAAACCGCTGCTGCAACGCCACAGTCGCGATTTGTGCCCCGGGGAGGTCTCGGGGTGGCTGTGAAGGCGTCCTCCGAGTGAGAGATTCCCCGTCTTCAGTTATCGCGTATTGAAACGGCTGTGCGCCGTATGGACCTGAATACGGGGTTAAACCTTGTGGGGTTCATAATATAGGTTTTTGGGTCAGATCGCGTTATTTATAAATGTGCCGTAACCCTCCACCACCCGACACGGCCAAACAGTAAAAAATGTGTCACGTTTTCAAAGGACAAATTAATTGACTTCTTTAGCCCACCGGTGTGCTGAAGAGAGAATCAACAGCATTTTAAAATTTGAGTAGTACGACGTTTCGCTGATAATTACAATCAGCTTCATCGGGCAAGAATTGTGAAGCTCTCTGTTGCTTCCGGTCTTAAATAGAGTAGCATCAGGGTGACATCATCATTTAATTCAATTCAATCTGGTGCAGTGTGGGGTTGACAGGGTGTGGGTTTCCGACCCGTGGTGGACGCTGCTGCTGCGTTGTTAGCGGTGCTCAAAATGAACGAAACCTCAACACGTGAGTCAATCATTGCCACGTGGTGTGGCCTCAACATTGAACAAAAACGAATTGTTCATGCGACAAGGTCACTGCTGGACTAAGGCCTCCCATTGTTGCGCGCGTTCGACCGAGCTGGTCAGTGCGCGGGTTGCTGTGAGCCCGAGGGTCCAGGAACCAGTTCGGATATCACCCGCTCACGTGTGCGAGCTCGTGAGCGGGGATAGAACTCGGGACGGCCAGGGTTCGTAGCCGCAGCGCGCTAACCGCCGCGCCACCGCTCCACATTTCACGGTGTCGTCTGCGCTCCGCAAACGTAAGAGCAAAACGAGAGGGACGCTCTCTGCTGAAGCCATCTTGTCCTGACCAGCAGCAGCAGCAGCAGCCCTCCACATTGGCAATTCATCTCGTGAGTAAACAGGATTGCCGTACGCAAGAAGACAGTTGCATAGAGACCCGTAGAGATACCGAGCTGCTCATAGAAACCCATTAAAGACAGACCACGCAGTACGTAAAGTTCATGGGGTTGTGGACACACAACGCAAACCATGCACCGAATCGTGACCCGCGGTTGGCTACGTGCGGTGCGAACGAAGTTCAAGATGACATCGACTGTAGTCTGCACTCTTTCAACAGAGGAAGAGCAAAACGACACCGACCTCTCTCCTGAATCCCTCTCGTCCTGCCCAGCAGCAGCAGCAGCAGCAAACATAGACTCTTGAACCACAATGCCACCACAATAGGCGAGAATAAGAAGCCCACGCGGACACGCGCACCGGACTTCTCCATTTAAAACCCCCTTTCCCCCAGGACTCATTCATTCACACCCCTCCCAGGACTCATTCATACATCAGCGGTGCCGCATGGCGACTCACCTGGAAAGCGGTGGCGTGAAGAAACGACGGCGATGATGATGGATGGATGGGACCACAAAATATCGACGGCGCGCTTGAAGCGGTCCTATCGCGAACGCGTCTGCCACGTGCGCTGTGACCGATTCAAGAGCCGAATGGCTCACAGGGCTATACCTAATCAATTAACTTGAACTTAAACTAACTACGAACAGCTTGCACGGACCGCTCGTAATCTCTCGTGTCGACGAGCACGAGTTTCACTTCCTCGGCCGCGAGCCGCTGCTCACCCCTTGTTTGTTCAACTCGGCGCGGACGACACAACGTAGGACTGCACATCGGGTGCCTTATATACACACGCGCGCCACACAGTCTACGAATTACTCGACTTCCTCTGTGACTCAAGACAACAGAAAGATGACAGTCGCGAAACGTCAGTCACCACGACAGCCCCAGGCCGTGGGGGATTTACCAGGCCGTCCGATCGACTCGACGATTCATTTGCGTGCAATTCAAATGTACGAGGGGGGGAAAAATATAACTTCCCCCCATCAGGGTGAGGTGGTGGCGTCAATGGTTAGCACTGCACTCCAGCGATATCGCCTGCTGATCCATTATAAAGATAAATGTGTCGTTAAACCCACCACCACCCGACACTGACGATTCGTAAGGTTTGTCACGTAAACAAACAAAAAATTGGATGGATTTTGGTTGCGAAAACCAACGTGTTACACGGACAGAGCGTCCAGAGTTTGATTCCCAGCTAATGCCAAGTGATATCTCAACGAATCAGGGCAGCCGAGGTCACCAACCGGCGTGGTGAAGTATGGTCAACCCAGCCCTCGCCTTTCAAACCACACTAATCCAGCAGCATCTGCTTTAGCGAACTCGAGACCGATTGCAGATCGCTCTCGGGACAATGCTTTTGGTCAGAACGAACCGTATCAGAACATTACATGGATAGCTTATACTGGTAGGAACCACCTGGTTCCACCAGCCTACAGGGGATTATTGTGTCCGTCCGTCGTGCATCCAAAAATTGGAGTGGTGGGGCTGGGTGGGGAGGGGCTGGTCACCCCGTGGTACCCTTATAAAACTCAACGTTTAACCTACTCACGCCGGCTTGTGCCCGCCCTCACAGTCGGCCATATTTGCGGAATACACCACGCCGCCGTTGACCGTGGCCATTGACCGAGCAACCCAACGTTCCTACCAGCTCCCTCCGCAGGAATGTGTTTTACTTATATGTTGCCTCTATGATACCGTAGCAGGGTTGCCACGTGTCCAGGATTAAGCTGAACAGTCCGGGAATTGGCATGGGTATTCAAGTGGCAGGAAGCGATTTGTATCGACATATGGCACTGGTATCGTTAACGTTACTACAGCATTTTGCATCATATTAATGTTTTATTGTTTCACGAGATGAGAACCCAAGAAACCAGGACAGTCTCGTTTCCATTCGTCTGCCAGTAAGTCGGTGGTTGTTGCTTTATATGCTCCAAATTAATTTGCAAATTTGGCAATATTTAATTCAGACGGTGTATTATTGTTGGAACGTTCTGACCCCTTGCCCCGACTGGCCATGTGGAAAATAGCTTTATAGCTCAACGGATTCCTCCAGTCGAAATAAATATTGCTGTTCCGATTGTTTTATTAAGGGCCGCAGAAATAACCATGTATGGGGGCTGCTGGAATCGAACAGCGAACTTCGGACACGCAACCGCTTAGGCCAGGTCACCACCGTGTTAGGCTGACCAATGGATATGTCCGGGTTGGGCTTAGTAAACAAACAAATCTGGAAATCCTAGATCACAGGCATGGTGGCAGTGTGGCGTGTCCTGGCCTCAATGTAAAGAAGCATGTCCTGAGAACTCGAGAGTGGGGGGGGGGTGTCCGAATTTCAGAACGAAGTCATAATTGCACGCAAAATAATGCATTTGCCCCGAGCTTGTAGAAAAAAAAACAGAAAACCCGTTTGGGAAGTTATGGTGACACAAGGGTGTTTGTAAAGCATCTGATTTGCACGTTGCGTGACAATGGCCAACGTCCACGCATGTTAGTAATGCTGTATTTTCATTTCCACATTGGGGAAGCTCTTGCTACGACACATTCGCGTAAATACCGCGAGGTTTTTTTGCAGTAGGGAATGCACCGGACTTTCCGCGACGGCGGCTTAGCCAAGCGTACATTTGATCTTCTTTCACACCGTACACGTAGTCAGATGTAAGACACTGGAGCCTAACTTGTGTACAGGACGAGAACTTGACATTCATTTGACGAAGCCAAACCTTTGTGACTTCCTCTTGACCCCCATCACCATCATCACCATCATCATGGCTTGGCTTCGCGAACGAAGATCTAGGAAGGACATCCACGTCTTCTGCAGGCACGCTGGTGGCTGAAGAGGCCTATGCGGGACAGGCAGGTCCTGCCACAACAGCTGCAAGTGAAGGTCTCATCTGGGATGGGTGCTGAGGGATCACGGTTCTTCCTCCTTCTCCTTTTGTCCTCCATACGGGCCCTCTTGACCCACGACTGTGAATAATGCATCTGTACAATGTTACTGTAATGCAGTGCTCGTGTTGATGGCTCGAAACCCAGCAGCATTTCCCAGGCCAAACTGCTAAGGCTCTGAATGTCATAATCACTGGGTCATTTTGCTGCTGGAACATTAGCTCAGCAGCCCAATGGGTAGATGGACTAATTTTTATTTCACGTGGCGAAAGCTTTTATATAATCCCGTCATGGTTCCACTGATGAGTCTACAAATCCAAATGTACTTTTATTCGAGGCTTACAAACAATATTCGTTTCTTTCGGTAAAGTCACGTAGGTGAAAAGAACAGTAAAATAAAATGAAAACTAAATTAATTTATAAAAAAGTGAAAACTAAATATATTTTCACTTTATTTTACTCTTTCCACCTACGTGACTTTACCGAAAGAACCAAAGAGTATGGATCCTTGCAGTCACGAAAACTTCAAATCTAGAATTTACAAACAATAATCCGCTGGAAAATAGGTGCCCTTCCTTTTGGCACGTCATGTAAAATGTAGCAATGAAGTTGCTTACAAGTCACTGCTGAAAAGGGGCATCTACTGGAGAGAGCTTGGGAGAATGTGCGTATGCCATTCCAACTTAGCCAGACGTCCTAACAGAAGTGGAAGAGTGCCCCACTCAACCAGTAACCCTCCCCCTTATCAAGTGTTGTACCCATTCATAATGGTGGGTAGAGGAACAAAAACACAACACTGGTCAACACTTTTTCTGGCACAAGGTATTCCAACGGTTGTATGGTAATTTCGGGGTGCTGATCCAAATCTGGCATCAGTTTTTGTCTATCGCATCAGGTTTTTGATATCAAATATTGCATTTTCAATAAAAACTGCAGAAGAAAAATATTAAATAAATGTGGATATCTACATAAAATTATATTATAAACACACTATCCTAAAAATACAGCACCGTATTTTAACACTAAAGCAGTCACTGTTAATGTCGGGTAAAATCAATGAAAATAGGGTATGCCAATAGCATAAAATGAGATGTGATGGAGCAAATCTGAGATCAGATTTGGAATCAGCACCCTGAAATTAGTCTAAAACAGCTGCAAAAGTCCAGGCCAGAAAAAAATGCTTTTTTTTGTTGACCAGTGTTATTGTTTCAACTGCCTTGTCAGGATATCAAATTGCACTGGCGAGCTCTGGATCGCGCATCTCAGTGGCCGCTGGATAAATGACAACACAAATATAAATGTTATCGCTGAAAATGGAACAAACTTAAAATGCAGCATTGTTAGCCAGTGTAGGCAGAGCTTGAAACTTGTGTTAAGAGGATAGAGGCAAAACAGACTGGAGTATGTAGTGACAAGAAGCAATCACCCATGGTGTGACGTTGAGTTAATGGTGAGACACCACGAAAAGTACGTTCGTAAGAAGTACAACAACAACACGTCCACTCACCCACTCTGGATTGAACTGCCACACACCCGGTGTATGACTATATTTTTTACTTTTCGATTTAAAGCTTTCGTGACTGCAGGGATTCAACTTCTTGGTTCTTTCGGTAAAGTCACGTAGAAGGGAAATAATAAAACATAATAAAATAATTCTCAAGACGTTTCGGCCACAACGCAAGCAGCCATCCTCAGGTGAAGAACAGGTCTGTCGGGAAGACAGCGTCTGAATGGACATCCAGCTTAAATATACGCTGCCAAGCCTGGTGGTGTCCATTCAGACGCTGTCTTTCCGACAGACCTGTTCTTCACCTGAGGACGGCTGCTTGCATTGTGGCCGAAACGTCGTGAGAATTATTTTATTATCTTTAATTTTTATTATTTTATTATTTCCCTTCTACGTGACTTTACCGAAAGAACCATGAAGATATATTTTTTACATGTTTAAAAACACCCGGGACAGCAGTTTTGGGTAGAAACTGCGCATGATGACTTGTGTAAGTTTGTCTGTATTTAACCGATGGTAGAAAAGCACGTTGAATAACAAATTGTCAAAAGAGCGTTTTCACGGATGACAAAAAGAATGGCGAGACGCAAAGAGCCCAACACAGTTGTTATTTATTTAAACTTTGCAACGCATACAATTAGATTCGTGATGGGTACAGCATCTGAAAAAGAAAAAAAACAAATTAATCACAAGTCGTAGAACAACATTTCCATAGTCTATCCACAACCACAATGATAAAAGGAAAATGTTTAACTTCACAAAGTTAAGCATTTATTTACAACGATGTCAAAGAATGTGCTCAAAAAGTTATAATGCCAAAACAGCACGTGATGTCCATCACTCATTGCATCGGTGTCAAAATCGTACAGCAGTTGACTTGAGACATGACTGTGGGTTTTCCTTCAGTGTTCCACTTTCATACCAGCGAGACCTGAGATTAAATGGATTTGAGCCAAAAAAATCTAAAAGGCTCAAAGGGATCCCACAGGGGATTTTTTTCTGGAGTGCCTTTCTAGTAAGTGTTTAAGAGTGCACAGAACCGTCAAACGATACATCAGCTCGTGCATGTAAGTGGCATGTAACGAGTTCTTGTGAGTTCCCACGACATCCGCTGCCACTGGCGGCATAAAAAAAAAATCGAAATTTTTAATTCGCGGCCCCAAATCGTACCAATTAATCAAGTTGTAAAAAAAGCTGAATCATCTTCTTGGTTCTTTCGGTAAAGTCACGTAGAAGGGTAATAATAAAATAAAAAGAAAACATAATAAAATAATTCTCACGACGTTTCGGCCACAACGCAAGCAGCCATCCTCAGGTGGAAAACAGGTCTGACGCTGTCTCCCCGACAGACGTGTTCTTCACCTGAGGACGGCTGCTTGCGTTGTGGCCGAAACGTCGTGATAATTATTTTATTGTTTTCTTTTTATTATTTTATTACTTCCCTTCTACGTGACTTACCGAAAGAACCAAGAAGATGAATCCCTGCAGTCACGAAAGCTTTAAATCGAAAGCTGAATCATACCAGGCCTTCTCTCTAAGTAGCACTCCACCCCCATACCATTTGACCTTATGGAGGCCAGCAAATTTGGCATGAAAAGTCTCGGTTTTTCCCCCCTCCCCCGCCCGTGTAAATCCCCGTGGCTCACCACTCTGATGCGGTGGCCCATGGCCTTGCCGGGCAGGTTCTTGCGGAACTTGGCGCGCACCACGCCGCTGTTGCCGTGGGAACGCATCACCTTGCCCCAGATGACACGTGTCTTGTTGGGCTTTCCTCCCGGCGTCAGCGTGTTCCTGCGACGACGGACACAACGTTAGCAGCGCTCCGCAACAACACAGCCACGCGACCCTCCCCCCCCAAAGCCAGGTCACGTGGGTTGGATGGAATAACCGCACTTCCGATGAGCACGGTTGGCTACATATGGTGCAAAAGAAGTTCGACAAAAGATAAATCGTCGACCGATTGCTGGATAAATTCCATGAGGGTTCGTGGCTGTTATACGTCTATAGTTACCCATGCTTATCAGTGCAGGGGGAGGGTGAGGAACATAGACTATGGAGCAGAGAAGTACAACACAACAATGGATTTTGCCGCACCTACTGCGGCCCACAAATGTAGGCCGCAAACATGACAAATTAGTTGGGGGTGGTGGCCAGCGATCCAAGGACTCTCCACAGGCTCAAACCTGCTTGCCTTCTCAGATGTGATAATCCCACACCAAATAGCACTTCAGCACACGTTCAACGTTTGCTCCTTGTTTTAAAGGTTTCATAACTTCCGTTGAGGTGAATTTGGTTGAGGCGAAAGCACCACTCATTGTCACCATTGAAAGCAAGAGAGAATGTACACACTGAGGTGTACACAGCTTGTTTGTAAGCATGCTGAACTTCTTTCGCACAGTACATAGCCATATTCTCGAACCAGAGCTTGTATTAGCTACAGATTACACTACAGCCCTCAACGACACAATGACACTTTTAGTCTTTTAGTGTTAGAAGTTTCTGGATATGCTGTGGGCATGTCAGTAAAATGCACCATTGCACTGTATTTCTCTGCTCCTCACCATCGTGTACTGATCGACGTGGTCAAGTCTGCTTCAATTAACCAGGACGACCCGCACAGCACGACGAGAATTCTCATTCGGTAGCGAATTGACAAAGCTGCAAACGTCTCTGCCGATGGCCATTCGAAATAAGGAGACCCGGACTTGACCACTGGAAATTGCCCTGACAAAGAAACAACATGCCTCCCCAAAATTCTAACTTTTGCAGCACTTGTAAACTAGACTACATTATCCCCCCCAATGGTCAAGATTATTTCACTAACCTCCGAATTTAGCCTTCAGTCAACTACGAGAGCGCCCACACGTCTTTGCGCGGGCCTGTCCCTACTTAATTTGTCTCTTATCATTATACGTCTTCCCACATGCGCTCCACTCCAGTAATCAAGGACTTATCTCAATACCCTCAACCTCCTACTGCTCAATGGGAGTTGGATACTTTTCTGTTGCTGTACCTGTAGTCTGGAATGCCAATTCTAGTCATTCCAGCTGCCCAATTCCTGCCCAAGTCGAGGCTCAAGAAATGTATACCCACGACTGACCCCTGTTATACATGATCACTATTACATTGTTTTTATAGCTTTACTTTGGTGATTTCGAAAACGTAAGGTTAAGCCATGTTTCTTGAAGTACGGAGTTAGCCCGATAACTTTATCTAAATTGTCTTATGGTTGTTATTGTTAGACTTGCATCCCATTGGGATTTTTGCACACAGCGTTGATATACGGTGATTTTTTCTGGAAGATTTTGCTGGTTTTCCTGGATGTTTCTGTTGCGCGTCGTCACTTTAAGATGTTCTTTGTTCATGTTTTGTTTGTTGCGGTTGCACCTGAGTCAAGAGCCTCATGGCTCTCATGGCTATACCTAATAAATGAAACATAAATTGCAGGTGTACACGTAGACTTGTCAGTCCACGGGTGCATGATGACCTGCTTATGGCCGTGCAGGTCAAGGAGGTTATATGACCATACTTCACCACACCGGTCAAAATTGTGTGACGGTTGGAATAAATAAATGTGGGAGCCGAGTACAATACAACAATACACATGTGCATTGTCCCGTTGCTCACCACGTAACTCCGCAACCGAGATAACAACCTGCCGTGTCGTGCTCCAAGCACTAACCAGGCTCAATCCTGCCTAAGAGCGGATCCGTTTTTAGATGTTCCCTGTGTGACCATCATGTTGCCGCATGATCTCGAGATGCAGCTGCATCTACAGACCGTATTTTTGTTTGCGCCGCGCTCCCGCCACGTACTTGCGCGCCTTGTAGACGTATGCGCAGCGCTTGCCGAGGTAGAAGCCCGTCTCGCCGCGTGTGTACACGCCCTCGATCTTGAGCAGTGCGGTGTGCTCATGCTGGTTTCGCAGGCCACGCTTGTAGCCAGTGAAGATGGCCTTGCACCACAATCTGCGGCAGGGAGGGGAAGCACAGTAGGTTCTTGTCACGAAACACAGGACTGCCACGAAACACAGGACCGATCCGCCCCCACCGCCCGCCCAACTTATGAACGCTCGACTTACGAACGAGCTTCCAAAAGATATTTATTTTATTAACCGTCGATTTGTGAACACAACCGCGGCAACTATTTAGTTTCACACGCAAATGTACAATATTTCTTATTTGTGTTTAACAATGCGCCCTTCTTTTATTGAACCCTAACACATTTGATACTAACGCTGCCTGCATGTGCATTTAAATAGTGCACTATTGTGTTCCATCTTACGAACCCGTTCTACTTACGAACGGGGTTTGGGAACGGAACCCCGGTCGTAAATCGGGAAGCACCCGTAATGAGCAGACATTTCGTCTTCACATATTCCTCTTTTCACATTAAAACAAAGTATTTCTTACGCAAACCATCGGCTGAATGGCCTTCTGGGGGTGCATAATTTCAACAGCAGTGTCACCAGCATTACTTATTTAGTAATTTTACTCTCTTATTTAATGATACTCTCATTTAGTAATTATACTTTCCACGACGCGAAATATAGTTATAAAATTCTCGTAAGTTCGACAGACAGCGGGGGCCCCCAAGCAATCCTCTTCAAGAGTGTTGTTCATTAATTCGTTATTTTTCCTCCCAGTTTTATGAGGATTTCGCTATAGGCGTCGCGAGACGCTGCGATGCATTCGGACCGTCGGGCAGAGGGCAGTGCACCAGTAGGGTCCAGGGGAAGAAGCTTTCATCAGAGCTATCCTCCCTACTCTAGGTCTGCACTGGAAGCAGCACCTCTACTCTCGCTGTGTTCGTGGCATTGACCAAACTGATAGTAAATCAAGATTAATAGTTCATTACCGGCACAAGGAACATGCCAACGGATGTGGCTGCACTGCCCTCTGCTGGGGACGTTTTCCCCACGTGTAAAAGACGGACACGGGGCTGAGGTTCGGTCTAAGTTTATCAATCTGTTGCAAGATATTTTACAGCTGCAGTGTTGTCTACAGGCGCTTGCTAGTTATTTACAGCTCTTGCCATCGGGTGAAACTCCATATTACTATGACGGGGGCACGTAAGATTACCACACAGGGCCGGCAATGTGATACGCTCGAATGTTTGCATTGCACAGGAGGCACCAAACTCCCTGCCTAATAATCCACCATTCGACAACAATACAACAAAAACGCGCAGCTAATAATTATTAGTCAATCCGCTGTTGGGACGAGGGCCTCCCCACGCCGGCGGGAGGTGGGGCGATCCGACCACACTTCGACCACGCCGCTCGCTCAACGTGGCTCTGTTTAGAAGGCGGGCAGAACGTGCATGCGATTAGAGCGAGGGACGTTCGCTGCGGCTCCCGTCTGCTAAAGACGACGTGGCCCCGAAACCTACAAACACCGGGTTGGTGATTGCAGCCAACACTAATGGCACTATCCAGGCTCAACGACCACTTGGGCCCTCATCTTCCGATACCGGTGGCGTTGAAGCGGCGACTTGGCCACGCACGGGGCAAAAACAGGCGCGTACATTTAATTGCCGCTAAATAAATTGAACGATTTAAAACGTGTCAAGTTTTAGTTTTTATGGTGCGCGGTTTTTTTTTGGCAATCACACGTGGACGCGGCCTATCGAGCACAGGCTTCGCCTAGCAGCAGCCAACACGGTCAAGCACTCACGCCCGCCACCGATCGACCGACGTTGAAGCGATTTACGAACAAACAACAAGGCGGATAAAATGTTGAATGGAGTAGAAGAGAGCGTACCTGCCAGACATCGCGGCGCTGTAGTTTTCTCGATACCTAACGGGAGTGATAAACACGAGAGAGGGGGGGAGGAGGTGGTTAGCGAAACGCGTCAACACCGCCGACTCCAATCCATTCTCAATCGCGGTCAACGCGTAGCCATCCGACCTCGAGTCGCCCACGCCGACGATCGTGAAGACGTCGGCGACCGTGGCGCGTCGCTCTCGGTGTCGGAGGCGAGCGGGGAGAGCCGCGGGAGAGGCGGCGGCGGGGTGAGGCTCACCTCGGAGCGGCGATGGAAGCCTCCGTTCGAGTGCGGGAGCGATGGCGGAAAGGAAAGGGTCCTTGCGCGGGCGTGACGTCACAGAGGTGGCCGCGGCGAGGCGCCTGTGAGGTGCCTGTGAGGTGCCTGTCCACAATTACCACCCTACTACCCCCCTTAGGGCCGTCCATAAATGACGTCACGCATCTGGGGGGGGGGGGGGTCAGACATTTGTGACGATGTGTGACGAGGGCGGGGGGGTATTGAGAAATGTGACGTCACATCAATACAAATAAAATAAAAAGATGTTTTCATTTCATTTATTTAATTTAATTTTTCTACCCACGTAACTTTACCGAAATAACCAAAGAGTATGGATTCCTGCAGTCACGAAAACTTCAAATCTAGAACGTCACATCAAAATGCGTAACTTTAAATAAATATAGACAGCACGTTCTACTTAATTAAATAGACGTTTTAATAAATGTTTTCTCCTACAACATCAGAGTGCAGCGCCACATTAAATACGCACTACAATGACAATAGTTTAAAGCGATTTGAAGCATGTTTTATTTTCAAAATGGAAATATGGTTTTCGGGGGGTGGGGGGTAGAGCTTTGTGACGTCATATTTGAGGGGGGGGTCTGACCTTGTGACGCCGTGTGACGAGGGGGGGGGTCAAAAATCGTCCAAAATCGCGTGACGTCATTTATGGACGGCCCCTAAGTACAACTTACTTTGTTTCATCAAACCCCTATGTATTATTTACTTTGTTTACGATTGAGAACCAAAGGGGTGCGAGGCTGCAGTAAAAGCTAACAACAATTGCCCCGACCGCACATTGATTCTAAATGTGGAGGGGAAAAAACTAAAAAACCTGGGATCGAACCCACGACCTCCTGCGTAACCAGGCGAGGTAGTTAACATCTCACCACCAGAAGCGGTGAAGTTAGTTACCAGCCAGGAGATCGAACCAGTAAATTTCAATACAATCCCATGTGATAACCATAGCGGTGGAAATACAATTACTGTTATTTTTTTCGATTTAAAGCTTTCGTGACTGCAGGGATTCATCTTCTTGGTTCTTTCGGTAAAGTCACGTAGAAGGGAAGTAATAAAATAATAAAAATAAAACATAATAAAATAAAATAATTCTCACGACGTTTCGGCTACAACGCAAGCAGCCGTCTTCATTCTTCACCTGAAGACGGCTGCTTGCGTTGTAGCCGAAACGTCGTGAGAATTATTTTATTTTATTATGTTTTATTTTTATTATTTTATTATTTCCCTTCTACGTGACTTTACCGAAAGAACCAAGAAGATGGTATTTTTTTCTTAACCTTTTATTAAATCCTTTATATTAAGTTTGCTTGCTTGCTTGCGTGCTTGCTTGCTTACGACCGTGCAAATCTTTCGGTCGTTTTTAACCCACTTCCCGTGATCCAATCGAGCTGACATTTTGCACACAGACTCGTTGTGCGTGACAATTTATTTTCGTGAAATTTTTTTCCAAAATTTTACACTGTTTAGGGAAAACAAATTAAATATTTAATTACCAATTGCTTAATACTGGCAGACAATCATCTGACCAATAGGTGGCAGCCATCTCAAGCCAGAGGACGAGAGGACTCTAGCCGCCACGTATATAAAGGATTTATAGTGAAAAACTTTGTTTTTACGGGTTATACTTATTTGTATTAAGCTCACCGAATTGCAACTTTACAGATTCAATTGCTCCGGCTGCTGCCGTGGCAACAACCGGGATCGATTGTCACCCAGTACTGGCCCAGACGCGCGGGTGTTTGACCATACTTCACCACGCCGGTTGAGGTTGGTGCAAGCGGCAATCACAGAATCGGCTCAAGTACCACTCGCGACTGATGTTAGCCGTGGGCAGGAATCGAACTCGGGCCGCTGGGTTTATTGGGAAGTGAGTGCTAACCAATGTTCCACCGCTCCACCAATATTTAGAGTATTTGGCTGCTATACATTTCCACATCAGCCACTTGGTTGAGCTATCATGTGGCCAAGGCACCTTCTGAGAAGGCCCAAAGACCATTTTTAGCTCATTCGGCCTTACCTGGTAAATTAAATGATAAATCTTACAATGCTCAGATTCCAAGACACGGCACGAGAGGTTGCAGAGCATCCCTGTAATCCAGCAGTGGAGGTGACGGTTGGTGGCTCACCGCACAAATGAGGTGCCATACCCTGGCTTTCCAGGAGAAGGCAGTACAGCAAGTTGACTAATCGTCATCTGTTTCCATCTGTACGGAGATGTAGTGATTCGCCGTTAGCGCGCGTGTGGGTATTCTCCCACGTGTAACACATTCCTGCGGAGGGAGCTGGTAGGAACGTTGGGTTGCTCGGTCAATGGCCAGGGTCAACGGCGGCGTGGTGTATTCCGCAAATATGGCCGACTGTGAGGGCGGGCACAAGCCGGTGTGAGTAGGTTAAACGTTGAGTTTTATAAGGGCACCACGGGGTGACCAGCCCCTGCCCACCCAGCCCCACCCCTCCCACCCCCCACCCAGCCTCACCCTCCCCATCCAGCCCCCCACACCCTCCCCACCCGGCCCCTCCCCACCCAGGCCCTCCCAGCCCCTCCCCACCCAGCCCCTCCCCACCCTCCCCACTCAGCCCTTCCCCACCCTCCCCTCTCTACCCAGCCCCACCCCTCCCATTTTTGGATGCACGACGGACGGACACAATAATCCCCTGTGGGCTGGTGTAACCAGGAGGTTCCTACCAGTATAAACTCATCATCAACCTTAAACATCTTCAAATAAAACCCAATGCAAGACCATCCTGAAAGAGCCACGACGACCTGAGGTGGCTTTACCGCATAAGTGAATTACAATTATAACGCAAGATACAATTTCAAGCATGACAGCAAACAAATAAAGAACATTTTTGTTTATTCAAGTTAAAACAGCTGGAGTGGGTCTGCTGTTCAGTACAATGTACATATTTACAACGCGGTGGGGGCTGCACTGTGGTACATCATCAGAAGCAGGTCGATGAACATGAGGCAAGGTGAATTGAATCATTAATCCATGAATGCCGTGTCCCCCCCGAAGCACTGGGCAGCCTGCGAGCTCAATCCGAGATCCGCAAAAGCCGCATTAGAGCACAGAGATCCGCGTTCTCGTTATAATCACACAGTGCACCCAAATACACGGGATGGCACATTCACAAGGGACACCCAAAGTGTCATGTGCAGGGTCACCACCGGGCGAGTTAAGGGTGAAGAGTCGTAGGCATATTCTTGGATCTTTCTTGGTTATTTCGGTAAAGTCACGTAGAAGGGAAGTAATAAAATAATAAAAATTATTTGTATTATTTCCCTACGTGACTTTACCGAAAGATCCAAGAATATGAATCCCTGCAGTCACGAAAGCTTTAAATCGAAATTTAGTCGTAGGCATGTTTGCGAATAATGAATTGAAATAGCTTCTTCCGCTTAGGAAATATCAAAGCGTGTGTCATGTAATTGCTTTTCGAGTTGTCGAACGTTTTAGGCTCACACTTCTTACCGGCTGATTAGGCATGTAATGGCGCACTGATGAATACATTGAGAGATTAATCAAACTGTGCCTGCGATAATTGAATATATTATGCAAATTTTACGAAAATTACACATCGGGCGCGTTTAGACTAAAAACAAAAACTGCACACACACACTCGAGACAGCAACAAAAAAACGAAAAATATAAAACAAAAAATATCGTAAAATTTCAAACATTTAAAATACATAGAATAACGACCATTTTTATATATTAAAAACATTCTGGAGCGAATCATTACATGCCCAATGCAGACGAACGCCTCTCGCATGCCCGCACCTGTGCCGAATGCTCATGGCGAGGATGATATTCGATGCCCATGCGTCATTTAAGAAAGGACGGCGTTTATGACACTTGGCCACTGGACCATGCTTGCACAAACACACTGCACTGTGAATTACTGCATTCAGTTATAACAAAGTTTTTTTTGTACGTGGTGTAAACTGATTTATTATCGATAAGAGTAGAATAAACTGTTGTCACTTGGCTTTACAGAACCTAATTTATAATAGAAGTTATTGATAATTGCTCGTTTCGGTAGTCATATGGATGGTTTTATGATTTAATTTACAGCCCCTCGATAATACACTGTTGAATGAAGGCCTTTCCATGCCGTGGGTGTGATTGGACCATACTTCACCACGCTGGTCAGTATTACAGCTGAGCATTACAGGACAGGAGATTTTGCTACACTGCACTCTCCTGACAATGTACCAGAGGTCGCAAACGGGTTTTGATTCCTTACCCGTACCCGGCCGCACCAGGGTCGCAAACGGGTACCCGTATCCGTACCCGGCCGTACCAGTACCCGGCCGGGTACGGGTAGGGTACGGGTATCGGGTACCTGATTGCGACCTCTGGGATGAAGCCATGTTGCAGGCGCGGGTGGGTTGATTCTAGGAACTTGAATTGTGAGAAGAGACAAGACGTTGGGAAATGAGTGACATTCAGTTACTCACCAGTGACTCACGGTCTACCCGTACCCGGCCGCACCAGGGTCGCAAACGGGTACCCGTACCCGGCCGGGTACCGGTAGCCGGGTATCGGGTAGGGTACGGGTATCTTGTACCCGGTTGCGACCTCTGCAATGTACCCTCACAACCTATAACACCTTGTTGGTGGCCACCCCCATCCAGGCTCAACTCGACTTTGCTCCTGAGATTCGAACCGGTTCAGATATCGCTCCCCGCTGATGTTAGCGGGAAGTGGAAATCGATCTAACTACCGCACCACGAGTCTACCCCAACAATTGTATATATTAATAATTTCCCAACACTCTAGTTATAACTTGTATCTAAAGTATAATTAGGGGTTTTGTTAAACCATGCGAGCTCGCTCGGAGGGGCAAGGCGGTCTCCACAACAAATCCGTCTTCTCCCGCGAGTGGTCACGACTGCGTCCATGCATTCGGTTGCACTTTGTGACCGTGCACGAGGTCACCACGGCTGCGAGCTTTTTGCCAGCATCGCTCGGTAGCCACTGGGTGTGTGTGTGTGGCTACCCGTGTCGCTGTGCCCACCGACAATGCATGGCTGGCTACTTTCGCCTCTGGTGATGTAAGTCAATCAAACATGCAGACTTCCCAAGTGGGCATTGGCTGGTGGTGGGAACACTGTGGCCACCCGTCGTTTTGATTCGAGGCTGATGATGGCATTGACCCCTTTAGCCTCTGGGCTTTGGCAGTGACCACACCACAGTTACGGTCTCAGCGTGAGCATCTTTTTTTTGGCTATCCATCGAACAAAGACGGTCACCGACTGCATCGCGCGCTTTCAGACGCGCTACTGCGGCCGTCTGGAATGCTCTTCCCTCCGATAGTAGGAATCCACTGGGAGCTCCACACTTTTACATCTAGATGGAAATCTTGTTTTCTTCGAACTACTTTGATAGTATTTACGTTTTGCTGTGCTTACCTCCCGCACCACCGCTTAGCACGGTTGGCTACGTACGGTGCGAAAGAAAGTTCAACGTACGTACACACATACATTAAGTGCTCCTTGCGTGGTGTTTAACCCATGCGGCGTATGATAAGCGTAATTGCCTTAAATATACACGACACGACCCACACACGTTGTAGTTTTTTTTTGGAACACGTAAAAATACACCGTGCGCATAGGCGAAAGCATACCTGGTCAATTTATCCAACACTTTCTAACGGGAGTCGAGTATACTTGTAAACGCGTAGCGTCGAGCGCAGGCGGATTGAGGAGTCGAGAAAGCCGGGAAGGGGGGGGGGCATGGGGGGACGTGGGGGGTGGGGAGATGTGGGGGCTGGTGACATGGGGGGACGTGGGGGGTGGGGAGATGTGGGGGGTGGTGGGGGGGTCATCGACCGCGGTGAAACCCAAACGTGGAGTTAACGACGCCGTGGCCCTTCGCGCACTGCCGACGGACACGGCTCCACAAGCGCAGCAGTGCGTGGGCTATAGAAGCTCCCAGAAACACATTGCATATGCTGTAGGCACTTTTTTGTTTGTTTTGAAACTGCTTAACGACAAATTAAGCACTGAAGAAGTTGGTGGGGGGGGGGGGAGGAAAGAATGCAAGAAATGCATCCGATGACAATTGCTTTAACGAATTATGTCGGTTAGACGATTCACACACACACAGAACGGAACACATTGTGTGGTACAATCTATGGGCAGGTGATTCCAAATCTCTCTGGACCAACTTATTTTGCGCCCCAATAACGTACCCTTTTCCATTAAAACGACCGAATCGTAGAATCTGCAAGAAATGTCACGAAACTCTTCCGACGGCATTGACCAAACGAGCATGCCGTGGCCCACGGCCCAAATGGTTGGGAACCACCGGCCAACAGCTATGAAACCCAAGTGAACGGACGGACAAGCTTTGGTCAAAATGTCGCATTGGTGGAACTTGCACTGGGTAAGGCATGATATCGATTGGGAGGAATTGTTGGGGAATAACGTTTCTTTAACACGGGGGAATACCTTTTAACACCTTCCGTTATTATATATATTTTAAAAATGTATCTCTTAACCAGAGCCATGCACTCATGATCTTGTCACTGAACACTAATGTTCAACAGAGTAGAGGACTCTGGGCCCACAAGGTGAGCCACCTGCTAAACATTTAAAGTTGTGCTGAAGTGGGTAAGCCGTCTTTTTTGCTCATAAAACAAAACGATGTTCACAAACGTGGTATGAACGTTTTCGAACGTAATTTTCCATCATTTGGAATTCCGCTACTCGGTGTACGGTAAATTCCGTGGAATTAAAAGCAACTGCAGGTCGATAATTGTGCATAACTAGTGGCCTTCCCGACAACGCACGGATGTGAAAACACATCGTGCTGTTAAACCCCCCTCCCCCCTCCCAATGGTTTCGCGGCCCTCACACTCACACTGATGGTGTCTTATTGGCCCAAGTGGACATCTGCACCGCCCAACAAAAGCGCATTTCGCCGTGGCTGTATGCGCGAACACCAACTCTTTGGTGTTTGTTGGCGGTTTCGAGTCAACACATTAGGTTGAGTCAATCCGTTGGAAATACATTGAAAACAAAACGTTTCAAAACCAGCCACTGTCACGCACAAACAAAAAAAATGAACTCGGAAACAGGACGTGCTGATATCGTTACTGTCGATTGACGAAAACCGAAAGAACGACAGATTTCCCCCCAAGGGAGACGATTATCTCTGCGATGGGGAAAAAAGATCCCAAAGTTTACACCAAAAGTTCCCTCCACTCGGTTCCTGCAGACGCCTTTCACACAGTTGGGCTTTTTGTGTTTTGTGCCATGAGAGTTGATAACACTGGTCAACAAAAAAATAACATTTTTTTCTGGCCTGGACTTTTGCAGCTGTTTTAGACTAATTTCAGGGTGCTGATTCCAAATCTGATCTCAGATTTGCTCTTATCACATCTCATACCCCATTTTCATTGATTTTACCCGAAATTAACTCTGTCACTTATGATTGCAAGTTGTTGCGATGTCAGTGACTGCTTTAGTGTTAAAACATGGTGCTGTATTTTTAGGATAGTGTATTTATAATATAATTTCATGTAGATATCCACATTTATTTAATATTTTTCTTCTGCAGTTTTGATTGAAAATGCAATATTTGATATCTCAAAAACCTGATGTGATAGACAAAAACTGATGCCAGATTTGGAATCAGCACCCCAAAACGATCTTAAAACAGTTGGAATACCTTATGCCAGAAAAAGTGTGTTGACCAGTGTAATTCGCGCCTCGACTTGGCATGCGGAGGTAAATGCTTCTTTTTAACCACGTGTGTGCTTTAAGGAGGGGGGAGGAACACTTCTCGATTGGGTTTATATTAAAAAAAACTTGAGCACTAACATCTGATACAAGATCTGCATTACTTATCACTTACAGATTTGCTCTTAACGTGAGCACAGCGATACATACAAAATAAGCAATAGACACACTGTCAGACTCGTTGTTACATCTTATGGATAAGGTTCAGCTCGAGTTGGGATGGAGATGGAAAATGTGTTCATGAAAAGGGAAGTCGAGCGAGGAGGTGGAATGTTTGAAATGACGGTTAAATACGTGACATGAAGACCGTTGTGAACAGCGCACACAAAGTTCGGCATACTTGCATAGCGGACACATTTACCGCTCCGACTGACTGCTGCTAGGTACACAAACCACACACAAATCCACACGCACGCGTGTTTTCCTTAATCCACGAGCACGCGTCCTTGCAACAACAATCCCGCCTTGGGTGCGAAGCATATGCAGGAGCAGTTTTGATTCAAATAATGCACACGGAAATAACTGCTCGTGCCTGCCAAGTGTGAAATCAACCGACGGAATCTGTGGCGTGACATGACACGGGCGCTCAAGAGGAAAGTGACGCGCGTGTTGTTCGAGGCCGCTTCGTGGGTTCAAGAAGCCGGGCGCGGGGAGGAGGGCACCGGCAGGGAAAGACTCCAGAGACAAGCGATGGGAGGGGGCAGGGGGGGCAAGAGGGTCCAGACAAGACGATGGAAACAAGGCGACTCGTGCAGAGAATGGGGTGACAGGTAAACACCGCAGGCACGGGGAAGATCACGGCCGAGAAAGCCGCCCATCGTCTTGGCCGACGGCCCTTCTCTCGTGCCTTCACACCACGAGGTGAGGATCGCACGGGCGGACCCACGGGAGGACCTCTCCTCTGCTGGAGTTTGGCCACCGCTTTGCCCGATCACCGGGGGGGAGGGGGCGTGGGGGAGCTAGCGAGCGTGGGCCATCTCCAGCAGGGTCTGCACCGTGAGGCCCACCTTGGCCAGGCCCTTCTCTTCCAGAATGTCATGCGGCAGGCAGAGGCGCTCCTGGCCGTGATGGAGGGACGGTCGCATGCAGGGAGGGATCGGGAGGAGGGGGGCGTCACGGACACGGGGCCATGTTAACGAGTGAGGAACATGCTTTTAATCACGGCGACCGGCAAACAGGTGGCTCCACGGGTGGAATTACGCTCGTGGTAATACCCTACATCGAAAGTGAACAAAACGTTGTGCCAAAGATGGAGTTACGGATATTGGTTATAGAAGGGCTAGAATTTGGTGGGCTGGTTTGATTTGAGTTCGGGGCAAGGTGAGGGTCTGGTTGGCGTTTTTTTTTTACCGCAACGGACTTTTCACTCTGTTGTTGTTGTTCACTTCTCGGTTTCGGTGTTCGCACGGCGGCAACGCACGCGGTCTTTTTTGTTGACGCGCGGGCGTCGAAGGCCGCGTGCGCAAGGCAACGAAAGCGATGTGCTTCAGCGCGCCCTTCGAATGCTTTTCCCAGTAAAACAAACGCATCGAATCGCCAATTTCGGAGCATAATTCCCCCCGGGCCAGTGGAACCTTGTTTGCACTATTTATAGTAAATGACAATTAGAATGAACCAAAAACATCGGGGAGAAATATTACTGCACTTGTACCAGAGCGTGCACGCACACCGGAGGTTAGTTTGGCCGAGGCATGCGATCGGACAAAGCGCAGCGGGCGCTAGGAGCGACCTGTGTTTTAAAGGCCGCGTGGTGTCGCAGTGGACCCATGGAGCGCTGTAGATGTACAACACACCGGGGCGATCACAGCGAACCATGCGCCACTGTGGGTGCCAGTGCAGCGATCGCAAGGGGTCGCAAGGGGTCAGAGGGGCTATATTTACGGCTTTTGACTATCGAACAAAGACGGGCACCGCAATCGCGCGCTTTCAGCTGCGCTTCTCCGGCCGTCTGGAACGCTCTTCCTTCCGATATTAGAAAGCCACTGGATCGATGCACTTTTAAATCGTCTAGATCGATAACTTAATTCTTTAGAACTGCATATTGTGCTTAGTTTATTGTCCTTTTCCCCCGCAGCTCCTATGAGCACGGTGGGCTACGTACGGTGCGAAAGAAGTTCAACATACACACATACGTACAAACGGCCGCGTGCTCTCGGCAGGGTCAGCTCCGAAGCCACCGCAATTCGGCTCTGCGGATAGGGCAGCACCACCATGGGGGCCGTCCGTCGGGGGCGGTGGAAGGTGATCTTTTTAAAACGCAGGTCCCTCTCCGTTCTGTTAGTCGCTGGTCTCAAGCGTACCAAAGCAAAGCAACACTCAAGCAGTGGAGCAGGAAAAGGCATCATTTTCAGGGCGCAAGCGTGAAAGCGATCTCAGAGCGTCGACGCGGCTGGATCGCTCTCCGCTGCGCCGCACGCGATTGTATTTCGCTGACATTGCAACACTTCCCACTTTTTATCTCTGCACAAAGGGTTTCTGGGTTCAAAACAACGGACACCGGCTCAGTCAGGACTCGGGGGGGGGGGGGGGCAATGCATCGACGGCTCCCGTCGCACCGACAGCCGACCACACACCAGCGTCACGCTGCGTTACATCGCGAGCAATATCCCATCTTCACAAGTGGTCGGGAAACCTTAGCCCAAACCCCCCCCACACCCCTCCGTTGGGAAAATGTATGTCGATTGCACGGTGGACATCAAGAGAGGGCCTCTTTAAGGTGCCCTACATTCATATCCGCGTTAAGGTGCGAAGAGGAGCACGTTGCATATAGAAAGAGCGGATCAGCCAACCGCCGAGGGCCACAGCAGCAAGAACAGGCGCTTGTAGTGACGCCTCGTGCACGGCCGCTTCCACACCGACCACTCGGCCACTCTTAGCGGTTTTTTTTTTACTCCCGACAACCAAAGCATTTAAAGTTAGCAGAACCGCTCCGAAGCCAACCTGTAACCGGCACTTGGCCAAGGTCGCCTACGCCGAGTCTCGCACAACCCAGGACTTGCTACTCGGTCTCTCGTACGGAGAGGAGAAACCGTGCGACGAGTTGTGCGGCGTTAACCAAGTCCCCCAAATTTTCCCAGGGGGCACGACTTCATGAACGCGCCGCCGCCGCTGCAAGCCGCTGTGGCCGTGAGCGGCGAGCGTTCCCTAGCTTGACGCGCGGTCCAACTTTTCCAGGAAAGCGCTGAATGGAGGTAACACCGGGGAGAAAGTACGGCCCGGTGAGAGCGGCGTTCGATGGAGAGATCCGCGCTCTCAGGCTTTGACCTCCCCCGAGGTTAAAGCCCGTGAAAAGTGGGCGAGTGGTCGTGGAAGGAAGCCACTGCGGGAGCGTGCGAGGTTTTTTTTGGCAACAAGGAGAGGCATGGCGGAGTTCCACTGAGATCGTTTCACAACTATGGCTGCAGAATTCTACTGTAGTAGTGCTTTTAAAGAAGAAACAATAACTCGTGCGAGAGCTAACATTTAAGTAGGCACGGGCGAGCCTTTAGTGAATTAAGAAAAACACAACGGACCATCACTTTTAAATCTCGCCTGAAAACGAATTTCTTCAGAACTGCTTTTTGTGTTCAGTTTGTTGTCCTTCCCCCCCCCCCACCCCGCACCTCCGATTAGCGCGGCCGGCTACGTACGGTGCGAAAGAAGTTCCACGCACGTACAGCACGCAAGACGTCAAAAGTTGGGCTCTGTGTCCTAACGGAGGTCGACCGCGTGGAGACAAACGGGCAAGGGGGTGAGAGGCGGCAGCAGGCGGCGAGGAAGGCACCGCTCCGGCCGTGAACACGACGTCTCGTCCGCCGTAGCCGTTGTGAACGTCCGCCAAAAGCAGAGCGAGAGGGAGAATGTGAAAGCACCCCCCCCTCCCCCTTTCTCCCCACCACGTGGGGCAGCCACGTAGGAGAAGCGTCTGCTTTTCGGCGAAAGTCGGGTCAGCTTTCGCTCATTTTGTCTCTTTGCTCTGCTTTGCGAGTCCTCGTCATTGTTTTTTGATTAATCGTAAATGCTAAGTGCAAAGCTTGGAATGGCTGTGTGCACGCAACGACGGGCGGACAGCGGGGAAACAGGAGGACTAAGGGGTGTCAGCCGCTTCACTAAGGAGGTACGCGGAAAGGGGGGTTGGTGCGGAGGGCGGAAACGGGAAGAGATGCGGCACGTGGGGACACGTGGGAGAACGACACGGGGAGCAACACGAGGATGCTTGGAGGACAGCGGGCACGGGAGTGGACATGGGGAGGGGGAGATGATGGTAACCCAAAGTCAGACAGGATGTGTCACGCCAAAGTGAAATTAGTAGTGTGTTAACTTTAAATAAAGACTGTGAAGCCGAAACAAAACGGTGAGTCACTGTACAAAAGCAGAACAGAGTGGCGTATATAATGCATGCTTGGCATACGATTATATTTAACTATAAATAATGTAACAAAAACAACAATACAACTTGAATGGAATAAAGTGAAAGGGGTGGGGGGGGAGGGAAACATTACTGTACACGATATTAAATACGATGTTTACGGTGATGGGAAATTACACAAAGCACTTTATAACATGTACACCATGCTTGTCTATAAATAAATATGGGCATCATTTATTGCGCGATGCGTTTAGAAAACTTTGGCAGAAGACGACCAACAAGTAGAGGAGGAGGAGGATGAATGGACGAGGAGGAAGAGGACAGCGGACACAGAGATGTGCAGCACAATGACGGGAGGGTGAAAAGCCTTGGGGGGTGCGAACGCGACGAACCGACCCAGCCCGCACGGCTGGAGCCGGTGACGCAGCTGAAACATCGAGTTGGGGGGGGGGGGGGGTGGTGGCGGCGAGCGCAGCCGATCACGCGCGAGCGTTCGCCAAAGCGGCAGAGTCACGGGGCTGCAACGGAGCGTGTCATTGACGACTGCGCGTATATGCCGGCGCGCCGATTGCCTGCCCGCGGCCTCCTCCAGGGGCAGCAGTCGGGGGTCGTCTCCGTCGTGACGAGGGCCCTGGACCTGCCTCTCGTGGGGCCTTCGAGAGCGGGGGGCACGGGGGGACCTCCGACCGCAGCAAGCACCCCCGACGGCGCGCGAGCGGACGTATCGGCGCTAGAACAGGGAGACCCCGTGCAGCGCGTAGAGCAGCATCAGCATGGCGAGGAGGTAGAAGAGACAGAAGCCGACAAGCTCGTGCACGGGCCGGCGGCCCATCAGAGGGATGGCCACGAGGGCTGCGTCAGCGTCGGCGCCCAGCGGCCGCGGCTCGGCCTGCTCGAGCAGCGCCGACACGGTCACGTGTATGGCCGACAGGTTCCCCTGCGTCACCTCGTACGGCGAGCACAGCGCCGACTGCACACACGCGGTGGGGTGGGTGGGAGGAGGGGGGGGGGAGGGGCGGTGCGTTCGGGGTGGCACAGGGCAGCCGGAGTGCACGATGGGAGGCATGCAGGGGTGGGGGGGAGGGAGGGGGGGGCGACGAGATTCGGGTCCCAAACACGGAAAGTTTGGTGAAACACAAGACCAACGGAGGGAGTGAGAGGATTACAAAGGGGGAGGGAGGAGTACCGCAGGCTCGAACGGAAAGGAAGGGACACCCGGGGGTGGTGGTTTACATCATGCATTGAGGGAAAAGACAATTGAATGAGTTCGGCATTCAATTAAATTAAGATGGGTTGCAAAGATGGGGTGGGGGAGCGGCGGGGGGCAGGGACGAGACAGAAAAAACAAAAACACATTTATTAGTAACATGTGCAACGCTCGGAGCGCGACGGAGACTGCCAAGCCGCTCCTCGTAGAAGCTCGTTAGGCGAATAACGGCGTCGAAACGCCGCGGTGGCGTTAGGAGCTAGCGCTGACGCAGACTCTGCTTGGCACATTGAACAAAGCGCTCGCCCGAAGACAAAACACGAGACAAATGCTTATCAAAACGAGCACGCCGTACGAAATGTCACGCCGGTCCCTGTCGGGTTTCAGACTTGTTCTTTTTTGGGCAGAACAATGACGGCGATGGATTATAAACCGCTGCCGAAAACGAGTCAAACTGGGAAGGAGCATGCATCTGGATTACATTGTAAGCCTCACACTGCTCCCACTAACTTTTGTTACCCTTGACCCACGATAGCATGCTTCACCATGCCGCTCTGCTGCTGCCGACATCTCAAAATGCGGCAGTGTGTGCCAGGACAAAACTGCCCACGTGGCTTGAGAAGGTCGAAACTGGTCCTGAGTTTGCAGGCATCAACAAACGCTGCTGGCTCCAAGGGTGACGAACTAAAAACATAATTTTCACGTGGCGACACGAAAGCAAATTACGTATCGTAGTATTATCCATAACAGCAGCGGCACATGTTGAGTTTGTTTTATAAAGCTGCGACTTTGTATTTCTTATGGCCTTTGACGACGGTCTGAGAGTAGAAAAAGTATAAAACGTGACCGTAAACCCACTGCTTCGTTCAAGGCCGCCACCCGTTCGCAACGTTACCTTGGGAACGCCAATCCTTTTACAGGCGTTCAGGAAACTCTCCACGTTTTTTCTGCACTTAGTCATCGAGAGTTGCGGCTACAAAAAGAAACACACAAACAAAAAACCACCACAGACAGACGATCAGAATATGACAACAGGCTCTTGGACGTCAGCTGGTTTCGGAGCATCGAGGGCCTCGCAAGCCTTCCGATTGACCAGCCCAGGGGTCGGCAACCAAAAGAACAAGAAGAGTAATTTCTTTTAGACGTTACGAGATCCACCGGGAAATATGGTCGAGCGGCCCTGGTGTGGGGTGGGGTGGTGTCGATGGGGGGGGGGGGGGGGGGAGGGAGTGGGGGGCACGCACCACGGCGGGGGACGGCTCGTAGATGATGGGCACGGAGCGTGGGCGGACGTGATTGGCGAGGTTGCACAGCATCACCCCGTCCATGAGCGCCGAGCCCATGTCGAGGGGGAGGCATCGGTTCAGCCGCGACTCGATGTTCTGCGCACACGGCACCGTGGGGGAGCGCACGCACCCCCCCCGCACGCAACGGCGTGAGCGGCAGGGACGCGACGGCTTGCGACGGCAACCGGCGCAGCGCGTGACGCGACGCAAGGCGCCGGCACGAAACGCACCGCGGCAAGCGACGCGGATATCCACTTCCATTGCCGAATGAATGCGAACAAACAACTGTGATGTCTCGTAAAAAAACACATTTCTCGCAGGTCATTTCTAGCAGACGTCTTAGATGTGTACATGGGTACGGCAATGCGTCTGTGTGTCGCTGGCCCAGTGATAGGCATTGTTGTGGGGAGCGGGTAGTGTAGTTCGATTCCCGCTCACGACCAACCCCAGTGACGATTATATATCTGAACCGGTCCTGGGCCTCCTCCCCTAGGCGAGTACCTGGTGCGGTGTGTAAAACCGCCTCCACTGGGAAGATGAGGGCAGCCGGGCGTGGTGCTGGCCACCCACCCCCTCGTGTGCCGTGCCGGCCTTCATAGGTGCCCGCTAACAGCACTTGCCCCAACAGTCTGTTGAGGCTATACGGGGGACTGTTGTCTTTGTCCTTAGCACACCCCCCCCTCTACCCCCACCTATGCCTCACCTCCCTCAGCTGCTCGATGAGTTTGATCTCCTCTTTCATCTGCTCCATCTTCCTCCGCACAGTGAAGTTGGGGTTCTCCGGTAACAGCGGATGCAGCCGGCCCTTTTGCAGGCTGAACGCTGTGAACAAGACGAGTCAACGGATTGTATCCATCTGTGGATTTAGTTTATGCTGTGGATTGAATCGATCTGTGTGGAGCTTTTGAGTGTTATCCCAAATCATTAATGAAACCGATTACATTTAACAGGCATGTAACAAATTGGCCCTCTTGCACATCACATTCATTTTTAATACATCCAGCGTCTCCGAGTAAGTGCAAGGGCAACTATGAACACCGCGGTATCAAATGAATGAAGTACCAATGAATGAATCAATGCGTCGTCGCATGCCCACAACTTAAAAAACAATAACCAACACAATGCACATCCAGCCCTTGACGAGCTCTGCTAGACACGTGCGCCGTGCGTACGTACTGGACGTTGAACTTCTTTCGCAGCATACGTAGCCAACCGTGATAATCGGAGGTGCCGGTGGGGGAAAAACACGGAGCGTTATAGGGCAGCGAATCCACACGGCGGAACCTCGCGTGCCATTATTGGCAACGGGGGAAGCAGGGGGGTGGGGGTGGCGGTGGAGCAGCTGGGAACACGCGGTTTTTGATCACCGTCGATCAGCGTGACAGCACCGCCCGAGCACCGCTAATCTCTCCCCGGCTCCGGTCAAAACGGACTCCGCTTCGGTCGCTCCGGACGGCAGCCACCACCCCCCCCACCTCCAAAAACCAGGGCGGCGCCACCTACCCTGAGAGTCGCCGGTCGGGGTGGCGGGGGCCGGACGGGGGGCTCCCCCATCGGCGCCGTTCTGCGGCCTCTGTGCCGGGGGGGGGCGCCGCGGGTTTCCGTGGCCGTTCACGCGTGCGGCGGCGGCTGCAACGGCGGGGCATGGCGCTGCTGGTGGCTGTGGCGGTGCGCTAGCGGGCAGTGGCGCAGCGGCTGATTTTAGGAGTGGGCGAGCGAGCGAGCGAGCAAGCGAGCGAGCGGGCAGCCGGGGCGAGTTCGAGGTGAGGGGGGGGCATGCAAGGCAGGGCAGGGTTAGGGCAGCAGAAGGCAGGGCAGGCCAAACCAAAGCAAGACGGAAGCACGCAAAATCACGCACACGCGTGTGTAGACGTTGTGTGTTTAAGGGATAAGGTGACCGATATTGAAAAATGGTTGCAGATCCCAGCACAGGAGTGAAGTGCATCATTTATAAGAGAATGGTGAAGGGAAGGTACAAGTTCAGAGTGCGAACACAGATGGAGTTTTGTTAAGTGTACTTGGATGGATTCAAAGGATCAGGTTGAAAAAGTGTCGAAATTCATTGTTCGAGTTCCGATGGAATTTCAGATTAGGGGGCATGCAAGACACGGATCAAAGGGTGAGATGAAAAAGATGGCGGCGTGAGGATTTTTACGTGATTGGTGGCGAAACAAGAGTTTTGCGGTCACAGTGTTTAAGTGCGTGTGAAATGGAGACATTTAAACACTGTTAGTAACCACAACACCTCGACGTTTGCTTTAGTCGACACAATACACAAGCACATGGCACACCGATGAACTCAAGCCGTGGTGCGTGGACGCGCGTGAACGCCGGTGAAGCGCGCGCGCGCCGTACGAGTTCATACGCGCGACGTATGAACTGCGAGCGACCCGGAGCCCTACCTGAGCGAGGCTTGAGGCCAAACGGATGCCAGTCGCCACTGTGACTTGCCGCACGCTCCTGCGGGTGCGACACGCAGTCACAGCGCGGTCACAAAGCGATCACATTCACCGTCACAAAGCGGGGACATCGCGCTCGCAAATCTGACCAGGACGGCACGACCGCTCGCCAACGAGGGCAGCGGCCGCTCTCCGCGGGCGAGCAACTACTCACCCGGTCTAACGGCCAGGGCACAGGTGACGTACGGTCAGATTGCGAGCCGTCAGGAGTAGAGTGTACTCGGCATGAAGGTGAGAAGGAGGTCACCTGACACTACGGGTGGGTTAATGTGGGATGTCTCACCTGTGCTGGTGGTGAGGATGAGGAGGCTCGTGCTCCTGAAGGACCACTGCAAGAGAGGAACGGTGCACGTCAGGGGCTCGCGACGTGATCGTGGATCAAACGTCAAGATCGCGCTCGCCCTCCTCAAGATCCTCCGTGAGACCTCTCCCCTTCTCACCGCTTTCCATTTATCTCCAATTCCCTTCCAGCACCCTCCCACTTAACCCCCGAACCCCCGTCTGTGTGATCGTGCCAGGAGTGTGTGGTCGTGCCGGGAGTGTGTGGTTATGCAAGGGGTGTGAGGTCGTGCCGGGAGTGTGTGGTTATGCCGGGAGTGTGTGGCCGTGCAGGGGGAGTGTGGCTGCGTAGTCGTGGCTGTGCCGGCGAGTGCTGCCGTGTCTGGCGGGTGTGTCGCTCACTTGCTTGCCGCGGCGCTGCTGTACGCCCCTCCCTGTCCGGCCGCCATGGCGTGCTGAGACGATGGACTTGCGCTGCGGGCGGGGGAGCGCAAACGGTGCCGTCAGACAGACACTCCGACTCAATCGACCGTGCTTACCGAGCACGCCGCCACTTTCCACGGTGACAATCGTGACGGTGGCGGCGGTGGGCGTTGTCATCGACGACGACCACGGCAGCGTTGGTGTGGTGGCGTACCGGTCTCCTCCGTTGTCCCCGCCGGCCTGCGGCTCCCCCTCGGGGATGGAGTCCATCTTCGCGAGTTTCCTGTGCGCGTCGGCGCTGCCCTGCTCTCCGCTCGACGCCCCTTCCCACTGCACAGCACCACTCCTGGGACAAAGACAAAGACCCCCCCCCGCCCCGTACAGCCTCAACAGACTGTTGAGGTTAGCGGGCACCTATGAAGGCCGGGACGGCACACGAGGGGGTGTGGTTAGCCGACACCACGCCTGGCCACCTTTGTTTCCCGAGTGGCAATGTTCACACGTCACACCAGGTGCTCATTTGAGGCCGAGTCGACCGAGGGGAGGCCCAGGACCGATTAAGATAAATCGCCTTTGGTGTTGGCCGTGAGCGGGAATCGAACTCCGGTCGCTGGGACAAGACACAGAGCCATGCACGTGCCATACACGTGCCATACACGCGCCACACACCCTCCCCCTTCCGCTCAGCCGCCACTGCCAAAACAAGTCAGACAAAGCAGTCTGCCGTGCGCGCGCACCGAAAGCCATCTCTAACCAAACTCTTGCGCGCAGACGTACAAGTCGTTATTCATCCACAGGTCACAAGACGAGGCCTGGTGCCCGCACGCGCAGTCTCCACCCCCCAACTACTGGCTCCACGAAACCCACAACCAAAAACCACGGCCATCTCTACGGCTCAAACCGTGGCACGCCACAGCGTTTGCGTCCACGCCGATCTTCCCCCCCCTACCACCCCACCACCCCCCATCTCGTCCGCGAACATTTCACGCTGCCGTTAAGGGATTTACAAAACGCTCACCGGTGGGGCTCCATGGCGGGCGGCTCGCGCGAGTTCGACGTGGCCTCCGTCCTGCCCTGCAAGCAGAAAGGAGACGTCAAAGACAAATATCCCCCGAGTAGTCTCAACAGACTGTTGGGGCAAGTGCTGATAGCGAGCTGCACCGATGAAGGCCGCCACGGCACACGAGGGGGTGGGTGGTCAGCGCCACGCCCCGGCAGCCTTTGTCTCCCCAGTGGCGATGTTTACACAGGTACTCATTTGAGGCCGAGTCAACCTAGGGGAGGCCCAGGACCGATTCAGATAATCGTCACCGGTGTTGACCGTGAGCAGGAATCGAACTCGGGGTCGCAGGGTTCATAGCGCGGCGCATTAACCGCTCCCTAAAGGAGGCATCACTTTTAAAAATAGCTTTAAAACTAATTTATTAAGAACTGCTTATCGTGTTTAGTTTTCCACAATACAAGTTTGTTTGGGTTAGATCGCGTAAATATATAAATGTGTCGTTAAACACGCCACCACCCGACAGCCAATTTACGTGACAAACCTTACTAATTGGCTGTGTCGGGTGGTGTCGGGTTTAACGACACATCTATATTTACGCGATCTAACTAAAAAAACCTGTATTATGGATGATATTGGTCGCGAAAGCCTACGTGTTAAACTATGTTTAGTTTGTTGTCCGTTCCCCCCGCACCTCCGATTAGCACGGTTGGCTACGTTACGGTGCAACAGAAACAACTTCAACACACGTGCAGCACAACACACGTGCAGCACAACACACGTGCAGCACAACACACGTTCAACATACGTACAGCACAGAAAGAAGTTTGACACAGGTGCATACACACGGCCACGACGACCGGACCACGACGACCGGGCCCCGCAAATGGCATCCCGTCGCCGTGGCGTTGCGCGCTTTCGCCGGTTTTGTTGAAAGTGAGCGAGATGATTCGCTTCAGGAGGGGACGCACCACGACGTGGCCTGGGAGAGCGGCGGACGGCGGCTCCTTGACGGGCACCCCGGCGGCCTCGCGATCGCTTGCCGCGCGGTCGTGTTCGTGGCGCGCGCCTGTCAAGAAAAAAACAGCGTACGTCCTGTGAGTCGCGACGCGCGAGTCTTCGATTGCCCGTCGACGGTTCCCGGATTTCTGCGCGCAGCTCTGGCTCGAAAAGCGTTCGATGTGGCCGCTCCGAAGCGCTTCGTCTCTTGGCGTCCACCACCCTGCCGTCTCTGTCCTCAATGAAACGACACTACTGAGATATTATTACGTTGTTGTTTTAAAATCCGCAATTGTGGAATGCTCCGATGTCGTCTGCCAACCGAGTCGCCGCCAAAAAAAAAGCTCCTTAGCTCTTTGGGTTTTACTCGGTGCCAAATAACCTTCTGATTCTCTTCTTTAACGGAATGCAACATGTCAACTGCGTAAACTCCGATGGCGTGATGCTAAATGCGTTTGGGAGGATTGTTCCTCAATTCACCGCTGAGATAAAACAACACCAATTGGTGCGTTCTTCAACGTCTGTACGCGTGTACGCGTGCTGAAGGGTTCCCGAGTGACATCGATTTGATCAGATAACAATCACGGGCGTAGCTGTGGAGGAAATGAACAACGAAGTAGATGAGACAAACGATGCGTCTCCATGCATCCGTCTCAAAACGTGCCCAACGGCCTTCTGGGAGAGCATATCATGGCTCAACACGAAGCGGTGCAGCGGTCCCCCAAGCAGACTCGACGACGGATCGCGGGGGTTGGTGAAAGCATCGGCGCGGACCTTACCGGGAGCCGAACCGTTCACCAGGGGCGGCTGCTTCTCCTCCTCCTCCTCCACCACTGAGGAGGAGTAGGGGAGGGGCGGCGATGCCGGCGCCGGATCGGAGGTGGCCGACTTCTTCGGCGACTCCGCACACGGCTCCTCCTCGGTCTGTGGCGCCAGCGGACGGACGCACGCGGGAAAAACCGCACCGAGCCCATGGCATTAGTGCGCCTGTTAAACCCCCCCAACTGTTTTGACGCGAGATATTCAAAATGTTTGCACGGTAGGGGGCACAGGTGGTGCATCGGGGGCCAGTCGTCTCAGTCAGTCGAGCCATGGCGCCTGCTGGGTCTGTCCCGTGACCTCCTGCCAGCGGGCGTTCCGACACTTCACGTGGCCTTAACGTGCAAATAAGCCTGGCACAAGCGCAGTGGTGATGTCACCGCCACTTAGTGGCGAATGGCGGTTGTTGTTGTTTGACGGAGGTCGCCCATGTAAAAGAGAATCGAGGCCTCAGTGGGTTACTGCGTGTATCTACAGCCATTTTGTCAATCCACTGCTGGACCAGTGCCTCCCCCCCACTCCGCGCGGGCTGCGGGGGCGTTTTTGACCACACTTCACCACGCTGGCCATGACAGCGTCGGCGAAGGCGGAAAGTAAAGGTGGGAGCACAGAAGAACAGCACAACAATGGATTTCGCTGCACCGCCCTATACTGCCCACCACGTAAAGCCTGCGACCCTATAACCACCTGCGGGCGCATGGTGGTCATTACCGCGTGAAATAAAGCCGACTATCATGACGACGGTGACGATGACAATGACGACAATGACGACAGGACAGACGTTACGTAAGAAGTCGGCATCAGCAGTGGGCCTGCGCCACATCCCAATATTTGTCATCGCTGGCCAGCCGCCGGGGGTGGGGGGGGGGTTTATTTTTCCCGAAAGGGCTCCGACTGACCTACGCGGTGGGGAGGGGGGAGGGGCGGTCACCTCGTAAAACAAAAACGCCGGGTCGGTGACGATTGGATGCTCACCTCAAACCTCTTGTCGCCGCTGTCGCTCACGATGCCCGAGTCTGGTCTCCAGCTACGCTCGCGGACAGAATCCTCCACGCTGAGTCGGTGGGACGGTGGAACACACGCGCGCACACACACACACGCACACACACGCGCACACACACACACGTCGCGCGGACAAAACAACAACAGCAAAAACGATTGGTGCAGGGGGGACATATTTTAACCGGTCTTGCGCCTCCCCTAGGTCGACTCAGCCCTAAATGAGTGTCTTTCACGAGTTTCTTTTATGGTACAGTGGGGAGCCAGTAGTGTAGTGGTCAGCGCGCTGCGCTACAAACACGGTAACCAGAGTTCAATTCCCGCTCATGGGCAACACGTGACGATTATCTGAACCGGTCCTGGGCCTCCCCTAGGTCGACTCAGCCTCAAATGAGTACCTGGTGCGGTGTGTGAAATCATCGCCACTGGGGAGACAAAGGCAGGCCGAGTAGGATATTGCCCGCACAGCCCCTCGTGCGCTGTGACGGCCTTCATAGGTGCTCGCTGACACCACACCACTTGCCCCAACAGTCTCTTGAGGTTACCCGGGGAAATTTGTCTCTTGACACTCACCAGCTGTCCACGAAACGCTTGGGGATGGGGCGTTTGAGCTGCTCGGGCGTCTCGAAGGGCTCGTAGCGGCCCTCGATGCGGCACGCCTCCACCGTCAGGAACTTCATGATGTGCACCTTGCCCTTGACGCACACCTGCACGGGCCCCGCACATGCCAAGACGCACGCACACCCACCCCGCCATGGCGGTGAGCAACCCGGGATGCCACCCTCCCCCCCCCCCCCGCGCCCCCCCCCGCCAACCTCCCCAAACCCCTCATCTCCAAACGACAAGTTTATCCCAAATGGCCGCTGCTAGACTCCCCGCCCACGCCCGTAAATCGAGAACCACGTTTGTAATCGTCACGGTCCAAATTTGGCAAATTTAATTAAATTACCCGCAAATTACTCAGTGGGAATACACGCAGCAATCGGCTCCCGAAAAACGTTTGGCAGGACCCTCCTGAGAAAGAGTCGCGTGACTCGGCAAGCCTTTCCTGGGAAAGCAAGCGTAACGGCACATGTCGATGCTGCGGTGGCTGAGATGTTAACTATCTCACCTGATATACAGGAGTTCGTGGGTTCGATCCCGCCTGTATATTTGGACGTTCTCCCCGTGGTCGCGTGGATTTTTCTCTGGGTCCTCCGGTTTTTCCCTCCACATTTAGAAACAACTTGCGTTTTGAGTATTTGGCTGCTATACATTTCCACGCGATAAGTCAATTAGTTGAGCTATCATTTGTGGACAGGTCGTGTCTAAAAAAGAAGCTATAGAGCTCAGTGGGGCATTACCTGGTAAGATAACAAAAAAATTCGATTTAAAGCTTTCGTGACTGCAGGGATTCATCTTCTTGGTTCTTTCGGTAAAGTCACGTAGAATGGAAATAATAAAATAATAAAAATATAACATAATTAAAGAATTCTCACGACGTTTCGGCCACAACGCAAGCAGCCGTCCTCAGGTGAAGAACAGGTCTGTCGGGGAGACAGCGTCTGATTCAGACGCTGTCTCCCCGACAACGCAAGCAGCCGTCCTGCTTGCGTTGTGGCCGAAACGTCGTGAGAATTATTTTATAATGTTTTATTTTTATTATTTTATTATTTCCATTCTACGTGACTTTACCGAAAGAACGAAGAAGATAACAAAACATTGTTTAGTTTAAATGCTAATGACAAGAACAGCAACCAAGTATCCGCGATTTCAGCTCACGGCGGTTGCGCTGTCGTATTCAATTACAACCGGCGGCAGCTCCTGCGGAGAAGGGCCCAGCTAGCGGTGCCCCGGGGGGGAGGGGGGTAGGAACACGCACCTGGGCGGGGGGCAGACGCAGCGGGTTGTTGTCCAGCTGGATGACCTGCAGGCCGCGCAGCCGGCGGTAGCACAGCGGGATCTCCGTCACGCGGTTGCACGCAAAGTCCAGCGAGACGAGGGGCAGCCGTGACAGCTCTGCAAAGCGCACGGGGACGGGCACAGGGGGCACGGGCGGCGGTTCGGGTTTTCATGCCGGGCGGAGCAAAGGTGGCGCTGCTTGCCTGCTGAGTTATGCTGGGAGGTCCTGGGTAATGGAGAGTGGTGCTGAAGGGTGATGTTGGGTGACGCAGGATGGTGCAGGATTTGGGCTGGGTGGGTCAAGGTAGTGCTTAGTAATGCTCGGTGCTACTGGGGGGTGCCGGATGTGCTGGGTGGTGCAGGATTGGGCTGGGTGGTGCTTGCTGGTATAGGGTGGTGCAGGGTGGTTGTGAGTGATACAAACAGAAGTATGAGCTGCTGCTGGGTAAGGGAGTGGTACGGAGTGGCACGGAGCGTGCCAGCTTTTCACAGGATTACAACCGGCATCGCTGGCCGGCGTTGCGGGGCATGGCGTGACGCGGTGAGCTGCGGTGAGCTGCGGCGAGCTGCCCCCGCGGTGCACGTACCGTCCGGCAAGCAGGTGAGCCGGTTGCGCCGCACGTTCAGCTCTCGCAGGAGGACGAGCGACCCCATCTCGGGCGGCAGGACCTCCAACTCGTTGCAGCTCACGTCCTGCGCGACAGTCGCAAAATACAAATATCCCCCCCCCCCGGTTACAGCCCGAACAAGACTGTCGGGGCACTCTATGAAGGCCGCAACGGCATACGAGCGGGTGGTGTGGCCGGCACTACGCCCGGCCGCCTTTGTCTCCCCAAGTGGCGATGTTTGCACACCGCACCAGGTACTCATTTGAGGCAGAGTCGATCTAAGGGAGGGCCAGGAACGGTTCAGATAACAGCCGCTGGTGTTGATCGTGATAGGGAATCGAATTCGGGGTCGGCGGGTTCACAGCACAGAGAGCTGACCGCTTCACTACCGCTCCTCACAAAGATCCCCCATATAGCCTTAACAGACTGTAGGGGCAAGTGCTGTTAGCGAGCACCTATGAAGGCCAAAACGGTACACGAGCGGGTGGGTGGCCAGCACCACGCCCGACCGCCTTTGTCTCCCCAGTGGCAATGTTTACACACCGCACCAGGTACTCATTTGAGGCTGAGTCGACCTAGGGGAGGCCCGGGACCGGTTCAGATAATCGTCACTGGTGTTGGCCGTGAGCGGGAATCGAACCCGGGTCGCTGGGTTCATAGCGCAGCGCGCTAACCGCTGCACTACCGCTCCTCACACACACACACGCACGCAAGCAAGCACGCACACGCGTGGGGGAAACCAGGCAGCAGCTACCAACTCATCAAAGCGGAAAGTTGCAAAACATATCCAACGATAAATTTGCCGGGTTGTTGGCAACACTGCAACCATCGCCAGTCACGTTGCCGTTACACGCAGCGTCCACAAGAGGGGGCCGCAAGGCACGCAATGGCTGCACGTGGACAGACAGACAGCCCGTCAACAATCCAATGCTGGATGAGGGCCCTTCCCAGGCCATCGACTGGAGGAATCCGATGAGCTACAAAGCTCTTTTCACAGATGTCCAAGGGCTCGGCCCGAGCTTCGCCAGGTTGGTTAAGAGTGGGTAAGGTCAAGGAGGGGGGAGCAGCGAGGGCATCGTAGTGTGGAGCAACAATGGATATCTTGCTAATTCTAGATTTGAAGCTTTCGTGACTGCAACCAGGTGAGAGCCGCGATGGGTAAAAGCCTGGATCAGGCGAGAGCCTGAACCAGCTAAGAGCCTGAATGGATGATAGCCTGAACAGGTGAATGCTGGACAGGTGAGAGCCTGAACAGATGGGAGCCTATACACGTGAGATTCTGTACAGGTGAGATCTGGACAGGTGAGAGCCTGAACAGATGGGAGCCTGGACCAGGTGAGAGCCTTGAGCCGCTGCTTGAAGGTGGATGACGGTGCCTTGATGGTGATGCTGCTGCTGCTGCCGCTGTGCGTGGTGCAGCTATGGAGAAACGCCACTCAGCCAGGGGCATGGTAGATTGTCGGTGGTGTATTCTTAGGTTTTTTTCCGGTAAAGTCACGTAGGTAAAAAATGAAATAAAAATTCATAAAAATAAAATAATAAAAATCACGACCTCACTTGATACAGCAAATCGGGCTGTGATGGTCCCACCTGATGACGGAGACTTGTGTTGCCTCCGAAACGTCGTGATTTTTATTATTTTATTTTAATTAATTTTTATTTCATTTTTTACCTATCCTGCTAGTCGCCACGCGGCCTCACGGCTTACGGCAAATATATCAAGCAATACCACACATATGCTTGGTTCTTCCGGTCAAGTCACGTAGAAGGGAAATAATAAAATAATAAAAATATAAAACAATTAAATTCTCACGACGTTTCGACTGCAACACAAGCATTCATCATCAGGTGTGAAATCCACAGCAAGAAAATTTGAAAAAAGTGGCGGTTTTTTTTCTTAAATCAAAATTCAATACCACACGGTTTGGATTTATATAGGACAGTGTCTAAATGCCAACGCATCTCCAGATGCTGCATGGAAACAGTGGGGATATTTATTTTGTAGAGAGGCAGTCCCGTCAGACAGGAAAAATCTAAAGTTGCCGTCGGATCTAGATTTGAACAGGGGGAGTTGGCAGCACAGATGACTGGGGGGGGCGGGGAAAGGTGGTTCTAGACAACAAGGGCAGCAGAGGAGAATGAGCGAACTCCTAGAGTGAGCTGAGAGGGAAGAGGGGCGAGCGAGTACATGGGGGGTGGGGGGATCTTGAATGCACCGCAGTGGTGAGATGTTAACTCCCTCGCCTGGTATACAGGAGGTTGTGGGTTCGATCCAGATCCTGACGCCTGCTGTATAATTTGGAGTTTGCGTGTCTCTCTCTCTCCGTGGTCGCGTGGATTTCTCCTCGGGTCCTCCGGATTTCCCCCCCACATTTAGAGTCAACATCCCGCGTTTTAAGGGTATTTGGCCGCTATAAATGTCCACACGGATAAGCACACTTTCTTGAGCCATGAACTGTGGCCAGGTCGAACTGTATAGCTCAGTGATTAAAGGTGCGATCTTGAAATCCATCCGGGATGAGGGATTGAGAGCCGGCGGAGGGATTGTGGCCAAGTGGTTTCGTTCACGGGAGTCGGCTAAACATCATCCCCGCGCTCGTCAGCAGAGCGGCCAAACTGTCTTGTTTGGCTGAACCTCTTTTGCACCGGACGTAGCCAACCGTGCTAATAGGAGGTGCCGGGCAAAGGGCAACAAACTCATTCCAGTTCATTTGCCGCCGACGATTTGACGCGAAGCGGTGCCGTCCGCGGGACCCGCTGGGCCGCGCTGGTCGAGGGAGGAGCCGACGCTGCTGGGTGGTGGTGGTGGTGCGTGTACGCGTGTGTTTATTAAACGGAACATTGGAGCTTTTCATGCGGACGTAACGCGACTTGACGCGAACGTCTAAAAGGAGGCTGGCTAAAAAGACACGCCAAGTCAGCATATAAAGAGGCCGGGTGGCAGGGAGGGAGGGCCAGAGAGAAACGGCTCCCTGGCGAAAAAGAAAAAAAAAGATCTCAGTTTTGACTTGGTGGTTTCACGGCACTGCGGCTTGTTAAACCAGGACAATAATAACTAAAGCGAGCGTTTCAAAGGCCAAGCTGGGCGGCGCGGGCTGCGATCTCCGCATTTGGGAGATTCCCGCGCCGAACAAAATCGCGGGTTAACGGCCTCCAGCCGCTACCCCGCTAGCGGCGCGCGGCATTCCCCACGGAGGAAGGCCAGGAATCGTCCACGCGCCATCTGTGCCCCGCAGATTCACACAGGACCCCCCCCCCCTCCACTCCGAGTGCAGAACAAGCCGAACGTTCGGCGGGGGGGGGGGGACGTGAGGCAGGGGAAAGGGGTGGGCAGGAGGGGGTTACAGGAACCCACCCCACACCATCACCCCATCATCACCGCGCCCCACGCTCGCTCCCCTGAGAATCTTCCCTTAAACCGGCCCCTCCGACAGGGCGGCCGTGTGTTCGATTCCCAGCGGTGCCCTTCATCAACGGACCACGTGAAGCAGGAACGGCGGCATCCGTAGCTACAGCAGCGACGGGGATGTTATAACAAGGTCCCGTTTCGATGAAATATCTAGCTTGCTTTTATACCCTTGGTGGACGCGAGACACCTTACAAGGAGTAGTGTGTCTGGCTGAAGCCGAGACGTCATCCAATCGTGTGTGGCAGAATTGACAATTTACATTTGATGCAAATGTTATGCTAACATTACAGCTTGGGTAACTGCTCAGGGGGAGCTGCATCGTTAACTCATAACACCCCGAATGAATACGCATATCCAACGACTTACGATTACGCGTCACGATTCGGCGTCGCAAATTCGATCAAAAAGTTCCTTGTAAAAGGTTTCTATTTGGTGTTTGAACATCTTAACACCTGCTTTGTTAACAGAAAGGGAAAACCTATTCTTATTTTTTCAGAAAAAGTTTTATTCCCTCGTCGCGCGTGGACCTTTTACGTGAACCCCAAGGCTTGCTTGTCGATCGTGAGCATGACACATCCACGAGCAGCGGAGATCGACAGTGCGGGTTGCTGACGACAGGGAGCATAGATCTTGAAGCACGGGAGTATTGTACAACAACGGGCTGCCAAACAACAACCTGCAGTTGATGTCGGCCACCCATCCAAGCAATATCCACGGCTCAACTTCCGAGAACCAAATTTCGATTTAAAGCTTTCGTGACTGCAGGGATTCATCTTCTTGGTTCTTTCGGTAAAGTCACGTAGAAGGAAAATAAAAAAATTATAAAAAGAAAACATAATAAAATAATTCTCACGACGTTTCGGCCACAACGCAAGCAGCCGTCTTCAGGTGGAGAACAGGTCTGTCAAGTAGACAGAGTCTGTTATGTTTTCTTTTTATTTTATTATTTTATTATTTTCCTTCTACGTGACTTTACCGAAAGAACCAAGAAGATGAATTCCGAGAACCACTCGCATATTCACGACGATTCGGTCGCGAGGCCCAACCGCAAAGATGAAATAAGCGCAGAGTCAGGATGCCACCCCGAGACTCCTTGAGAGCGCACGCGAAGGCTCGCGCCGGTCTAAGGCCCAGCCGAACGCCGCCCCTCCGTCACCCCCCTTCGGTGAGGCCCTACGGAGGTCAGCCTCATTACAAGGTCACGTAAGCGCATTCCTCGCGGCCGCAACGCTCGCCACCGCCGACATGCGCACGCCCCGTGCGTGCTCGGAGCCCCCTGTATGAGGCAGCAGCGTCACTCCCGTCGGAAGCTCTGGGAATGACATTTGACCCTTCCGACTCCGCGGCACGTGGCGGCTGGAGCCGCCTGCTGCAAGGTGGTTTACTGGCCGGGTGTTTGCCCCCGGAGGTCATCGGGGGGTGGGGGTCACACTGGTCCGAACACAACAACATAGGTCACCGGACGAAGCGTCGCTGAGCTTTAGCAAAGGAGTTATCGAACGTTCATTGACTTTTCATGAACCCCAGACACACTTTGATGTCGATTTTCTGAGCAGGCTATCTGGTTACTGGTGCGATAGGACCAGACCTGAAGAATCATCCAAACGTCTTAACTTCACTCAAATAGCATAGGCAACTACATCAACTGCCAAGCGTAACAATCTGGCCAGCTTGATGTTGTTGGTTGATGTTGCTGGTGTCCAGTTATCTCAAGAGGAATGGTGTAAGAAATCTAAAACCTTGGAATGTATTGTGTGAAATGCATGGCTATAAGGGCACCATGGTGGCGAGATGTTAACTCCTTCGCCTGGGTCTGCAGGAGGTCGTGGGTTCGATCCAGACCCTGACGATGCCTGCTGTATATTTACAGTTTGCGGGTCTCTCTCTTCCTGTGGTCGTGTGATTTTTCACTGGGCCATCCGGTTTCCCCCTCCACATTCAGAAACAAAGTGTGTTTAGAATATTTGGCTGCTATAAATTTTGCTTCCGAAAAAGAGCTGGATAGCTCAGTGGGCCTTACCTGGTAGAATTAAAAATAGTTGAGTAGTTTAATAGTTTTTTTTGTAGGGTTTTGTTTTTGGCAGATTATTTGTTTTATCGAGAAGCGCTGTTTATTTTAAACTCGATGCGTGTTGCTGTTGTGTTGCGAAAGGTCCAGCGCTGAACCTTTTGCACACAGTCCACGAGTTACACCCCCAAATCTCATTTGCAAAGGGACTTTTGTATCAATGGGTTCTCACAGATGGTTACAGGCAAAGGCACATCATCACATATGTAAGAACACGTGACGACGATGTTCAACAGGGTGATGCCAGCACACTGATGGTGGACAAATAGTGGTGGTAATGACGTGTATAGGTTGATGATGGTGGCGATGTGTATGAACGGTGATTGCGGCGATGACAGCGATGGTGGTGGCGATGTGTATGGATGGTGATGATCGTTATGGTGTCAGTGTGTATAAACGTTGATGGCAGTGATGATGGAGATGGATATGGATGGTGATGATAGTTATGGTGGCGATGTGCATGGACGGTGATGGCAGTGGTGATGATGGCGGTGATGTGTATGGATGGTGATGACGGTGGTGGTGATGATGGCGATGGCGATGTGTATGGATGGTGATGGCGGTGATGTATATGGACGGTGATGGTGGCGGTGGTGGTGATGTGTATGGACGGTGGTGGTGGTGGTGATGTGTATGGACGGTGATGATGGCGGTGGTGGTGTGTATGGATGGCAATGGTGGTGGTGATGATGGCGGTGATGTGTATGGACTGTGATGGTGGTGGTGTGTATGGACGGAGATGGTGGTGATGGCGGTGGTGGTGGTGTGTATGAATGGTGATGATAGTTATGGTGGCGATGTGTATGGACGGTGGTGGTGGTGATGTTGGTGGTGTGTATGCATGGTGATGGTGGTGGTGATGTGTATGGACGGTGGTGGTGTTGGTGGTGTGTATGGACGGTGATGGTGGTGTGTATGGACGGTGGTGGTGGTGGTAATGTGTATGGACGGTGGTGTTGGTGGTGGTGATGATGGCGATGGTGGTGGTGTGTATGGACGGCGATGGTGGTGTTGGTGGTGTGTAAGAGAGCTCACCAGCTCCAGCAGGCTGCACAGCTGTCCGATGTTGGGTGGCAAGGTACCAATCTTGTTGTTGCTCAGCACCAGGACCTTGAGCATGGGCAGCTTGCACACGTGGACGGGCAGTGAGCCCAGCTGGTTGCGGCTGTCACACGACAAGACAAGACAAGGTCCCCCGTACAGCCTTAAAATGTTGAAGAGGCAAGTGCTATTAGCGAGCACCAATGAAGACCGGCACGGCAAACGAGGGGGCGGGTGGCCAACACTACGCCCGGTCGCCTTTGTCTTCCCAGCGGCGATGTTTACACACCGCACTGGTTACTGGTTTCAGGCCGAGTCGACCAAGGGTAGAGGCCCAGCACCGGTTCAGATAATCGTCACTGGTGGTGACCGTGAGCAGGAATCGAACTCGGGTCGCCGGGTTCGTAGCACAGCACACTAACCGCTACACCACCGCTTCCCACACGCGTACACAGTACATAACACCCCACACACACACACTCAACCCCTTCTGTCGCCGGCAGTGTTAATTACTGCCCGTCCTCACACACTGAAAAAAAAGAGAAATTTTAATGAGAAAGGGTTTTGGTTTTATTTGTGCGGTGGGAGGAACATGGGGGTGTGGGAGCGAAGTCCCTTCTCTCTCGCCAAGCACGCGGAGTCACCAGGCGCCCCCCGTGGAGGTAGTTTCTGCCCGTTGGGGAGAAACAAAACAAAAAACCCCCGTTGTCGGCTTGCTTAAACGTGCGTTCTTTTGGCGAAGAGTGTCGTATTATTACGGTGTAAAAATACAAAAAGCATCTCTCTCCGCTTAGCAACTCGTTGTATCTCTGGAATCTGTCCTGGGGGTGAGGTTGGAAGAGGCAGGCAAGCGCTGGCGATGGTGCTCGCACATTAAAGAGGCAGAGGGCACGGCTGCCTAAACAGGTCCCCCGTCTTAACAGCCAGCGAAACGAGCAGCTTAACCCCGCAAGGGGTTTGCAACGCAATGGTGAGGACGACGCACGCTCGAGAGAGAGGCACACGGTGGAAAGACATGGTTTTGGCTGTCATGAAAAAGTCAGAGCGGGGCAAGGGCAGGATACGTTGCTGGTCAAGGCCCAGAGTTGCCGAGCCGACCGTGTTGAGAAGCTGGTTCAGGATCTGTTGTTCGGGAGCTGTTGTTTTGGATCTGTTGTTTGGGATCTGTTGTTTGGGATCTGTTGTTTGGGATCTGTTGTTTCGGCCACCTGAGATTAAACCAAGTCCTGTCCCTTCACAGGCTCCCTCTGTCCGTACCCCCCGCATTGATTTTAAGATTCTCTTTCTCGTGTTCAAGGCCTTAAATGAACTTGCTCCTCCCCCTACATTCCGCCTCCCTGCATTCATGACCTTCCTTTCAGCCACATATATTCCATCACGAGTCATTAAGATCCTCAGATTGTGCATTGCTCACCGTCCCTGCGGTCTCCGGCTTCACACTTGGGGGGGGGGGGGGGGGGCGGGGGTGATCGTTGCCTCTGCAATTGCGGCAGCTCAACTCTGGAACTCCTTGTCCCTTCGAGGCCAGGGGACTTCCGGGACACTTTACAAATCTTCAAATCTCGACCAAAAAAACGCATCTGCTTAAAACGGCTATCTCTCTTTTTAGTTACTTTCAAACGTCTCTCTCACTTCTACTTCTTCTTTCCCCGGTCGATGTTAAAATTGCTTTCGCCTTTCCATGGCATAGCGCCCTGAGAACGATCGTTTAAGGGCGCTTTATACATTAAAATCATGATTATTAAGTGCAGGGTCGGGCGGTAGGATGAACTGCGCGCAGCAGAAGTCCCGACGGGGAATAATTTTTTGTTTTCCTTTCCAAGGGGCACGGACACGCGATCGCAAGTTCAAACGCGCGCGCTTCAGGAAGAACGTTTACAGAATTAAGCAAACGCCGGGGGACGAACAGAGCCTCGCGGGGCCGGCAAAACACCGCTGCAGACAGTTGCAGTGAGAAGAACTTTGGCCCAAGGCGCATGCCGCCCCCCCTGTCGTCCCCATCACACCCCCCCCCGCCCTCCGCTCCCTGTAAACAGAAGCGCGAGTGTTTTGTGAAAAGCGTCGAGAACGACGGCAGCCCCGGGCCAGGGCAACAGCGAGCGGAGCTCAACGGCCTCGGCGTGGGTGGCGATGATGCTCGCTCGCTCACGGAAACGCAGGGGGGGGGGGGGGGGGGGCTCTGTTCAGCTGCCGCAAATAAATTATTAACTTTTCAGGTCAACAGTAGGCAACGTACGTGCGCACGCAGGAACGCGTTGCGGGCGCCTGCCACCGCCACCGAGGCCATTCCCTCGGTTTGTCGTCGGCTACTTCTCCCCGTTGACTCACCCACCCCGCACGCACTCACTCCAGAAGCGCCCGTTGCACACGCACGCGCACACTTGACGAGCCATTCTCCAGCCGCTACACTATCATCATCATCAGTTGAATTTCTGCTCGTCATCTGACAAAGCAGTCCAGCGAGCGAGCGCCAGCGGTCGCGTGCTGCGAACACGAAGCGACTTCTCCGAGGCGAGGGCTGGCGCACGGACACGGCTATTTTAAGACCAGGCACGAGGAGGGGCGCGGGCATGCTGCCCCACACAGTGGATGGGGGGGGGGGGGCAAGGGGTGGTGGCTCACACAAACTTTTGTTAGACCTCCGATTATATTAACGGGCTGTGTGGCGGCAGCGGCGCAGAGTTGGCAGTACAGCAAGCGGATTACGTATACCCGGTGTGCGCAGCTTTGCGTACTGTCCCCGACTACTCCGGTTTCCTTCCACGCGAAGCCGAACGCTCACACTAAATGGGGTTGGTCAAACGTCCCAACGCGGCGTGCTTGTCGACTGGAATCATAAAACTGAGAAATTATATCCTGGATAAATGAAAGGCAATATTATTTTTATTGTTTACTCGGCGGGGTAGGAGCAGCGGTGCAGTGGCTTGCGCACTGCACCACAAATTCGGTGGAGCGTGATATCAAAGCCGATCCTGGGTACCACCCTTTACGAACCCACACTATCCAGCAAGGTGAAGTATGGTAGTAAAAAAACCCACAATTTTCTAGTGACGGTCTGCTCACAGAGGGCCGAACATTACTATTGCTGTTCTCAAGATGGAGACGACGATGACAATGATCGTGATGATGGCAACGGTGCTGTCACTGCTGGTTAGCAGCGGCGGTGCTCGCACGGCACTTCCGCGGACGCGCCCTGCCATGCCGCTTCAGTTCACAATGTTCGCTCCGCTGCTGTGCAGCCATCTCTTCAGCTGACGATCAAGTTTCCCCGACGGCCTGGGGAGCTCTCTCGGCACGCCATGAAAACGTGGCGTGACGACACGCGGTCATCTCAACTATGCCTCTCTCTCTCCTCCAGGAATGCGCAGCTCTGCAGAGAGCCGGGCACGGGCATTGCAAACCCCAGGCTCAGGTCTCAGCATCACAAACCCTGCCTCCTACAATCAGCATCACAGACTCTGCCTCCCAGAATCAGCATCTCAAAACCTGCCTCCTACAATCAGCATCACAGACTCTGGCTCAAATACTCAGCATCTCAAACCCAGACTCCACGCTCAGCATCACAAACTCTCACAAACTCTGCCTCCCATACTCAGCATCTCAAACCCAGGCTCCCACGCTCAGCATCCCAAACTCTGCCTCCCATACTCAGCATCTCAAACCCTGGCTCCCATACTCAGCATCACAAACTCTGGCTCCCATACTCAGCATCTCAAACCCTGGCTCCCATACTCAGCATCACAAACTCTGGCTCCCATACTCAGCATCACAAACTCTGCCTCCCATACTCAGCATCTCAAACCCTGGCTCCTACAATCAGCATCACAGACTCTGGCTCAAATACTCAGCATCTCAAACCCTCGCTCCCACGCTCAGCATCAAACCCTGGCTCCCATACTCAGCATCACAAACTCTCACAAACTCTGGCTCCCATACTCAGCATCTCAAACCCTGGCTCCCATACTCAGCATCACAAACTGTCGCAAACTCTAGCTCCCATACTCAGCATCACAAACCCTGGCTCCCTCACTCAGCATCACAGACTCTGGCTCCCACGCTCAGCATCATAGACTCTGGCTCCCACACTCGGCATTCCATGTCTCATCCAAGAGCAAGGAATATTTCTTGCCAGGGAGGTCTCCCCCAGGCATAGAGCGCAGCCACCACTCCTCATCAACATCTGCTGCCACCTGTCCCACTGTTGCTGCAACTCTGCTGCTGCAATGCTGCTGCTACTGCTGCTGTAGTAACACCACCGTTGTAACGCTGCTGCTGCAACGCTGTTGCGAGTGTAACACGGCTGCTGCTGCTGCTACAATGCTGCTGCTGGAATGCTACAGCTGTAATGCTTCTGATTCAATGCTGCTGCTGCAATGTTACCGGCTGCTGGTACAACACTGATGCTACTCTAACGCCCATGCTGCACTGCCGCTGCTGTATTACTGCTGCTGCTGCTACGCTGGAGGCCGCTCACCTGAGGTTGAGATAGGTGAGCACCTGCAGGTTTCCAAGGGGATCCGGGATCGACTTGATGCAGTTGTGGTACAGGTAGAGCGTTTCCATGGAGACGTAGTGACAGACGTCCAGCGGAACCTCGCTCAGCCGGTTCCGGGAGAGGTCTACGGGATGGCACGCAGACAGACGGACAGACGACGACACGGAATCAATCGGCAACACCAATTATTCAAGCGACATCCCTCGTTCAACGCGGCAGTAGTAGATGCGTTCCCGAAAAATGCCACGTCAAGTGAATAACCGCGTTAAGCAGGGAATCGCTGTACGAGCCAAATCACATTTGCACCGTAAGGTCAGCCTGCAGTCACCCCATGGAGCGGACAAAGAACTGAGACGAGGGTACGCCACCGCGTACCGCATCACGTCACGTGCAGCATCATACCACTCAGACGTGTGGCTCAAAGTGGTTCGTCGTCGACTGCTCAGTAAACATGTTATAATCATGGCGAGTGATTCCGTGTTGTAACAACGGTGCAAGGTTCCATGTTATAACAACAGTGTGCTATTCCGCGTGATAACAACGGTGCGTGGTTAAGCGTTATAACAACGGAGAGTGGTTTCGCGTTATATCAACGGTGTGCAGTTCTGTGTTGTGCGAAAAGTGTTCCCCAACGGAGGAACCGCTTCAGACCTAAAAGGCGTTGTAGTGTGAATTCATTACCCGCTTCCAGTTTGCATTCACCTTTCTGTCCAACTAGCTTCTAATTGTTAAAACGAAGTGTTAAGAGGAGTTGGTTTTATTTGTCGCTTTCAGGTGGTGCCAAAACTGTGCCCGCATTCATTGGTTATCAAATTGTGCACATCGGAATAGACCGTGTCATTTATGCAAACTACACAAGTACAGAAATATACGCCAACACTCCTTTTCGTGGAGCGAGCAAAAAGAATACAAACGAGATGGAAGAAAAAAAACGAATTCTGTAACCGGAATCACGATTCGTCGTCACAAATCGAAGCATCGCGCGTCACTGAACCGCTAGAGGGAATGACACCAGATCGTAACGGAGGCGCGGTTTTTTGCGAGCGGCGTTGACACAAGCCGTTGAGCCGTGCCCCAGAGGTTCCTTCTGACTCTTTCTGCGCACACGTCGCGAATCGAGCGAGAGCGACCTCGCCACGCCGAACCGGCATCGTGCGCACGCCGAGGCCAACGGTTACAGCAGAACCCACCGCGATAACAAAAAAAAAAACTAAATCGGCCAACACTACGATACCTCCTTTACAAGTGGCAAAATATAGTAGTAGGTTTTTACCCTTTAAACTGGGACAAAACTGACACCTTTATACAAGGCATCATGTTTGCAATAACCGCAACACAAGCAATCAAAATGCAAACAAAAAGAAACAACTCTGATAATGGTAATGATATGCACTGTCCTTGAAGTTGATTGGTCCGCACCCGAGACAGCTTTCCTTAGAGCCTAGTCTCACTTGGTTTTGGACCAGATGACGCCAAAAGGAGTACAACTCAAAAACAGTGCACTATCAGAGTATTGAGAGCAGTTTGCATTTTGACTGCTTGTGTTGTGGTTATTGCAAACATGATGCCTTGTATAAAGGTGTCAGTTTTGGACCAGTTTAAAGGGTAAAAACCTACTACTAAAATCGGCCAAATCGAAACACAACACGTTTTCGGAACAACGCAAGACTCGGATAGCGATCGCCTAAAAAAATACACCGACTCTGCACATTTTTACGTGGGCCCGCCTGAATATGCGGGCCACATGGCCCGAATTGTTGACGTGTTCTCGCGTGCAATGCGTGGCGGGGGGTATGGGTCCTGTGACCCGCAGGCTGTATGCGGCCCCCTGTCACGAGAGGCATAAATCCATCACGCGAACTCCGGTCGTCCGTGCGGCGGTGGCTTTTGGCAGGCCATCGAACGAAGACGGCCGCTGGAATCAGGTGCGCTTCCGCGGCCGTCTGGAACGTCTTTCCTTACGGTATTAGGAAGCCACTTGGAGCTACGCATTTTTAAATCATCAGTGAGTCAGTCTCAGGGGTTCGGCGGAGGTTAAGACACACACCCGACTCATATGATTCGTGATGACACGTCCGGCTTGGCCAAAAAAGTAGTTCTACAGAAATGAGTTTGTCAATCTAGATTCTAGATTGACAAACTCATTTCCGGCACCTCCGATTAGCACGGTTTGGCTACAGTACGGTGAGAAGGACGTTCGACAGTACATACGAGGCATATCATTTCGAAACGGCCCACAAACGATATTTATCCATCAATAAGAGCATCTTGGCCGCACTGATCTGTTGCTGAAGGGGGAATATTTTCAACTCGGCCACACCGACTCTCGACTCTTTCCTGGGTTCTTTCCTGAAGAAACTTGGTAAAGTTTAAAGTGAAACGTCACGTCTCCAATTGCAAACATTTTGGTTGTGAGAATTGTTCTTTGGCCTACTGGCGAGCCGACACGATAACAATCGGGGCCGTTAATTGCTTCCACACGTGACAATTTACTTTGTTTGGCCGCGTCGGACGGAGGAGGGTTTCGCAACACAACATTTGTCCGGCTCATTGCGTGGCCTAACCCAAAAGTCAATTACGAACATTGACATTCGAGTTGACATTGTTAGCACTGATTTAACACGGAGGGCTATCGCGGCCAATATTATTCATAATAAAGGTCGGTTGTAATATACCAGCGAAACGTCGTAATCAAATTCTAAATGTTGCGCGTTTACTCTCCAACACACCGGGCGTTACCTTCTTGGTTCTTTCGGTAAAGTCACGTAGAAGGGAAATAATAACATAATAAAAGTAAAACATAATAAAATAATTCTCACGACGTTTCGGCCACAACGCAGTCTTTCCGACAGACCTGTTCTTCACCTGAGGACGGCTGCTTGCGTTGTGGCCGAAACGTCGTGAGAATTATTTAATTGGTTTATTTTTATTATTTCCCTTCTACGTGACTTTACCGAAAGAACCAAGAAGATGAATCCCTGCAGTCACGAAAGCTTTAAATCGAAATGTAATATACCAGTGAAACGTCGTACTCAAATTCTAAATGTTGCGCGTTTACTCTCCAACACACCGGTGTGCTGAAGTAGTAAATAAATGGCACGTTGTGTTTACGTGGCAAACCCATACACTAAATCGGCCGTGTGGGGTGGTTGGTGGTGGGTTTAACAACAGATTTATTTTTACGCGATCTAACCCAAAGCGCCCCCCCCCCCTTTATTACGAATTGCCAGCGCTCTCGGTCACTTCCGTCAATGCGAGAGGCTCTTGCAGTGACACAAGAGTGACTGAGGCGCGTGCGTGCGTGTTAGTGTGCGGTAGCCCGCCAAAGGTATTCGACGACAAGGCCTATTCGGCCCTCAGGAAGGTGAAGCGTTTCCTCCTCCTCCTCCACTCCCACCCCTTCTGTAACACGACCGGACGCACCGGGCGTCTGCATTTGGATTATCTTCCTCCGCTGACCGACGGAGCGTAAACAATGTTGCTTCGGTGCGAATGATTGGGCGACCTTCTCTGGTCGACACGTCCAGCCTCGCCGCCTCCCCACATCGCCAACTCCAAGCCGCGGGGAGTTCTCCAATTATTACATTAATTAGAACCAATGAGGGCCTGCGACAAAGACATCAAATAAGTACCTCTGCGTTCATTAGATTTCGCTAGAAGCTGGGTAAAAAAAAAATATTTCACAGAACAATGAATCCCTACGCGAGCGCTGGGATTTCAAGAGCCGCTTTTTAAGGGTCACGGAGTTTTGGTGATGAGGTTGGGGGGCACCGCTGCGTCCCAACGACCCCGGCGGGGCGGGCTGGGCCAGGGTCGTGCGTTGTGGACGTTGGCAGATGTCCCGAGGCGATAGCGGTGGCGATTGCTTACATGCTTTGGGTCCGGTGCACTTTCCATGAACCCGCACTGTGTGCGCTCGCAGCAGCAGCAGCAGCAAGCGCCGGAGGAGTTTACAAAAAAAAATCCCAGCAACAAACCACGACGTCGCCAGAGCGGGACAGTACAGCTCGAATCCAATTCTAGTTTGTTTCCCCACAACCTATTTTACACGGTGGCAGTCCTATGGCTTCAGGTGTGCCGGCGGATCGTTACATCGCAGGGTCACGAGAGGTGGCGACGCCTTCATCCAGCAGTGGATCGATGTATGACTGATGATGATGAAGGTGAGCTAATGGCGCAGGGTTCTCGGTAACTTTACAAAGAGGCTCACTTAACGCACCGGCTTGCCGGGCTCGCGCGCGGATCGAATTATTATTTTATTTTGCTTCGAGCAGCCGGAACAGCTTAGCGCGGATTCCACTCCCGTCTCAAGGTTACGGGGCCTCCTCTGAAGTTTGCATTCTTCAAGCGGACGTTGTCACTGGAGGCGGCGCTGCCCTCCGCGCACGCGACACAGCGAACGCAGCCGTCTAACCTTGACCGTCGGCGGCACAGCGCGACCAACGCGCTGGCATGTGCGCGGCGTGCACAAGCACACCTTCGTTTGCAAGCGCACGTGGGCGTGCATACGTACACACGCGCGCGCGTCCATACATAGAGCCTTACCAAAGACCCCCCCCCCCAGTATGGCCTTAACAAACTGTTGGGGAAAGTGCTATTCAGGAGCACCTACGAAGGCTGGCACGGCACACGAGGGGGGCGAGTGGCCAACACCACGCCTGGCCGTCTTTGTCTCCCCAGTTGCGATGTTTACGCACCGCGCCAGGTACTTATTTGAGGTCGAGTCGACCTAGGGGAGGCCCAGGATCGGCTCAGACAATCGTCACCGGTGTTGGCCGTGAGTGGGAATCCAACTCGGCCCGCCGGGGTTCGTAGCGCAGCGCGCGAATCGCTACACGACCGCTCCCCATGAGCATTCACAGTTACACAGTCACATACACGCACGCAACGTAGCCACGCACGTGCAACATGGTAAACTCTGCGACCCGCACACTCCCACTGCTTCACCGAACTTATCATGCGGGGGTTGCGGCATGGTGGCGTGCGCCATCCAAAGGGACTTTAAGCTTCGGTAAACTATTTTCACCGCACTACATATACGTACATACCGTGCGTCGAACAAGTAACGTCACTTTGTTCACCCAGGTCAGTTTTTTTTTTCAACGAGTCTCAAGACTATTTTTCAGGAGGGTGCTGCGCTGGTGATCTTTGGCCAAGAATGAGCAGGAGGAAATCGACGTGCCAGGATGGAAACCCAAAACCCATCACACACAAACACGTGGAGGCAGCACTCAACCATCCACACGAGGCAGGATCATAAAACCACTTTTGCTGCCACGTACTGCTCATCACTCGGATGCCTCGCAGCTTTGGGTGTTTTATAAAGCTGCGTCATCCGCCAACCCTGGATTGGAGGTGTGTGTGTGTGCGCCATCACAGAACTTGCATGAAGGCAGCACTGACTAAAACGAAACTATTTTTTTTTATTTTACCAGGTAAGGCCCACTGAGCTGTATTTAGCTCTTTTTCAGAAGTGACTTGGCCATCACAATTGATAGCTCAACGAAGTGCCTTATGATCACGTGGAAATATATAAAAGTCAAATACTCTGAAAGCACCTTCATTCTAAATGTGGAGAAGAATACCGGGGGACCCGGAGAAAAATCCACTCCAAATATACAGGGCGTCAGGGTCGGGATCGAACTCACGACCTCCTGTATACCAGGCAAGGCAGGTAACATCTCCTAGCCACAGCGGGGCCCAGAACTCAGATGGCACCCAGCTAATGGTACGGTCCAAGTTCACGGCACAGGATGAGTTATAATGTCCCGTGGCGTAGAGCGAGGGCTTCACGCCCACCAGGGCGCCGCGGCGGACGTTAATGAGCCAACTCAACGCTCCCCCTGGCAACGCCACCTACGAGAGAAGCGTCGTGAAATTCCACACCGCCCACCCTCTACCACCGCCATTCCCTCCCCCAACATCTCCCGAGCTCCAAGGTGCACCGACGGGAGCTCTGCACAGAGCGAGAGAAGGAGGGCAGTGAACGGCGTGGACCGACTCAAATTTCACCGTAATTTTGAACGCCACGGGCAAAATTTAGCACGGTCAGCTCTCTAAATTGAAAACTAATTTATTGAGAACTGCTTATCGTGTTTAGTTTGTTATCCTTCCCCCGCACCTCCGAATAGCACGGTTGGCTAGGTATGGTGCGAGAGAAGTTCAACACGCACATATACGTACGTGCGTAAGAGGTAGGTGCACGTGCCGCCGTGCCTCCCCGCAGGCCACGTGGAGACCTGGGCTGGGCAGTGGCAATCAGACCTGGTGCCGCCACCACCACCACCACCACAACTGCCCCCACACCCACCCCAGTCAAGGGTGGCACAGTCGGGTTTTTACAATCGGGTTTAATTGTCTTTTATATTAAACCCGATCATCTGAGATTGGGAGAAATCCGGTTTAATTGCTTCTAATTGCAGAACCGCACTTCTCAACGATGGGCTTCATCCATTACAAGCTAAGGAACTCACTGGCGCCCACGATTGTGGAGGAGAAGCTCGTGTTCATCAAGACCAACCTGCCCGCCGCATTCTATGACTACCCCGTGCCCGACGGCCCCCCCGAGTACGATAGCAGCACCGACGAGGAAGCAGCCCAAGCCTTGGATCAGAGTTTCGTATTCATTAAACCAGGTTTTAATGCCCCAAAATCGGGTTTAATTGTATTAAAGAAAAAACCCGATGCCTGCCGCTTGAAAAATCGGGTTTTTTCCACCCATGACCCCAGTACACGCAGACGGTGCCAGAGAATGGGTGGACGCTGCCTCGCCTGAGCGAGCGGCGATGGGGCCCGGTGCTCGGCTTACGGCCCTAGGGTCTTCCGTGGGACTGGCGCCTCGCGCTCGCGATCCAAAATAACTCGCCGCTCGCTCGCCAGCGCCCGTGCGAGAGTTCGCCTTGAGCTTGGAGCCTGCCCAGTGCCCACTTACAAGCGGGTCGTGTTTGTGTAGGCAGGGCTTCCCACGAATACGCGGCTGCTCCCTGCCAGCATGCGCCATGGTGTGGGCAACATTAACGTTTTGGCAACATCACAAGCCGGCTGTTGTGGCAGGAGGGTGAAGCTGGGCTGGGTGAGGAGGTTGACGCTGGGCTGGGTGAGGAGGCTGAACCCGGGCTGGGTGAGGAGGGTGGTGATGGGCTGGGTGAGGAGGGTGAGGCTGGGCTGGGTGAGGAGGGTGAAGCTGTGTTTGGTGAGGAGGGTGATGCTGGGCTGGGTGAGGAGGGTGACGCTGGGCTGGGTGAGGAGGCTGAAGCTGGGCTGGGTGAGGAGGGTGGTGATGGGCTGAGTGAGGAGGGTGATGGTGTGTTGGGTGAGGAGGGTGTGTTTTGTAATGTGTTGAAGCTGATGCTCTGTTGGTGAATGAGACTGTTGGGTGAGACTGCATTAGGTGAGTATGTATGGATGTATGAACTTCTTTCACACCGTACGTAGCCAACCATGCTCAAAGAAATGATTGACTGTTAGGTGAGCAAGCGTAGGCAAGGCGAGCGAGACTGTTAGTTAGGCGAATGCGACGGTGTTCGTTATCCGAGTGAGACTGTTAGGTGAGTGACTAAAGTGAATGAGACTGTGTTAGTTATCCGAGTGAGACTGTTAGGTGAGTGACTAAAGTGAATGAGACTGTGTTAGTTATCTGAGTGAGACTGTTAGGCGAGTGACTAAAGTGAATGAGGCTGTTGGCCGAGTGAGACTGTGTTAGTTAGGAGAGTGAGTCCAGTTGGTTGTTGCCATGATGCCCGAGTGACGCTCGTACAAACCGCGGTGGTTCCTGCCTGGGGCCCCACACCCACGAGCTCGCAGAATGAGATAATAAATAAATAAACAAACGCAGCGCCAAGTTCCCCCTCGGCAGAAACAAAACACGCGGCAGTAGCGGCAGTGGCGGCGGTGTCAGCAGCGGCGCCCTCCTCCTCGCAGCCACCGCCCTGGCGGCGCTCTCAGCCAAGCCTCGTACAGCCACCACCCTATAGCATAGCACGCTGGTGCCACGCTGGTGACAAAGTTGGTGACAAAGTTGGTGACAAAGGTGGTGACAAAGCTCGTGACCACGCTGGTGACATGCTGGTAACCAAGCTGGTGACAAAGTTGGTGACAAAGGTGGTGACAAAGCTGGTGCCCAAGCTGGTGCCCAAGCTGGTGCCACGCTGGTGCCACGCTGGTGACCACTGCTCGGTGACCACGCTGGTGCCACGCTGGTGCCACGCTGGTGCCACGCACTCCGTGTGTCACACCCCCGCTGGCGAGCAGTGTTGCAGCAGTTAGCGCTACGCTGCGCTATGAACTCAGCGACCCAGGTTCGATTCCCGCTCGTGGCCAACATCTGAATCGGTCCTGGGCCTCCCCTAGGTCGACTCAGCCTCAAATGAGTACCTGGTACGGTGTGTAAACATCGCCACTAGGGAGACAAAAGCGACCGAGCGTGGTGTTGGCCTCCCACCGCCTCGTGTGCGGTGCCGGCCTTCATAGGTGCTCGCTAACAGCACTTGCCCCAACAGTCCGTTAAGGCTATACGGGGGGGATATTTCTCTTTATATCTTTATACCACAGACCAAGATTCCCCCTTGCGCTGGAATTGAACTCGGGTCGCCGGGTTCGTATCCGCAGCGCCCCTGGCTGTAACACACAACACGCACACACAACACACGCCGCCCGCAGCTGTGTGTGCCGGGTTTAGCTCCAACGAGGAAGCCGGAGTGCGCGGTTTCACCGGCGACGCCGTTAACGTCGTACGTGACGATGCCCATCTTCACTCCATCGTGGTGAAATGTTCCAGTTAACGCGCCGCAGAATTAAAAACAAAAGTGCGTTCATTTGTTCACTTATTTAGTCGCTCACATTTTCTCCCGGTTTGATTGCGTTACCCGCGTTGACGTCGCGAGAAGGAGAGGGTGCCCGTTTGGAGCCGCCACGTCAGGGATCGGAAACCCGCAGAAGCACATGTCATGGAACTGCTTCTGAGCCCCTCTTAAGACACACGCCACCTTTGCCACGTGCCCTGAATGAACCATGTTCCAGTGGTGGCACGACAGCCAAACTCCATCGTTTAGCTCCCAAACAGTTGGAACTTTGGCAGATTAAATTAATTTATTTTTTTCATGTGCAATCTTTTTTGGGAAATTATTTTCGTTAACAGGCGAAGGGCCGTCACCTCGCTAGGATTGAGTAACCTGTTCAGATGGGGGGGGGGGGGCAGGGAGTTTCACATATTAAACAACCTAATCGTCAACGTATCTATTCCTAAAAATAACATATGGGGTGTCATAATGCAGGTAGAGTACACGTAGGAATCTACAGTATTAGTCAATGGTTTGACGCACACAAGAAACTGGATTGCACTGTGACCAGCCCACCGTGGATGAAAGTCAGTACATCAGGTATGAATACCTCCGAACCCACGGTTACATTAAGAGCATACTTTCCCTTCTCGAGAAAGGTGGACAAATTATTCCGAACTGAATTCGAGCCAGAACTGGTTGACATAATATGCCCAAGAAAAATCCACTTCGTGATTACACCAATGATTACCCACATCTTTAAAGTATGAATGTTGAACTACTGTCGCAACGTACGTAGCCAACCCATGACCTCAACAGTTAGCACGGTTGGCTAAGCACGGCGCAAAAGAAGTTCAACATACATCGATACGTGTCTCCGACTCCTCAGCCACCTGACCACCTCAGTTTATAATTTTTGTTTAATATTCCCTTGACGCACTGAAACTGCTCTGCTCCCGAGTGCTTTGCGATCCGACGAGAAGCTGTGGGGGGCCTGGAAGCAGCCCCTGGTGTTTTCACGACCACGCGACCTTTGAACTATCCATGACAGAGGATTTTTTTGGGTTAGACCGCGTAATACGAATGTGTCGTAAACCAGCCACCACCCGACACAGCCAATTAGTAACGCTTCATCAGGCAAATCAGCTTCATCAGGCAAATCGACTGATGACGTTGGCTGTAATCGCCAGCGAAGCGTCGTACTCAAACTGTACATGTTGTGGGTTTACTCTCCAACACACCGGTGTACTGAACTCGTAACTAATCGACGCGTTTCGTTTACGTGACAAACCTCACGAATTGGCCGTGTTGGGCGGCGGCGGGTTAACGACACGTTTATATTTTACGCGATCTAACCCACGAACAAAAAAAACCTTGATCGTGGATAATATTGATCGCGAAAGCCTACTGGCCACGTGTTAAACCAACCATCGAGCTGCGTTAATGTGGTTGCCGGGACGCACACGGAGGGGGAGGCCCCGCCGCGTCCGGGCCGATGCCTTTGGCGAGACAAGAGCAGCCCTCACCTCACAGCCACCCCCTCGCTGTGCTGCTACTGCAGGCACGGATAGATCCACCGCATCAGGCGCACGGTCATTAAGACCACCACGGCCCACCCCAGTGACGCACCATCACTGCCATCTGACGAATCCCGCAGCTGTCGCCACAGCCGGCGTCCCGACTTCACAAGGTCTGCTCTCAAAAGTTGGGGTGGAATGATGATTCACGGCCTTTGGGCAATTCAGCGAACCGAGTCCATTCGGAGTCAGGACTCGATGCGGACATCGGTTGGATGGTGGCGCCGGTCGTGGCTGCAGGGGCGACGTGAAGCCAGTGCAGAGTAGGACGCACACGCATCAAACAAACGTCGATTCTCAGGCACGCGATTCGACACGTGTGGCGCAGATCGACGAATCAATTCGTCGTCGCGGCCGTATCACAGGTCATGTAAACCTCAGCAGTCTCCCCCCAACACACCCCTTTTAGAACTTCCCAGACTCACCGCATCAAATGCGACACACACTGCTGCCCAAGCCACTCACGAAGGGGGTGCGGTGGGGGGGGGGGTAACGAACCGCAAAATCCAAAGGACTATTCAGAATATAAATGAGTAGGTAATAATAAGAAAGCCACACCCACCCATCTCCCCCACCCACCCACCTATCCTCCACCCCCGGAGAGCCTGGAATGAAAGTGAATAGTCAACGGAAGCCCGAACGGCTTTATTTGTGTGGCTCTTGCGCCGGCGTGCCGTTCAGTGAGCCGCACAAACATTTGTAAATGGCGGTGCACAGTTGAGGTGGCCCCCGGTGGCGAAGAGGGCAGAGCGCTGAGCTGGCACGGACGGAGATGCTGCTGGGGTTTAATCCCCGCAGCTGCCGGTGATTAAACCGAGTGCTGAAGTACAGTTGAGTTGATTGTCTCTGGCCAGTCGCCGCTGGACTGTACGCGATAAACCCCCGTTATACTTATGTTGCATTCAGCACTTCCGTCTTTGCTAAAATCCAGCTGTGAGAATTGAAAAATAATTGGGGCTTGAAATCGTGCGACAGGATGGGTGGGAAAGTAATGCCCCCACCGCCCACCACCGCCCCCCCACCGCCCCCCCACCACCCCCCCACTGCCCCCCTCACCGCCCCCCTCTACTGCGTGGATCAGAGGTTGCTCGATGGGATCTCGGAGGTAACGCGGAGAGTTGTACTGCTCTGCGAAGGGTTCCAAACGGATTTGATCGTCTGGCGAACCTGATACCAACAGCACGAAAAAAAATCATTAGGGAGGGTCAAAAAAAAAACTGAAATGTTAAAATAAAATTGAAAAAGGAAAACATGCTACCATAAACTCCAAAAACTGGGGCACAGGCATTCGAGGAGGACGTCACGCGCATATGTGCCTTGGCGTGCGTGCGCCGCTCGCTCAATAATTGATGAGGGCAATGAAGCCGATTTAAATGGAAGCGCCTTGAGCACGGCATCCTCCGCCACGTGGCCGAGCCGTGCGGGAAAACCACCGGGCAGTGCCCCCTCTCAGCAGCAGCGGTGACAGTGGTGGTGGTGGTGGCGGCGATGATGATGGTGGTGGCGAATCGCCAGCTAACCAGAACCCAGCGCGTGCCACCAACGCGGCGGCCGTACTCGCCGACGGGTGCGTCACCAATCGCGTCTTAGATTAACGCGGCTTTTTAGAGTCTCTCGCTGCTGCTGCTGTACATTGCTGCACGATCAGCCACTCCGTTGAGCTATCATTTGCGGCCAGGTCACTTCTGAAAATAAGAGCTACATAGCTAAATCAGCCTTGCCTGGTGATTTTTTTTTAATACTGTCGTTTAGTTTTACTAACGGGTGTCACTAACGTGCGTCACTAACGAGCCTCAATGGTACGCGCCTAACAGAGGGTACTGTAATGTAGAAGTAGAACTAAGCAATATCCTTTTTTTCACTGTACAGTACCATACTTGCCAATCTTGCCAGTTCAAGCCGCAAGATACCGATTTCTTTTACGTTTAATTTTACATTAAATCTGGTTCACATCGGTGGTCTCCAAAGCACACTCCGGGTAAAGTACACACGCAGAGTGTGTCTGTGAGCACTACAGGAATAACCCTTCTACCCGATGCCAATTCTCAAATAAATATATAAAAATCCATCAAACAAAGTGTCTTCATCTTTAAAAATATACATTTCGTAACTGTGGTACGATTACAAACATAAGGGCTGGCACGTATGCAGTATATACAATTATTGTACGTACTAAATTTTTGTTTGAATGAGCAGGTTTTTGTTTTGGATAACGGCCAAAATCTTTAAGGAGAGATTTTTTTTGGTTAGATCGCGGAAATAACCGAAAAACCTCTATAATGGATAACATTGGATCGCGAAAGCCTACGCGTTAAACTGGCAAAACTCTTTTTTGCACACTTCCCATCCAGCGCGGGCGGCAGCAATCAATGGGAAACACCTGGGTTAAGCTGCCCACCCGCAAACTCTGCGGGCACTGTACGATGGCCAAACAAGACAAGCATGCGCGCGCGTGCAGATACGTCATGCATTACATGCATACATAACAAACGTCCCCGGCGTAAAATAAGTAATGTTTAGAAAAACTTTTTTTTTTAAACACGCTTTTATGAAATGTACTAGTAATGGCAGAACTCCACGACTCCAGGAAGTGGCCGAAGCTTGCCGTAACGTAAGGGACCGTGGCCAATTACAGCCAACGTCAGTTGACCGTGGACAATTAGACCCAAGCCGAAACATAACATATAAAAAAGATTGTATAAAAATATATATTTGATATTTTTATGATAGACCATAGTGTTGTCATCAGTGTGACATAAGTATACCAAGTTTGCAGTCGATACCACATTGGGATGTGGGTTAAAATTGAGTTACAAGATTTGAGGATACAACAACGACAACAACAACAGATAAAGTGAGTTAAATGAAAGCGTGTAAAAAAGCCTCGACGAAAGACTCGCTGGTGGAAAGCGAGAGCGCTCTTTGCGGAGTGCCTCTAAAAGCCAGCACGGAGCATGGGAAGAGGTTGGTGGCTTCGATCATCACCAATGTCCAGTCACCTTCTTCTCCTCCTGCCCCCTTCCCGGTGCTGATGTTTTTACACGCGCCACACCAGCCGATCTCATTTGTAAGGCTGAGTCGATCTAGGGGGGGGAGGCCCAAGAAAAAAAAAAACTCTGATATCACTTTGCTACCGACGTTCGCCCAAGGCCGGGAACCGATCTCGGGTTGATGAATTCATCGAGCGGTGAGCTAATCACTCTGTCACCGCATCCACGCACAGAAAGATCCCCCCCCCCCCCTCCTCCCATTGAGCACATTGACTGTAGGGGGTAATGCTGTTGGCAACACTCATAAATATTAATAACTACTGTATATTAATCCCTATTAATACGCACGCCTACATACACGCAGACACGCGCGTGCGTACATATAAGATGATGCAAAATACGCACGCACAGACGCACCGACAAGATTCGAACTCCCGAAGCTCTCTCGTCGCGGCGAGTAGACATCGTTACATTGGCACTTAGCTCCTGGACATACTCTGCGCCATCGTTACGCAAGAATACAATTCACGCCACGAACCTTAATTGCCAGAGGGGCAGCCCTGTGAATGACGAAGCCAGTTGTGTGGGTCGGGAAAGCTGCCACAAGTGGTGAGATACGGGGAAAAAAAAAACAACGAGCCACTCGTTCTCCATCCAAACAGCACCACGCGTCCAATTACATCACTCGGCGAGGCCTCGATGCTCAACGCAGCCCCAACTTCCCGAAGCGGCAATGCAGATGGCATAGATCTAGCGGGAAGGGACGAGGTCTAATTGCGAGTAAACAGTGAGGGCCACCCAAGCTATGGACCGTATAAGTAAAACCAACCGTAACATGGAAAGATGTGATTAACCATGCAAAAAAGATTTAACTACACTTATTTGCCAATCTTATTTGACAGACAACTATTACAGGTTTACCATGTTTAGTGGTTTTCTCCTTGTCACAGGTTGAGTCACAAACCGTACCTCTCCATAACAAAGGCTCACCCTCTTAAGCCTCACCTTACCATATTAATAAAAAGTGTGCTGCACTTGGCCCTTACCCCCCCCCTTCTCCAACCATTATATAAACGGAGTGGTAGCTCCTGCAATCTCTCATTCACTTGATACAGCTGTCGTGGCTGTGACGGTTCCACCTGAAGACGGAAGCTTGTGTTGCCTCCGAAACGTCGTGATTTTTATTTTATTTTACTTTTATTAATTTTAATGTTTTACCTACGTGACTTTACCGAAAAAAACCTAAGAATACGTAACATGGGGCCTTGTTAACCAGCATCAAAGTACGAAATATAACAATCGGTTTTACCCTTTCCTGGCAATAAAACCGGAGGCGTGAAGATGTCCAACACCAAGTAGATAGCTTTCGCAAGGCATCAAGTACTGCATTAACCACACAGCGTACTTGTGTTGAACGTGCAAACAAACATGCTCTGATGATATATGTCATTGCCTGTGAAACTGATTGGCCTCCACCAGAGACAGCAGCCTTCTTTATGGCCTAGTCTCACTAGCAGTGTCAGACTAGAGAACGCCAAGAGGCGAACAGTACAAAGACAATGCCACTATCAGAGCACTTAGAGTTCAGGGTGAGCAGCTACATCATGGGACCTTTTTGCCAGTATCAAAGTAATTAATATCAGAATACGTTGCATGTTCACCACAAGTACTCTGTGTGGTTAATGCAGACATGATTCCTTGCTGCAAAAGGTGCCACTGGTTCTTCATGTTCTGCAGATGTAGATGCCACCTCCAACATCTATTGCACGGCGGTTGAACTTACGACTCTCGGTCCAAACAGGCAACAGAACAGACATACGGACAGGTTTGGCGAATGTTCGTAAGTAGATTAGTCCCTGTACAGCAAAGCCCTGATATTTGTGACCTGTTCTTGACCGCGAAAACACACGGGGAAATACAAACTTCCAAATACCCAGCACAGGAAAAAGCGACGCCTTTTACTGTCATGCTTGTGACATGCCGAGGCCTGTACATTTGCTGCAAATGCAACGAGGTGCCGCTGTTTACTTACTTTTACGCAATAAAGTAATAAAGGGATCATGATTTATTGCTTAATGGAGGACGTTATCTCCGCGTGATAAGACTTTCAAAGTTGGCCGAGTTTTGTGGATAGCGAAGAGGATGTGGGTTGGAGGATGGGTAGGATGGCAAGGAGGCAGGGATGGAGAAAGGCAGAGAGGGAGGGAGGCAGAGAGGGAGGGAAGGAGGCAGGGAGGGAGAAAGGCAGAGAGGGAGGGAGGCAGAGAGGGAGGGAGGGAGGCAGGGAGGGAGAAAGGCAGAGAGGGAGGGAGGCAGAGAGGGAGGGAGGGAGGCAGGGAGGGAGAAAGGCAGAGAGGGAGGGAGGCAGAGAGGGAGGGAAGGAGGCAGGGAGGGAGAAAGGCAGAGAGGGAGCGAGGCAGAGAGGGAGGGAAGGAGGCAGGGAGGGAGAAAGGCAGAGAGGGAGCGAGGCAGAGAGGGAGGGAGGTAGGAAGGGAGGCAGGGTGAGAGGCAGGCTGCCTCTGCCTTCAAACTAAACACACAGCTGCAAATGCCACACTGCTGGGGTGCACTTTGCGATTGTGCATCGCAGCAGTGAGTGGGGAGAGCAAAGAGGCGTAGGGGGGAGGGGGGCAGAGAGAGGCACGGGGCAGGAAAACCACAGCGAGGCAGGCAGAAGCCAGCCACCCCCAGAGCCTTCACACGCTTCCCTAGGCCTCGTCCTGCTTTCCCCCGTGGCTCTCTCGTCTCTCCCGTGTCTCCTGTCCCGACTGTATTCATGCCTTTCTGTGTCTCCCTGCATCTCCCCATACATAGTTTTGGTTCTCCATATCTTCCTGCGTCTCTCCATATCTCGCTAAACGCACCCCCTCTCCCCTCCATGCCTTTCTGCCCCCGCCACGCCTCTGTGTCGCCCGTATCTCCCTGTTACTTTCCATGTCTTCACTGTCTCCACGTGCCTCTCTGCGGACTCCCTCTGCACCCAAGGCCATGCTGCCTCAAGCGGCAACGCGCCCCCCCCCCCCCCCAATTCTTCCCAGACCTCCCCTTATCGCAGTGGTGCACACATTTTTTGTGATGACGTGAATTTAAAAAAAGGTTGATATCCTGCAGTTGGCAGTGGTGATGTTACTGTTTTTGAATGCGCGCCTCGGCTCGCCTTGCACAAAGCAAACCGCAGCACGGGTGCACCAAACTTAATTCGAGCTCATACTTAGTTCTTTCGGTAAAGTAACGTAAGTAAAAAATGAAATTAAAATTTTAAAAAAATTTATTTTATTTTTACTAAATTAAAATTAATACAAATAAAATATTTTTTTATATTTTAATTTCATTTTTTACCTACGTGACTTTACCGAAAGAACTAAGAGTATGAATCCTTGCAGTCACGAAAGCTTCAAATCTAGAATTAATTCGAGCTCCTTTATTCGTGACCAATCGGCATTTGGGTTCACGCTGACGGCTTTAATTTGTATTTTGAATCATTTGGAGCAGTTCAACGCGGGGCACCCTGAGGTAGAACAATGAAGGAGCTGCTGCTGCTGCCGCCTCTGCTACTCACGATCGGGACTCATTGTGAACCCTGCGTGCGTGCGGCCACAACCGATGTCCTGGACCCGCACGTGAAATCAGTCCCGTTACACTCGTGCGTGCGTGTGTGTGTGGCGTGCGAAGGAAAAATAGAAAAGCCTGCATGCTATGAGCTGCTCAGTGCCCGGCCGATAACGACCGAGTCTGTAAAGCAAAGCGCACGCTTAGGACGGCTAAATTCCCTTGGACGCAAAACTTTATTAAAATAAACCTTTCTGAATCCTCGGCCATCGGCACGAGGGCTCAGTCACCCGCCCCCCGCGGGCTTCCCCCACCGAGCGGCATTCATGTCGACGACTCGAGGGTGGAGCCTGTGGCGCAGCGGTGAGCACATCATCATCATCGCAGGGTCAACCCCGGCGCCTTGAGTGCGACCCCCCCCCCCCCCCCATGGCTATTGTCAGGGAACATGTTCTGGGCCACGCCGCCACCCCATACCACCCCCCCCATCCCACCACCCCCCCCCCCACATCCCACCACCCCCCCCCACATCCCAACACCCCCCCCATACCACCCCCACCATCCCACCCCGCCCCCACATCCCACCACCCCCCCCATACCACCCCCACCATCCCACCCCGCCCCCACATCCCACCACCCCTCCCATACCACCACCCCCATCCCACCACCATCCCCCTTCATAAAACCACACTGAGCAGCGGGGTGAACTATGATTGAACAAACTATGAAACTAAACTATTTTTCATTTTAACAGGTAAGTAAGGTTCACCGAGCTATACAGCTTTTTTTCAGAAGCGACCTGGCCAACCAAGTGGCTGATGTGGACATTTACAGAAGCCAAATACTCTAAAGATTGGTGGAGCGGTGGCACATTGGTTATCACCCACTTCCCTATAAACCCAGCGGCCCGAGTTCGATTCCTGCCCACGACTAACATCAGTCGCGAGTGGTACTTGAGCCGATTCTGGGCATTCCCGCTTCCACCAACCTCAACCGGCGTGGTGAAGTATGGTCAAAGACCCACGCGTCTGGGCCAGCACTGGGTGACAATCGCCCCGATGTTTCCACGGCAAAGTGGCTTATCAATGTGGACATTTATAGCAGCCAAATACTCTACACACATGTTTCTAAATGCGGAGGGAAGAACCGTCGGAACCCGAAGATAAAATCCACACAACATGCAAACTCCGAATATACAAGCGTCAAGGTCGGGATCGAACCCACGACCTCCTGCATACCAGGCGAGGTAGTTGACATCTCGCCACAACCCCCATGATTGACCTAGTGAGGAGGTTTTCATCCAGCAGTGGATTGGTATCGAATTAAGTTTCCTCCTCCAGGCGGCGTTATTGTTGTTGTAACTCGCTGTCCCTGCCCATACTAGACAACTGTGAAAAAGAGCTTCATGGCTCATCGGATTCCTCCTCCAGTCGAAATAAAAATTTACATTCTCAGGTGGATGTTGCTTCTCGTTGTTGGCTTCACTGCATGGACGCCGGCTCGGTCAACGCAAAAAAAACCGTGAGAACAGGTGGACTACAACGCTGCTTTTTTACCAGAGAAATGCTTCAATAAAATAATTTACAGCCCTCCGTTTGACCATACTTCACCACGTGGATTGGTAGAGGGCACAGAGAATGGGGCAGGAGTGGTTCTTCCCCCGCGCCTCCCTCCCAGGAACGGTTAAAATTTCACTCGCCACTCATGTTAGCCGTGGCCGGGAAACAAAATGTGCAGGTCACCGGGTTCATCACCGCAGTTCGTCAAACATTGCACCACCGCTCGCTTCAATCCGCATTGCATTTAGCGGCGTGGGAAGGACTTGGCGGCTGCGGCAGTCGGTCAGAGCGCCCCCACCGGGACCCCCGGGAGCTCCCGGCCCAGCGAAGCGTTCGGAACGGCGAGTGCTGAAGGACACAGGCTCGTGCGGCGAGCGCACACCGCACGGATAAACTATGCACTCCTGTCATCCGCGCGGCAGATTGTGGCTATCCATTAGCAAGAAGAAGTTTAACGTACGTACGTGCATGCAAAAAGACGGTCACTGCATCGCGCCCTTTCAGATGCACTTCTGCGGCCGTCTGGAACGCTCTTTCTTCCGATATTAGGATGCCACTGGAGCTATGCAATTTTCTATCGAACTGCTTTTTGTGTTGAGTGTGTTGTCCTTCCCCCACACCTCCGATCACCAAGGTTGGCTACACACGCTGCAACAAAAAGTACAACATACATACATACTGGTGTGTGTGTGCGCGAGTGTGTGCCAAGGTCACGTGGGTTTCAAGATGCTAAGCAAGGTGAGTGGAGTGCCCTGCATCGCTGGCTACAGGCTGTGGGTTCGAGGCTAGCGGTTGAGTGCTATGGGCTCCAGGCAATGGACCACTGGCTACAGATTATAGGCTACAGGAGTACCCATATGTCATGCAACAATAATACAAACCAAAAGCCCTTTATATACCCAGGAAAGCCTGAGTATCGAGACTCTTTTCAAGAGAGTCCACCTACACGTGGGAAAGACGTTCAACATATATCCATACATCTTGGTATGTTTGACCAAACCCAATTTGTTGTCCTTCTCCCGCACCTGACTAGCGCAGTTGACTACGTACGGTGCGAAGGAAGGTCAACGTGCATGCACACATAATGGGTGTTCATGCAAGTGGGAGGAAACTTGAGAAACCGTTATAACCACATATTCTTAGGTTTTTTCGGTAAAGTCACGTAGGTAAAAAATAAAAATTAATAAAAGTAAACTCAAATAAAAATCACGGCGTTTCGGAGGCAACACAAGCTTCCGTCTTCAGGTGGAACCGTCACAGCACGACAGCTGTATCAAGTGATACCGTCACAGCACGATAGCTGTATCCCTTGATACAGCAATCGTGCTGTGACGGTTCCACCTGAAGACGGAAGCTTGTGTTGCCTCCGAAAGGTCGTGATTTTTATTTTATTTTTATTTTATTAATTTAAATTTTTTACCTACGTGACTACCGAAAAAACCTAAGAATAAGAATCCTTGCAGTCACGAAAGCTTCAAATCTAACGTTATAACCACGCCTATGTCGAGGAGATGGGGGGGTTACCGACCAAAGTGCAGCACGGGAATCAATCAAATGATGGCTGCACCATGAGGCCCGTGAGTGGCTGTCTCTCAACGAGGACACGTGGTGTGGCAACGGAGGAGACTCCCTCGGAGGGGACGTCATCTGTCGTCGGGAATATCAGCCGCGCGGTCAACGGCGGTGCCCCGTCACAATGTTGCGGGCGATTAAACAGGGCCAGTGCCTGCCGCCACCCCAAGCAACGCCTGTACTCTTGTCGGGGAGGGCGAAAGCCTTCTTATTTTTCAAAAATTCAAAGTCCACCCGTACAATTAAGGGCGCCCGCATTTCTACAACCGACTTGCCACCAAACGTGCCATCCCCTGCACGGCGCCCCATTTTCATAGAGAGGCCCCGAAAGAAACTTTGCCGCCACACACATCCCGCTCCGACTTAAATCGAGCCACTTCTCTCGAGGGCACCGAAATCCACGTCTCCAGTTCTCATTGCACAGCACTTCTCTCTCTCTCGCCACACAGACCCTAATAGCCACCGCCACAGGGACCTCCGTAAGTTTCTCGTCCAAGCCCTGTGCAGCGGGGGGGAGTGGGAGGGCTTTGTGCCAACCCCTTGAAGGGCACCCACGTTTACTGGGTAAGTTACTGGCGGAGTTTGCCACCGAGTTAGTCGCTCGGCGGCTCGCACGTGGCAGTGCGAGGCGTGGGTACTCGCTCCCACCTCTTTCAAGATCCCCGACTAGGGTGGAAGGGCCGATCAAAATACTGTACCCTGCAGAGGGGATACCGAGAGGCTCCCTTCTAGCCGAGGCCTCTTCCACCAGCAGTGGCCAGAACAAGAAGATGCAGCGCCGCGGTTTCAGCTGATCCTGAGTTTTTCCGCAGGTATTGTGTACGCAGGTTTTTACCTCCATGGCAGATATCTGGGACTCACTTCACGTACGGTTTTGGCATGCTCCTTCTGCTCGCGCACTACCAAATCGGCTCTCAAGCGCAATAACAACACCCTATATTTACCCAGGGAGAGTCTCAGTGGGCCTCAAGGCTCTTTTTTCTCGGGAAGGTCCCTTGGTTATCACGCTTAGCCAATATTCCATTAATAAGTGCTTGAAACGCAGCCGAAAACAGGAGTACGCGGAGAAAACCCCACCCTGATAAGGTGGTAACACCCAGCAAAGCCCATATTCTGGCGAACCCAAGGCTCCACTCTTACAACAGCTGGTATTCCCAGGCAGTCTACCATTCAAGCCATGGCCAGGCTCAATCGTGCTTGACTTATACGAGATCTAACGAGACCGGGTTCATACGTGGCGATTGTCATAGAATTATTTAACGGGATGTAACCAATAGGCTTTGAACCTCTGGACAGCTTGTGCCACTTGCGTGAGGGACACAACAAACAGGGCACGGAATGGGACTGCTGTCAAACACGCCCTCGCCTCCCTTTTGACAGCAAGCAGTGGTCATGAGCACTGCAACATAAATAGACCAATGTAATCCCACTGTGGCTGGAGGCCTACACGTGTACCCTCTGTACACACTACGGAATGCAATGCCTTCATGTTTATTTGAACTCTTAAAAAGTAATGACTCTACAAGGCAACGCTAGCAAAGTGCCACACGTAAAAGAGAACAACACAACCAGCATGCCGCCACCCGGGCAAAAGACGGTGAGTAAAACGGCGCTGGGAAAAAAACAAAAAACTGGCAGGATTGTTTGGATAAGCGGTCTGAAGTTGAGCTATCCCTCAACCGTTCCACATAGGGACAGGAAGCCAGTTTCTCCAGAAACCAGGAACTCCATAAGACCAGGTCCTCCAGAACACAAGGAGTTAGGTCCTCCTCGAACTAAAAAGCCAGGCTTTCCAGGAACCAGGTCCTAAATGAGCCCGTTTCTCCAGGGACTAAGTCTTCGATGAGGTCAGGTCCTCCATGAAGTCAGGTTTTCCAGGAACCAGGTCCTTCATGACACATGCAGCAAGGGCCTCCTAGAACCACAAAATGCCAGTTTCCTCCAGGCATCTGGTCCTCGAGATCCCAGGTCCTCCAGGAACTAGAGAGCCAGATCCTCCGTGAAGCCGTGTTCATCAAGTCCCAGTGATGGGCTAGCTGGGGTGACTATGGCCCAAGGAGCTATAAGGCCCCACTTATGATCTTCAAAACAACCTGCCAGATCATTACAAATCCATCAAAATGCTGTGCGTGATTTACCGCAGTTATCCAAATGCTAAACTTTCTCCAGACGTGAAGGCTAATGACCAGACAGTCTCCACTGTCCCTAACGATGTCACCCCATGCTGGTCATCGCCACTTGGCCTCTATCCATTTGTCTCGATTCTCTATTACCCCCGAGCTAACCCAATTAAGGTTTCCTGCAAGAGCGTGCAAACGGGCGTACGCACTCACAAACCTATGTAAGCATGCACGCATGCGTCGAGCGAGCGAGAGAGAGAGAGAGCGGGTGGCGGGCCAGATGGGGCCAGATTATTCGTGTAATTAAAGCCTCACGTGGGGGGGGGGCAGGCTTTTAGAGAAAAATACCGGAGCCTTTTGTCTCGCCGAGCAACCCCTTTCCCCTCCTTAACCGATGATGGCACTGGGCCCCTCCTTGTGCAGAGGCGGCCAGGCAGCCGGCTCTGGCTCAGGAGCTCGACGGCCAAATTGGAGAAAAAGTGGCGAGGGTTTTTCTTTTATTTTTCTTCCCTCCCGAAGTAGACGACCACTCAAAGCCTTCGCCATTCACCCCGAGCACTGACAGCCGCCCTAATTATCCATACGGGGCTAGGGTGCAACCTTTCCCTGGCAGCACAGCGGAAATCCCAGGCTGACCTTATCGACTGCAATATTTAGGAAACGCTCGACTGATATCACAGCTGTGAGCAACCGCTAATTGTGCACTCGGACCAGGAGTCGGATTTAAAGGCGCTCATGTTTTCCAGGAGTCGCCCTAACAGCCGATGCCATGGATTTTATTGCCACACAAAGCAAATGTGCTCCGACCCGCTAGACAAACCCTGCCCATAGAGAGCCCCCGAATGCCTCTTCTGTTGCCGTGGCAGACGGGAGGGCATTTCTGTGGCGACTACCCATGGGGCCGTGCGTGGAAGAGTGGAGTAATTGCGTGGATGTTTGCCGAGTCTCGGGTCGAGATGAAACTTTGGCGCAGGGATTTGGGAGTTTTACGCAGCACCGCTAGCAGTGGAGATGTCATGCATCTGTCAGCCACATAGCTGTGCTCCCACAGGGGCTCCCGACATAGGAAAATTAATCGACGGCCTGCTAATGCAAGAGGGCACTTGCACAGTTAGCACGCCATGTGGAACACCACGACATATGACCACTCCAATCGGTTATAATCGGCTTAGCCTCAAGGAAAAATAAAGACTGCCTATGTAACAAAGTAACAATACTGGAAGGGAAAAAAAAATATCACATTTAAAACGTTTAATTATTGTAGCCTTGTGTGCCTTGTCATGCATATGTACTGTAATACATTTACAGCAACGAATCATCCACTCAGAATCCCAAGGCTGAATGCTGGGAATTTGAAAAAATGGAAAGCTAGGGCATGTGGGGACGAGTGGGCTGCTCTAGGGACGCCTTGCTGTACCGTAGTACGTTAAGTACGTTAAGCCACAATTGTCTGTAGTGCTGCATGTGGATGGTGTAGTCACAAAAGACAAAAATCTTCTGTATAATTTTAACATACGTTTAGGGAAAGTGCTGTTAGCGAGCACCTATGAAGGCCGGCACACGATGGGATGGTTGGCCAACACCATGCCCGGCTGCCTTTGCCTCTCTCGTAGCGATGTTTACACACCGCACCAGGTATTAATTTGAGGCCGAGTCGACCTAGGGGAGGACGAGGACCAGCTCAGACAATCGTCGCTCGTGTCGACCGCGAGTGGGAATTGAACCCGGGTCGCCGGGTTCGTAGCGCAGCGTGCTAACCGCTACACTACCGCTCCTCAGTGTAACACTTGTATGTGTGTGTGTGGTCTCACACACACACACATACAAGCGTTACCATGGCTGCCATCATCACAACGAACATCATTTGCCTACAAACAAATCACTCAAAACGCTTCAGATAGTCAGATCTCAGAAGCCAAGCAGGCTGGCACCTGGTTAGTACTTGAATGGGTGACCAGTACATGGGTTTGCCAGGTATTGTAGTAATCAGAGCTGCGAGGTGTGGATTAGTGTCACCCCCTCCAATTTCCTCCGGCACAAAAAGCTAAACATGATTTCATGGAATTAGCCAACGCATGATTTTCCTGAACAATCGTCTTAAGTTTCAGCGACGCGTTCGTGGGGTGGCATTGTGAGCTCCAGCAAACTGCCCCTTTGTCAAAATAGCGGCTATTAACGACTGTGGGAGCGTACGGAGCCAATGTAAATGCTCACAGTTCTACAATCTACCCAGAAATGATAACACTCACGGCTCCGACATCGCAGCCTGGACGGATTGTCAAACGCGGTTTGTTGAGCGTTGGTTCAGCTCGGGCTTGGCCACGCTGTCTGTAAGCTATTGCCACTTGCCTCTCTCGTGTAAACAGGGATACGCTAACACACGTACAGCCGGTATTCTCATAGCAGTAGCAAGCAGCAGGTCACAAATACAGCGAAACCTTAACGAGGCATCACGTCCAACAGAGTCGATTCACACTTTCGTATTGTGTCACTCGTCCGTACGGTTCAGCACCAGAGGTGGCACAACTTTATCGGAGATTGATGCTGTTAATCCTGCATAATGCACATGCAGTACTAATCACATTCCTGCATTTCCCATAAATATGCTAAATTCCTCTTGATATGCAAATTCCTTTGTCAAGGCGCCCAGCTTATATATATATATGCTCCAAGCTCGTGTGCTGTTTCATTCAGACTCTGTCGCCTCGACGGACCTGGTTTTTCACCTGAGGACGGCTGCTTGCGTTGTGGCCGAAACGTCGTGAGAATTATTTTATTATGTTTTATTTTTATTATTTTATTACTTCCCTTCTACGTAACTTTACCGAAAGAACCAAGAAGATTTATCGGACATTGTTTACATTCTCCTCACGTGGGCAACGACGACGAATCGTGGCTTTCACGACCCGTGGAAGTAAATAACGCGACTCCTGGCCAAGCCTCGGGCACGAATTGTCGCTCTGCCCCACGGGGTGGAGAGAGGCGACAGCGAGCGGCGTGTGGGGGCCACGAAGTGCACGCGGAAGCGCTCTTGCATTTCATAGCCCGCATCCGCACGGCCAACCTCGAGCCCCCCCCACCCACCCACGCCCTTCACTCCCCCCCCTCCCACGCTCCCCCCCCACTCACCCCCCCACGCTCCCCCCACACCCCTCACTCTCCCCCCCCACGCTCCCCCCCACGCTCCCCCCACACCCCTCACTCTCTCCCCCCACTCTCCCCCCCCACGCTCCCCCCACACCCCTCACTCTCTCCCCCCACTCTCCCCCCCACACCCCTCACTCTCCCCCCCCACGCTCCCCCCACACCCCTCACTCTCCCCCCCACACCCCTCACTCTCCCCCCCCACACACCCCCCCACGCCCTTCACTCCCCCCCCTCCCACGCTCCCCCCCCACTCACCCCCCCACGCTCCCCCCACACCCCTCACTCTCCCCCCCCCACGCTCCCCCCCACCCCTCACTCTCTCCCCCCACTCTCCCCCCCACGCTCCCCCCACACCCCTCACTCTCTCCCCCCACTCTCCCCCCCACACCCCTCACTCTCCCCCCCACGCTCCCCCCACACCCCTCACTCTCCCCCCCACACCCCTCACTCTCCCCCCCCACACACCCCCCCACGCCCTTCACTCCCCCCCCACTCACCCCCCCCACGCTCCCCCCACACCCCTCACTCTCCCCCCCCCACGCTCCCCCCCACGCTCCCCCCACACCCCTCACTCTCTCCCCCCACTCTCCCCCCCACGCTCCCCCCACACCCCTCACTCTCTCCCCCCACTCTCCCCCCCACACCCCTCACTCTCCCCCCCACACCCCTCACTCTCCCCCCCCACGCTCCCCCCACACCCCTCACTCTCCCCCCCACGCTCCCCCCACGCTCCCCCCACACCCCTCACTCTCCCCCCCACGCTCCCCCCCACCTCCCCCCACACCCCTCACTCTCCCCCCCGCCCACGCTCCCCCCACACCCCTCCTCTCTCCCCACCTCGCCCACACCCCCACAGTCTCTCCCCCTCCCACACCCCCCTCACTCTCCCCCCCTCCCCACGCTCCCCCCCACACGCCCCTCACTCTCCCCCCCCAGCACCCCTCACTCTCCCGCCCCACGCTCCCACCCCACGCTCCCCCCACCCCTCACTCTCCCCCCCCCACGCTCCCCCCCACTCTCCCCCCCACACACCCCTCACTCTCCCCCCCCACGCTCCCCCCACACCCCTCACTCTCCCCCCCACAACCCCTCACTCTCCCCCCCCCACGCTCCCCCCCACGCTCACCCCCACACCCCTCACTCTCCCCCCCCACGCTGCCCCCCACGCTCCCCCCCACACCCCTCACTCTCCCCCCCCCCTCCCCCCCACTCTCTCCCCCCCCCACCCCCACTCTCCCCCCCCCCCTCCCCCCCACGCTCCCCCACACCCCTCCTCCCCCCCCACGCTCCCCCCCACCTCCCCCCCCACACCCCTCACTCTCCCCCCCCCCACGCCCTCCCCCCCACTCTCCCCCCCACACCCCTCACCTCCCCCCCCACTCTCCCCCCCACACCCCTCACTCTCCCCCCCACACCCTCCCCTCCCCCCCACGCTCCCCCCCACACCCCTCACTCTCCCCCCAACCCCTCACTCTCCCCCCCCACCCCCCCACCTCCCCCACCACCCCCCTCACCTCTCCCCCCCCACCCCCACTCTCCCCCCCCACTCTCCCCCCACACCCCTCACCTCCCCCCCACTCCCCCCACTCTCCTCCCCCCCCACGCTCCCCCCACACCCCTCACTCTCCCCCCCCCCCTCCCCCCCACCCCTCACTCTCCTCCCTCACCCCTCCCTCCCCCCCCCCACGCTCCCCCCCACCCCCACCCTCACTCTCCCCCCTACACCCCTCACGCTCCCCCACGCTCCCCCCCACGCTCCCCCCCACCACCCCTCACTCTCCCCCCCTACACCCCTCACTCTCCCCCCCCACGCTCCCCCCACACCCCTCACTCTCCCCCCCACACCCCTCACTCTCCCCCCCCCCACGCTCCCCCCCACGCTCCCCCCACACCCCTCACTCTCCCCCCCCACACCCCTCACTCTCCCCCCCCACGCTCCCCCCACACCCCTCACTCTCTCCCCCCACTCTCCCCCCCCCCCACTCCCCCCCGATATGTACGCGGGCAGCAGCGGCGAACGGCGTCCGCGCATCCAGACTGCGAAATCAAAAACGAGCGGAGGCGGCGGCTTTTGCAAAGTCGCTGGTATGAGCATGAGCAGGGCACCCACCCGCCTCCGTCACGTCGGAGAGATCGAAGCTGGCGGTGCTCCTGGGGAAGTCCTTGAGCTTCCTGCCGCTCAGGTTGAGCACCCCGGAGAGGCAGGCGTCCTCCAGGGCGCGCTCCACGCTGCGATGGAGCAACGCGGCGCCGCCGAGCGCGGGAGCCGCCGCCGCTGTCGATGTCGCCGCCGCGGCCGCCATGACTCGCGGCGCGCGCGGGGTTTGTCCGTGCGCATGCGCGAACCGCGATTAGAATTGATAGCGCGTGTAGGCGTGGAGAGCGACGTGGGGGCTGATATGGTAGTATCGATACGCTACGGAGCGTTGCTGCGATTATATTTGATAGCGCGTGTAGGCGTGGAAAGTCACGGGGAGCTGATATGGTAGTATCGATACGCTACGGAGCGCCGATTACATTTGATAGCGAGTATAAGCGTGAAGAGCGACGTAGGCTGATATGGTAATATTGATACGCTACGGAGCGTTGCTGCTATTACATTTGATAGCGCGTGTAGGCGTGAAGAGCGACGGGGACTGATATGGTAGTATCGATACGCTACGGAGCGCCGATTACATTTGACAACGCGTATATGCGTGGAGAGCAGAGGAGTTAGACATGGTAGTATCAATAAGCTATGGCGCGCGGCTGCGATTATAATTTGATAGCTCGCTTAGGCATCGAGAGTCGGGTGGGGTTTTGGAGTTGGGCGATGCCAAGATGAGAGAGAGGGGAGTAGGGGAATCTTAATTTGGAGCTTTCGTGACTGCAGGAATTACTCTTTGGTTCTTTCGGTAAAGTCACGTATAAAGATAAAATAATAAATTAAATACTAGCATACGACGTTTCGATTGCAACACAAGCAATTGCCATCAGGTATAAAAGAAATGGCAACAAAAATCTAACCAGAAAACTATAGACAGACATCTTCTTGGTTCTTTCGGTAAAGTCACGTAGAAGGGAAGTAATAAAATAATAAAAATAAAACATAATAAAATAATTCTCACGACGTTTCGGCCACAACGCAAGCAGCCGTCCTCAGGTGAAACCAGGTCTGTCGAGGCGTTGTGGCCGAAACGTCGTGAGAATTATTTTATTATGTTTTATTTTTATTATTTTATTACTTCCCTTCTACGTGACTCTACCGAAAGAACCAAGAAGATGAATCCCTGCAGTCACGAAAGCTTTAAATCGAAATATAGACAGACATATAAGCAGACAGATATCACCAAGATACATAGAGAGAGATCGTCTCTGTGACGAGGCCTTAAATAGAGAGAGGGGGGGACACAGCGATGATTCGGGTTGACCATAAATGACGTCACGCAATTTTGGACGATTTTTGACCCCCCCCCCCCCTCGTCACACGGCGTCACAAAGAGTCAGACCCCCCCCCCTCAAATATGACGTCACAAAGCTTTGTCCCCCCCCCACTCAAATATGACGTCACAAAGATTTGTCCCCCCCCCACTCAAATATGACGTCACAAAGCTTTGTCCCCCCCCCACTCAAATATGACGTCACAAAGCTTTGTCCCCCCCCCACTCAAATATGACGTCACAAAGCTTTGTCCCCCCCCCACTCAAATATGACGTCACAAAGCTTTGTCCCCCCCCCACTCAAATATGACGTCACAAAGCTTTGTCCCCCCCCACTCAAATATGACGTCACAAAGCTTTGTCCCCCCCCACTCAAATATGACGTCACAAAGCTTTGTCCCCCCCCCCCCACTCAAATATGACGTCACAAAGATTTGTCCCCCCCCCCCACTCAAATATGACGTCACAAAGATTTGTCCCCCCCCCCCTCGTCACACGGCGTCACAAAAAGTCAGACCCCCCCCCCACTCAAATATGACGTCACAAAGCTCTGCCCCCCCCAAAATAAAACATGCTGATAATAAAAAGTGTTATGTTACCCGAAAAAATGTATTGTTTTATTTTTTTAACACAGATTATATTTTGCAACATTGCTTTGCAGCACAGCACTTTGTTTTTTTTTACTAATTTTGGTGACCCAGGCCGCTGTGCGCCAAACTGCTGCAAGGCAGAAACTGGCCCACGACCAACACGAATCACTCTGGTTTATTTGTCTTCACTCGTTTGTGAAATGTGAATCTGTCACACGGACGCAGTGCTCTGACAGCGTCCCAGGACGACACGGTGGCTTAGGAGATGTTAGCTACCTCGCCTGGTTTACAGGAGGTCGTAGGTTCAATCCCGACCCTGATGGGATGTCAACTACCTCGCCTGGTTTACAGAAGGTCGTGGGTTCCATCCCGACCCTGATGGGATGTCAACTACCTCGCCTGGTATACAGGAGGTCGTGGGTTCAATCCCGACCCTGATGAGATGTCAACTACCTCGCCTGGTAGGGTTCAATCCCGACCCTGATGGGATGTCAACTACCTCGCCTGGTTTACAGGAGGTCGTGGGTTCAATCCCGACCCTGATGGGATGTCAACCACCTCGCCTGGTTTACAGGAGGTCGTGGGTTCAATCCCGACCCTGATGGGATGTCAACTACCTCGCCTGGTTTACAGGAGGTCGTGGGTTCAATCCCGACCCTGATGAGATGTCAACTACCTCGCCTGGTATACAGGAGGTCGTGGGTTCAATCCCGACCCTGATGGGATGTCAACTACCTCGCCTGGTTTACAGAAGGTCGTGGGTTCAATCCCGACCCTGATGGGATGTCAACTACCTCGCCTGGTTTACAGGAGGTCGTGGGTTCAATCCCGACCCTGATGAGATGTCAACTACCTCGCCTGGTTTACAGGAGGTCGTGGGTTCAATCCCGACCCTGATGGGATGTCAACTACCTCGCCTGGTATACAGGAGGTCGTGGGTTCAATCCCGACCCTGATGAGATGTCAACTACCTCGCCTGGTATACAGGAGGTCGTGGGTTCAATCCCGACCCTGATGAGATGTCAACTACCTCGCCTGGTATACAGGAGGTCGTGGGTTCAATCCCGACCCTGATGGGATGTCAACTACCTCGCCTGGTATACAGGAGGTCGTGGGTTCAATCCCGACCCTGATGGGATGTCAACTACCTCGCCTGGTATACAGGAGGTCGTGGGTTCAATCCCGACCCTGATGAGATGTCAACTACCTCGCCTGGTATACAGGAGGTCGTGGGTTCAATCCCGACCCTGATGGGATGTCAACTACCTCGCCTGGTATATAGGAGGTCGTGGGTTCAATCCCGACCCTGATGGGATGTCAACTACCTCGCCTGGTATACAGGAGGTCGTGGGCTCAATCTCGACCCTGATGGGATGTCAACTACCTCGCCAGGTATACAGGAGGTCGTGGGTTCTATCCCGACCCTGACGATGCCTGCTGTATATTTGGAGTTTGAGTGTCTCTGTCATCACCCTCACGGTGGCTCGGAGATGTTAACTACCTCGCCTGGTATACAGGAGGTCGTGGGCTCCATCCTGGGCCTGACTATGCCTGTTGTTGTGTATTTGGAGTTTGCGTGTCTCTCTCTCCCCGTGGTGGCGTGGATCTTTCTCCAGGCCCTCTGGTTTTTCCATCCACCTCTAGTTATAAACGTCACACGTTTAGAGTATTTGGCTGCTGTAAAAAAAACCTCTCTAGTAGTAGTGCTGTGACTGTGGTCATCCAGAACAGACCGTACAACGTGCAACAGACGCAATGCCCCGATCCACAAATACGAAAGAAACTTCGCAGCGATACACTCCGCTGCTACTGACGCGATTATCTGAGCTTGAACCACCTGAATGTGACATTGTAGATGTTGCATCTACATCAGCAGCCGTACGACAAGATAGAAAACTGATCCCCCAACAGCCCAACTTTGAGGGTGACGATATTGGAACGTTGGACCAAGGGCGCCATCTCGCGGTCATATTGGGAGTCGCAGATATATATAGAGTGGCCCAACATTGGCATTAAAACATCGTAATTGTTTATTTCTTAAGTTAATATTCTATTGAGTATCATTATTCATATTGATTTTGATTCCTCGTTTTGAGATGACATTTTAAAAATGGAAATAGAATTCACATAAATGACAAAACAGTTGACGAATGTTCCAAAATATTACTCCGCTAATCTTTAAAAGGACAAAGCCCTAAATTCATTTCAAAAGATAATGTGCGTGCATTCATGTCAACGGCAGTTGGTTTTTACATTTGTTAAAATAAATGAAATAACGCTACTTGATTTTGATTTAAATCTTTCGTGACTGCAGGGATTCATATTCTTGGTTCTTTTGGTAAAGTCACGTAGAATGGAAATAATAAAATAATATAAATATAAAACAATTAAAATTATCACGACGTTTCGACTGCAACACAAGCAATCATCATCAGGTGTGAAATCCACTGCAAGAAAATTTGAACATTTTTTTTTTAAATTTTCTTGCTGTGGATATTTCTATTATTTTATAATTTCCCTTCTACGTGGCTATGTGATTTGTTAAAATAAATATAATAAAATCCAATGTCTCCTGACGTTTGGGCCACCCCTGTATTTTTTTAATCGTGGTTGCTGGGCCATACACAAGTCCAATGGCCCAAAACGCCAAGCCGCCAGCAACAAACGGCACTCTTGACGTTGTAATAGATGATACATTAATACGTTTTTCGAAGTGAGCAAGGTTGTAAGAATTTTTTGTAGAGGGTGGACGATGGCAGATCATTCCGAAGTAGGGAAAGTACGAATGGAATAAGCCGAGCAGGTGTGGCGTGAGCGGGTGTGGTGAGCGGATGAGTGAGTCGGTCAATGTGTGACATGCCATCAGTGTGGTGGTTGAACACTGTGGATGAGACGAAACCGTAGACGTGAGTCCTCGACACTGGTAGAACACCGAGTGAAGTTCACGGAAACGTGAGCGAATGTCTAAACAATTACGCACCCACTCAGCGTTCTGCCATGCAATTGCTCGCGTTATACTGGTAAGAACATCCTGGTTACACCAGCCCACAGGGGATTATTGTGCCCGTCCGTCCGTCCGTCGTGCATCCAACAATGGTAGGGGTGGGGCTAGGTTGAGAGGGAGGGGCTGGGTGGGGAGGGGCTGGGTGGGGAGGGTGGGGCTGGGTGGGGAGGGTGGGGCTGGGTGGGGGGTGGGAGGGGTGGGGCTGGGTGGGGAGGGGCTGGTCATCCCGTGGTGCCCTTATAAAACTCAACGTTTAACCTACTCACGCTGGATTGTGCCCGCTCTCACAGTCGGGCATATTTGCGGAATACACCACGCCGCCGTTGACCCTGGCCATTGACCGAGCATCCCAACGTTCCTACCAGCTCCCCCCGCAGAAATGTGTTTTAGCCAAACAGACCTAATGTCTCGCTCGTCTTTCGTCACGATGAGACACATTTCCAACCAATTACACTGAATACGGCTACATTTTGTCATCTCAATTACTTGCAGGTCTTATTAAAACTAATGTTTTTTTTATTCTCAATAATTATATCTCTCGTATATCCGAACCAATAAAACAGTCATCGTATGAGATAAATCCGTAATGACTGTCTCTTAACGTCATTTATCAATTCGCTTCGGTGGTTTCTTGTCTACTTACTTTGTCACAGGCTCACGGCCACGAATAAAGATGTGTAACTACTGAACACTGCTAGTTTGATTTATTTTAAATCATTAAGCCTAACCCCAGATCCGCAACCTACCTTCTTTACTCCACCCATTGCTCGCATCCATTGGTGCAATCGGACGAGATTCTATCAAATGGGTAAACAGGTTATTCTTGCTGCCTTCTCCGACCAAATGCGTCACCGCTTCTTACACGACCCATGAAGGCACACGTTTGCATCATATTTTTCAGAACCAGAATATACTTGAGGGATTCGATTCACTATATTGTCAAGATCTATTTCTCAGATGTCCAGTAGAAAGCTCTAAAGACGCAAGTTGGTGCGGGCATGAATTTCACGTTTTTTTTTCTTATCTTTAACATTAACACATTCCTGCGGAGGGAGCTGGTAGGAACGTTGGGTTGCTCGGTCAATGGCCAGGGTCAACGGCGGCGTGGTGTATTCCGCAAATATGGTCGACTGTGAGGGCGGGCACAAGCCGGCGTGAGTAGGTTAAACGTTGAGTTTTATAAGGGCACCACGGGGTGACCACTCCCTTCCCACCCAGCCCCACCCCTCCCACCCCCCACCCTCCCCATCAAGCCCCTCCCCACCCTCCCCACCCAGCCCCTCCCCACCCTCCCCACCCAGTCCCTCTCCACCCAGCCCCTCCCCACCCACCCAGCCCCTCCCTGCACGACGGACGGACACAATAATCCCGTGGGCTGGTGTAACCAGGAGGTTCCTACTAGTAACAAACTGATGAACATACTTTGCTATAGTCGGTTCATCCTACAGATGGCATTCTCCACCGACAGCCGTGGCCAGGACTCAAACTCAGGTTGCCGGGTTTACAGCGCAGTGTGCTGCAAAACCACTCTGGCTACCATACCAGACTTTGAATCTTCTTCTATTTTTGGCCGATGCAGGTGTAGAGGAACGACTCATCTTACAACGGAGGCGGTCGATCCAGATGATTGCGCCTGGAGTAGCGAGCGGAGCGGTGAATAGCAGTGAAATCGGGCATTGAGTTCTGTCGTCCGTTCAGAACGGGTGACCCACAGTCGCGGACAGACTGCTGGAGGAAAAAATCTGTATCAAGTGGAGAGAAGTCCCAAGAGATACGACTTCTCTTCACTTGATACAGATTTTTTTTGCTGTGACAGTTTCACCTGAAGACGGAGGCTTGTGTTGCCTCCGAAACGTCGTGATTTAAATTTTTTTATTAATTTTAATTTCATTTTTTACCTACGTGACTTTACCGAAAGAACTAAGAATATGAATCCTTGCAGTCACGAAAGCTTCAAATCTAGAATTATAGACTGCTGGAGGGTTTTGAATATTCCACGTGTGCATCAAGCGGTCCGCTTGCGCTGCTCCATGGTGTGTTGTGCCCACGTGGTTTAGGGTTCTGCCCGGAACACTTTGTGGAAGATCGAAGCCAGAGATGCTCCTCATTGGGTCGTTGAAAAAGCATTGAATAGGCAAGCTTTAAAAAAGTCGTGTTTATTATGTTAACATTTATGTGGGTGATACTATGGATAAAATGTTACACTTTCAAAAAAGCATTGTGTATGCATTACAGCATTGAATATGTCCGTGATGCATTGCGTCGCCCCCCCAACAACACGAACGGCTTTGCTGTAAAATGTTGATTTTAAGCTTTCGTGACTGCAGGGATTCATATTCTGCCGGGTTAAAAATAAAACATATTTTTATTATTATATTGTTTCCCTTCTACGTGACTTTACCGAAAGAACCAAGAATATAGGCTTTGCTGTACTTGAGGACTTTCAATAAGGCGAATAAGAGCGGCTTTAAGCGGCTTTCAGTTAAAACTGTCACTCTACAGACCTTCTTTGACGATCCCGCGATGTAATTTTAATGTGAATGAATGGAAATGTATTGAAACTTTAGTTGTGAGATTTACATTCACTTCTAAGAGCTATGACTTATTCATCACTGAAATAACAGTTAGGATTATTTGGAAGGTCTTATTTTAAGGGGTCTCAGGAATTGGTGGTGGGGGGGTCCCCCTCCCCCTCAGCCCCCCTCCCCGCAGCCCCCCTCCCCCTCAGCCCCCACCCCTGTCGGCCCCTCCTGAGCGTGCTGGCAGATCAGCTGCCCACAGCGCCTTATTAGGGCGCAACATTAGCTGGGGGGGCGTACATGTTTGTCAGGGGCGCTCCTCTGGTTGGCTGTTTGCTCGCGGTCACGTGACGCACTTCAACCAATCCGTGCCGCGTTAATCACACAATGACAGAATGACAGACCTGGGTGCTTATATATATTTATGCATGTAGGATGCAGTGAATAAGCAAAACATATATATTTTTTTTCTTTCAAAAGGTGTAAATTACAGTCAACTATAAGATATTATTGACAACAAAAATTTGAATGCTGCAGTGTTACACAAGGTCTGTTCTCTTCCAGAGCAAACCAGAAGTGACAGAATATACAAGATGAGTAACATAATTGTGTTACACATAGCAGGATGAATGATAATAATTATAGAGAGGCAGTGTTAGATTTCTTGGACCTGCCATGAGAATACAAGAGACTGAATATACATTGGTTGTGGCTTGGTAACATCATTACAGGTACAAGAAACTGGGGAAGAGAGATAATTAGGTCACACGACAAGCTACAACTGTATGCAACTGGGACTACCCAATTAAAAGTTCTTGAGTGAATGTCAAGGGCAGAGTTAAAATTGAATAAGGCCACGTCTTAGAAAGAACATAGAGGCAGAACGCGTTTTAAGGAACACGTGGCTGATTCCATCCAATCGTAGACATTTGTGATCCGGATGCTAAGATACAAGCAACGCGTTATCAGAGAATAGTGCCAGGAGTCGTGTGAAATAACGTAATCACAGTTTATATAACGCCAACGTAGCAGTTCAATATATATCTTTCAATTAAAAAAAACATTCTTTGTTGCTCCCAATTCTTCGTGGAAATCCAGCTATTTACGTGACTTATACATGTTTAAATGCAGAAATAGTGATTACAGTTTTTAGCATCATATGCGTAATGACAAAAAACTCTTCGCGTGTGAAACACCAACACGGAACGCGAAGCGGAGTCAAACATTGATACATAGAAAGGAAGAGGGGAAGTGAAGTGAAGGGATGTTGGCACGGAAGTCGCCAAGACGGATTAAAAGGTAACGGCTCAAGATGAGCAGCAGCAGCAGCAACGGGGAGAAGGAATGACTGGGTCAAGATGCCGGCAATGAGAGGGTGATGGTGAGAGGGGAGGGAAAAGAGCGAAGGGAGAGAATGAATAAGCAAGCAGGAGTGAGCCTCAAGGAGAAGCAGCGTGCTGTTTTCACAGCGGGTGGGGAGAGGGGAGGCATTCAGAATCTTGGGTGGCCACACAGAAGCCGCCTGATTTAACTGGAGGCTTCAGCTGACTTCGATGCCGCGTGGATAAAATTCACGAAGAACGCCCCCACCCCCCCGCATTTCCGAACGCCGTGACCGAGCAAATCCAACGCAAGTTCCGTTCGCCGAGATCGTGAGCGAAGGCGCTGGAAACCACACGTGGGCAATGCACGATTGTGCTCGCCACGTGTCGCCAGAATCCCATCCGCACGGTCACGTGGTCGCCCGCACGGTCACGTGGTAACCCGCGCGGCGTGGGGAGCGGCGGTGGTGAGTGGTCTCTAGCCAATCACCGTCGTCTGAGAGACGACGGTGACGGGCATCTGTCGGAACTTGAGCTCGCGAGCAATCTGGCACCATCCGCAGGTGGTACAGCACCACATGATGACGCAGTCGTCGCAGATGGAGCCCTGGCAGCACGCGCAGCAGAGGGAGGGGGGGGCATTCGGACGAGGGTCAGACAATTGTCGGAGCGTGCGCCAAGACCGTGCGTAGCGGCACCCACTCTCTGGTGATATGTCAACTACCTCGCCTGGTATACAGGAGGTCGTGGGTTCGATCCCGACCCTGATGGGATGTCAACTACCTCGCCTGGTATACAGGAGGTCGTGGGTTCGATCCCGACCCTGATGAGATGTCAACTACCTCGCCTGGTATACAGGAGGTCGTGGGTTCGATCCCGATTCTGATGAGTTGTCCACTACCTCGCCTGGTTTACAGGAGGTCGTGGGTTCGATCCCGACCCTGATGAGATGTCAACTACCTCGCCTGGTATACAGGAGGTCGTGGGTTCAATCTCGACCCTGATGAGATGTCAACTACCTCGCCTGGTATACAGGAGATCGTGGGTTCGATCCCGACCCTGATGGGATGTCAACTACCTCGCCTGGTATACAGGAGGTCGTGGGTTCAATCCCGACCCTGACGCCTGCTGTATATTTGGAGTTTGCGTGTCCCTCTGCCCGTGGTCGCGTGTATTTTTCTCCGGGTCCTCCGGTTTTCCCCACCACGTTCAGACACACGTTTAGAGTATTTGGTGGCTAGAATTGCCCACGTGATAATCCACTTCGTTGAGCTATCATTTGTGGCCAGGTCGCTTCTGAAAAAGAGCTACATAGCTCAGTGGGCCTTACCTGGTAAAATAAAAAAAAAAGTTTACTAGTTTAGACAAAGCCCCCCGAGGGAGCCCCAATCACCTATAGCTGTGGCTGAACCCCCCCCCACACCTCAACCTCCTCTTTTAAGTATAAAACAAATTCTAATGATTTCATATATTAGCGTCGTTCATGCAAATTGCATTTCGCAATCGCTGACGAACAGCGGACAAGCTGGAAGGCTGCGAGGCAGTGAGCCTGCGCCAACAATTGCTCTGCAGTCCTCTGCATATTAAGATGGTTTCAGCAAATTAGCAGAGTGCTCATTGTGCACGTGGGAAGGAAACCGGAGCGCCCGAAGAAAATCCACACATTGTGCGAGGGGGCAACACTCGATCCCGCACAGAAGGAACAGATTATATCGGTCCACACTTTGCCGTGATGAATCCTTGCAGTCACAGAAGGAACAGATTATATCGGTCCACACTTTGCCGTGATGAATCCTTGCAGTCACAGAAGGAACAGATTATATCGGTCCACACTTTGCCGTGATGAATCCTTGCAGTCACACGAAAGCTTCAAATCTAGAATTAATCGAAATGAATCCCGCGGCTGGGAAGAGCGTCTCACGTGGATGCCGTATCGCTCGCGGATGCTGGAGCGCATGCTGATGCCGATGGCTGGGGCGCTAAAGAAACACATCGTGTCCAGCATGGGCAGGCAGCAGCACTCGCCGAACTTTGACGCCGTGCTGCAGGTGAAGCAGGGGAAGCACCAGAAGGCGAAGCAACCTACAGCGGGTGTGACGGGGGGGGGGGGGTAACGGGGTCACAAGGTCACAAGGGGGGTAGTGGGGTTAACCGTTGGAGGGGTAGTGGGGTTATGGGGTCATGGGGGGAGTGGAGTAACAAGGCAGTGTGGTCGTGGGGGAAGTGGGGTAGTGGGGTAATGGGGTAGTGGGGTAATGGGGTAGTGGGGTAATGGGGTAGTGGGGTAATGGGGTAGTGGGGTAATGGGGTAATGGGGTAATGGGGTAGTGGGGTAATGGGGTAGTGGGGTAATGGGGTAGTGGGGTAATGGGGTAGTGGGGTAATGGGGTAATAGGGTAATGGGGTAGTGGGGTAGTGGGGTAATGGGGGAGTGGTGTAATGGGGTAGTTGGGTAATGGGGTAGTGGGGTAATGGGGTAATATGGTAATGGGGTAGTGGGGTAATGGGGTAGTGGGATAGTGGGGTAGTGGGGTAATGGGGTAGTGGTGTAATGGGGTAGTGGGGTAATGGGGGAGTGTGGCAGCAGGGGAGTGGAGTAACGTGGTCGTGTAGTAACAGGGTAGTGTGGTAGTAGGGCAACAGGGTAGTGTGCTAATGGGGTAGAGTGGTAATGGGGTGTTTGTGAAGTGAGGTAACTGGATAGTGGTGTAACGAGGTACAGTGTGGTGACAGTGTGGTGGCATAACAGGATAGGGGGTAATGGAGAGGAGGGGAGGACAATCTTCTCTGTCTCTCTCTGTCCCTTCTCCCTGTGCCCCATCTCGTGGTCTATACTTCTCCCTCCTTGCACCCCTCCATTGGAGCAAGCGTAAACGTCCCCCTCGTACATGTCGCGGTCCACTTCCGTAACCTCCTTTCATTCATCTCGTAAAGCTCCACCTCGACCCCATTTGCCAATTCCCTTCCTCTTCCCTCCCCTCGCCCCTCCACTCCTTCCCGTCCCTCCCCTGATGACCTTTCGTGACCTCTGCGTGCCCTCTGTTACGGTCACTCGTTCCTCAGCACTTGCGCGCCCCTGCCATCTCCAGAGCTCTATTTCTCTTCTTGGTTCTTTCGGTAAAGTCACGTAGAAGGGAAATAATAAAATAATAAAAATAAAACATAATAAAATACAATTCTTACGACGTTTCGGCCACAACGCAAGCAGCCGTCCTCAGGTGAAAAACAGGTCTGTCGGAAAGACAGCGTCTGTTTCCGCTTTTGAAATATGCGAAAGAGCGCATTGGGTTAAGCCGCTTTATAAACGTAAAATAAGATCAAATAAGATAAGACAACAGCAGTGGGTAGGGACTGCCATCTATGAGATACCACAAATACCGGACATTTATACTGTAATGCAATAACAATGAGACAAATATCTGACATTATCACAAGAGGGGGTTAAATACACTGCGTGTAAAGACGTCGTCTTGAGTTGAGTATCGCAGAGTATTATCATGCAATTCAAATTTTCAATTTCGATTTAAAGCTTTCGTGACTGCAGGGATTCATCTTCTTGGTTCTTTCGGTAAAGTCACGTAGAAGGGAAGTAATAAAATAATAAAAAGAAAACATAATAATATAATTATCACGAGGCGACAGCCTCGACAGACCTGGTTTTTCACCTGAGGACGGCTGCTTGCGTTGTGGCCGAAACGTCGTGAGAATTGTTTTATGTTTTATTTTTATTATTGTATTACTTCCCTTCTACGTGACTTTACCGAAAGAACCAAGAAGATAACATTTTCAAGTTTCATTTATTAGGTATTAGGTATAGCCCTGTGAGCCAATGCGGCTCTTGAGTCAACAAGCAGGACATTTAATTATCCAGGAAAGACACAATTCTAAGAACAACAGCTGCCTAAAGCGGGACAGGTGACAACTGGGGATGATGGCCGAGCATCCGATCATATCGCATGCCACTCGCGATTGGAAACAATGTACGGTATTTATTTGATCAACACGCACGCATTGCAAAAATGTGCATTCCTTTGTCATTCCATTGCTGCAAGTTGGCCTCACCAATGCTATGCTGGTTGTGGGGTATTCATCTGCCCATATTTCAACAGACTTGGTCTAACCCAAAACGTTGTACCGGGCACCACGGTGGTGAGATGTTAACTGCCTCGCCTGGTATACAGGAGGTCGTGGGTTCCATCTCGACCCTGACGCCTGCTGGTAATATTTGGAGTTTGCACGTTCTCCCCATAGTCGTATGGATTTTTTTCTACAGTTTCTTCCACGTTTAGAATCAACATCGCTTCTGAAGAATAAGTCAATAATTCTAGATTTGAAGCTTTCGTGACTGCAAGGATTCATACTCTTAGTTCTTTCGGTAAAGTCACGTAAACCAGTATATAAGGTCGTGCCTCTTGGGACTTCTCTCCACTTGATACAGATTTTTTGCTGTGACAGTTTCACCTGAAGACGGAAGCTTGTGTTGCCTCCGAAACGTCGTGATTTTATTGTTTTTATTAATTTAAATTTCATTTTTTACCTACGTGACTTTACCGAAAGAACTTAGAGTATAATAGCTAAATAGCTCAGTGAAACCTTAAAAAATAGTAAAACAATTTTTTACGGCTGGAGGAAACAGGTTAGTGGCGCCACCAGGAAACAAGAATGGTCTGTTATTGGCGGCCGGGTGACTCGCAAATCAGAGACGTTAAATCAGCAGCAAGGCCGAGATCCTGGGTTTGAACTCAGGTTTTACCCGCCCGCGATTAAATCGGCTTCTCAAGTGCAGACAGTAGATGGTTTCGGCCAAATTACTGTAACACAAAAAGCCAACATATGAAATCAGAATTTTTCTCTAAATTTGACAATATGCTTAATCTGAGGGTTAATCAAGTCACTTTTTAAATCCTTTATATTAAGTTCGCTTGCTTGCTTGCTTGCGTGCTTGCTTGCTTACGACCGTGCAAATCTTTCGGTCGTTTTTTAACCCACTTCCCGTGATCCAATCGAGCTGACATTTTCCACACAGACTCGTTGTGCGTGACAATTTATTTTCGTGAAATTTTTTTTCCAAAAATTTTACACTGTTTAGAGAAATAAATTATATTTAATTACCAATTGCTTAATGCTGGCAGACAATCATCTGACCCATAGGTGGCAGCCATCTCAAGCCAGAGGACGAGAGGACTCTAGCCGCCACGCATATAAAGGATTTAGAGTGAAAAACTTTGTTTTTACGGGTTAATTTTTTACTGCCATACAAAGAACGCTTTTACAGAAGGGCGTGTGAGAAATTCCTCATCCCGTGGATTGCGTAAGAGATCACTTGAATTGATCTTAGAAGTCGTTCCGTGACATCTCCTTGCGCGGGTCTTTCTCTAACACAACCTGATGCGCTGCTCTAGAACACTTAGCACATTCACCAATAATTCTGCGGCCTAAAAATGAAAACTATATAACAGACGACGTGTCGGGCAATAGCCCTTCTTCATTGCACGTAAAATTGCCGATGAAGAATGCCCATTGCTCGAAATGTCACCTTATACATATTTTGTTTCAACTTGAGTTTGTGTTTCTTTTTTCTTCTTGGTTCTTTCGGTAAAGTCACGTAGAAGGGAAGTAATAAAATAATAAAAATAAAACATAATAAAATAATTCTCACGACGTTTCGGCCACAACGCAAGCAGCCGTCCTCAGGTGAAACCAGGTCTGTCGAGGCGACAGCGTCTGAATGAAACAGCACACGTGCTTGGAGCATATATATAAGCTGGGTTGGAAGGGGGGGGGGGAAGGGGCGCCTTGACAAAATAATTTGCATATCAAGAGGAATCCAGCATACCCATGGGAAATACAGGTATGTGATTAGTACTACTTGTGTCCGTGCATTATGCAGGATTAGCAGCAGTTTGTGTTGCTGTTATTATTTGTGCTTGTGCGCCACTACCAAACAGAGGTCGTAACCGGGTACCCGATACCCGTACCCTACCCGATACCCGGCTACCCGTACCCGGCCGGGTACAGGTAGCCGTTTGCGAACCTGGTGCGGCCGGGTACGGGTAGACCGTGAGTCACTGGTGAGTAACCGTTTGTCACTCATTTCCCAACGTCTTGTCTCTTCTCACAATTCAAGTTCCTAGAATCAACCCACCCGCGCCTGCAACATGGCTTCATCCCAGAGGTCGCAATCGGGTACCCAATACCCGTACCCGGCCGGGTACGGGTAGGGTACGTGTACGGCCGGGTACGGGTAGCCGTTTGCGACCCTGGTGCGGCCGGGTACGGGTACGGGTAAGGAATCAAAACCCGTTTGCGACCTCTGCTACCAACACGACAGCAGCATCACTGCTGGATATCTGTGAAAACAAAGAGCTTCATAGCTCACCGGATTCCTCCAATATAAGTGTTCTGATAATTGTATTGAAAAGAGTTCCGAATGGGACACTTCTCTGCCTCGTGACATGACGCCCATTGCGCGAACGGGGACCGTCACGTTTCAGACATTTCGTGATGAATGTGCGACACAGGATAGTCCGTTTGTTGGCAACAACAGCAAATAAGTATAACCCGTAAAAACAAAGTTTTTCACTCTAAATCCTTTATATGCGTGGCGGCTAGAGTCCTCTCGTCCTCTGGCTTGAGATGGCTGCCACCTATGGGTCAGATGAATGGCTGCCACCATTAAGCAATTGGTAATTAAATATAATTTATTTTTTCCTAAAAAGTGTAACATTTTGGAAAAATGTTTTCACGAAAATACATTGTCACGCACAACGTGTCTGTGTGGAAAATGTCAGCTCGATTGGATCACGGGAAGTGGGTTAAAAAACGACCGAAAGATTTGCACGGTCCTAAGTAAGCAAGCAAGCACGCAAGCAAGCAAGCGAACTTAATATAAAGGATTTAATAAGTATAACCCGTAAAAACAAAGTTTTTCACTATAAATCCTTTATATGCGTGGCAGCGAACTTAATATAAAGGATTTAAAAATATATTCGCCTGTGGAGGACGCGGGGATCGATCCCGCGACCTTTGGCATGGGAAGCGAGGGCGCTACCAACTGCGCTACTCCGCCACGGCCTGTGGAGGGGTTACGCTCTTGGCTCTTACACTCTGACGTCCAGCCAAAGCCATGAATGCGTTCTATTTGAATATATGTAAAATACTTTTTTTTTGCCTAAAAAGTGTAAAATTTTGGGAATTTTTTTTCACGAACAATAATTGTCTGGCACAACGAGTCTGTGTGGAAAATGTCAGCTCGATTGGATCACGGGAAGTGGGTTAAAAAACGACCGAAAGATTTGCACGGTCCTAAGCAAGCAAGCAAGCACGCGAACTTAATATAAAGGATTTAAAAAGAGAATTCACGAAAAAAATTTTGGCACGCTACAGAAAAAAAACCACGCAGGTAGACTGCATTTTTTTTGTCAAACTGGTTGCGAACCTTGTTAAAACTTTGCATCAACGTCACAAACCAGATATCCCAGCAGTGAATGGTATCCAGGTCCGGTTTGACCCGCGTACCCGGTGCTGGTGAATGCTCTGTAGCAACTTTGTTGACTCGAGATTCAATGCGACATCATCTTTCCTCTGGCTCTGGTTGCCGTGATGAGACGACAGTTGCTTTAGTTCCACGGCACATGGGTTTGAACTTGCTCCATCTTTGTGGCACACCGAAAGAAAACTCACTTGTGGGCCCCTTCATCCAGCAATCTATGATGATGATGCTGATGATGATGTGTTCGTTTCTTTTTTTCAAGTGATATGGACGCACCATATCGCTTGGTGGCCGTTTGGCCTTCTCTGGTCCGACGTTAGTGAGACGAGGCCCTAACGAAGGCTGTTTCTGGTTGTAGACCAATCAGCTTCAAAGACAATTCTATATGCAGGTTCACCGTAAACACTGTGCGTGGTTAATGCAGACATGAGTCCTTGCAAAAGGTTTCTACTTGGTGTTTAAACATCTTAACACCTGCTATGTTATTGCCAGAAAGGCTAACACCTATTTATTATTTTTTTCTTCATACTATGGATGTACCTGGTGCCGTCATGGAAATGTGGAATGTTCACAATCGCGTCGTGTGTCGCTCTCCCCACGGCATCTTCGCGATTCAATTAGAGCCGCTCAGGTGTTGAATCTTGGGTTCAATCACTCACCCGGGGGACCCGGGCTCAACCAATTAACTAAGAGGGGGTAGGGGAATTGTGTGTTTTGAGTGTCAGTGTGTGTGTGTGTTTAATTTACCATTGTTTGGATGGTCGTCCATTCGTACCTGTATTTCATGGTTTTTACTGGAAGGAACCTTCTGGTTACACCAGCCCACAGGGGATTATTGCGTCCATCGTGCAGGGAGGGGCTGGGTGGGGACGGAGGGGCTGGGTGGGGAGGGTTGGGGAGGGTGGGGAGGGGCTGGGTGGGGAGGGTGAGGCGGGTGGGGAGGAGCTGGGTGGGGAGGGGTGGGGGTGGGGCTGGTCACCCCGTGGTGCCCTTATAAAACTCAACGTTTAACCTACTCACGCCGGCTTGTGCCCGCCCTCACAGTCGGGCATATTTGCGGAATACACCACGCCGCCGTTGACCCTGGCCATTGACCGAGCAACCCAACGTTCCTACCAGCTCCCTCCGCAGGAATGTGTTCTTTGGATTCTGTGTATGTCTACTGTGTTCATCAAAAAGTCGATGGGCCTCCCTAATTGTTGCGTGTTGATGTCCGTGTGTCAAAGTGGCCTCTGCGGAGGAGGCTCGTGAAGGACGCTTCTGAGTAGTTGGAGGCAGTCACCCTCCTAACAGCAGCGAAGGGCGTTTGAGCGACGCTCACAACAACGAGCGGAGCGCCGGGTAGCTAAAACGCAGGGAGTTGACAGTAGGGAGAACAGGGGGTACATCTGCCAGTCATCTCAAGTCAGTGAACTCATGGTGATTTCGAAAACGTTTGGTTTAGCCATGTTTGTTTGTTGAAGTACAGAGTTAGCCCGATAACTTTAATCTAAATTGTCTTATGGTTGTTATTGTTCGACTTGCATCCCACTGGGATTTCTGCACACAGCGTTTTGGGTTTGTGCGTGATGACGTCACGCCTCACCCCCCTCCCACCCACCACCCCCCCACCACCCCCCCACCCACCCCCACCACCACCCCCCCACCCACCACCCCCCACCACCCCCCCCACCACCCCCCCCACCCACCACCCCCCACCACCACCCCCCCACCACCACCCACCCACCCCCCCACCACCACCCCCCCACCACCACCCCCCACCCACCACCCCCACCACCACCCACCCACCCCCCCCCACCACCACCCCCCCACCACCACCCCCCCACCCACCCCCCCACCACCACCCCCCCACCACCACCCCCCCACCACCCTCCCACCCACCACCCACTCACCCACCACCCCACCACCCACCCCACCACCACCACCCCCCCACCACCACCTCCCCACCACCACCCCCCCACCACCACCCCCCACCACCCCACCACCCACTCACCCCGGCCGTGTATCCCACGCAGATACGCGGGGAGTGCGAGCACAGCACTAACGAACAGTTCATCTTCTCGCTCTCAAGTTTGGTGGGGGGGGGGGGGGGTGCAGGAGGCATTGCTCCCACCATGAACCTCCCCCCACCACCATCCCTCACCCCTCTTGGATCCATCATTGGTGCAAAGTCAGGGGAGGGGAAAAGTGGAGGGTGGTGGGTGGAGGGTGGAGGGTAGAAAGTGGAGGTTGGTGGGTGCACGGTGGTGGGTGGATGGTGATGGGTGGTGGGGGTGGGTAGATGCTGGTGGGTGGATGGTGATGGGTGGAGGTTGGACGGTGAAGGGTGGTGGGTGGTGGGTAGATGGTGGAGGGTGGTGGGTTGTGGGTGGTGGGTAGATGGTGGTGGGTAGATGGTGGAGGGTAGATGGTGGTGGGTAGATGGTGGTGGGTAGATGGTGATGGGTGGTGGGTGGTGGGTAGATGGTGGTGGGTGGTGAGGGGTGGGTAGATGGTGATGGGTGGTGGGTTGTGGGTGGTGGGTAGATGGTGGAGGGTGATGGGTAGATGGTGGTGGGTAGATGGTGGTGGGTAGATGGTGGTGGGTAGATGGTGGTGGGTAGATGGTGGGTAGATGGTGGAGGGTGGTGGGTGGAGGGTGGTGGGTAGATGGTGGTGGGTAGATGGTGGTGGGTAGGTGGTGGGTAGATGGTGGGCTGGAGGTTCACTCACAGGACTCGCAGTCGTTGCAGCAGTCGCACATTCTCGAGTTCCACGTGTTGGTGGTGAGAGTGGTGCTCATCGTCGTTTGCTGCACCATCGGCTGGCCCATAACCATCGGCTGGGCCATCGTGGGCATCGGCTGGCCCGTCACCACAGGATGCTTGTAGTGGGGCTGATACATCGTGCGGATGACTGATCACCGCCGCCTGCGTGTGGACAAAGGCGATCACGATAGGGTCCCCTCGTGAATAAACTAAGAAGCCCCCATCATAGATATACCACCAGGGTTCCTTCATAAACCAACAGGGGTTCCCCAGTAATAACCCCACAGGTTCATTTATTCGGTATAACCCTGTGAGCCATTCGGCTCTTGAATCGGGTGCAACCGCAACAAACAAAAAAACAAAAACATGAACAAGAAACATCTTAAAGTGACTATGTGCAAAAAGAAATTCAAAGAGAAGACAGCAAAATATTGCAGAAAAATGACCGTACACCAACACTGTGTGCAAAAATCCCAGTGGGATGCAATTTAAACAACAACAGCAATAGTGTAGTGGGGCATCATCTGGGTGCCTCAACAGGGTCTCATGGACAAATAGGGTCCCCTGGTAACCCATAGGGTACCCTTTATAGATAAACCACCAAGGTCTTCGCATGACCTTAACAGGGTCTTCGTGTAACACTAACAAGTGACCATTCCGGGTCCAGCAATACAGGGTACAACCCACCTCATAGATTATTATAAAATATATACATCCAGTTTATTCTAAAAACATTTTTTTTTATCAACTTGATCCTCTTTTGAGGTTTATGCAGCGATGAGATTCCAAATTTGAAGTTTTTTCGTGACTGCAAGGATTCATACGCTTTGGTTTTTTTTCTCGGTAAAGTCACGTAGGTAACAAATTTTAAATAAATAAAATCATCGACGTTTCGGAGGCAACACAAGCCGCCGTCTTCAGGTTCTGTGACGGTTCCACCTGAAGATGGAAGCTTGTGTTGCCTCCGAAACGTCGTGATTTAAACTGTTAGGTTTTTTCGGTAAAGTCACGTAGGTAAAAATAAGTAATAAAAATAAATAATAAAAATAATAGAAATATTAATAGAAATAAAATAATAAATCACGACGTTTCGGGCGCAAGAGAGCTCTTTTGCCCACTTCAGCAAATTGTTTCTTGCTGTGGTTGTCCCACCTGATGACGGACGCTTGTGTTGCGCCCGAAACGTCGTGATCTATTATTTTATTTATATTATTATTTCAACAATGTTTATTATTTATTTATATTATTTATTTTTGTCCTACGTGACTTTACCGAAAAAAACCTAAGAGTATGAATCCTTGCAGTCACGAAAGCTTCAAATCTAGAGTCGTGATTTAATGTATTTTTTTTTTACTTACGTGACTTTACCGAAAAACAAAACAAAAAGAAGATGAGATTCCAGGCGCCTCCGCGCGGAAGCGACAAAACAAACCAACCGCGCCATGGCCACCAGTGTCACGGAGATGTTGACCCCCGCCCCCCCAAAGTGCGACTGTGGCTATGGGCCCCCCACACGCAGTGGTTATTCTCAACCCTTTTGTCGGCTTCTGTGGTCACCCCCCTCTTCCTCCTCCTCCTTGTTGAATTTTGTTTCAACCGAGAAGTAACCCCCCCCCCACCCCAACGCTTGCCTGACCCAATGTGGTTATCTGATAAATAAATGTACGAATAAATGAACGTCAATGTTGTTACCCAATTGTCCATTCTGTGAGGTTATCCCAACTCGCTAAGTAACCGCGCGCGAATAAAAAAAATACAACGGACGCCCTGCATCTTCTTGGTTCTTTCGGTAAAGTCACGTAGAAGGGAAATAATAAAATAATGTAAATAAAACATAAGGAAATTATTCTCACGACGTATCGGCCACAACGCAAGCAGCCGTCCTCAGGTGAAGAACAGGTCTGTCGGAAAGACAGCGTCTGAATGGGCACCACCAAGCTTGGCAGCGTATATTTAAGCTGGGCTGGAGGGGGAAGGGCGCCTTGCACACGCGGGGCAATTTATTATCGCTCGCTGATTACTCTCTCGGAAAGCAACATCGTTAAAAGATCAATGAGTTTAGGTTACCGTATGGACTACAGTTTCATCATGGTTATCTTACATTGGCAATATTCACACGTGTTTGTTCACCGACGTCTCTCATGTACGATATAATTCCACACATTTCACGTACTCCATGGGACGTTGCCACCTACACCCCTCCCCTCCAGGGAGTTCGAAGAACCCCCTGGTTGAGAACCACGGCCCCAGACCACGGATTGTGTCTCATCAACTTGCACTGAGATGTTGAATTTCTTCCACTCAGCACTTGAGGAAGCCACGACTTGCAGTGTCCTTCATGTAACTTTCAGAGCGGAGGCACTTTCGCCGCGTGGATTTTTCTCTGGGTTTTCAGGTTTTTTTTCCCCACTCCACATTTAGAATCAACATCGCGAGTTCAGAGGATTAGGCTGCTATTAATTCCCACGTGATAAGCCACTTTGGGTGAGCTATCATTCGTAGCCAGCTCGCTTCTGAAAAAAAAACTACGTAGCTCTGTTGGGCCTTACCTGGTAAAATAAAAAATAGTTTAGTTTTAAAGTTTAGACAAAGCCCCCCAAATCATCAAAGCTGTTGCTACCCCCCACCCCCACCACCTCAGCCTCCTCCTATAAATAAAACAAAATAATGATTGGTTTAATATATTAGCGTCGTTCATGCAAATCATGTCAACATGCCCACCGATAACATGGAAGCAGTCAGGCTTTCTCCAATTGCTAAATGCCAGATACTGAATTGCAAACTAACATCAATATTATTGCACGCAACCACACACATACTCGCTCGCTCGCTCACTCACCGTGGACCGAGGAAAGGTGGATGTCGCGAGCGGTCTGCGAGTGAAGCGAGTGTTGGTGAATTATCCTGTTCACCTGTAGGCATTGCTCGCTATCATTTACATCACCCCCCCCCCCCCGCCTCATACCCATCTCACCTACCCAAGTGCGGATGCAATGCTTGTCGACAAACCCGATCCACCGCGCGTGTTAAACTAAAAACCCTCACAAATTCAAGGCATTCGTCAACAAAAAAACACCGCAGATGTTACACCAAAAATAGCACACACTCACTCAAGACAATCGTCAAAAAAAAACACTGCGGCCCAAAAAAATGTGGACATCATGTGCTACGAACGGCGTTGCTGCTAATGGGCCCTTCTTTTATGTGCTATGAAGAAGGGCTGTTGTCTGAAACGTTGTACACTTTGTTTCTCAGCTGAACAAGTACGTTTAGTGATGTACTCTAGATGCTTCTCTCACATTAAGCGGGGCTTTTTTGAGCATGCTATTTCTCTTCTTGGTTCTTTCGGTAAAGTCACGTAGAAGGGAAATAATAAAATAATAAAACATAATAAAATAATTCTCACGACGTTTCGGCCACAACGCAAGCAGCCGTCCTCAGGTCTGTCGGGGAGACAGACAGCGTCTGTCTCCCTGACAGACCTGGTCTTCATCTGAGGACGGCTGCTTGCGTTGTGGCCGAAACGTCGTGAGAATTATTTTATTATGTTTTTTTAAATATTATTTTATTATTTCCCTTCTACGTGACTTTACCGAAAGAACCAAGAAGATGAATCCCTGCAGTCACGAATGCTTTAAATCGAAATTTCATGCTATTTCCATGATTTAATTGTATGAACGCGAGAAAAAAAGCCAATTGTAAAACAGCCTCTAATTCTCACGCACACCACCCCGGGTCGCATCATTTACATGGATTGCCCTTGACAAGAACATCCAGACATCCAACAGTATTTGTCGAACAAGTCCAACTGCTTATGAGACCTGGAAAGTCGTAACGCTCCAGAGTTTGTTTGCCATACACAAATAATATAATTTTAACACGTAGGCTTTTTTTAATTCTTGGTTCATTCGGTAAAGTCACGGAGGAGGGAAATAATACAATAATAAAAATAAAACAATAAAATTCTCACGACGTTTCGATTGCAACACAAGCAATCATCAGCAGGTTTGAAAACCACAGCAAGTGAAATTTTAATTGTTTTATTTTATTTTATTATTTCCCTTCTACGTGAATTTACCGAAAGAACCAAGAATATGAATCCCTGCAGTCACGAAAGCTTTAAATCGAAACGTAGGCTTTTGCGACCAATATCATCCATAATCTAGTTTTTTTGTAAATTAGATTGTAAATGTTGTGGCTTTGCTCTCCGACACACCTGTGTGCTGTACTAGTAACGAATTGGCCACGTTCTGTTTACGTGACAAACTTTACTAATTGGCTGTGTCGGGTGGTGGCGGGTTTAACGACACATTTATATTTACATTATCTATACCCCCCAAAAAACCCTATATTATGAATAATTATCATGCTTTCTAATATTGATCTGGAAAGCCAATAGGCGAATGTACTAAACAAATACCTCGTGCTTAAATTGTGTAGATGGAACAGAGTTGATCTTATATTTTATTCATCGTCCACGTTGCTAAGGAGGGCTGCCGTGATGTTAATGTTCAGCGCACCAACTCCAGATGTCCCCAGCTCGTTCCCACCGTCCACGTGGGCACGTGTCTTCTAGCTCCCGATGACCGGTGCCCCATCCAACAGTAGAGCAGGCACGCCCCAGAACCACCACGCGTGTGTGCTCCCCTTTATTACAGCGTGCGCTGTAACAGAGCAGCGAAACATTCGTACACTCGACGAAATGACCGATCAGAGATTTGCCCTCCCCCCGCCCACACATGTGAAATGACGACTTGGACGCATTTCTCTTGAGATGGTTTCTTTATTTAAGGAGCTACGTGCTCACACTCGGACAGGCGGAGATCCCCACCGCAACAGCCACGAGTCTCCAGCACATCTCCCTGATTATAATAATATGGTCTGAGCGTCGCTCTTGGTCGACGCGTCTCGCGCTGATGGTGCATTAGAGGTGGTGAAGGGGAGAGAAGTCTAGGGGAGGAGGCATTAATACAGCAGTGGAGAGACCCTGGCTTGATAATGCTGATGGTGCATTAGAGGGGGGGGGGAGGCTAGGGAGTGAGGCATTAATCCAGCAACAGATGCATATACATAACTATTTTTACATGTTGTAGATAGCGGATGAGTAAAACACTTAAACCCTCCAATTATTTAGCATTTCCAGTAATCACATAATCAAGTTTAAGATAAACACGGATATCAGAATCCCCCAAACAACGAGCATAACAATATAATACACAATATAATAAACAAACATCAACAATGCGGGGTTAATCGTAATTTGCGGGTTAATCGAGTGTTGGTTCATGGCCAATTGATCCATGGATCAAGTTATAATGTGACTCCCTCCCCCTTCTTCATTTGATTAGCTAATATCGGCGAGATCGGTGATTCCGTCGCGGTCCGATTTTATTGTTTCCGTAGTGCCCCCCACGTCATCGCCGGTAGGGGGCGCTGTGTCGGTGCCCCCCACGGCACTGCCAATAGGGGGCGCTGTGAACGCGTTCCTTGCTGTCTCAGCCTCCAGCGGACAGGAGGAGGAGCGGCTCAGCACTAATCGTTCCGAACAAGTCGTTGACCAGATTATTTGATACCATGGGGACTACCATGGTAAACTGGATTCCCATGGTAAACTGGGTTCCCATGGTAAACTGGGTTCCCATGGTGAACTGGACTCCCATGGTAAACTGGATTCCCATGGTAAACTGAATTCTCATGGTAAACTGAATTCTCATGGTAAACTGGACTCCCATTGGAAACGGGACTTCCATGGTAAACTGGACTCCCATGGTAAACTGGACTCCCATGGTAAACTGGACTCCCATTGGAAACTGAACTCCCATGGTAAACTGGACTCCCATAGTAAACTGGATTCCCATGGTGAACTGGATTCCCATTGTAAACTGGATTCCCATGGTGAACTGGACTCCCATGGTAAACTGGACTCCCATTGGAAACTGAACTCCCATGGTAAACTGGATTCCCATGGTGAACTGGATTCCCATGGTAAACTGGATTCTCATGGTAAACTGAACTTCTATGGTGAACTGAACTTCCATCTTAAACTGGACTTCCATGGTAAACTGGACTCCCATTGGAAACTGAACTCCCATGGTAAACTGGATTCCCATGGTGAACTGGATTCCCATGGTAAACTGGATTCCCATGGTAAACTGAACTTCTATGGTGAACTGAACTTCCATCTTAAACTGGACTTCCATGGTAAACTGGACTCCCATTGGAAACTGGACTCCCATGGTAAACTGGATTCCCATGGTGAACTGGATTCCCATGGTAAACTGGATTCCCATGGTAAACTGAACTTCTATGGTGAACTGAACTTCCATCTTAAACTGGACTTGCATGGTAAACTGGACTCCCATTGGAAACTGGACTCCCATGGTAAACTGGATTCCCATGGTGAACTGGATTCCCATGGTAAACTGGATTCCCATGGTAAACTGAACTTCTATGGTGAACTGAACTTCCATCTTAAACTGGACTTCCATGGTAAACTGGACTCCCATTGGAAACTGGACTCCCATGGTAAACTGGATTCCCATGGTGAACTGGATTCCCATGGTAAACTGGATTCCCATGGTAAACTGAACTTCTATGGTGAACTGAACTTCCATCTTAAACTGGACTTGCATGGTAAACTGGATTCCCATGGTAAACTGAATTCTCATGGTAAACTGAATTCTCATGGTAAACTGGACTCCCATTGGAAACGGGACTTCCATGGTAAACTGGACTCCCATGGTAAACTGGATTCCCATGGTAAACTGAATTCTCATGGTAAACTGAATTCTCATGGTAAACTGGACTCCCATTGGAAACGGGACTTCCATGGTAAACTGGACTCCCATGGTAAACTGGACTCCCATGGTAAACTGGACTCCCATTGGAAACTGGACTCCCATGGTAAACTGGATTCCCATGGTGAACTGGATTCCCATGGTAAACTGGATTCCCATGGTAAACTGAACTTCTATGGTGAACTGAACTTCCATCTTAAACTGGACTTGCATGGTAAACTGGATTCCCATGGTAAACTGAATTCTCATGGTAAACTGAATTCTCATGGTAAACTGGACTCCCATTGGAAACGGGACTTCCATGGTAAACTGGACTCCCATGGTAAACTGGATTCCCATGGTAAACTGAATTCTCATGGTAAACTGAATTCTCATGGTAAACTGGACTCCCATTGGAAACGGGACTTCCATGGTAAACTGGACTCCCATGGTAAACTGGACTCCCATGGTAAACTGGACTCCCATTGAAAACTGAACTCCCATGGTAAACTGGATTCCCATGGTGAACTGGATTCCCATGGTAAACTGGATTCCCATGGTAAACTGAACTTCTATGGTGAACTGAACTTCCATCTTAAACTGGACTTGCATGGTAAACTGGATTCCCATGGTAAACTGAATTCTCATGGTAAACTGGACTCCCATTGGAAACGGGACTTCCATGGTAAACTGGACTCCCATGGTAAACTGGATTCCCATGGTAAACTGAATTCTCATGGTAAACTGAATTCTCATGGTAAACTGGACTCCCATTGGAAACGGGACTTCCATGGTAAACTGGACTCCCATGGTAAACTGGACTCCCATGGTAAACTGGACTCCCATTGAAAACTGAACTCCCATGGTAAACTGGATTCCCATGGTGAACTGGATTCCCATGGTAAACTGGATTCCCATGGTAAACTGGACTTCTATGGTGAACTGAACTTCCATCTTAAACTGGACTTGCATGGTAAACTGGACTCCCATTGGAAACTGGACTCCCATGGTAAACTGGATTCCCATGGTGAACTGGATTCCCATGGTAAACTGGATTCCCATGGTAAACTGAACTTCTATGGTGAACTGAACTTCCATCTTAAACTGGACTTCCATGGTAAACTGGACTCCCATTGGAAACTGGATTCCCATGGTGAACTGGATTCCCATGGTAAACTGGATTCCCATGGTAAACTGAACTTCTATGGTGAACTGAACTTCCATCTTAAACTGGACTTCCATGGTAAACTGGACTCCCATTGGAAACTGGACTCCCATGGTAAACTGGATTCCCATGGTGAACTGGATTCCCATGGTAAACTGGATTCCCATGGTAAACTGAACTTCTATGGTAAACTGGACTCCCATAGGTCAGACCTAGCCGTACCCACAACGTTCCATTGAAATCAGTAAATATACGGTACTCGACACTAGTGTACAGCAGTAAACTTCAACACAAACTATACAGGGTACAATAGGATACAGCGGACTATAAAAAAATCACCAAAATACTCTACTACAATACTTAAATAATAATATATTGCACTCTCCAGTACAGTACATTTATTTGTGCGCAGCTTTGGTTTACATGGCTTTCTTCTGGAACTTTTTCTGTTTTTTTTCCTGGATTTTCAGTTTGCACATAGTCACATAGTCACCTTAAGATGTCTTCTTGTTCATGTTTTTGTCTTGTTGCGGTTGCACCCGATTCAAGAGCTGAATGGCTCACAGGGCTATGCCTAATAAATGAACTTGAACTTGAAACGACGGTGATTGTCCAATATCAGGAAATGTGGCCTTGGTCTACAAATCGCCCAGGAGATGGCAGTACAGCAACATCTCGAGTGACTAAACTATATACAGGATTTGAAGCTTTCGTGACCGCAGGAATTACTATTTGGTGTTTTCGTTAAAGTCACGTAGAAAGAAAATAAATTAAATAATAGAATACGACGTTTCGATTGCAACACAAGCAACCATCATCAGGTGCGAATGAATGAGAAAACAAACATAGCAAACTTAGAAAAATAATGCAACACAACACAGAGAGTCGGCTAACACAACAGTCAACACCCTACCTGGTGGATGAACACACAAGTAGAGAGAGAGAACACACACACAGAGACACACAGAGAGAGACACACAACATAGACACACACAGAGAGACACACAGACAGACACACAAGCAGAGAGAGACACATAGAGAGAGACACACACAGAGACACACAGAGAGAGACACACACAGAGACACACAGAGAGAGACACACAGACACACAGAGACAACACAGAGAGAGACACACAGAGACACACAGACACACAGAGACAACACAGAGGCACACAGATAGAGACACACACAGAGACAACACAGAGACACACAGAGAGAGACGCACAACTTAGACACACAGACAGACACACAAGTGGAGAGAGAACACAGAGAGACACACAGAGAGAGACACACAAGCAGAGAGAGACACACATAGACACACAGAGAGAGACACACAACAGAGACATACAGAGAAAGACACAGACAGACACACAAGTAGAGAGAGACAACACAGAGACACACAGGGAGAGACACACAACATAGACACACAGACAGACACACGCAGAGAGAGAACACACAGAGACACACAGAGAGGGACACAGAGATAGACACCTCTGTGTCGTATTCTATTATTTAGATATTTTTCTTTCTACGTAACTTTACCGAAAGAACCAAAGAGTAAACTATATATATTACTGGTAGGAACCACCTGGTTCCACCAGCCCACAGGGGATTATTGTGTCCGTCCGTCCATCGTGCATCCAAAAATGGGAGTGGTGGGGCTGGGTGGAGAGGGGAGGGTGGGGAGGGGCTGGGTGGGGAGGGTGGGGAGGGGCTGAGTGAGGAGGGTGGGGCTGGGTGGGCCTAGGTGGGGAGGTGCTGGTCACCCCGTGGTGCCTTTATAAAACTCAACGTTTCACCTACTCACGCCGGCTTGTGCCCGCCCTCACAGTCGACAATATTTGCGGAATACACCACGCCGCCGTTGACCCTGGCCATTGACCGAGCAACCCAACGCTCCTACCAGCTCCCTCCGCAGGAATGTGTTTTTTAAATTGAGGCCACGTGGCGGGCCTGACACATCACGACGTGACGCACGGATCACGCCGTCAACATAAAGCCAAACCGCTTATGACGAGCAGGGGATAGAAAGATGGGAAACGGGCCCGCTGCCCCACCGACAGGGTAACAGAACACTTTGAAGCAAAGGGGGGAAGGGATGACAAGGCGAGAGAGGGATTTAAACCGAAACACAGCTGACATCTTCTTGGTTCTTTCGGTAAAGTCACGTAGAATGGAAATAATAAAATAATAAAAATAAAACATAATAAAATAATTCTCACGACGTTTCGGCCACAACGCAAGCAGCCGTCCTCAGGTGGATAGCAGGTTTGTCGAGTAGACAGAGTCTGTTTTATTTTTATTATTGTATTATTTCCCTTCTACGTGACTTAACCGAAAGAACCAAGAAGATGAATCCCTGCAGTCACGAAAGCTTTAAATCGAAAAATGAAACAGCTGACATCAAGAGAGTAAAAAATCACATGAAAAGGCGACCTAAACGGCTTCCCGTCTAACTTGCAGTGGTCATGCTCCATGTCCTCGGTCCCGTGTCTCCCGATCCTCTCAATCCTGATGACTTATTCCAGGTGTTGTATGAGGAGGGGTCATCTGGTCTCGAATTCCCACTCCTTTCCCCTTGAGCGTATGGCTCAGGTGTTCCATTCAATAATTCGCCGCATAGCCTACGCATTAGAAAAAAAAGTTATTTCGATATCGGCAAAAGCGGGTCCCCATAAGATGCAATGTGTGAATCGTTCCTATTCTCAGTAGAAACCCACCGTGTCAAGTTGTGCTAAGTTATGCGCGCCACACGGTGATAATAAATTCATCGACGCGAGTGCAAAATCAGTTACGTTTACTGTGGTTTGAAAGTGCAGTTAATGGGGTTAAAAGCACAACATTTTCAACAAAAAACACTTCACTTTTCTTTTACAGTAAAAAGGCAAAAATGTCAAAAAATACGATCAAAATCGACGTTAGACGTACGTTAAAATGGTTAAAAACAAAACAGTTTTCGTAAAAGTTGTATTTTGTGTGTGCGTCTGTTAAATAGGATGATTATGTGATGGCTTACTCGACATGTGTTCGATATTCTTGAATGTTAAATAAGAGGAGTTATAATGTACATTATACTGGGCCGCCACCACCACCACCACCCTAGAAATTGGCTTTTTAAATCCTTTATATTAAGTTCACTTGCTTGCTTGCTTAGGACCGTGCAAATATTTCGGTCGTGTTTTAACCCACTTCCCGTGATCCAATCGAGCTGACATTTTCCACACAGACTCGTTGTGCGTGATAATTAAAGTTCGTGAAAAATTTTTTTCCAAAATTTTACACTTTTTAGGACAAAAATATTATATTTAATTACCAATTGCTTAACGCTGCCATGCAATCATCTGACCCATAGGTGGCAGCCATCTCAAGCCAGAGGACGAGAGGACTCTAGCCGCCACGCATATAAAGGATTTATAGTGAAAAACTTTGTTTTTACGGGTTATACTGTTTACAATAAAAAGAACGGCCTCATTTAAACCAATAACATCAAACAGATACAAGTCACATAACCATGAGAAAATATCAATCGATGGATCAATGCATCGTTACATACCTCGTGCATTTTACACTTTGCCGCACAAGTGAAAAATTCACCATCTCAGATGCTGACATTCAAGAACACGATTTTCCACAGCCTTCCAATCATAGAAAGTTCGTCTCACATTCCAGAAACCACCTTGCATCGTTTCCTTCCCAAAACTAGAAGCATCGTCTGAGACAGAACTATGGAGCGCCATTCATTGTAGAAACCAATTTTGTTATAAAAATACGGTTTCCCCTTTTCCCCCCCTTATTTCTGGCAACAAAACTGAAACCTTTTTACAAGGATTCATGTCTGCATTAACCACAATACTTGCAGTCAAAATGCAAACAAAAAAAACACTATGATAATATATGCATTGTCCTTGAAACTGATTGGTCCACACCAAGGGACGGCTTTCTTTTCAGCCTCGACCCAATTGGTGCTCGACCAGAGGACGCCAAAAGGCGTACAGCTCAAAGACAATGCTGCACTATCAAAGTAATGAGAGCTCGGGGTGAGCATCTACATCATTGGACCTCCTTTGCCAGTACCAACATATAATAATAGGGGTTTTCCCCCTTTTTTCTGGCAACAAAATGAAACTTTTTTAAACAAGGATTCATGTCTGCATTAACCACAATACCTGCAGTCGAAATGCAAACAAAACACACACTATGAAAATATATGCATTGTCCTATTTTATTGCCAGAACGGGTAAAACCTATTCTTGTTATGGTCACATCTCACACATAACCTTGACGATGGCTTCCCCACGGTGGACTCATCCTTAAACGAGCTGCTGTTGCAGCGTGTAAACATCGGCGCTGTGGAGATAAATGCAAGCCGGTGGTGTGACGCCTGGTCAAGACACTTCACCCCTTGTACGCCATGCAGGCGCTTGGTAGCAGCAGTCGTCCAGACAGCCTGTAAGGCATAACAACAGGCGACTGTCATCTTCTTGGTTCTTTCGGTAAAGTCACGTAGAAGGGAAATAATAAAATAATAAAAATAAAACATAATAAAATAATTCTCACGACGTTTCGGCCACAACGCAGGCAGCCGTCCTCAGGTGAAGAACACGTCTGTAGGGGAAGGACATACAAACTCGACAAAGACGTTTCGGCCACAACGCAAGCAGCCGTCCTCAGGTGAAGAACACGTTGTGGCCGCAAGCAGCCGTCCTCAGGTGAAGAACAGACGTGTTCTTAACCTTGACGATGGCCGCTTGCGTTGTGGCCGAAACGTCGTGAGAATTATTTAATAATGTTTTATTTTAATTATTTTATTATTTCCCTTCTACGTGACTTTACCGAAAGAACCAAGAAGATGAATCCCTGCAGTCACGAAAGCTTTAAATCGAAATTTAACGGGCGACTGGTGAGTGCTGTGGGTACAAGGCAAAAAGAAAAAAACATGTAAACATTCCACGTTTAGAAATTAATAACACAACATCCATAATGAAGACTGCCTTCTGTGGCGCAAGTGGTAGCATGTGTGCCTCGCAGCATGGAGGACCTGGGTTCGATTCCCTAATCGGGTGACGTTCTGTGGCGAGTTTGTGTGTCCTTCCCCTACAGCGTGGCGACGGCTACGCTGCGAACACAGTATTGCACCAAGGGTGTAGGCTCTTCTTCTTGGTTCTTTCGGTAAAGTCACGTGTTTTTTCTGCAATATTTTGCTGTCTTTTCTTGGATTTTCTGTTTGCACTTAGTCACGTATTCACTTTAAGATGTTTTTTGTTCATGTTTTTGTTTTTTGTTTGTTGCGGTTGCACCCGATTCAAGAGCCGAATGGCTCACAGGGCTATACCTAATAAATGAACTTGAACTGGAACGTAGAATGGAAATAATAAAATAATTAAAATAAAACATAATAAAATAATTCTCACGACGTTTCGGCCACAACGCAAGCAGCCGTCCTCAGGTGAAGACCAGGTCTGTAGGGAAGACAGACGCTGTCTTCCCGATTATTTTATTATTTCCCTTCTACGTGACTTTACCGAAAGAACTAAGAAGATGAATCCCTGCAGTCACGAACGCTCTAAATCGGTGTAGGCTCTGTTATAACGCATTACGATTAAAACGATTCATTTAGTCATTTCCTTGAATTGTGTGTTAAAACTGAACAAAATATAAATAAGAAGAATCATAAAAATCCACCGCCCTCACGAGAGAGGTTATCTCTCTCGCCTTGTATGATGCAGGAGGTTCGTGGGTTCAATCTCAACCCTTGATGCCTGGTATGCAGGGTGCTTCAAATTAGTTTTTTAACACTTCTGAGAATTTGCAGCAATACCACAAGAAATGTGGTGACCACCTGAAGAAGATTCCAGGCACGTGTTGGCAATGATGGCGAACAAATGGAGACTCTTTAACTTTTTGAAGTTATTAACATATATTCGTTATCATGTTACAGTGTAGTATCCGTTCTTTTTCCATTAAAAACGATAGTCCCATATAAGTGTTAACATTTTTTTGAAGCATCCTGTATTTGGAGTTTGCGTGTCTCTCTCCGCGTCGTCGCATGGATTTTTCTTCGGGTCCTCCGGTTTTTCGCTCCACATTTAGAATCAACAACATCACGTGTTTAGAGCATTTGGTTGCTATACATTTCCACGTGATAAGCCACGTGGTTGAGCTATCATTTGTGGCCAGGTCGCGTCTGAACAAGAGCTAAAAGCCGAGTGGGCTTGACCCGGTACATAAAATAAATAGTTGAGTAGTCTTAGTTTATTCTCCACAGCGGCTGTCTGTGTGGCGAGTGGAGTGAGGAGCCAGGCAGAGAGTTCTCCCAGACTGGGATGACAGGTTCGGGACATCGATGATGACGGTGGTGGTGGTGATGATGGTGGTGTTGATGATAGTGGTGATGATGATAATGGTGGTGACGATGATGGTGGTAATGATGGTAGTGGTGGTAATGATGATGGTTGTGGTAATAATGATGATGGTGGTAATGATGATTGTAATAACGATGGTGGTAATGATGGTAGTGGTGGTAATGATGGTGGTGATAATGATGGTGGTAATGATGATAGTGGTGGTAATAATGATGATAGTGGTGGTGGTAATGGTGATGGGGCAGTTGTGGAGAGAGTGGAAAGTTTCCCATACCTGGGCAGTGTGCTCATGACCGGCTCCGGTTTGACAGCAGAGGTCTCACTCCGAATCAGTCGAGCGGCAATATCTTTTCATCGGTTGCGTAACGCTGTGTGGAAGCTACCTGGTCTGTCGCTCCGCACGAAGCTTCAGGTCTTCTCGGCCACAGTCATTCCCTCCCTTCTCTACACTTGCGAAACGTGGACCCCCCTAATGGAACATCTTCGCCGGTTAAAAACATTTAGGCTGGCCCGCCTACGATCCATCCTGGGTTTAACCAGGCTGTATTGTGTGAGGAGCTCACACATCCGTGAAAGATGTGGACAAAGTCCCATCGGTGAGCTCCTCCAGCAGGCAAGGCTGCGTTGGCTGGGCCATGTAGCCCGCATGCCCAGCCACCGCATGCCCAGCCACCGCATGCCTAAACAGCTTTTGTTCGGCCGGATAGAGGGGGCTAAACGGGCACGGCACGGGCTAGAGCAGAGATGGAGTGATGTGGTACAGAAGGATGTGGAGCTGAGTGGACTTGCCGACGACTGGTACCAGCGGTGTCAAGATCGGCCTCTGTGGAGGAGGCTCGTGAAGGACGCTACTGGGTAGTTTGAGGCACTCGCCCTCCAACAACAACGGAGGGTGGAGGAGCGACGCTCACAACAACGAGCGGAGCGCCGGGTGGCTAAAACACAGCAAGTTGGCACAGTAGGGGGCACAGGTGGTGCATCAGCCAGTCATCTCGGTCATCTCAGTCAGTCGACCCATGGCACCTGGGTCTGCCCCGTGACCTCCTGCCAGCGGGCGTTCGACACTTCACGTGGCCTCGACGTGCACATAGCCTGGCACAAGCGTCTTGGTGACGTCACCACCAAGTGAATTGCACTTCAATGGGACGCCGCTTCAGGTCAAAAAATTCCACCGCGTCTCGTGCACCATTTCAAACTCACAACGACAAAAAATACCGATCACGTTAAATTCAATAACTCGAACCTCCAACTTACACGGACCGTGGTAAATTCACTGCGAATTCATTTAAATCACGTGAGAAAGTTGCCTTTCACAGAGTTGTCAATGTTTGACATCGACTCCGCCGTACGGCACTTTACAAACACAAGCTCTCCGATGTATCATGAAGTGTACACGAGTACAAGACCGCACGGCAATCTAAACGACCATCATGTACACACACGTACACAAATAACAGTGGATGCATTGCGACAAACATGACACCTACACCGTGGTCAGACTTCTGATGGATTTGTCAATCAATTATCTTTGGGTGAGGCCACGTAAACAAGGACGTGACCAAATTTGCGTGTTGTCGATACCTTCCACCAACCGACACAGCCCAAGCAAATGAAACGGTCGCGACGCGCCAATTAATATTAACTTTGTCTGGGCTCAGCGGCTGGCGAGCTGAACATAAATCCTCACCAACAAATTTAACTGCAGGGGGCCTTAACGACACACATTTGGTCAGATGATTAAGTGGCTTAAATCCCCCGCAAAAATCAATCACGAATCATAAGATTAGGCCGCGAAAAAACCAACGAGTTAAGGCCATAATATTAGCTGTCTTGCAATATTTAGCAACACATCACAGCGGATCGTTATAAACTCACTTGCCTATTATTATTATCATCATCAAATATCATCGCAGCATCTCTGTGCTCGCCAAACGAGGCGCTATTCAGGCTCACGACCCCAGCGAGACTTCTACTGTCTTAACGGGATAGGGCCGATTTGGCCACAGTCCTATTAATTGTACATTTGATAAATAAGCGTATATTTTTAATCTGTTGAAATTTAGGCTCAGACCTGTCGTCGTGAGCGAGTTTTTTTTTAAACCCCAATAAAACACAAGGAGTTCGTTTTCAAGTTTGTATTGCATTCAAACCCAGCGGCACCGACGCCACGTGTGGTTCTAAACCCACGGAGAACTTGATTCCAGTTAGCATCACTCACACACGTACACACGCACGCACGCAAGCACACACTCATATGACACACGCTATATACATGAACTAAACATGTACGGTATTCACACTGAAATACACACCACGATATAAACCCACGTCGCAATTCGACACAAACCGTTGTGGGGGATGGGGCTATTTGACCATACTTCACCACCCTGGTCAGTGCGGGTTGGTGAAGGCGGGAGGGGGAGGGGGACATAGACGTTGGAGCACAATGCGGAACCATGAAGATTCCTCCACTTCTTCTTGGTTCTTTCGGTAAAGTCACGTAGAAGGGAAATAATAAAAAAGTAAAAATAAAACATAAAATAATTCTCACGACGTTTCGGCCACAACGCAAGCAGCCGTCCTCAGGTGAAAAACAGGTCTGTCGAGAAGACAGCGTCTGAATGACTCTGTGGCCGAAACGTCTTGAGAATTGTATTTTATTGTGTTTTATTTTTATAATTTTATTATTTCCCTTCTACGCGACTTTACCGAAAGAACCAACAAGATGAATCCCTGCAGTCACGAAAGCTTTAAATCGAAATATTGCTCCACTTCTTCTTGCCGACGTGGCGGCCCTGTAAGTGGCCCCGCAGCGATACCCGTCCAGGGTGCACCCAGCCTGGCACCCGAATTTGTGAGGTCGCCGGTCGAGTCCCCGGGGCAACTCCGTGCATCGGCAGCTTCACGAAGATGTTAACTACCTCGCCTGGTGGTCAGATGTTAACTACCTCGCCTGGTGTACAGGAGGTCGTGGGCGTGCAACACTATTTGGCTGCTATAAAGTTCAGCGTGACAAGCCACTTTCGCTGAGCTAGCATTTGTGACAGCGAGGTCGCTTCTGAAACAGAGCTACGTAGCACGGTGGGGCCTTACGTGCTGGTAAAAAACAACAACAACCAACCCACGACACCACCCGGGCAGCGCCGCGTCTTCCTGTGCCACGCCGCGGCGAATCTTGCGACGTTCGGCGTCGTCGTTGTCGTCATCCGTCCGCGTCCAACGCGTCTCTCTCACATGAAGTTCCCATCCACGGTGTTTACCGTGCTCACCCTCGACTTGAAGTGCGGCTGGCCGTGGGTCCCGTTGGTGCCTCCATTGGCCCCTCGCTCGACCACCCAGCTCGGCTTCTCCTGCTCCTTCTGCTCCTTCTGCTCCTCCACCTCCACCGCCTTCGCCTTCTTCTCCTCGGCGTCGGACGACGACGACTTCTTGGCCCTGGACGGCTCGCTGGCGCCGGTGCGCGTGCACCGGGCCGCGTTCGCCCGCGTCACGCTGCGCCGGTACAGGTCGCCGGCGAGCAGGTAAAGGATGGGGTCGAGGCAGCTGTTGACGGAGGCGAGCGGCCTCGTCATCTTGTACGCCATGTTGATGGCGTTGAGCGTCGCGCAGGCGGCGTCCTGCTGCCGCAGCACGTAGTAGGCGGTGCGCGTCACGTTGAACGGCACGAAGCACACGGCGAAGACGGCGAGCACCAGCACGATCATGCGCAGCGAGCGCCGCTTGTACGCCGTCCACGTGCGCACGCCCGACGTGGCGGAGCGACGCAGCGTGCGGATGATGGCCACGTAGCTCACGAGGATGACGAGGAAGGGCAGCGCGAAGAGCGTGACGAAGAGCACGTGGTTGTACGCGACGAAGTTGTCGAACAGCTCCGGCTTGGCCGTGTCGTGGCAGATCGTCTCGTCGCCCCAGCGGCTGGTGGAGACGAAGAACCACACGGGCGACATGTGAGCGACCACCACCAGCCAGGTGACGGCGCTCACCACGCGCGCCCGGCTGTTCTTGCGCCACGACAGCGAGCGGATCGGGTGGCACACGCCCAGGTAGCGGTGCAGGCTGATGACGGTGAGGAACGCGATGCTGCCGTACAAGTTGGTGTAGAAGAGGAAGCGCACCGCCTTGCACATGAACTCGCCGAACACCCAGTTGTTGCGGTTGGCGTAGTAGTGCACCGAGCAGCGGCAGCGACGCCACGTACACCGTGTCGCAGACGGACAGGTTGCACATGAACACCGTCGCCGGCGTCCACGGGCGGATCTTGAAGATGAACATCCACAGGGAGAGGCAGTTGAGCACGAGGCCCAGGACGAACACCAGGCTGTAGGAGACGGGCAGCAGGATGTACTTGAACTCCTCGTCGAAGGTGCAGTTGTCGTCGTAGAGGCTGCCTCCCGCGACGCTCCCGTTGCCGGCGCTCATGTCTGCGACGACGGGATCACGTGGCCTCTGCAGCCGCCCAAAAAACTGGCACTCCCTTCGATTGCTGTCGTTGAGGTCGCGCCGGGAAGAGGCGCGCACCCCACCACCCGGATCGTTCGCTTGTTTAGCCTGCCCCCCCCCCCCACCGCCTTGCCCCCGCGCAAGTTCAGCGCTGGCGGCCGTCGACGGCGTGACGGCGAGCGACAGCGTCCCGGCTGGTCGGCGTGGACTGGCGCCACTGTGGACGGGCGAGAGAGAAGGGAACGGACGGGCAGACGGACGGACGGACGTTAGGGCACAAAAGCAAAGCGGGCGAAAGTAGGAAGTTGATTCAAACTTCTCTTTTCGTCTCTCTCTCTCCCTCGTGACAACCGCGTGTGCCCTCGCGCGTCCCGTCGTATCCACCTCCAACAGGTTGGTGCACGAATGTTGAAATCTGTGCCGCTCCGGGCTCTGCATCTTCGAGCGGCGGGGGGGGGGGCTCCTTCTCCCGCAAGCCGAAAAGTCTTTTTCGCTTGGTAGTGCTGCGCAACGCGACCTTTAAATGTCGTGCATTTTTATTTTTCAAGAATACGCGTTACTCTCTTTCTCTCTCGGCTGGGGGCGGAAAGAATAAAAGGCGATTCTCTGCTTGCGAGCTCTACGCAAAATACGCCCCCCCCCCCGCGTGCATTTGCCAGCACGCTCCGCTTTATCCTCTCACAAAGGCGCATTGTTGTAAGATGAATAATAAAGACGCTGTGCTCAGGGGCGCCCAATGCAATACACCTCTCTTACCTAATCGGGCAGCACGTACCTAGACCAGCAGGATGGCACTGGGTGGTAGCCGTAGTTCTGCGTAGTAGTGAGCGGTCTAGCGGTAGTGCTGAGTGCTCCCGTGGTAGTGCTGGGTGCTCTGGTGGTTGTTGTTTTGGACATTCCTCGTTCTTGTTAATAATCTCCTTCGAAAGAGTGAGCCTTTGTTTGGCAATGTCAAGGCCACATTTGCCCAACTCCCACACATCCCCTTTGCTCTTTCCTCGGTGTTTGTACTCGACGCCCGTCAATAACAACGGGCACAAAGCAGCCAAAGTCAAACAGGGAAGACAAGTGATAATTATCTCTCCACCAGATGCCAGGAAAAATACAAAGATCACCCGTATAACCTTAACAGACTGTTGAGGCAAGTGCTGTTAGCGAGCTTCTGCGAAGGCCAGAACGGCACACGAGGGGATGGGTGGCCAGCACCACGCCCGGCCGACTTTCTCTCCCCGGTGGCGATGTTTTTACGCACCGCACCATGTACTCATTTGAGGCCGAGTCGACCTAGGGGAGGCCCAGGACCGGTTCAGATAACCGTCACCGGTGTTGGCCGTGAGCGGCAATCGAACTCTGGTCGTCGGCTTCGTAGCGCAGCGTAGCGCTGACCACTGCACTACTACGCACGCGCGCACACCCACGCACGCGCGCACACCCACGCACGTACCAAATACGCAGCAGCAGCAGCAGCTGCTCATCATGAAGTCCTCATAACCGGGGACGACGGCGTTCCGTAAAAAAAGGTGACCCCTTGGTAAATATTTAAAAAGCCACCCAAAGGAAAAAAAAAATAAAGAGAAAAAAAATGGACACACACAAAAAAACATAGGGCTTTGTTTACCCTGTCACCGCTTAATGGAGGTCAAACGGACGGCGGTAACTTCCCCCGCGCGGGCGCGTGAATGATCGCGCTGGGTGGCGGTGCGGGAGATGTTCCCTGGCCCCAGCAGACACGGGGGGGGCCCGATGAAGGTTATAGAATTTAGGGGAGGTGCAGCGTTCGGATCGTCAGTCTAGTGCAGTGGTTCTTAACTTTTTGGAGGTACCGAACCCCACCAGTTTCATATGCGCATTCACCGAACCCTTCTTAATTGGAAAAATAAAATATGATTTTTTGAAATTCAAAACATAGGTATATGTTTTACTGGTGCACAATCATACGAGTCGGGTGTGTGTCTTAAACCTCCGCCGAACCCCTGAGACTGACTCACCGAACCCCTGGGGTTCGATCGAACCCAGGTGAAGAGCCACTGGTCTAGTGTAACCACGGTGCGTGGTTTCACCAGGGTGTGGTATAACCACAGGGTGTGGTATAACCACAGTTATACATTCTCGATTTGAAGCTTTCGTGACTGCAAGGATTCATATTCTTAGGTTTTTTCGGTAAAGTCACGTAGGTAAAAAAATTAAATTAATAAAAGTAAAATAAACATAAAATTAAATATTTTTATTTTATTTTACTTTTATTAATTTTAATTTTTTACCTACGTGACTTTACCGAAAAAACCTAAGAACACAGTTATACAGTTGTTTTCTTTACCTCCGTGACTTTATCGAAAGAACCAAGAGTATGCATCTTTGCAGTCACGAAAACTTCAAATCTAGAATATAACCACAGTGTTGGTGGTATAACCAACGTACATGCCTACCCACGTATTTATGCAGCCATCTGCCTACATTCACACACACACCTACTTACTCATACGCCTACATATTTATCTACCCACATATCTACCTATGCGAACAGCTACCTAACTAAATTCACACACACGCATCTACTGACATACCCACACAACTATCCACATACCCACCTACCCTACCCACTCACCTATCTATATCACTTATCAACGTACGTATCTACCTATTTACCTAATTCACTACCTACCTACCCGCCCACCCACCTCCCTACTTATATAACTACCTATCCGTATATGTACCATCCCACTTACCCACCTATCCATCTACCCAACTTACCTATCGAGTTAACCACCTCACCGACGTACCTGTCGACAAGGCCACTCACCCACCTTATCCGGCACCTGCCTAGCAGCGTTGTAGCAGCAGCAGCAGCAGCTGGCGCGGACTCAAGAATAAAAACCCGAGTCTGGCAGACGCCGAATATGAAACAGCTGCGCAAATTGGAAAAGTCGAAAAAAAAAAGAATAACAACCAACAAAATGCCAAAGCAACACAATTGTGCCCCGTTGATACTATGTATCGTAGCAGAAGACGGAGCTCTCGTCACCTGTCCCCGTGGTGGTCGTCGTTCCTCGGCGTTCAAACACGTGCTCGGCAACATTCGGCAACGTGATTCCGTCGAGCGAACCCGATCCGAGCGCCGTCCTGCGTTGCCGCTGCCGTCGGCACCGATGGCTCGCGGCTAATTTCGTGAGTTTATTTTTCCTCTCTCGCTCTCTCGCTCGCTCTCTCTGTGCGTGCGGCGCGCGCGCTAAATACCCATTGTGAATGTGGCCCGGCGGCCAAATGCCGTGACACACGAATAACAACAACTCCCATGGTAAACTGGAGTCCCATGGTGAACTGGACTTCCATGGTGAACTGGACTCCCATTGTAAACTGGACTTCCATGGTGAACTGGACCCCCATGGTGAACTGGACCCCCATGGTGAACTGGACCTCCATGATGAACTGGACTCCCATGGTGAACTGGACTCCCATAGTCAGGGACCTGCAACCAACATAACAAGAAGAGCCATTTTTCTCGAATTCGGCACAATAAACCCCCCCCCCCCCGCCTCAATATTTCAAGAGCCTGCAGCACCGCAGTCATTGAAAGGAGCGGCACGCGGCTCTGGGAGGGCAGGTTTGCCGACCCCCGTGCACGCCAGCGGCTACAGCCGTCCACGTGGTAGTGCCACGTGAACCTATTCCCAGACGCACTGCGTCAATAAACAGGAGCCGTGGGCCATGGAGTCTCCGCTGTCACCGCCCGTAAAAAAAGCACCTCGCCTCTGAATTGCCACCGCGGAAATTGCGTCGGTGCTGCGAGCAACTTGACCTGTGTTTGCACGCCTTGCTCCAAGCATCTGCCCTGCCTCCCCCTCCATACTGCCCCCCTCCTGCTAACACCCCCTCCCTCCCCCCCCACTTCATCCCTCACTCCACAGCGCTTCCATTTATGTTCAATGAAGAAGGGCCGTTGCCCAAAACGTCGTATGTTATTCATAATAAAGGTTTTTGGGTTAGATCGCGTTATTAACACAAGCTTCTAGCGGGAGACAAGGGAGAGCCCATTGCTGCTCGTTCCTTTTGTTTAAAGAAGTCACTTCTACATAAGAAACGAGTGTTATTTAGACAATCGAACAAAAAAAATGGTCAGCTGGTTTTGGAATATCTTCTGGTAAACCTGTCTTCTTTACTAGTGTATCAAGTAATTTAAGTGATATTATTTGGGTCTTTTAGGTACAGTCACGTAGATAGGTAGTACGTACATGCTTGCCAACAAGGACATTCAATTGATTTTGATAACGTTGAAGTGTTATGCAAAACGAATTATTACTGGTCAAGACTGATTAGAGAATGAATCGAAATTGAGAAAATCTCAACCGCTGTGATAACTACAGACTCAGCGCAGCCTGGAAGCGTATTATTAAGTAATACACAACACACATTGCAATTCCTTATCGAGGAGTCACATGCTAAGTGACTAATTACCGATCTATTACATAATTGCAATACCACCCCCACCTCCGCCTCTGATCTCGAAACCTGATGCGGTTAAACAATGATGACGTCACCCTGCTGCTCAATTTGAGCCGGATGCAGATGAATGGCCTTCACTATTCTGGCAAATCGCCCAAAGATGCTGGATGTAATTACCAGCGAAACGTCACATTAAAATTCTGAATGTTGTGGATTCACTCTTCAAACACACCGGTGGGCTAAAGTAGTGAACTATTTGTCTTTTGTCAACGTGACACATTTTTTACTGATTGGCCGTATCGGGTGGTGGGAGGGTTGTGACACATTTATAATAACGCGATCTAACCCAAAAGCCTTTATTATGAATAATACTGGTCGCGAAAGCCTACGCGTTGTATGTTATGTTTTTATTTTAAGGCTACACACACACACAGCTCTTGGGGGCCACGGTGGCTAGATGCTAACTACCTCGCCTGGTACACAGGAGGTTGTGTGTTCGACCTTGACGCCTGCGGTATATTTAGAGTTTGCGTGTCACTCTCTTCACGTGGTCGCGTGGTTTTTTCTCCGGGTCCTCCGGTTTTTCCCTCGACATTTAGAATCGTGCATTTAAGTGTGATTGGCTGCTGTACATTTCCACGTGATGAGCCACGTTGATGAGCTGTCAGTTGGTGGCCAGGTCGTTTCTGACAAAGAGCTCTATACAGCTCAGTGGTCCATACCGGGCAAAATACCAAAAATAGTTTGAATAAACGAACGTCTTGAGTTAGTTTATTTAAGCAAAAATATGCCATCTGCCAAAACGAGTAAATCTTTCAAAGCAGTCACTCAATCACGATTGATACAGAAAGTTAGCTCCCGGGCAGTAACATTTAACAATAACATGCTGAGTTTATGCCTAAGTGGTAGTGGCAGTACCTGTATTTAGGGTGGAGCTGTGAAGCAATGATTGGCACACCGCCCAATGAACCTATCCACAGGCCTTCTATTTGTGGCCCAGGCAAACATCAGTCGTGATTGATATCTGAGCCGGTGTTGCGCAAACCTCCCTGGAAACTACATATTCCGATGGCAGGACCGATATGGCACGGGCAGGCCTTCATCCAGCAGTGGATTGACAAACGGGCTGTGACTTACTTATGATTCTTCTTGGTTATTTCGGTAAAGTCACGTAGAATGGAAATAATAAAATAATAAAAATAAAACATTATAAAATAATTCTCACGACGTTTCGGCCACAACGCAAGCAAGCAGCCGTCCTCAGGTGAAGAACAGGTCTGTCGATAAGACAGAGTCTGAATGCATTTATTTTATTATGTTTTATTTTTATTATTCTATTATTTCCATTCTACGTGACTTTACCGAAAGAACCAATAAGATGAATTCTAGATTTGAAGCTTTCGTGACTGCAAGGATTCATATTCTTGGGTTTTTTCGGTAAAGTCACGTAGGTAAAACATTACAATTAATAAAAGTAAAATAAAATAAAAATCACGACGTTTCGGAGGCAACACAAGCTTCCGTCTTCAGGTGGAACCGTCACAGCCTGACAGCTAATGTTTTACCTACGTGACTTTACCGAAAAAAACTAAGAATAAGATGAATCCCTGCAGTCACGAAAGCTTTAAATCGAAATTTACTTATTATTATTCATATTCATGATTAGCTACTCGATATTTGAGAACCACGAGGCTATTTTTCCAACGGGACATCGGGTTTAAACATTGAGAATAGAACAGCAAAACGATTAGAATGCCAGTCATATATATATCCAGGAAAACTCCACTCCAGGCTATTCCTGAGCCAATCCCCGCATTGGCATATTTGGTCGTAAATCAACGAGACGTTACGCAATCGTCAACCCGTGCCACCGGGGCGCTTGCTCAAGGTCTCCCGTCGTACCCCTCTGCTCCTCACTCCGACGACCACAGCAAACAGCCGCTCCCTACGGGCACACCTGTGACGGTTCCACCTGAAGACGGAAGCTTGTGTTGCCTCCGAAACGTCGTGATTTTTATTTTATTTAACTTTTATTAATTTTAATTTTTTTACCTACGCGACTTTACCGGAAAAAAACTAAGAATACACCACCGACAATCTACCATGCCCCTGGCTGAGTGACGTTTCTCCATAGCTGCACCACGCACAGCGGCAGCAGCAGCAGCAGCACCACCATCAAGTCACCGTCATCCACCTTCAAGTAGCGGCTCAAGGCTCTCACTTGGTCCAGGCTCTCATCTGGTCTAGGCTCTCACCTGTCCAGCATTCACCTGTTCAGGCTATCATTCATTCAGACTCTTAGCTGGTTCAGGCTCTCACCTGATCCAGGCTCTTACCCATCGAGGCTCTCACCTGGTTTAGACTCTAACCCGTCACGGCTCTCACCTGCCCAGGCTCTCACCTGCCCAGACTCACACCTGCCCAGGTTGGTGCACGAGGAACTTTGAGCTCTGGCTCCGCGCCTCCGGAGTTCCCCATCGAACACCGCGCCAGATTCGCAGAATATTTCCGCGTTACAAATTGTGTTTATCGCGTCGATGATGATTATCGCCAACAGTGGCGAGGGTTCGCACGTGGGAGGAGATTGGCGTGTCCGGTAAAGAACCGACCAGTTACAAGGGAACAACGCCCAAATTGTCCTCAACGGCTACGATTCAATTATCCAACATTCAACGTGAACGCAGACTCGGCCCGTTGCCGTGCTGCCGCCACATGGTGGCACCTCACCGCCTGTCGCTCGCAACCTGTAGCACCTGGCAAGCACTGGCGGTCACCCATCCAAGCACTCGCCTGGCTCAGCCCTGCTTAGCTCCCGGGAACCGACACGATCGGGGGCATTCAAAGTGCGGGCGGGGGCGGGGGGGTAAACGGGGAGGGGCTAAATGGGGGGAGGGGGTAAATAGGGGGTAAATGGGGAGGGGCTAAATGGGGGGAGGGGCTAAATGGGGGGTAAATGGGGAGGGGCTAAATAGGGGGTAAATGGGGAGGGGCTAAATGGGGGGTAAATGGGGAGGGGCTAAATAGGGGGTAAACGGGGAGGGGCTAAATGGGGGGAGGGGCTAAATGGGGGGTAAATGGGGAGGGGCTAAATAGGGGGTAAATGGGGAGGGGCTAAATGGGGGGTAAATGGGGAGGGGCTAAATGGGGGGTAAATGGGGAGGGGCTAAATGGGGGGTAAATGGGGAGGGGCTAAATGGGGGGTAAATGGGGAGGGGCTAAATGGGGGTAAATGGGGAGGGGCTAAATGGGGGGAAATGGGGAGGGGCTAAATGGGGGTAAATGGGGAGGGGCTAAATTGGGGGGGAGATGGGGAGGGGCTAATTGGGGGGTAAATGGGGAGGGGCTAAATGGGGGGTAAATGGGGAGGGGCTAAATGGGGGGTAAATGGGGAGGGGCTAAATGGGGGGGAAATGGGGAGGGGCTAATTGGGGGGGAAATGGGGAGGGGGCTAAATGGGGGGTAAATGGGGAGGGGCTAAATGGGGGGTAAATGGGGAGGGGCTAAATGGGGGGTAAATGGGGAGGGGCTAAATGGGGGGTAAATGGGGAGGGGCTAAATGGGGGTAAATGGGGAGGGGCTAATGGGGGTAAATGGGGAGGGGCTAAATGGGGGTAAATGGGGAGGGGCTAAATGGGGGGTAAATGGGGAGGGGCTAATGGGGGGTAAATGGGGAGGGGCTAAATGGGGGGTAAATGGGGAGGGGCTAATTGGGGGGTAAATGGGGAGGGGCTAAATGGGGGGTAAATGGGGAGGGGCTAAATGGGGGGTAAATGGGGAGGGGCTAAATGGGGGGTAAATGGGGAGGAGCTAATGGGGGGTAAACTGGGGGGCTAATGGGGGCTAAATGGGGAGGAGCTAAATGGGGGGTAAACGGGGGGGGGCTAAAAGGGGAGGGGCTAAATGGGGGGTAAACGGGGGAGGGGGCTAAAAGGGGAGGGGCTAAATGGGGGGGTAAACGGGGGAGGGGGCTAAAAGGGGAGGGGCTAAATGGGGGGTAACGGGGGAGGGCTAAAAGGGGAGGGGCTAAATGGGGGGTAAACGGGGGAGGGGGCTAAAAGGGGAGGGGCTAAATGGGGGGTAAACGGGGGAGGGGCTAAAAGGGGAGGGGCTAAATGGGGGGTAAACGGGGGAGGGGGCTAAAAGGGGAGGGGCCAAATGGGGGGTAAACGGGGGAGGGGCTAAAAGGGGAGGGGCTAAATGGGGGGTAAACGGGGGAGGGGGCTAAAAGGGGAGGGGCTAAATGGGGGGTAAACGGGGGAGGGGCTAAAAGGGGAGGGGCTAAATGGGGGGTAAACGGGGGAGGGGCTAAAAGGGGAGGGGCTAAATGGGGGGTAAACGGGGGAGGGGGCTAATTGGGGAGGGGGTAAACGCGGGGGGGGGGGGTAAGGGAGGGGTTGGGGGCTGTTCGGTAGTAAAAGCGCACGTACAGTATGAAATATAAAAACACTAAATACGAGGCAACGTATAAAGCGAGCGCAACGACTCCCCTAACTTACAACGATTCGGACAGACACATCGCATTTTTCTACAAACATCGACGGCGATCAGGGGACGCGCGAATGACAGGAGGATTGGTGGCGTGGAAAAAAACTCCGACAGCGTCCCTCCACCCCCCCCTGGGTGACCTGGTCCTGGGAACGGGGCGACCTACCGCTCACCTGACACTCACCTGACCCCCCATCACCGCTTACCCACTTGCCTGAGCCTCACCACCCTCCTCACCTGACACTCACCGCCAGCCATCAACTCGTTTGTTTATCCTCGAGGAATACGATGTGCTATAAAGCTCCCTCCCCCCTCCACAAATGTCCGGTCGGAGCGTGGTCAGAACGTTGCCACAACAAGCAGTACAAAAACAACAAAGTATCGGCAAGAAAAACAAAGAACTTTAAGTGTATTCAGATAAAACAGTTTTATCTCACCAAGTAAAGCCCCCACTGAGGTATTGACTGATCTTCCAGAAGCGACCTGGCTACAAGTGATAGCTGTTGACCCTCACCACCCCCCTCACCTGAACACTCATCACTCACCTCACCACTCACCACTCACCACTTGCCTCACCCTCACCACTCAACTTCACTGAACCTCACCACCCCCCTCACCTCACCACTCACCACTCACCCACTTGCCTAACCCTCATCACTCACCTCACCACTCACCACTTGCCTCACCCTCACCACTCAACTTCACTGAACCTCACCACTCACCTCATCTGAACACTCACCCACTCATCCACTTGCCTAACCCTCACCACTCACCTCACCCTCACCACTCACCTGCCCCTCACCTCACCCTCACCACCCCCCTCACCTGAACACTAACCACTCACCCACTTGCCTAACCCTCACCACTCACCTCACCCTCACCACTCACCACTCACCCACTTGCCTAACCCTCACCATTCAACTTCACTGACCCTCACCACTCACCTCACCACTCACCTCACCCTAACCACTCACCTGCCCCTCACCTCACCCCCCCCTCACCTGAACACTCACCACTCACCCACTTGCCTAACCCTCACCACTCACCCACTTGCCTAACCCTCACCACTCACCTCACCCTCACCACTCACCCACTTGCCTAACCCTCACTACTCACCCACTCACCTCACCCTCACCACTCACCTCACCCTCACCACTCACCACTCACCCACTCACCTCACCCTCACCACTCACCTCACCCTCACCACTCACCACTCACCCACTCACCTCACCCTCACCACTCACCTCACCCTCACCACTCACCTCACCCTCACCACTCACCACTCACCCACTCACCTCACCCTCCCCACTCAACTTCACTGAACCTCACCACTCACCTAACCCTCACCTCACCCTCACCACTGACCTCACCCTCACCACTCACCTCACAACTCACCCACTCACCTGACCCTCACCACTCACCTGACCCTCACCACTCACCTGACACTCACCGCTCACCAGCCATCACTCTCACCTGACACTCACCATTGTGAAGCCGATGCTGTAATGAGACCCAAAGGCTGTTTCCACCCCATACCCCTTCTCTCCCTCCCAAATGACACGTGGCCTATCCGTTGTATGATTTTGATAGGGCTATATTTAAAATGTTAGAGCAGATACAGCGGGCACGGTCGGCTCAAAGGCTGAATAACATCCCCATTCATTATCTTTCAAATGCCATTAAACACATTCCCTTTCGTTGAGTCGTTTCGGATGATTTGCCCGGACAGAGAGACACGCGTGCTCCTGGATCTGTCATTGTATAAACACAGACTTGCACCGTGCATATAAATATATATACATAAGTTGTAGGTTTTAAATGTTTGTCGATGCGAGCGTTGTTTTTGCGACTCGTCACCACCCAAGGTGGTTTATCTAGGTGAGATATTTCAATAAGATGGCATACTCAAATTCGCTGTTTGCGGATAGCCCCTGTTTTATTTTAGAGTCGGCTCCGGTACAAGTAGTCCATGAGCCAGACACTTATTCCACTTTTCATGAACATCTTAGAGTGGCACAATTAACTCGAGCCGTTCCAATTTCTTCACGTGGCCAGTACAGTACCAGTGAATGATGGGAGTGGAGTCATCAAGCAATCCACTCGTAACATTTGGCCGTATAATTATATAGGGTCGGGTACGTGGAACAGTCCGATACCTTTGGGCGGTACCAAGTCGCACTCCTGCCCTAAAAGTCCACATTGTCCGGTGCGCGTGTCGGACACCTGCGGTGATGTGGTTGTCGAAAAGAATGATGTCGGCTCGTGACTTTCCCTTCGGAAGAACGATGGTCGGCAGCTTTGTTAAATATGAAATATGTGTGGCCGTTGAATGCGAGTAGTGAATTTTGGGTCCCGACTTTTGGTGAGTTCACGATGAAGTTTCTCCTACTCAGAGAATTACATTGGAGGATCTAATTGTTCAATTTTGTCGTGGGACTTAGTTTATTCAACTTTTAACCGGTCTTCTGCTTGTGTCCTGCCACCACAGTCACACGTGCATCCAGTACGTGTGGAGATGTACCGGTGAGCTGAAACAATAACTTCCTTGCTGGTGAACAAGTTGCATTTATTAGGTATAGCCCTGTGAGCCATTCGGCTCTTGAATCGGGTGCAACTGCAACAAACAAAAAAACAAAAACATGAACAAGAAAACATCTTAAAGTGACTATGTGCAGACAGAAAATCCAAGAAAAGACAGCAAAATATTGCAGATAAAGCACTGTACACCAACACTGTGTGCAAAAATCCCAGTGATAAAACGGTGACAACTTAATCGGTCAGTGAGATAATACAATAACGACTTCGCTGGTGAGTGACCTGAAACAATAATAACTTCACTGGTGAGTGAGCTCAAATGATAACGACTGGAGCTCCGTGACACGCTTCTACACCTCGTGACAATTTCATTTGTTTGGCCGCGTCGGGTGGTGGAGGGCTCTTGACACAAATTCGTCAGGATGATTACGCGGCCTAACGCGTGAATCAATTATGAATCGTGATATCGCCTGCGACCAGCCACGCGTTACGTTTTGTGCTGCGTCACTTGGCTTTGTTGATGTAATTCTTTGAATAGCCGGATAAACTGTTGCGTCGTCTGACCTGAAGGATGGCGACAGCTTTGGGGAGGCCCTCATCCAGCAGTGGATACAACACGGCCTGTAATGTGTACTTAGTCCTGCACTTGGTGGTGCAAAGGGGGGTTCACGAACCCATCCGTGCGGACTTTTGACCGTAGCCACCTCATATGCCCGTAAGGGTCTCGCCCATGCACTCCGGTTTCCCTTTCGGCAAAACCAAACAAATATGATCCTTAAATAAAGGCACTGGCCAAATATTCACCTCCGAAAAAACAAAAGACCATTGAGACTCGGAGAGGCTTTGCTCACTGTACTGTGAAAATGTCTCACCGTGCACTGTATGCAACTTTGGCTCTCCCTCGCAAAGGGGCGCTCACACACAGGGCCATAAATAAAATCTATTGATCTATCGATCGATCGGGGTGAGATCACCCGTTGCTCATACCTCACCCCCCCACCCCACCCCACCCACAGTCGCGAGGCCGCCACAATTTCCCAAGCATCAGGCGCGTCGCACGGCGCGCCAGCTCGACGGATTCGAAGTACGCAAAAGATCAGAATGCGTACGTACGTGCGTACGTAGCTACCTATTTCGAACTTCTTTCGCACCACGTGGGTGGCTCTAGGAGAGCACCGGCCGTATACGGGTGCTGGGCACGGTTGGACCCGGTCGTCCCCCCACCATCGTTCCGCACCGTCCGGTCAGTGGAGACCGCGGTTTGGGTGTCCGTGACTCGGGAAACAGGGCACTGTGGAGTCATGGCCAAACCGCTGATAACATTCAGTGTCCCGGGCATTACCATCGATTGATGGCGAGCGTTACTTGGTGGTGCAGGGTGGGCTATTTACCCAGGCCACACACAAAGACAAATATCCCCCGCCGAGCCTCGACAGACTGTTTGGGCAAGTGTTGTCAAGTGAAGCACCTATGAAGACCGGCACGGTACACAAGAGGATGGGTGGCCAGCACCACGCCCAACTGTTTTTGTCTCCCCATTGGCGATGTTTACACACCGCACCGGGTACTCATTTGAGACTGATTCGATCTAGGGGAGGCCCAGGACCGGTTCAGATAATCGTCACTGGCGTCGGTGGCCGTGGGCAGGAATTGAACTCGGGTGGCCGAGTTCGGAGCCGCATCGCGCTAACCGCTGCACCACCGCTCCCTTTACCCAGGCCACACACACACACGCGCGCATGCACATGGCCCACTCCCAGCTTGAACCCGATTGTATACGCGCGTAGAAGAAAAAAAATATATGCGTGCGTAATAAGGCTAAAGGGCTCTTGTGGAGTTGCCCGGATTTTCGGAGTGCCCGATCGTTAAGGCTGGGGGAGGCAAAGGTGGCTTGGGTGTGGCGCTGGTCATGCCGCTTACTCAGGTGCCGTGTCGGCCCTTGATAGGCGCTCGCTAACGAGAAATCGTTTTCTGTCCGTGCGGCTAAATGGAATGAGGCTGTCATCACACGCAAATTTTTTTCTGGTATGCGGACGTACGTCGACTTTTTCTAGACGGAGCCCATTTCTCAACAGCAGGTCGTGGAATGGAAAGGCTGGCCATCGTCATGGGTATGTGGAATTTCCACCACTCACTCTGGGGGCCGTCAATGGAGCCGAGGGCTTCCCCTTCACTCATCTGAGAAGGAGGGAAAATAACTGAGTCCAAAGTCATCGCAGACCAGTAATACACCGAACGAACGCATCTTTTGAAACCGCGATTCAACTCAAAATCGCCTCCCAACCTGCTCAAACGAGAATTAGCCTAGCGCCCACCCCCCACCCCTTCCGTCGGCGTGCCTGTGCCTGGCACGGCGGAAATTCCACGTTGGCGTGGCAGACGCCAGTCCATCCACGAGGCGACCGCCGTTGCCCACCGGCGCGTCCCAGTAAATCGCCTGCTGCGGACGGACGAACGACAGACACGCCGCGACAGACCTACCCCGAACGCGCGCGCATCAGAGGTCGCAAACGGGTTTTGATTCCTTACCCGTACCCGGCCGCACCAGGGTCGCAAATGGGTACCCGTACCCGTACCCGGCCGGGTACGGGTTCCCTACCCGTACCCTACCTGAAATGAGTGACAAACGGTTACTCCTAGATTTGAAGTTTTCGTGACTGCAATGATTCATATTCTTAGGTTTTTTCGGTAAAGTCACGTAGGTAAAAACATTAAAAAGTAAAATAAAATAAAAATCACGACGTTTCGGAGGCAACACAAGCTTCCGTCTTCAGGTGGTACCGTCACAGCCACGACAGCTGTATCAAGTAAATAAGAGATTGCAGGAGCTACCACTCCGTTTATATAATGGTTGGAGAAGGTGGTGGGGCAAGGGCCGCATACTTATTATTAATATATATATACTCACCAGTGACTCACGGCCTACCCGTACCCGTACCCGGCCGCACCAGGGTCGCAAACGGCTACCCGTACCCGTACCTGGCCGGGTACGGGTAGCCGGGTATCGGGTAGGGTACGGGTATCGGCTACCCGGTTGCGACCTCTGGCGCGCATCTAAAAAAGCTGGACCACTCCGCCGCGTGTTCCATTAACCCCGAGTGACGCTCAGGAGCGGAGTGAGGAACATAAATCATGCGTGGATTATCAGTAGGGCAACGGCGCCGTGGGCTGCCCGCACACCGCTGTGTAAACACCGCCGCATTAAAGGGTGAAATCGTCGCTGCGTTGCCGAGTGCTCTGCATTGGTCACCCAGTGTGTGAGATTCCAGGAGAGTTGGGGTGGCTAACCATGGCGTTGCTAATATAATTATCACAATATCATTGCGTTTTCAAGCGTGTGTTACCTACACGTCGTGCGTACAGCCCCTTTTATGTAAATCCACTGCCGATTGAAGGCCTCTCCAAGCTAGTCAGTGCTCCGAGATCTGATGAGGAAATCAGACTGTTGATCTGCCCACAAACTGGTGCTCATTTTGTGGATTGCGGGTGAGATGATGGGCTGAGACAACGCTCATAACCAGGATTTGAATTCGCAACCTTCCTGCTGCACCACAACAACCACCGAACTAACATTTGGCTCTTTCCTTCAGACATCAATATTCATCGTAGAGATTTTTTGGTGAAATCGCGTAAATATAAATGTATCCTAATAGGGGTTTTCCCCTTTTTTTCTGGCAACAAAACTGACACCTTTTGCAAGGAATCATGTCTACATTAACCGCAATACTTGCGGTCAAATGCAAACAAAAAACAATACTCTGGTGTGGACCAATCAGTTTCAAAGACAATGCATAAATTACCAGAGTATTGTTTTTTGTTTGCAATTGACTGCAAGTATTGCGGTTACTGTAGACATGATTCCTTGCAAAAGGAGTCAGTTTTGTTGCCAGAAAAAAAGGGGAAAAACCCTATTAGTATATTTTGGTACTGGCAAAGGAGGTCCCACAATATAAAAGTGTCGTTAAACCCCCCCACCACCCGACACACAGCCAATTATGAAGGTTTGTCACGAAAACAAAACATCGGCAATTCGCTACTAGTTCAGCACACTGATGTGTTGGAGATTAAACCCACGACGTTTAGCATTCGAGTACCGTGAAGTTACACCGGTAATTACAACCAGCATCATCAGGCGACAGCCAGAGTTGTGGAGAAATCCTCCTGCCTCGGAATTAAATCAATATTGTGGCTCTGAGAGAGATCAAGATCGTCGGAGTGCATTGCTGGTTTGTGCGCGCGTGCCGCGATGGTTAATGTGGAGGCTTCGTTTTTTGACATCGAGCTTACGGAGCCATTCGCTGACCCGCCGCGGGAGGGGGGCGGTGAACTGCTCGAAAAGAGACGTCACCGTCTCAAGACGACGATGCCGATCGTAACCATCGTACCCGCGATCGATTTATTGAGATGCGCCCCGCCGTTTCCGCTTAGAGCGGTGAAGCGAAGGCGGTTGCGAGGATGAGCTGCGCGCGGCCAACGAAATCCGTGACAGCTTACGACGACGACGACACCGACAAGAAATGCCCCGAAAAAATTTCAAGGTTGTTGTTTTTTTTGTTGTTAAAGGTCCGTGCGTGACCCGAAGCTGCATTGCAATCGAGGAACGTCAGCGTGGCAGATTCACGGCCAGAAACGGATTTTTCTCTTCGGCCGTGATTTACTCCGGGCGAAGTTCGAGGGAAGATGCCAAATCCCAAACCGGCGAATGCTACGTTCTTTTCCCACAAACAGCCCCTATCGTGTCACTCCACTGCTGGATGAGCACCGGCCCCCCACAACGAGTGCGGTCAACGCATTTTGCGCGTGTCCAGCCGTGCTCGCCTCGGGGAACCTCTACGGACACGATGGCGGTAACCTGCAGCCCTGCAATTGCTCGCTCGTGCCGCAGTTGGCGGAAGGGCCTCCACTCGCGTATGTGGCCAGACGTCTTGGAAGAGATGAGAGAGTACCCACACTGCACCCCGCTGCACGCGACCTGCCGATGGACCGTGATAGTAGAGGGGGAGGGGATTTAAGAAACGTGCCCTGTGCTCCGATCGCCGTGTCAGGAGGTCAAACCCGATGACCTTTGACTTGCAAATCCAGCGTGCCAACGATGAGACCACGGCAGCAACCTCATAACACAGTCCAGCATAACAGTAGGTTTTTACGAGCTGCCCGCAGTGTAGTGGGACACACGTGATGGCACTGCCACAAGAGGTGCTATGGTTGGACCAGCTAAAGGTGATGTTTAGAGGAAAGACTAACACTCACGATCGAACCCTAAAACTAAACGTCGAAAACCTTACTAAAAACGATTAAACTCTGAAACTATTGTTATTTTACCGGGTAATGCCCCACTAAGCTATGTAGCTCTTTTTCAGAAGCTACCTGGCCACAAAAGTTAGCCTAACGAAGTGGCTTGTCATCATGTGGAAAATGTTATAGCAGCCAAATACTCTGAACGCGTGATGTCAATTCTAAATGTGGAGCGAAAAACCCAGGGAAAAATCCACGCAACCATGGAGAGAGAAACACGCACAATCCAAATATACGGGTGTCAGGGTCGGGATCAAACCCACGACCTCCTGTATACCAGGCGAGGTAGTGAACATCTCACCACAGGGAGAGAGAGAGAGACACCGCAAACTCCAAATATACAACAGGCATCAGTTTCGTGATCGAAACCACGACCTCCTGTACACCAGGCGAGGTAGTTAACATCTCCTAGCCACCGTGATTAGGATGAGAGAGAGAGACACGCAAACTCCAAATATACAGCAGGCATCAGGTTCGGGATCGAACCCACGACCTCCTGTACACCAGGCGAGGTAGTTAACATCTCCTAGCCACCGTGGTGATGATGAGAGAGAGAGAGACACTCAAACTCCAAATATACAGCAACAGGCGTCAGGGTTGGGATCGAACCCACGATCTCCTGTATACCAGGCGAGGTAGTTAACATCTCCTCGCAACCGTGATGATGATGATGATGAGAGGGAGCGAGACACGCAAACTCCAAATATACTACAGCAGGCATCGTCAGAATCGGGATCGAACCCACGACCTCCTGCACACCAGGCGAGGTAGTTAACATCTCCTAGCCACCGTGGTGATGATGAGAGAGAGAGAGAGACACGCAAACTCCAAATATACAGCAGCAGACGTCAGGGTCGGGATCGAACCCACGACCTCCTGTACACCAGGCGAGGTAGTTAACATCTCCTAGCCACCGTGGTGATGATGAGAGAGAGAGACACGCAAACTCCAACTATACGGGTGTCAGGGTCGGGATCGAACCCACGACCTCCTGTACACCAGGCGAGCTAGTTAACATCTCCTAGCCACCACTGGCTGCAGGTTCACGTCGTCTCTGGCTAACGGTGACTGACGCGCGTTACCACACCTCGTCATAACATTTGACTAATCGTGTTTGATGACGATTGTCGTCTCACCTTCCCTGCGTAGCCCTTCGAGTGAAATAGTGCACCGCGTATTGTACGCCAGTGTCAGCGATTTTTCTAAACGTGAATTTATACCGACTTTGCTTCCTGGAGCGCCGAATGGTTTCGACCGCCCCCCTCAAATATAAATCATCATCATCATCACCACAAAGCAACACACCGATTTACCTAAAATATATAATGCATCTATAAAAATCTGTAATGATTAATTACGCCCGCGCTAAAATAGGTTGGTGGAGCGGTGGCGCAGCGGTTAGCATTTCTCGTGCCACGAATCCATTCCAGCAACCCGAGTTCGATTTCCCAGCGACAGGTATTCATGAGCGGCGAGTGATACATGGTGAACGGTGTTCTTTTCTGCAATATTTTGCTGTCTTTTCTTGGATTTCCTGTTTGCACTCAGTCACATATTCACTTTAAGATGTTTTTTTGTTCATGTTTTTGTTTTTTGTTTGTTGCGGTTGCACCCGATTCAAGAGCCGAATGGCTCACAGGGCTATACCTAATACATGAAACTTGAACTTGATACCTTGCCTCCGCCAAGCCCACCCTGATCAGCGTGGTGAAGTATGGTCCAACCAGGCCCCCCATAGCCAAATATATTGCGATGGCGAGATGTTAACTACCTCGCCTGGTATACAGGAGGTTGTGGGTTCGATCCCGACTCTGACGCCTGCTGCTGTATATTTGGAGTTTGCGTCTCTCTCTCTCATCATCATCACGGTGGCGACGAGATGTTAACTACCTCGCCTGGTATACAGGAGGTCGTGGCTTCGATCACGACCCTGACGGCTGCTGCTGTATATTTGGAGTTTGCGTGTCTCTCTCTCTCTCCCTGTGGTTGCGTGGATTTTTCTCCGGGTCCTCCGGTTTTTCCCTCTATATTTAGAATTAACAACACGCGTTTAGGGTATTTTGCTGCTATACATGTCCACGTGATAAGCCACTTCGTTGAGCTATCATTTGTGGCCAGGTCGCTTCTGAAAAAGAAATTAATATCTCAGTGGACCTTACCTGGTAAGAACAAAAATAGTTAACCGAAAGACTCAAGGATTATAGTTCCTTATGCTTTGCACTGCTATCGTGTTTTTTGTATTGTTTGCTGTTGTACCATTCTCACCCGCGCCTACTGGACATCTGTGAAAGAGAGCTTTCTAGCTCATCAGATTTCCGCCAGGATTAATACACATTCATTCAGACTACACGCACTCTACGTTATAAAACAAAAACGTGGAACACCACGTGAATAAGTACACAATCTAATATTGGCACTGTTATTTTTAACACGCTGTATATGTTGACACGTGTGTGAACAATGCACACATCACTTACGGATTCAAATCGGACGTCAACCTGGGCATTTGTAGCTGCCCAAACGTCGTCGTTTACACCGCCGACTGACGCGACGCGTCCACGAGTTGATGTCACCGCAGCGGTCTTTTTTGATTGCGCGCATCCACAAATCGCGCCCGGACCAACTTCCATTCGCGGGCGAGCACGCGTCCCCAAGGTGCGTTACGATGGCCACCTTCTCCACCTTCACCGCCTTCTCCACCTTCACCGCCTTCTCCACCTTCGCCGGTGAAGGTGGCCAGGAAGAACGGTAAAACAAAGCCCTGCGACTGACCAGGCGGTGGGAAGACCTTCATCCCCGTTCAGCGGCGGGTTGAGAAAAGGCCGACAATAATTCCGAACGTCCAGGCTTATCGCGATACGCACGTCCTCGCTGCTGCTGCTGCTGCTGTCTTCGCTACTACGAGCACGTTTGAGCGTGACGTACTGCATTCTTTTTTTTTTACTCGTCGTATATCGTTCAAAGGACGTGTGTCCCACAATGTGCTTTGGAGATTGTGCATTGAGATGTGTCGGGAATTTCACGTGATAAAGACGATGACGACGACAACAACAACCATAATTTACAGCCCTTTGATGGATGAAGACCTGCCCACGTTGTGTCGGTCGTGGAGACTGTTTGACCATACTTCACCATTCTGGTCAGAGTACAGCTTGGCAAGGCAGGTGTCCAGCTATCACTGGCCACCGATGTTAGCCGTGGCCGGGACACAAGCACAGATCTCCCCACTCCGCCACAGCTCCACCATAATAACAGCGGTATTGCCATGACCACATCGACTAGCACGGTTGGCAACGTACGGTGCGAAAGAAAGTTCAACATCGTGCATTACACGGTTTGATCGATGTGTGCTTATCGCTACACGATGCCGCCGGGAGCTCCCTCTCACTGTGAATGGTGGGCGTATGATGGCTTTTAAAGTTGTATGTTTAAAAGTTCTATGTTTTGACATACATCCCACTGGGATTTTTGCACACAGCGTTGGTGTACGGTGTTTTTTTCTGCAATATTTTGCTGTCTTCTCTTTGAATTTCTTTTTGCACATAGTCACTTTAAGATGTTTCTTGTTCATGTTTTTGTTTTTTGTTTGTTGCGGTTGCACCCGATTCAAGAGCCGAATGGCTCACAGGGCTATACCTAATAAATGAACTTGAACTTGACAGATGATGATGATGTGTTTCACCACGACAATTGAGGATAGCGCAGATTGCAACTCTGGTCACCAGTCTTAAAGCACGCACCACAGAGTGACGCCACCACCTTACTTCCATCATTCGCCATCAGAATTTCAGATGATAACTTCAGCATATTTCTAGGCCATCGTACTGGCTCACCCACAGCACTCGGCACGAACGGGGAAACATTGATGATCAAACTAGATTCGAAGCTTTCGTGACTCAGGAATTATTCGTTGGTTCTTTCGGTAAAGTCACGCAGAAAGAAATTCAATTAAAATAGAATACGACGTTTCGATTGCAACACAAGCAACCACCATCAGGTAGACATGATTGAGAAAACAAACATAGTGAATTTGTAAATATAGTGCAATACAACACAGAGTGTTGGCCAACAATACAGTCAATACCCCACCTGGTTGATTACGTTCTTCCGAAGATTGATGATCAATTACATCCCTACTGTACGGAGGAAGAAACGGCTATTTAAATATATGGGTCTCTAACTCTCTAATATAAAACAATAAAAAATTCTCACGACGCTTCGACTGCAACACAAGCAATCATCATCAGGTGTGAAATCCACAGCAAGAAAATTTCAAAATTTCAAATTTTCTTGCTGTGGATATCACACCTGATGATTGCTTGTGTTGCAGTCGAAACGTCGTGAGAATTTTTTATTGTTTCATATAAATATTATTTTATTATTTCCCTTCTACGTGACTTTAGCGAAAGATCCAAAAATATGAATCCCTGCAGTCACGAAAGCTTTAAATAAAAATATTTTACTACTGAAATGTATTTGTTGCCCGATTGAAACGGCTGTACGCTGTACAAACCTGAAAACTCAATTCCCCTGTACGAGAATACTGGGGGTTAAACCGTATGGGGTTGACAAATATGGGGTTAAATTTCGATTTAAAGCTTTCGTGACTGCAGGGATTAATCTTCTTGATTCTTTCGGTAAAGTCACGTAGAAGGGAAATAATAAAATAATAAAAATAAAACATAATAAAATACAATTCTCACGACGTTTCGGCCACAACGCAAGCAGCCGTCCTCAGGCGAAGAACAGGGCTGTCGGAAAGACAGCGTATTTTTAAAATCCTTTATATTAAGTTCGCTTGCTTGCTTGCTTACAACCGTGCAAACCTTTCGGTCGTTTTTTAACCCACTTCCCGTGATCCAATCGAGCTGACATTTTGCACACAGACTCGTTGTGCGAGACAATTAATGTTCGTGAAATTTTTTTTCCAAAATTTTACACTGTTTAGGGAAAACAAATTAAATATTAAATTACCAATTGTTTAATACTGCAGACAATCATCTGACCCATAGGTGGCAGCCATCTCAAGCCAGAGGACGAGAGGACTCTACCCTCCACGCATATAAAGGATTTATAGCGAAAAACTTTGTTTTTACGGGTTATATTATTACTTTATTATTTCCCTTACATGTGACTTTACCGAAAGAACCAAGAAGATGAAATACGGGGTTGACAGGTAATTGTCACTGCACAGCGAGACACACAAATCCGTGGTTGCAACACCGGTGATGGGACGTCTACTTACCATGCTCAGAGCGCCGTCAGAGTTCGGACCCCACTGGGAGAAGCTCTTCAGGTGGATCTGGGGAAGGTTGGGATCACGTTCGTCCGCAGTGGAAGCGTCGACCGGGCGAGATCGTTGATCTTGACTCGGATTTTGCTTCTTCATCCGTCACTTTTTTTGGTGAGAAGAAGAAAAAAAAGCAGACAGCGAAAGGGGTGAGCGTGGGGTGGGGTGTGGTTCCTTTAGATGGCGAGAGAGACACTGAGAGAGACACTGAGAGACAGAGAGAGAGAGAGATACTGAGACTGAGAGACGAGAAAGAGAGACAGAGAGAGACACTGAGACTGAGAGACGAGACAGAGAGATAGACCGCTTCACGAATTTGCGTGTCATCCTTGCGCAGGGACCATGCTAATCTTCTCTGTATCGTTCCAATTTTAGTATATGTACTGCCAGAGAGATAGAGAGAGACTGAGAGACAGAGAAAGACAAAGAGACAGAGAGAGACAGACAGAGAGAGACAGAGAGAGACACTGAGAGACTGAGAGAGACAGAGAGACGAGACAGAGAGACAGAGAGAGACTGAGAGACAGAGAGACAGAAAGACGAGACAGAGAGACGAGACTGAGAGACAGAGACATCTAGAGACGAGACAGAGAGAGAGAGACACTGAGAGACAGAGAGAGACACTGAGAGACAGAGAGACGAGACAGAGAGACGAGACTGAGAGACAGAGACATAGAGAGACACAGAGAGACAGTGAGAGACAGAGAGACACACTGAAAGACACACAGAGAGAGAGAGAGAGTCACAGAGAGAGAGACAGAGAGACACAGAGAGACTGAGACAGACGGAGACAGACGGAGACACAGAGACAGCTTTCTCGACGGATACCCGGGGGCACAGGAAGAACGTCCGTCCCCAGGCAGCGAGACAGCAAACGGAGCGAAAGTCGCGAGCAACACGACGCCACGACCTCGTGCTGGACTTGACAAGACTGTTGGGGCAAGCGCTGTTAGCGAGCAGCACCTCTTTGTCTCCCCAGTGGCGATGTTCACACATCGCTACCGGGTACTCATTTGAGGCTGAGTCGACATAGGGGAGGCCCAGAACCGGTTCAGATAAATGTCACTTGCGTTTGCCGTAAGCGGGAATCGAACTCGGGGTTCGCCAGGTTCGTAGCGCAGCGCAGCGCTAACCGCTACCCCACCGCTCCCCAGACACACAGAGACACACACACACACATAGACCCACAGACACAGACCCACAGACACACACACACACCCACCGCTCCCCACACACACAGACACACAGAGAGGCAGACCCACAGACACACACAGACCCACACACACACAAACAGACACACACAGACACACACACAGACAGACACACACAGACAGACACACACGCAGACACACACACAGACCCACAGACACACACAGACACACACACAGACCCACCGCTCCCCACACACAGACAGACACACACAGACAGACACCCACACACACACACAGACCCATAGACACACACACAGACAAGACACACAGCCAAAGAGAGGCACACACACAGACCCACAGACAGACACACACACAGACAGACACACACGCAGACACACACACACAGACCCACACACACACACAGACCCACAGACACACACACACAGACCTACCGCTCCCCACACACAGACACACACACAGACAGACACACACACAGACACAGAACCACACACACACACAGACCCACAGACACACACACACAGACCTACCGCTCCCCACACACAGACAGACACACACAGACAGACACCCACACACACACACAGACACACAGACACACACACAGACAAGACACACAGCCAAAGAGAGACACACGCAAAGTCACAAAGAAACCAGAAGACACGACGCGCGAAGGGACGGATGGAGGGGGGGGTAAAAGATTCGACTGAGAAAGTTCACAGAGACGCACGGAGAGCGCTGCGTGCGAAGGGAAGTAATCTTGACCACCTTCGCCACGCCAGCGATCGAACCAAAGTGAATCGAACACCGTCACCTACCAAATACATCTCGGGGAGGGGAGGTGGAAGTACATTCATCATCCTCAAGAGTCCAGCCTCGTACTGCGGGGAAAGGGGAGAGGCCGCTGGGGTTGTTCTCAGGGTGTGGGGGTGGGCAGGGCCGGGTCGTTTGTTGGACAGGGCCGTGTTTGGGTCACTGGTTGGGACAGGATTTTTGGGAATTTCCAGGCACTTCTATAGGGTCGGGTTGGGCCAGGATTTTTGGGAATTTCCAGGCACTTCTATAGGGTCGGGTTGGGCCAGGATTTTTGGGAATTTCCAGGCATCTCTATAGGGTCGGGTTGGGCCAGGATTTTTTGGAATTTACAGGCATCTCTATAGGGTCGGGTTGGGACAGGATTTTTTGGAATTTCCAGGCACTATAGGGTCGGGTTGAGCCAGGATTTTGGGGAATTTACAGGCATCTCTATAGGGTCGGGTTGGGACAGGATTTTTGGGAATTTACAGGCATCTCTATAGGATCGGGTTTGGCCAGGATTTTTGGGAATTTCCAGGCATCTCTATAGGGTCGGGTTGGGCCAGGATTTTTGGGAATTTCCAGGCATCTCTATAGGGTCGGGTTGGGCCAGGATTTTTGGGAAGTTACAGGCATCTCTATAGGTTCGGGTTGGGCCAGGATTTCTGGGAATTTCCAAGCACTTCTATAGGGTTGGGTTGGGTGGGCGAGCGAGAGGGCGTTAGCGAGGTCATCGCAAGAATGTTTGGCCGGTGGGGAAATACCCGTGTCAACGAAATGAATAACGATTAGCAGAAAAAAAGTTTAAACTTGTGGAATGCACTAAAAAAAACCTCTCCAGGAGTGTGCGGCTGTGGTCACCCAGATCAGAGCGTAACGACAACGCCAACAATGACGGACGCAATTCCCCGATCCACAAATACCAAGGAGACATCATCGCTGTGATTCCATTCCGCCGCTAATGAAGTGGTGATCTGGGCTTGATTCACCTGAATGTGAAGTTTGTAGTTGTTGCATTATCTACATCAGCAGCCGTACGAAGGATAGATGAATAACAACGCCTTGCTAATTTAACACGTAGGCTTTCGCGACCAAAATTCATAATCAAAGCTTTTGGGTTAGATTGCGTCAGTATAAATGTGTCGTAACCCTCCATCAGCTGACAGAACCAGTAAGGTTTGTCACGTAAACAAAACGTGGCAATAAATTGCAAAGTAAACACACGACATTTACCATTTGAGTACTTAAGTAGTCATTCATTTTGATTTAAAGCTTTCGTGACTGCAGGGATTCATATTCTTGGTTCTTTCGGTAAAGTCACGTAGAAGGGAAATAATAAAAAGATAAAACAATAAAAAAATATGTATAAAACAATAAAAACATTTTATTGTTTAATATTTTTATTATTTTATTATTTCCCTTCTACGTGGCTTTACCGAAAGAAACCAAGAAATAATAATTAATTGCCAAGTTTTTTTTATATGACATTTTACTGGCTGTGTCTGGTGATGGAGGGTTACGACGCATTTATATTTAGGCGATCTAACCCAATAATCTATATTATGAATGCCTTGCTAATGTATGACAAACCACCTATCTCAACTGCTCCACTGACCCGAGTTTAAACTCCCAATCAAAAAATGGTTTGAACCGGTCCTGGGCCTCCCCTAGGTGGACTCGGTCACAAATGAGTACTTGGGATACAAAGGCAACCGGGGCTTGGTGGTGCTGGCAACTCCACTCTCCCTCGTGTGCCACAGTGCCGGCCTTCGTAGGTGCTGCTCGCTAACAGCACTTGCCCCAACGCTCTGGTGAAATTATACTGGTGGGAACCTCCTGGTTACACCAGCCCACAGGGGATTATTGTGTCCGTCCGTCCGTCGTGCAGGGAGGAGCTGGGTGGGGAGGGGAGGGGCTGGTCACCCCATGGTCCCTTATAAAACTCAACGTTTAACCTACTCACGCCGGCTTGTGCCCGCCCTCACAGTCGGGCACATTTGCGGAATACACCACGCCGCCGTTGACCCTGGCCATTGACCGAGCAACCCAACGTTCCTACCAGCTCCCTCCGCAGGAATGTGTTATACAAGGGGGTCGGGGATCTTTGTCTTATGACTTGGTTACTTGTCCTACCTTACACTTTTACACTTCATCATTATCGCCACCACTAACATAGCCACGAGCTATCCACGTTGTCATCAGCCGTGATTTATTGGGCGCAGGAATGCATTGCTGAGTGCACCGAGACTCGCAGGAAATAAACGTCACCAATGAGTCGGCAATATTTGAAAACATAATTTGCATCTAAATATATTTTTTTCGTAATGCGTTCTCGTTGAATGTGGGTTGTCTGTTACGCAACAGTTGCCGTTTGGTTGATATCAAATGCAAATTTTTTATCAGGAAACGTTGAGGAATCCGATGAGTTATGCAGCTATTTTCGTTACAGACGTTCAGTCAGGGGTGGAGTCAACGAGTTACAATACAAAAAAATGGTCATCAGGAAATATTACAAAAATAGAATTCTAATCAGGCCCGCCCCATGGTGTAAAGTGGCAGTTCACAACTCGTATTATCTGCACCGTCTCTCCGCGCTCCCTATTTATAGAGCAGTGTTACGGAAGGGCAATGGCACGACACTTAAATGGTTTAATTCTTGCAAATCACAGCACGAGGTATTTCACGACCAGTGCAAAGCAGAGTTTAATGGTCGGCATACACACAGGTAGCATTAATCCGGGCGGCCGCTGGTATTCGAACCACGAATTTGTCTACAACAAACACCTTTACCGCTGGTCCTTGTGCTGAAATTAAACGCGAGGTTTCTATCAGGGATGGCAAAAAGAAGAGTCGTGGCTCAGGATCACGATTTTATTTCAAGAATCGATTGCAGTATGACTTATATATATATAAAAATAGGAAGAAAAAAACCCTTGGGAAATTTAGCGGCCTCTAGTGGCCGGAGGGGAATTACATGACCCCTATTAATCATACACCATTAAACGAATCTTAAAAAAAACCCGTTCGGTGCTGTATCCTTAACATAATTTAAATTAAATAATAATAGGGGTTTTTACCTTTTTTTCTGGCAACAAAACTGAAACCTTTTTCCGAGGATTCATGTCTGCATTAACCACAATACTTGCAGTCAAAATGCAAAACACAAAACCACTATGATAATATATGCATTGTCCTTGAAACTGATTGGTCCACACCAAGGGACGGCTTTCTTTTGAGCCTCGACCCAATTGGTGCTCGACCAGAGGACGCCAAAGGGCGTACAGCTCACAGACAATGCTGCACTATCAAAGTAATGAGGGCTCGGGGTGAGCATCTACATCATTAGACCTCCTTTGCCAGTACCAAAATATAATAGGATAATTAAAATTGATAAAGAATCCACGAATAATCGTTCACAGGGCACGGAATTCGATGCATGCACACCATGAGCTTGTGAACAAATATCAATCCGTTCATCGTTACATGGGATGTTACCCACCACCACTCCCCCACGGCCAGGTTAAGGTTCTTGTAGGCCCTAGGCAAAGTTCAAAGTTCATTTATTAGGTATAGCCCTGTGAGCCATTCGGCTCTTCAATCGGGAGCAACCGCAACAAACAAAAAAAACATGAACAAGAAAACATCTTAAAGTGACTATGTGTAAACAGAAAATCCAAGAAAAGACAGCAAAATATTGCAGAAAAATCACCGTACACCAACCCTGTGCAAATATCCCAGTGGGATGCAAGTCAAACAACAACAACCACAAGACAAGATTAAGGCCATCAGTCTAACTCTGTACTACAACAAACAAAACATGGCCAAACCAAAAAAACTTTTCGAATATCACCAAAATAAAGCCATAAAAGCAATGAAACAGTGATCATAGGAACTGTGACCGAATTTTCACAATAAACGATGTAAACAACATGTACTACCAAACTCTGCAGCCATAGCTGGCTGCATGAGTCACTCCACAACAGTAGGAGCATCATTCGGTGTATCAACATTTTTCAATGCATCTTTAAGATCAGCACACTAAATCAAAACACAGATCATACTTTGCATACTTTGCAGCGATCATCCGGAGCGAAACATTGTATTTAGGCCAATAAATTGCAGTGGCAGCTAGGGGTGTACAACTCCTCTAGAGCAGTTTTGAGTGAAGATCTCATAGGTAGTGATTCAAGTTGCAGTTTATTGGCAATAGCATTCCAGACCCTTGGGGCATCAATAGCAAAGGCCCTTCCTCCAGTATTTGTACGGCAATAGGGAATGTGAAGCTGGTAAATGAGGGAAGACCTTAGGTCAAATTTGTTCTTTGAAACAGAGAGGAGATCCAGCAGGTAATCCGCGGATTTTTTTGTAAGTACATCATGAATAAATAAGATCTGATGCACAAGCCGTCAAACATTGAGAGATGTTAAGTTTGACCCAATGTAGAGATAGGCACTTCTGTGTCGTCCGGCCTTCAGTGATTACTTTCTACAGGTGGCACTGCTGCTGCTGCCCCCATGTTGTCACCCTTGCACTGCTGTCCGTTGAGAATGAGATTGTGCGAAAGACACCATTTGAAGGTGTTATTGCTAATTTTGCAATGAAAAAACTTCAAACTATGGCAGTGACAGAGATGTTGCGGTGGATGTTGGGCTCAACAAGGAAGGACGGCGTGAGAAATGAAGAAGTGAGAGAAATACCCAAGGCGGTAAAAATCACAGAGAGAGAGAGAAGCTCCGGTGTGGTTCGGTCATATTGAGAGATGACAGGAAAACCATGTGGGTCAGAAGGTGGCAAGTGATGCAAGCGGAAGCAAAGAGATCAAGAGGAATGCAGAAGAAGAGGTGGTGGTGGCGATGTGGTCCGATCGGACCCTGGTGGCCCGAGGAGCGGAAAGAGAGATGACGCAGGACAGGGCAGCGTGGAAGAGGTTGGCAAGGACAGCGGACATCCCCACATGAGTGGGACAAAGGCGTGGAAGAAGAGTTCTTGGCTGATGTACATTTCCCCATGATAAGCCACTTCGTTGAGCTGTCATTTGTGAGAGCCAGGTCGCTTCTGAAAAAGTAATAGTTAAATAAACTTTTTTTTTAAACACGCTTTAATGAAATGTACCCTACTAGTAATGGAAAAACTCCACGACTCCAGGAAGTGGCCCCGAAGCTTGCCGTATCGTAAGGGGCCGTGGTGATTTACAGCCAACGTCAGTTGAGCGTGGGACAATTAGACCCAAGCCGAAACATGACATAAACAAGATTGTTTAAAAATATTTGTTTTTACTTTCTATGATAGAATATAGTATTGTCATCAGTATGACATAAGTATACCAAGTTTGCAGTCGGTACCACATTGGGAAGTGGGTTAAAATTTAGTTACAAGATTTGAAGATACGACAACAACAGACATTGAGTTAATAAAAAGTGTGTAAAAAAAAGCTACAGAGCTCAGTGGGGTCTTAGACCTGGTAAAATAACAAGTTTCGTAGTTTTTTACATGGCCCAGTGGTCGCGAGTTTGCCAAGGTGAGCAGTTCGGACCAGGAAGGCTGCCCTGGTTAATAGCAGAACGTCTGTATCGACCATAACATACGACACAGTCTGCTTCACACGGCGGATGTTAACCATCCGGTGGCGTCATTAGAAAGAAAATCAGAATCAGAATATCGATTCATATACTGGAGGAATCCGATGATCTATAAATCCAGTAGCGGCAATCAATAGATAAACACGATATGAGTGCAAAGTGTAGGAATTGTAAACAAATCACTTTAAAAAAATACAACTAAAACGAAACATTTTAAAAACGAAATCTTACCATTTAAAGCCCACTGAGATATTAATTTAAAAATAATTCCAGAAGCGATTTGTCCACAAATGATAGCTCAATAAAGTGGCTTTCATCATCATCATCGTGTGTCGGCTGTCACGGTCCAGATTTTACAAACTTAATATACTCGCAAATTATACACAAGCACGCGAGTACAGTACACACGAGTACAGTACAGCAGAGTACAGTACACTCGGACAGTACAAACGGGCACAGTACAAATACACGTCGGTACAGTAGACAAGGGTACAGTACACATGGATACAGTACGCACGGGTGCGGAACGCCGGAGTACAGTACACATGGGTACAGTACACCAGGTACAGTACGCCTGGGTACAGTACACACTGGTACAGTGTCACATGGGTAGTGTCACATGGGTACAGTACACCTGGGTACAGTACACCTGTGCACAGCACTGCAAACCAACTTCTTAGTACAATTCGTAAACGGCGTCTTGAGACTCTCTGAGTCTCTGTTGTGTGAAGGAGTGTGAGGGTAATGGACGGCGTCTTGAGACTCACTGAGTCTCTGTTTGAGAGTTAATGACGACGTCTTGAGACTCACTGAGTCTCTGTTTGAGGGTTAATGACGACGTCTTGAGACTCACTGAGTCTCTGCTTGAGAGTTAATGACGACGTCTTGAGACTCACTGAGTCTCTGTTTGAGAGTTAATGACGACGTCTTGAGACTCACTGAGTCTCTGTTTGAGGGTTAATGACGACGTCTTGAGACTCACTGAGTCTCTGTTTGAGGGTTAATGACGACGTCTTGAGACTCACTGAGTCTCTGTTTGAGGGTTAATGACGACGTCTTGAGACTCACTGAGTCTCTGTTTGAGGGTTAATGACGACGTCTTGAGACTCACTGAGTCTCTGTTTGAGGGTTAATGACGACGTCTTGAGACTCACTGAGTCTCTGTTTGAGGGTTAATGACGACGTCTTGAGACTCACTGAGTCTCTGTTTGAGGGTTAATGACGACGTCTTGAGACTCACTGAGTCTCTGTTTGAGAGTTAATGACGACGTCTTGAGACTCACTGAGTCTCTGTTTGAGGGTTAATGACGACGTCTTGAGACTCACTGAGTCTCTGTTTGAGAGTTAATGACGACGTCTTGAGACTCACTGAGTCTCTGTTTGAGGGTTAATGACGACGTCTTGAGACTCACTGAGTCTCTGTTTGAGGGTTAATGACGACGTCTTGAGACTCACTGAGTCTCTGTTTGAGGGTTAATGACGACGTCTTGAGACTCACTGAGTCTCGAGGGTAAATGACGACGTCTTGAGACTCACTGAGTCTCTGTTTGAGGGTTAATGACGACGTCTTGAGACTCACTGAGTCTCTGTTTGAGGGTTAATGACGACGTCTTGAGACTCACTGAGTCTCTGTTTGAGGGTTAATGACGACGTCTTGAGACTCACTGAGTCTCTGTTCGAGGGTTAATGACGACGTCTTGAGACTCACTGAGTCTCTGTTTGAGGGTTAATGACGACGTCTTGAGACTCAATGAGTCTCTGTTTGAGGGTTAATGACGACGTCTTGAGACTCACTGAGTCTCTGTTCGAGGGTTAATGACGACGTCTTGCGACTCACTGAGTCTCTGTTTGAGGGTTAATGACGACGTCTTGAGACTCACTGAGTCTCTGTTCGAGGGTTAATGACGACGTCTTGAGACTCACTGAGTCTCTGTTTCAGGGTTAATGACGACGTCTTGAGACTCACTGAGTCTCGAGGGTTAATGACGACGTCTTGAGACTCACTGAGTCTCTGTTCGAGGGTTAATGACGGCGTCTTGAGACTCACTGAGTCTCTGTTTCAGGGTTAATGACGACGTCTTGAGACTCACTGAGTCTCGAGGGTTAATGACGACGTCTTGAGACTCACTGAGTCTCTGTTCGAGGGTTAATGACGACGTCTTGAGACTCACTGAGTCTCGAGGGTTAATGACGACGTCTTGAGACTCACTGAGTCTCTGTTTGAGGGTTAATGACGACGTCTTGAGACTCACTGAGTCTCTGTTTGAGGGTTAATGACGGCGTCTTGAGACTCACTGAGTCTCTGTTTCAGGGTTAATGACGACGTCTTGAGACTCACTGAGTCTCGAGGGTTAATGACGACGTCTTGAGACTCACTGAGTCTCTGTTTCAGGGTTAATGACGACGTCTTGAGACTCACTGAGTCTCTGTTTGAGGGTTAATGACGACGTCTTGAGACTCACTGAGTCTCTGTTTGAGGGTTAATGACGACGTCTTGAGACTCACTGAGTCTCTGTTTGAGGGTTAATGACGACGTCTTGAGACTCACTGAGTCTCTGTTTGAGGGTTAATGACGGCGTCTTGAGACTCACTGAGTCTCTGTTTCAGGGTTAATGACGACGTCTTGAGACTCACTGAGTCTCGAGGGTTAATGACGACGTCTTGAGACTCACTGAGTCTCTGTTTCAGGGTTAATGACGACGTCTTGAGACTCACTGAGTCTCTGTTTGAGGGTTAATGACGACGTCTTGAGACTCACTGAGTCTCTGTTTGAGGGTTAATGACGACGTCTTGAGACTCACTGAGTCTCTGTTTGAGGGTTAATGACGGCGTCTTGAGACTCACTGAGTCTCTGTTTCAGGGTTAATGACGACGTCTTGAGACTCACTGAGTCTCTGTTTGAGGGTTAATGACGGCGTCTTGAGACTCACTGAGTCTCTGTTTCAGGGTTAATGACGACGTCTTGAGACTCACTGAGTCTCGAGGGTTAATGACGACGAAGACACTCGCCCCGCTTGGGCTGCCGAGGTCTCATGATGATACCCGCGGTGCACTGTTGGCGATTTGGTCAAAAGTTGTTCGATAATTATACAGCAGTACATTACTTCACCGCATTAACTATTATGCTGTGGGGTTTTTTTTTGGTTGGTGTTCAAGCCCAGATAATACATCGAAAGAAAAAAAAACACGACGACAAAATAACTTTTTTGCTAAATTTTGTACATTTTTTGTTTGTTTAATTTTGCCTAATTTTGCATTAAATCCTAAACAGAACACTGCCTCGTGCACCGCTTCTAACACAATGTACTTTTTGTTTAATTTTATTTCTCCACGATGTTATTTCAACAATTTCCCCCTCCCCCACCCCCATCATTACTCCTTAAATAGTATTTCACAATTTTATTGCAGTTTAATTGTGCTCGCAAATGTAACGTCCTGTGCTCGAACGTGGGATGATCTATCCGAACTTTCTTCCGCACCAGTTAACTCAACAAAGGCAAAAATTAACCCGTAAAAACAAAGTTTTTCACTATAAATCCTTTATATGCGTGGCATCGGTTTTTATTTTATTATTCATTTCTGTTTTTCTTGAGTAAGAGTTTTATTTTTATCACATTGGTATTTTAAATTAAATATGAAATTTTTTTTCCTAAAAAGTGGAAAATTTTGGCAAAAAAATTTTCACTAAAATTAATTGTCACGCACAACGAGTCTGTGTGCAAAATGTCAGCTCGATTGGATCACGGGAAGTGGGTTAAAAAACGACCGAAAGATTTGCACGGTCGTAAGCGCGCAAGCAAGCAAGTGAACTTAATATAAAGGATTTAATAAATATTCTATAACCATTGCAACGCTCCAATCTGCAACGCTTATTACGTACACGCTGATAGTTACACGATAATTAATGAAATACACCACTCGTTTTTAAGTCCAAGCCTGTTTAATACGCGACTTACGTACTAATTACTGTGCTGTGCCATGTTATTATCAGTGGTGGATTGGAGGGGGGGGGGGGGCATATTGAGACACAGAAATTTGGTAGTGTAATTTAATTGATATTTTACCAAAGATATCATTACCTTGAATGTGTTCATGTATGTATGTAGGCCCTGTTGAAAAAGTTTGAAATGTTGTGGACTCCCCCCCTACCTCCCTCTTGGCAACTTTCTAATTCTGCCTCGGCACTGCTGAGCGATAATTGGATCTGTAGTGATCTTGCGAGATACAGATGTTGATCATCTGGTGAGTTGTAGATGTTGATCATCTGGTGAGTTGTAGATGTTGATCATCTGGTGAGCTGTAGATGTTGATCATCTGATGAGTTGTAGATGTTGATGATTTGGTGAGCTGTAGATGTTGATCATCTGATGAGTTGTAGATGTTGATGATTTGGTGAGTTGTAGATGTTGATCATCTGGTGAGTTGTAGATGTTGATGATTTGGTGAGTTGTAGATGTTGATCAACTGGTGAGTTGTAGATGTTGATCATCTGGTGAGTTGTAGATGTTGATCAACTGGTGAGTTGTAGATGTTGATGATCTGGTGAGTTGTAGATGTTGATCATCTGGTGAGTTGTAGATGTTGATCATCTGGTGAGTTGTAGATGTTAATGATCTGGTGAGTTGTAGATGTGGATCATCTGGTGAGCTGTAGATGTTGATCATCTGGTGAGTTGTAGATGTTGATGATCTGGTGAGTTGTAGATGTTGATCATCTGGTGAGTTGTAGATGTTGATCATCTGGTGAGTTGTAGATGTTGATCATCTGGTGAGTTGTAGATGTTGATGATCTGGTGAGTTGTAGATGTTGATCATCTGGTGAGCTGTAGATGTTGATAATCTGGTGAGTAGTAGATGTTGATCACTTGGTGAGTTGTAGATGTTGATGATCTGGTGAGCTGTAGATGTTGATGATCTGGTGAGTTGTAGATGTTGATGATCTGGTGAGCTGTAGATGTTGATGATCTGGTGAGTTGTAGATGTGGATCATCTGGTGAGTTGTAGACGTTGATGATCTGGTGAGTTGTAGATGTGGATCATCTGGAGCTGTAGATGTTGATCACCTGGTGAGTTGTAGATGTTGATGATCTGGTGAGTTGTAGATGTGGATCATCTGGTGAGCTGTAGATGTTGATCATCTGGTGAGTTGTAGATGTTGATCATCTGGTGAGTTGTAGATGTTGATCATCTGGTGAGTTTTAGATGTTGATGATCTGGTGAGTTGTAGATGTTGATGATCTGGTGAGCTGTAGATGTGGATCATCTGGTGAGTAGTAGATGTTGATCATCTGGTGAGTTGTAGATGTTGATCACTTGGTGAGTTGTAGATGTTGATGATCTGGTGAGCTGTAGATGTTGATGATCTGGTGAGTTGTAGATGTTGATGATCTGGTGAGCTGTAGATGTTGATGATCTGGTGAGTAGTAGATGTTGATCACTTGGTGAGTTGTAGATGTTGATGATCTGGTGAGCTGTAGATGTTGATGATCTGGTGAGTTGTAGATGTTGATGATCTGGTGAGCTGTAGATGTTGATGATCTGGTGAGTTGTAGATGTGGATCATCTGGTGAGTTGTAGACGTTGATGATCTGGTGAGTTGTAGATGTGGATCATCTGGAGCTGTAGATGTTGATCACCTGGTGAGTTGTAGATGTTGATGATCTGGTGAGTTGTAGATGTTGATCATCTGGTGAGCTGTAGATGTTGATCATCTGGTGAGTTGTAGATATGATAACCTGGTGAGCTGTAGATGTTGATGATCTGTTAAGCCGTAGATGTGGGTGACCTGTGTATTTAATGAATTGTGAGCAAACGGACTTTGCGATCGCCTCTCACACGACGGTATGCGCAAACAGCGCAATCTTCAAGGGTCGTATAACAGCACACAAATTTCGCCATCAAAGTCGTCCATGACTGCCTCTGGAGGAATGTGGTATTGAGTGAGTCCACAAAGATCCCCCGTATAGCCTGAGCAGACTGTTTGGGCAAGTGCTGTTAGTGAGCACCTACGAAGGCCGGAACGACACACGAGGGGGTGGCTGGCTAGCACCACGCCCAGCCGCCTTTGTCTCCCCAGTGGCGATATTTACACACCGCACCAGGTACTTATTTGAGATTTAGTCGATCTAGAGGAGGAGGCCCAGAACAGGTTCAGATAATCGTCACCGGTGTTGGCCGTGAGCGGGAATCAAACTCGGGTCGCCAGGTTCGTAGGGCAGCGTTGCGCTAACCGCTGCACCACCGCTCCCCACATCTGTCACACACACACGCACTGCTGTGCGTACACAACGACCCCCGTAGTATCTACTCGGACGAACACAAATATTCACCTAAACAAGGTACCGCAACGTCACGGGCTGGTAATAAGGACTAAGCTAGGGGTGGATCCATAAAGACAGTGTCCACGCTATAATTAGAGCTAGAATTTGGGCTGTTAGGCTCAGCGCTATAAACCAGGCGTGTTAAAGTATAGCAAGTACACTAATAGGGGTTTTCCCCTTTTTTCTGGCAACAAAACTGACACCTTTTGCAAGGAATCATGCTTACATTAACCACAATACTTGCAGTCAAATGTAAAAAAAAACAATACTCTGATAATTTATGCATTGACTTTGAAACTGATTGGTCCACACCAGAGACAGCTTTCTTTAGAGCCTAGTCTCATATGGTGTTCGACCAGATGACGTGTGGACCAATCAGTTTCAAAGACAATGCATAAATTATCAGAGTATTGTTTTTTGTTTGCATTTGACTGCAAGTATTGTGGTTAATGTAAGCATGATTCCTTGCAAAAGGTGTCAGTTTTGTTGCCAGAAAAAAGGGGAAAAACCCTATTAGTATATTTTGGTGCTGGCAAAGGGGGTCCCAAGATATTGCAAGTACCTTACATGATAGAACAACCCGTGTCAACTGTTTGTTTTTATACTTTCCATGTAAGGCATCTGACAAAAAGAGAATGATGTTGATGATGATGGTGGTGGTGGTGGCGAAGCTATTAGGGGTGCACGCGGTGCAATCGCCGCAGGGGGCACGGGTCGCAGATGCTCAGGTGCAGCGTTATGAAGAGTTGGGTTTGAGAGTTGGATAGGAGGCCCCAATTTATTATTTGTAACAGGGATCATGCCAGCGACGATACACCACTGGAGGATGATGATGATGATGAGAACATTTGGGACTATTTCGAGGGTCGTGGTCTCTTTGAGTCCTCATCCGAGGCCTCCTGAAGTCCTCATCTGGTCAAGTAAAAAAATAAACGTATCAACCTGAATTGGTAACTCCACAAGGCTGGCCGTGGCGCCTGTCTCTACCCATCACTGTATCAGCATCTCCACAATCATCATCATCTACTTCATTAAAAAAATGTCAAATGAATGTCGAGTGGAGTGGCGGTGCAGTGGTTAGCGCACGAGTTGGGTTTGAGTGGCGACGGTTTTTGTACAACAGCCACAGCGACCAGCGTGGTGAAGTATGGCAACAAAAACCCTCACGGGTGATGCGGTTACGGCGAGGCCTTCATCCAGCAGTGGATTGGCAAAGTCTGTAACGGGTAAAACAAGTGTAGTCGTAATAATACAATCAATGATGCACGCTACTACAGCGCTGTATTATTGTAAGTGTGCAAAATGGTGTAAAAAAAACCCACAAATATCCCGATGTTAAAACGACCAATGGGATGGTGGTATTTATTTATCGGGGGGGGGGGGGAGTAGTGGAAATTCCACGTTTCTCTGGACAAGGGCCGGTCTATCCATGAGACAATGGCTGTTGAGAAAGGATCTTTGACCTCGAGAGCGCAGCCACCCACGCGGTCCCGCCGTTTGTTGACGGCCGCTTCCTCCCACCAATAAAGTGGGGGGGTGGGTGGTAGGGGGTGGGGGGTAGGGTGGGTGGTAGGGGGGGTGTGTGGTAGGGTGGGTGGGGGGGAGGGAGGGGGAACACGGCAACTGTATAACTCAAAAGTTTCTCGAGACACGGTCCAAACCTTTTCGGTGTACTTTTAATGATTCGGCCGAAAGAACGAATTAAATTAAATGAATAGATGAAAACGACGATGCTGATCCGTTAACGTGACGCGCAATGCCTCGGGGCAAGGACCGCGTGCCAATGCCCCCCAACCCCTGCCCCCCCCCTCTTCGGATGAAATGTCGGATTACGTAACTCTGCCACACACACAGAGAGAGAGAGAGAGAAACCCCCCAGAATTAATGGAATGAGCAAATCACTTAATTCTTCAGAGTTTTATGTTTATTTCCCCCCCCCCAACATTTCCCAAACCCCATCGACCAACTCGCCTCTCATGCCTCACGTATGTGCTCTGAATAAGGGTCATTTCCCGAAACGTCGCCTGCTAGACACTTGTGTATTTTTTTAAGGCCAAGCAGTGTTACTGGCGAATGCGTTGATCTTGTTTTGTAATTGCTCTCTCTAAATCTACTTGCCAACCGATGCATCTGCCTGCCTACCAGCGCAGCATGTTTGATCAGAGACGTGTGTGTCTTGAGGAAGGGTTACGTGTAAACAATTCCACTAATAAATTCAGAATTGCATCCACGCAGACCTTCATCCAGCAGCAGATTGTGGTTGTTGATGATGATCTGAATATACTGCAACCTTTAAAAAAAATCTGCCTGTTCATGTTGATAATATAACAATGCCCATTATAATTTTCCCATAACAGCCAGAGTCTCAAGACTTATTTTTCAAGAGGGCTCTTGCGTTTGGAGGTTAGGCCAATACCACGAATGAGTAGTTTGGCTTCATGTGGAAGGAAACCAGAAAACCTGGAGAAAACCCCCCATGCACACGAGGAGATGACACTCAGCACTGGCATCTTGCGGCCAGCTCACAGCTCCACGCCTACAACACCTGGCAAGCCCCTGGTGGACACCAATCCGATGACTATCCAGGCTCAAGTCTGCTGAGCTTTTGAGATCCGAAGAGATTGGTGAAGTGACGGTGCTTTGGTCATGGGTTGTTTACCTACCTAGCAATCAACATACCTACCTATCATCTTACCTACTTGTGAAGCAATATACCTATCAACTAATAAATATTAACTAAGCTACCGAGGTATCAACTTATCTACAATCAACACACCAACCAACCAACCAACATGTGCCTACCATTTTCGATTTAAAGCTTTCGTGACTGCAGGGATCTTCTTGGTTCTTTCGGTAAAGTCACGTAGAAGGGAAATAATAAAATAATAAAAATAAAACATAATAAAATAATTCTCACGACGTTTCGGCCACAACGCAAGCAGCCGTCCTCAGGTGAAGAACAGGTCTGTCGGAAAGACAGCGTCATTCAGACAGAAAGACAGCGTCATTCAGACAGAAAGACAGCGTCTGAATGACGCTGTCTTTCCGACAGACCTGTTCTTCACCTGAGGACGGCTGCTTGCGCTGTGGCCGAAACGTCGTGAGAATTATTTTATGTTTTATTTTTAATATTTCCCTTCTACGTGATTTTACCGAAAGAAACAAGAAGATGTGCCTACCAATGTGCCGACCTGTCTATCTCTCTCTCTCTCTTTGTCCAGCATATGTATAAGACATGTATGTCTGTGGGTATACATAATCATCATCATCATCACCCCCCTGGGGTCGATAAAATATGTACCAGTTGGTGAGGCCCTACCAATTGACACAGTTAAACCAAAGAGTGGTTGCTGCTGTTATGTAAATCAAGTTTCAAGTGAGAACAGGAGAGGTTAGAATGAGTCTCAATTGTAAAAGTTACCTGGGTAACCAAAAATTACAAAAGCAATCACGTAAAACACAAAGTACAGTGCAGCAACGATGCAAATATTTAAACCAGAGCACAAACAACCAAAGAGAAATTAGCGCAAAAAAAACCACAACTGCATTACAGAAGCGATTGAAACATCGGCATGACATTAAATACAATTTCAGCAACCAAAATTTGCTCGGAATTCAGAATTTAAAAAATTCTGACGTCTGAAAACCATTTAGGAGCGAAATTAAGTCACCGAAAAAATTGTTTATTGCTGCGATCGTACAACTCGTGAGCAAAGGGGGCACGCATCTAAGACACGTGCAAAGTGGAGTCCACGAAGGACAACGACACGGCTCGGCACCACGTCACGATTGCTCAAGGACCGACACAGCTGGCGTTCGTTTTTTATATCCTAGAGAACAGAATTTTTTTTGTTTCATAAAAGTTGAAAGTTAGTCTCGGACCCCCACCCCCCCCGCCCACTGCCTTCCAACTTCAAAAGATCATCGCGTGAAAGGTGTCAAAGCATGGTCGTGGACTCTATCGCCCTCCCATGATTATATTACGGGTTGACAAAGTTCGAACGGGAAGGCTCCCTCTTGTTTACAATCCCTTTACTGCCCCGTTGTGGCTGTGACTCTTGGGCGCACATCGGCGAGGCGTCAAAGCCTCAAACCAAACGACGCCACACAAAGACAAAGTTTCCCTCCTCCCCCGTGTAGCCTTAACAGACTGTTGGGGCAAGTGCTGTTAGCGAGCACTCACCCCCATCTACAGAGCAGCACGCCCGGCCGCCTTTGTCTCCCCAGCGGTGACGTTTACACGCCGTACCGGGGTACTCATTTGAGGCTGAGTCGACCTAGGGGGAGGCTCCCACCCGTTACGCACGCGAGCAAGATGGAACAGCGGCACACGCAGCGATGGTGCAGCGGCATTGTCGTGTGTCGGGGCGCTGAGTGTTGGGGGGCTGTCAACTCATGGGGTGTCCCCCCCCCAACTCTCTCACCACCACAGAGGGTGGTCAACAGGCAGCGGCACGGATAAGGGGCCGCCCATAAATGACGTCACGCGATTTTGGACGATTTTTTTGACCCCCCCCCCCTTCGTCACACATCGTCACAAAAAGTCAGACCCCCCCCCCTCAAATATGATGTCACAAAGCTCTGCCCCCCCCCCCCCAAATTATATTTCCATTTTGAAAATAAAACATGCTTCAAATCGCTTTAAACTATTGTCATTGTAGTGCGTATTTAATGTGGCGCTGCACTCTGATGTTGTAGGAGTGTTGTTATAACAATTAGTGTTTAGCCCACCGGTGTGTTGAAGCGTGAAACCACAACATTTACAATTTTTGAGTACGACGTTTCGCTGGTAATTGCATCCAGCATCATCGGGCAATTCGCCAGAATGGAATTGCCAGAATGGAATTATCCGATGATGCTGGATGCAATTACCAGCGAAACGTCGTACTAAAAAATTGTAAATGTTGTGGTTTCACGCTTCAACACACCAGTGGGCTAAAGCAGTGAACTATTTGTCTTTTGTCAACGTGACACTTTTTTACTGATTGGCCGTGTCGGGTGGTGGAGGGTTACGACACATTTATAAATAACGCGATCTAAACCCAAAAACGTTGATTATGGTAGGAACCTCCTGGTTACACCAGCCCACAGGGGTTTATTGTGTCCGTCCGTCCTGCATCCAAACATGGGAGGGGTGGGGCTGGGTGGAGAGGGGAGGGTGGGGAGGGGCTGAGTGGGGAGGGAGGGGCTGGGTGGGGAGGGGAGGATGGAAAGGGGCTGGGTGGGGAGGGTGGGGCTGGGTGGGGGGTGGGAGGCGTGGGGCTAGGTGGGGAGGGGCTGGTCACCCCGTGGTGCCCTTATAAAACTCAACGTTTAACCTACTCACGCCGGCTTGTGCCCGCCCTCACAGTCGGCCATATTTGCGGAATACACCACGCCGCCGTTGACCCTGCAGGCCATTGACCGAGCAACCCAACGTTCCTACCAGCTCCCTCCGCAGGAATGTGTTTCCTTGCTGGAGGGGTTACCCCCTCAACTACCTGAAAATCCTGACTGCGTCATTGCCGGCGCCCAAGCCTCCCATCGATACCGGCCGTTGTGTGCCGCGCAAGTGCGTGGGCAGTGCTGCATTGGTATCGACCACAATTGCTCCTCTTCACGAGTTGTCGGACCCTGTTGTAACGTTCTTCACACGATCCTCCGTTAGTTGACGCTACCTCTGGAGCGGTGGCGGAGTGGTTAGCGTGCCGCGAGACAAAAACCTGATGGGCCGGGTTCGATTCGCAGCCACGGCTGTCATCAGTGGCGCGTGATATCTGAACCGGTGCTGTCCGCCACCGAACCCGCACTGACCAGCGCGACAATGGACAGTGATCCTCAAACAGCCCTCAATCTAAGAGTGCATTGACTGCGGTCTGCATATATATATTTTTACGACTATTTATTAATGACCGATTGCCTAATTCACTTTACATTACTTTCCTCCATGGCAAATCACATCGATCTCAAATGAAATTGCACACACATTGGAAACGCGTGTACCGTGCTGTTTACGCAATAAGATGCGTTGCGCATAGCACAGTATGAATATATTGCGATGGCGAGATGTTAACTACCTCGCCTGGTATACAGGAGGTTGTGGGTTCGATCCCGACTCTGACGCCTGCTGCTGCATATTTAGAGTTTGCGTCTCTCTCATCATCATCATCACGGTGGCTAGGAGATGTTAACTACCTCGCCTGGTATACAGGAGGTCGTGGGTTCGATCCCGACTCTGACGCCTCCTCTGTATATTTGGAGTTTGCGTCTCTCTCATCATCATCATCACGGTGGCTAGGAGATGTTAACTACCTCTCCTGGTATACAGGAGGTCGTGGGTTCGATCCCGACCCTGACGCCTGCTGCTGCATATTTAGAGTTTGCGTCTCTCTCATCGTCATCATCACGGTGGCTAGGAGATGTTAACTACCTCTCCTGGTATACAGGAGGTCGTGGGTTCGATCCCGACCCTGACGCCTGCTGCTGTATATGTGGAGTTTGCGTGTCTCTCTCCCCGTGGTCGCGTCGATTTTCTCCGGGTCCTCCAGTTTCTCCCTCCACATTTAGAATCAACATCACGCGTTTAGAGTATTTTACCACGTGATAAGCCCACTACGTTGAGCTGTCATTTGTGACCAGGTCGCTTCTTCGATCTACATAGCTCAGTGAGCCTTGCCTGATAAAACAAAAATAGTTTAGTAGTTTTTTTTTTATCAATACAGTTGAGGATGACGACTCGAGTGATCGTGATGTGTTGTTGAACACATCAACTTTCTTCCACACCTGCGAGCATTAGCCCCTGCGCAATTGTACCGCCTGCACCCAAAAATGTGCTCGCTGCCGTCACTTGCTTCTCCACCACACATTCATTCATTCATTTGTTGAGTCAGCTGGCCAGGATTGGGCAAACCCAAGCCCACTTTCACCCAGTATCTATGTGTTGTATCTGTGAGTCTCTATGTGCCTCTATGAGTCTCAATGTATCTCCACGAGTCTCCGTGTATCTCCATGATCCTCTATGTGTCTCGATGTATGTGTTTATTACTTTGTTGAGTCAGCTGGCCAGGATTGGGCAAACCCGAGCCCACTTTCACCCAGTATCTATGTGTTGTCTCTATGAATCTCTATGTATCTCTATGAGTCTCTATGTATATACATGAGTATGTATCTCTATGAATCTCTGTGTATCTATATGAGTCTATATGCATCTCTATGAGTTTCTATGTGTCTCTATGAGTCTATATGCATCTCTAAGAGTCTCTATGTGTCTCTATGAGTCTATACACATATATATGTATCTCAATCAGTCTCTATGTGTCTGTATGCATCTTTGTATCTCTATGAGTGTTACTAACATTAACACTAACAATAACATGTATAAGAATCACAAGATACAGACAACGTACACTATTACAAATTATTTAAATAACATACAAAAAATATCATTCATGGTACACAAACTATCCGGGACACCATTCCAGTGCCCAACCGGGCAGCATTTCGAAATGCCCCATCACCCCAGGCGTACGCTCTGTTACGCATTGTTAAAACCCCCCTCGTTCTCTCTCTCTCATCTCCGTTAAAAGAAAAAAATATCCTTCTCATTTCTGCCGCAAAAGCTCATGCCAAGAGCTGAGCTCCTTATGTTTTACAGCTGTTCAGATTTACAGCATAACACACACTAACATTCACACACACACACAAAGATTCCCCGCAAATGCCTTAACAGACTGTTGGGGCAAGTGCTGTTAGCGAGTAGCACCTATGAAGGCCGGAACGGTACACGAGGGGGTGGGTGGCCAGCACCACGCCCGACCGCCTTTGTCTCCCCAGTGGCGATGTTTACACACCGTACCAGGTACTCATTTAAGGCTGAATCGACCTAGGAGAGGCTCAGAACCTGTTCAGATAATTGTCACTGGTATTGGCCGATGAGCGGGAATCGAACCCGGGTCGTTGGGTTCATAGCGCAGCGCGCTAACCGCTACACTACCGCTCCCCACACATACACACACCTGCACACATACACACAGCTGCACACACATACACCTGCACACACACACATGCACCTGCACACACACACACAGCTGCACACACATACACACACCTGCACACACATACCTGCACACACACATACACGCACCTGCACACACACACACACACCTGCACACACACACACACCTGCACACACACACACACTTGCACACACACACTTGCACACACACACACACACACCTGCACACATACACACACACACACACCGCGCACCTACGCCGTGTCCCGATCGTTTCTCCTCTAATTTATTACGCATTAGGCGTCACGTGCCCGTTCCGTTCTCTCTGAGAAAATTGGGATATATTCCAGCCCGTAAATAAAAAAAAACGCGATTGAAAGCCTAGAATCCGCAGTGAAATGCCAAAGCAATAAAACTTAACATCTCCTCTCCCCCTCGCTCGTCTCTGGATCTAAAATACTGCATGCCCCAACCACCACCGCCGCCACCACCCCGCCGCCGCCAATGGCTCTGGGAGGCAAATGAAGGAGGTGGATTGTGATGGGTGAGTGGAAACGTGTTTTTGGCACGAAACTACATCGGCGTGAATCGATGTGCGATGTTATGCGGTGCATTACAATTGGCATTTTGTGCGTGCGCGCGTGTGTGTGCCCAGGAGGCTCGTGAAGGACGCTGCTGGGCAATTGGAGCCTCCCCCCCCAACCACCCTTCAGCAGCAATGGGGAGGCGGAGGAACTACATTCACACACCACTAAAACTAAACTATGTTTTCCTCATTTTTATTTTCTTTCAACCTATCTCGGTGACTTTACCGAAAGACCTCCCAAAAAATATGAGTTCCTGCAGTCACGAAAGCTTTAAGAGTTATGTTTTTCTCGCCAGGTAAAGCTCACTGAGCTATTCAGCTCGTTTTCAGAAGTGACCTGGCCACAAATGATAGCCCAACGAAGTGGCTTATCACGTGGACATTTATAGCAGCCGATTAATTTTGAACGCACGTTTCTAAATGTGGAGCGGATAAAGAACAGGAGGACCTGGTGAAAAATCGACGAGAGAGAGACATGCGAACATCCAAATATACAGCAGGCGTCATGGTCGGGATCGAGCCCACGACCTCCTGCATACCAGGCGAGGGAGATAAGATCTGGCTACTGTGGCGCAACAACAAACGGAGCGCCGGGCACATCGCGCACAACAAGGTGGCATGGTGGGTGACTTCGGGTAGTGCATCTGCACCAAAATTAAGCACCTGCTTGGGTTTACTCTTTGGTACTTTCGGTAAAGTCGCGTATAAAGAGAAAATAATAAATTAAATACTAGCATACGACGTTTCGATTGCAACACTAGCAATCATCATCAGGTATAAATGAAATAGAAACACAAATCTAGTATACTTAGAAATGTAATGTTATCCAACTCTCTGTTGTATTACATTACATTTCTAAGTATACTAAATTTGTGTTTCTATTTCATTTATACCTGATGATGATTGCTTGTGTTGCAATCGAAACGTCGTATGCTAGTATTTAATTTATTATTTTCTCTTTATACGCGACTTTACCGAAAGAACCAAAGAGTAATTCCTGCAGTCACGAAAGCTCCAAATTAAGTACCTGCTTGGGTGTTTCGTGCCATCAAACACTCCACCACCACAACTCCCAATTGGGAGTTAGGGCAGTTGTGGAGAGAGTGGAGAGTTTTCCATACCTGGGCAGTGTGCTCATGACTGGCTCCGGTTTGACAGCAGAGGTCTCACTCTGAATCAGGCGAAGGACATTATCTTTTCATCGGCTGTGTAACGCTGTTTGGAAGCTACCTGGTCTGTTGCTACACGCGAAGCTTCGGGTCTTCTCGGCCATGGTCATTCCCCCCTCTTCTCTATGTTTGTGAAACGTGGACCCCCCTAATAGAACATCTTCGCCGGTGAGAAACATTTCGGCTGCCCTGCTTACGATCTATCCTGGGTTTAACCAGGCTGGATTGTGTGAGGAGCTCACAAATCTTTGAAAGATTTGGACAAAATCCCATCAGTGAACCCCTCTGGCAGGCAAGTCTGCGTTGGCTGGGTCATGTAGCCTGCATGCCCAGCCACCGCATGCCTAAACAGCTTTTGTTCGGCCAGATAGAGGGGGCTAAACCGGCGCGGCACGTGCTAGAGAAGAGATGGAGTGATGTGGTACAGGAGAATGTGAAGCTGAGTAGACTTGCCGATGACTGGTACCAGCGGTGTCAAGATCGGCCTCTATGGAGGAGGCTCGTGAAGGACGCTACTGGGCAGTTGGAGGCAGTCGCCCTCCAGCAACAACGGACGGCAGAGGCGCGACGCTCACAACAACGAGTGGAGCGCCGGGTGGTTAAAGCACAGCAAGTTGGCACAGTAGGTGGTGCATCAGCCAGTTATATCAGTCAGGCAACCCATGGCACCTGCTGGGTCTGTCCTGCCAGTGGGCGTTCGACACGTCACGTGGCCTTAACGAGCACATAACCTGGCACAAGCGCCGTGGTGACATCACCGCCACATAGTGGCGAATGGTGGTTGTTGTTGCATCTGCCATTCATTTAAATTAATTAACCAAAAACTCCTGGGTATGTCCCCTTGACCTTCTTTGCAGTGAGGCTTTCTTGAACCTTTGTGGTGTCACAGTGCACGTAGCCTGGTACAAGTGACGTGGTTGTTGTCCTCAGTGTTACTGCGTCACGTGCAGCAGTGTCAAGAGATCCATAGAGCGACACAGAGATTCATAGAGTTACACAGAGATTCATAGAGTTACACAGAGATCCATAGAGTTACACAGAGATCCGTAGAGTTACACAGAGATCCATAGAGCGACACAGAGATTCATAGAGTTACATAGAGACCCATAGAGTTACATAAAGATTCATAGAGTTACACAGAGAGCCATAGAGTTACACAGAGATTCATAGAGTTACATAGAGATCCATAGAGTTACACAGAAACCCATAGAGTTACACAGAGATCCATAGAGTTACACAGAGAGCCATAGAGTTACACAGAGATCCATAGAGTTACACAGAGCGCCGTAAGTTACACAGAGATTCATAGAGTCACACAGAGATCCATAGAGTTACATAGAGTGACACAGAGATACATAGAGTTACATAGAGTTACACAGAGATCCATAGAGTTACATAGAGATTCATAGAGTTACACAGAGACCCATAGAGTTACACAGAGATCCATAGAGTTACATAGAGATTCATAGAGTTACACAGAGACCCATAGAGTTATATAGAGACTCAGAGACCACATCACGAACAAGAGCAGCGTCAGATGTCATCGTCGACACAAAACCCCGCGGCAGAACTTACTTCGCAGACGCGCGGAGACCCAAAAAAAAATGGATGCGATCACAGCCACCGGACATCGGACAGCTTAGCTACAGCAATCGTTCGGATGACGGTAGAGATAGCCCGCATGGCAGACGCGGATACGCGCAAGCGAGAGACAGTGAGTGTGGAATGGCAGCGTGGGTTTGTGGAAGGACGTTCCAAACTTTGGTCGAGGCAGTCGTGAGTAGATATTTAGTGCGGCAGTGCCAACACATGGGAGACAAAAGGCTGGTCACGGCAACCCCTATCGTTCTTCTCTGTAGCCGCCACTGATAACGATGCCGCATAATTCCAGTTCTGAGTTGGCATCGAAGTCGCCTATCGTGCAGGTTTCTTGTCTTACGTCCCGATCTGAAGCAGAGGTTGTTCTTCTTAAACTGTTGCACCCACTGGGGGTCCGATACGTGGGCAGAGTTTTTTTTTTAGAAGGAAAAATCATCGACAACACACATTAATCACGGACACGTAAGTGCAATTTAATTTACGTGTGCCTTTTGGCGTCATCTGGTCGAACACCATATGAGACTAGGCTCTAAAGAAAGCTGTCTCTGGTGTGGACCAATCAGTGTCAAGGACAATGCAAACATTATCAGAGTATTGTTTTTTTTTGCATTTGACTGCAAGTATTGTGGTTAATGTAAACATGATTCCTTGCAAAAGGTGTCAGTTTTGTTGCCAGAAAAAAGGGGAAAACCCCTATTAGTACAACTTACTTTGTTTCATCAGAACCTCATGCATTGATGGACGTTATGCATTTGTTGACGATTGACAAGCAAAGGGATGCAAAACTGCAGTGAAGGTTCAGGACCACCGACTTTAAAGTGAGGCTGGACTATTCTATGGGCTGCGTGTCTCACTGGCACGACCACCGTTGCGGTGGTTCCCTTGTGTAATATGAGGATATATCCGGCTCACTGACGTATCACAACTCGTCATGGTGATTGGCTCTGCTGGTCCTGGTTTACAGCCAATGGGGGGAAGCCTGGGGGCATGGCCCTGACGTGATGGAAAGGTGACAGCTATGAGCATTGGTTCTGCTGGCTTTGGCCACAGCCAATGGGGAGATGAGTCAGGGGCGTGGTCCCGGGAGCTGACGAGGGAGCCTGGAAGATTCGATGCAGGCTAACGAGGATTGGCGGAAACGTACCACGTGACCCGGGTATTAAATAGGGGTGGAGACGAACGACACGTGGTCAGAACGGGAACGAACAGAGGAAGGGGGCCACGCGGGAGCGGGGCTCCGAGTTGCCACGTGGCAGTGCGTCTCTCTCTCTCTATCTGTCGCTCTCACGCTGCCTATCAGCAGCGTGAAGTAACTGTAACATAAGTTGAATTAAAGACGGATTCTAGAAGTCGTCTCAACGAGCTTTATTACACTTGCATGGACGCGCTTGCCTCTCACAGCGCGGTTGGCAGCGCCGCAGCAGCTTGTGTTACACACAGACATGACACAAACTTGCTAACCCCCCTAATCTCCCCGACTAATCTCCCCCATCAACATGGTGCTAATCTCCCATGAACACTGCTGTTTTGCGCATATGCGGGGACGGTGCTCTTGTGCGGAGACGGAAGCTCATTTCATGCTAATCTCTCTCCCTAATTTCTCTCTCCCTAATCAACAACAACAACAACCGCCATTCGCCACTAAGTGGCGGTGACGTCACCACGACGCCATGCGCACCTTGAGGCCACGTGAAGTGTCGAACGCCCGCTGGCAGGAGATCACGGGGCAGACCCACGTGCCACGGGTCGACTGACTGAGATGAGCGAGATGACTGGCTGAGAGAGAGAGAGAGAGCGTCATCTCTCCCTAATCTCCCCCATTAACACAACTGACGTGCTTGCGTCCGGGGATCGAATTCCTTTCCAGCTCAGACCTCGCCTGCTTGCCCATCGCCACATATATTACCATCTTGTTGTAACAGCTCTCTCGCTGGTTCAGCAGTTTCATTGCTGGATGATTTTTTCCGCCTGAGGACGACCGCTTGTGTTACGATCGAAACGTCGTGAAAATTTATTTTTTTATAATAAAATAATAAAAATAAAACATAATAAAATAATTCTCACGATGTTTCGGCCACAACGCAAGCAGCCGTCCTCAGGTGAAAAACAGGTCTGTCGGAAAGACAGCGTCGGAAAGACAGCGTCTGAATTCAGACGCTGTCTTTCCGACATACCTGTTCTTCACCTGAGGAGAATTATTTTATTATGTTTTATTTTTATTATTTCATTATTTCCCTTGTACGTGACTTTACCGAAAGAACCAAGAAGATGAATCCTTGCAGTCACGAAAGCTTTAAATCGAAATGTATGTTTTGTTTATTTTATTTTTCTACCTACGTGACTTTACCGAAAGAACCAAGGAGTATGGACTATTATAGCAGCCGATTTGCTCGTCACGCAGCTGACCGCACGTTCGTTATGAGTGTTACATATTGTGGCGTTGCAAGGGTTATAAGATGTATTGCATGGCGTGTGTGCCGAGTGATGATCGCAGCTGGAAGTAAATCAAAGCGCAAGCACAATGCAGTAACGAAATACAATCACGAAGTTATGGCAAACTGATATAATCAGGTTCCATATTTGTTTATGGGTGAGGCTATGTGGTCGTAGTCTTATGCCACAGCCCTGTAATTAACCCTTCGTCGGCTGACACGATTGCCGCGTTTACAAAGGTAGCAGCAGCAGTAGCAGGATGAGTATTATTGTTTACACGTGGTCAGTGTGGACTGCATTGAACACATTCAGACCAAGAAAGCCTCGCACAAGTTCCTTTAGACGTTTCGTGTCTGAGTGTAACGCCGACTAACCACGGATGCGTTCGTGCGCTTCACTGGAACTGTGTCGTTATCGAGTGATGTTGTTTATTTTACAACGCACTTATCAGGTTACACGTTCATCAGTTGCTTTGCTTCTGTTGACTTATAATTGAGTGCCGATTTACAGTACCGCATCGTTCAAACATTTACTTGTCATTGATGATGTGGCAGCCGCGCAGCAATTCGTTATTATCTGCTCTTTTGAAGTTTGTTTTCGTATAAATTAAATTTCGATTCAAAGCTTTCGTGACTGCAGGCATTCATCTTCTTGGTTCTTTCAGGTAAAGTCACGTAGAAGGGAAATAATAAAATAAAAAAAAATAATAAAACATAATAAAATAAAATTCTCTCGACGTTTCGGCCACAACGCAAGCAGCCGTCCTCAGGTGAAGAACAGGTCTGTCGGAAAGACAGCGTCTGAATGAACAAACAGCGTCTGAATGACGCTGTATTTCTGACAGACCTGTTCTTCACCTGAGGACGGCTGCTTGCGTTGTGGCCGAAACGTTGTGAGAATTGTATTTTATTATGTTAAATTTTTATTATTTTCTTATTTCCCTTCTACGTGACTTTACCGAAAGAACCAAGAAGATTCATCTAAATTGCTTCTTTGATCACTCGTCACCACGGTGACTGCACGTGCATGCCCTATACTCTCTCTCTTTTGTTCGTCCATCATAGTTGATGATTACCATGGCACGTTTGTCATGTTGTTGGGGTTTGATGAGTGCGCAGATGCCCCATCCACTTCCACCACGAGTCCACCCCCATGCACTGACACGCTCGCTCTGCCACAGCCAAGAGGCATTGCTCTGCTGGGCACTATTTGAACGCGTGTACGCTGAACTTCTTTCGTACCGTACACGTCGCCAAACCGAGCTCTTGGTTCATTCGGACAGTAAAGTCCACAGCTGGACGCAATCTCCTTGTTCTTCTGCTGCTGCTGCTTCATCTTATTTTGATTCTTCTTCAACTCCTCCTTCAATTTCTTCCATTGTTGTTGTTGTTGTCGGCTGTGTCCATTATTTTGCGACGCTTGTCAGACGCGACCGCATTTCCCACCCCCAAGGTACGTGTATGTGTGCGTGTGCGTGTACGTGTGCATGTGCGTGTACGTGTACGTGTGCGTGCACGTGTACGTGTGCGTGTACGTGCGCGTGTGCGTGCGCGTGTGCGTGTACGTGTGCGTGTGCGTGTGCGTGCACGTGCATGTGTGCGTGTACGTGTACGTGTGCGTGCACGTGTACGTGTGCGTGTACGTGCGCGTGTGCGTGCGCGTGTGCGTGTACGTGTGCGTGTGCGTGTGCGTGCACGTGCATGTGTGCGTGTGCGTATGCGTGTACGTGTGCGTGTTGAACTTCTTCCACGTCTCTCAACGTGCTTCGCGAGCCACCGGGCGAGGATGCCGGGGGACTTTATCGGGTCACACAATGTCGTCGATAATGACATTGGCACGGACAAAGAACCGCTCTGTCGACGCGACGAGATCCGTCTCGTTGCAGCCGGCGGAGGTTCAGTGACAACAATAATGTTGGCATGCAACGACCGCCACGTGGGTCCACCCCATAACAAATAGGCATCGTTGTGTTGGCTGTAGAATAAAAAAACACCACCACGTACCATCCTCTTGGTTCTCTCGGTAAAGTCACGTAGAAGGGAAGTAATAAAATAATAAAAATAAAACATAATAAAACAATTCTCACGACGTTTCGGCCACAACGCAAGCAGCCGTCCTCAGGTGAAAACCAGGTCCGTCGAGGCGACAGAGTCTGAATGAAACAGCACACGGGCTTAGAGCATATATATAAGCTGGGCGCATTGACAAAGGAATTTGCATATCAACAGGAATTTAGCATATTTATGGGAAATGCAGGAATGTAATTAGTACTGCATGTGCATTATGCAGGATTAACAGCATCAAAAAGAGCTGCAGTTACTGCTGCTGCAGAAGTTGCTGCTGCTGCTGCAGTTTCTGCTGCTGCTGCAGTTGCTGCTGCTGCTGCAGTTGCTGCTGCTGCTGCACTTGCTGCTGCTGCTGCACTTGCTGCTGCTGCTGCAGTTGCTGCCTTATCCATTTTAATATAACACTATGTATTATTCTACCCACCCTAATGTGTATCATACTGCTATATGTTTACTGTACAATTACGACACCATACATTACTCTGCACACTGCACCATGCCAGTGAGTGGAACGCGGTCTGAAAGTCACCGTTAACGTGAACACAATCAGTTAAGATCCGAAATGGTTTATTACGTCCTTCCAATGATTGCTAAGCCAGAATCCATCTTCTCGGTTGAAATTGTCTCTGTGTTTGTATATGTGGATCGTCTCATGAACGAATCTCTCATGATAGCCAGATGGCTTGCAGAGAACCTCTGTCTTGGAGAAGTCAATGTCATGTGAGCCCACTGAATTGTAACAGTGATCTGCCACGGCTGAGGTGTTTGTCCTACCGTGTTTCAGGTCTGCCTTATGTTCACGGATGCGGTCCGAGACATGTCGTTTGGTTTCCCCAATGTAACTGCTACCACAGAGGCAACTTAGTTTGTAGACGCCAGGGTACTGTATGTCTGGAACCACATCTTTTACAGACGGGACCAGATCACGGATTTTATGTACTGTGTTGAATCGGACCTGGATCTTGTGTTTAATCAGGATTTTGGAGATCTTTTTTGTGACCCCAGCAATGTAGGGTAAGGTGATGGTCTTGAAAGGCTCCTCAACAGGATCCTTCTTGATGGTTGGAGTGATGGCTTTGCGGATTGTGTAGTCGGAGTAACCATTAGCCTTAAGAGCTTGGCGTACGTGTTTGAGTTCACTGGAAATGTGTTCATGGTCGGAGATGCATTGGGCTCTATGATATAGAGTCTTGATGAGGGAATTCTTCTGGGATGGATGGTGGTGGGAATCCGGTTTTAGATAAGCATCCGTGTGGGTGGCTTTCCTGTAGACAGAGTGGCTCATTGAACCATCAGGTCTCCTTTTGATTAGGACATCCAAAAAGGGTAGCTTGCCATCATTTTCGACTTCCATGGTGAATCTGATGGCTGGGTGTATGGAATTGATGTGGTCGAGAAATGCTGGGGTACCCCCCCTGGTGAGACACTGCTTAACCAATACATACTTCACCTGGAATGGAACCTTCTACAAGCAAATTGAGGGCACCCCAATGGGCTCCCCCCTATCTCCGGTTGTAGCCAACATCTTCATGGATAAATTTGAGACGGACGCCATCCAGACTGCCACTCTACGCCCGACCTTATGGAAGAGGTACGTAGACGACACTTTTGTCATCTGGCCACATGGCCGGCCTGCTCTAGACCAATTTCTCGACCACATCAATTCCATACACCCAGCCATCAGATTCACCATGGAAGTCGAAAATGATGGCAAGCTACCCTTTTTGGATGTCCTAATCAAAAGGAGACCTGATGGTTCAATGAGCCACTCTGTCTACAGGAAAGCCACCCACACGGATGCTTATCTAAAACCGGATTCCCACCACCATCCATCCCAGAAGAATTCCCTCATCAAGACTCTATATCATAGAGCCCAATGCATCTCCGACCATGAACACATTTCCAGTGAACTCAAACACGTACGCCAAGCTCTTAAGGCTAATGGTTACTCCGACTACACAATCCGCAAAGCCATCACTCCAACCATCAAGAAGGATCCTGTTGAGGAGCCTTTCAAGACCATCACCTTACCCTACATTGCTGGGGTCACAATCCGTGATCTGGTCCCGTCTGTAAAAGATGTGGTTCCAGACATACAGTACCCTGGCGTCTACAAACTAAGTTGCCTCTGTGGTAGCAGTTACATTGGGGAAACCAAACGACATGTCTCGGACCGCATCCGTGAACATAAAGCAGACCTGAAACACGGTAGGACAAACACCTCAGCCGTGGCAGATCACTGTTACAATTCAGTGGGCTCACATGACATTGACTTCTCCAAGACAGAGGTTCTCTGCAAGCCATCTGGCTATCATGAGAGATTCGTTCATGAGGCGATCCACATATACAAACACAGAGACAATTTCAACCGAGAAGATGGATTCTGGCTTAGCAATCATTGGAAGGACGTAATAAACCATTTCGGATCTTAACTGATTGTGTTCACGTTAACGGTGACTTTCAGACCGCGTTCCACTCACTGGCATGGTGCAGTGTGCAGAGTAATGTATGGTGTCGTAATTGTACAGTAAACATATAGCAGTATGATACACATTAGGGTGGGTAGAATAATACATAGTGTTATATTAAAATGGATAAGGCAGCAACTGCAGCAGCAGCAGCAAGTGCAGCAGCAGCAGCAAGTGCAGCAGCAGCAGCAAGTGCAGCAGCAGCAGCAACTGCAGCAGCAGCAGCAACTGCAGCAGCAGCAGAAACTGCAGCAGCAGCAGCAGCAGCAACTTCTGCAGCAGCAGTAACTGCAGCTCCCTTTGATGCTGTTAATCCTGCATAATGCACATGCATATGCAGTACTAATTACATTCCTGCATTTCCCATAAATATGCTAAATTCCAGTTGATATGCAAATTCCTTTGTCAATGCGCCCAGCTTATATATATGCTCTAAGCCCGTGTGCTGTTTCATTCAGACTCTGTCGCCTCGACGGACCTGGTTTTCACCTGAGGACGGCTGCTTGCGTTGTGGCCGAAACGTCGTGAGAATTGTTTTATTATGTTTTATTTTTATTATTTTATTACTTCCCTTCTACGTGACTTTACCGAGAGAACCAAGAGGATGAATCCCTGCAGTCACGAAAGCTTTAAATCGAAAAATACCACCACGTACGTTTTAAAAATAAAATAAAATCATACCCTTACCCACGGGACCACTTTTGCCGGCAGCAAAGTGACGAGAAGAAGAATGGGCTTCACACTTTTCGTGGCAAATCACACGGGAGGTGTTGAGACGTTCGATTCACCGACGAGGCAACACTCCCACAGCAAGGCACTAAGCGTGCATTACCCAAACACATCATGCATGTGGTGGAACATGCAAACACACGTGCGAGGCCGTAAATGGAAGGGCTGCCTCTGTTGTGGGCCAATTGGTTTCGACGGCAATGCATTCGTTATCAAAAGCAGCGTGCGTTTGCGGTGTTTTATCGCGAGCTTGTGGTTAAATCGCCTGGATAAATTGATTGCCTTGCAACAATAGGTGTGTGCCGAGTCGGCGTTTAAACACCTTAACATTGTTATTGCCCGAAAACGTCGAGATCCCGACCTACGACGTCCGGTGGAGGTTCTCTCTGCATCTGCCCACGGTGACCTGCACGTGTGGACTTCAGCATCCAGGAGACAGACGTGGCCACCAGCCAACAGCGGTGCTAAGCACTCGGCCCGGTAACACTACAACAACAACAATCACCAAAATACGCCACTAATTGACGGTGACGTCACCACGGCGCCTGTGCCAGGACAGGTGCACTTTGAGGCCACGTGAAGTGTCGAGGGCTCGCTGCTAGCAGGGGGTCACGGGACAGAGTCAGCAGGTGCCATGGGTTGACTGAGATGACCGGCTGATGCACCACCTGTGCCCACTACTGTGCCAACTTGCTGTGCTTTAGCCACTCGGCGCTCCGCTCGTTGTTGTGAGCGTCGCTCCTCTGCCCTCCGTTGTTGTGGGAGGGCGACTGCCTCCCAACTGCCCAGTAGCAGCGTCATTTACTAGCTACCTCCACAGAGGCCGATCTTGACACCGCTGGTACCGGTCTTCGGCAAGTCCACTCAGCTCCACATCCTCCCGTACCGCATCAGTCCCATGTCTTCTCCAACCCGTGCCGCGCCCGTGTATCCCCCCTCTTCTCCGGCTAACAGAAGCTGCTTGGGCATGCGGTGGCTGGGCATGCGGTGGCCGGGGCATGCGGTGGCTGGGCATGCGGTGGCTGGGCATGCGGTGGCTGGGCACGCGGGGGCCGGGCATGCGGTGGCTGGGCATGCGGTGGCTGGGCATGCGGGCTACATGGCCTAGTCACGCGGGAACAACACCACGACCGTTCGCAAAACTACAGACCGCAACTCGCAAAGGGAAGTAAAACGATAAACGTGCGACTCCCTTTTTGTCGATTCATTGCAGGTCCACGCGGTTTGACCACCACTGGTATTTGGTCAAAAGGGGAGGTCTGTGTGCGTGTGTTGGGGGGGTAGATCAGCGGATAGCGATACGAACCCGGCAACCCGGGTTCGATAACCCGCTCACGGCCAACACCGGTGACGATTATCTGAACCGGTCCTCGGCCTGCCCTAGGGTCGACTCAGCCTCAATTGAGTGCCTGGCGCAGTGTGTAAACATCGGCACTGGGGAGACAAAGGCGGCCGGGGGTGGTTGCGTTCCGCTCACCGGTTACCGTGCCAGCCTTAATAGGTGTTCGCGAACAACACTTGCCCCAACAGTCTGTTAAAGGCTGTAGGGGGGCGGATTCTTTGTCTTTGGTTCTTGGCAGGGCTGGCAGCAGCACCGTGGGAATCGAACTCGGGTCCGCCAGAACTCGGAGGCGCAGCGAGCCAACTACTGGGGGGGAGAGGGGGGGGGGTCCCAGGGGTGGGTGGGGGGGGGTCCCACCGCTCCACCGACACCCAACAACAGTCCCGCCGATAAAGCCGAACGGCAAAACGTGAAATGTGTCGGGGCGCGCGCGCGTCTCCGCCATGAGTTGATGGCCAGCACTCATTGCGCAACTTTTGTGTTTTAGTTGTAAAGTTGGTTTATTTTTATGGCGATGGGGGGGGGTTAGGAGGGCGTATTGTGCCCCCCCCTCTCCCAGCAAATAAGGGGTAAGGATTCGCGTGGGAAGTGCGCCATGCGGAGAGCGCATGGCACAGGGCAGACGCGGTTGCGCAGTGAGAATGATGTCCACAGGTAACCCCACGACGCTGCCGCCGCTGTACAGCCATCTCTCGCTTGCTGTCGAAGAGAGGGGACGACTCAGAAAGAGAGAGAGAGAGAGGACGACTCAGAAAGAGAGAAAGGGGACGACTCAGAGATTTAAATGTTCTTGGAGAGCCCTGGGGTTGATGTGAATGAGTGTTGTTCTCCTAGTGGGGGGAGGGGGGGGCAGGGGGGCATGAGTTAGGGGGTCAAAATAAATTACTTTAAATACAAATTTATGTCAGGGTTGAAAGTGACTGAATAATGAGCATTAAACACAGTGGAGGTGTGATGCATCTGTCAAAATTAACGGCTGTCCATCTGCCGCAGTTATCACTTGCCAGCACGGGTGTGAGCATGTGAGTGAGTTGGTGGGTGAGTGGATGGGTGAGTGGGTGGTCGGGTGAGCGAGCGAGTGGGTGAGTGAGGGATTGGGTAGGTGAGTACGGTGATGGGGGAGTGAGTGAGTGAGTGAGCAGGTGAGAAAACGATTGGGTAGATGGGTGAGTGAGCAAGAAACTGGCCAAGCCAGCGAGTGGATGAGTGAGAGCTTCAACTAGTGGGTGGTTGTGTAAATGGGCGAATGCGTGAGTGGTTGAGTGAGTGACGAAACAGATGGATAGTTGGGTAGGTGGGCGAATGAGTGAGTGGGTCGAGTTCGCGAGCGATTGCGCGAGTGGGTGAGTGTGGCCGATGAGTGAGTGGGTGAGTCTGCCAGCCAGCGGGTCAGTGAGTGGGTGAGTGAGTGAGTGGGTGAGTGGGCCCGTGGGTGAGTAAGTGAGTGGGCCCGTGAGTGAGTGAGTGAGTGGGTGAGTGGGCCCGTGAGTGAGTGAGTGGGTGAGTGGGCCCGTGGGTGAGTCTGCCAGCCAGCGGGTGAGTGGGTGAGTGGGCTGGTGAGTGAGTGGGTGATTGGACCGGTGAGTGAGTGGATGAGTCTGCCAGCCAGCGGGTGAGTGAGTGGGTGAGTGAGTGGGTGAGTGGGTGAGTGGATGAGTGAGTGGGTGAGTGGGCCGGTGGGTGAGTGAGTGGGTGAGTGAGTGGGTGTGTCTGCCAGCCAGCGGGTGAGTGAGTGAGTCGTGTCAACCATGAGTGTCGTTGCGTCTCCCAAGCTACCCCTGGCTCTGTTTTAAAACAGCGCGTGTATCATCACTACGGCTAATCATGCGATAACAGCAACGCTATTTTCTCCTAACCAACGATGTCGCGGTCAGAAACGATCAGCGTCGTCAACACAGCTGAGAGCAACCCACGGCAGGGATATCGTCATTGGCCTGACGCTGCTCAACTTCAACGCCACCGCTTGTTCAGTGACGGCGTTCAGTCTCGCAGCGGCTGATACGAAGCTGCTGTTTCAATGGACTTCACCTCCGATTAGCACGTTTGGCTACGTGCGGTGCGAAAGACGTTCAACGTGCACACAAAGACTCGCACAGAAACGTGCACGCAGAAAACACACACAACACACACAAAACACACACTCACACAAAACACACGTAGACAAAACACACGTACACAAAACACACACAACACACACACAACACACACACACCACACACACAAAACACACACACAACACACACACAACACACACACAAAACACACACACAACACATACACACAACACACACACGCACACCACACACACAACACACACACCACACACACAAAACACACACAACACACACACAACACACACAACACACACACAACACACACAACACACACACACAACACACGTACACAAAACACACAAGACACACACAACACACACAACACACAAGCACACAACGTTTATGGCTCTAGTTAGAACGAAGTACGTGCCGGTCACACATTAAACACCTGGGGGGGTGGTGGTGGTGGTGGGGGTGGTGGTGGTGGTGACGGTAGTGGTGGTGGGGGTGGTGGTGGTGGTGGGGGTAGTGGTGGTGGTGACGGTGGTGGTGGTGGGGGTGGTGGTGGTGGGGGTAGTGGTGGTGACGGTGGTGGTGGTGGGGGTGGTGGTGGTGGTAGTTGTGGTGGTGATGGGGGTGGTGGTGGTGGTGGGGGTGGTGGTGGGGGTGGTGGTGGTGGTGGGGGTGGTGGTGGTGTTGGTGGTGGTGGTGTTGTTGTTTGTGGTGGTGGTGTTGGTGGTGGTGGGGGTGGTGTTGGTGGTGGTGGTGGAGGTGGTGGTGGTGGGGGTGGTGGTGGTGTTGTTGTTGGTGGTGGTGGTGGTGTTGGTGGTGGTGTTGGTGTTGGTGGTGGTGGGGGTGGTGGTGGTGGGGGTGGTGTTGGTGGTGGTGGTGGGGGTAGTGGTGGTGGTGGTGGAGGTGGTGGTGGTGGTGGTGGTGTTGGTGGTGGTGGTGTTGTTGTTGGTGGTGGTGGTGGTGTTGGAGTAGAAGGGGGCGAAGTGTGGCGCACGCCAGGGAAGGGAGCGTGGGGACAGCAGCAGCAGCAGGAGGAGGAAGGAGTTAGGGGTGTGGGGTGTGTGTATGTGTGTGTGTATGTTTGTGTGTATGTGTGTGTGTATGTTTGTGTGTATGTGTGTGTATGTGTGTGTTTGTGTGTGTGTTTGTGTGTGTGTTTGTGTGTGTGTGTTTGTGTGTGTGTATGTTTGTGTGTATGTGTGTGTATGTGTGTTTGTGTGCGTGTGTGTTTGTGTGTGTTTGTGTGTGTGTTTGTGTGTGTGTGTTTGTGTGTGTTTGTGTGCGTATGTGTATGTGTGTTTGTGTGTGTTTGTGTGTGTATGTGTGTTTGTGTGTGTTTGTGTGTATGTGTGTTTGTATGTGTGTGTGTGTATGTGTGTCGACTCAGCCTCAAATGAGTACCTGGTGCGGTGTGTAAACATCGCCACTGGGGAGACAAAGGCGGTCGGGCGTGGTGCTGGCCACCCACCCCCTCGTGTACCGTTGCGGCCTTCATAGGTGCTTCGCTAACAGCACTTGCCCCTACAGTCTGTTAAGGCTATATGGCTGATCTTTATCTTTGTTTGTGTGTGTGTTTGTGTGTGTGTGTATGTGTGTTTGTGTGTGTGTTTGTGTGTGTGTATGTGTGCTTGTGTGTGTGTGTGTGTTTGTGTGTGTGTGTGTTTGTGTGTTTGTGTGTGTTTGTGTGTGTGTTTGTGTGTGTGTGTGTTTGTGTGTGTGTATGTGTGTTTGTGTGCGTGTTTGTGTGTGTTTGTGTGTATGTTTGTGTGTGTATGTGTGTTTGTGTGTGTATGTATGTATGTGTGTATGTGTGTTTGTGTGCGTGTTTGTGTGTGTATGTGTGTTTGTGTATGTGTGTATGTGTGTGTATGTGTGTGTTTGTGTGTGTGTTTGTGTGTGTGTATGTGTGTTTGTGTGTGTGTGTTTGTGTGTGTGTCGTGCAATGTTGCCATGGGCTGGCTCCGTTGTTGATGTTGTTGGAGGATGACGAAGAGGAGGAGGAGACCTTCTGTAACGCGGTACGATCTCGACGTTTGCGATATTCGCGCACACCAACATCGGGAAGTGGGAGCTGACGGATCTCTACCATTTCTGGACGGGGTAGAAATGGTAAAATAACACGCAGCGTTTACCCAAAGAAAACGCATACTGACGCCTATGTGAATGCAGAGTCACACCATCACCCCGCACAGAGATCCGCTCTCATCAAGACGCTCATTCATCGAGCTAAGAAAGTGTCAGATGGTGACAGTCTGAGAAGTGAAATTGGACTTGTTGAAGAAGCGCTGCAAATGAACGGTTACAATGATGCACAAATCAACAGGGCATTGAAATGCCAAAACCAAATCAAATAACACGAGAATTGAAACTGCCCGAGTAATTTAAACGATCAAAATACCGTACACATTGCGGGAGTAACTGATAAACTAGCCAGAAGTTTGTAAAAACAAAACATCCGAGTCAGATTTGGCACGGTACAGAAAATACAGAATCTAATATTTGGTACAAAAGACGTATTACCGAAGCTATAAACAAAATGTGCGTACAGGATTAACTGCACGTGTGGTAAATGTCATGTTGGGCAAACAAGACGAACGATCAGCACGAGTCTAAAAGAACATCAGAGAAATATTAAATTCTCCCAAATGCAACTGTCAGCAGTAGCAGAACACGCGTGCCAACAAGGACACTCAATTGATTTTGACAATGTTGAAGTTCTGCGCAAAACTAGCTACTGCTGGCCAAGACTAATTACATAATCTATCGAAATGGAAAGAAATCTAAATAACTTTAACCGTTCGGATAGCTACCGTCTTAGTGCTGCGTGGAAGCGAATCATCAAATAATGCATTGTTTAAATGCATGCCTACAAAGGGCAGCGTACTTCAATAGGGATTACCGTTGGGTAGGGATATTTTAATAAACACAATAGTCAGGAAGGACAAGTTCAAAGGGCTCGCATAATGCACATGCATCATGTACGTTGACTCAGTAATCCCCCCCCCCCCAACTTTGTGCAAGAGCGCAGAAGCGTGGTCACCACATCTACGCCTCGATATCAGGAACGAAACAGGTGGACTTCTCCACAAATCTGGCTGTCGCCTGATGAAGCTGGTTGTAATTACTGGCGAAACGTCGTAATCAGATTGTAAATGGTGTGGCTTGGCTCTCCAACACACCGGTGTGCTGTACTAGTATACTACACTATACACTATACTACTCTACACTACACTATACACTAGTGCTGTACTAGTACACTACACTATACACTATACTACTCTACACTACACATTACACTATACACTAGTGCTGTACTAGTATACTACACTACACACTAGTGCTGTACTAGTATATTACACTATACACTACACTATACACTAGTGCTGTACTAGTATGCTACACTATACACTAGTGCTGTACTAGTATACTACACTATACACTAGTGCTGTACTAGTATACTACACTATACACTACACTATACACTAGCGCTGTACTAGTATACTACACTATACACTAGTGCTGTACTAGTATACTACACTATACACTACACTACACACGAGTGCTGTACTAGTGACGAATTGGCCACGTTCTGTTTACGTGACAACCCTTACTAGTTGGCTGTGTCGGGTGGTGGCGGGTTTAACGACACTTTTATATATTTACGCGATCTAACCCCAAAAAACCCTCTATTATGGATCGGGTTCATCAAAGATTATCGGGAGACGAAACCACCCACCCCCGCACCCCTCCCCAACAACAGGAGGCATTAATTGTGGAGGAATGTTTAGTACATCCACCTCCAGGTGTAAAGCCAGAGGCTCGGCCTCTTTGCGTGGAAGCGAACAGCGCTCGTCCGATCCAGCGTCTGGGGGCCCCGGCCATGACAATGTGGAATTTCCACCACCGCTCTGGGGGGGGGGGGGGGGGGGGCGACCAAAACAAGACAGACGACCCCGCAGCTCAAACGCGCGCGTGCTGGGCAATGTCGGGCCAGCGCAGCAATATCCCTCGGTTGTACTGCACTCCTATGCTACCGCCTCAGCACCTCTCACCCGCCTGCCCTCACAGAGCCGCGCCGCTGAGGTCAGCCTTGGTGGTGAATTCTAGATTTGAAGCTTTCGTGACTGCAAGGATTCATATTCTTAGGTTTTTTCGGTAAAGTCACGTAGGTAAAAAATGTAAAATTTATAAAAGTAAAATAAAAATAAAATAAAAATCACGACGTTTCGGAGGCAACACAAGCTTCCGTCTTCAGGTGGGACTGTCACAGCACGATAGCTGTGAAGTTTATGGTCACAGAGCTCCCGGTCACTCGTTCTGCCGTGGATTGTACGTCCACAGAGGATGATGATTATGACAAGGCAAATGTCCATGATTTTATTATTAATTTACTGCTCGTGCTGTAATTACCGATGATGTCATCATTTCAACAATGATGCCATTGAGTGCTAATTTATTTTAATTTATTCTACTGCGCTAAGAGCCTGGGGAGGTCCACGAGGTCGATTCCCGACCACGGCTACCATCAGTGGCGAGTGACGTCTGAAGGGTTTCTGTGGGGTCCTGCCACGTCCCCATTTATGCATGTACATTGAACTTCTTTCGCACCGTACGTCGCCAACCGTGACTGATCAGAGGTGCGGGGTGAGGAAGGTCAACAAACGATGGGTCTCTGTGTGAGTCTGTGGGTCTCTGTGTGAGTCTGTGGGTCTCTGTGTGAGTCTGTGGGTCTCTGTGTGAGTCTGTGGGTCTGTGTAAGTCTATGGGTCTCTGCGTGAGTCTGTGGGTCTCTGTGTGAGTCTGTGGGTCCCTGTGTGAGTCTGTGGGTCTCTGTGTGAGTCTGTGGATCTCTGTGTGAGTCTGTGGGTCTGTGTGAGTCTATGGGTCTCTGTGTGAGTCTGTGGGTCTCTGTGTGAGTCTGTGGGTCTCTGTCTGAGTCTGTGGGTCTCTGTGTGAGTCTATGGGTCTCTTTGTGAGTCTGTGGGTCTCTGTGTGAGTCTGTGGGTCTCTGTGTGAGTCTATGAGTCTCTGTGTGAGTCTGTGGGTCTCTGTCTGAGTATGTGGGTCTCTGTGTGAGTCTACAGCCAGCAGTGAATCTATTAAACGGGGGGCTGCACATTTATCGCTTTGAATGCGAGCGCCCGTTAAGTTTGCGAGCATCTATTAAAGATGTTTGAAACGACAGCAGCGACTGGGTGGTGTTGTCAACACCTCTCCCACCACTCCCACCACTCACGCAAACATCAGAGTGCACTGGGTGGTGCTACGCTTGCCGCAACATGAATCTTCACTTATGTACGATTTCTAAACTGCACTGACCAGCGTGGTGAAGTATGGTCAAAACACCGCCATGCTGGCCACAGCGTGGGGAGGGGGGCCCTCCCCCCATGCCCCAACACTGAATTGACACGGGCTTGAAAAAAAAAAGTTACGATTATTTTTTATTTAATTACGGCATAGCGATTGTGATGATTTATAACTGATGATGACACTGATGGCGAGGAGAAGGAGGATGATGATGATGATGTGGCGGAGGCCTCGTTGGTCGTGATTCCAACTCATGAAATCCCCACCTGCTCTCCGTTGCTCTCTCAAACTCCAACAAACCCGATTACAGAACGAAAATCTCAAACGTGTTCTCGATCAATTGATTGGAAAAGTACCCCAGTGTTAGCCGTGGGCACATCGCCGCTGTAACCCTCACAAACGTTCAGCCAGTTAATGTTTACTCTTTGGTTCTCTCGGTAAAGTCAGGTAAAAAGAAAATAAATTAAATAACAGAATACGACGTTTCGATTGCAACACAAGCAGTCGTCATCAGGTATAACTAAACTTGAGAGAGAGACAAAACACAAACACGGAGACACACAGACAGACACACAAGCAGAGAGAGACAACACAGAGACACAGAGAGAGAGACACACAACATAGACACACAGAGAGAGACACACAACATAGACACACAGAGAGAGACAACGCAGAGACACACAGAGAGAGACAACACAGAGACACACAGAGAGAGACAACACAGAGACACAGAGAGAGAGACACACAACATAGACACACAGAGAGAGACACACAACATAGACACACAGAGAGAGACAACGCAGAGACACACAGAGAGAGACAACACAGAGACACACAGAGAGAGACACACAACATAGACACACAGAGAGAGACACACAACATAGACACACAGAGAGAGACACACAACATAGACACACAGAGAGAGACACACAACATAGACACACAGACAGACACACAAGCAGAGAGAGACACACACAGAGACACACAGAGAGAGAGACACACAACATAGACACAAAGAGAGAGAGACACACAACACAGAAACACACAGAGAGAGACACAACATAGACACAGACAGACACACAAGCAGAGAGAGACACACAGAGACACAGAGAGAGAGAGAGAGAAACACACAACATAGACACACAGACAGACACACAAGCAGAGAGAGACACACACAGAGACACACAGAGAGAGACACAACGTAGACACAAAGAAAGACACACAACACAGAAACACACAGGGAGAGACACACAACATAGACACAAAGAGAGAGAGACACACAACACAGAAACACACAGAGAGAGACACAACATAGACACAGACAGACACACAAGCAAAGAGAGACAACACAGAGACACACAGAGAGAGACACAAGCAGAGAGATACAACACAGATACACTGTGTGTCTATGTTGTGTCTCTCTCTCTCTGTCTCTGTGTTGTCTCTGTGTGTCTGTGTTGTGTGTCTCTCTCTGTGTGTCTCTGTGTTGTCTCTCTCTGCTTGTGTGTCTGTCTGTGTGTCTCCGTGTCTGTGTTTTGTCTCTCTCTCAAATTTAGTTCTGCAATCGAAACGTCGCATTCTGTAATTTAATTTATTTTCTTTCTACGTGGCTTTACCGAAAGAACCAAAGAGTAATTTCTGTAGTCACGAAAGCTTCAAATCAAGTTCGAGTTAATGTTTAGCCGTCTCGCCGTTATCAGTGATGACAAATACGACTGCATGTGGCCAGGTGACCCAGGAAGGTTGCGAGCCGGCACGGATGCGAGTCTGGGTTTGAACTCGGGCTAAACGATTTGGGGGAAAATATCTCACTGGGATTTTTCTGACCGATATTGCGATTGCGATTACATTTGTTAAAGTCAAGCTTCGGTTTAATATTCACTGTGTAATAGATTTAAAACATGTGATGGAGCATTGCCACATGATGCCATCAAACATATGAACTGCTCCATATATTCTAATGCAAGGATGAGTACTTAAAATATATTAATTGCTTCCAATATGTATTTATTAAAATGTTTTAATTGCAATAGAACAATCTAACATAGAACAATTGTTAAGTTAAATAAATAAAGTTATAGTAATAAAAAATAAAAATTCCAATAAGAAAGTAGCATGACTTTTCAGATCGCAAAAAATCGCAGCCTTTACGATTTGCTAATCGCATTGTTTCAAATTGCGATTTCGATTTCAAATCGATTAATCGTTATTATTTTATTACTTCCCTTCTACGTGACTTTACCGAAAGAACCAAGAAGACGTTCAGCCCCAGTTTGAATCCGAGTTTGGGCCACCTGGGGTGATACCGTGTTCTCGAGTGTAGCGAGTTCAAACTAAAACTAAACTACTTTTTCTTTATTTTACCAGGTAAGGTCCACGACTGAACTGTTTTGGCTCTTTTTTTTTCTTTTTCAGAAGCGACCTGGCCACAAATGACAGCTCAACGCAGTGGGCTTATCGCGTGGAACTTAACAGCAGCCAAATAACTCTTGAACGCGTTGATGTTGATTGTAAATGTGGAGTCGGAAAAACCCGAGGACCCGGACAAAAATCCACGCGACCACGGGGAGAACTTGCAAACTCGAAACATACAGCAGCAGGCGCCAAGGGTAAGGATCGAACCCCCAACCTCCTGCATACCAGGCGAGGTAGTAAACATCTCGTCACCGCAACACATCTCATTGCATAAACACCAAGGTACACGCGATGCCAATGTGTGTTCAATTTTGATTTGAGATCGATGTGATTTGCCATGGAGGAGAGTAGCGTGAAGGGGAATTAAACGCAACGCTGATTGTAAACGTGGAGGGGGAAAAACTGGAGGACCCGGAGAAAAATTCCACGCGACCACGGGGAGAACATGCAAACTCATTGCGGCCACCAACTCGAATCCAGTTATACTTGGAACTTAATAAAAACCTGCTGTTATACTTAGAACTTAATAAAAACCGTCAATCCACTGCTGGATGAGGGTATCCTCACACCTTGGGAGTCGTGGGGGTTATGTGACCAGACTTCATTGCGCTGGTCAGTGCGTGTTGGTGACGGCAGAGAGAATAAACATGGGAGCCATAGTGCAGTACAACCAAGGATGTTGATTCACTGCCCTCTGCTGATAATGTAGCCCCATTGCAACCTCCAAGATGTGTTTTTTGCATGCGGGTTGCCCATCCAAGCAAAATCCAGGGTGGACCCTGCTTAGCTTCCAAGCTCTCACACGATTGGTCGCGCATTGCGGTCAATTTGAGACGTGAAATTTACTGCAGCGCGAAACAATCTGCGGTTGTTTTTACTCCAAAATAACACTTTTTTTTTCCAACGGCACACATCTAGTTTTGAAAATCCTGAGCCAGTGGTGGAAATTCCACTGGTTCTTCACGTTCTGCAGACGTAGATGCCACTGGTTCTTCATGTTCTGCAGATGTAGATGCCATTGGTTCTTCATGTTCAGCAGATGCCACTGGTTCTTCATGTTCTGCAGATGTAGATGTCACTGGTTCTTCACGTTCTGTAGATGTAGATGCCACTGGTTCTTCATGTTCTGCAGATGTAGATGCCACTGGTTCTTCCTGTTCTGCAGATGTAGATGCCATTGGTTCTTCATGTTCAGCAGATGTAGATGCCAATGGTTCTTCATGTTCTGCAGATGTAGATGCCACTGGTTCTTCACGTTCTGCAGACGTAGATACCACTGGTTCTTCACGTTCTGCAGATGTAGATGCCACTGGTTCCTCATGTTCTGTAGATGTAGATGCCACTGGTTCTTCACGTTCTGTAGATGTAGATGCCATTGGTTCTTCATGTTCAGCAGATGTAGATGCCACTGGTTCTTCACGTTCTGTAGATGTAGATGCCACTGGTTCTTCCTGTTCTGCAGATGTAGATGCCACTGGTTCTTCATGTTCTGTAGATGTAGATGCCATTGGTTCTTCATGTTCAGCAGATGTAGATGCCACTGGTTCTTCACGTTCTGTAGATGTAGATGCCACTGGTTCTTCCTGTTCTGCAGATGTAGATGCCACTGGTTCTTCATGTTCAGCAGATGTAGAAGCCACTGCTTCTTCTGCTGCTTCTGCTGGGCCCTATGCTCTCACCGACTGGCCTCGTGACAGCCCCCGCTAAAAAACCAAACAAAATCACTTTCCGTGCCACGTTTACGATGAATGTGCGCGCACAGAGCCCCCCCCACCCCCCCACCCCATGGAACACAACGAACAGTGGCGCAGCACCGTGGCAGCACCGATCACGCCGCGAAATAAACTCCCGGCGGCGACCCCGCGTCTTACGGATGCGCCCCGCGCCCCCCCTCCCCCCCACAACATCGAAAAGAGGAGAGAGAGCAAGAGAACAACCCCGTCAATCAATGGAGCTCATCAATCCATCCGATCGGTCAATGCGTGTCCTTTGTTTATTGAAACAAGATCCCATTGAGATGCAGCGTGACGTGAGTGTTATGGCCCCACTTACACAGTGCCGGGGTGGGGGGGATGGAATTATTTTTTAACGTTTTGGTCGACCTCTGAATTCCTGTCCCACCCACCCAGCCACCCCCACCCCTCACTTCATCAACCCTCACTGACCAGCATGGTGAAGTATGGTCAAACACCCCCCCCCCACCCCAACTATGATCAAACACGACATTGCCAGATCTTCACTCATCGATGGACTGCCAAGTGGCTGTTGTACTGCATCGTCGACAGAACCTCTGTCTCTCCACCCCCCTCGGCCACGGGTAGATGTCTCACGCAACACCGTGCCAGAGCGATCCACCTACCCTCCCATGCAACCCGCCCATGCAACCCTCCCATGCAACCCTCCCATGCAACCCTCCCATGCAACCCTCCCATGCAACCCTACCATGCAACCTTCCCATGCAACCCTCCCATGCAACCCTCCCATGCAACCCTCCCATGCAACCCTCCCATGCAACCCTCCCATGCAACCCCCCCATGCAACCCTCCCATGCAACCCCTCCCATGCAACCCTCCCATGCAACCCTCCCATGCAACCCTCCCATGCAACCCTTCTATGCAACCCCCCCATGCAACCCTCCAATGCAACCCTCCAATGCAACTCTCCCATGCAACCCCCCCCATGCAACTCTCCCATGCAATCCTCCAATGCAACCCTCCAATGCAACCCTCCCATGCAACCCTCCCATGCAACCCTCCCATGCAACCCTCCCATGCAACCCTCCCACGCAACCCTCTCATGCAACCCTCCCATGCAACCCTTCTATGCAACCCCCCCATGCAACCCTCCAATGCAACCCTCCCATGCAACTCTCCCATGCAACCCTCCCATGAAACCCTCCCATGCAACTCTCCCATGCAACCCTCCCATGCAAACCTGCCATGCAACTCTCCCATGCAACCCCCCATGCAACTCTCCCATGCAACCCTCCAATGCAACCCTCCCATGCAACCCTCCCATGCAACCCTCCCATGCAACCCCCCCATGCAACCCTCCCATGCAACCCTCCCATGCAACCTTCCCATGCAACCCTGTCATGCAACCCCCCCCATGCAACCCCCCCATGCAACCCTCCCATGCAACCCTCCCATGCAACCCTCCCATGCAACCCTCCCATGCAATTCTCCCATGCAACCCCCCCCATGCAACTCTCCCATGCAACCCCCCCCATGCAACCCTCCCATGCAACCCTCCCATGCAACCCTCCCATGCAACCCTCCCATGCAACCCTCCCATGCAACCCTCCGATGCAACTCTCCCATGCAACCCTCCCATGCAACCCCCCATGCAACTCTCCCATGCAACCCCCCCCATGCAACCCTCCCATACAACCCCTCCCATGCAACCCTCCCATGCAACCCTCCGATTCAACCCTCCCATGCAACCCTCCCATGCAACCCTCCCATGCAACCCTCCCATGCAACCCTCCCATGCAACCCTCCCATGCAACCCTCCCATGCAACCCTCCGATGCAACTCTCCCATGCAACCCTCCCATGCAACCCCCCATGCAACTCTCCCATGCAACCCCCCCCCCATGCAACCCTCCCATACAACCCCTCCCATGCAACCCTCCCATGCAACCCTCCGATTCAACCCTCCCATGCAACCCTCCCATGCAACTCTACCATGCAACCCTCCCATGCAACCCTCCCATGCAACCCTCCCATGCAACCCTGCCATGCAACCCTCTCCGAGCATGTTGAGATTTCCTCTGTCAGCGAGCGCCTATTAAGGCCGGCACGGCCACGGCACTCGAGGGAGCACGAAGGGAGAACAGTTAACATTCGCTGGATGTTCAGGGAGGAGATTTAAATAAACCCACAAGCAAAACTACGGCAATTACCACCGACACAATGATACCCACGTGCCCTAATTTGCCACACACATCTGCCCTAAATAGCAGAACGCCATCGCCTAATTGGCCATCTTAAGCTGAATCTGCCGGTTAATTGCATTATCTCTGTGTTGTTTTTTTGGTTATTTCGCACGATAATGATTGCATTAATGTACGGGGCGATCCCTAAATGGATCGCTAACTCTGTACATTCGAGGTCGGGAGAGGTCGGAAGCCGTTTTGGGAAGACAATGTTTGTGTGTTTTACGAACGCGGCATTAGTGGCCTTGTGAAACAACGATTACAATCTTCTTGGTTCTTTCGGTAAAGTCACGTAGAAGGGAAATAATGAAGTAATAAAAATATAAAACAAAATAAAATTCTCAGAGAATTTTTATTTATTATGTTTCATTTTTATTATTTGTCTGATAATTTTATTTTATTGTTTTATTTCTATTATTTATGATTTCCCTGAGAATTGTATTTTATTATGTTTGATATTTTTATTATTTTATTATTTCCCTTCTACGTGACTTTACCGAAAGAACCAAGAAGATGAATCCCTGCAGTCACGAAAGCTTTACATCGAAAAATAATTACAATATCATCATCAAAACTACGACGTTTCGATCGCAACACAAGCGGTCGCCTGATGACAACCGCTTTGTGTTTCGATCGAAACGTCGTAGTTTTTTTGTTATTTTCTTTGAACCCATCTACGTGACTTTACCGAAATACCCAAACAGTGAGCTATTACGTATGGCCAGGTCGCCTCTGAAAAAGTGCCAGTAGCTTCATTGGCCTTTACCTGGTACGATAAAAACTGTACACGTAGTTTAGTTTAACATGCCCAATCATCTACACTATGGGGACCTCATTTGCCAGTAAAAATATGATAATTGGTTCTTTACCCTTCTATCTGGCAACAAAACTGACACCTTTTTGCAAGGAGTCATGTTTGCATAGACCGCAATACCTGCAGTCATAATACAAACAAAAGAACATAACTCTGATAATGTGCACTGTCCTTGAAGTTGATTGGTCCACACCCGAGACAGCTTTCCTTCGAGCCTAGTCTCATATGGGTTGGACCAGATGACGCCAAAAGGCGCACAACTCAAGGACAATGCACCATCAGAGTATGAGAGCTCGGGGTAAGCATCTACACTATGGGGACCTCATTTGCCAGTAAAAATATGATAATTGGTTCTTTACCCTTCTATCTGGCAACAAAACTGACACCTTTTTGCAAGGAGTCATGTTTGCATAGACCGCAATACCTGCAGTCATAATACAAACAAAAGAACATAACTCTGATAATGTGCACTGTCCTTGAAGTTGATTGGTCCACACCCGAGACAGCTTTCCTTCGAGCCTAGTCTCATATGGGTTGGACCAGATGACGCCAAAAGGCGCACAACTCAAGGACAATGCACCATCAGAGTATGAGAGCTCGGGGCAAGCATCTACACTATGGGGACCTCATTTGCCAGTAAAAATATGATAATTGGTTCTTTACCCTTCTATCTGGCAACAAAACTGGCACCTTTTTGCAAGGAGTCATGTTTGCATAGACCGCAATACCTGCAGTCATAATACAAACAAAAGAACATAACTCTGATAATGTGCACTGTCCTTGAAGTTGATTGGTCCACACCCGAGACAGCTTTCCTTCGAGCCTAGTCTCATATGGGTTGGACCAGATGACGCCAAAAGGCGCACAACTCAAGGACAATGCACCATCAGAGTATGAGAGCTCGGGGCAAGCATCTACACTATGGGGACCTCATTTGCCAGTAAAAATATGATAATTGGTTCTTTACCCTTCTATCTGGCAACAAAACTGACACCTTTTTGCAAGGAGTCATGTTTGCATAGACCGCAATACCTGCAGTCATAATACAAACAAAAGAACATAACTCTGATAATGTGCACTGTCCTTGAAGTTGATTGGTCCACACCCGAGACAGCTTTCCTTCGAGCCTAGTCTCATATGGGTTGGACCAGATGACGCCAAAAGGCGCACAACTCAAGGACAATGCACCATCAGAGTATGAGAGCTCGGGGCAAGCATCTACACTATGAGGACCTCATTTGCCAGTAAAAATATGATAATTGGTTTTTTACCCTTCTATCTGGCAACAAAACTGACACCTTTTTGCAAGGAGTCATGTTTGCATAGACCGCAATACCTGCAGTCATAATACAAACAAAAGAACATAACTCTGATAATGTGCACTGTCCTTGAAGTTGATTGGTCCACACCCGAGACAGCTTTCCTTCGAGCCTAGTCTCATATGGGTTGGACCAGATGACGCCAAAAGGCGCACAACTCAAGGACAATGCACCATCAGAGTATGAGAGCTCGGGGCAAGCATCTACACTATGGGGACCTCATTTGCCAGTAAAAATATGATAATTGGTTCTTTACCCTTCTATCTGGCAACAAAACTGACACCTTTTTGTAAGGAGTCATGTTTGCATAGACCGCAATACCTGCAGTCATAATACAAACAAAAGAACATAACTCTGATAATGTGCACTGTCCTTGAAGTTGATTGGTCCACACCCGAGACAGCTTTCCTTCGAGCCTAGTCTCATATGGGTTGGACCAGATGACGCCAAAAGGCGCACAACTCAAGGACAATGCACCATCAGAGTATGAGAGCTCGGGGCAAGCATCTACACTATGGGGACCTCATTTGCCAGTAAAAATATGATAATTGGTTCTTTACCCTTCTATCTGGCAACAAAACTGACACCTTTTTGCAAGGAGTCATGTTTGCATAGACCGCAATACCTGCAGTCATAATACAAACAAAAGAACATAACTCTGATAATGTGCACTGTCCTTGAAGTTGATTGGTCCACACCCGAGACAGCTTTCCTTCGAGCCTAGTCTCATATGGGTTGGACCAGATGACGCCAAAAGGCGCACAACTCAAGGACAATGCACCATCAGAGTATGAGAGCTCGGGGCAAGCATCTACACTATGGGGACCTCATTTGCCAGTAAAAATATGATAATTGGTTCTTTACCCTTATATCTGGCAACAAAACTGACACCTTTTTGCAAGGAGTCATGTTTGCATAGACCGCAATACCTGCAGTCATAATACAAACAAAAGAACATAACTCTGATAATGTGCACTGTCAGTTTTGTTGCCAGATAGAAGGGTAAAGAACCAATTATCAGATTTTTACTGGCAAATGAGGTCCCCATAGTGTAGATGCTTGCCCCGAGCTCTCATACTCTGATGGTGCATTGTCCTTGAGTTGTGCGCCTTTTGGCGTCATCTGGTCCAACCCATATGAGACTAGGCTCGAAGGAAAGCTGTCTCGGGTGTGGACCAATCAACTTCAAGGACAGTGCACATTATCAGAGTTATGTTCTTTTGTTTGTATTATGACTGCAGGTATTGCGGTCTATGCAAACATGACTCCTTGCAAAAAGGTGTCAGTTTTGTTGCCAGATAGAAGGGTAAAGAACCAATTATCATATTTTTACTGGCAAATGAGGTCCCCATAGTGTAGATGCTTGCCCCGAGCTCTCATACTCTGATGGTGCATTGTCCTTGAGTTGTGCGCCTTTTGGCGTCATCTGGTCCAACCCATATGAGACTAGGCTCGAAGGAAAGCTGTCTCGGGTGTGGACCAATCAACTTCAAGGACAGTGCACATTATCAGAGTTATGTTCTTTTGTTTGTATTATGACTGCAGGTATTGCGGTCTATGCAAACATGACTCCTTGCAAAAAGGTGTCAGTTTTGTTGCCAGATAGAAGGGTAAAGAACCAATTATCATATTTTTACTGGCAAATGAGGTCCCCATAGTGTAGATGCTTGCCCCGAGCTCTCATACTCTGATGGTGCATTGTCCTTGAGTTGTGCGCCTTTTGGCGTCATCTGGTCCAACCCATATGAGACTAGGCTCGAAGGAAAGCTGTCTCGGGTGTGGACCAATCAACTTCAAGGACAGTGCACATTATCAGAGTTATGTTCTTTTGTTTGTATTATGACTGCAGGTATTGCGGTCTATGCAAACATGACTCCTTGCAAAAAGGTGTCAGTTTTGTTGCCAGATAGAAGGGTAAAGAACCAATTATCATATTTTTACTGGCAAATGAGGTCCCCATAGTGTAGATGCTTGCCCCGAGCTCTCATACTCTGATGGTGCATTGTCCTTGAGTTGTGCGCCTTTTGGCGTCATCTGGTCCAACCCATATGAGACTAGGCTCGAAGGAAAGCTGTCTCGGGTGTGGACCAATCAACTTCAAGGACAGTGCACATTATCAGAGTTATGTTCTTTTGTTTGTATTATGACTGCAGGTATTGCGGTCTATGCAAACATGACTCCTTGCAAAAAGGTGTCAGTTTTGTTGCCAGATAGAAGGGTAAAGAACCAATTATCATGCCCAATCATCATAATTATTTATTTACTCTTTTATCTGGCAACAACACTGACACCTTTTTTTTACAAGGAGTCATGTTTGTATAGACCACAATACCTGCAGTCATAATGCAAACAAAAAACATAACTCTGATAATGTATGCACTGTCCTTGAAGTTGATTGGTCCACACCCGAGACAGCTTTCCTTAGAGCCTAGTCTCACATGGGTTGGACCAGATGACGCCAAAAGGCGCAAACATGACTCCTTGTAAAAAAGGTGTCAGTTTTGTTGCCAGGTAGAAGGGTAAAAAAACTATTATCATATTTTTTTTACTGGCAAATGAGGTTCCAATGATGCCCAATCATCGTCAAGTCAATTACATTTTTTTTGCTGGGACACCATTTTGCCACTCAAAGCGCCACCATATTAATACCCATGAATGTTAAATTAGGAAATTCTATACAATAAGAAGAAAAATGGCACCTAAAGTCGTCGTCATCATGTTTCAGAAATTCCAGTAAGGAAATGGAGATACCAATAGTTTTAACAATAGTCATGAAGGACACTGAAACTCGTTCTGAGCAACGTTGATGTTTTTGTCTTTCGTTTGTTGCTGCTGCTGCTGCTCTATTTACGTAGCACCACGGATCTCCCGTGTAAAATAGCTCGGGGCCACCGGCGAAACGGGACCACCACCACCACCATCATCATTTGTACCATTGGGACCTCCTTTGCCAGTAGCAAAATATGAGAATTGTTTTTTTACCCTTTTATCTGGCAACAAAACTGACACCTTTTTTTACAAGGAGTCATGTTTGCATTGACCACAATACCAATAAATTTCAAGGACAGTGCATCATTATCAGAGTTATGTGTTTTGTTTGCATTCCGACTGCAGGTATTGTGGTCAATGCAAACATGACTCCTTGTAAAAAAAGGTGTCAGTTTTGTTGACAGAAAAAAGGGTAAAAAACCAATGATCATATTTTGCTACTGGCAAATGAGGTACCAATGGTGTAAATGCTTACCCCGAGCTCTCATACTCTGATGGTGCTTTGTCTTTGAGTTGTGCGCCTTTTGGCGTCATCTTGTCCAACACCTTGTGAAACTAGGCTCTAAGGAAAGCTGTCTCGGGTGTGGACTAATCAATTTCAAGGACAGTGCATCAGTATCAGAGTTATGTGTTTTGTTTGCATTCCGACTGCAGGTATTGTGGTCAATGCAAACATGACTCCTTGTAAAAAAAGGTGTCAGTTTTGTTGCCAGGTAAAAGGGTAAAAAAACAATTATCGTCATTTGTGTCACAAATAAAACTTCACCATCGCCATTACGAGCGTCGTGCAGTGGTGACGCTGGCGTGAGCAACACTGCCCCCTGGCGACACGATAAGCAAATCGATTCATTCATTCATTGATCGGTTCATTCACTCAAGGACACAGCGAAAACATCATTTGACCCCTGGCTTATTTGCTTAGACCAAAGTGGTCTAAGCCTTGGTCTAAGTATCATCCATCATCATCGTAACTAAAACCATACTTCGCCAGACTGGTCACTGCGAGTTGTATTAGGGGTAGGGGGGGGGGGGGGTGTGACTGTCTAGGTATCACTCGCCACTGATGTTAGCCGTGCGCAGGGTTCATTCATGTCACAGTGGGCTAACCGCTGTGCCACCGCTCCCCCACCCTCCTCTCCCATCGCTACACATTGGGACACAAACAGCAATATTGGAAAGATGCATCCCAATTTGTCTTTGTTCCATTACACCAAGTCCACTCGCAGACGTTACACACGATATCTTTTGTAGCAGTACTTATAAACTACGGTGGCCAGTTGCGTAAAATATACTAAGGGGGTGGGGATACCACGTGATATATTTACTAAACGATGTTTTTGTTACTATTAAACAATTTTAATTTTACCAGGTAAGGTCCACTAAGCTATGCAGCTATTTTCGGAAGCGACCTGGCCACAAATGATAGCTCAATTAATTTGGCTTATCGTGTGAAAATGCATATCAGCCAAATGTTTCTAACTCTGGAGGGCAAAACCGGAAGACCCGGAGAAAAATCCACGCGACCACGTGAAGAGAGAGACATGCAAACTCCAAATATACAGCAGCAGGCGTCAGAGTCGGGATCGAACCCACGACCTCCTTGTATACCAGGCGAGGCAGTTAACATCTCCTAGCCACCGTGATGGTGACGAGTGAGACACACAAACTCCATTTATACAACAGGCGTCAGAGTCGGGATCGAACCCACGACCTCCTGCAAACCAGGCGAGGCAGTTAACATCTCCCAGCCACCGTGATGGTGACGAGTGAGACACACAAACTCCATTTATACAACAGCAGGCGTCAGAGTCGGGATCGAACCCACGACCTCCTGTATACCAGGCGAGGCAGTTAACATCTCTCCCTACCTCACACACTGGTGGATGAGAGTCCACCTCGAGTCAACCACCACCACCTTGTCATAATCCACCGGGCACCTGCTGCATCGCAACCATCTCCGCAGGCCACGTGATCGACGAGTCTGCTCAAGTAAGCATCGACGGGTTCCTGATCTCCCTTAGTCAGGGGGTCGTGGTGGAAATATTACGTTCCTACAAAGTGGATCCGTCTGTTCTTCGGACAGGCGCTGTCAGCTTCCCGCAAATTGGGTACGCGTTTTAATGACCAACGTGAACCATTGGCTGAGTTGACTCCCAACGAGAATTTAAACTCGTAACTTTGCCAATTGTGAGGCCAATATACTGTGACATGGCAGGGGTCAAGATATATACTCTGTGCCCAGTCAGTCTGCATGGCACTGAGTATACGCGTCACTCAGCAGTCATGCCACTGAATCTGTGTGCCATTGAATGTGTGCCATGGAATCTGCGTGCCACTCACAGTTTTTGTGCCACTGCATCTGCGTGCCACTGAATCTACGCACCACTCAGTCTACACGCCACTCACAGTCTTTAAACCACTGAATCTGTGTGCTACTGACATTGTGTGCCACTGAGTCTGTGTGCCACTGAGTCTATGCACCACTCAGTCTACACGCCACTCACAGTCTTTAAGCCACTGAATCTGTGTGCTACTGACATTGTGTACCACTGAGTCTGTGTGCCACTGAGTCTATGCACCACCCAGTCTACACGCCACTCACAGTCTTTAAACCACTGAATCTGTGTGCTACTGACATTGTGTGCCACTGAGTCTGTGTGCCACTGAGTCTATGCACCACTCAGTCTACACGCCACTCACAGTCTTTAAGCCACTTAATCTGTGTGCTACTGACATTGTGTACCACTGAGTCTGTGTGCCACTGAGTCTATGCACCACTCAGTCTACACGCCACTCACAGTCTTTAAGCCACTGAATCTGTGTGCTACTGACATTGCGTGCCACTGAGTCTGTGTGCCACTGAGTCTGTGTGCCACTGAATCTATGCACCACTCAGTCTGCACGCCACTCAGTCTTCATGCCACTGAGTCTGTGTACTACTGACATTGTGTGCCACTGAATCTGTGTGCCACTGAATCTGTGTGCCACTGAATCTGTGTGCCACTGAATCTGTGTGCCACTGAATCTACGCACCACTCAGTCTGCACGCCACACAGTCTTCGTGCCACTGAATCTGCGCGCCACCGAATCAACGCGCCGCTGCTCAGTCTGCCGAATGGATTTCAGTGAAAACGTTTCGGCGGCTCTCTGCGCAAACTCACGATGGCAAATTAAATACTATAATTTGAAACGTGTTGACACGCGGAGAGACGCAGCGCGGTTAGTTCTGCGTGTATCCACGCACTATGTTATTACTGGGCGCCATCGTTCTCACCCTCTTTCCTTTCTGCCTCCTCTCTTCATCTTGAGAATACGGAAACGGTCATTTACTTGACCGGTCATTTACAAAACGTTATCAATCCACTGCTGGATGGAGGCCTCCCGCCACCTCCACCACCCACACCACGTGGGGCACGACGGTTGTGGGTTCTTACGGCGGTGCGCGATCCGCTGTGCCACCACCGCTCCATTACATACAACACCGTACCGAGCTAACGGTATTACAGGTAGGAACCTCCTGGTTACACCAGCCCACCGGGGATTATTGTGTCCGTCCGTCCGTCGTGCATCCAAAAATGGGAGGGGTGAGGCTGGGTGGAGAGGGGAGGGTGGGGAGGGGCTTGGTGGGGATGGTGGGGAGAGGCTGGGTGTGGAGGGTGGGGCTGGGTGGAGGGTGGGAGGGGTGGGGCTGGGTGGGGAGGGGCTGGGTGGGGAGGGTGGGGAGGGGCTGGGTGGGGAGGGGCTGGTCACCCCGTGGTGCCCTTATAAAACTCAACGTTTAACCTACTCACGCCGGCTTGTGCCCGCCCTCACAGTCGGCCATATTTGTGCAATACACCACGCCGCCGTTGACCCTGGCCATTGACCGAGCAACCCGACGTTCCTACCAGCTCCCTCCGCAGGGATGTGTTAACTCGGTGGCGAGGAGATGTGATCTCCCTCGCCTGGTACGCAGGAGGCGCGTGGGTTCAACCCCAGACCCTGACGATGCCTGTCGTTGTAGATGGTTGGAGGTTCGCGTGTTCTCTCTCTCTATTCCCGTGGTGGTCACGTGGCTTCTTCTCCGGATTTCTCCGGTTTTGCCCGACGCGCTTAAATTATTGGGCTGCGACGATTAATTCCCACGGATGATGATGATGAATTATCTAAGCCAAATTTCATGTACGGCCAGGTCGCCTCTGAAAAAAGCCACTAGCTAAGAGGGCTTTAACCGTGAACAGAATAGTTTAGTTTGATGGGCAATTGGGAGAAGTGGAGATGCAGGGGTTAGCGCTTCGCACGACGGCCCCAGTGGCTTTGCGTTCAATTCCCGGCTAACATCAGTGGCGAGTGATATGTGAAGTTGCCCCGGGCCTCCGTGCACTATCACCAAAACTATACTGATCCACTGTGGTGAAGTATGGTCAAAACAACCCCCCCCCCATGTCCGACGCGACGTTTCGACTCCCAGATCCAATGGTGGATCTCACAAAGTGCACTTTTGTTAAAATTGAATTCCGAGGTATTACGTCGATAACGTCACGTTATTGTTAAACGGTTTTAAAACGTGATAATTGTTTTTTTACCCTTTTATCTAGCAACAAAACGGACACCTTTTTTACAAGGAGTCATGTTTGCATTGACCACAATACCTGCAGTCATAGTGCAAACAAAAAACATAACTCTGATAATGTATCTTCTTGGTTCTTTCGGTAAAGTCACGTAGAATTGAAATAATAAAATAATAAAAATAAAACATAATAAAATAATTCTCACGACGTTTCGGCCACAACGCAAGTAGCCGTCCTCAGGTGGAGAACAGGCCTGTCTACGTGACTTTACCGAAAGAACCAAGAAGATGAATCCCTGCAGTCACGAAAGCTTTAAATCGAAATCTGAAAATGTATGCACTGTCCTTGAAGTTGATTGGTCCACACCCGAGACAGCTTTCCTTAGAGTCTAGTCTCACATGGTGTTGGACCAGATAACGCCAAAAGACTTCTCGTAAAAAAGGTGTCAGTTTTGTTGCTAGATAAAAGGGTAAAAAAAACAATTATCATATTTTTCTACTGGCAAATGAGGTTCCAATGGTTTTAAAACGAATTAAATAACAGCGTTTTGGCTCACCAAGCTGGAAGGTTTGTGAGTTTAAATTCTGGTTTGGCTGTCAACTCAGCCCATCATCCCTTTCGGCTTGTAAAACGCGTACCACTTTGTGACAATTTAGCATATATTAATGCACAAGAACAGGAACAACAAATCTTATGAAAGGAATTTGATATAGCGGATAACGTCCGACAGTTGCTCATGTGTCTGGTGACAGAACTGTCCTCTTCGTGAAAGTTTGGAATTTACACTCGGAGCATCCTTGGGCCACTTTGAAGCGAGAGACACTTTAACCGTTTTGACTTACAACGCAAAGGAACACGCCTTAACCATTTATCTCTATTTTATATTTGTTTTAAACTTTTTTTTGTCCGTTGTACTTTCGATGTATTTTTTTTATTTTCGCCGCAGCTTTATTTCATGTTTTTTTTATTCGTGCGTTTCACCCTCTGGTGTTTTCAAATGTCCACGCACTTTGTGGCACAATGGGTGTTTTTACATCCCACATGAAAGTTGTGTTTCCGGGAGATGCCGAGTGATATCATCATCGTCGTCATAATTATTACAATTGTGAATACTTTTGAAACTGTAACACACACGCACACATCACACACACACACGTTTCATTTACTCTCTTACTGATAGAGGGACATTGATTCAAAGCAGTGAGAAATCAGGGACACGCTGAAAGGCAGCCAGAAGAAACGCTAACAATTGTACAGGCTCTATGAATCCTATTTTTGGGATGTTGGGTCATCTCATGGAACAGTTACGTCTGTACCTCCATATAGTGTCGGATTAAGCTCGTGCGCGGCCTGTAGCATACGTTATAAAGGGGCCCTAACAAAAAAAACACGTCAATATTAAAACACACATGTTTAACTTGCATAGTAAAGTTAGTGTATTTTTTTATTTGCTATACAGCCAGATACTACGACAAATCGCTAACCTTAAATACCCAGTCGTTAATAAAGTTGAAAGCAGTTTAGTACTATAGTAATAGAGCAAGTGCAGAATCACTGAATCGGAGTTGATAGCTTGAAAGCATTTAGCGCGGGGCCCTTGAAAGTGCGGGGCCTGTAGCATGTGTAGCTACTTGTGCTACTACGATAACACTGGTCAACACACCTTTTCTGGTATAAGGTATTCCAACGGTTTTAAGGTAATTTTGGGGTGCTGATTCCAAATCTGGCATCAGTTTTTTGTGATGGGTGGGACGCGTGGTATGCAGCAGGTAGTGGTGGGTGGGACGAGTGGTGTGCAGGGTGGAGGAGGTGGTGGTGGGTGGGACGAGTGGTGTGCAGGGTGGAGGAGGTGGTGGTGGGTGGGACGAGTGGTGTGCAGGGTGGAGGAGGTGGTGGTGGGTGGGACGAGTGGTGTGCAGGGTGGAGGAGGTGGTGGTGGGTGGGACGAGTGGTGTGCAGGGTGGAGGAGGTGGTGGTGGGTGGGACGAGTGGTGTGCAGGGTGGAGGAGGTGGTGGTGGGTGGGACGAGTGGTGTGCAGGCTGGAGGAGGTGGTGATGGGTGGGACGCGTGGTGTGCAGGGTGGAGGAGGTGATGGGTGGGACGAGTGGTGTGCAGGGTGGAGGTGATGGGTGGGACGAGTGGTGTGCAGGGTGGAGGAAGTGGTGGTGGGTGGGACGAGTGGTGTGCAGGGTGGAGGAGGTGGTGGTGGGTGCGACGAGTGGTGTGCAGGGTGGAGGAGGTGGTGGTGGGTGGGACGAGTGGTGTGCAGGGTGGAGGAGGTGGTGATGGGTGGGACGAGTGGTGTGCAGGGTGGAGGAGGGGGTGGTGGGTGGGACGAGTGGTGTGCAGGGTGGAGGAGGTGGTGATGGGTGGGACGAGTGGTGTGCAGGGTGGAGGAGGTGGTGATGGGTGGGACGAGTGGTGTGCAGGGTGGAGGAGGTGGTGATGGGTGGGACGCGTGGTGTGCAGGGTGGAGGAGGTAGTGATGGGTGGGACGAGTGGTGTGCAGGGTGGAGGAGGTGGTGGTGGGAGGGACGCGTGGTGTGCAGGGTGCAGCAGGCAGTGGTGGGTGGGACGAGTGGTGTGCAGGGTGCAGGAGGTGGTGATGGGTGGGACGAGTGGTGTGCAGGGTGGAGGAGGTAGTGATGGGTGGGACGAGTGGTGTGCAGGGTGCAGGAGTCTGGTACCCAGCGTTCAGTATGGATGCTTGACCGCCATCCCCTCCTATGCGCGGTGTTTTCCCCGCATCATGTGAAAACTTCACAAACTTCTCTCACAATAAGCGGCTGAATACCCCAGGCAGGACTATCTTGCACGAGAGAGGTGTTTTTTTTTCGTGTTGAGTTACGAAATAAAAAAGACACCAACGCAACATCGTAGGAGTGATAATAATGATGATGATGATCGCTGTCTGGACGGAGCAAGCGACACGTCCAGGAATAATGACTCGGAAAATGAGAGAAGAACTGGGGCCGAGGGGAGGGGGCCGTGGGTGGGGGCCAGGGGAGGGGGCCGGGGGTGGGGGTCGTGGGTGGGGGTCGTGGGTGGGGGCCAGGGTGTGGGGGCCAGGGGAGGGGGCCAGGGGAGGGGGCTGGGGGTGGGGGCCAGGGGTGGGGGCCAGGGGAGGGAGCCAGGGGAGGGGGGCAGGGGAGGGGGCAGGTGGTGAGAGCCGGGGAGGGGGCCGGGGGTGGGGGTCGTGGGTGGGGGCCGGGGGAGGGAGCCAGGGGAGGGGGTAGGTGGTGGGAGCCGTGGGTGGGGGCTGAGGGTGGGGGCCGGGGGTGGGGGCCAGGGAAGGGGGCCATGGGAGGGGGCCGGGGGTGGGAGCCGTGGGTGGGGGTCGGAGGTTGGGGCCGGTAATGAGAGCCGAGGGTGGGGGTCGGGGGCCGTGGGTGGGGGCCGAGGGTGGGTGTCGAGGGTGGGGGCCAGCGTGAGATGTAGGGGGGGGGTCATACAAAACGCCGCCCTCCCCCCCCACCCATTCAACCCGTGACGTTCACCGCGTGTGATGTACTAAACGGACACGTGTTCGTAACGTTCTGTATCAGCACTTGTGGTATTGAATGCGCGTTGCCAAACGATATGCAGCGCATACTAAAGACTGGCAGTGCGACACGCACTCACGCACGCACGCGCATGCACTGACACGTACGGCAACGCATAAAGATGCCCCGTGTATCTTGCACGTGGCATTTGGGGCAAGGATCCCGTGCCGGCCACCTTTGTTTCCCCCCACTGTTGCTGTTCGCTCACCGCACCGGGGGTTGAGTCAACGCAGAGAGACGCCCAGCACCGGTTCAGATATCGCTCACGACCGGGGGATCCAACTCGGGTGGCTGGGTCCGTAGGGCAGTGCGCGAACTACTGCGCCGATACTCTTGAATCCTCACTAAGGCGCACATACACACACACACATGTACTGACCCCCCTTAATACGATATCAGCTCTATGCAGGATCGGTGGTACAGCGGTTAGCACACTCCAAACTGCGCCATGAGCCTAGCCACCTACAATTCCCGAACACGGCTAACGTCAGTGATATATGAACAGGTCTTGCACCCACCCACCCCTTCTTCACCAACTCACGCTGACCAGCGTGGTGAAGTATGGTCAAACAGTCCCCATGGCTGTCAAGGCAAGTATGTGCGTATGCTGGACTTCTTTCACGCCTTCTTGGTTTCTTTCGGTAAAGTCACGTAGAATGGAAATAATAAAATAATAAAAATAAAACATAATAAAATAATTCTCACGACGTTTCGGCCACAACGCAAGCAGCCGTCCTCAGGTCAAGAACAGGTCTGTCGAGAAGACAGCGTCTTCAGACTTTACCGAAAGATTTCGATTTAAAGCATTCGTGACTGCAGGGATTCGTCTTCTTGGTTCTTTCGGTAAAGTCACGTAGAATGGAAATAATAAAATAATAAAAATAAAAGATAATGAAATAATTCTCACGACGTTTCGGCCACAACGCAAGCAGCCGTCCTCAGGTGAAGAACAGGTCTGTGAGAAAGACAGCATCTGACAGAACTGTTCTTCACCTGAGGACGGCTGCTTGCGTTGTGGCCGAAACGTCGTCAGAATTATTTAATTATCTTTTACATTTATTATTTTATTATTTCCATTCTACGTGACTTTACCGAAAGAACCAAGAAGATGAATCCCTGCAGTCACGAAAGCTTTAAATCGAAACTCTTTCACACCGTACGTAGCCAACCGCGCTAATCAGAGGTGCCGGGGAAGGACAACAAACTAAGCACAAGAAGCAGTTCTGAAGAAATGAGTTTTCAATCTAGATGATGATTGAAAAGTGCGTAGCTCCATCGACTTCCTAATATCGGAAGGAAAGAGCGTTCCAGACGGCCACAGAAGCGCATCTGAAAGCTCCGCGCAATGCCAAAACCCGCTCCGGAGGTCTTTCATCCAGTGGCTATAAATGATAACTTCTTCATATTTGATCGCCTACAAAATTATTACTCAGTATCTATCAATAATACAAAGACAAATATCCCACCCCCCTATAGGCATGTAGACCGTTGGGGCAAGTGCACGCGTTAGCGAGCACCTATTAAGGCCGGCATGATTACGCGTAGAGGGGTGATGCGGCTAGGACCCCACGTGACCGCCTTTGTCTCCTCCGCACTGCGGAAGTTCCATGCCGTGCACCGAGAGCTCATTGAAGGCTGGGGTCCACCTCGGGAACGCCTCGGACTCCTTTCGATATTCCTCGCCACTCGTGTGAACGGCGCGGGGAGTTGAACTCAGGTGGCCGGGTTCACTGGCACGGTGCTCTTCAACGCGGCGCCGCTGAACTCACGCGCGCCACCAGCGCATGCGATGGACATTTGTGAAAGAAAGAGCTTCATAGCTCATCGGATTCCTCCAGTATAAATATTCTTCTTCAAATGAATAGGAGGGTTTCTCAGACAGTGTGTGGGGCTGTGTGGGGAGCGGTGGCGCAGCGGTTAGCGCTCGGCAACGCTACGAACCCGGCCACTCACGGCTAACACCGATTATTTACACCGGTCCTGGGTCTCCCCTAGGTCGACTCAGCCTCAAATGAGTACCTGGTGCGGTGTGTAAACATCGACACACGGGAGACAAAGGCGGCCGGGCGTGGTGCTGGCCACCCACCCCCTCGTGCGCCGTGCCGGCCTTCATAGGTGATCGCTAGCGGCACTTGTCCCAGCAGTCTGTTGCAGGCTACACGGGGCATCTTTGTCTTTGGGGTTGCACATAACACATATCGCACATCATAAAGATATACGATTCGTGGAATATTACAGACGACGCGCAGAGAGATTTAGGTCCCCGGGGTATAATATGTGCCCCGTTTTCACGCGTTTAGCGCAAAATATTTGCAACATTCACATCACACGCGGCCATGCCCGCTCAGACAAATGGCTTTTCACGTCGCAATGTTTGGCGGCCGGGCAGACAGCACGGCTGGTTTAATTAAATCTAAAATCTGAAATGTCATCCAACCCATAATAATAATAAACAATAATCATAAAAAATTAAACACCAAGTCTTTAGGCGTTTAAAAAAAACTAAAATTCAATTAACGCGCCCCGCTATGCACGTATCACCGCCGAAAGTAGTTCGATCATCTTATCCAACGTCGCTGGCGCAATGTGTACATGACAGAGTGCCTGGACCTATTTTGAGCATGTAATTACGCCACAAATGACCGAGTTGCTTCTCATCTGACGGGAGTGGCAGCGCTCCCAATCATGCGATTCTGAGTTATAATCCTGGCCAAGGGACAACTTTTGCCCCATTGCTATTGTTATCATAATCATCATGATCATAATTAACACTATGAACTATGTAATAATTTGTCATAATTGTGATCGTAATTTGTTATGATCATCGTCAGCATCGTCGCCATGCCATTATTGTCAGTGTCGTCATTTGCCGTCGATGTCATCATCATCATCACCACCACCATCATCATCATTGTCAACCTAATCATCTTCATTATCACCATCATCATTGTCAACCTAATCATCATCACCATCATCATTGTCAACCTAATCATCATCATCACCATCATCATTGTCAACCTAATCATCATCATCATCACCATCATCATTGTCAACCTAATCATCTTCATTATCACCATCATCATTGTCAACCTAATCATCTTCATTATCACCATCATCATTGTCAACCTAATCATCTTCATTATCACCATCATCACTGTTAACCTAATCACCATCATCATTGTCAACCTAATCATCTTCATTATCACCATCATCATTGTCAACCTAATCATCTTCATTATCACCATCATCATTGTCAACCTAATCATCATCATCATCACCATCATCATTGTCAACCTAATCATCATCATCACCACCATCATCATTGTCAACCTAATCATTATCATCATCATCACTGTCAGCCTAATCACCATCATCACCACCATTATTGTCAACCTAATCATCATCAGCATCATCACTGTCAGCCTAATCACCATCATCACCACCATTATTGTCAACCTAATCATCATCATCATCACTGTGAGTCTAATCACCATCATCACCACCATTATTGTCAACCTAATCATCATCATCACTGTCAGCCTAATCACCATCATCACCACCATCATTGTCAACCTAATCACCATCATCATTCGTCATCGTCGAGAAATCAATCACCATCGTAAACAAAACAAAAAAACCGCCCAATGCAAATGGAATTGCCCATATGCTTAAAAATCAATGAAGTTCAACTCCACCCTGGGGACCAGCTGTCACGGGAGAGCCGCTATCTTCCTTGACGAATTGGCAGCATCCTCCTGAAGAGAGGCTCGAGACACGATGCTACCCTTGGCTAGCACATCGCGGAATCAAATAAAAAAAAAGACACCAATCAATTTAATCACCTCCAAAATTATGTCGCAGCGTTTCGGAATGCGGATTTTATGTCCGGTTTGGGGTTCGGCGTAATATGCTACCGAGTTTATAGGATCGCGTGATAGTAAGTCAAGCTTCATTGGCGCGCGCGTGCGTGTGCGTGTGTGTGTGTGCAGACGGATCACTTTAAAGGTTACATTTGATGAGTGCACAGTCACAATTTTACATGCGAGTCTTGCAAAAGCGAGAGTCAATTTTTTTCTTTCCCGAGCCACATTTATAATTCTGTCGCAATTCGCTGTTATGAGTCTGAGACGCGAGAAAGAGATATACTTGACTCTTCCTATGATTTCACGGCACTGCTCCTTTGATTTCATGTGACTTCCTTTGATTTCACGTGAGCCTTTAAACGGAATTTTTTTCTTCGGTTAAAAAAGTTTGTTGGAATTTTAAAATCAAATAACAATATTTGTTTTTAATATCTCCACGCCGATTGCACATCCATTGTGATATCGGCTTTTGTACACAGTGACTCATGAATACGGATTATCTCCCATGACGGGGGAACTTCTCACATAAAGTCAAATGTAATTGATGAAACCATTAAATGGTCTAACTTACCAAAACCTTTGACCATGCTCTTAATCCACGCAGATGAATGATCCATTCTTTTCGTGCGTGTGCCAAAATAATATGCCCTCAGTTGGACTCAAAATAATTAAGTCATCATCATCATCATTTAGCCATGGTCAATACGCTGCTGCTGCTGGTGACGCTGGTGGTGGCGATGGTTATGATCGTGTCGTTGACTTTAATAATGATGTTAGTGACGGCGATGATGGTGCTGGTGATGTTGGTGGTGGTGGTGGCGATGGTGGTGGCGGTGGTGGCAATTCTACGGGTGGCAGCGATGGCGATGCTTGCTGGCGCTCGTGAACACGAACCAGACAGCAGTTAATTACAAGCCAGGCAGGGAGGATGGATGGGGGGCAGCGTGGAAGGTTGTGATGGTGGTGGGGGAAGTGGTGGTTATATTGGGGTGGGCCAAAAGGTGGGTTTTACATGAGGCCATTCTTCAGGTTGGCCATAAATACGCGGGCCGAGACAGGCAGGCAGCGCACTGCGCGGAATGAATATTGATTTATCTGAGAGCCCTTATGGGGATCCTGCGTCTCGCAAGTCTGCGAGGGGCGTGCGAGGTGAGAGCGGTAATTGTCAGAAGGGGGAGGCGAGGAGGGTTAGAGGGGAGCGAGTGATGGCGAGCGTAGTGGGGGGGCGGGGTGGGGGGCTCGAGAGCTCTGGCAGCTACGAGTCGGGAATGAAGCGTGGTAATTAACGTAAGTTCATTACTAGCGGAAAATAAACACCGCCCTCACCGCCACCACCACCACCGTTGCCACAGCCCCACCACCGCCACCACCACCGTTGCCACCGCCCCATCGCCCAACACCACCGCCACCACCGCCGGCTTCGTTAGCCAGCGTCTGGCCTCGGTGTCTGCCCGCTGGCGGGCACCGTGTGCCAGTTGGGTGCTCATTCCACATTGCCATGGCGCGCGAGCTGGAGGTGGCTTTCTAAAGAGGAGAAGCGGAGGAGGAGGAAGGCGTTTTGTGAAACGAGGGTTGGGGAGGGGTCGACCACGGCGAACGTGAACTTTGTAACTTTACCGAGGGGCATTCGTGCAGGGGGAGATGCCTCCGTTGTTGTTGTTGTCGCCGACTGTCTGTGTCGGGTCGAACAATCGAGTGGCGGTGGCCGTTGCTTTCAGACCGCGCTCGCTTCTGCGGCCGTCTGGAACGCGCTCTTGCTTCCGATGTCAGGAAGCCACTGGGAGCTGTGATGTACTTTCAAATCGTCGTCCAGATTGTTAACTGATTTCTTGACAATGAGATTTCATGTCGCAGAGCTGGTGTTCGTGTTTAGTTCGCTGTCCTTCGACCGGAATAACCTCCCATTAGCACGTCCGGTGCGAAATAAGTTCAACATAGGTACATACACAACACCAACAACATGCGTACATACACAACAACAACAACATGCGTACATACACAACAACAACAACATGCGTACATACACAACAACAACATGCGTACATACACAACACCAACAACATGCGTACATACACAACAACAACAACATGCGTACATACACAACAACAACATGCGTACATACACAACAACAACAACATGCGTACATACACAACAACAACAACATGCGTACATACACAACAACAACAACATGCGTACATACACAACACCAACAACATGCGTACATACACAACAACAACAACATGCGTACATACACAACAACAACAACATGCGTACATACACAACAACAACAACATGCGTACATACACAACAACAACAACATGCGTACATACACAACACCAACAACATGCGTACATACACAACAACAACAACATGCGTACATACACAACAACAACATGCGTACATACACACACAACAAACAACAACATGCGTACATACACAACAACAACAACATGCGTACATACACAACAACAACATGCGTACATACACAACAACAACAACATGCGTACATACACAACAACAACATGCGTACATACACAACAACAACAACATGCGTACATACACAACAACAACATGCGTACATACACAACAACAACAACATGCGTACATACACAACAACAAACAACATGCGTACATACACAACAACAACAACATGCGTACATACACAACAACAACAACATGCGTACATACACAACACCAACAACATGCGTACATACACATCAACAACATGCGTACATACACACCAACAACAACATGCGTACATACACAACAACAACAACATGCGTACATACACAACAACAACAACATGCGTACATACACAACAACAACAACATGCGTACATACACAACAACAACAACATGCGTACATACACAACAACAACAACATGCGTACATACATAACAACATCAACACAACAGCGTACATACATACAACAACAACATGCGTACATACATAGCACAACCAACATGCGTACATACACAACAACAACAACAACATGCGTACATACACAACAACAACATGCACCATTCGTCACGAAGTGGCGGTTATGTCACCACGGTGCTTGTGCCAGGCTAGGTGCAGTTTGAGGCCACGTGAAGTGTCGAAGGCTCGCTGGCAGGGCGTCACGGGGTAGAGAGAGAGAGAGTGCCATCGGGTTTTCTGACTTTGATGACTGGCAGAGGCACAAAGACAAATATCCCCCGTATAGCCTTCACAGACTGTAGGGGAAAGTGCTGTTAGCGAGCACCTATGAAAGCTGGCACGGCACACGAGGGGTGGGAGGCCAGCACCACACCCGACCGCCTTTGTCTTCCCAGTGGCGATGTTTACACACCGCACCAGGTACTCAATTTAGGCTGATTCGACCCAGGGGAGGCCCAGGACCGGTTCAAATAATCGTCACCAGTGTTGGCCGTGGGCGGGAATCGAACTCGGGTGTCCGGGTTCGTAGTGCAGCATAGCGCTAACTGTGACACTACCGTTCCCCTTACACACACACAGACACGTGTACGCACGCACGCACGCACTCACCAGTTTATAACAGAGCAATTTGCAGGGTTTGCTGATTTTATGGCTATAAGTGCAAATTGCATAAAATAAAATAAAAATTATAATAATTTAAACCTGTAAACAAGATAATAAATAACGTAAAAAAAATGATTTTGTTGTCTGAAGTCATAGAACTTTTTTTTAACGGCAATATAATTGCACAGGTCCACGCCCACCTCCGTGAATTGCCGAGTGAAAGTACAATAGGTACGCTCGCGTGTACGCGCAGAGGTGTGCACGGGGGATGTATCTTCAGAACGATGATCTGCCTTGGTCTACCCACTGCTGGATGAAGGTCTCCCCTCCATCGTCCCGTAATCGCACCATCCACCTCCCACGCACAAAGCTGAGCTTTGCCGATCGCTCCATCTCCGCTGGAGACGTCCTCTCGGGACGCGTCCCCTCACTTAGCATCGCCCTTAAGGCTGAGTTGACCTAGGGGAGGCCCAAAACCGGTTCAGGAATTCGTCACTGATGATGTTAGCCGTGAGCGGGATTTGAACTCGGGTCACTGGGTTTATAGGGCAGTGCGCTAACCACGACACTGACGCTCCCCAAACTACAGTCAATACCAGCAGCACCACAACCACAACCATTATCTACTAACAAGTTGTATCACCAGCAATATCGCGACCACCAAAACCACCATCAAGGCCTCTGTACATTACCAACACCACTAACGCCACCATCATCATCCTCGTCCAATATCACTACCACTACTACTACCACCATCCCCACTAAAACTACCACCACCACCATCATCATCATCACCCAATATCACTACCATCACTATTACTACCACCATCCCCACTAAAACTACCACCACCACCATCATCATCACCCAATATCACTACCACCACTACTACTACCACCATCACCACTAAACTACCACCACCATCATCATCATCACCCAATATCACTACCACCACTACTACTACCACCATCACCACTAAAACTACCACCACCATCATCATCATCATCACCCAATATCACTACCATCACTACTACTACCACCATCCCCACTAAAACTACCACCACCATCATCATCACCCAATATCACTACTACCACTACAACTACCACCACCACCACCACCATCATCACCCAATATCACTACCACCACTACTACTACCACCATCACCACTAAAACTACCACCACCATCATCATCACCACCCAATATCACTACCACCACTACTACTACCACCATCCCCTCCATTACCATCATCATCCTCCTCCTCCTCCACCAACGCAACACCAATGCCACCACCATGACATCATTAAAAGCGATACAAATCTCAACATCGTCGCCACCACCGCCACCACCGCCACCACCACCGCCGCCGCCACATCTATAACCACGAACCATCAAGAGCACCAGCAACACCACAGCCACCAAATCGACCCACCATCACCACTACCACCAACACCACCACCATCGTCACCCAACCACCCACCCACCCCCCCGTGACGATACCTTTGCCCTCACCGCGCTGTCGTTAATCAGACTATGGTCAATACATCCTCAGACACCCCCCCCCCCAACCCCCTTTTACGTTTTCGAGCCCTGCTAGCTTCGGAGACCTCAGCGAGTCGTGCGGGAAGGGACCACGCACACACAGCGACGGCGGCCCTTTGCTTGATCCACTGCTGGATGAGGGCCTCACAACCCCTCCCCCCCCCGCCCCCCCGGTTATTGGGCAATACCTCACATAGCCTCACAGGACGTTGATCAGTGCGGGGGGCTGGTCAAGGTGGGGGAGCTCAGAGACGGGCGGGGAAAGGCCGGTCCAGGTGTCTTGTGACCCTAATTTATGTCTCTGCAACTTAATGTATATATTTTAAAGAAAATAAGTTATCTTCTTGGTTCTTTCGGAAAAGTCACGTAGAAGGGAAATAATAAAATAATAAAAATAAAACATGTAAAAATACAATTCTCACGACGTTTCGGCCACAATGCAAGCAGCCGTTCTTGCGTTGTGGCCGAAACGTCGTGAGAATTGTATTTTATAATTTTTATTTTTATTATTTTATTATTTCCCTTCTACGTGACTTTTCCGAAAGAACCAAGAAGATGAATCCCTGCTGCAGTCACGAAAGCTTTAAATCGAAAAATAAGTTATGCTAATTTAAAACAGAAATTAATGTGCAAAGGAAGCAACAACAATGTTAGGGGTCAATTAATTGTAGGGGGGGGGGGTCACGATACAACCGGACCACTGCCCTACAAATGACAGCGGATTTTTACTGCACTGCCCTCTGCTGCCCACAGCAGCAGCAGCCTACAGCAGCCTCCAGCAACACGTACGTGCATGATGGTTGATGGTGGTGGTCGCAAGCGCAAGCGACGCCTGCCACAGCCTCAACCCCGCTTAGCATCCGAGGCCTGCTTGGATCGAGCTCATTCATTCATCCCAGGCACCTCCGATTGGCACGTTCGGCCACGCACGGTGCGAAAGAAGTTCAACGCGCACATCTCACGGTTTCACGGATGGGTTGGTTGAGGTCACGGGTTATCCACCACAGGGTCACGGCCACTCGGGATGGTGGCGGGTGGTCAAGAGCAACGACGGAATGTCAGCGCAGACGGCTGCCACTCCGCTGCACGTGACTGATGCCTGTCGTCCAGCGCCGTGTGTAGGTGGCAGTGACGGGGTTTGGTGGATCACCGGCACGCAGATGTCGCGCGAAGTTCACGTTCTTTCTACCCCGTGGGTCGTCGAGGAGTAAGTCCGTACCCCTGGCTCGCCAGGAGAATGCGGGTAAGGCGAAGCAATGTGAACTCGGTTTACTTGTTCCGTCTGTATGGGGATCGAGTGTTTCGCCCTCGCGTGAGTTTTCTACCGCTGCTCCGGCCTCTTCCCACACGTGTAAACGCTCGTTTGTTGTCCGATACACACAACAACAAAAAACCCGGCCCCTTTAACGCGTTTGCAGCGCTTTCGCGACCGATAATATCGATAGCAGAGGTTGTTGGGTTAGTTCGCGTGAATATTAATGTGTCGTTAAACCCGCCAACACCCGATACACAATCCAAGGCCGTGTTTAATGGCACATTTATATTTACCCGATATGTTGACGCGATCTCGCCCAACACCACCCTCTAGCACGGAATAACACCGACACGCACAGAGGAACGCAGAGCTTTGAGCAGGTGTGGGGGGGGGGGGTGTATGCGGGGGAGGTGGGGTGTGTGTGGGGGTGTGTGGGGGAGGTGGGGGTGTGTGAGGGTGTGTGGGGGTGTGTGGGATGTGTGTAGGGGGGTGTGTGGGGGTGTGTGGGGGAGGTGGGGAGGGGGTGGGGGAGGTGAGAGGTGTGTGGGGGGGGCGTGGGGTGTGGCGGAGGTGGGGGAGGTATAGGGGTGCGGGAGGTGTGGGGGGGTTGTGGGGGTTGGGGGAACGGAGGAAGTAGGCAGCATTCTAAACTAAACAATTGTTGTTGTATTTTACCAGGTAAGGCCCCACTGAGCTGCATAGTTTATTTTTTCCAGAAGCGACCTGGCCTATCGCAAATGCGAGCTCAAAGAAGTGGGCTTGTCACGCGGAAACGGAGAGCAGCCAAAATAGTCTCCACGCGTGACGATGTTTCTAAAGGTGGAGGGGAAAACCAGAGGACCCAGAGAAGAAAATCCACGCGACCACGGGGGGAGAGAGAGACACGCAAACTCCAAATATACAGCAGGCGTCGTAAGGCTCGGGATCTAACCCACGACTTCTTGTAAACCAGGCGAGGTAGTTAACATCTCACCATGGGGAGAGAGAGAGATACGAAAACTCCAAATATACTACGGCAGGCGTCGTCAGGGTCGGGATCGAACCCACGACCTCCTGTAAACCAGGCGAGGTAGTTAACATTTCACCACGGGGAGAGAGAGAGACACGCAAACTCCAAATAGACAGCAGGCATCGTAAGGCTCGGGATCTAACCCACGACCTCCTGTAAACCAGGCGAGGTAGTTAACATTTCACCACGGGGAGAGAGAGACACGCAAACTCCAAATATACTACGGCAGGCGTCGTCAGGGTCGGGATCGAACCCACGACCTCCTGTAAACCAGGCGAGGTAGTTAACATTTCACCACGCGAAGAGAGAGAGACACGCAAACCGTAAATATACAGCAGGCGTCGTCAGGGTCGGGATCGAACCCACGACCTCCTGCACACCAGGCGAGGTAGTCAACATCTTGGAGATGTGGCTGCTGCTGTGATCGTCCACTCGTAATGGAAGTGGACAAAGAACGAGCCGAGCCCGCGTACCAGGGCAGGGGGCATCGCCAGACCACGCGAAAGAGAAGACGCTGACGAGAGATTGACGTAGCCGTCATCCAGCAGTGGATGGACCGGGGCTGACGATGACGACGACGGCGGTGGTGATGATCACACCCTCCGATCTGCCCGCGCCTCCGATCAACACGGTCGGATACGTACGGCGCGAAAGAAGTTCGACGCACGCGAGACGCTGTCGAAGCTGAATTTATTTTTTAGCCTGCGTCCGCGCGGTTCGGCGAAACGTAAAACAAAAAATCCCTGCACCCGGCACACCACATCGAGCACAGCCCTTGCTGCAGGCCGCGGTCACTGGTCGCGGATGACATCGGCGTTTTCGGTAAAGTCACGTAGGTAAAAAATTAAAATTAATAAAAGTAAAATAAAAAACACGACGGTTCCACCTGAAGACGGAAGCTTGTGTTGCCTCCGAAATGTCGTGTTTTTTTATTTTACTTTTATTAATTTTAATTTTTTACCTACGTGACTTTACCGAAAAAACCTAAGAATATCGGCGGCTCAGTTAGATTTGCGTCTGAGCCTGAAGCCCTCCTCCGATCGGTCAATTTCCACTTCCCGCCGGCCAAACGTGGGCCGGGAATTCAGCGGGAAGCGACAGGCCTCGGCCAAGCGAGAGGGGACGCGACGGCGACTCGATTGGGAATCGTCGGTGGTGTCGTGGTTGTTGTTGTTGTTTGTTTGTGTGTGTTCTCACCGGAAGGAATCCGATGAACGTCGAGGGCTCCTTTGTCACACGATGGAACGACAGCGCGCGCGCTCACCCAGCCGCTCGCTGTCTCGAGGTTGAGGCGCTGCTGGTAGACAACAAAGACAGCAGTTTGAGCCAGAGGGTCACTACAACGAGAAAGACAAACACCAAAGATCATCTCCCCTCCCGCCGCTGCCGCAGACGCAGCCTAATGCCTTAACAAGAGAGACTTAAAAACTCACCTCTACAATCACGTGCTTTCGAGCGACTCTGAGCTTGGCTCCGCGCCTCTGAGTTGCGGCCACTACGTCTGCAAATTTTGCGCGCGTTATAAATTGAACTATTATTATTATTAATTTTTTACTTAAACTTTCGTGACAGCAGGAATTCATATTCTTGGTTCTTTCGGTAAAGTCACGTCGATAGAAAAATAGAAAAGTTACAATTAAAAAGAATAAATGTAAAATAATAAAAGCAAAAAGCCCACACTGTAACAGACCGTTGGGGCAAGCACTGTTAGCGAGCAGCACCTATCAAGGCACGGCACGGTACACCGAGAAGTGGGTGGCCAGCACCACGCCCGGCCGCCTTTGTCTCCCCTGTGGCGATGTTTACACACCGCACCAGGGTACTCATTTGATGCTGAGTCGACCTAGGGGAGGCCCAGGACCAGTTCAAATAATCGTCACCGGTGTTGGCCGTGAGCGGGAATCGAACTCGGGTCGCCGGGTTCATAGCGCAGGGACGCTAATCGCTGTGTGTGTTCGACTGCACGTATCGATAGTTTAATTGTAATGTGCACTTTTATTACGAGGCTGTGTTGTTGTTGTTGTTGTCTTGGTGGGGTCCGGGACTGTTGTTGTTGTTTTGTTGCCTTGTCCAATGTTGCGTTTAGTGTTGAAAAATCGACAGGAATTTAAGTGCTTATGCAGTTTGAATTGATATACTTTGTATATTTATTTAGCGTGGCTTGTTTACCTCTCCCATACTTAGCACCCATGTCGTATTTTGTTTTAACTTTTTGCTGTTGTAACTTTCTGACCCGCTCCTACTGTAACGCCTGTGAGAAAAGAGCTTCATAGCTCATCGGATTCCTCCTCCGCGGTGAGCGAAGATTCTGACGTCACGTCGTGGATCTGCGGTGAAACGTTTAACGTGCCGACTTTAAAGTTCAAAGTTCATTTATTGGGTATCGCCCTGTGAGCCATTCGGCTCTTGAATCGGGTGCAACGGCAACAAACAAAAAACTAAAACATGAACAAGAAAACATCTTAAAGCGAATATGTGCAAACAGAAAATCCAAGAAAAGACAGCAAAATATTGCAGAAAAATCACCGTACATCAACCCTGTGAAAATATTCCAGTGGGATGCAAGTCAAACAACAACAACAACAACCACAAGACAACTTAGATTAAGGCCATCAGTCAAACTCTGTACTACAACAAACAAACATGGCCAAACCAAAAAACGTTTCGAAAATCACCAAAATAAAGCCATAAAAGCAATGAAACAGTGCTCATAGGAACTGTGACCGAATTTTCACAATAAACCACGTAAACTTGCGCTCCCAAGCCAAGCCCGCCTGAGTTCGACGCCGGACCGAGGCTAACATCAGTGGCGAGTGACACCTGAACCGGTCCTGGGACTCCCCTTTAAGCGACACCGCACTGACCAGCGTGGTGAAGTATGGACAGACCGCCCACCCTCCCGTGACCGACACAGCGTGGGGAGAACCATCGTCCCGGAGCGGATGAAAATGATTCGAGTGATGTATTGTTAATGCGGTGGATGTGCATGCTGATTAAACACACTTATCGACAGACCAGTCCCAGCCATTGATGTTTCCCAATTGTTAAATCATGCATTTCTGAGCCTGTCCTGAGCTTCCCCCCTTTAGGTTGACTCAGCCCTAAACGAACACCCACTACGGGAGATGAAGGCGCCTTGTGTTCGTTTGCGGACACATCAACGCCCGCGCTTGCTGTTCCGCCCTTAATAGGTCCTGCGAACAGCACTTGCCCAAACAGCCTATTGAGGCTGTATGGGGGGTCTTTGGCTTTAACATGTACTCGGAGCCTATGGTACAAAGATGTAGGCTATGCGAGTAAATAAAACAAAGACAAAGATCCCCCGTATAGCCTGTAACAGACTGTTGGGACAAGTGCTGTTAGCGAGCACCTATGAAGGCCGGCACGGCACACGAGGGGGTGGGTGGCTAACACCACGCCCGGCCGCCTTTGCCTCCCAAGTGACGATATTTACACACACTGCACCAGGTACTCATTTGAGGCTGAGTCTACTTAGGGGACGCCCAGGACCGGTTCAGAGAATTGTCACCGGTGTTGACCGGGAATCGAACTCGGGACGCCGGGTTCGAAGCGTGGCGCGCTAACCGCTACACCACCGCTCCCCACAAGGTGCACACACACGTAGACACACGCACACACACGCGCGCATGCACACGCACACTCACGCACACACACCTTGAGGCCACATGAAGTGTCGAACGCCCGCTGGCAGGAGGTCACGGGGCAGACTCAGGTGCCACAGGTCGACTGACTGAGACGGCTGGCTGATGGACAACCTATGCCCCCTATAGTGCCAACTTGCTGTGCTTTAGCCACCCGGCGCTCCGCTCGTTGTTGTGAGCGTCGCTCCTCCGCCCTCCGTTGTTGTTGGAGGGCGACTGCCTCCAACTGCCCAGTAGCGTCCTTCACGAGCCTTGACACCACTGGTACCAGTCATCGGCAAGTCCACTCAGCTCCACGTCCTCCTGTACCACATCACTCCATCTCTTCTCTAGCCCGTGCCGCGCCCGTTTAGCCCCCTCGATCCGGGCGAACAAAAGCTGTTTAGGCATGCGGTGGCTGGGCATGCGGGCTACATGACCCAGCCAACTCAGCCTTGCCTGCCGGAGGAGCTCACCGATGGGACTTTGTCCAGATCTTTCAAGGATTTGTGAGCTCCTCACGCAATCCAGCCTGGTTAAACCCAGCCTAAATGTTTCTAACCGGCGAAGATATTCCATTAGGGGGGTCCACGTTTTGCAAGCGTAGAGAAGGGAAGGAATGACTGTGGCGGAGAAGACCTGAAGCTTCGTGCGGAGCGACAGACCAGGTAGCTTCCACACAGCGTTACGCAACGGATGAAAAGATAATGCCGCTCGACTGATTCGGAGTGAGACCTCTGCTGTTAAACCGGAGCCGGTCACACACACGCACACACACGCACACACGCACACACACGCACGCACACACACACACACAGAGGCGCGCACACACACACACGCACACACACACGCACACACGTACACACACGCACACACGCACACACACGCACACACACGCAAACACACACACGCGTGCACGCACACGCGCGCAGGCACACACACGCACACACACGCACACATGCACACACACGCACACACACACGCACACACACGCACATACACACGCGCACACACGCACGCAGACACACGCACACATGCACACAGATACACACGCACAAACACACGCACGCACACACACGCACGCACACACACACACGCACAAACACACACACGCGCACACACGCACGCAGACACACGCACACACGCACACAGATACACACGCACAAACACACGCACGCACACACGGAGGCGCGCACGCATGCGCTGCAGGATGTATTTTGCATTCAGTCACTCGCGACCTTGGCACAGCGAACACAACTCTCTCGCACTCTCACCCACGCAACGGCCGCAGCAGAAACCACACTTAACACGGTACATCAATTTAATACTCTCGCTCTGTCTCTCTCTCTATCTCGTTATATAAGCAAGACAACTGCGAACTATACACACGCGCCTTTTATTCGCCGGTTTAATCTCGAACCCACTTCGTTTCAGTTTGTCGAAGCCGAGCCGGCCAGCATCAAGATACCTCCGTCGTGAGAGACACACACAGAGAGAGAGAGAGAAACACAACGACAAGAGATGAGTTGCCCGCTCACGTGAATCTCTCGCGATAAGAATTAGGAGACATCAATTGGTTTGGTGAATGGGTGTCTGGGGGAAGGGTTGTTCCACCTCGCACGGGCATGGAATGTTCGGCTCAGAATGGACCCTGAAGTATACCCGGTAAGTTTGTTCACGTGCCAAACATGCATTTTCACACTGCCGTGGTAATTGTGCACGTGGTGGCTATCGGGGAGCGGTGGCGATGTGGTTAGCGCCTCGCGCTACGAACCCGGCGAACCGAGTTCGGTCACCGCTCGCGGCCACCAACGCCCGTGAGGTTGATCCGAAGCGGTCCTGGGCCTCTCCTAGGTCGACTCAGACTCAAATGAGTACCTGGTGCGATGTGTAAAACATCGCCACTGGGGAGACAAAAGCGGCCGGGCGTGGTACTGGCCACCCGCCCCCTCGTGTGCCGTGCCGACCTTCATAGGTGCTCGCTAACGGCACTTGCCCCAACAGTCTGTTACAGGCTATACGTGGGATCTTTGTCTTTGTGGTTGTTGTCGTTGTTGTTTGTAAATGTACCCATACTTTGTAAATCAACAAAACTCAACACGTTCCTCGATAGCACCGTGTAGCCTTCAAAAGGAAGCGTGTACTGTTCATAAAATAGGCGACGTTTCGGGCAATGCTCCTTCAAAGCACGTAAATGATAGCACGCACGCACATGTTTAGCGCACATCAAAATACACCTCTTTTGAAGGTGACACAATCATTACGAAAAGTAAAGCACATCGGTGTCTTAAGTGAACACTGAGCGTGTCTGCATGCAGTACATCTCTGTACACTACTTCATTAAACTCCAATTCATTTTCGTGTTTTCCATGTTGAAACAAGCAATGTTGCTTACAGATCTTTGCCAGCCCACGGCTGGATTTGTTCTAATGCACTGCTATATCGGTCATGGGTCATGTGTGTGTGTGTGGGGGGGGGGGGTTGTTTGACCATACTTCACCACGCTGGTCATGCAGGGCTTGGTGAAGGGAGCGCTTAGCTCGCAACTGATGTTAGCCGTGGTGGAATCACAACCGGAGGTCATAATGCAGTGCGCTAACCACTGCGCCACCGCTCCACTCTCCGAGTCGAACACGTGTAACCCATCCGCTTCGTGCAAAGGGAATGAAAAGTTAACTCGAGCAAACATTCTACACGAGGATCGGTTAAAACTACTTTTGAGGAACGTGATGTTTCAAAGTATCCTTGACGTCCGTGGGACGTTGACCGTGACGCCTGACTCGGACGCGACAGCGAGGTCTCCCAACTGATCAAAGTCCACTTAACCCCACCATCATCATCATCATCCATATGGGGTGAATACAATCAGTACCACCTTGTACGTAGTGAAACCAGCAGTGGCCGTCCTTGCCATACGAACGTGGAATTTCCTCCACTGGTTCAGCGCCGTCACTGAGGTTATTCGAGCATCGAGGTACAACGCTGAGGTCGCATTCAACTGATATGCAATACAAATGTCGGGGAGTGGAGCGGTGGCGCAGATGGTTAGCACACTACGCAACACAACCCGGTTGTCTGAGTTAGATTCCTCGGCGCGGCCAACACCAGTGGCGAGCGATATCCGAACCGGTCCCGAGCCCCCCCCCCCGTCCCCCTTCACCAATCGGCACTGACCAGCGAGGTGAAGTATGGTCAAATAACCCCCACGAACAACGAGCCTGGGGAGTCTTACATCCGACAGGATATTGACAAAGGGGCGACAATCGTTGTCGTTACTGTTATGACTATTATTTAAAATAAACTCTCTTGGTGCACCTCGTTACGAACTTAAAGGGTTCGCGTAAAGTCACCGCCGTCTATTCCGTTCCAGTCATCCCAAGGGGGGATTGTTTGACTTGACCATATTTCGCCAGACTGGTCATTGCGCGTTGTATTAGGGGTGGGGGGGGGCCTGTCTAGCTATCACTCGCCACTGATGTTAGCCGTGCGCAGGGTTCATTCATGCCACAGTGCGCTAACCACTGTGCCACCGCTCCCCCCCACCCGCCTCTCCCATCGCTACACATTGGGACACAAACAGCAATATTGGAAAGATGCGTCCCAATTTGGCTTTGTTCCATCGCACCAAGTTCACTCGCAGACGTTACACATTATATATTTAGTAGCAGTACTTATAAACTACGGTGGCCAGTTGCGTAAAATGTACCTAAGTTAATTCCACACCCCACTTAGTTCACACTAAATAACATTGCAAAACTAAGTGGGGGAAATGACACGTAATATATTTACTAAAGCATTATTTTCTTGATATTCAACATTTTTTTTATTTCACCAGGTAAGGTCCACTGAGCTACATAGCTCATTTTCAGAAGCGACCTGGCCACAAATGATAGCTCAACGCAGTGTCTCATCATCACGTGGATATTTATATATCAACCAAATACTCCAAGCGCACGTTGATTCTAAATGTGGAGGGGAAAACGGGAGGAGCGGGAGAAAATCCACGAGACCACGAGGCAAAGAGAGAGACACGCAAACTCCAAATATACAGCAGCAGGCGTCAGGGTCGGGATCGGGATCGAACCCACGACCTCCTGCGCACCAGGCGAGGTAGTTAACGTCTCTTAGCCACCGTGATGATGACGAGAGAGAGAGACACGCAAACTCCAAATATACAGCAGCAGCAGGCGTCAGGGTCGGGGTCGGGATTGAACCCACGACCTCCTGCGTACCAGGCGAGGTAGTTAACATCTCTTAGCCACCGTGATGATGATGAGAGAGAGAGAGACACGCAAACTCCAAATATACAGCAGCAGCAGGCGTCAGGGTCGGGATCGGGATCGAACCCACGACCTCCTGGGCACCAGGCGAGGTAGTTAACATCTCTTAGCCACCGTGATGATGACGAGAGAGAGAGAGACACACAAACTCCAAATATTCAGCAGCAGGCGTCAGGGTCGGGATCGAACCCACGAACCTCCTGCGTACCAGGCGAGGTAGTTAACATCTCTTAGCCACCGTGATGATGATGAGAGAGAGAGAGAGACACGCAAACTCCAAATATACAGCAGCTGCAGGCGTCAGGGTCGGGATCGGGATCGAACCCACGACCTCCTGCGTACCAGGCGAGGGAGTTAACATCTCGCAACTGGCCGCAGACCGTCTGGCTATCTCTAATTTGGGGCTGTACGCGTGGTCCCAACTCGTCGTGCACCTGGCATGCGACCGTAGGGAAAAGAAGACCACAGCAACGTTGTTTATGATTTCGTTTGCAAATAAACCACAGCCCCCCCCCCCTCTCCTCGCCTTTGTCCCAGAATAGACGACCCCCCCCCATTCCCTGTACCCCCCACCCCCATATACCGAGGCAGGCCTCCAGCCTGGGCAACCATTAATCGAGCTCTTTTTAATCTCTCCTCCCTCCTTCTCCCTGATGTCCCCCCCTCTCTCTCTCTCGCTCTCCTCTTCCCAATCTCACTCCTCTCCCCCACTCGCTCTCACTCACTCTCTTTTTTTCTCATCTTCCCTGCGTCTTTCCCTCCCCTTCCCTCTCCCCTCCCTCCTCGCTCTCTCTCTCTCCCCATCTCGCTCGCCTCTTCTCTCCCCGATTCTACTCCGTCTCTTTTTTTTTTACGATCAGTGGAAACAAGAAGATGCTCGATGTAGTCGGCACTTTGCTTCGTTCATCATTTCGTAATTTTTTAATAAAAATAACTTTGCTTTATGTCAACCCCCACCTCTCGCTCACTCTCTCGCTCACTCTCTCGGTCACTCTCTTTTTTTTACGATCAGTGGAAACAAAAAGATGCTCGGTGTAGTCGGCACTTTGCTTCGTTTATCATTTCGTGATTTTTTTTAAAAATAACTTTGCTTTATGTAAACCCCCACCTCTCGCTCACTCTCTCGGCTCTCTCTCCGTCTCACTCATCTCCGCCTGCCTCTCTCCCTCCCTCTCCCTCCCCTTCCCTCTCCCCACTTCCACCCCCCTCCCCTACCCGCCCTGGTCGTCTTGTGTAACAAGTATCGGAAAGGCATTATGTGTTGCGCGGGGATGGTGGATGGTGAACGGGGCGTGCATCGGGGATTGAAGCCGGCCCTGCTTTGGGGCCCGTGTGAGCCGTCGGGATGGGGGCTGTAGATTGTTGCATGTTTTATAGATGAAGTCTTGATTGGAGTAAGCTTCAAGTGCCCGTGCGTCAGCGAAGAAATCTGTCTCCCACCCACCCACCCACCCTTCTCTCTCTCTCGCTCGCTCGCTCGCTCTCCATAAAGATTTTACGGTACGGAGCAGATCAGGTCAAATGATGGTTATTTGATGCACATTTACTCGTCTTTTGTCAGTGGTGACTGCGACACCACCGCAGCATCACTCATCCCCCCCCTACTTTAATCAGCATTTATGGAAAGCCCCAGCTGCTGACAACGAATGACTTACTGAGCCCGCTGGAGCCCCCCCCCCCCGGCCCCCACCAACAGATTGTGAGCCACCACCACCACCACCAACCACCCCATCACTACCACCACCACCCCACCACTACCACCACCATCACCACCATCACCGCCACCACCACCACCACCCCATCACTACCACCACGACTACCACCACCACCCCACCACCACCACCGCCGCCACCGCCACCACCACCGCCATCACTACCACCACCACCACCGCCACCACTACCACCACCCCATCACTAACACCACGACCACCACCACGACCACCACCACCCCACCACCACCACCGCCACCACCATCACTACCACCACGACCACCAGCACCGCCATCACTACCACCACCACCGCCACCACCACGACCCCATCACTACCACCACCCCACCACTACCACCACCACCACCATCACCGCCACCACCACCACCCCACCACCACCACCGCCACCACCACCACTACCACCACCCCATTACTACCACCACCGCCACCACTACTACCGTTACCACCTAACCACCACCACCATTACCACCTAACCACCACCCCACTGGCTCCTTTTCCAACGAGGCGCTTACAAAATGAAAACGAGTCACACACCAGAAGGTTCCCGTGGGCTCCTCGGCGCATCGCGCACCGAACGTCGACAGCTGCCAACGAACTGCGTCGTGAAATTTCGATGTAAAGCTTTCGTGACTGCAGGGATTCATCTTCTTGGTTCTTTCGGTAAAGTCACGTAGAAGGGAAGTAATAAAATAATAAAAATAAAACATAAAAAAAATAATTCTCCCCGACAGACCTGGTCTTCACCTGAGGACGGCTGCTTGCGTTGTGGCCGAAAACGTCGTGAGAATTATTTTATTATGATTTATTTTAATTATTTATTACTTCCCTTCTACGTGATGACTTTACCGAAATAACCAAGAGATCTGCGTCGTGGTGCTCTGACCTCGGGTCGCCTTCGCCGTGAATTCGAACGAACGCGATCCGCTGACGGCAGCAGCGGTGACGAGAAAACGGCCCCGGATGGGGTTTGTCATTATTAGGACTCGTCAGTATAGCGAGAGGCGCCAATGATCGCTGCTGTTGCTGCAGGGTCTGCCTCTGCGACGCATTCTTACACTGCAGCGTCCTTCCGGATGATCTTTGCTTGTTGGAGAGTGATGGGAAGGGAAGGAGGAAGAGCGCGCGGTCCGAGTTGCACTTTTGTAACCCATCATTTTTTATTTTTTTGGGGGGGCGGGGGGCGATTTGCCCCCCCCCCCCCGTTGCGAGTGGAGATCTCTCCACGCTTCGTCCAATAACTGGAACTATTTGTCAAAAAAAAAAACGTGGTCGTGGCTCTTGGACTTAATTGTAATTTTGTTTGCCGTGGTAAAGGATAATAGTGCGGACGTTTGCCATCTGAAACACGACGACAACAATACTCTAGACACCCCCCCCCCCCCCCCACAGCTCCCTTCCACTTTTGTAAACGCGCCGTTGAAATTATTTTGGCTGCTATAAATGTCCAGGCGATAAGCCACTTCGTTGAGCTGTCATTTGCGGCGGCCAGGTCGCTTTTGCAAAAAATAAGTTAATACCTTAGTGGCCTTTACCTGGTCAGAGAAAACAAGTTTCGTTTGATCTATATACATTTTTTGTGATTTATTTACTGTTCCTATACGTTGCGCTCCGTATCGTGTTTTTGTTTATTATTATTTATTATTGTGACGTCATCATCATCATCTTCATCCAGCGGTGGATGATGATGATGATCATGACGGAATAGATCTATCTATGGCGTTTATCTACCCAGGACAGCCTCGCTGAGCCTCAGAACTCTCCTCATTGAGGAAGGTCTTAACATTGAGGTGGGCCAAATCCAATTCACGAGTAAATTATCATATCAGTATAAAAACAACAACAACAACCACACTCTTTGTATCCTTCGGTAAAGTCACGTAGGTAAAAAAGTAATAGATCACGACGTTTCGATCGCAACACTAGCAATCGTCATCAGGTGGGACAACCACAGCAAGAAACTGCCTACTTCAGCAGTTCTTTCTTGCTGTGGTTGTCCCACCTGATGACGATTGCTTGTGTTGCGATCAAAACGTCGTGATCTATTATTTTTCTACCTACGTGACTTTACCGAAAGAACCAAAGAGTATGAATTCCTGCAGTCACGAAAGCTTCAAATCAAGAACAACAACAACCACACCACGTGAAGAGAAACTCCACACCCCCTCTCCGAAGAACCACACACGAGAGAGACAGCACGCAGAGACCCCCACAACCCACACAGAGAGAGAAAAAATGAACCCGTAAAAACAAAGTTTTTCACTATTGAGATGGCTGCCACCTATGGGTCAGATGATTGTCTGCCACCATTAAGCAATTGGTAATTAAATATTTTAAAAAATTTCCCTAAGCAGTGTAAAATTTTGGAAAAAAAATTTTCACGAAAATGTATTGTTACGCACAACGAGTCTGTGTGGAAAATGTCAGGTCGATTGGATCACGGGAAGTGGGTTAAAAAACGACCGAAAGATTTGCACGGTCGTAAGCAAGCAAGCAAGCACGCAAGCACGCAAGCAAGCAAGCAAGTGAACTTAATATAAAGGATTTAAAAAGAGCCTCAATCCGCACAAAAATCCAAGGGACACTGAATGATTAACGTCTCACTGAGTGTAGTCGCGTCTTTTTGGCAATGTCAATGAGGCTCCCCCCCCCTCTCCTCCTCCCTCAACTTGTATTTAAGGGCTTGCATGTTGAATCCCTGCCTCACTTGATGCAGCAAATCTAGCTGTGACGGTCCCACCTGATGACGGAGACTTGTGTTGCCTCCGAAACGTCGTTATTTTTTATTTTTATTAATTGAAATTTCATTGTTTTACCTACGTGACTTTACCGAAAGAACTAAGAGTATGAATCCTTGCAGTCACGAAAGCTTCAAATCTAGAATGTCAATGAAGTGACTGGCGTAGCTTACCCAGTCTCTGCTTCGTCGTCAGAGAGCAAACAACAACAACAACAACGCCACAGTCAGAGCCATGAAATATTAATGACGTTGTTTATTTATGTCGCCGTGTTAAAAAATAAAATATTTTTTCGGCCGAATCTCTAGATTTCTGGTCGGTGCGGGTCCCTGCCACGCACGCGACCGGGGATAACGCCCCAGAGCGCCTTGCAAACACATTTTGAGTGAAAACTTTCGTGACTGCAGGAATTCCTGTGCATTGGTTATTTCGGCAAAGTCACGCCGATAAAAATAATAATAATAAACGAAAGTGATTAAAATAAAAAATAAAAAAGTGAATAAAAATAAAAATTATAAAAATAAAATAAAAATAAATTAAAACAAAAACCACGACGTTTCGATCGCAACACAAGCGTTTCACACGTGTAGGCTTTCGCGACCGATATCATCCATAACAGAGGTTTTTGGGTATGATCGCGTAAACACAAGCGGTCGTTGCGATCGAAACGTCGTGGTTTTTGTTTTTATTCATTTTTATTTAATTTTAATTACTTGATTTTGTATTCATTTTTTAAAAATTAATTTTCTTCTATCTACGTGACTTTACGGAACGAACCAAAGCATACGCCTTACAAATAGATTCAAGATTCCCGGCCACTTCTCAATATCCTCCCCTTCCCCCGCCTCCCTCCCCGCCAGAGACACCTGGAGAGGGGAGGGGAGCGGATGGGAGAGGGAGGGGGGGGGTGGCATTGAAGACCCCCACAAAGTCACGGGAATTTCAATGTCGTTTCAAAGTTAAATATATAAATATACAAATGCGTCTGGTTACTTGGAATGCAAAGTAAAGGATCGGCCCCGAGTCGGATTCCTGGCACGAGAACTCGAGCGGAGTGACCCCCTCGATGGGTCGGGACCACGCGCAAGGAACCTCGCGAAGAGTTTGGGCGCAGATTCGTCAACGCTCTTACTGCTGCTCCTGCTGCTGCTACTGCTGCTGTTGCTGCTGATGTTGCTGCTGCTGTTGCTCCTGCTGCTGTTGCTGCTGCTGCTGTTGCTGCTGCTGCTGTTGATGCTGCTCCTTCTGCTGCTGCTGCTCCTATTCTTGCTCCTACTGCTGCTGCTGCTCCTGCTGCTGCTGTTGCTGCTGTTGCTAATCCTATTCTGCTGCTGCTGTTGTTGCTGCTGCTGTTGTTGCTGCTGCTGCTGTTGCTGCTGCTGCTGTTGCTGCTGCTGTTGCTGCTGCTGCTGCTGCTCCTGCTGCTGCTGCTGTTGCTGCTGCTGCTGTTGCTACTGCTGTTGCTGCTGCTGCTGCTCCTGCTGCTGCTGCTGCTGTTGCTGCTGCTGCTGCTGTTGCTGTTGCTGCTGCTGCTCCTGCTGCTGCTGCTGCTGCTGTTGCTGCTGCTGCTGTTGCTGCTGCTGCTGTTGCTACTGCTACTGCTGCAGCGGCTGCTACTGCTGCTGCGGCTGCTGCTGCTGTTGCTAGTGCTGCTGCTGCTGCGGCTGCGGCTGCTCCTGCTGCTGCTGCGGTGTTTCCAGGATGCATAACGCCCATGTTGCGGGTAATTTGTTCTGCGGTTAACATTTTTTTTAATTCCGTCATTAAAACAAATAAAATCGCCGTCGCCTGCAAGTAACGTCTCCAAAATGTGCCCCGATATTGGTCTAACGGGGGGAGGGAAGCTCTCTTCGTGAATGAATCCCTGGCTCCCACCACCGACGGCACTGTATATTGGGAATCTAAGAAGAGATTTGAAGCTTTCGTGACTGCAAGGATTCATATTCTTAGGTTTTTTTTTTCTTCGGTAAAGTCACGTAGGTAAAACATTATTTTAATTTTACTTTTTTTAATTTTAATGTTTTACCTACGTGACTTTACCGAAAAAAAACCTAAGAATATGAATCTAAGAAGAGCTCAAATCTCGCGTCTCCGCCTACGAAGGGAGAGAAGGGGTCCTCGGCCATGGGGTCGTCGTTCAGGAGAGACTCGGGGAGCAGCCTCATGATGCCCGGGGTCTCGGTCGGCTTGGATCGGCGCTCGTTGTACGAACTCTGCCGGATTAGCGGTCGATCTGAGTGAGAGCATCGCCGGCTCTTCGGTGTTGCCTCGCGGGACGGGGTGTCCGTAAAAGATATCATCCATTATTTTAAAAAAAACACGCGAGTAATCGGACAGCAGTTTGCGGCAGAGGTCGATAGAACTAGAAAGACAAAGCCAAAGATCCCTCCGCCGCCATCTATAGCCTTCGCAGACTGTTGGGGCAAGTGCTGTTAGCGAGCAGCACCTATGAAGGTCGGCACGGCTACACGAGGGGTTGGGTGGCCAGGACCACGCCCGACCGCCTTTGTCTCCCCAGTGGCAATTTTTACACACCGCACCAGGTACTCATTTGAGGCTGAGTCAACCTAGGGGAGGCCCGGGACCGGTTCAGATAATCGTCACTGGCGTTGGCCGTGAGCGGGAATCGAACCCGTGTCCCCGGGTTCATAGCGCAGCGCGCTAACCGCTACACTATCGCTCCCACACACAGACACACACACAGACGTACACACACAGCGTACACACACAGACACACGCACACGCGTACACACACGTGGATACACGTGGGTCGTGTGATCGTAGGGAGTCTCGTCCCCACGTGTTCCGCCAAAAATCTCGGCAAAGTTAAACAAAACGTTTACAAATAGAAACCGCGCCACGGCGCTGGTAACCGGACGGAGTGGGTCTCGAAGCTGAGCAATCAGCTACAAATCACTCGAGTGGGATTTCACGCAAAACAGCAGCGGCGGCAACAACATTTCACGTCGTCGTCTTAATTTATATTTATATAGAACGGCCGTTTACTCAGGGCGCTGTCTGTCACACAGTTCATAAAAACGGCGCGTTAAAGGAACGGTGGAGATTAAAGAGGCGCTCCAGGGTCGTAACCGTTCAGGTCCCCCTCCTGAAAATGGGTCTTGAGACTCGGCGACGCTTTTCTGTGTATACGAACGTCGTCACGACAATACTAAACCGCGGGTGTGATTGTGCTGAATGTTTCCGTTACGAACCTGCTGGACATCACTACATCATCACTTCTGCTTACGTGCGCGCGCGCGCGGCGTGTGTGTCTCGTGCGTAAAATACTTCAATCCACACATCACCCCACCGGTAGACAATCGACGCATTTCAAAGTTGGCCACGCGCGCGGCAGCGAGGGTTGATGGATTGCTAGAACGCCGTGAAACTCTCTCTGCCCTTGGGGGGGCGAAGTGCCGCCTACCCCGCAGGGTTCGCCGGGAGAAGTCGACTCAGCAGATGCAGACTCGCCCCAATCTGTTCCATCTCATCGAGAGGAGTTTTTTTTTACGACGCGCTTTTGCCAAAGCGCCTTTACAGGAATTATACATGGTGCATTAGCATCGGCTGGTGGGGAAACGCGATGGGGGGTTTGGGTGTTGAGGAAGGGGACGGGATGGCAAGGAAGGGTGATGATAGGGAAAGAGAGGGGGGCGACGTTAGGAAGGGAAATGGGAGGATGGTGAGGAAGGGTGATGATAGGGAAAGAGAGGGGGGCGACGTTAGGAAGGGAAATGGGAGAATGGTGAGGAAGGGTGGTGATAGGGAAAGAGGGGGTGAGGTTAGGAAGGGGAAGGTGGAGGATGGTGAAGGTTTTAAGGATGCGGACAGAAAGTATTAGAGGGATACGGGATCGAGTGTTGCCCTCTTGCAAGTCGTGGTTTCGTGCCACGTGTAAGCACTCATTTGTTGGCTGATAACACCCGAGCATGTAGAGGACCGCAGAGCTTGGTGAGGGGAATTTGTTACCGGCCGCTGCCTTCCTGCTACACGTCTGTGGTTCCTCCCATGCAGCTCAATGGGGTTTTAAAAATGATAAAAATAATCATATATCTGGTGCACCAACTGTTAGCTCGAATTCACATCCAGAAAGAGATAAAATGGTAATCATGTTAATAGCTACGTAAAAAAAAAATATTAGATTGCAATTGGTCTATTAAATGAATAGTTTCGCAACTCTGCGACATACAATTAGGCAGCGTGTTCGGTAGTAGTCATGTTAACGCACAGGCGTCACGTGACTACAATCGTCACCGGTGCTGCCCGTAAGTGGAAATCGAACTCGGGTGGCCGGGTTCGAAGCGCGGGGGTAGCGCTCACCGAGACAACTACGAATCTGCCCCCACCGACTTTTTTTTTAGTTCGCCGCTCACAGCCAACCAACATCGGTGACGAATATCTGAAGCGCTCCTTGGCGCCGGCTAGATCGACTCAGCCATAAATGAGTACCCGGTGCGGTGTATAAACACGCAGCACTGGGTTATCTGGCTTGGCCGTCGGAACGTGAAATTGTAGCTCTTCATCAACATCAACATCAGCCATACGAAAGAAAAAAAGGATTGCAGAGACAAAGACGCCGGGCTGATGCTGAGGCTATAGCACTTGCCCCAGCAGTCTGTTGAGGCTATACGGGGGATCTTCTCCACTACCCACACACACAAAGATCCCCCGTATAGCCTTAACAGACATCAGGGGCAAGTGCTGTTAGCGAGCACCTATGACGGTCAGCACGGCACACGAGGAGGTGGGTGGCCAACACCACGCCCGGTCGCCTTTGTCTCTCCAGTGGCGACATTTGCACATCACACCAGGTACTCATTTGAGGCTGAGTCGACCTAGGGGAGGCCTAGGACCGGTTCAGATAATCGTCACTGGTGTTGGCCGTGAGCGGGAATCGAACCTGGGTCGCCGGGTTCATAGCGCAGCGCGCTAACCGCTGCACTATCGCTCCCCACTGAAACACACACACACTGACACACACACTGACACACACGCCACCACCAACGCATTGACGACGCTTGGGCCACATCCCCGTAATGACTTGGCGTGTCCTGTGCCAGCAACGCACGCTGGCCCGAGCGCATATCGTCCCGGGTCACGGAGGACTTGTGAGTGCTCGCCATGTGCCGCTGCTGCTGCGGCCACTGCTGCCGTTGCCACTTCCGCTGCTGCTGCCACTGCTGTCCTTGCTGCTGCCACTGCTGCTGCTGCCACTGCTGCTGCCACTGCTGCTGCTACTGCTGCTGCCATTGCTGCTGCTGCCACTGCTGCTGCTGCTACTGCTGCTACTGCTGCTGCTGCCACTGCTGCTGCTGCTACTGCTGCTGCCACTGCTGCTGCTGCCACTGCTGTCCTTGCTACTGCCACTGCTGCTACTGCCACTGCTGCTGCCACTGCTGCCCTTGCTGCTACTGCTGCTGCCACTGCTGCTGCTACTGCTGCTACTGCTGCTGCTGCCACTGCTGCCACTGCTGCCACTGCTGCTGCTGCCACTGCTGCTGCCACTGCTACTACTGCCGCTGCTACTGCCACTGCTGCTGCCACTGCTGCTGCTACTGCTGCTGCCACTGCTGCTGCTGCCACTGCTGCTGCTACTGCTGCTACTGCTGCTGCTGCCACTGCTGCCAATGCTGCCACTGCTGCTGCTGCCACTGCTGCTGCTGCCACTACTACCACTGCTGCCACTGCTGCTGCTGCCACTGCTGCTGCCACTGCTACTACTGCCGCTGCTACTGCCACTGCTACTGCCACTGCTGCTGCTACTGCTGCTGCCACTGCTGCTGCTGCCACTGCTGCTACTGCTGCTGCTGCCACTGCTGCTGCTGCTACTGCTGCTGCCACTGCTGTTGCTGCCACTGCTGTCCTTGCTACTGCCACTGCTGCTACTGCCACTGCTGCTGCCACTGCTGCCCTTGCTGCTACTGCTGCTGCCACTGCTGCTGCAACTGCTGCTGCTTTTGGAGGCAGTGACGCATGCTCTGAGCCGGCAGCTCTCACGGCTCCCGGCGAAAAAAAGTTAATTTGGCTCAGAGAAAGCCCCCAAAGGTTTGGGCCATAATTAAAGTATTGATGGCTCTTAAAATTGGACTTTAAATAGCATTTAAGGACCCCGGACAGTGTTAGAGGATGCGGGAAAAAAATAAACTACTGTATACACATGTATATGTTTAACACGCAATATGAATATTTTAAGAACATATAAACCACGAGCTAATTTGCGTCATTGGTTTGTGGCAGTTTGGCCAATGTAGGAAGTTTTGCTTTCAGTGGCAGGGCCTTTTCGTTTTTTTGACAATGAAGTGAAATCCAAATAGTAATTAATTATATTCTTGGTTCTATCGGTAAAGTCACGTAGAAGGGAAACAATTAAATAATAAAATATACACTACAGCAAGAAAACCACAGCAAGAAAATGTTCTTGCTGTGGTTTTCACACCTGATGATGATTGCTTGTGTTGCAATGGAAACGTCGTGAGAATTGTATTGTTTTTATGTTGTATTATTTTATTGTTTCCCTTCTACGTGACTTTATCGAAAGAACCAAGAATATGAATCCCCGCACTCGCAAAAGCTTTAAATCAAAAAATAATTAATTAGTGGCTCCTTTTAATGATCATTTTTAATGATCCACCAAATTATAAAATTGCATTTTTAAAAGTCACGTAATGATATATGTGTATAATTTATTTAAGTGGTATGAGTTTGTGCTAGATCATCAGTCAACAACATCTCACGCTTAGTAAAAAAAAAAGATTATTGGTAAATACGAAAGCATGTACAAGTACACAAAGCGCATGGTCTTCATTTACAAAGACATAGACTTCTCCTCGATCAAGTGATCAATGGAATAGCACTAATTTCTATCAGGAGCACTTAGCCAGTGGTGGAAATTCCCCATTACTATGGCAAGGACCAGTCTACCCATAGAAAGACCACTGTTGACAATGCATAAAGTGGTACCAATTTTATCGATCCAGGGGATAAAAGGTAGGCCCAGTCAGCTCCCCGACTGGAACTTTATAACCTTTCAGTTGTGAGCCAAAGTTTTCCAATCACGCAATCTATCCGGATGACCGCACGCAACTACCAATAAATGCACCTGCTTTGATTGCGTTGGCTCAATAATTTATCATTTCAAGTTTACCGACATCATTCATCAGTTACTTCCCAATATTGGATTGTTGATTATATACTTTTTTTTCCGAGAATCGAATCGATCGACGGAACTTATTGCGCCGTCGCGACCCCACGCGGGAAATAATTCCTCTTTTTAATTTTCCCGATTTTTTTTTCTCTCTTCCTCTTTTGCTTTTCCCTTTTGAAACTGTCGAGGCCTGCACTTTCGGGGAGATTAGCTAACGACTCGCACGTTTCCACCGCGGTTCATCGAGGGCCGATAACGCTTTATTTAACGCAGATTTAAACCGAGTTCAGTGGCACGCAACGCCAAGATATAAAGGTCCCCCCCGCCGCCCTTATACCGGGCGCTGCATGCAGCTTGATTTGCAGGTCCTAAGTCACCGAGAGCGGTAATTCTGCCAAACACAACTTTGCTCTACAAATAACCACCCCCCCACCACCACCACCACCCCATCCACTCACCCCTACCCACCATCCCCCCTCCTCCACCACCGCCGTTCAATGCTCGTCTCACTCGCGGCCAGACTCGTCGTGATGAGTAAGAGCGGCCCCGTTCGCTGAGTCGGGGCCACATTCGAAAGCGGCGCTCGGGAATAACGTCGCTTCACTGCCGCGCGGCATCGCTCAGCGCGGCATCGCCAAATATTCCGTCGGAGTGACGCCACGTGGTTTAGACTCCAACTCGTCACGGCGGGGGAGCGGGGGGGGGGGGGCTCAGCTCGTCGCGTCGTGGAAAAAAAAACTGGCGACGCAGGTTCGAAGCGCTGCTCTCACCGGACATGCAATGACCAGTGTGGTGAAGTATGGTCAAATAACACCCCCCCCCCGTTCCTCCCCTCCATCCCCTCCATCCCCACAACCGACACAGAGTGGAGCGGCCTTCGTTTGACGGTGGATTGACAATGGGGGGCGCGTGGGATGACAGTTCATATTGTGGCTGTTTGGATATGGATTGTCATGGGGCTCCTGTGGTCTTGTATGAACCTTGCCCAATTAAATTCGGCTACCTGGTAGCATGAGTGTAAGTGGACACACTCTGCCGATGGGATTCCAAAAAGCTGAAACCGTTCCCAGAGTTGACCTTCCTCAAACAAATACTGTTCATATACGGGTCAGAATATTCGGGAAGCTCAGTGGTGTGGAATGATCTTAAATCCGGTCATAATTACTGAGGGTGGGTGGGTAGAGGTGATGGGGTTGGGTGGGTGTGGGTGGGTGGTGGTGGGGTTTTGGTGGGTGGGGGTGGTGGTGTGGGTGGGTGGGTGGGGGTGGTGGGGGTGGGTGGGGGTGGTGGGGGTGGGTTGGTGGGGGTGGTGGGGGTTTGGGTGGGTGGGGGTGGTGGGGGTCAGGGTGGGAATGTGTGTGATCTCCATCCAGCAGTTTATGGACAATAAGATGGTCATGGTATTGGCGTCGGCGATGTAGAACCACATTTGTAATCGACCTGCAACTATTGTTTGCTGTTGCTGGCCGCTTTGGCATTTTGGGCCAGCGCTCAATGGGCCCTGACATATTTGACAAAATTACAATTATATAATCCGTGTTGGGAGGGGGTCTAGTGGCTAACGCACTCCGCTACGAACCTGGCGACCGGAGTTCGATTCCCGCTCATGGCCAACATTAGCGACGGACAAATATTTGAACCCGTCCTGGGCCTCCCCTGGGTCGGCTCAGCCTCAAACGCGTACCTGGTGCGGTGTGTAGTAAACATCAGCACTAGAGACCGGGCGTGGTTCTGGCCACCCATCCCCCATCGTGACCTTCACAGGTCGTCGCGAACACCACTTGCCCCGACGCTCAGTTGCAGGCTCCTCATCCTAGCCCACCCACTGATTGTCATGAAAGCGTATTAATTATTGGTAAGTTCACGTGAATAAGATTTACTCCAGTAACCTCGGTGGGCGGCTGCAGGTTGAGAGTTTCACCTGAAACAATTCCCCTTTAAAAATTTTCCACATTTGGCGTCGTCCCAAATGGCGTGTAAAACGATGCTCGTGCCATCAGTCAAAGAGAGGCAGCGCCGCTGCATCACCGCTCCGTCGGTGGCTAGGGGATGTTAACTACCTCGCCTGGTACACAGGAGGTCGTGGGTTCGATCCAGACCCTGACGCCTGCTGTATATTTGGAGTTTGCGTGTCTCTCTCTCATCATCATCATGGTGGCTAGGAGATGTTAACGACCTCGCCTGGTACACAGGAGGTCGTGGGTTCGATCCAGACTCTGACGCCTGATGTATATTTGGAGTTTGCGTGTCTCTCTCTCATCATCATCACGGTGGCTAGGATACGTTAACTACCTCGCCTGGTACACAGGAGGTTGTGGGTTCGATCCAGACCCTGACGCCTGCTGTAGTATATTTGGAGTTTGCGTGTTCACTCTCCCGGATGTCGCGTGGAATTTTTTTCTCCAGGTCCTCCCGGTTTTCCCCTCTGCATTTCGAGTCAACATCCACGCGTTTCAGAGTAATATGGCTGCTATCAGTTTCTACGTGATAAGCCACTTCGTTGAGCTGTCATTTGTGGCAAAGTTGCTTCTGAAAAACAGCTACATGGCTCAGTGGGCCTTACCTGTTAACATAAACATAGATTAGTTTCTAGTTTTTAGTTTAAAAGTCTCATAATTTTTGTCCCCTCCCTACTTATTTTTTAAAACGTTTTTATTTCATAATTTTTTAGTTGTTGGTAAAATTTTTGTTGTTGGTAAAATTCGGACCTGGCTGTCATTTGTGGCAGCCAGGTCTACATGGTTCAGTGATGCCTTACCTCGTAAAATAAAATAAAAATAGTTTAAAGTTGAATAGTCTGATGTCAATGTAACGGTCAATCCCATGTGCTCCACTCAACGGACACCAAGAGGCATTCTAAATGAAAGGCCACAGGTCCGTCAACAGAGTGGCTACAGAGACCCTTAGCAAGCCAACCCAGGATCGAATCAACACAACGGTTCAAAATTACCGGGTAACCTTTGAACCGGTGCTGCTGATAAGCATCTGTAGAAACTACAGGACATCTGTGCAAACTACAGGACATCGGTGAAAACTACTGGACATCGGTGAAAACTACAGGACGTCTGTGAAAACTGCAGGACATCGGTGAAAACTACAGGACATCGGTGAAAACTACAGGACATCGGTGCAAACTACAGGACATCGGTGAAAACTACAGGACATCGGTGAAAACTACAGGACATCGGTGAAAACTACAGGACATCGGTGCAAACTACAGGACATCGGTGAAAACTACAGGACATCGGTGAAAACTGCAGGACATCGGTGAAAACTACAGGACATCGGTGAAAACTACAGGACATCGGTGCAAACTACAGGACATCGGTGAAAACTACAGGACATCGGTGAAAACTACTGGACATCGGTGAAAACTACAGGACATCGGTGAAAACTACAGGACATCGGTGAAAACTACAGGACATCGGTGAAAACTACAAGACATCGGTGAAAACTACAGGACATCGGTGAAAACTACAGGACATCGGTGAAAACTACGGGACATCGGTGAAAGAGAGCTTCACAACTCATCGGATTCCTCCAGCACAAATCGATATTCTCGTTCTGAACCAGCCGCTTATCCGCTCTGCTATTTATAGCCGCCCTCGATGCGTAATGCGAGCGACGTTTCAAAATCGTACGCCCGATAGGCGGGCGTCTTTGGGGGAGGGGGCGAGTGGGTGTTGGGGGGGGTCGGTGGGGGGTGATGATACACCCGCAAAGCCCTCAAGGTAATTTATCACCGTTGAATTTAACGGAGGTTCCTACTCGTGGTTAAATAAAGGACACCGTATTTCACTCTTCACTGAACGTGTGTGAAGAAGCGATGGGGGGAGAGGTGGAGGGGGTGGGTGGGTGGGTGGGTGGGGGCGAACATTGGCGCAGTGGTTAACGCGTTGCGTTAACCTGACCCAAACGACCTGAGATTGAGTCCCCGGCCAGATATCGCATCAGCGGCGAATACAAATCTGAACGGGAAATATGCGTGACATTTTTTTGCTTTGCCGTCCTCCATGGCGAGATGTTAACTCCCTCGCCTGGTACACAGGAGGACGTGGATTCGATCCCGAACCTGACGCCTGCTGCTGTATATTTGGAGTTTACGGTGTTTCTCTCTCACCGTGGTCGCCTGGATTTTCTTTCAGGTCCTCTGGTTTTCCCATCCACATTGAAAATCAACATCACGCGTTTAGAGTCTTTGGCTGCTTTACATTTCCACATGATAAGCCACTTCGTTGAGCTATCATCTGTGGCCAAGTTGTTTCTGAAAAACAACACATAGCTCATTGGGCCTTACCTGGTAAAATAAAAATAGTTTAGTTTCTAGTTTTTAGCTTAAAAGTCTAAGAATTTTTGTCCCCTACCTACTTATTTTTTTGTACGTTTTTACTTCATTATTTTTTTGTTACTAATAGGGTTTTCCCCCTTTTTTCTGGCAACAAAACTGACACCTTTTGCAAGGAATCATGTTATATTAACCACAATACTTGCAGTCAAATGCAAAAAAAAAACAATACTCTGAGAATAAAAAGGGGAATACCCCTATTAGTATATTTGCTACTGGCAAAGGAGGACTCGTGATATTTTTTTGTGTTGTTGGTAAAATTCTGACGCTGTAAAAAAGAAAAAGTATTGACCGGAAAACCTCTCAGGGGAAAAGGAAATCCTTGTGAAAATTGTGTCATTAGATTGAATGTTGCGTGAAAGCACGTGCAAGGGGAGAGAAGGGGAGCGAGTGAGTGAGAGCCAAAGGAGTAAGGAGTGATTGACGGTGGCTGTGAGAGATGGAAAGAGATGGGCAATACGTCCCCTACCGCGCGGCGCACATTTTTCTAAAAATATATATTGTTAAAAATGCAAGACTGTTAAACACAAGGTATTCATCAACGTTGGAAAAATGTTACATTTATTGAGCCATCGGTATTTCCTCAGGGTTAGGCGGACCAAAGTGGCATAAACAAACACTTTTCTCGAGGTTTTTCTTTAAAAAAAAGTGCGTTTTGTATGGAATATTGTCAATCACACTTCCTGCACATACACCGCGAAAAAGCCTCGACTGAGTAAGAATATCTCCCCCCCCCCCCCTTATCATCACGATCTTTAGCAAGCGGTGTCGCGTGAAATTCTCAAAAATATCGCCCGCGAGCAGAGCTCAATGTGCTGCACCCAAGCAGTGGGCACGTTGATGAAATTTTAATGGTAGGAACCTCCTGGTTACACCAGCCCACAGGAGATTATTGTGTCCGTCCGTCCGTCGTGCATCCAAAAATGGGAGGGGTGGGGCTGGGTGGAGAGGGGAGGGTAGGGAGAGGCTGGGTGGGGAGGGGCTGGGTGGGGAGGGTGGGGAGGGGCTGGGTGGGGAGGGGCTGGGTGGGGAGGGTGGGGAGGGGCTGGGTGGGGAGGGGCTGGTCACCCCGTGGTGCCCTTATAAAACTCAACGTTTAACCTACTCACGCCGGCTTGTGCCCGCCCTCACAGTCGGCTATATTTGCGGAATACACCACGCCGCCGTTGACCCTGGCCATTGACCGAGCAACCCAACGTCCCTACCAGCTCCCTCCGTAGGAATGTGTTTTAATAATAATTGAACTTTATCATCTTTGGACAATAAAACAGTGAGAGGGGAGATGTAGGAGAGTGCGTGGAGGGGAGTAGAGTGAGATGAGAGGGGAGAGGCAGGAGAGTGCGTGGAGGGGAGTAGAGTGAGATAAGAGGGAAGAGGTAGGAGAGTGCGTGGAGGGGAGTAGAGTGAGAAGAGAGGGGAGAGGTAGGAGAGTGCGTGGAGGGGAGTAGAGTCAGATGAGAGGGGAGAGGCAGGAGAGTGCGTGGAGGGGAGTAGAGTCAGATGAGAGGGGAGAGGCAGGAGAGTGCGTGGAGGGGAGTAGAGTGAGATGAGAGGGGAGAGGTAGAAGAGTGCGTGGAGGGGAGTAGAGTGAGATGAGAGGGGAGAGGTAGGAGAGTGCGTGGAGGGGAATAGAGTGAGATGAGAGGGGAGAGGCAGGAGAGTGCGTGGAGGGGAGTAGAGTGAGATGAGAGGGGAGAGGTAGGAGAGTGCGTGGAGGGGAGTGGAGTGAGATGAGAGGGGAGAGGTAGGAGAGTGCGTGGAGGGGAGTAGAGTGAGATGAGAGGGAGAGGCAGGATAGTGTGTGGAGGGGAGTAGAGTGAGATGAGAGGGGAGAGGCAGGAGAGAGCGTGGAGGGGAGTAGAGTGAGATGAGAGGGGAGAGGTAGGAGAGTACGTGGAGGGGAGTAGAGTGAGATGAGAGGGGAGAGGTAGGAGAGTGCGTGGAGGGGAGTGAGATGTGAGGGGAGAGGTGGGTAAGTGCGTGGAGGGAAGTAGAGTGAGATGAGAGGGGAGAGGTAGGAGAGTGGGCGTCTTCAAATCTCGGCGTCTAAGAAGTTAGGAGGACAATTAACGAGTTTGTGGTTCGCATAAACTTCCTGTGTGTCTGGCTTCTCGCTGTAATTTTGGATATTTTTGTCCCGGCGTCTGCTTTCCCTCGAGCCTCCAGGAATCTTAAATTGTCACCATCGCTTTCGGAAAGTTTCGGGTTCCAACGGTGCGCATTGTGAGTTATTGGGATTGTTGTTAATATTATTACGACCGTCGGTGAGTTGCTCCTCGTGCAGCAAATCAACCCGTTTGCGGGATGTGTGAGTACACTCTGGGGCACGGCTGCCATGAATAGGAGATTAAATTACAAATGAGACTGCTCAGCACGTAGACAGTTCGTGCGGAGCTTTCGAACAACTATAAAACTGGTTAAACGTCGTCATCATCATCATCTCGAATGATTTATCATCCACTGCTGGATGAAGGCTTCTCTCCAAGCGGTCGCGACTTCTTTTAGTTCGTGGAATGTGACAGTCCATCCAGTACCTGTACGTGCGCTGATCGCATCGCTCCATCTCTCCACAGTGGACGTCCCCTGTTGTGTGTTTTTCCCTCCTTTGGTTTGCACTCTGCTGATCGTCTCGACCATTGGTCATCGTCACATTGAAGCGAATCGTTTTGCTCAAGCCCACGCACTCTTCTATATAGTGATCTACCATCTCGCTCTACTCCCCTCCACGCACTCTCCTACCTCTCCCCGGTGTTGGGGGGATGGCGGTGTTGGGAATACACGTTAACATTGGGAAATACGCGTTAACAATGGGCAGTACACGTTAACATTGGGCAATACACGTTAACAATGGGCAATACACGTTAACAATGGGAAATACGCGTTAACAATGGGCAGTACACGTTAACATTGGGCAATACACGTTAACATTGGGAAATACGCGTTAACAATGGGAACTACACGTTAACAATGGGCAATACACGTTAACATTGGGCATCATCATCGCAGCAGCGGCCTTTTGGCTCACCATGAAACAGAGACGGTCACTGCACCGCACGCTTTCAGATGCGCTTCTGCGGCCGTCTGGAACGCTCTTCCTTCCAACACTAGCAAGCCACTGGAGCGATGCACTTTTAAATCACCTCGATTAAAAACCGCACCTCCAATTAGCGTGGTTGGCTACGTACGGTGCGAAAGAAGTTCAACATACTATGAGACATCTCCTTTACCAGTGGCAAGGTATAGTAGTAGGTTTTACCCTTTCAACTGGTACAAAAACTGACACCTTTATACAAGGCATCATGTTTGCAATAACCACAACACAAGCAGTTAAAATGCAAACAAAAGAAACAACTCTGATGATGATAATGATATGCACTGTCCTTGAAGTTGATTGGTCCACACCCGAGACAGCGTTTCTTAAAGCCTCGTCATCTGGTCCAACACCAATGGAGACTAGGCTCGAAGAAAAGCTGTCTCGGGTGTGGACCAATCAACTTCAAGGACAGTGCATATCATTATCATCATCAGAGTTGTTTCTTTTGTTTGCATTTTAACTGCTTGTGTTGTGGTTATTGCAAACATGATGCCTTGTATAAAGGTGTCAGTTTTTGTACCAGTTGAAAGGGTAAAAACCTACCATTAGGTTCAACATAGTACACCTCAAACGCTGCCGGCTGAAACGACAGAGACCGATCGATAGACTCACAGGGTGACTCGCTACAGGCTTACACCGCTGAAGCGTACAATCGCGACCCTGTGGGGTGAACAGTTAAGAGATATGAACTTCACAACTCTGACCTGTGGTCGTGACATTAGACATCCCGCTTATTACGATGCAAACTCATAGCCTCACATGCAGATCCATAAACATGCACAGAGACCCACAGGCTCGCATGAGACCCAAAGACTCACAAATAGGCCCATATAAATACTTGAGACCCGCCAAATTGCACAGAGACCATAGACTAAAATGAGACTCATTGACTCACACAGAGACCCATAGACATGAGACCCATAGACTCACAGATAGATCCATATAAATTATTGAGAGACCCAGAGACTTGCACAGAAACACATTAAGACTCGCACAGAGGCCCCTAAACTCACAGAGACCCATAGACTCACACAAAGAGCCATAGACTCACACAAAGAGCCATAGAGAACCCAGAGTCTCATACACTCTCACATAGGTCCATGAAAATACTTGAGACCCATTGACTGACACGAGACCTATTGATTCACACAGAGACCCAAAGACTCAAACATCGGTCCATAGAAATACTTGAGATACTCAGACTTGCACAGAGACCCATAGACTAAAGTAATCGATTAGGGCACTGCCGCGCTATTGGTGACTCCATCACACCGACGAAACGAATTGATTTAAAATAAATATATAATCGTTACTACGAATCCTAATGATCTAATCGCAGCGGGTGGGGTCTGGTTTGCTCAGAGGCTGCGTCGCTCTCTCAATGGCTGAGCGAATTATTTGGGCGGGTACGTTCTGGGCGATCTCCACTCGTAAAGCGCTTTTTAGATTTTTTGATTCAATTTCTTGCGAGTCAAGATTTTCTCCAGGACGAAGAGCTCTGTGACGGATCAGCGAGGTCCGCCGCCTGTAACGAGGTCTCGTCAAATGCTGTCAAATGGGAAGTGACTGAAAGTCTCTTTAATTATAGAGTCTAAAATGCAAGTGAATGCAGGGCGACCGGAATTAATGTATCTTTCAGCAACCGAATGGATATATATATATTTGGTCTCGTTAACACGCCACGTAAATTCAAATGGCATTTTATAGCAGCGGCTATTCAGTTATACGGATTGGACAAATGCAGTTGGGGGTTGGGGGGGTTTTCTTTTGTTGTTACAGATTCCTGGCTTCTGTCAAGCGAGGCTGTCTTCTTCTTTTTTTATGGTTTAATGACACGTGGATATAAAAGGATGTGGGCTCGTTTCGTGAGCGCGCCGCTGTGTAAGAAGTTGCGACTTCAATTTTGCGGGCTCCACTCTCATTGCTAAGGCGCAGAGCTTGGCGCACGCGCGGCGAACGGAGCGAGAGAATTGTTATCGTTACTGGCGGGAGGCCGGAGTCTTTACAACCCACACGCACGCACCACGCACACGAAGACCCCCCCCCCCCCCCCACGTTTTCCTGTCTTAGAGCGCTGGGCCAAGTGCTGTGAGCGAGCAGCGTGGCGTACACGAGGGTGATGGTCGTGGTGATTGCAACTTGGAACACTGCGTCGACGCTACCGCACAGTATTTGCTCGCACGCTCTCTCTCGAAGATAAACAGAAGGGACGACTCAGAGAGAGAGAGAGGACGACTCAGAGAGAGGACGACTCAGAGAGAGAGGACGAATCAGAGAGAGAGGACGACTCAGAGAGAGAGGACGACTCAGAGAGAGAGGACGACTCACAGAGCGAGAGGACGACTCAGAGAGCGAGAGGATGACTCAGAGAGAAAGAGGACGACTCAGAGAGAGAGAGGACGACTCAAAGAGAGGAGACGACTCAGATAGAGAGAGAGGACGACTCAGAGAGCGAGAGGACGACTCAGAGAGAGAGAGAGAACGACTCAGATAGAGAGAGAGAGGACGACTCAGAGAGCGAGAAAACGGACGACTCAGAGAGCAAGAGAGGACGACTCAGAGAGAGAGGACGACTCAGAGAGAGAGGACGACTCAGAGAGCGAGAAAGAGGACGACTCAGAGAGAGAGAGAGGACGACTCAGAGAGCGAGAAAGAGGACGACTCAGAGAGCGAGAAAGAGAACGAATCAGAGAGAGAGAGGACGACTCAGGGAGAGATTGCAGATGACTCAAAGAGCGAGAAATAGGACGACTCAGGGAGAGAAAGAGGACGACTCAGAGAGAGAGAGAGCGAGCGAGAAAGAGGGGACTCAGGGAGAGAGAGAGGACGACTCAAAGAGCGAAAAAAAGGACGGCTTAGAGCAGGAAGTCAGCCAGGCAGTTCGCTGGCGCTAAACCCTCCCCCCAGCCCCCTCCCAAGATCTACGGTCCTCGATATATGAAGATGTCATCAGCCATTTAATGAGCGTTTCACATGCGAGAGAAAGTGCCGCGCCTCGAGCCAATTCACACGTGCGAGGGTGCAACACCCTATCCCGTAGAGTTGGTGCAAGTGTAATGACGACTTGACACACTTATCTTGAGATTGCTTTGTTGCGATCGAAACGTAGTAGTTTTTGTTATTTTCTTTGAACCTTCTTTACCGAAAGACACAAAAACATTGTCAATTCGTTACTATTATATTCTTGGTTCTTTCGGTAAAGTCACGTAGAAGGGAAATAATAAGATAAATAATATAAATATAAAACAATAAAAATTCTCACGACGTTTCGACTGCAACGCAAGCAATCATCATCAGGTGTGACATCCAAATTTTCTTGCTGTAGATTTCACACCTGCTGATGATTGCTTGTGTTGCAGTCGAAACGTCGTGAGAATTTTTATTGTTTTATATTTGTATTATTTTATTATTTCCCTTCTACGTGACTTTACTGAAAGAACCAAGACTATCAATCCCTGCACTCACGAAAGCTTTACATCAAAATTAAATTCGTTACGAGTACAGCACGCCGATGTGACGGAGACTAAACCCGCTACAACATTTACAATTCGAGTACTTTTCGATTTGAAGCTTTCGTGACTGCAGGGATTCATCTTATTGGTTCTTTCGGTAAAGTCACGTAGAAGGGAAGTAATAAAATAATAAAAATAAAACATAATAATAAAATAAAACATAATAATAAAATAAGTATGCTTTATTTTTATTATTTTATTACTTCCCTTCTACGTGACTTTACCGAAAGAACCAAGAAGATGAATTTGAGTACTGTTACGTTTCGCCAGTAATTACAACAACAACAACAACAACGACGAGTAGCATCATCAGGCGACAGCCAGAGTTGTCCGTCACTAGCCCCTCCCACCCCTAACAGTGAGGGACTCCGTCTCTCTGACCAGCGTTCCATAGGATGGGGAGCGGGTGGGAGATGGGGGGGGGGTATTGGGGGGAGGTGGGGGAGGCAGTAGCGAGGGGGGGGGTAGCGGCTTGCCCTAAGCACGCGTGAGTTACGAGCGCTTGCAAAGGCGCTCGGCGGGAGGGCCGGGCGCGCGATGGCAGAAAACAGTGAAGGATGGGCGAGGGCCACATTCATCCTTGTCCCCTTTTACGCGTCGCTCAGGCCGGGGAAGTGGGGGGGGGAGGAGCGAGAGGGTTGGGAGGTGGTGGAGGCGGTGGGGGGATAGTTTCATCAACGGAGCGTTTCGCTCGGACGCTGATTGCAGACAGAGTCGTGAGATTAAGGCCCCTAATTTCTCACCGAATATTTTGCGCGCTCGCTAAATCCCCCGCGTGACGTCTCGGGTGACTTGTAAAAACTGAAAGCGAAACGATAAAACATTTTCTTTACATTTTATTTCACCAGGTGTAAGGTCCCACTGAGCTACGTAGCGATTATTTTTTTTATCAGAATCGACAAAAAGGATGGGCCAACGAAGTGGCTTATCGCGTGGAACTGCGCATGGGCCAAAAGACTCGAAACGCGCGTTGGTTACACGTGTGGAGGAAACAAACCGCAATGACCCGGAGAAAAAAAAAATCCACGCGACCACAGATACACAGCAGACGTCAGTGTCGGGATCGAACCCACGACCTCCTGCATACCGGGCGAGAGAGTTCACATCTCGACGCCGTGGCGAGATGTTAACTGCACAACCATAGCGAGAGGGGGATACTGGATGCGGTGTGCCGAGTTGCGACGCGGACAAACCATCGTGATCCAGCGGCTTTGCATGCGGGGTTGGTGGTTCGCGCAGGGATGGAGTCTTTATGCAATGTTATGAGGTGGTGCCAGCCGGTGCTAGCATAGCAAGCAGATTGCTTAGGTGGAAGGTGTCTGGGTTGAAATAGTAACTAATTGGCGTTTTGTTTACGCGACAAATCCATTTCTAATTGGCTATGTCGGGTGGTGGAGGGTTACGACACATTTATACTTACGCGATCTAACCCAAAAAACCTTTATTTGAATTATATTGGTCGCGAAAGCCAGCCCCGTGTTGCAATGATTACAGAGATGCTCAAGGAATGAAGAGGCGCAGACCGACGGATACGGACAATTCCGAGATAGATGCAGAGATCGACGGGGGGGGGGGGGGGGGGGGGGGGGTGGAGCCACTGAAGTGGATGTCACAGAACTACACTTGAGATCACTTTCAAGTGACCGCTAGTCCCACACGCAGCAGCGCGCCATGTGCGGTGTGAACGGATGTGTGCGAGAGAGATGACAGGGTCGAACCCTCGATCAGGTAGGCGGAAGGACACTGCCTCTCTTTTTTTTTACGATCAGTGGAAACAAGAAGATGCTCGGTGTATTCGGCACTTTGCTTCGTTCATCATTTCGTAATTTTTTTTAAAAATAATAACTTTGCTTTATGCAAACCCCCACTCTCTCGCTCACTCTCTCGCTCACTCTCTCGCTCACTCTCTCGCTCACTCTCTCGTTCTGCACGCAGCCCTTCTCGCAGTCTGACGGCCTCTGACGGGTAGCTCATAACTGCATGCAGAGCTCCCCGTCATCTGCCACCGAGCACACGGCCTCCTCCATCGCCCACTGCTCCTTAAAGGCCGACACTCCCTCTCTGTATCTGTCTGTCTGTGTATACAAGCAGACAGACGCATCAACGTTAAGGGGGACAGGAGAGCGATAGAGAGCGAGAGAGCGAGAGAGAGCGAGAGAGCCGATGAGAGAGGGAGACACGGGGGAATAGAGAAGAGAGTCGGAGCAAGAGAGAGAGATAGAGAGGTAGAGAGATAGAGAGGGGCTTAGTGGAGAGGTTGCTCACTGATAAGACAACAGATTGACTCTGGGACGGAGAGACTCACACTGAAACAAAGGGACGAGTGAGAGAGAGAGACGCAGATGGAACGAGTGAGAGAGACGCACGGAGTGCGAGGGTACGAATTCCGCGGACATTCAGGGAGAAAAATGTGCGGCGGGAGAGGAGGGAGGGGGGAAAAGTTCGACTTTGTTTATGCTGCTAAAACAGACCTTGCTCTGAAGGCAATATGCAGTAAATTCTGCAGCGCATGCCCCGTTCAGCCCCGAGACGAAACGCGCTCTCAAGGACCGGTGGGGAGGGGGTGGGGAGGTGGTGGTGGGAGGGGGTGGTGGGGGAGGGGGTGGTGGGGAGGGGGTGGTGGGGAGGGGGTGGGGAGGTGGTGGTGGGGAGGGGGTGGTGGGGAGGGGGTGGTGGGGAGGTGGTGGTGGGGAGGGGGTGGTGGGGAGGGGGTGGTGGGGAGGGGGTGGTGGGGAGGGGGTGGTGGGAGGGGGTAGTGGGGAGGTGGTGGTGGGGAGGGGGTGGTGGGGAGGTGGTGGGGAGGTGGTGGTGGGGAGGGGGTGGTGGGGAGGGGGTGGTGGGGAGGGGGTGGTGGGGAGGGAGTGGTGAGGTGGTGGTGGGAGGTGGTGGTGGGAAGGTGGTGGTGGGGAGGTGGTGGTGGGGCGGTGGTGATGGGGAGGGGGTGGTGGGGAGGGGGTGGTGGGGAGGTGGTGGTGGGGAGGGGGTGGTGGGGCGGTGGTGGTGGGGAGGGGGTGGTGGGGAGGGGGTGGTGGGGAGGTGGTGGTGGGAGGGGGTAGTGGGGAGGTGGTGGTGGGGAGGGGGTGGTGGGAGGGGGTAGTGGGGAGGTGGTGGTGGGGAGGTGGTGGTGGGGAGGGGGTAGTGGGGAGGGGGTGGTGGGGAGGGGGTGGTGGGGAGGGGGTGGTGGGGAGGTGGTGGTGGGGAGGGGGTGGTGGGGATGGAGAGGGAGGGGGGTGAGAGCGGCAGCAGCGACGACAGCGGCGCTCCCTATCCATCCCGTAGCGCTACGTTGCTCTGGGCGAGCGGTTCCCAGAGAGAGAGACTCTTAAAGCGGCGGGGGTTGTTCTTGTTGTTGGTGGTGGTGGGGGGGGTTGGTGGGGGGGGACCTCATATGCCAAAGATTGGTGGAGCGTTTTTATATTTATTTATTTTGCGTTGCGCGTGAACGTTTCCCGGCTATGGGATGTGTGAATGTTGTTGTTGTTGTTATTGTTGTTGTTATTGTTGTGGAGGTGTTGTTGAGCCGCTAGTGCAGCGGGTTAGGGGCCATCCATTCAGCACGTACGCGTGGAGGGGGGAGGAATACGTAGCTTGCGTATGGGGGGGGGGTCTACTGACAATGTGCGTACGCATAGGAAACGGGGGGGGGGGGGTGAAGCCTCGATAATAATTTGTCTACGTTGGCCTTCAAATGAGTTAGATAGTCGGGCGGTGGACAATCTGTTTGCTTAAACACGTTAAAATGATTAATCCTTGATCGTTTCTGCGTGGATTAAACATCGGCCGTTCTATATGATTCGGGGCGGGGGGGGGGTGCGTCAGGCGTACGTACGCAGGTGGGGGGGGGGGGTGTAAAAGTCCGCGTGCGTACAGGGAGGTAGGTGTCAAGTTCTGACAGATTGTTGAGGACTCACTCAGTGGATGGCCTCTTACCACTCTGCTGGGCTACGAATCGGGCGCGGCCCGGGTTCGATTCTCCGCTCACGGCCCACTCCAGTGACGATGATCGGAATCGGACCCTCCCCAAGGTCGACTCAGCCTCAAATGGGTGTGTAAAACGGCTTCAAATAGAAGAAGAAGAATCATAATAATAATAAAGTAACGTATTGCATCGAAGTGTCGGGGTGTAGCAGCCTGTAAAATGAGACTGAACGATTTAACAGCGCGTCGTTTAGCATGCGTTCGTGTGTTTAAAAAAAAAAGAAAAAACGTTACAAACAAGATTTCCCGATCTTTTTTTTTTATTGTTTTCTGTAAAACTAAAATTATATTAAGGGAAGGCAGTGAAGCGACGGGATGAATTGTAGGCTGGGGCTTAGGGATCCGTGTTGGGCTAAACTCCCCTCTTGCTCGTGAACTCTGTTCGAGGTGTCACCGGTTCGGTGGGGGCGAGGAGTTACACAGATCTCGGGGGGGGGGGGGGGGGGGCCTCTGACCCAATCGAGAAGATGAAAATGTTTTTTTCACGACCGTATCCCTCGACTCCCTCCTGCCCTCGTCTTTAACGCCTTCACCCCCCCCCCCTTTTCTCACCCCCCTCCCCCTTCCTCCCCTCGCCTCCCTCTCTCTCCCTCTCATCACCATTCCTCACCCCCCTTCCCTTCCTCACCACCCCCCCTCCCCCTTCCTCACCTCACCTCCCTCTCTCTCCCAGTCATCACCCTTCCTCACCACCCCCCCCTTCCCCTCCCCCAACACTCAAACCCCACCACATTTTCCAACCAGCCGATGCTAATGTACCACTTATAATTCTTGCAAAGCGCTTTGATAAAAGCGATAAAAGCGCTTTCTAAAATCCTAAATAAGATAACTGGAGGAGGAGGAAGAGGAATCTGATGAGCTACTAAGTTCTTTATCACAGATTGTCCAGTAAAGGGGAGGCAGTGATTGACAAGTGACATCAACAACATAGTACAAGACAGGATACCAGAATAAGATAGAGAACATGTTAAAATGCTGCTCGTGTCTTTAAAACTGCGTGGTTGGTGTTCAGTTTGTTGTGATTCCCCCACAACTCCAATTAGCGCGGTTGGCTACGTACGGTGCGAAAGAAGTTCTGCGTACTGCTGCTGCTGCTGAGACTCGGATGCTGCTTCTGTTACTTCTGCTGCTACTGTTGTTACTACTACTGCTACTACCGCCGATGCTGCTGCTACTGCTACTACCGCTGCTGTGGTATCAGCTGCTGCTGCTACTGCTCTTACTGTTGCCGATCGAACACCTATCGTTGCTAACGCCGCTGCTGTCTAGGTCAGGGGTCGGCAACCAAAATAACAAGAAGAGCCATTTCTTTCCAATTCGGTACAAAATTCAGTATTTCAAGAGCCGCAATGCATCTGAGTACATACGTACTCATCGTCAAGAAGCAGCCCGTAAAGAGCCGCATGCGGCTCCGGAGCCGTAGGTTGCCGACCCCTGGTCTAGGTGAATGTTGCTGCTGCTGCTGCTTGTGCTATGACAACTCTAGAGAAGGCAGCGATTGCTGCTGCTGCTGCCATGGCGTGGAGCGTGGGTGGGTGGCTGGGGTATGAGTGGGTAGTTGGGTGAGTGGCTGGGTGGCTGGGTGGGTGGGGTATGAGTGGGTGGTTGGGTAGGTGGCTGGCTGGGTGGGTGTGGTACGAGTGGGTGGGTGGGTGTGGTATGAGTAGGTGGCTGGGTGGGTGGGTGGCTGAGTGGGTGGCTGGATGGGTGGCTGGGTGGATGTGGTACGAGTGGGTGGGTGGATGTGGTATGAGTGGGTGGCTGGGTGGGTGGCTGGGTGGGTGGGTAGCTGGGTGGGAGTGGTACGAGTGGGTGGCTGGGTAGGTGTGGTACGAGTGGGTGGCTGGGTGGGTGGCTGGGTAGGTGTGGTACGAGTGGGTGGCTGGGTAGGTGTGGTACGAGTGGGTGGCTGGGTAGGTGTGGTACGAGTGGGTGGCTGGGTGGGTGGCTGGGTAGGTGTGGTACGAGTGGGTGGCTGGGTAGGTGTGGTACGAGTGGGTGGCTGGGTGGGTAGCTGGGTAGGTGTGGTACGAGTGGGTAGCTGGGTAGGTGTGGTACGAGTGGGTGGCTGGGTAGGTGTGGTACGAGTGGGTGGCTGGGTGGGTGGCTGGGTAGGTGTGGTACGAGTGGGTGGCTGGGTGGGTGGCTGGGTAGGTGTGGTACGAGTGGGTGGCTGGGTAGGTGTGGTACGAGTGGGTGGCTGGGTGGGTGGCTGGGTAGGTGTGGTACGAGTGGGTGGCTGGGTAGGTGTGGTACGAGTGGGTGGCTGGGTGGGTGGCTGGGTAGGTGTGGTACGAGTGGGTGGCTGGGTGGGTGTGGTACGAGTGGGTGGCTGGGTGGGTAGCTGGGTGGGGGGTATGAGTGGGTGGCTGGATGTGGTATGAGTGGGTGGCTGGGTGGGTGTGGTACGAGTGGGTGGCTGGGTGGGTAGCTGGGTGGGGGGTATGAGTGGGTGGCTGGATGTGGTATGAGTGGGTGGCTGGGTGGGTGTGGTACGAGTGGGTGGCTGGGTGGGTAGCTGGGTGGGGGGTATGAGTGGGTGGCTGGATGTGGTATGAGTGGGTGGCTGGGTGGGTGTGGTACGAGTGGGTGGCTGGGTGGGTGGGGGGGTTGGTGCCCCCTCCACCCCTCCCCCCACGGGATTTATTAATCAGACATGACGCGCTTGGCGCAGACGTGACCTCCGTTTGGAAGACTGATGGAGAGTTCCCCACCGCCCCAATGCCCCGAGGTCTTTCCTCTTCCTTCCTCCACCCTCGACTCCGGTTTTTTTTTTTGCTCTACTCAGGAGTGTTCCCCGGTGCCCGACATCCAGCATTCATCATCGTCGTCGTCATCATCGTCCTCGCCAGCCACCATCCCGCCACGTGCCCCCCCCCCGCCGCTCGCAACTGCGGTCCATCACAAACTAAACCCATGGGTCGTGCAACCCCGACTCTGGACGAAACAACTTCAGTCGTGCACTCCTTCGACGGAGGAGGAGTAGGAACAGCATGCCGACACGACCTCTCTCTCTCTGCTGAAACCCTCTCAGAATCAGAATCTTTATTCACACTGGAGGAATCCGATGAGCTATGAAGCTCTTTTTCACAGATGTCCAGTAGGGGCACGGGGTGAGGACGTCACAACAACAAACAGTACAGAAACAGGACAGGAGTGCACAGTACAAGAAAGGTAAAAAAAAATCACCCAGACACATACAAATAGAACTAGACAATCCTCATCCTCTTCTTGGTTCTTTCGGTAAAGTCACGTAGAAGGGAAATAATAAAATAATAAAAATAAAACATAATAAAATAATTCTCACGACGTTTCGGCTACAACGCAAGCAGACGTCGTGAGAATTATTTTATTATGTTTTATTTTTATTATTTTATTACTTCCCTTCTACGTGTCTTTACCGAAAAAACCAAGAAGATGAATCTCTGCAGTCACGAAAGCTTTAAATCGAAATCTTTCGGTAAAGTCACGTAGAAGGGAAATAATACAATTAAAAAATATAAAACAATTAAATAATATAATATCATAAAATATTTATTTTATTTTATTATGTTTTATTTTTATTATTTTATTATTTCCCTTCTACGTGACTTTACCGAAAGAACCAAGAAGATGAATCCCTGCAGTCACGAAAGCTTTAAATCGAAATCTTTCGGTAAAGTCACGTAGAAGGGAAATAATACAATTAAAAAATATAAAACAATTAAATAATATAATATCATAAAATATTTATTTTATTTTATTATGTTTTATTTTTATTATTTTATTATTTCCCTTCTACGTGACTTTACCGAAAGAACCAAGAAGATGAATCCCTGCAGTCACGAAAGCTTTAATTCGAAATTTAATCCTCATCCGACCAAGCAAAGCCCCACTGAGGTATGAACTTATTTTTCAGAAGCGATCTGGCCACAAGCGATAGCTCAACAAAGTGGCCCGTCATTTGGACACGTATAGCACCAAAATTATCTCAATAATCTCAATGCGTGTTTTTAAACGTGGAGGGCAAAACCGGAGGACCCGGATAAAAAAAAAATCCAAGGCGACAACGGTAAAAGAGAGAGACGGAGACACGCAAACTTAAAATACACAGCACCAGGTTCTCATTTGAGGCTGAGTCGACCTAAGGGAGGCCCATAACCAGTTCGGATAATCGGTGTTGGCCGCGAGCGGGAATCGAACTCGTGTCGCGGGGTTCGTAGCGCTAACCGCTACACCACCGCTCCCCACTCCGTGAGTATTAAAAACTTTAGTCTGGCATTGTTTTTCACACACACACACGACATTGTGTCAGCGGATTGACAGGCGCTGTTGTACGTGCCGGCTGTAAAAAAAAGGAATTTACAACTTTGCCCAAATTACGAACGAGAAAACGTGCCCTGTGTTAATGTCCTCACCAGGTAATAAATACAGATCTCGCGCGAAACGTGAAGCAACGTTTTATTTTTTATTTTCACCCGATCACTTTGTCTATAATTAAGTTCTAAAACTTGTTCCCAAGTTTGCCTGAGTTTTAGTGCAAGGACAACAACCGACGATGCATACAGATAGCCTTGCCCTTAGCGCTGTGGCTAGGAGGTGTTAACTACCTCGCCTGGTATACGGGAAGTCGTGGGTTCGCGTCTCTCTATCTTACCTGTGTGGCTATATTGCAGGAGCGACCTGGCCACCATAAATGATACCTCAACGAAGTGGGCTTATCACGTGGACATTTATATCAGCAGCCCAATTAAACGCGTGATGTTGATTCTAAATGTGGAGAGAAAACACGGAGGAAAATCCACGCGACCACGGGGAGAGAGAGAGACATGCAAATTTCAAATTTACAACAGGCGTCAGGGTCGGCGGCATCCAGACACACACGCGTGCGTACGTGTGAGTGTGTGAGTGTGTGCGTATGTGTTAGAGTGTGTGAGAGTGTGCGTATGTGTTAGAGTGTGTGTGAGAGAGTGTGTGAGAGCGTGCGTATGTGTTAGTGTGTGTGTGTGAGAGTGTGTGAGAGTGTGCGTATGTGTTAGAGTGTGTGTGAGAGGGTGTGTGAGTGTGTGCGTATGTGTTAGAGTGTGTGTGAGAGAGTGTGTGAGATTGTGCGTATGTGTTAGAGTGTGTGTAAGAGAGTATGTAAGAGCGTGCGTATGTGTTAGTGTGTGTGTGAGAGTGTGTGAGAGTGTGCGTATGTGTTAGTGTGTGTGTGAGAGAGTGTGTGAGATTGTGCGTATGTGTTAGAGAGTGTGTGAGAGAGTGTGTGAGTGTGTGCGTATGTGTTAGAGTGTGTGTGTGTAAGAGTGGGGAGCGGTAGTGTAGCGGTTAGCGTGCTACGCTACGAACCTGGCGACCCGGGTTCGATTCCCGCTCACGGCCAACACCACCAGCGACGATTATCTGAACCGGTCCTAAGATCTGACTCAGTTTCAAATGAGTACCTGGTGCGGTGCGTAAACATCGCCACTAGGGAGACAAAGGCGGCCGGGCGTGGTGTTGGCCACCCATTCCCTCGTGTGCCGTTTCGGCCGTCAAAGGATGCTGCTCGCTAACAGCACTTGCCCCAACAGTCTGATAAGGCTATACGGGGGATCTTTGTCTTTGGCATGTGAGAGCACATTGCCACTTGTTTTGGCTATGCAAGCCAAGCCACCAAAATCACCCACGTGATATAATTATTGTCAGCTTCGTCGTGGAACACATTTATCGCCTTTTGTTCGGGTCGTTTTTTTCAGCCAAAAATAAGCAAATCAAAGTTCATGATATCAGCGAAATAATAACCGCAAACCAAAAATTCCAATAAGTATATTTTGTAAACAGCAATATAGGGACCGCGCATTCTCCCCCCCTTGTCTCCGCCAGAAGAATTACATTCCGTTGGTCCAAAGTTAATAAAATACTTTGATACTTAAATGCCATAAATATTGGATTTAATTACGAAATCTCGATCGCTGCTGTGGCTTTTATGCTGGACTATAACTTAGCGGCGCGCTACACATTAACGCGAGATGATGGCTGCCTATGTAGGCCAGCAAATTTAACGTCGGAGCAATTTTCTTATCGTGGACAATATAACAACAACAACAATAATAACAACAAAGACAGAGAGGTCTGTTTTGCCAACACGGAGAAACACAATTATCAGTCCGATAGCCTACGAGCCTTCCTGGATCACAATTTTGCTTAATCATGATAAAAGAAATATATATATAAACGATAGATGTTTATATATATATCCTGGAAAGCCTCACTGAGTCGTCTGAAGACTCCAGCTAAGGAGGGATTTTATGTACCTACGTTGAACTTCTTTCGCGCCGTACGTAGCCAACGACGCTTAATCAGAGGTTCTGGGGGGTGAACAACGAACTATATACACAGCAAGCAGTTCTAAAGTAATTCGTGTTCAATCTACATTCAAATGTGCGTCGCACACAGTGGCTCCCTGATGTCGGAAGGAAGGATCCTGCATTGGTGTTTGGCCAATTCCATCAACAACCGAGTGGCTCTTGACCTTTCAGCCTTGCACCCCTTCGGGTTCTCAGCAAGGGGCATCTCCCACCACCCCCCCTCCCTGGGGGGTACGCGCACCGCGGGTTAAGAACCACCGGACCACAGCGAACACGTCCACACGTCTCTCCATCCTCGTGTCTGTCTGCATCGCCGCCTGCCTGTCCGTCTGTCGTGACCCGTGGTGGCCTTCTCTCAGACTGTGTGCTCTTCCTCCCCCCCTCTCACCCCCCACCCCCTGTCCCCCCCTCCCCCCCTCCCCCACGTGTCCCACTCACGCCGTCCAGGTGAGAGCATCAGACGCACGGGAAGACGCGAGGAGGCGGGCACGGACGGACCAACCGCGCGAGTCGAGCATCACCCGAGTTCGTCGACACCCTCCGCCTTCTTCCTCCCAGCAGCCGCCGCACAGATGGATCGTACCGCACGCCTGCCCGTGCGGTACTCCTCGAATCCTCTTGTGCTGTCGTTCACGCACTCGTTCACGCACTCGTTCGCGCTCTAACAGCCACAATCAAAGACAAAGACCCCCCGTGTAGCCTTAACATACTGCAGGGGCAAGTGCTGTTAGCGAGCAGCACCTATGGAAGCTGGCACGGCAACACGAGGAGGTGGGTGGCCAGCACCACGCCCGGCCGCCTGTGTCTCCCCAGTGGCGATGTTTACACACCGCACCAGGTACTCATTTGAGGCTGAGTCGACCTAGGGGAGGCCCAGTACCGGTTCAAATAATCGTCACCGGTGGTGGCCGTGAGCGGGAATAGAACCACTGCACTACCGCTAAGCCTCCCCGTGTAGCCTGTAACAGACTGTTGGGGCAAGTGCTGTTAGTGAGCAGCACACACACACACACGCTCGCACACACAAACACAATGATGCTGCTATCGCTCCCTTCCTTCTGCCAGATGCCCTCGATCAGCTGTCGCACAGACAACACTCGACCCACACAAGTTTGACCCTTACAGAAATATCGCCAGCACAAGTAACATGTCATTAACACTGTCAATAACACACCCCCCTTTTCACCACAATACATGACACACGTACTACCATTGTGGCCAATGGCTATGCTTCTTTAATTGTCCTTATTTTGGGGGGCGGGAGTGGCTTTATTGGTCTAATTATATAATTATAAAGTTTGACATTGTCCACAGGGTCAAACACAGAGTTCGCCCATGGTCAATACACGTTGACGCCTTCGCCATGTTTCATAGCGACGAGAATCAATACTTTTTTCCAATCAACCAGCTTTTCCGGGGTCATACGTAACAATAAACTTAGGTTTTTAAAAATTTCTTTCTATATAAACGGAGACAAAGATCCCCCGCGTGGCCTGTAACAGACTGTTGGGGGCTAATGCTGTTAGCGAGCACCTATGAAGGCCGGCCATCCCTGGTGCTGATGTTTAGACACCGTGCAAGGTATTCATTTAAGGCTGAGTCGACGTAGGGGCGGCCCAGTACCATTTCAGATATTCGCCGTCACGGCGATGATGAACGTGAATAAAACGGTGGGTCGCAGGGTTCGTAGCGCTGCGTGCAAACCACACACGCAAATAAATGCACGAGCAGTGAGTTGTGGATTTTATACGTTTGCGTTTTTCGGAGTTTTTAAGGACAATTTACGATCAATTGCGGCAATGGCTCTCGATCTTTCGGGAACAGCTGAGCACTCTCAAATCTCAACATCTCCCCCCCCCCCCTCCAAGCGCACCCACCACTCCTCCAGACAGTGCTGGGAAATGTGTCAACTTTACATAGATTTTAAAAAACAACAACAATTCCCCCCCAAAAATATTCACGTTGCTTTCCACCGGCCTTCCCTTCTTCCGTGCAAAACAAAACGAAACGACGACGAGAGACAGCCGCACGTGGAGTCGAACACGCGTCGGACTACGAACACCAAATGTTGCTCACAGTTCATCGCTGGTGCTGAGATATATTGCACCCCCTCCGCCTCCCCCCCCCCCCCAAAAAAAAAAAACCCGGCAGGATGTACATGTGTACATGCATGGTGTGCACGTGTACATGAATGGTGTGCATACATGCTGTCTGTTAATTGCCATGAGAATGACCCAACCGGTAATGGATACCCATTGCAATTAACATTCATACACTAATTCTAGATTTGAAGCTTTCGTGACTGCAAGGATTCATACTCTTAGTTCTTTCGGTAAAGTAACGTAGGTAAAAAATGATTTTATTGTTTTTATTTTTATTAATTTTAATTTCATTTTTTACCTACGTGACTTTACCGAAAGAACTAAGAGTATTCATACATTAAGCCACCTCGCCCCCTTTTGATCCTCTCGCACCCGATTGGCTCACGGGTGATGACGTCATGTTAACCCCCCTCTCTATATAAGGAGGGAAACGGGAGGATTTTCTCCACAACTCTTGTCTGACGCCTGATGATGCTGGTGGTGAATTAATGGCGAAACGTCGTGCTCGGATCGTTCAATGTGTTGTTGCTTTACCCTCCAACGCACCGGTGTGCTGTACGAGTGACGCACTGGCCACGTTTTGTTCACGTGACGACCCTTAACTCCAGTGCCAGATTAAGCTCGTGCGAGGCCTCTAGCAGGATGTTAAAAAGGGGCCCTAAATAAACAAAATAAAACACGTAAATATTAAACAGACATCAAATTTTTACTTTCACAGTAAAGTAATTGTATTTTTTCATTTGCTATGCAGCCACATAATATGACAAATCGCTAACCTTAAACACCCGGTCGTTCATAAAAGTTTAAGGCGGTATAGTACTATAGCAATAGAGCAAGTGCAGAACCACTGAACCGGAATTGATAGCTTGAAGGCATTTAGCGCGGGGCCCTCGAAACCGCGGGAGTCCCGTAGCACGTGCAAGCTACTCGTGCTACTGGCCTCAAGGTGCACATAGCCTGGCACAAGCGTCGTTGTGACGTTACCGCCACTTAGTGGCGAATGGCGGTTGTCGTTGTTGTAGCACGTGCAGCTACTTGTGCTACTGGCCTCAAGGTGCACATAGCCTGGCATAAGCGTCGTGTTGACGTCACCGACACTTAGTGGCGTATGACGGTTGTTGTTGTTGCTACTACGATAATCCGGCAGCGATTGCAGGGCCTGCGCCTACATCCTCTCGTCACGCACCGCCACCGCTCCCCTGCGACGCGAGACACCGCGGCGTGCATCCCCCGTGCCCTTTGCCCCCCTCCACCCCCTCCCGCCGGGGCTAACAAGAGCTGTCCGCTCCGCGCCAGGTGGAGCGGCGACGTCTCGCTGAATGACAACGGCGGCGGGCGACGTCCACAGCTGCAGCGGCAGCAGCAGCAGCAGCAGCGAAGGACGGGCACGCCGTGAGTGGCCACGGCATTCATCAGCGCGCGGAAGACAACCGCATCGATAGACGCCCTGAGCGATGGCATCGCCGCCTCGCCCGCCCGCTCGCTCGCTCTCTTACTCGCTCCTCTCTCTCCCGCTCGCTCCACTCTCTCCCACTCGTTACACTCAACCGCGACTTCTCCCGCTCCGCTCGCTCTCTCGCTACACTCTCTCCTACTCATTCGCACTCGTTCCACTTTACCGCTCGCTCTCCCACTTTGCTCCACTCTCCAGCTCCCTTCTGAAATATTTTGCTGTCTTTTTTTTGATTTTCTGTTTGCACATAGTCACTTTAAGATGTTTTCTTGTTCATGTTTTTGTTTTTTGTTTGTTGCGGTTGCACCCGATTCAAGAGCCGAATGGCTCACAGGGCCATACCTAATAAATTAACTTTGAACTTTTGAAATGACCTTTGAATCCTCTCGCTCCACGCTCCCGCCCGCTCGCTCTCCCGCGATGTTGATCTTAAATATGGGGGCAAAAAAAACTGGCGGACCCGCATAAAAACCCACGTGAGATGTACAGACTTCAAATTATACAGCAGGCGTCAGGGTCAGGATCGAATCCACGACCTCCTGTACACCAGGCGAGGTAGTTAACATCTCCTAGCCACCGTGATGGTGATGAGAGAGATACACAAAGTCCAAATATACAGCAGACATCGTCAGGGTCAGGATCGAACCCACGACCTCCTGTATACCAGGCGAGGCAATGAACATCTCCTAGCCACTGTGATGGTGATGAGAGAGACACGCAAAGTCCAAATATACAGCAGGCATCGTCAGCCTCGGGATTGAACCCACGACCTCCTGCATACCAGGCGAGGCAGTGAACATCTCCTAGCCACCGCGGTGCCCCAAAGGACTGAAACGAGCCCCCCGCTGTCCTCTTATCCCCAACTCCTCTTCGGGGCCCCTCTGGCGCCTGAGCCCCTTGCGCAGTTGCACCGCCTGCACACCCGGCACCCACACCAGCGGCACGTGCAGGGCGCGCTCACCCCTCGTCTCACTCCGCGTCGCGACTGAGAGCCGCGGTCTCTTCCCCGTGTCTCTCGCAGGACCCAGCGCGCCTGGCCGGGAGACGATGACGGCGGAGGAGGAGGAGGCGACGCGGGGGACGTGGGGGGCCCCGGAGGGACGGGTGAGCGTTGGGGGGGGCCCACGGTGGGTAGGGCCCTGGGGGGGTCCCCCGCCTCTCAGTCGCCATCACCGACGTCGGAGAAACTCTCCGCGTCGCTCAGCATGGCCTCCGCGTCCGCAAGCAGCACGCCGGTGAGTGACTCTCCGTGCGTGACTCTCTCCGTGCGTGACTTTCTCCGTGCGTGACTCTCTCCGTGCGGTGACTCTCCGTGCGTGACTTTCTCCGTGCGTGACTCTCCGTGCGTGACTCTCTGTGCGTGACTCTCTCCGTGCGTGACTCTCCGTGCGTGACTTTCTCCGTGCGTGACTCTCCGTGCGTGACTCTCCGTGCGTGACTCTCCGTGCGTGACTCTCTCCGTGCGAGACTCTCCGTGGGTCTCGACCCTCCGAGGGAACGTGCCGAGGAGCGTTGTCCGCATGGCACCCCGTTGCGTTATTCGGAGATGAGTAACAACGTTGGTCGGTTCTTCGTAATTGTGGTGAATTGCATTGCAGGTTCAGGTGAAGCGCTCTCCCCTCTGGGTGTCTCAATGGAGACTCTCTCCCCTCTGGGTGTCTCAGTGGAGACTCTCTCCCCTCTGGGTGTCTCAGTGAGACTCTCTCCCCTCTGGGTGTCTCAGTGGAGACTCTCTCCCCTCTGGGTGTCTCAGTGAGTCTCTCTCCCCTCTGGGTGACTCAGTGGGTCTCTCTCTCCTCTGGGTGTCTCAGTGAGTCTCTCTCCCCTCTGGGTGTCTCAGTAGAGACTCTCTCCCCTCTGGGTGTCTCAGTGAGTCTTTCTCCCCTCTGGGTGTCTCAGTGAGACTCTCTTCCCTCTGGGTGTCTCAGTGGAGACTCTCTCCCCTCTGGGTGTCTCAGTGAGACTCTCTCCCCTCTGGGCGACTCAGTGAGACTCTCTCCCCTCTGGGCGACTCAGTGAGTCTCTCTCCCCTCTGGGTGTCTCAGTGAGACTCTCTCCCCTCTGGGTGTCTCAGTGAGACTCTCTCCCCTCTGGGTGTCTCAGTAAGACTCTCTCCCCTCTTGAGCCACCACGCCACTACGATTTGTTTACGAGCTACCGCTGTGCGCGGCGTAAATATCAACACCAACGAACAACAAGCACGCGCTGCTGACCACGAATAAAAACTCCCAATAAACTAACGGGCCAATAAGAAGCGACAGCCAAGGTCAGCGTGGAGACTCCCAATTGGGCGAGAGGCGTGGGGTCAATCCGTCACGTTGGGGCTGAAATAAATTAATGTTTTTCTTTCCCTCCCCCGCCCCTCCACCCCGCCCCTCAACCCCCCCCCCCACGCCCCTATTTGTCGATTGAAGAGCTGGCGGCCAAATATTTAATCCGAAAAAGCCGTGACCTTAACCTATAACCTTTGACCTGTGATTCTGATATTCCCCCTCCCCGCCCCCCGTGGGCACTACTCACCAGAGGTCGCAAACGGGTTTTGATTCCTTACCCGTACCCGTACCCGGCCGCACCAGGGTCGCAAACGACGACCCGTACCCGGCCCGGGTACCCGGCCCGGGTACGGGTACCCGTTCCCTACCCGTACCCGTACCCTACCCGAAATGAGTGACAAACGGCTACTCACCAGTGACTCACGGCCTACCCGTACCCGGCCGCACCAGGGTCGCAAACGGGTACCCGTACCCGTACCCGGCCGGGTACGGGTAGCCGGGTATCGGGTAGGGTACGGGTATCGGGTACCCGATTGCGACCTCTGCTACTCACCCCTCATACGATGTCGACAATTGTGTTGTCGCTGCCAAGATGGCACCGTTACCGAATGCAAGCAGGCAGCACCGCGGTCCATTAAGGGAGCTTCAACTTTGTCGAGGGTTGTCGATGTCCGTGCCATTTAACACGCTGCAAATGACACTTTGCTCTGCCAGCCGCACGTACGTTACAATAAGCATAACACCTCAACGCATTCGTGAATAGCTATTTAAAACTAAGAAAGTTATTTTAAATTATTTTTTTTTACCAGCTAAGGCCCACTGAGCTATTTCTCAGAAGCGACCTGACCATCACAAATGACAGCGCAAGCAAGCGGCGTTGTCGTCGCGTGGAAATGTATCGCAGCCAAACACTCTGAACGCGTGGCGTCGATTCTAAAAGTGGCGGGGAAAACCGGAGGACCCGGAGAAAAATCCGTGGGTGCTCCGCGCGCGGTCTCGACCCTCCGAGGGAACGTGTCGAGGAGCTTCGTCCTCATGGTGCCCCGTTGGGTTATTCAGAGATGAGTGACATCGTTGGTCGGTTATTCGTAATTGTGGTGATTTGCCTTGTGGGTTCAGGTGAAGTGCTCTCCCCTTTGTGTGTTTCGGTAGTGACTCTCTCCCCTCTGGGTGTCTCAGTAGAGACTCTCTCCCCTCTGGGTGTCTCAGTGGAGACTCTCTCCCCTCTGGGTGACTCAGTGGAGACTCTCTCCCCTCTGGGTGTCTCAGTGGAGACGTTTATAGTTTTAAATAGTCTCAGTGAGACTCTCTCCCATCTGGGTGTCTTAGTGAGACTCTCTCCCCTCTGGGTGTCTCAATGAGACTCTCTCCCCTCTGGGTGTCTCAATAAGACTCTCTCCCCTCTGGGTGTCTCAGTGAGACTCTCTCCCCTCTGGGTGTCTCAATGAGACTCTCTCCCTTCTGGGTGTCTCAGTAGAGACTCTCTCCCCTCTGGGTGTCTCAGTGAGACTCTCTCCCCTCTGGGTGTCTCAATGAGACTCTCTCCCCTCTGGGTGTCTCAATGAGACTCTCTCCCCTCTGGGTGTCTCAGTAGAGACTCTCTCCCCTCTGGGTGTCTCAATGAGACTCTCTCCCCTCTGGGTGACTCAGTGGAGACTCTCTCCCCTCTGGGTGACTCAGTGAGACTCTCTCCCCTCTGGGTGTCATGTGAGACTCTCTCCCCTCTGGGTGTCTCAGTAGAGACTCCCTCCCCTCTGGGTGTCTCAGTGAGACTCTCTCCCCTCTGGGTGTCTCAGTGAGACTCTCTCCCCTCTGGGTGTCTCAGTGGAGACTCTCTCCCCTCTGGGTGTCTCAGTAGAGACTCTCTCCCCTCTGGGTGTCTCAGTAGAGACTCTCTCCCCTCTCGGTGTCTCAGTGGAGACTCTCTCCCCTCTGGGTGTCTCAGTGAGACTCTCTCCCCTCTGGGTGTCTCAGTGAGACTCTCTCCCCTCTGGGTGTCTCAGTGAGACTCTCTCCCCTCTGGGTGTCTCAGTGAGACTCTCTCCCCTCTGGGTGTCTCAGTAGAGACTCTCTCCCCTCTGGGTGTCTCAGTGAGACTCTCTCCCCTCTGGGTGTCTCAGTGAGACTCTCTCCCCTCTGGGTGTCTCAGTGGAGACTCTCTCCCCTCTGGGTGTCTCAGTGAGACTCTCTCCCCTCTGGGTGTCTCAGTGAGACTCTCTCCCCTCTGGGTGTCTCAGTGGAGACTCTCTCCCCTCTGGGTGACTCAGTGAGACTCTCTCCCCTCTGGGTGTCTCAGTAGAGACTCTCTCCCCTCTGGGTGTCTCAGTGAGACTCTCTCCCCTCTGGGTGTCTCAGTGGAGACTCTCTCCCCTCTGGGTGTCTCAGTGGAGACGTTTATAGTTTTAAATAGTCTCAGTGAGACTCTCTCCCATCTGGGTGTCTTAGTAGAGAGTCTCTCCCCTCTGGGTGTCTCAGTGGAGACGTTTATAGTTTTAAATAGTCTCAGTCGAGACTCTCTCCCCTCTGGATGTCTCAGTGGAGACTCTTCCCTAGCCACCGTGGCGCCCCAAACGACGCTCGTGTGCGCGTGACACCTCGCGCCACCACGTCCCGCCGTCGTTCGAGCAAAGATCGACAGCAGATCCCGGGGCCGCTGCCATCGGCGAGTTCCTCACGTGAACATTCCCTCGTGGGTCGGCGGGACGGGAGGTTTTGTAAGGAAACTTTTTTTCTCGGTTTCTTTTTTTTTTGTCGCAGCGAAAGCGTCTGCGGACGGCACAGGCGAGATGGTGATGATGATGGGCCGGCCACGGCCGAAACTGTGGACAATATTTCCTGGGCAGCGCAATAATTCTCACCCCTCGGGTCCCCCCCCCCCCGGTAAAAATCACGGGCGTGACAAGAAGCCAATACGGCAGTGCTTTTCGTGAAAGGGTATGATGATTGTTGTTGTCGTCGTCGTCGTGTTAAATGGTACTTTTTAGGATTTTTTCACCACGTTCGCCTTACCACGTGCGTCAATGTGAGTCGGCGGCGTGGAAGCGAAAGAGACATATTGTCCGTACGAGCAAAACAAACAAAAACGAACCTCGCGAGGTATTTATTTATCTCCCCCGACGAATGAGCGGCATCGCTGTTGAGCCGCGCGTGGAATCGAGGGGAGCGCTCAGCTCGCTGTGCGGAAGATTAGGCCGAGTGTTGCATTGCGCGACCGCTTGGTTCGGCCTTCATCCAGCGGTGGATTGATCAAGGTTGACGATGATGACGATGATGATGAAGTAGTTTGCGAGCGGTGTCTGAACCCTTATCAGCCAGAGCTGCCGACCGGTGCGGTGAAGGTATGGTCAAGCAACCTCCATGACCGACGCGGCGGGCAGAGGTGAGGCCTTCATCCAGCAGTGGATTGATCATGGTTGATGACGGCGCTGATGACGAAGTAGTTTGCGAGCGGTGTCTGAACCTTCAGCAGCCTGCATTGCCGACCGGTGCGGTGAAGTATGATCAAACACCCCCTAGGACCGACGCGGAGGGCAGAGGTGAGGCCTTCATTCCGCAGTGGACTGACAAATAGCTGCGAATTATAATTGTTTTTGTGTTGTAGTTGTTGTTGTTGATAATAGTAATCTCGACCAAGGTGGTGTTTGCACCATGATGAGGATGTATCAACACGGAGCGGAAAGTAGAAATGATGATGTGATGAGTTGGCGATGGGACAAAAAAAACCAGACACACACACTTGCCACGGGCAGATGGATTCTCGAAGAAATGAACTCTTTAAATGCGGGGGTTAAATTGGAGGTAGAGTCAGAGTTTGGTTGAGTGGCCAGATCAAAAAGGACGGAGGCGAAGTTCGCTCTCTCGTTCTCTCCTTTTCTCGTGCTCATTTCTCTCCGTGTGTATCCCCCGGAACGCGCTGACGGCATCCAGTGTCGCACCAAACAACAAAAGAAGCCGCGCAACAACAAAAATGCGACGCTAAACATCTCGGGGGTCAAACAAATCTCCCGCAGAGAGTGGAGGCCACGCGTCTCATTGGCAAACAGCAGTCAAACTGTGCGGCCTGTTGTAAATCTACTGCTGGATGAACGACTCTGCATGGAACCTTTCTCTGGTGCTGCGATAAAGGAGACCTGGGGTTCAACTCCCAGCCGTCATAACGCGTCAGTGGTGCCAAGTGATCTGATCACTCCCACTTTGTCGATTCAGCCTTCAACGAGTGTTTGGTGAAATGTTCGTAACGTCAGCGCTGGGGAGAGCGAGAGGCATCTGTGTGGTGCTGGTCACACTACTCCCCGTGTGCTATCATCATCACCATCATCATCAGACGCGATCAATCGACTGTTGTCTTTAGTTTGTTTTCTTCCCCCCCGCACCTCCGATTAGCACGGTTGGCTACGTACGGTACGAAAAAAGTTCAACATAGTACCATCATACATGTTGTCCATGGGGTTGTTTAAACAAAATCCACCACATCCTTGTAGAAGGGGAGGAGGGGCGGGGGCATTCTCAGTCGGTGTTAAAGTTTAAACGAACATTAAACTCTAAACAGAATGAGTAACAATGGGATCTGCGTGTGTCCACCGTGTAGTCTACTCTGCAGCCACTCACCCCCTGTTGTATGTACGTGTGTACGTTGAACTTCTTTTGCACCGTACGTAGCCAACCGTGGCTAATCGTAGGTGCGGGTGGAAAAACAACAAACCAAACGAAAAAAATAAGTTTTACAGAAATAATTTCTTCATCTAGAAGATGATTTAAAAGTGCCATAGCTCCCAGTGGCTTCCTAACATCGGAAGGAAATGCGTTCCAGACGGCCGTGGAAGCAGCGCATCTGGAAGCGCCGCGCGGTGCGGTGACCCCCGCCGCCTTTGTTCGACGGCTGAGCCCAAACTCCGCAAATGATTGTTCATTGTTGCATTTCTTACCAACATCATTTGACATCATGGGACCTCCCTGGCCAGTACCAAAATATACTAATAGGGATTTCCCCCTTTTTTCTGGCAACAAAACTGACACCTTTTGCAAGGAATCATGCTTACATTAACCACAATACTTGCAGTCAAATGCAAACAAAAAACAATACTCTGAAAATGTATGCATTGTCTTTGAAACTGATTGGTCCACACCAGAGACAGCTTTCTTTAGAGCCTAGTCTCATATGGTGTTCGACCAGATGACGCCAATCAGTTTCAAAGACAACGCATGAATTATCAGAGTATTGTTTTTTGTTTGTATTTGACTGCAAGTATTGTGGTTAATGTAAGCATGACTCCTTGCAAAAGGTGTCAGTTCTGTTGCCAGAAAAAAGGGAAAACCCTATTAGAACATCATTTAGCAGGGGTAGGTGTTCAGCTTTCATCAGAAGTGGGGATTGGTGCAGATTGGTGAAGAATGGGCGGGGGGGGGGGGTGAAGGGACCGTTTCCGTCATCGCTCCCCACTCACGTGATTCATGGCTGATAATCGAACTCAGGTTGGCGGGTGTTCGATGCGTTGCGTGCGGTGCTGCTAACCGCTGGCGCCACCACTCCACCGGGGAATCGGGCAGCATCGAAATAAATCACGGCCCTTCAGCCGCATACACGAATCTCCGATCCGACCGCGACTTCAAGAAACATTGCTGGACTTCGCGAAATGGGGCGTCATTGATTCCAATATCATGACGAAAGGAACATTAATAGTTCTGCATCGGGGCGAATCACAACAATAACAACAATAATATATCTGCCGAGGGTGGTACTGGACAATCATCATGATAAAAACAATCATCAATTTGTTTTAAAAAAATATCAACAGGAAGCCATTGCATGGGCAACCTTGCCCCTGCCATACGAATGTGGAATGTCCACACGAATGGCTCACTCAGGGCTGCCGACGGAAAGGACCCCACGGCACTCACCGCCGATTGCTGACAGAAGAGCCTTCACGACACATCGGATTCCTCCTGCAGTCTAAATAAAGATTGCTGATTGATTCTGAATTGATCTTGGGCGGGAAGGAGATACTGGCGCGTGGGCTGGCGTGCCTTGCCAGGCACTGCCCTCTAGCGGGGAGAATCACGCATGGGGCAAAGACAAAGATCCCCCGTATAGCCTAAACAGACTGGAGGGGCAAGTGCTGTTCGCGAGCACCTAGGGCAGGGGTCGGCAACCAAAATAACAAGAAGAGCCATTTCTTTCCAATTCGGTACAAAATTCAGTATTTCAAGAGCCGCAATGCATCCGAGTACATACTGTACATACGTACATATCGTCAAGAAGCAGCCCGTAAAGAGCCGCATGCGGCTCCGGAGCCGTAGGTTGCCGACCCCTGACCTAGGGGATGGGTGGCAAGCACCACACCCGGACGCCTTTGTCTCCCCAGTGGCGATGTCTACACACGGCACCAGGAGGGAGAGTGAACCCACACAGGGGTTGTGTGTGCTGGAGAGTGAACCCACACCGGGGTTGTGTGTGCTGGAGAGTGAACCCACAGCGGGTTGTGTGTGCTGGGGAGTGAACCCACACCGGGGTTGTGTGTGCTGGGGAGTGAACCCACACCGGGGTTGTGTGTGCTGGAGAGTGAACCCACAGCGGGCTGTGTGTGTGGGAGAGTGAACCCACAGCGGGGTTGTGTGTGCTGGGGAGTGAACCCACACCGGGGTTGTGTGTGAGAGAGTGAACCCACAGCGGGGTTGTGTGTGCTGGAGAGTGAACCCACACCGGGGTTGTGTGTGCTGGGGAGTGAACCCACAGCGGGCTGTGTGTGTGGGAGAGTGAACCCACAGCGGGCTGTGTGTGCTGGAGAGTGAACCCACACCGGGGTTGTGTGTGAGAGAGTGAACTCACGACATTCGCAATGTTGAGCACCGTGACATTTCGCCGGTGACCTCGAGAGTCCGCGTGTGCTGGTGGGGCAAAGTGTGGGGGGCGCCGCACAAAGTGGGGGGGGGGGGGCCCGGGCAAAGTGTGGGGGGCGCCGCACAAGGTGGGGGGGGGGGGGCCCAGGCAAAGTGTGGACACCGCACAAAGTAGGGGCACCGCACAAAATGTGGCTACCCACACTTTGCCTCTCGCAGACCCCCCCTTCTCGCGCCAGCCACATTGGTGATTGACCTTGCAAAGGAATTGCGGTGCTGCGCTTTGAATGCCATTTTCGTTGCCCTGTGTTGCGTGACGCCCCGAGATAAACCGGCAGAGCAGGCAGTCAAGAGGAGGCGATGTTGCGGCGTGAGAACAGCCTCGACTATCTTTTTTTTCGTTAAACAGGGTAAGGCTCCGACTGAGCTCTCTATATACATACAAGCTCTTTTGCAGAAGCGAGCCTGGCGATCACGAATGATTGCTCGACGAAGTGGCCTATCGTCACGTGGAGCTGTCCAGCAGCCAAATACTCGAAACGCGTGACGGCGATTCTAAATGTGGAGGGGGCAAAAGCGGAGGACCCGGAGTTGAGCGTGCAAAACTACAAATCTACTACAGCAGGCGTCAGCGTCGGGGTCCAACCAACAACCTCCCGAATTCTCGATTTGAAGCTTTCGTGACTACAAGGATTCATATTCTTAGGTTTTTTTCGGTAAAGTCACGTAGGTAAAACATTAAAATTAATAAAAGTAAAATAAAATAAAAATAAAAATCCCGACGTTTCGGAGGCAACACAAGTCTCCGTCATCAGGTGGGACCGTCACAGCCAGATTTGCTGCATCAGGCGTGGTAGTTGACATCTCGACACCGTAGCGTGTCACGACACCTCGCTGCTGAACTCGTTGAGGACCATAGACCATCATCACGCGAACTCTGCTCATCCTCGTAGCAGCATCAGCATCAGCGGGCTTTCACCTGGCCAACCGAACAAAGGCGGTAGTCACCGCTTCATCGCTCGCCGCTTTCAGGTTGCGCTTTCTGCGGCCGTCTGGAACGTTCTTCCATTCCGATATTCGGAAGTCACTGGGAGATATGCAACTTTAAATTCATCATCATCTAGATTGACAAACTCATGTCGTTAGAACCGCTTTTTGTGCTCCGATTTAGCACGTTGGGCTACGTACGGGGCGAAAGAAGTTCAGCACGCAGTCCGTGCCCAGCGCACACACCGACCCACGTGGTCGATCCCTGCACCGCGTGCAGCAGCAGCAGCAGCTGATTAATTAGCGGCACGCACTCGAGGGTAACACGAAGGATGCGATGCTCTGTTAATTGGTTCGTCATTAACGAGTTCCATGGTCACGGTATTCGACGCGCTCAGCTTTGTAGGCGTTTGCTCACAGCTAGGGGGGGGCGAGGTGAATGTGGTAGCCAATGAATGGAACGTGTTGGGGGGGGGGGGCTACCACATTCAGATAAGCCCCTCCCCCCTCCTCCCCCCTTAACTTGTATCCAAGAGCTTGTCTCTTGGAATGTTGCCTCACTTGAGACAGTAAATCTAGCTGTGACGGTCCCACCTGATGACGGAGACTTGTTGCCTCTGAAACGTCGTGATTAAATTTTTTATTTCTATTATTTTTTATTTTTACCTACGTCACTTTACCGGAAAAAAACCTTAGAGTATGAATCCTTGCAGTCACGAAAGCTTCGAATCTAGAATTCTTCATCTTCGTCTTATTCATCTTCTTCTCATCTATGATTGATGTCATCATCAGAATCAGAATATATATTGACACTGCAGGAGGAATCCGATGAGCTGTAAAGCTCTTTTTCACAGATGCCCAGTAGGGGCACGTGGTCAGAACGTCACGTGGGTATAAAATAAAAATGAATTAAATCACGACGTTTCGATTGCAACACAAACAATCATCATCAGGTGTGAAAACCACAGAAAAAATGTTCTTGCAAAAAAATGTTCTTGCAAAAAAATGTTTTTGCAAAAAATGTTCTTGCAAAAAAATGTTCTTGCAAAAAATGTTCTTGCAAAAAATGTTTTTGCAAAAAAAATTCTTGCTGTGGTTTTCCCACCTGATGATGATTGCTTGTGTTGCAATCGAAACGTCGTGATTTAATTGACTTTATTTTCTACCTACGTGACTTTACCGAAAGAACCAAAGAGTATGGATCCCTGCAGTCACGAAAACTTCAAATCTAGATTGACACATATACACACACACACACACAAATACAACTAAACTATTTAGATGCAGAGAGCAACAGCTGCAATTTCATGTCCACGTGGTCACGCCAGGTAGCCGCGTCGAGAGTAGAGGAGTGTTCTTCTTCTTCTTGGTTCTTTCGGTAAAGTCACGTAGAAGGGAAGTAATAAAATAATAAAAATAAAACATAATAAAATAATTCTCACGACGTTTCGGCCACAACGCAAGCAGCCGTCTTCAGGTGGAGAACATTCAGACTCTGCCTTCTCGACAGACCTGTTCTCCACCTGAAGACGGCTGCTTGCGTTGTGGCCGAAACGTCGTGAGAATTATTTAATTATGTTTTATTTTTTATTATTTTATTATTTTCCTTCTACGTGACTTTACCGAAAGAACCAAGAAGATGAATTCCTGCAGTCACGAAAGCTTGAAATCGAAAAGCCACTGTCGCCCCCTGCTGCCAAATACTTGGAAGTCTCACGAGACGTAAGCGAGACACACACACGCGGTTGTCCTGGGTAAACAAAGCGGAATTATCACAACAACCACCATCATCATCATCACCACTAACTACTACCACCACCTCTACAACCGTAAGCATCACCCATCATCATCGTCACCCATCATCATCATCACCCATCATCATCACCACCACTAACTACTACTACCACCTCTACAACCGCAAGCATCACCCATCATCATCACCCATCATCATCATCACCCATCATCATCATCACCCATCATCATCATCACCCATCATCATCATCATCATCACCATCATCATCATCACCCATCATCATCATCACCCATCATCATCATCATCACCCATCATCATCATCATCACCGATAATCATCATCACCCATCATCATCACCATCATCATCATCACCCATCATCATCATCACCCATCATCATCATCCATCATCATCATCACCCATCATCATCATCATCACCCATCATCATCATCATCATCACCCATCATCATCATCACCCATCATCATCATCACCCATCATCATCATCATCACCCATCATCATCATCACCCATCATCATCATTATCACCCATCATCATCATCACCCATCATCATCATCGTCACCCATCATCATCATCACCCATCATCATCATCATCACCACCCATCATCATCATCACCCATCATCATCATCACCCATCATCATCATCACCCATCATCATCATCACCCTCATCATCATCATCACCCATCATCATCATCACCCATCATCATCATCACCATCATCATATCACCCATCATCATCATCATCATCCCATCATCATCATCACCCATCATCATCATCACCATCATCATCATCACCTCATCATCACCATCATCATCATCACCCATCATCATCATCACCCTCATCATCATCACCCATCATCATCAGTCACCCATCATCATCATCACCCATCATCATCATCACCCATCATCATCACCATCTCATCATCACCCATCATCATCATCACCCATCATCATCATCACCCATCATCATCATCACCCATCATCATCATCACTCCATCATCATCATCACCCATCATCATCATCACCCATATCATCATCACCCATCATCATCATCACCAATCATCATCATCACCCATCATCATCATCATCATCACCTATCATCATCATCACCCATCATCATCATCATCATCACCCATCATCATCACCCATCATCATCACCCATCATCATCATCACCCATCATCATCATCACCCATCACCATCACCAACCATCGTGCCACTCGTTCCGCCGCTCCCAAAGTCTCCTACGACGGACCTCTCAATCTCGCTGGGATTCTCATTTTATTCCCAGCCCATCCATCGCCCGACTTGAACAAACCATTTTTCTTGCTTTGATTCCCTCTTGCGCGGGGGGGGGGGGGGGCTCTCGCTCTCTCTCTCTCGTTCGCCCACCCCGTTCCCTCCCCGCTCCCCTCCCCGTCTCGCTCGCTCGCTCTTCGCCCGGAGCAATTGAACTGTAATCTTCAGGCCGCCTGCGCTGCTTCACAATCTGAGCTGCGACCTCGACTTCATCCATCGCGCGTCCACCGTCGCCCCCCCCCCCATCCACCTCCCATCGCCCAACTTTCTATTTGACCTCTGTGATCCACGCATTTTAAAGCGTAAAGTATTTTTTGTTCCAACAATTTTTTTGCTACGATTGTTCTTCCATTTCCGAACTCTCGTCGCTTCGCGCGAACGTCGGTGCCGTTCGACCACTGGACTACAGAGCCTCCGTGGAAAAAAAATAAAATAAAATAAAAACAGCTTCACATCTCACCGGATTCCTCCACGATAAATAAAAAAGTCTCATTCTGAACCGACGTGCGTGAAGGCCCCTTGTGTGTACACGACGCTGAACTTTTCTCGCACCGTACGTAGCCAGATAATCGAAGGTGCAATACAGCAAGGCAGCAGCATCAGGGTCTAGTCAGGGACACGACTGCAGTGTAACATTAACGTGACTGAGTGATGACAATTATTTCACCCCAAGTACCACTTCATCATTATTATCATAATTCCCACCGCGTGCTACTCTCTCCCCGAACAACGACATCGCAGCCACGATTATATCACGCGGTCATCATCGAGCACATTTGGTATTCGCCGCTGTCATTCGCACGTGTCTCGCAAGGCGATCGCGAGCGAACACGCGATGTCTGGCAAACTCCGCAGTAGCAGCACAGGTCAAGGGGCGGTGATGATGGTGATGCTGCTGCTGCTGTGCAACAGTCAGATTTGTGGCTGTCGTGGTTGTCGCCTGATGAAGCTGGTTGTAATTACTGGCGAAACGTCGTACTCAGATTGTAAATGTTGTGGCTTGGCTCTCCAACACACCGGTTAGTGCTGTACTAGTACACTACCCTATACACTACACAATACACTACACTATATACTACACTACTATATACTACACTACTATACACTACACTACACACTAGTGCTGCACTAGTGACGAATTGGCCACGTTCTGTTTACGTGACAACCCTTACTAGTTGGCTGTGTCGGGTGGTGGCGGGTTTAACGACACATTTATATATTTACGCGATCTGACCCAAAAAGACCCGTGTTATGGGTCATGATTCGTATATGGGCAGCGTGTGTGGGTTTTTATTTGTATGGTTGCGTGTGTGCTTGTGTGAGGAGCTCGCTACACAACCTGGGTTCGACCCCCGCTCACGGCCAACACCAGTGATGATTATCTGAACCGGTCCTGGGTTTCCCCTAGGTCGACTCAGCCTCAACTGAGTAGCTGGTGCGGTGTGTAGTAAACATCGCCGCCAGAGAGACAAAGGCGGCCGGGCGTGGTAGCTGGCCACCCACCCCCTCCTGTGCCGTGCCGGCCTTCATTCGGTGCTTGCTAAACAGCACTTGCCCCAACAGCCTGTTGAGGCTACACGAGGGAGGGGGGGGGTCTTTGTCTTTGTGCGTCAGTGAAAAAATGGGCGCGGTCCGAACGGCGGTCGCGGGTCACCGGAGGTCACCGCGGGTCACACGTGGCACGAGAGTTGGCGAGTGGCCCGACTGAATGTAGCCTCAGTGGCCTCTGTGGAGGCCGACGTGTGAGAGTTGGCAACGAGGGGGCGAGAGGGGACGCACGGATGGTTGAAGAGGCACGGCGAGAGAAGAGAGAGTGAGAGAGAGAGCGCGTTGGGGAGAGCGAGACAGAGAAAATGAGAAAGCCTGCAGCAGTAGCAGCAGTAGCAGCAGCAGCGGCAGGATTAATGGAGACGCGAGATACACACACACAAAAAAAAATCCGGAGATAAATTGTGAGAGATAAAAAAAAGGAGAAACATGAATATAAACGGACGTACGGAGAGAGCGCGGTTATAAAAAGGGAGATGGATGGAAGAGGCGAAAGAGTCATTATGTGCATGACGCGAGCGATGGAGTCAAGGGAGCCGGCGGGTCGCGTTGTGCGTTTTGCGCGTCGTGCGTTCGCGGCAGCGTCGTGGTCAGAGCGCGCCGCGCTACGAACCCGGCCGCACGAGTTCGAGTCGTCCCCTGCCCCCCCCCCCCCCGCTCAGATCGAACACCGCTAGGTCGACTCAGACTCAAATGGGTGCCCCGGTGCCGATGGGCTAACATCGCCACTCGGGGAGACAAAGGTGGCCGAGCGTGGGTTCTGGCCTAACGCATACCACCGTGTGCTCATTTTGCTCGTGGACAGCACTTGTTCCAACCGTGTATTGAGACTATACGGGTCGGATCTTTACCTTTGGTGGCGTGGATCGTGCACTCTGCCTGGACACGGCTCACATCAGTTGGTGAGTGGTGCCGGAATAAAAACTGAGCGTCCCAATAGGTTTACTCGGCCATAAATGAGTTCCCGGCGCAGTACGGGGACATCACCACTGGATCTGGCAACGCACACTGGCGCGCTATTTTGGCCTTGAATAGGTGTCTCTATGTTGTCTGTCTCTGTGTGTGTGTGTGTCTGTGTTGTGTGTCTCTCTCTGTGTGTCTGTCTGTGTGTGTCTCTGTGTGTGTCTGTGTTGTGTGTCTGTCTCTCTGTGTGTCTGTGTTGTGTGTCTCTCTGTGTGTGTGTCTGTGTCTCTATGTTGTGTGTCTCTGTGTGTGTCTGTGTTGTGTGTCTGTCTCTGTGTGTCTGTGTTGTGTGTCTCTGTGTGTGTTGTGTGTCTCTCTCTGTGTCTGTGTTGTGTGTCTCTGTGTGTGTGTCTGTGTTGTGTGTCTCTCTCTGTGTGTCTGTGTTGTGTGTCTCTCTCTGTGTCTCTATGTTGTGTGTCTCTCTCTGTGTGTGTCTGTGTTGTGTGTCTCTCTCTGGGCGTCTGTGTTGTGTCTCTCTCTGTGTGTGTTTGTGCTGTGTGTCTCTCTCTCTGTGTGTCTGTGTTGTGTCTCTTTCTCTCTCTCTGTGTTGTGTCTCTCTCTGTGTGTCTTTGTATGTCTCTCTGTCTGTGTTGTGTGTCTCTCTCTGTGTCTGTGTTGTGTGTCTCTGTGTGTGTTTGTGTTGTGTGTGTCTCTCTCTCTCTGTGTCTCTGTGTTGTCTCTCTCTGCTTGTGTGTCTGTCTGTGTCTATGTTGTGTGTCTCTCTCTGTGTGTCTGTGTTGTCTCTCTTTTCTTGTGTGTCTCTGTGTGTCTATGTTGTGTGTCTCTCTCTGTGTCTCTATGTTGTGTGTCTCTGTGTGTGTGTTTGTGTTGTGTGTCTCTCTGTGTGTGTCTGTGTTGTGTGTCTCTCTGTGTGTGTCTGTGTTGTGTGTCTCTCTGTGTGTTTATGTTGTGTGTCTCTCTCTGTGTGTCTATGCTGTGTGTCTCTCTCTGTGTGTCTTTGTGCTGTCTCTCTCTGCTTGTGTGTCTGTCTGTGTCTCCGTGTTTGCGTTTTGTCTCTCTCTCAAATTTAGTCCTACCTGATGACGGTGGCTTGTGTTGCAATCGAAACGTCGTACTCTATTAATTAATTTATTTTCTTTCTACGTGACTTTACCGAAAGAACCAAAGGGTAATTCCTGCAGTCACGAAAGCTTCAAATCAAGTAGGTACTCCCTGCCAGCCCTTGCCCCAAAACATTTTATGGATCGTTGTATTCGTTCTTAATTTTGTGGACCGTGGAGAAGTACGTGTGCAGTGAATCTGCCAATTTCTCTTACCACGTGTGTCTGGTCCTGTGACCTTCTGCCAGCGAGCCTTCATCATCTCCTCGTGGCTTCAGAGTTCACCTAGCCTGGTACAAACGCTGTGGTGGCATCACCACCACTTAGTGGTCAATAGCAACTGCTGTGTTTTTTTTAATCCTTTATATTAAGTTCACTTGCTTGCTTGCTTAGGACCGTGCAAATCTTTCAGTCGTTTTTTAACCCACTTCCCGTGATCCAATCGAGCTGACATTTTCCACACAGACTCGTTGTGCGTGACAATTAATTTTCGTGAATTTTTTTTCCAAAATTTTACACTTTTTAGGACAAAAATATAATATTTAATTACCAATTGCTTAATGCTGCCATGCAATCATCTGACCCATAGGTGGCAGCCATCTGAAGCCAGAGGACGAGAGGACTCTAGCCGCCACGCATATAAAGGATTTATAGTGAAAAACTTTGTTTTTACGGGTTATACTTGTTACGTGTACGTTTGTGTTCATGCATTAAGTCCAAGGAAACACAACGGAGGCGAGTTAATGAAATTACACTTTTCAGTGGCATTTTTATTTGCCCCACTCTGGATAAAAAAACAAACTCATAATGGCCACGTTGGAGACACCAAAGCTGGGCATCGTCAAATTGTCTGTCGCTCAAATACATCAACAACCTGCGATTCAATTAAGGCCCCCCCCCCAAACCCCCCAAAAAAGCGTAACCAGATTGATGCCCTCGGCACGAGTCACCAATCACCACTCACGTGTAGGGGGGGGGGGGAGGATACACTGGTCAACAATTACACTGGTCAACAAAATAAAAACATTTTTTTCTGGCCTGGACTTTTGCAGCTGTTCTAGACTAATTTCAGGGTGCTGATTCCAAAGCTGATCTCAGATTTGCTCTATCACATCTCATTTTATGCTAACGGCATACCCCATTTTCATTGATTTTACCCGAAATTAACTCTGTCACTTATGATTGCAAGTTGTTGCGAGTCAGTGACTGCTTTAGTGTTAAAATATGGCGCTGTATTTTTAGGATAGTGTGTTTATAATATCATTTTATGTAGATATCCACATTTATTTAATATTTTTCTTCTGCAGTTTTTATTGAAAATGCAATATTTGATATCTCAAAAAACCTGATGTGATAGACAAAAACTGATGCCAGATTTGTAATCAGCACCCCAAAATTACATTAAAACCGTTGGAATACCTTATGCCAGAAAAAGTGTGTTGACCAGTGTCATAACACAGACAAAGACGGGCAAAACCAGACAAGATCTAATAGACATGCGCTCGTAAAAGAGAGAGTGCCTTTGAGATGCAGATATCCGTTCAGCCTGGTCAGCACATTTTTTTGCGTCTCCCTTTTTTTTACTTTCCTGTACGGCGGCGGCAAGTCCGGCGCTGCGGCCGTAATGCCCTGCTGCCGGTAATTTTACAACAACAAAAAAAAACCTCACAACGGCCGCGCGCCGTCACGCAGGTGGCGATGCTGTCCGCCGCAGAGCGCTCGTTAATGTTTAAGAGGCATGGCAGCCGGAGCGGGATGGAGACGATCATCCCGTCGTCTGGCGGAGCGGTGATGGTGGTGGCGGCAGCGGTGGTGGTGGCAGCGGCGCTGGTGGCGGCGGTGACCGTGGTGGCGATGGGTGGTAGTAGTGGTGGCGGTGGTGGTGGCGGTAGTGGTGGCGGCGGTGGTAGTGGTTGTGGCTGTGGTGGCGGTGGTGGTGGTTGTGGCGGTGGTGGTGGTGGTGGTGGCGGTGGCGGCGGTGGTTGTGTTTGTGGTGGTGGTGCGGTGGTGGCGGTGGTGGTGGCGGCGAGTTCGATTCCCGCTCACGGCCAACACCGGTGACGATTATCCGAACCGGTCCTGGGCCTCCCCTAGGTCGACTCAGCCTCAAATGAGTACCTGGTGCGGTGTGTAAACATCGCCACTGGGGAGACAAAGGCGGCCGGGCGTGATGCTGCCCACCCACCCCCTCGTGTGCCGTGCCGGCCTTCATAGGTGCTCGCTACTCGCTGACAGCACTTGCCCCAACAGCTTGTCCCAGGTTCTTCGTGGCGGGGCGGCGGGAGGGGGCATCTTCATCTTTGTTTGGTGGCATTGAAGCCAAATAAATAAAACTGCCTTTTAAAAGCTCCCCAAGGCGCGTCCAACGAACCCTCTCCGATGCGGGTCACAGAGCCCCGGGGCCGCTTCGGTCGTCCGCTCGCCTCGTTGGTTCGTGACTTATCGCCTCGAGGCCCCTGGTCGGAAACGAACGTGGCGGTGCGGAGGGGGGGCGGCGGCGATGATTAACGGCGAGGGGGCAGCTAACGAGCTAATTACCGAACACAACCTCTCCTCGGCAAAACGATGTCTCGGTTTTAAGTGCAGAACCACCGGTGACTCTCCCCCCCCCCTCGTGACTTTCACTCCCCCCCTCCCTCGTGACCCCCGCCATCCCTGCTCCCTCGTGACCCCCACGGCCCTCCGTGAACCCCCCGGCGGCACCGCGTGCCAACAAGCGTGGACGGTACAATGGGGTTCGTCCGTCGATGTCGATGATGATGATGATGCAGGGCCATGCGGGCCCCAGTCGCTGTTTGCCCAAGTTGCCGCGAGCGTCGTGGGTCGATGCAAATGCGTGCAGCGCTTAGTCGGTGTAAGTCAACGGTGGGGTTTTTTTTCCATGCGGATATACCTGCCCCTGCCACAGGAACGAGGAATGCATACACTGCTGGCTCATGCGCTTTTACTGCGGAGAGCGGTGGCGCTAGTGGTCGGGCCCCTCGTTGCGTTTTAAACCCAGCAGAGTTTGATTCGCGGCCAAGGGTAGCATGTAGTAACAATGCCTCCAGATTATTCAGATTATTTGGCTGCTGTGGATTTCCACGCGATGATAAGGCCACTTCGTTGAGCCAGCATTTGTGGGCCAGGTCGCTTCTGAAAAAGAAGCAAATGACTCAGTTGACCTTACCTGGTAAAATGAACAGATCTTCTTGGTTCTTTCGGTAAAGTAATAATAAAATAAAATAAATCAAACGTAATAAAGTAATATATTTCTATTATTATGTTTGATTTAGTATTTTTATTATTTTATTATTTCCATTCTACGTGACTTTACCGAAAGAAATTTCGATTTAAAGCTTTCGTGACTGCAGGGATTCATCTTCTTGGTTCTTTCGGTAAAGTCACGTAGAAGGGAAGTAATAAAATAATAAAATAAAACATAATAAAGTAATTCTCACGACGTTTCGGCCACAACGCAAGCAGCCGTCCTCACCTGAGGACGGCTGCTTGCGTTGTGGCCGAAACGTGACTTTACCGAAAGAACCAAGAAGATTTACCGAAAGAACCAAGAAGATGAATCCCTGCAGTCACGGAAGCTTTAAATCGAAAAATTAACAGAGTTTAGTTTTATTTCTAAATATTTTGAAAGTGATAATTTTACCTTGCCTATAATTTACACTTCTATCGCGTATTTCCATAATATTTTTATTGTACCGTTCTGACCCCGTGCCCCTACTGGATATCTGCGGAAAAAAGAGCTTTGTTGCTCATCAGATTTATCCTGCAGTATAAATAAATATTCCGATTCCGTTTGTGATTCATGCAAGACCAGCAGCGACAGCTTCTCAGCTTCGCCAGGCCTGCCGTTTGGCTCCTCATCCCTCGCTACGGCACTTTTGTTGAACGCTGGTGGAGGGATATGTACGACACTGTAATGTGCACGCAAGGGATGGGTGCGCATGGATTTATTAAAGTGGTTTGTGGGGAGCGGAGGCTAGGGGGGGTGGTGGGGGGGCTTGTGCAATATCCTCACCACACTCTCTCTCTCTCTGCTTGCATCAACACTTATCCAGCGGCATGGAATTAACCCAGGTCGGCTGCTGGTGAGTTTGGCTGCAGGTTTTTTTTTATTGGGAAGTTGCTTCTCCAAGACGGGTTGTTGTCTTCCGTAGCTAAAGAGCCCCCCACCCACCCGCCCCCGCACGCCAATCTGCGTCTCTTACCGGGGTTGGGGATGCAGTTGGCTAATTAATTGAATTGGCTCATCCGCCGTTCATGGCGTTTCATCCATCAGAGTCCCACACGAACCAACCCGAGCGCCCGTCCGCCCTAAGCCCATCGGCACTTCGTGATGGGGGTTAATTGACCGCCGCCCGGTGCTCAACGTTGACCAGTTGTAGGTAATCAGGGTCGAGGCCTGATCTGACACGGTGACCCACAACGATCCACAGTGGCCCATGTTAAGCCAGTGGCCAACATCAGGCTCCAGGGACCCACATTAGCTCGCTGGGACCCACAGTGACTCACACCCAACCACAGCGATCCAACATTAGGCCGCATTAGGCCAATGACCGATATAAGGCCAGTGACCTACATTATTCCACATTAGACCACAGTGACCCAAATTAGGCCACGTTAGGACACAGAGACATACATTAGACCACATTAGGACACAGAGACATACATTAGACCACATTAGGAAACAGAGACCAACATTAGACCACAGTGGTCCACATTAAGCCACAGTGACCTACAGCTCGCTTTGACCTACAAACCCACATTGACCAGCGTGGTGAAGTATAGTCAAACAGCCGATGTGACTGAAACGGCTTGGGGTGCCCTTCATCCAGCTCGGAGTTGTAATAGCCGGCCCTAAAATCCACCTTAATCGTGTTTTTTTTTCGCTATCATCTCGCTGCTCAAATGAACATTGGGCCTAGGTGATAGTGGTAGCAAGTGGCGGGGGTGGTAGCGGAGGCGTCGGTTGGAAGTGGTGGCGGTGGAAGTGGTGGCGGTGATAGTGGTGGCGTGAAATGGCCACGGACGGCGTTTAGATTTGACCTGCACTCCACGTTGAGACGACGCCCCCTCCCGCAACTCTCAGGGTTAAACGACATTTCATGGGCAGGCTGGGCACGGCATTAATTTGCTGCCCCACGGGAAACTTATTACACCGAGTAATAAAAGGGAGCGGGAGAATTGAGTTATGGTGTCTGTGGGAAGGATGTCTGTACGTGGCATCGACGAGCCTTGCCAATGTAATTTTCTCTCTCGCTCGGGAAGAGAGAAAAAGAAAGGGGGGGGGGGGAATAAATTTTGTGGTTTCAGATGATGGCTGCATTCCGATGGTTACACGGAGATATTTCATTCGGACGGGGAGTTTAAAACGGTTTATTAAGCAACCACATTGTAGCTAATTTAAAAATAAATTGTAGTCAGAGAGGAAAAAAAATACATTTAAGCTTGCAATAGCCGGCCTTAAAATCCACTTTAATGGGGGTATTTTTTTTTTATCTCGCTGCTCAAATGAACATTGGGTATGGGTTCTTCGCCATCCTTCAGGGTCCCAAGCAAGCGGTGGAAATTCGACATTCCTATGGCCAAGACCCTCTTAAGTTTCATGGGGGCCCGAAGCCTTTGGAATATTGGGTGGGTGGGGGGTGTGGGAGGATGTGTGGGGGGGGTGTGTGTGGGAGGTGGGTGGGGGTGTGGGCGGATGGGTGGGGGGTGTGAGGGATGGATGGTGGGTGTGGGGGGGTGGGGGTGTAGGGGGTGGGTGGGGGGTGTGGGGGCATGGGTGAGGGGTGTGGGTGGGGTGTGTGTGGGCGTGTGGGTGGGGGGTGTGGGGGGTGGGTGGGGGGTGTAGGGGGTGGGTGGTTGGGTGTGGTGGAGGTGGGTGGGGGGTGTGGGGGGTGGGTGGAGGGTGTGGGGGCATGGGTGGGGGGGTGTGGGTGGGGTGTGTGTGGGGGGTGGGTGGGGGGTGTGGGCGTGTGGGTGGGGGGTGTGGGGGGTGGATGGGGGGTGTGGGGGGGTGGGTGGTGGGTGGGTGTGGGTGGGTGGGGGGAATGGTGGATGTCGGTGGGGGGTGTGGGGGTGGGTGGGGGGTGTGGGGGGGTGGGTGGTTGGGTGTGGTGGGGGTGGCTGGGGGGAATGGTGGGTGTGGGTGTGGGGTGTGGGGGGGGGGCAGCTCTGGAGGGGGGGGGGTCCCATGCCTGGGATATTTGGCGTACAATTAGATCCTTAATACGGGGTGGTGCTTCAACAAAAATGTGAACCCTTCTGAGAATTTCCAATGATACCACGAGAAATGTGCCGCCTCTGGGCTCTGGAGACCACCTCGACAAGATTCCAGGCACGCGCTGACAACGATGGCGAACAAGTGGGAGACCACTTTTTGAAGCTCTTAACATTACATTTGTTGTCATGCTACGGTGCAGTATTATCCGTTCTTTTCCCATTAAAAAAACGATAGTCCCATGTAAGTGTTAACATTCTTTTGAAGCACCCTGCACATCCTGCACGCGGAACGAAAAATAAAATCAGGTTGTCTCTTGGAAGTCACACGTGGGGAGCTCAGCGACACACGCGCTGTACTGCCTCCGACACCCTCCACGTTCCTGCCACTTGCAGTTGTCTGGACTCCCCTCCCCCTACCCCCCGTGGATGATCTGTGCGTGATCCATCAACCCCTCCCCCCCACCGCAAGTGTCCCTTTAAGGAGGCAGCAGGAGAGCGCAGGGAGGTTTAGGGACGTGCGCTCGAAACCCCAGTGACACGGAACATCGCGTCATTTAGATAACTGCTGTCCGGACTAATACTAATAAGCTCTCGGACAAGGACGTGACAATCCGTGGCGAGATTTGATCAAATTAAATCAATGATCTTTCGACTCCTGTCTTCACGACGCGCCGAGAGTGAGCACCCCCACCCCTCCACTCCCCTATGCCCGCAGTGATAAGGAATAATAATGATGATCATGATAATGATCATAAGGCAGCGAGAGCATTTCAACAACGGCCACCTTTGTAAAACAAAACAACCCAACAGATTCTAGATTTGAAGCTTTCGTGACTGCAAGGATTAATATTCTTAGGTTTTTTCGGTAAAGTCACGTAGGTAAAAATTTGAAATTAAGAAAAGTAAAATAAAAATAAAATAAAATCACGACGTTTCGGAGGCAACACAAGCTTCCGCCTTCAGGTGGAACAGTCACAGCACGATAGCTGTATTAAATTTTTTACCTACGTGACTTTACCGAAAAAACCTAAGAATATCAACCCAACAGACATCGTCCTCGTCACTCATCAGCAGCCGTGATCCATCCGCTGCTGGATACGAAGGCAGCCCTCAACCCCGAGCCACCGCACGCCCGCCGGCCCCGCAGAAACGATCCGTTGAGCGCCGGGGGGGGGTCCCGGCAACCTCGCGGCTCCGGATGATGTCGCACGTGACTCGTCCAAGTGGCCGCTGCGTCGCCGCTACCTCGTCCAAGTTGGCCCCGCCACCGTCTCGCGTCGACCGCCCACGGCGCATTGCGGGCTCGTGAAATATTTAATCGGTTCCATTATTTTATTTTTTTGTTCAGACGAGACGAAAAAAATATAATGTGTCTCGTTTCGTTATTTCGGTCTGGCGTTCGCTGCACACCGGGCCGATTTCAACGCTCCATCTCCGCCGCGTGGAAAGGACGCGCTCACTGGCGAAGGTCGTTTCTTCGCTTGGCGAGTGTCTTGATGGGGGGGGGGGGGGGTTAATTAATTAATTGACCCCCAAAAACCTGACAATTAGGAAGCTCAAGTAATTTTTGTTTCACATTGTAGCGGCCTCGAGTGGCTTCAGATATCGTCGTATGGACCCACCCCTCCGCCCTCCCGCAGCGTAGGAATCTCACGAAGTCGATTCGTACGCGCGGGGTGTCGACGCACGGTGCACGGTGAGAAGTGAGATCCGATGCATCACGAGTGACGCCGTCACATCGACCCCTCTGGTTTAAGGAACGAAACGGGAGGATTTCTCCACAAATCTGGCTGTCGCCTGATGATGCCGTTGTAATCGCTGGCGAAACGTCGCACACAGATTGTGAATGTTGTGGATTTGCTCTCCAACACATCGGTGTGCTGGACTAGTAACGAATTCGCGTGTTCTGTTTACGTGACAAACCTTACTAATTTTCGATTAAAAGCTTTCGTGACTGCAGGGATTCATCTTCTTGGTTCTCTTGGTAAAGTCACGTAGAAGGGAAATAATAAATAATAAAAATATAACATAATAAAATACAAATCTCACGACGTTTCGTCCTCAGGTGAAGAACAGGTCTGTTGGAAAGACAGCGTCTGAATGACAGACCTGTTCTTCACCTGAGGACGGCTGCTTGCGTTGTGGCCGAAACGTCGTGAGAATTGTATTTTATTGTTTTATTTGTATTATTTTATTATTTCCCTTCCACATGACTTTACCGAAAGAACCAAGAAGGTAAACCTTACTAGTTGGCTGTGTCATGTGGTGGCGGGTTTAACGACACAGTTATACTGGTAGGAACGAAGTGGACCAGCCACCAATAGATTATATCGTCCGTCCGTTTGTCCGTCCGTCCGTCCGTGTAGCAACATCGCCCCCTACTGCAAACACTTGGCATGACCCTACAAAAACCGAGACCTAGGCCTGAAACTCTCCCTTCGTATCATACCCCCGCGTGTGTGAAAGGGAGTTAATGTTTAACAATGTTACATTCCCTGATGTTTTTTAATAGAAACATTTACATTTAAAGCTTTTACATAAATAATTCAAACATTTATATTAATAATTAACTCAAGGCGGCCTAAAGCCTACAGCTAGGCCTAAAGCCTAGAACTAGGCCTCAAGCTCTCCCTTCGTATAGTTCCCCCGCGTGTGTGAAAGGGAGTTAATGTTTAACAATGTTACATTCCCTGATGTTTTTTAATAGAAACATTTACATTTAAAGCTTTTACATTAAAAACAACTCCCTACCCCCCCCCTCGTCGGCGGCTCTCCAGCCGAGCCAGGCCTGGGAATCTCTCCCCCGCTCGGGGTGTATTGGGCGGGGCTACGGCGGCAGGGGGCGTGGCCACGAGGTGGAGGGCGGGGCTACGCGGGGTTGGGGCGGGGTCGTTCCTACCAGCCAACCCCGCAGGGACCTGTTATATTTACGCGATCTAACCCCAAAAAGACCTGTATTATGGATGCTATTGGCCTGCTACGTATTAAACGAACATCGCTAGGTCATCGCTAATTCCGCTCCACGCGGTCGGTGGTGGAAAATAAAATAAAAAAAAAACCTTTCCTAAATTCGAACCTCGCTCTCGCACGGGCCGGTCGACCTATAAACTGCCCATTGTGTTTCCAGCAATGGCACTTAGCGAATCGACATTTATTTTCTTTCAAGATCATTGTTATCGCTCAGTAGTGATGGCTAGGGGCATTTTAGAAAGGGATCAATTATACATATTTAAACAAAACACGGTGGGTGGAGCAATACAATCGGCTAATTTGGGTAAAGCGCTCGGCTCACGATCCGAACGTCACAAGTGGAAATCCCGGTAGGGGGCTCGACTCGGTTCATCGTCACAGAATCTGAATACTTATTCATCTATATTTATATAAAAGGGAAATTTGTGAATATGTATGACTGTTCGAAATGTTTAGCGTACATCCCGACATGCAACAAACTTGAAATTTGGCATGTGGGTAGCTTCCAGACTGTACACAATGCAAAAAGTATAAAAATAGACTTTTGTATTTGGGGGGAGGGGCGGGGGCGTACTAATGGATATACGTCACATCCATGTTGTCACCCGCAATGTCACCCGCATGCGGCAGCGTCACGCAGTGTGCCTGCTGACGTCACGCACACCCCGTCCTATAGTAGTATCTACTATAGAGTCAGTAGACTCCGACTGACTCTATAGTTGTCAGTAGTATCTACTATGAAGTCAGTAGTATCTACTGACAGTAGTATGTACTGACTGGATAGTGTCAGTAGTAGTATCAGTAGTGTCTACTATTGAGTCAGGAGAAACTACTGACTCTACTACAGAGTCAGTAGTATCTACTGACAGTAGTATCTACTGACTCTATAATGTCAGTAGTATCAACTATAGAGTCAGTAGTATCTACTGACAGTAGTATCTACTGACTCTGGTGTCAATAGTATATACTATTGAGTCAGGAGAAACTACTGACTCTACTACAGAGTCAGTAGTATCTACTGACAGTAATATATACTGACTCTATAGTGTCAGTAGTATCAGTAGATGCTACTACCAGTGGACACTACTGACTCTATTGTATGTAGGGTGTGTGGAGGCATATATGGCTACAATATAAATTTCATGTTTGGAGAGGGTGGGGGAGTCAAAAATATTTTGGGAGGGTCGACTATTTTTGGAACCCTGTTGGATCAACTTTTTACCCCCACATCTAAGCACGGAGAGTGGAGGTCCACTTTCTAGAACTTTTCGATTCGGGGCCTTCTTGAAAGGCTCTCTCATCGTTGAGTTGATGGACAAACGGAACGCCGGGTTTTCATAACAGACGAGTGCCGATTTAGTGGGCTAAGCGAAGAGTGGTCACCCTCTGAACAACTCCGGGGTCTCCATCAATTGTTCGGGAGCACACTCGGACGCTGATACCTCTTCGTTTATTTGCTCAGATCCCACCGATTGGGGGGGGGGGGGCAATTGGTGAGATTTAGATGCCATTTGTGGCCGGGGAGGAAAGTGAACCCGGGTCGCCAGGGGATTGTAAACGCCACGCGCTACAGCTGCCCATATTAGCCTCACGCGAGAAAAAAAACGTGTCTCACTCATACTCTTAGTTTTTTCGGTAAAGTCACGTAGGTAAAAAATGAAATTAAAATTAATAAAAATAAAAGAATAAAAAAAATCACGACGTTTCGGAGGCAACACAAGCTTCCGTCTTCAGGTGAAACCGTCACAGCAAAAAATCTGTATCAAGTGAAGAGAAGTCCCAAGAGGCACGACCTTATATTCTGGTTAAGGGGGGAGGAGCCAAGATGGGCCACCGAAGAGGAGGAGTTGTGAGATGGTCAGTACTGTTGCTGGAACGGAGCCTTTGTAATGTAGATGGCAGAAGTAGATAAGCCAGCTAGGATTAAGCCGCCTTTTGTTATGCTGCTGGGTGGGTAAAATTAATTCACTGCCCAGGTGGTGTTAATCAGAGATGCAATGTACTCACTCACTCCACACGCAGACTCAGAAGCCTCTTGTATGGACTTGTGACAATGTCGCTCTTGATGGGCACCTGTGGCTCGCTGGCGTGGTGCGTGGCTGGGTGGAGTGGTCAGTAACCGTGTCCCGCTGTCTTTATCTTCCGAGTGCGAATGTTCACCAGATCGCACCGGGGACTCGTTCATAGCCGAGTCAACGGGCAGAGGAATGACACCGCCACTGGTTCGGATATCGCACTCGCCTGATGGTAGCTCACGCCGGGAATCAAACCCCAATTCGCTGGTTTCGTAGCGCCGTGCGCTAACCACGACACCACCGCTCCCCACAGGCAAAGGTCCCCCATATAGCCTTGCGGGGCAAGAGGTGTTAGGGAACACCCATCACTGCTTAACAGAACTGTAGGGGGAGAGTGCTGTTATCGAGCACCTCTGAAGGTGGTGAGTGGCCAGCACCACGCCCGACCGCCTTTGTCTCCCTAGTGGCGATGTTTACCCACCGCACCAGGTACTCATTTGAGGCTGAGTCGACCTAGGGGGAGGCCCAGGACCGGTTCAGATAATCGTCGCTGGCGGTGTTGGCCGTGAGCGGTAATCGAACCCGGGTCACCGGGGTTCGTAGCGCGGCGCAGCGCTGACCGCCACTACGCGCGCAGCACGGGATTTGTCACGCGCACACGAACGCACGCAGACACAACACGTGTTCCTGGCGAGGAGGCGCGATGATCAATAACGGTGGCAATTAACTCATTGACATGCCGGGCCCGTGGCGAGCAGATGGCGGGGACATCGCCGTCTGATCGGCGTGCTGAGACGCTGGACAGGGGACGTTGAGACGGGGGCGGGCAGGGATGGTGACACTGCTGCCCATGACTCAGAGACACGGAGAGGGAGAGGGAGGGAGAGACAAAGAGGGGGTGCGTGACGAGGTTGGCATGAGCCAGGGTGGCAGGTGGGAATAGCGATGATTTGGAAGAGGGCGATGGGGAGAGAGGTGAGAGGTGGGGGTGGTGGGCGCGTGGCTGCGGGGAGCGGAGGCGCAGTGGTTAGCGCACTGCGCTCATGGCCAACACCGGTGACGATTAACCGAATCGGTCCCGAGCCTCCCCTAGGTCGACTCAGCCTCAAATAAATACTTGGTGGGATGTGAAAATATCCTACCCATGGTGTACCGTGCCGGCCTTCATAGGCGCTCGCTAACAGCACTTGCCCATGACAAGTCTGTTAAAGGCTATACGGGGGATCTTTGTCTTTGTGACGGCGATTAGCACATTGCAGCCCTGTAGTGTGACCTTGTTTAAATGGGGGGCATACAAACATTCAGGCCGGGGGGCAGGAGGGAGGGGGGGGTCACTGTCAATGCTAAACAACCTCAAACTAAAATGTCAAATGCCAAACCGAGCGAGCTGATGCTGTCTCTCATGCCCTCTGCTCCATCTCTCGCTCCGTTGTTTTTGGTATTTGAGGAACGCCTGCCACCGTGATGTTGAATGGAGGACCGACATTACAGCGTGCTCTCAACTAAATGTTCACACTTGTGAGAATTTGCGACAACACCACGAGAGATGTGCCCCCGGGCTCTGGAGACCACCTGGAGAAGATGCCAGGCGCACGCGTTGACAACGATGGTGAACAAGTGGGAGAAATCTTCTTGGTTCTTTCGGTAAAGTCACGTAGAATGGAAATAATAAATGTTTATTTTAATTTTATTATTTCCATTCTACGTGACTTTACCGAAAGAACCAAGAAGATGAATCCCTGCAGTCACGAAAGCTTTAAATCGAAAAGTGGGAGAAACTCTTTAACTCTTTGAAGCGATTAACATTAAATTTGTAATAATGTAACACTTGTTTTTTTCCATACAAAAAAAACCCCGATAGTCTCATAAGTGTTAACATTTTTTTGAAGCACGAAGCGATTAACATTAAATTTGTAATAATGTAACACTTGTTTTTTTCTATACAAAAAATCCCGATAGTCTCATAAGTGTTAACATTTTTTGAAGCACGAAGCGATTAACATTAAATTTGTTATAATGTAACACTTGTTTTTTCCCATACAAAAAAAACCCGATAGTCTCGTAATGAGTGTTAACATTTTTTTGAAGCATCCTGTAATTTTGTTTATTACCAAGACGACAATAATTTAGAAGGGAGTAGATGGGCCTTCAGCAGTGAAGGCACTCGGCCACCTCTCCAGCCCCCCCCCCCCGTCTCGTCCCCCACCCAGCCGCCCTTCAGCCCCCCTCGCTCAACCTGAGTTTAATCCCTGAACTGGGTTCAATTCCTGGCCATGCACACACATTACAGCTCGCAGCTCACATCAGTGGGCCAATCGGCAGGGCCGTCCATAGAGGGGGGGGGGGGGGGCTGGGAGCCGACGAACTAAACTGGGGAAGTATTACATCTGATACAGTGACGTGGAAGCATGCCCCCCCCCCCCAAAGCGCAGGGCCCGAGGCAGTCGCCCCGGTACAGCTCTGCCCATCGGTATCATAAAACTAGCCGAGGCTCATCTTTATAGAGTTATTTGAGTTGGGCTTCAAAACAAATGAAGTATAACTTATATTCATCTGGCACTGGTGAAAGTAAACAATCACATTATAGCGGGCGCAATGAAGGGATTCCAATGTGATGGAAACATCTATTTATTTAATTATTTATACCTTGGTGACAAACTCAAGAATACAATTAAGCCGAGTGGGACGAGACTGCCGCAAGGGAAAACCTGGCAGGAACATCGTGATGATGGTGGATAATCCCTGTTGTTAACGACCATAAAATGAGCGGCTTCTTCACCTGATAAGTGATGGGTGGAGGGGAGTAGAGTGAGATGAGAGGGGAGGGGTAGGAGCGTGAGTGGAGGGTAGTAGAGTGAGATAAGAGTGGTATGAGAGTGCGTGGGGAGGAGTAGAGTGAGATGGGAGGGGAGAGGTAGGAGAGTGTGTGGGGAGTGAGCTGAGAGGGGTAGGAGAGTGAGTGGGGAGGGGAGTAGAGTGAGATGAGAGAGGTAGGAGAGTGTGTGGGGAGTGAGGTGAGAGGGGTATGAGAGTGCGTGGAGGGGAGTAGAGTGAGATGAGAGAGGTAGGAGAGTGCGTGGGGAGGGAGTGGAGTGAGATGAGAGAGGCAGGAGAGTGCGTGGATGGGAGTAGAGTGAGATGGGAGGGGTTGGAGAGTGAGTGGGGAGTGGAGTGAGATGAGAGGGGCAGGAAAGTGAGTGGGGAGGGAGTGAAGTGAGAGGAGAGGGGTAGCAGAGTGCGTGGAGGGGAGTGGAGTGAGATAGGAGGGGTAGGAGAGTGTGTGGGGAGAAGGGAGTGGAGTGAGATGAGAGGGGGAGTGGAGTGAGCTGAGAGGGGTATGAGAGTGCGTGGGGAGGGAGTGGAGTGAGCTGAGAGGGGTATGAGAGTGCGTGGGGAGGGAGTGGAGTGAGATAGGAGGGGTATGAGAGTGCGTGGGGAGGGAGTGGAGTGAGATGAGAGGGGTATGAGAGTGAGTGGAGTGAGCTGAGAGGGGTATGAGAGTGAGTGGGGAGGGAGTGGAGTGAGATTAGAGGGGTAGGAGAGTGAGTGGGGGGGGGGGAGTGGAGTGAGATGAGAGGGGTATGAGAGTGAGTGGGGAGGGGGAGTGAGATGAGAGGGGCAGGAGAGTGCATGGGGAGGGAGTGGAGTGAGATGAGAGGGGTAGGAGAGTGAGTTGGGGGGGGGGAGGGGAGTCAGATGAGAGGGGTAGGAGAGTGCGTGGAGGGGAGTAGAGTGAGCTGAGAGGGGTAGGAGAGTGCGTGGGGGGGAGTGGAGTGAGATGGGAGGGGTAGCAGAGTGCGTGGTGAGGGAGTGGAGTGAGATGAGAGGGGTATGAGAGTGCGTGGAGGGGAGTAGAGTGAGAGGAGAGGGGTAGGAGAGTGTGTGGGGAGGGAGTGGAGTGAGATGAGAGGGGTAGGAGAGTGAGTGGAGTGAGATGAGAGGGGTAGGAGAGTGAGTGGGGAGGGAGTGAGATGAGAGGGGTAGGAGAGTGAGTGGGGGGCGAGATGAGAGGGGTAGCAGAGTGCGTGGGGAGTGGAGTGAGATTGTGGTCTCAATCCTCCATCGAACTCCCTACCTCCCATTGCCCCGCGTTCGCGTTCACCAGAACCCCACTCAACCCCCCCCCCCCCCCCCGGGCTTAGCAGCGCGTGCGACGTTGAATTTTAATCAACTTACAGCGAATCCAATTACCGCCCTGATTGTTACCCCGCCCACCACCTCGAAAAAAAAAATCCGCGCTGTCCGAGACGTCCGTTTGGCGGAGCGCGAGACGCCGATTTCACTCCGCGCCACTGCAGACGTCGTCACGGCGATGTGTTTTCGTTCGTTTTCGTTCTTTTCTCGATCTGCTTGTCCTGGCGGCAGTGGCGTGTTGAGTCGTGGCGGTCCACACCTTCGCTCTTCCGCTGGCGACAGACTCCAGCACTACACTACTATGCACCACTACATTATACACTACACTATACACTACTACATTATACACTACTATACATTACACTATACACCACTACATTATACACTACTACACTATACACTACTATACACCACTACATTATACACTACACTATACACTACTATACACTACTACATTATACACTACTATACACTACACTATACACTACTACATTATACACTACTATACACTACACTATACACCACTACATTATACACTACTACACTATACACTACTACACTATACACTACTATGCACTATACTATACACTACACACATACATTACCACGCTACACTATACACTACATTATACACAACTATACACTACATTATACACTACACTATACACTACACTATACACCACTACATTATACACTACTACACTATACACTACTATACACCACTACATTATACACTACATTATACACTACACTATACACTACTATACACCACTACATTATACACTACACTATACACTACTATACACTACCACGCTACACTATACACTATACACTACTACACTATACACTACTACACTATACACTACTACACACTACAATACACTATACACTACCACACTACACTATACACTACACTATACACTACACTATACACCACTATATTATACACTACTACACTATACACTACACTACTATACACTACACTATACACTACCATACACAGACTCGAGCTCTTCCTGGGGTAACTCCCAGGCGTTCCCAGGCCAGCCGAGCGACGCCGTCCCTCCAGCAGCAGCAGCGTGCCCTGTACACATACATTACTCTTTCGTGTGCGTCACTCCGTGTTGCCAGACGCTATCTCCTCTCTATAAACACGCACACACACGCGCGCGCCCACATTGTATCTCATCGCACAACCCCGAGCTCGCATTGCTAAGAGCCGTGCACATGGCGATGATCTAATTGCGCGAAATCAGTTGCGCTTGACATGGTCCCGGTCCGGATGGATTTCCGGGCGTGTTGCACGTCGCGTCGTTTGCGCAGCCAGTCGCCTTCGTCTCACTTGCACCAGTCTTCCCCGTCCTTTGTTCATCTACTGCTAGATGAAGGCCTCCAACCCTCCCCCATCAACCCCATACCCTCCACCATCACCCCCTCCATTCCCTCCACCATCACCGCCCTCCCCTCCACCATCACCGCCCTCCCCTCCACCATCACCCCCCTCCCCTCCACCATCACCCCCTCCCCTCCACCATCACCCCCCTCCCCTCCACCATCACCTCCTTCCCCTCCCCCATCACCCCTCTCCCCTCCCCCATCACCCCCCTTCCCTCCCCCATCACCCCCCTTCCCTCCCCCATCACCCCCTCCCCTCCACCATCACCCCCTTCCCTCCCCCATCACCCGCACGCAGTCAGTGATGGGGCTTGGTGTGGGGTGGGGGTAGGGAGTTATTCGACCATACTTCACCGCGGAGTGCTTTCCAGAACCGGTCCAGACATCGCACACCACTGACGATGTCAGCCGCGGCCAGGAATCGAACCCAGGTGGCCGTGTTCACAGCGCAGTGCGCTAACCGTTGCGCCACCGCTCTACCGGAGTGTCCGTCAACGTTGAGGTCGTGTTGTGTGTCTGCAAGGTGGGGGGGAGTGGTGGCGCTACGGTTTGCGCACTGCGCTACGATCACAGCGACTTGCGTTCGATTCCGGGCCACTTTTGACATCAGTGCTGATCGTGACGTCACTGCATTGCGCGCTCTTCAGATGCGCTGCTTCCACGGCCGTCTGGAACGCTCTCTCCCTCCCGATATGAGGAAGGCACTGGGAGCTGTGATGCACTTCCGAATTATCATCGAGATTGACGAATTAATTCCTTTAGAACTGCTATTGCTTGTTTGTTTTGTTTCGTTCGTTGTCCTTCCCCCGCTCCTCCAATTAGCGTGGTTGTCTTCGTACGGTGCGAAAAAAGTCCAACGTGCACACACCCCCATACCGAGTAGCGTGGTGAAGTACTGCACAGTCAAACAAAGCCCTTTGACCGACTATGGGGTCTCCTACTCTCACCGTATCGCGATGCAACGACCGTCTCGGAGTTCCTGTAGCATGCGATCTGATTCCATCGTTCCATCTCCGCGGCCGTACCGTGCGCTCGCGGCTGCGATCGCTCCGTTGGCTGCGACTCCATCATGAGTCTCGATCACCTGACATCATCATCAGCGTCGTCATTATCATCATCATCATCATCATCCCTTATAGCGACCTGCCCCAAACCGTCGCACGCATGGCTCTATTAAGATAAGCTTCTTTCACAGAGCCGTGTTTGTTGTGCTATGCATGCTCTGTCTCTCTCTATAATTATGTGTTTTTTTATCATCGCTTGAAAAAAATATAAACGTTACGCTACAGCTTTGATAGGCATTGCGCTTTGATTTACGCCAGGGCTTTGCGTCAATCGTACACCCGGCAGAACATATTTTCCCACCCAATTTAGCCTTGTCCCCATCGCCCCCTTTTCATTCTTTGCAAGGAGCGACATCCACTCGTTCCGCGAGGCCGTGAGCTCCCTCTGGTCTCTCGTGCGAGGAGTGCGTGCGGTGTTTTTTCTCCGGCGGCGTGAACGCGGTAACATGAAAGGCGACGTCAACCGGCAGGTCGGGTGCGATGGGTGAAATAATAATAACAACAGCAGTTAGAATCATTCTATTAATTCAGCGTTTTTTCATGAAGGAGCTCGAAGCGCTGTGCAGGGCACAGCAGCAGCAGCAGACACTCAGAATAGGCACAATTATATTACAAATACATTTTAACAATCCATTTACTAAATGAACTCAAGGTTTAATTAAGCGGAAGCGTACGTAAATAGGTTTTAGGACGCATGTTTAAAATGTTGACAGACTCAGAGATATCCCTGATATCACGAGGGAGAGCGTCCCATCGCCTGGGGGCTACACGGGAAAAAATATCGATCACCCGTAGATCGATAACCTCCACCTGAGAATGCAGAGAAGATCTGCATCATGCCCACATCTTAGGGACCTTGAGGGTAACGCCCAGCTCGTGGTGACGAGATGTTAACTGCCTTGCCTGGTACGCAGAGGGTCGTGGGTTCGATCCAAACCCTGACGCCTGTGTAGTAGGATCATGGGATCTCCCTTGTCAGGATAAAAATATAAGAATAGGTTTTACCCTTTCTGGCAATAAAACAGTTGTGGTAAGATGTTCAAACACCAAACTGAAACCTTTGCAAGGAATCGTGTCTGCATTAACATGCAAACAAATACAATTATCTGATAGTATATGCATTTGCTTTCACCGCAGACATGATTTCTTGCAAATGGTTTCTGTTTGGTATTTGAACATCTGAACGCCTCTGTTATTGTATAGTTGGAATTTGCATGTTCACGCTGTCCGGGTCCTCCGGTTTTCCCCTCCACATTTAGAAACAACGTCACCCGTTCAGAATATGTGGCTGCTATATATATAAAAAAATCCACACGATGATAAGCCACTTCGTTGAGCTATCATTTGTGGCCAGGTCGCTTCTGAAAAAAACATATGTATAGCTCAGTGGGACCTTACTTGATAAAATAAAAAATCAAATCGTTTCAAATAAATAGTGCCTTCAATGACGTGGTATCAGCGTGGATCAAGGGGACAAAACGCCCTCTTGATCACCTCACTCGGACGAAGGCGCTATCGTCAGCAGTGGCCTGAGCAATAACTTGCAGGGACTGCGCCGTTAACCTCTTACCACAGACAAAGATCCCCCGTATAGCCTTAACAGACTGTAGGGGCAAGTGCTGTTAGCAAGCACCTATAAAGGCCGGAAAGGTACACGAGGGGATGGGTGGCCAGCACCACGCCCGACCGCCTTTGTCTCCCTAGTGGCACAACGTTTACACACCGCACCAGGTACTCATTTGAGGCTGAGTCGACCTAGGGGAGGCTCGGGACCGGTTCAAATAATCTTCACTGGTGTTGGCCGTGAGCGGGAATCGAACCCGTGTCGCCGGGTTCATAGCGCAGCGCGCAAACCGCTACACTACCGCTCCCCACAACTTAACTAACACACACACGCGCACACACACCACCGGTTTATCAATGTCCGGAGCAGAACGCAATTTCACGACAAGGGTAAAGCAACGATCGAACGTTGCGACGCAAGGCGTCTCATCGCGAATGATGCAATCCTCGAAAATCTCACGGTCACATTTTCAACGGGACTCCGAAACGCGACGTCCTCCTCCTCATCCTCCCTGTGCTCTCTGTGCGAAACGATGTCACGTGATCCCCTCCCGCACGTGTGTCGCGAAGCAGGCACGGCACGACCCCACGTGAGCCCTGGTCAATCAAAGCCACGGTGACAGAAGTGCTTCAACATTTGTTTTGTAACACTTCTGAGAATTTGCAACAACGCCGCTAGAGAAGTGTGCTGACTCCGGACTCTGGAGACCACCTGGAGAAGACTCCAGGCCACGTGTTGACATTCATGGCGAGACTCTCTGACTCTTTGAAGCTATTAACATTACATTTGTCATCATGCTACAGTGTATTTATCCCTTCTTTTTCCACTAAAAACGAAAGTCCCGTATAAGTGTGAACATTTCTTTCGAAGCACCCTCTATAAACCAGGACGCACCTCCGATAAAGCACAGCTGGCGACGTAGGGTGCGAAAAAAGGTCAACACACGCACGTGCATACAGGACGGTCTGCCAGATTGAAACTCTATTCTTCAAAGTGTGTGTGTGTGTTTTTTTTTTTAAACTGGACTCTCAGATCTCCCTTGAATGAAAATAGACTTCGTCCCAATGGGCTGTCGCCTGGTTACAAATAATGCATTTAGTTGTTTTTTTTGGGATCAATGTATCGATGCCCGCATTGTTAAGGTTCATCGAATGAAATGTAAACTTTGTCTCGCGATGCTGTAGACGTCGAACGGCGCGCGGAGGGATCAATCCACGCCTCAATTCACGTCCCCTTTCGTTTATGCCGTGAAGACTCTGCGGGTGCTGGTGGGGGGTGGTGGGGGGTGGTGGTTGTGTGGGCTGGTGGGGGGGTGGGGTAGTGGTGGGGGGAGGTAGTGGTGGGGAGGTGGTGGGGATGTGGTGGGGTAGTGGTGGGGGGGGGTGGTGGGGGGTGGGGTAGTGGTGGGGGGAGGTAGTGGTGGGGGGGTGGTGGGGGGTGGGGGGGGGTAGTGGGGTAGTGGTGAGGTAGTGGTGGGGTAGTGGTGGGGGGAGGTAGTAGTGAGTGGGGGGGGGTGGTGGGGGGTGGTGGGCTGGTGGGGGAGGGGGGTAGTGGTGGGGGGAGGTAGTGGTGGGGGGAGGTAGTAGTGGGGGGGTGGTGGGGGGTGGTGGTCGGGTGGGCTGGTGGGGGGGGGGTAGTGGTGGGGGGAGGTAGTGGTGGGGGGGAGGTAGTAGTGGGAGGTAGTAGTGGGGGGGTGGTGGAGGGGTGGTGGGTGGGCTGGTGGAGGCCACGTGGCCCGCAGGGTGGCGCTGTGTTTGACGCTTCGCGGTTTCGCGATTCGCGGTTTCGAATCTCCAGCAACCCCCGCCGCCCCCCCATGAACACCGCAGGGGCAGCACGGTGTTTGACCACGCGCGACCCATCCTGTTCCCGCACTGGACGTCAAACATCCCGTGAAATGGGGAGGAGGAGATGGTGGGGAATTGGATTGAACGGTGGGGCTTAGATCCACGCAGTAAAAACACGAACGTGTCGTTAAACCCGCGACCGTCCGACAGAGGCAACTTGTGAGGTTTGTCACGGAAACACAACGCGCCCATTAGTTACACGAGTTCATCACGCCGCTGTGTTGGAGAGTGAACCCACGACATTTAGAATTCCAGTACCGGGACATTTCGAGTGCGACCGGTGTGCTGAACGAGTAACGAATTCATCTTATTGGTTCTTTCGGTAAAGTCACGTAGAATGGAAATAATAAAATAATAAAAATAAAACATAATAAAATAATTCTCACGACGTTTCGGCCACAACGCAAGCAGCCGTCCTCAGCTGAATAACAGGTCTGTCGAGAAGACAGAGTCTGTCTTCTCGACAGACCTGTTCTTCACTCTGTCTTTAAATCGAAAAGAATAACGAATTGGCGAAAGGCGCTTTACGAATACAGAATAAAATATAATTATATATTGACTTAAAGCTTTCGTGACTGCAGGAATTCATACTCTTTAGGTTTTTCGATAAAGTCACGAAGATAGAATGAAAAAAATTTGTTAATTTTTTGTAATATTATTTTTTTTATCTACATGACTTTACCGAAAGACCCAAAGAGTAGAATATAATTAGTTACTACTTCAGCACACCGGTGTGTGTATAACAATGGGTTTTACCCTTTCTGGCAATAAAGCGTGTGTCAAGATGTTAAAACACCAAAACAAAGTCGTTATTCAAGGAATCCTGTCTGCATTAACCACACGTGCTTGTGGTGAACATGCAAACAAACAACTTGCTTTGATAACACATTATGCATTGTCTTTGAAACTGATTGGTCCACTATTTCAAAGACAATGCATAATTTATTACACTATTTAACACAATTTTTGTTCCTGGGTAATGTGTTATTTCGTAATTGGTTATGCCTAAAAATTATAGAAAATGGCTATTATTCCCCACAAACGTTGCTTTTGTGGCCAGGACAATTATATTTTGCAATGTACCTATTTTAAATGAGAAAAAGGGCGAATTTGTGTTTTTTCAAAATGAACATGTATTTATACTAAAGTAAAACAAAACTGACTATAAAAGATTTATAAGTGAGTAGTTTTTTTCGAGATTTACGATTATACTGTAAATCACTTTCACGAATCAGTCCCCAAATGTAGTCTCCCATCATGTCCTCGTTATACTGTCCTTGGTAGCGGCGTTCAAATTCCAGTATATCCTGGTGGAAGCGTTCGCCTTGCTCCTCCGAGTACGCTCCCATGTTCTCCTTGAATTTATCAAGATGAGCATCAATGTTATGGAGTTTGAGGGACATCCTTCAGCCCGTTGTGCCGTAGTTCTTCACCAGTCTCAACAAGCTCCACATAGTTTTCGACCTTGTGATTGCCCAGGAAGCCACGAACCAAAGAGTATTAATCCTTGCAGTCACGAAAGCCAAATCTAGAACTATTTAGATTACTGGAAAGTTCTAGAGTGTTCTAGAAGTTACTCCAAGCTTACTCAGCACTGAATCTATCTGGGATGTTCTGAAAAATAGTAAAAATTTAAATATCACTGTCCTGGTCACAAAAGCAACGTTTGTGGGGAATAATAGATATTTTCTGTACTTTTGAGGCTTAAGCAATTAGGAAAAAACACTCCCTACCCAGGAACAAAAAAAAATAAAAAATTGTTAGACAGTGCTATCAGAGCATGTTGTTTGTTTGAATGTCCACCGCAAGTACGTGTGGTTATTGCAGAAAGGATTCCTTGAATAACGACTCCGTTTGGTGTTTTAACATCTTGACACAACTGTTTTATTGCCAGAAAGGGTAAGACCTATTGTTATATTTTAATACTGCCAAGAAAGGTCCCATATTATACACCGGTGTGTGTTGGAGAGTAAACCAGCAAGCATTGACAATTTGAGTAGTGCGACGTCTTGCTGGCGATTTCGGTCAGCTTCATCGGGCGATTTGCCAGGATTGTGCAGAAATCTTCCTGTTTTCGGTCTTGAATCGAGTAAACCTCTGTGGCATTTCCCAATTTGATCATCATCCCCCCAACCCCACCATCCCCTCCCTTGTAGACACCACTATTATTACACTGGTCAACACACTTTTTCTGGCATAAGGTATATCCAACGGTTTTAAGGTAAGTTTGGGGTGCTGATTCCAAATCTGGCATCAATTTTTGTCTATCACATCAGGTTTTTGAGATATCAAATATTGCATTTTCAATAAAAACTGCAGAAGAAAAATATTAAATAAATGTGGATATCTATATAAAATTATATTATAAACACACTATCCTAAAAATACAGCACCATATTTTAACACTGAAGCAGTCACTGACTCACAACAACTTGCAATCATAAGTGACAGTTAATTTTGGGTAAAATCAATGAAAATGGGGTATGCCGATAGCATAAAATGAGATGTGATAGAGCAAATCTGAGATCAGATTTGGAATCAGCACCCTGAAATTAGTCTAAAACAGCTGCAAAAGTCCAGGCCAGAAAACATGTTTTTTTTTGTTGACCAGTGTTATTACTAGTTCAAGTTCATTTATTAGGTATAGCCCTGTGAGCCATTCGCCTCTTGAAAAAAACTAAAGCGGAGTGTTTTATTCGTTCAAATTGTCGGGAACGGCGCTGCCGCCCGTATTAGCTGCATCCTCGCTCTTTATTTCCCCAGGGTCCACGACGCAACCTCCACTTCAGCCCGGCGCTTTGAGCGCGCTCACGGGAGCCGTGCCACGGCTACGGTGATGCGCAGGCTACACAACTGCACCGGATAGGGAACCCGGTGCGCCGGGCTACAAAAGAGTCGGGGGTGGAGGGGGGGGATTGAACAGTGCCCCCCCTTCATTCCTTGCGACAGGGCCCATTACAATCACGCTAGGCCACGGTGGCGAGGAGATGTTGACTACCTCGCCTGGTGTACAGGCGAGGTAGTCAACATCGTCACCAACGCAATGGGCGCGATCGGCGGTGCTCGTCTCGACCGGTGGACCCGATCGAGTGGAGGGAATTCCACGTTACTGTGACAGGGACCATCTCGCCACGGTGGCGAGATGTTAAGTGAGCTTGTCTGGCTACGCAGGAGGTCGTGGGTTCGATCCGGACCCTGACGCCTGCTGCTGTATATTTGGAGTTTGCATGTCTCTCTCTCTCTCTCCCCGTGGTCACGTGGATTTTTCTCTGGGTCCTTCGGTTTTTGCCCTCGACATTTAGAATCGACATCACCGCGCTCAGAGTATTTGGCTGCTGTACATTTCCACACCATATGTGCCACTTGCGCTACCATCTCTGATAGCCGGGTGGCCTCTGAATGACAAAAGCTAGACAGCTCAGTGGGCCTTACCTGGTAAAATAACAAAAAAAGTTTGTATTTATTTTAAAAAAACCGCCGGTGTCGTGTTGTACATCTGTCACGTTTTAAAATTTGCCAATTATAATATTATTTACTGGCAAATGAGGTTCCAATGGTGTAAATGCTTACCCGAAGCTCTCATACTCTGATGGTGCTTTGTCTTTGAGTTGTGCGCCTTTTAGCGTCATCTGGTCCAACACCATGTGAGACTGGGCTCTAAGGAAAGCTGTCTCGGGTGTGGACCAATCAACTTCAAGGACAGTGCATATATTATCAGAGTTATGTTTTTTGTTTGCATTATGGCTGCAGGTATTGTGGTCTATGCAAACATGACTCCTTGTAAAAAAGGTGTCAGTTTTGTTGCCAGATAGAAGGGTAAAAAAAAACTATTATCATATTTTTTACTGGCAAATGAGGTTCCAATGGCGCAAATACTTCATCGGGATCTGACGCGCACAGCAAAATAATTCACCCACCACTCCTGCGAACCAGCGGGCTCCTTCGTGATAGCCTTGAGCCACGAGAGTGAGACGAGTTGCAAAAATTGGTCTCATGGTTTGTTTTCTTTCATTTTTGACTCCGGTGACACCGCTCTCGATTCTAAATGCACTGCAAAAAGCTGGGCGTGTGTGTGTGGGGGGGGGGGGGGTGAATAAGTGATCGATCAGTAGATCGAATCTTCACTCTCAATCGTGACAATACGCTGAGTTGCGTCGGAGTTGAGCCATTGTCCGAAGAAGGTTGGTGGAGTAAAAATACAGGCAGTCCTCTCTATACGATGGAGATGTGTTACGACGACCCCATCGTAAGTCGAAAATACCGTAAGTCGAAGATGGCCTAGCCTACCCAGGAGTCTTAAAGAATGGTGATAATTTAGCAAAACAGAGCAATTTACAGTACCGTATTGTATAAACGATATACTGTATGTATTTATTAATTACAATACTGTATTGCACAGTAAAATGTATAGTAAAAAAAACGAGGTAAATTCTCAGCCTACCTATATGAACTGCAATTTAATGGAAAGTTTTTTCAGGAAACAATCCTATCTGCTATAAAAAAACTTTTAACATGAATTGAACGTATCGTAACGTATCATATTGTAACTGTACTGACCAAGATTCTGTCCGTCGTCTGCACACTTGAACGATGTTAGGTTGTTGATGGCTACATTAACTTAGTTGTCCGAAGAGGAGGATGGCGATGATGAAGTACAGCATCGTACCTCGCACGCTGCTGCGTTTGCCTGCCGCGCAAAATGTTAAATATTTTACAAATCGTAAGATCGAAATATCGTAAGTCGGACCGTCGTAACTCGGGGACTACCTGTATTTTTATTTTATATAACACGTCACGTGTGCATGCACGTTGAACTTCTTTCGCACCGTACGTAGCCAAACCGCGCTGATCGGAGGTGCGGGAAATCGGAGGTTCGCGGGCAGTTGTGTTTGTGGTGCGGTGCGCTAACCACTTGCGCCACCGCTCCACCACCCCACTCATTGTCTAAAGTACGGGCCGTATATTTAGAAGCATTTCAAAGGAACGTTACTCGTCTGCCAGACCTCTCTCTCCCCGTCTCGTCTCACCGTCACTCGGGCCCATGTTTTTCTGCCCACGTCGATTTATTATTGAACGAATTTATGAAACTATTTATTTATGAGATCCCGGATTCTCCCCCCCTCCACCCCATCCGTTTCCCTGCCTTGTCACTTCAATTAATTCTCACGCTGTTACTTGATTATTTACTCCGCCCGGTTGCACGTGGCGAGGCGAGGCATACGTGTGGCAAGCGCGCGTGGGACTGGCCCGTGCGTGTGGATGCGTCGGTGCACCTAGCCTGGCACAAGCGCCCCGCAGTGATTTCATCACTAATTCATGCGGACTGGCGGCTGTAGTTCCGGTTATGGCTCGACTTCAATGGCAGTGCACGAGTTTTCTTGTCTGTGGTGTGTGTGTGTAGGAACGATGGCGTAGCTGTTAACGCTGCGCTACGAACCCAGCGACTCCAGTTCAATTCCCACTCACGGCCAACACCAAGTGACGATTATCTCAACCGGTCCTGGGCCTCCCCTAGGTCGACTCAGCCTCAAATTAGTTATTGGTGCGGTGTGTAAACATGGCCACTGGGGAGACAAATGCGGCTGGGCGTGGTACTGGCCACCCCACACCCGTATTTACCGTTCCGGCCTTCGTAGGTGCTCGCTAACAGCACTTGCCCCAACAATATGTTGAAGGCTATACGGGGGATCTTTGTCTTTTCCGTATATAACTGCGCTACAATCCTAACAACATGAGTTCAATTCCTGACCGTGATGCGTAACATATCTACAAAAGCACATTTAATAATATGCATTCGTGCAAATATCGTATATTTATTGAGATATAAATGTCAGGCTTGCAAAGCGCTGACAGTCGTACCTCGAAGCTGACCCAGGCAGCTTTCTAGCATGGAGTTTGTCTGTTTTTCACTTTAAATTTCGATGTAAAGCTTTCGTGACTGCAGGGATTCATCTTCTTGGTTCTTTCGGTAAAGTCACGTAGAATGGAAATAATAAAATAATAAAAATAAAATAAAAAATAAAACATAATAATATTTTATTATGTTTTATTTATTTATTTATTATTTCCATTCTACGTGACTTTACCGAAAGAACCAAGAAAATGTTTTCCACTTGTTTGTCTGTTTTCCACTTGTTCTGCACGGCCTGCCTCCGGGTTCTTTGGTTTCCTCCCACAGCTAAACACATCACGATGTCATCGGAGTTGGCCAAACATCCCAACGTAGCGGGATCCTCCTAAAAAAGAAAGTTTGGTTTGGAGATGTTAACTACCTCGCCTGGTATACAGGAGGTCGTGGGTTCGATCCAGACCCTGACGCCTGCTGTGTATTTGGAGTTTGCGGTGTTTCTCTTTATATACCTCCATGGTGAGATGTTAACTACCTCGCCAGATATACAGGAGGTCGTGGGTTCGATCCAGACCCTGATGCCTGCTGGATATTTGGAGTTTACGTGTCTCTCTATCCCCGTGGTGAGATGTTAACTACCTCGCCTGGTATACAGGAGGTCGTGGGTTCGATCCAGACCCTGACGCCTGCTGTGTATTTGGAGTTTGTGTTGTCTCTCTTAGTGTGGTCGCGTGGACTTTTCTCCGGGTCCTCCGGTTTTTCCCTCCACATTTTTAGAACCAACATGCATTTACAGTATTTGGCTGATATAAATTTCCACGTGATAAGCCACTTCGTTAAGCTATCATGTGTGATAACCAGGTCGCTTCTGAAAAAAGAGCTACCTAGCTCAGTGGATCTTACTTGGTAAAATAAAATAAAAAATAAAGTAATAACAATTGATTCATGGAAGGCTTTGGTGGAGTCGCTGCCCCCGTGACCCGATTCAGTTCGGAAAAAAACGGGCCGATATTAATTGATCGTTCGATTCGCATCACGATTAAGTGCAAACCCAAGTTCGATTGCGAGCCACGAGCAAAACATAAGGGGATGGTCCTCACCCATCACTGGCCAATGCCACATTCTACTTAGACAACGACGAATCACTGGGGATTGGAGATGGGGGGGGGGGAGCTGATTCAACTTAGGGGGGTGCAGAGGAAGGAAAGAGGTGAGGCTTAACAGAATAAAGGGACTGCCATATTCTTAGGTTTTTTCGGTAAAGTCACGTGGGTAAAACATTAAAATTAATAAAAGTAAAATTAAAAAATCACGACGTTTCGGAGGCAACACAACTTTCGTCTTCAGGTGGAACCGTCACAGCCACGACAGCTGTATCAAGTAAATGAGAGATTGCAAGAGCTACCACTCCGTATATATAATGGTTGGAGAGGGGGGAAGGGCCAAGTACGGCACACTTTTTATTCATATGATAAGGTGAGGCTTAAGAGGGTGAGCCTTTGTTATGGAGAGGTACGGTTTGTGACTAAGCCTGGCCTACATAACAATAGTGTGAAAAAAGAAACAACTAACCATGGTAAAACAAGCCTGGCTGTCTATCAATAACCTGTAATATCTTCTTGGTTCTTTCGGTAAAGTCACGTAGAAGGGAAGTAATACAATAATAAAAATACAACATAATAAAATAATTCTCACGACGTTTCGGCCACAACGCAAGCAGCCGTCCTCAGGTGAAGAACATGTCTGTCGATAAGACAGAGTCTAAATGACACGTCTTAACCGAAAGAACCAAGAAGATGAATTCCTGCAGTCACGAAAGCTTTAAATCGAAATTTAACCTGTAATAGTTGTCTGTCAAATAAGATTGGCCAAATAAGTGTAGTTAAATCTTTTTTGCATGGTTAATCACATCTTTCCAATGATTACTCAGTTTGTAACCATCATCACGGTTGAAATTATGTCTGTGTTTGTATATTTGTATGGCTTCGTGTACAAACCTTTGATGGTAGCCAGGAGGTTTGCAGAATTAAAGGGACTGCCCTCTTCCCGCGGCCCCCCGTTTCACGAATCTAATTCCCATGGCTCCCGACTCGACCCCGTGCCTGCGACATCGCTCCGTGCGCCGTGAGTGCTCATTTAGTCCACAAAGAGTTTGAAATTTTAATCGCAGCATCCATTAGCGTGCACGTGCCCCATCGCGCGTGCTCACAGTGATGTGCGTGAGCGTGGGTGTACACGCGTGTGCGTGTGGTGTAGGTCGCGTTCGTGTGAGTACGTGTGTGTGTACATGCGTGTGCGTGTGGTGTAGGTTGGTGTAGGGGTGTTCATGTGGGTGCGTGTGGGTGTGTGCGTGCGCGTGTGGTGTAGGTGTGTTCGTGTGGGTACGTGTGGGTGTATGTGCGTGTGGTGTAGGTCGCGTTCGTGTGGGTACGTGTGGATGTACGTGCGTGTGGGTGTGGTGTAGGTGCGTTCGTGTGGGTACGTGTGGGTGTACGTGCGTGTAGTGTAGGTGCGTTCGTGTGGGTGCGTGTGGGTTACGTGCGTGTGCGTGTGGTGTTGGTGTGTTCGTGTGGGTACGTGTGGGTGTATGTGCGTGTGCGTGTGGTGTAGGTGCGTTCGTGTGGGTACGTGTGGGTGTATGTGCGTGTGGGTGTATGTGCGTGTGGTGTAGGTCGCGTTCGTGTGGGTACGTGTGTGTGTACGTGCGTGTGGGTGTACACGCGTGTGCGTGTGGTGTAGGTGTGTTCGTGTGGGTACGTGTGCGTGTACACGCGTGTGCGTGTGGTGTAGGTGTGTTCGTGTGGGTACGTGTGGGTCTATGTGCGTGTGGGTGTATGTGCGTGTGGGTGTATGTGCGTGTGGTGTAGGTCGCGTTCGTGTGGGTACGTGTGTGTGTACGTGCGTGTGCGTGTACACGCGTGTGCGTGTGGTGTAGGGGTGTTCGTGTGGGTACGTGTGCGTGTACACGCGTGTGGTGTAGGTGTATTCGTGTGGGTACGTGTGGGTCTATGTGCGTGTGGGTGTACACGCGTGTGCGTGTGGTGTAGGTGCTCGCGCACAGCCCTTGCCTCCCTGCAATCTGCTAAGATTATAGACTGGGGGGCTGGGGGATCTTTGTCTTTGTGTGTGCAGTGGGCAGCGGTAATGTCGTGCGGTTCGCGCGACACTGCGCTACAAACCCGGCGGACCCCGAGTTTAATTCCCGCTCATGGCCAACGCCGGTGACGATTATCTTGACCCGTTAATGGGCCTCTCCTAGATGGACATCACCACGGGGAGACAAAGGCGGCCGGGCGTGGTGCTGGCCATCCGCCCCCTGATGTGCCGTTCCGGCTTTCGTAGGTGCTTGCTAGCAGCACTTGCCCCAGCAGTATGTTAAGGCTGTACGGGGGATCTTTGTGCGTGTGTGTGAGAAGTTGTTCGTGTACTGTGGTTAGCGCGCTGCGTTACGAACCCGGCAAGTCCGAGTTCAACTCCCGCTCACGGCCAACATCAGTGGCGAGTCGTATCTGAACCACCCCCTCCCACCCCACCCCTTCGCCAACCTGCGCCGACCGGCGTGGTGAATTGTACTCTATAAACTATTTAAAAACTATAAGCTATCTTTATTTTACCAGGTAAGGCCCACTGAGCTATGTGTGAGTCTATGGGTCTCTGTGTGCGTCTGTGTCTGATGTGAATCACTGGGTCTCTGTGCAATTTTACAGGTGTCAAGTATTTATATGGACCCATGTGTCAGTGTATGGGTCTCTATGGGTTTTCTATTGGTCTCGGTGTGAGTCTATGGGTTTCTGTGTGAGTCGATGGGTCTCTGTGTGAGTCTATGGGTTTCTGTGTGAGTCTATGGGTCTCTGTGTGAGTCTATGGGTCTCTGTGAGTCTATGGGTCTCTGTGAGTCTGGGTCTCTGTGAGTCTATGGGTCTATGTGAGTCTATGGGTCTCTGTGAGTCTATGGGTCTCTCTGTGAGTCTATGGGTCTCTCTGTGAGTCTGTGTCTCTGTGAGTCTATGGGTCTCTGTGAGTCTATGGTTCTCTGTGAGTCTATGGGCCTCTGTGTGAGTCTATGGGTCTCTGTGTGTGTCTATGGGTCTGTGTGAGTATATGGGTCTCTCTGTGAGTCTGGGTCTCTGTGAGTCTATGAGTCTCTGTGTGAGTCTATGGGTCTCTGTGTGCGTCTATGTGTCTCTGTGTGAGTCTATGGGTCTCTGTGTGAGTCTATGGGTCTCTGTGTGAGTCTATGGGTCTCTGTGTGAGTCTATGGGTTTATGTGAGTCTATAGGTCTCAGAGTCTGGATCTCTGTGAGTCTATGGTTCTCTGTGAGTCTATGGGTCTCTGTGTGTGTCTATGGTTCTCTGTGTGAGTCTATGGGTCTCTGTCTGAGTCTATGGATCTCTGTGTGAGTCTATGGCTCTCTGTGTGAGTCTATGGGTCTCTGTGTGAGTCTATGGGTCTCTGTGTGAGTCTATGGTTCTGTGTGAGTCTATGGGTCTCTGTGTGAGTCTATGGGTCTCTGTGTGAGTCTATGGGTCTCTGTTTGTCTCTATGTATACTCACCGCTGGCTGGGCTGAGACCATCCACTCACTGCAATTGAGAACCCCGTGGTTCTATTCACGGGCTGCGGATGAACCCCGGATTCGAACCCGGGGTTCTATGCAGCGTGGCTCAGTGCGCCAACTTACAACTGCCCGGCTTCTGCCGTATTATTTATCAACATTTTTTTTTCCCTTTTCGCCCCCCCCTCCTCTTCCCTGCGCTGTATCGAAACCTAAGTATAGCCCGAGATGTCTGCGGGGGTCTCCAACATAAAATCTTAATCTGCTCATGAATTACAAAGGGGGTGAAAAGATGTCCAAATACCGTAGTGGCAGCTTTCACTGGATGGCGGATTTTGAGGTTGATGGGGGGAAGATGGGGGGGAGGGGGGGGGCAGGAGAGAGAGGGGGGAGGTTAAAGGTTGCGAGAAAGATTTAACCTCGCCTTCCTTTATTTTCTGTCAATCCCAGCCTCTCTCCACCTCCTCCTCCTTCACCGCCCCCTCCTCTCGCCCGGAGAGGGACCAGCGGAGGTATTCATCTTCTCACCTCCGCTCGTTGACCTCCCGACCCCGTCTCGAGCGCCCCCCCACCTCCCCTAAACCCCCCTCGGTCTCCCGAAATCGACCCCAGCCGCTCACGCCATCACAGCAAATGAATAAATAAAATTATAAATAAATAAAAAACTTTACCGACATAGGCGCGTGTGTCTCTGTACACAAAGCAAAGGCAAATATCTCCCCCCCACCCCCGTATCGCCTTAGCACATTGTTGGGGCAAGTGCTGTTAGCCAGTAGCACCTATGAAGGCCGGGTGGGTGGCCAACACCACGCCCAGTCGCATTTGTCTCCCGAGTACTCATTTGAGGCTGGGTCGACCTAGGGGAGGCCCAGGACCGGTTCTGATGATCGGGAATCGACTTCGGGTCGCCGGGTTCGTAGCGTAGGGCCGCGCGCTAACCGCTGCACCACCGCTCCCCACATGTGTCTGTACATACAAATACACAGGTGGACGCGTGCAATAACATTTGTAGTACATGACCGGCTTTAAATATATCAAAGGGCACCGATCAGGCACGTGTATATCATTATCATCGTCGTCGTCGCCTACATATTGCACAGCGGGAGTAAATGCAGGGGGTACAATTTGAAAACAAACGCGTCAGTGTCCACATCTTTTTGGTGATCGCGTGCCACTCCCGGAGTGTGGAAATTCCACGTTCCCCTGGTGGGGACCGGTAACTCCGTGGTGCAGCAGTGCCTGTTGAATGCCCCACGCCAAATAGTGCCGCCCCGCCTAGAGGTACTCACTTTACCGACCCCTCAAAGGAATGATTATGATGATGGCGGTGGATTGATTCGTATAATTATTAATGGATTATGTTAATTTGTTTCGATGATGATGGTGGTAATGAAACTGATTGTAATGATACGTTATGTTAATTGATGGATGCTGACTGAGTATGATTAGATGATGATAATGATGACGATGCTAAATATGCTGAATTAATTCCTTTAATTGCTGGATGATGATCCGTTACTGATAGACTTTGATTACATGGCGATGATGATGGATGATGACATCAATGCACTTCGATGAAGATGATTGTTCATAATTAATTTTGCTTGCCGATACGAGACGATACAGTTAAATTTCGCAAACGTCGTGAGAATTGTATTTTATTATGTGTTTTTTTATTATTTTATTATTTCCCTTCTACGTGACTTTAACGAAAGAACCAAGAAGATGAATCCCTGCAGTCACGAAAGCTTTAAATCGAAATTTACATCGAAATTTAGCTGACGATGCCAATAATTTCAACAACAACAACAACAACAAAAAACACGCAACACTGAATTAATTTCTCCAACGGCTAATTGAAACAAACACGGTCGCGTTCTTCGGCACGGTGAGGGGGTCGACGCGAACATCAGGCACGAGGCAGACAGAGGTGGGGCCCACGTGTACCCACGTGGGTGCACGTGGGTGCACGTGGGTACACGTGGGGCAGCTGCAAGCAGAAACGGATTAAGATTTTTGTAGGCCTCTGGGCTACAGGTACTGTGAGTCCCCCCCCCCCAGTAATATTTTCTAAAGGAAAACAAAGTTAAAGAAAAATAAAATTTATTTTTACAAGGCTAACAACTAATAAAATTCAGCGTTCTCAAGTGAAAGAACTTTTCACTTCATCTCTGGAGGTACTCCAGCTGACGGAGGCACCTGGACTGCAGCTCCTAAAGCCCCCCACGCCTTGATCCGGCCCTGGCTACAAGCCACACAAACAGCTTCGTGTCCCGTGCACTCTTCCACCGTTGATAGGCGCTCGCCAACAGCGCTCGCCCGAGCGATTTCGACCGTCAAATGGGACATTCGACCACACGGCGGCAGCTAATGGTTCCAAACGCCGCAATGGTGATGCGGCCACGATTATAGCGACCGAACGCGCTGCAGCAAACGGAGGTGCTCAACTCATCTTCAAACAACAGCAACCACACATAGAATCAAGGCCCCCACCGACCCCTCTCTCTTTGCCGTCGTTCGCAGATTAAAGTGAACAAACGGTTTGTGATTTTTAAAAAATGGGGGGTGGGTGGGGGGGGGGCCTGGGAGTTGCACGGATAATTCTGGAGGGTATATAATGAACAACGGGCGAGATTAGAAAGCGGCGCACTAAATTGGGCCAATTTGCGGGGCGCTGTCTCGCGATCTTCGAGGTGAGCGCGGGAGTCACCGTGGCCATTAATGTTCGCCGTGAAATTAAAATAAAACACAGACTCAGAATCGCACGAACAACGAGGGAAGAAAACCACTGACTCCATCAATTAGAGTTATTGAACAGCAATGTTATACGGCGGGTAATAGATTTTAAAAATGTTGTTATCGGTGGTGTTTGTTTAAGTTATATTCTTCGTAACGCGAAAGGCGTGTGAATGTGTTTGCATGTGTAGTGCAGTGTGTAGCGTAGTGCGCAAAAGACATAAATTCCCCTTATAGCCTGTAACAGACTGTTGGGGCAAGTGCTGTTAGCGAGCACCTATTAAGGCCGGCACGGCACATGAGGGGGTGGGTGGCCAGCACCACGCCCGGCCGCCTTTGTCTCCCCCAGTGGCGATGTTCACACACCGCACCAGGTACTCATTTGAGGCTGAGTTGACCTAGGGGAGGCCCAGGACCGGTTCAGATATAATCGTCACTGCCGTTCACCATTAAGTGGCGGTGACGTCACAACGGCGGTTGTCACGTGCTCGGTGCACTTTGAGGTGACGTGAAGTGTCGATGGCTGGCAGGAGGTCACGGAACAGACCGAGGTGCCATGGGTTGACACACACAACCCCATGTACACACACACACATAAACCAATGTACACATACACACACACACCCATCTACACACACCTCCATGGACACACACACATACCTCCATGTACACACACCTCCATGTACACACACCCCCATGTACACACAACAACAACAACCGCCATTCGCCACTAAGTGGCGGAGACGTCACCACGACGCTTGTGTCAGGCCATGTGCACCTTGAGGCCACGTGAAGTGTCGAACGCCCGCCGGCAGGAGGTCACGGGTCAGACCTAGGTGCCACGGGTCGACTGACTGAGATGACTGAGACGACTGGTTGATGCACCACGTGTACCCCCCTACTGTGCCAACTTGCTGTGCTTTAGCCACCCGGCGCTCCTCTCGTTGTTGTGAGCGTCGCTACTCCGCCCTCTATTGTTGTTGGAGGGCGACTGCCTCCAACTGCCCAGTAGCGTCCTTCACGAGGCTCCTCCACAGAGGCCGATCTTGACACCGTTAGTACCAGTCATCGGCAAATCCACTCAGGTCCACGTCATCCTGTACCACGTCACTCCATCTCTTCTCTAGCCCGTGCCGCGCCCGTTTAGCCACCTCGATCCGGCCGAACAAAAGCTGTTTAGGCATGCGGTGGCTGGGCATGCGGTGGCTGGGCATGCGGGCTACATGACCCAGCCAACGCAGCCTTGCCTGCCGGAGGAGCTCACCGATGGGACTTTGCCCAGATTTTTCAAGGATTTGTGAGCTCCTCACACAATCCAGCCTAGTTAAACCCAGGATGGATCGTAGGCAGGCCCGCCTAAATGTTTCTAACCGGCGAAGATGCTACACGCACACCCATATACACACACATACACCAATGTACACACACACACCTCCATGTACACACACACACCTCCATGTACACACACACCTTCATATACACACACAAGACAAAGATCCCCCGTATAGCCTTAACAGACTGTAGGGGCAAGTGCAGTTAGCGAGCACCTATGAAGGCCGGAACGGTACACGAGGGGGTGGGTGGCCAGCACCACGCCCGACCGCCTTTGTCTCCCCAGTGGCGATGTTTACACACCGCACCAGGTACTAATTTCAGGCTGAGTCGACCTAGGGGAGGCCCAGAATCGGTTCAAATAATGGTTTTGGTCGTGAGCGGGAATCTAACCCGGGTCGCCAGGTTTATAGCACAGCGCGCTAACCGCTACACTACCGCTCCCCATATACACACACACACCTCCATGTACACACACACCAATGTACACACACACACCAATGTACACACACACACACCAATGTACACACACACACACCTCCATGTACACGAACACACACACACCAATGTACACACACGCACGCGGGCGGCTCACCGCAGACTCGGTGGTGTGAGCTCTTAACGTGTTTGAGTTTTGGCAGATTTGTGCTGCAATAACGGGGGCTTTTAGTATCGAACCAGCAGCTTAAAACCAACCCGAACGGCTGCACTCCTCAATTGAACGTAGACGTTTTATTGGCTTACATTTTTACTTCCTTTCTCTTTCCTTTTCGTTTTCTTTAAGCAAGACAAACCCCACCTCCACCCACACCACCCCCCAAATAAAAAACACATCAGCAGTCAATTTACAACAACGGCTCACGATTGTGTAAACAAACAAAAATAAAAGCGTTCCCTCGGTTGGGGATTAAAAATGTATTCTTGGTTCTTTCGGTAAAGTCGCGTCGATTAAAAAAGATAATACAAATAAAAATAATAAAGTGAAAATAATAAAAGCAAAAAACCCACGACGTTTCGATCGCAACACAAGCGGTCTTCAATTTATTACTTTAAATTTTATATTTTCTTTATTTTATATCGACGCGACTTCACTGAAAGAACCAAGAATATGAGAATTCCTGCAGTCACGAAAGTAAATTTTTTTAAATGTAAACAACAACTCCTTCTCAGCCGTCAATGGTCACCCATCTCTCGTTCAAGTTTTGAGAGCCCCATTTTGGAATGACTGCAAATCAACTTCTCGACGAATTCTTCATCGGCCAAAACTGCTTCGGAGACAAACACAAATTAGAGAGCCCAGTTGGTCGATCGATCACTACCACCACCACCACGACGATGATTCGGATTAGCGGATTGCATTTTGTTTTTCTTTCCTTAAAACCGTGGCCTCCGTACGCTCCCCGCGCGTAAATTGAATATCACCCTGCAAGAATGCGTTGACGCGAGAGTCGTCGGTACGAGGGAGATACGCATCACGTGTGTGTGTGTGTAACGGCTAACGAGCTGCGGATGTTGAACTTCTTTCGCACCGTACGTGGACGACATCGACGAACACGACGAACCCGGAGTTCGATTCCCGCTCACGGCCAACGCCGGTGACGATTTTCTGAACGGGTCACGGGCCTCCCCTAGGTCGACTCATGTGTGTACGTGTGTGTGTGTGTGTGTACGTGGAGGTGTGCGTGTCAACCCATGGCACCGAGGTCTGTCCCGTGACCTCCTGCCAGCCTTCGACACTTCACGTCACCTCAAAGTGCACCGAGCACGTGACAACCGGCGTTGTGACGTCACCGCCACTTAATGGTGAGGCCTCCCCTAGGTCAACTCAGCCTCGAATGAGTACCTGGTGCGGTGCGTAAACGTGGCCACCGGGGAGACAAAGGCGGCCGGGCGTGGTGCTGGCCACCCACCCCCCTCGTGTACCGTCCCGGCCTTCACACGCGCTCGCTGAACGGCACTTGCCCCTACAGTCTGTCAAAGGTTACGCGGGGAATCTTTGCCTTTGCGCATAATGCTGGCGACACGGACGACCACCTTACTCGGTGCTCGCCCCGACAGCACTCGCCCCGACAGCACTCGCCCCGACAGCACTCGCCCCGACAGCACTCGCCCCGACAGCAGTGTTAAAGGCAATAACGTGGTGGGAGCTGGGGGGCATCCTTGTCTTCGTTTGTACTCACGGGGGAAGCCCATTAACATGGGGTCCGCATTGCCTCCCGCGCGGACGTGAACTCGTTAATCCGCCGCATTTAGCTGCCACTTCTCTCCCGTAATCCAGAACCGCACCCATCAACGGCTCCATCCCTCTCGCTCTTGGGGGGCGACGTTGACCTCCCCCACCACCGCTGCCCCCCCCCCCAATCTCCCCGCCCCCCCCCCCCCGCCACCACCACTCCTACACAGCAGCAACACTAAATCGGGCTCAACGCGGCCCCTCCGCCAGCTGCTACTCCACGCGCCCTGCGCTCCGACACAGACGCACAATTCACTCACGATGATGAATTATTAGAGCGACGTGTCAATAATCCCAAAAGCGCCGCTTCGGCACTTTCCGCCCCCACTCCCCCCCCCCCCCCGTGCAAGATTGATTTAATGTGAATACTTATTTATTTAAAATTTCAATTTGTCGTCTTTGGGATGGGGTTGGAATATTTTTTTACTTTTAACCAGCACTAAATATCAATACACGCGGTGGTTTTTTTTTCGCACGCAAATTCGACGGAAAATAAATATCAATAATATTTGATTGCCAACGTTGTCTCTCCAACACATCGGTGCGATGTAACTAGTAACGAATTCTAGATTTGAAGCTTTCGTGACTGCAAGGATTCATACTCTTAGTTCTTTCGGTAAAGTCACGTAGGTAAAAAAATTTATTAAAATTAATACAAATGTATAAAAATTAAAAACAATAAAATCACAAGACGGAAGCTTGTGTTGCCTCCGAAACGTCGTGATTTTTTTTTTTTTTTTTTATTTTTATTAATTTTTATTTCATTTTTTACTTACGTGACTTTACCGAAAGAACTAAGAGTATAGTAACGAATTGGCTACGTTCTGTTTACGTGACAAACCTTAATAATTGTCTGTGTCGGGTGGTGGCGGGTTTAACGACACATTTATATATTTACGCGATCTAAACCCGCCCCCCCCCCCCCCAAAAAAAAAAAACCTGTATCATGGGAAATATTTGACCGGCTCCGATTCTGACTGCTTTTCAGGTTACGTAACGTGTTCATCTTTGTGTCCGCAAGCTCCCGGTGATTTTTTTTCTCTCTCTCTCTCATCCCCAACCCCACGCCACGCGCGCCTCATCTCTTCCCATTAGCAGTGAAACCCCAAACGCCTCGGATGAATCGAATTTTATTCCTTTTTAAAACAAACAAAAAAACACACGGACAAAGATCGCCCGTATAGCCTTAACAGACTGCAGGAGCAAGTGCTGTTAGCGAGCACCTATGATGGCCGGAACGGTACACGAGGGGGTGGGTGGCCAGCACCACGCCCGACCGCCTTTGTCTCCCCAGTGGCGATGTTTACACACCGCACCAGGTACTCATTTGAGGCTGAGTCGACCTAGGAGAGGCCCAGGACCGGTTCAGATAATCGTCTCCGGTGTTGGCCGTGAGCGGGAATTGAACTCGGGTCGCCAGGTTCGCAGTGTAGCGCTAATCGCTACACCACCGCTCAACCACTACACACACACGCACTGACACACACACTGATACACACACACACGCACTGACACACACGCACTGACACACACAGACACACGCACTGACACAAAACACACACACGCACTGACACACACACTGACACACACCCACGCACTGACACACACACTGACACACACACACGCACTGACACACACACACGCACTGACACACACACTGACACACACAGACACGCACGTTGAACGGTCAGTCGCGTCGCGATGCAACGAAATATCCTTCCGGTACTTCGTCCGTCGGCGGAGAGCGTTCCATCATCTCGATACGACAGAATACTTCGATGCGACAAAAACAAATAACGAAGGAACAAAAAAAGAATCACACGCGCGCACTCGACACATTCGTCATTCACACTGTAACTGCCTTTTAAGATAAAATATAATAAACTCGTGTTTTGGGCAACGGCTATTTTTCACAACAGAGACGACGGGCCATTTGCCTGAAGCAAAGGCTGATTACGTGTTTGATTTTTAAAATATATATCGTATTTTTATTTTATATACAGCGTCACTTGTGAAAATCACATCCCAGAAACAGTGCCGGAGTTGTACCATCGCAGCGCTCGCTCAACAAGAGCGGTTGCTCGGACACCGCAGGGAGCCAGAACTGGTTACCAACAATTCCCCGAGCTCTGGGAACCTATATTCGGATGTTTCGGGGAAACCGGAGTAGTGGCGAGAAAACCCCACGGCACGGAGCACAGACGGGAATTAATCCACTTTCCCGGGCTGACATCGTGACGCCGACTTCGCAAACCCAGCGCGTGACTTCCCGCAGCCGGGGTTCAAGTCGGTTGCGCGTGCAATTAGAGCGTCACCACGAACGCAATCCGCGCAGTCTTTGGTGACCAGGCTGACCGCGCTCGTGAACCCGGTTTTGCGATCGCGCGCACGCGGGCCTCCCGAATCCGAAGCCCCAAGGTCATCGCTGGCGGCAACTCGCCGCCCTGACCTTCGAACTGACCAGCCGCGGGGGGGTGGGCCTGCGCGCAGAACAGTTTCTGTTCCGAACCCCGTATTGTTGGACGAGTAGCGCGGCCGCTGAGATATGCGCGCGGGCGGCTCCTTGTTCGCCGTGATGGATTTTCGCACGCCGGGGTCTTGGGTAAGCGGGGGTCCACCCCCCCCCCCCCCCCCCCCGGTCTATCTCCAGGCATCAGCGCTTGCCGCTTAAAAGGCCGATTCTTCAATATCACATCGGCGCGCGTCTTTTTTCTCCCTCTCGACGTTTTTTTATTTTCTTCCCACCCCCCCCCCCCCTTAATAACCCCCCGCGAGAGCTGATGGCGATGTCGCCTGCCGTTTGGTGCACGTCCCGTGTTGTGTATGCGGTGACCTTATTAAATAAATGCGCGTGGTTGTGCGTGGGGAGCGGTAGCGGTTAGCGCTACGAACCCGGCCACCCGAGTTCGATTCCCGCTCACGGCCACCAACACCGGGGACGATTATCTGAATCGGTCCTGGGCCTCCCCTAGGTCGACTCAGCCTCAAATGAGTACCTGGTGCGATGTGTAAACATCGCCACTGGAGAGACAAAGGCGACCGAGCCTGGTAGCGGCCTTACCCATCCCCGTTGTGCGCGCTGCACCGGCCTTCACAGGAGCTCGCTCCTAGCACTTGCGCCGACAAATGGTGAAGGCTATACTGTACGGGGAAGCTTTGTCTATATATGTGTGTCTTTGTTTGGAGTGTGGCGGTGGAGTGGTTAGCGCATTGTGCTACGAACCCAGCGATCTGGCTCTGACTGATGGCTACGGCTAACATCGAGTGTAGAGCTCTGCCAAGATTTTCCCGTAGGAGGTGATGAACGCTGCTCGTTACTCAATTAAGTAATTTGCAAGGAATTATCTTAAAATGTGGCAATTTTTTGACGACGATGACACCGCCCTCGTAGGCTTCTCAAAACCAACATCCCCATCCAGTGTCCAGTGGCAAATTGTGCAAACATTTCATCTCGGCGCGTGGACCATTGCCCGTTGATCCCGAATATCTTGGGGCGTGACGTGAAAAATTGGGAGTTTGCGGTGCAGCGCTAATAACTCCCAGATTATTCAGTTGGGCTTCCGTCAAATGGAGGAATAATCAATCTCGGAGGCATACGCGCCTGGCCCAAAATGACCAGCGATGTCATTACTCCAACGTAGCAGAACGGTTGGCGAACCACCGTCGCCGCCGCCGCACTGTGGTACCAGCGGACCCCCGAGTTCGAATCCCGACCCGCAGCTAAGATCGGCCGCTTAGCCAATCGGCGTCGGCAGGTCTCCATCTACCAGTGGATTGACAAAAGGCCTGACGATTATTGTTATTGATTATTGTTGTTATTCTTTGGTTCTTTCGGTAAAGTCACGTATAAAGAAAACATAAATTAAATAATAGCACACGACGTTTCGATCGCAACACAAGCAATCATCATCAGGTATAATGAAATAGCGACATAAAATCTAACCAGAAAATGTCGCTATTTCATTATACCTGATGATGATTGCTTGTGTTGCAATCGACACGTCGTATGCAATTATTTAATTTATTATTTTTTCTTATACGTGACTTTACCGAAAGAACCAAAGAATAATCCCTGCAGTCACGAAAGCTCCAAAGTTAAGATTATTGTTGTTGTTGTTGTCGTTGCCATTGTGACGACGCCATCGAGTAGCTAACGAACAATTTGTAGAACCAAGTTAGAACCCATTAAGTATAAACGAGGTTCCGATTAAAAGGTGCATCACGTATAAATATGAAGTGCACGTTCTGGGAATCTCATTTCCTGCGGAGCACGCCCAGCGATATAAATTCAAAGAAAATTGGCAGCTGCCAAATTATTTGCAGTAAAATTAGGTGGGTGTGAGCGGGGAGGGGGGGGACGTGTGACGAGACAGTCAAGGAAAGGCTTGCTTTAAATCGTTCCCGTTGCCCACATCTCTCTAATTATAACCATACATCATTGCCCGGTAATGACACTTAGAACTATCGCCCAGAGTAGCATCGATTTTCCGTTGTCTTTCCCTCCTCTCCTCGTTTTTTTTTTGCGTCGGGGTAATTTGACTCCTCGTGAAAAATAGGGCCACTCCGTTTATGACAGCGCCGTCTCCGTCCGTCCGTCCGTCCGATCGTTGGGTCGATCGCTCATTCACAAATTACGACTTCAATCGTGCAATCCTATTCATTCAATCCTATTCATTCATTCCGGTTTTGGCGTGCGGCCCAGCGCCGAGTAGAACTAGACATCCATCGGCGGACAATCAGACTCGGTCGGAACCCTCGGGAAAATATAATGCGATGAAGAGTTTTGAAGCGGTGTTTTTTTTTTACCGCGTAAAATCTCCACCAATTTTACAAGAGGGTTCGGAAGTCAACCAAGATTGAACCCACGGATCGCGTTCTCCCTGTCAACGCTCCTGTACCGATCTTGTTCTCACGCTCTACATGTGCCGTTTCCCCTACATGGAAATGAACCTGAGAAAGGGCTCTCTGAGCTTTAAGGGGGCTTTGTAAGCGGGGATTTACGACGTGAAGTTCGCCAATGCCTGTCGGCCTATTTTACTGGGCTCCAACCAGGCTTGGTTATGGCTCCGATGGGTCTGCCACCAGCAGCCTAAGCTAAACTAAAAACGAAACATTTGTTTTATTTTACCAGGTCAGGCCCCACTGAGCTATGTAGCTATTTTTTCAGAAGCGACCTGACCACGAATGATAGCTCAACGACGTGGCTTATCACGTGGACATTTATAGCAGCCCAATACTCTCAACGCGTGACGTTGATTCTAAACGGGGAGGGAAAAACCGGAGGTCCCGGAGAAAAATCCACACGACAACGGGGACAGAGAAACATGTAAACTACAAATATACAGCAGGCGTCAGGGTCGGAATCGAACCCACGACCTCCTACATACCAGGCGAGGTAGTTAACATCTCGCCATGGTGATGGTGATGAGAGAAACACTGCAAACTACAAATATACAGCAGGCGTCAGGGTCGGGATCAAACCCACGACCTCCTGTACACCACGCGAGGTAGTTAACATCTCGCCATGGTGATGGTGATGAGAGAAACACTGCAAACTCCAAATATACAGCAGGCGTCAGGGTCGGGATCGAACCCACGACCTCCTATATACCAGGCGAGGTAGTTAACATCTCGCCCTGGTGATGGTGATGAGAGAAACACTGCAAACTACAAATATACAGCAGGCGTTAGGGTCGGGATCGAACCCACGACCTCCTGTACACCAGGCGAGGTAGTTAACATCTCCTCGCCACCGTGGCCTAGCGTGGTTGTAATAGGCCCTGCCGCAAGAAATGAAGGGGGGGGGGCACTGTTCAATCCCCCCCCTCTCCACCCCCGACTCTTTTGTAGCTCGGCGCACCGGGTCCCCTATCCGGTGCAGTTGTGTAGCCTGCGCATCACCGTAGCCGTGGCACGGCTCCCGTGAGCGCGCTCAAAGCGCCGGGCTGAAGTGGAGGTTGCGTCGTGGACCCTGGGGAAATAAAGAGCGAGGATGCAGCTAATACGGGCGGCAGCGCCGTTCCCGACAATTTGAACGAATAAAACACTCCGCTTTAGTGGTGTCTACAAGGGAGGGGATGGTGGGGTTAGGGGGATGATGATCAAATTGGGAAATACCACAGAAGTTTACTTGATTCAAGACCGAAAACAGGAAGATTTCTGCACAATCCTGGCAAATCGCCTGATGAAGCTGGCCGCAATCACCAGCAAGACGTCGCACTACTCAAATTGTCAACGTTTGCAGGTTTACTCTCCAACACACACCGGTGTAACCAAATGGCAAGTTTTGTTTCACGTGACAAACCTTACTAATTAGTTCTGCCGGGTGGTAGCGGGTTAACGACACGTTTATAATCTTGGTTCTTTCGGTAAAGTCACGTAGAAGGGAAATAATAAAATAATAAAAATATAAAAAATAAAAATTATCACGACGTTTCGACTGTAACACAAGCAATCATCATCAGGTGTGAAATCCACAGCAAGAAAATTTGAAAAAAGTTTTCTTGCTTGTGCTGCAGTCGAAACGTCGTGAGAATTTTTATTGTTTTATATTTTTATTATTCTCCCTTCAGCCGCGAACGTTCCATCAAGAACCATGAAGATCCTCAGCTCGTGCCATGCTCATCTCAGGGTTCACACTTTGGGGGGGTGATCGTTGCCTCTACGATTGCGACAGCCCAACTCTGGAACCCCTCGCCCCCATTCGAGGTCAGGGGGCTTCCGAGGCACTTTACAAATCTTCAAACCTCGACTAGAAAACGCTTCCGTTTAACACGGCTCTCTCTCTGTCTCTCTTTAATCATTTTCAAACGTCTCTCTCAGCTCTTCTTTCCCCGGTCGACGTTAAACAGGTCGCAAACGGGTTTTGATTCTTTACCCGTACCCGGCCGCACCAGGGTCGCAAACGGGTACCCGTACCCATACCCGGCCGGGTACGGGTACCCGTTCCCTACCCGTACCCTACCCGAAATGAGTGACAAACGGTTACTCACCAGTGACTCACGGCCTACCCGTACCCGTACCCGGCCGCACCAGGGTCGCAAATGGGTACCCGTACCCGTTCTCTACCCATACCCGTACCCTAGCCGAAATGAGTGACAAACGGTTACTCACCAGTGACTCACGGCCTACCCGTACCCGTACTCGGCCGCACCAGGGTCGCAAACGGGTACCCGTACCCGTACCTGGCCGGGTACGGGTAGCCGGGTATCGGGTAGGGTACGGGTATCGGGTACCCGGTTGCGACCTCTGTTTCCATGGCATAGCGCCGCTGACAACGATCGCTTAACGGAGCGCGTTATACGTGATTATTGTTATCAGCATCCGTACGCCCGGAGTTCGGATGCAAGCGACCATGCCGACGACGACGCTGGATTCAAGCTAAACCGAGGCTCCTACAGGTCACACAACACGCGCGCGCACCCACAGTCGGATATCGCAACATTCGTCTGTTTATGTTCTAGAGTCGTTTTTTCTTCTTCTTCTGCGTGTTCATTTCGCTGCTGCTGCTGCTGCTGTTGTTGTTGTTTATGATCTCTCCTCTAATTGGTTTTCTCTGGCCCCTGCCTTACCCGAGCCGCTGCTCCTGCTCCCACGATTCCCGGCATTAGATTTGTCTTTAATCAAGTAAAAGGCGTGTGGGCTCGTAACTCTCTCTCTCTCTTTCTCTGTGTGACTCAACTGGCAAAATTCAAGCCATTAACATGTTAATCATCAACGTGCTTTGCGTGTATATATGTTGTTACATATTTTTTTTCTCTCATATCTTCGTGTATGTGACTTGGCATATTATATTGGCGGCATCGTGGCTAGAGGACTCGATTCACAATCAAACGGTTGTGAGGACAAATCCCAGACTGGGAGGGTGGGGTCAGGGGTCAATTCAGCTAATCATCCCTCTATGGTCGATAAAGTAGATATAAAACGGTGGTTGACTTGTCGATGGACTGCATTCCGCCATGGGAATGTGGAATTTCCACTGGCAGGCTCAAAGCCACCAAGCATTGTTGAGCACTACCACCCCATGGCTCGCTGAGCGAGTCGCAAAGGGTTACTAAACTTGAGCTCCAAGTTTTCCCATTGTTAACGAAACCGCACAAAATAATCAGCTCTCGATTAAATTTCGATTTAAAGTTTTCGTGACTGCAGGGATTCATCTTCTTGGTTCTTTCGGTAAAGTCACGTAGAAGGGAAATAATAAAATAATAAAAATAAAACATAATAAAATACAATTCTCACGACGTTTCGGTCACAACGCAAGCAGCCGTCCTCAGGTGAAGACCAGGTCTGTCGGGGAGACCGCGTCATTCAGACGCTGTCTCCCCGACAGACCTGGTCTTCACCTGAGGACGGCTGCTTGCGTTGTGGCCGAAACGTCGTGAGAATAATTTTACTGTCTTATTATTTTAATTATTTTATTATTTCCCTTCTACGTGACTTTACCGAGAGAACCAAGAAGATGAAGCCTGCTACGTGTTAAACTATGGGAACTCCTTTGGTCAGCAGTGCAGCATCGATGGCAGGACATGGCTCAGGGGCAACGGGAGCTTCCAGGCTTTGGGGCGAGCAGTAGAAAGATGAGCACGCTTGGAGCAGTGCTCAAATCTCTGTTGACAGTCCTGAGCCAGTGTTGGATATTCCACATTCCTATGACAAGGAAAGCTCATCCACAGAAACCTCCACCGTATGGGAGTATCATCCTGCCGAAAATGAGATACCGTTGCCTCCGCCGCGTATGTGTGTATTTAAAACTTCTTCTTGGTTCTTTCGGTAAAGTCACGTAGAAGGGAAATAATAAAAATAATAAAAATAAAACATAATAAAATAATTCTCACGACGTTTCGGCCACAACGCAAGCAGCCGTCCTCAGGTGAAGACCAGGTCTGTCGGGGAGACCGCGTCATTCAGACGCTGTCATTCAGACGCTGTCTCCCCGACAGACCTGGTCTTCACCTGAGGACGGCTGCTTGCGTTGTGGCCGAAACGTCGTGAGAATTATTCGTGAGAATTATTTATTATGTGTTATATTTTTATTATTTTATCATTTCCCTTCTACGTGACTTTACCGAAAGAACCAAGAAGATGAATCCCTGCAGTCACGAAAGCTTTAAATCGAAATCTAGAACTTCGTTCGCACCACCGTAACGCAGCCAAACGTGTCAATTGGAGGTGCGGGAAACAACCCGCACTGCCCTTTGGCTCCCGGTTCGACGGAGTCGAGAAGCCGCTCTCCCGGAGCCCGGAGTGGTGGAAATTCCACATTCCTCGAGGTGGGAGTGAATCTCGACACAGGTACGGCCACCGACGACTGCATTTTATCGATCCGGGAACGATGATGGGCCAAGTCAGCCCGCCCCCCACCCCACCACCACCACACACACCCCCGCCTAACCAGGATGTGAACTCGTTACCTCGGTGATTGCGAGCTGCTCGCTCCTATCGCGGAGAGCCACCTGGTCCGGTAAACCCCCCCCCCCCCCCCAAAAAAAAAAAACCACCCATAAATAAATAAATAAATAACAGAATTGAATGATTGATTAAACAACTTTGATGCACGTATTGGATTTAAGATTATCCGGCCACCCGCTAAGAGGTTTCCATTCCCAAATGATCTCCCCCCCCCTCTCCGACACACACCGTCTCTCCCCCAAGGTCTCCCCCCCAGCCCCCCCCCCGGGCACCCCCCCCCCCCGCCCCGCCCCTCCACCGCCACGGATGGTGACGAGGCGCGGTTTTGGCGACAGAGAGCGGCGCGTCCCTGGCGGTGGGAGGGTGGAGGGAGGGAGGGAGAGAGGAGGGTGGAGGAGGGTGGAGGAGGGTGGAGGAGGGTGGAGAAGGGGGGAAGGAGGAGGGTGGAGTAGGGAGGGTGGAGTAGGGAGGGTGGAGGAAGGAGGGTGGAGGAGAGGAGGTAGAGCAGGAGGGAGGAGGAGGGTGTAGGAAGGGGGATGGAGGAGGGAGGAGGGAGGGTGGAGAAGGGAAGGAGGTTGAGGGTGGAGGAGGGTGGACGAGAGAGGGTGGAGGGAGGGACGACGAGGGGGTATTATCAGCGCGTCTCTGGCGGCAGGAGGAGGAAGGTGGAATGCAGGAGGAGGGGGGGGGGCTCTATCGGCGCGTCTTGTTTGGCGGCTCGTGCGCCGGATTAATGCGGCCTCCACCCCCCCCCCTCCCCCCTCGGCGCACGGCAAATGAGAAGCGATCGTAAACGGCTGATGTATCGAGTAAAATCTCAATTAGACAGGGAAGAGAGGGATCCGCCGATGGTGGTGATGTGTGGGGAGGGGGGTGGGGGAGACGAGACGAGAGGGCGAGACGAGAGAGACGCGGCCCGGCGGGAGACATTAGAGTTATCTCCGAGGCAATCATTTGAAACGGCGCAACAACAACACAATTACGTAGCATTTTATATAAAACAAATATATATATAAACACCGCCTGCACGTCAAGACAAACAAACAAAACCACACGGCTAAATCACCACGATCTCATCCGATCTCGTCGGGAAACCTCCTTAAAGTACCTGATGGAAAGCATTGCCCGGGTGGCGTTGGCTTTGGGTAACGGCGATGATTCTCTGGTTCCTGGTGCTGAGCAAAGGGGCGAGTGCGGTGAGTGCTTGCACCTGAGACTCTCTGGGGATACCAGGTGAGCTGCCAGGTGTCCAGGAGATGGTAGCGTAGCAATGAATGTTATAAAAACAAAAATATATCAGCATGGAGCTTGCTACCCCTCCCCTATTGTATGCACCGCTTTTCTCCGCTTTCTCCACGCTCCAAAGACAAAGATTCCCCGTATAGCCTTCAACGGACTCTTGGGGAAAGTGCTGTTAGCGAGCACCTATGAAGGCCGGCACGGCACACGAGGGGGTGGGTGACCAGCACCACGCCCGGCCGCCTTTGCCTGCCCCGTGGCGATGTTCACACACCGCACCAGGGTACTCATTTGAGGCCGAGTCGACCTAGGGGCGGCCCAGGACCGGTTCAGATAATCGTCATCGGTGTTGGACAGCGAGCGGGAATCGAACTCGGGTCGCCCCGGGGTTCGTAGCGCGGCGTAGCGCTCTCCGCTCCGTTCTCCTCCCACATCAAGGCAATCCGCTCAATCATGGCTAAAGCCCTCACTGAAACCACAAGTGGAACATCTATTGGGTGTGAAGTTAAACTCATCGCCCTCAATTCTATATCTCCACAAACCTGCCCAGAGGTTGTGCTCGTTTGATCGAATGTCAGCGGTCCACATAAGTCTGGCGAAGAGGCCAATAGGCGACAGAGGTGTTTACTTTTCAAGGGGGTGATACAGAACGGAAGGGAATTTGTTGAATCTATGACTCCTTAAAGAGGAATTGAAGGACATCTTCTAAAAACGAGCCTTAGTGGGACATTCCCTGGGCAAAGCGAAGATTGTTCTAGATTTGAAGCTTTCGTGACTGCAAGGATTCATATTCTTAGGTTTTTTCGGTAAAGTCACGTAGGTAAAACATTAAAATTAATAAAAGTAAAATAAAAATAAAAATCACGACGTTTCGGAGGCAACACAAGCTTCCGTCTTCAGATGGAACCGTCACAGCCCGACAGCTGTATCAAGTAAATGAGGGATTACAGGAGATACCACTCCGTATATATATAATGGTTGAGGGGGGGGGGGGGGGCAGGAATGGCCCACTTTTTATTATTATGGTAAGGTGCGGTTTGAGACTATGAATAGACTGCATAACAAAAGACTGAGCCTTTGATATTGTAAAGATATTGAGCCCTTATGCCGGGTGCCGGCTCCTGCCACTGTTCCTCAAGCCAGCCATGGACGTTCCACATCGCCGTGGTGGAGATCAGTCCACGTTGATGAAGATAGACCAATTAGAGAGCTGAACCTTTGTTTTGTTAAACCGGAGGCAGAGTCCATTTAGACCAAAAGTATCTCGTTTCAAGGGAGGTCCGAGTTAAAAAAAACATTAATTTTAGGTTTTGTTCCTCGGCAAAAACTTGACTTTCAAATCAATGCCGGCGTCCACAGGGAGTCTTCTCGTAACGTGGACGGTGGAACGGATGTTAGAAAACAAAAACAAAACGAGTGGAGAAAAAACGAGTGTAAAGTTGCAAAAAACGAGTGTAAATTTGCAAAAAACGAATGTAAAGCTGCAAAAAACGAGTGTACATTTGCAAAAAACGAGTGTAAATTTGCAAAAAACGAGTGTAAATTTGCAAAAAACGAGTGTAAATAAAAAAGAAACGAGTGTACATTTGCAAAAAACGAGTGTAAAGTTGCAAAATACGAGTGTACATTTGAAAAAAACGAGTGTAAATTTTGAAAACAAATAGTAAAAATTGTACGAAATTTTTAGTAAAAAAAATGTAAAAAAACACGAGTCTAAAACTTGCAAAAAACGACTATGTAAAAAATGTACAAAAAAAAACGAGAGTGTGAAAGTCGTGGCGTGTGTCAATTGAAATAAAGATTTGAGACGCACGCATGCCGTAGGGATTTCGTGGCGAGTGACAAGACGAGAAAAATTCTGAAGTCTGTCTCGAGCAGGAGAGCAGAGCGAGTGAGCGCTGTAAATGTGAACGAGCAAAGGCTGCCGTGACTCGTGCTGGGCTGAGCGGTACACGTGTGCAGGATGTATGTGCCGTGTGTATGTTCTTTGGGTCTATCGGTAAAGTTACGTGGATAGGTTTTTGTTTATTTTTTTCGTAGTTAGAAATACAATAAAATAAAACAAATCACGACGTTTAGTTTTATTTTATTTCTAACTACGTGACTTTACCGAAAGATCCAAAGAGTATGAATTCCTGCAGTCACGAAAGCTTTAAGTCAAGATTTTACCGCATGTATGTTGAACTTATTTCGCTCCGTACGTAGCCAACCGTGCTAATCGGAGGTGCGGGGGAAAGACAACAAACTAAACACAAAAATCAATTTCTAAACAAATGAGTTTGTCAGTCTAGATGATGATGATTTAAAAGTGCCTAGCACCAGTGGCTTCCTAATATCGAAAGGCAGAACGTTCCAGACGGCCACAGAAGCTCACCCGATTGCTGATGTGAGCATTGGAGCGCACAAGGGGAAGAGAAGACCTGGGCGCAGGTGGTTTTCGGAGATCATTGTCAGGGCAGATCTCGGGAGGTCTTTGCGTGTCTCTACTCTGCGGCAGCAGCAGCAGCTGCGGGAATCTGGCGGAGAAGGAGGGTGGAGACGGTGATGACGGGAGCCAACATTGGTTAATATGCCTTTTCTACATCGGCATCACTTTAACACCGTATCTGTCTCTGATACGGGCCTCCCTTGGGTCAACTGAGCCTAAAGTGAGTTTCGGAGTTGGTGGTGGTGTGATCGTGATTATTGATACTGGGAGGGGGGGGGCAGGGGGGCTGAGACAAAAAGGTTATTTGTGGCGTGTGCCAAACCAGCCCAATAAAGTGCTTGCGAGCAGAGCTGGTCCCAGCGGCACGCTTACACGCCTGCTTGGCAGGAGGCTGTCGTTACGTTCCGTTGTTCGCGTCCGTTTCGGGCGGTCGCGGTTCGACTGCGCGTTTCCGCATTTGTATTCCTCTGCTGCTGCTGCCACTGCCGCTGCTCACGTGTGCCTTGCGAGCGCATCGTCTGCGTGCGTTCGAGGGAGGGGCAGGAATTGATGAAACAAACCTGCGGCTCGTTTTTACTCCGTTATCAAAGCAAACATCGATGCAACCGGCAGCAGCAGCAGCAGCAGCAGCCTATACGTCTTCTGATCTATCTTATGAACCCCTACAATACAACACTGCTCTTTGCTACCACACGGCAAGCTATCGTCCAGTGGCATCATTATCATCATCCACTGCTGGATGGATGGATTGTTGGATAGTATTTTGTAGCGTACGTGGCCAGCCGCGATAATCGGAGGGAGGTGCGGCCGGGCGGAGGGCAAACCAAGCACAAAACGTCGCAGTTCTGATGGAAATTAGTTTTCAAATCCAGAAGATGAGTTTTCAGTTGGCACGAAGGCTTCCCTACAAAACTCATCTATGCGCCTGCTTCAAGCGAGACCACTTCACCGATCCATCACCCGCAGGGCACGTTCCGTCCTTCGGCTGCCACTCTGTCGCTCGTCTCGACCACCGGCCATCGTCCCTTCTCGCGACGGCGTCCTGCCTACACCAACCACCATCAGCAGCTTTTCTTAGCAGTCGATATGAAGAATCTTAGTATTTTGTTGTTGTACATGTCCTCTGATCCACGTGTTTCTCTTTCAATCTCTCGGCGCAACTTGAACCGTGAGAGGCATTGCGTGCCTCTTACTACGCCTTTCAGCTGTTCCATTTTAAATCGACAAATGTCCACGTTTCCGATCTATGTAAGAGCGGGTAACCGTGCACCGATTGAAAAACAAAACATTTTATTTCGGCACGACGGTATGTGACATTGCGACGTAGACCTGGTTAAACGAACCGAAGTCACACCGCTCAGTCCACTACGCCAATGACAATGGCAACTCGGACAGCCGCCGTGATGTGGCTAGCCACTACAAGGACGCTATTGAAACACATTCCTGCGGAGGGAGCTGGTAGGAACGTTGGGTTGCTCGGTCAATGGCCAGGGTCAACGGCGGCATGGTGTATTCCGCAAATATGCCCGACTGTGAGGGTGGGCACAAGCCGGCGTGAGTAGGTTAAACGTTGAGTTTTATAAGGGCTCCACGGGGTGACCAGCCCCTCCCCACCCAGCCCCTCCCCACCCTCCCCTCTCCACCCAGCCCCACCCCTCCCATTTTAGATGCACGACGGACGGACACAATAATCCCCTGTGGGCTGGTGGAAGCAGTTGGTTCCTACCAGTAACAAAAACTATATCTCTCTCTCTCTGAATAACGGAGTTCGTAACTCAAGTTGGACGGCCGCAGGAAACTGGAAGAAACCCCACCGCACTATCCAAAGGGGTGGACGCTCATCACTGCTGCCACCGTCTCCTGCCCGCATCTCCAGCCCCACCACACCAACACGTGGCAGGACGATTGGTGGTTGCCCATCCAAATGCCAAACAGACACAAACGCCGCTTAGCTTGCGAGATGTAATAATGAGACAGGGCCCACGCCAGGTGCCATTAAGGGGCATTTCAGTGGTTACTTGTTTTGTACATTCGTTTGTGTGCTGCGTTTTCCCTTTCACGAATGGAATCTCAACCCTTTTTACGCGCATGCTTGCGCGCGTGTATGTACATACGTGCGTACCGTATGTGTTGTACACGTGTGTACTCTATGTACGCGTGCAGCGGTAGTTACAGCGGTTAGCGCGCGCTTCGCTATGAACCCGATGACCCGAGTTCGATTCTCGCTCACAGGCACCACTCCCCTAGGTCGATTCAGCCTTAAATTAATACAGTACCTGGTGCGGTGTGTAAACATCGCCACTGGGGAGACAAAGGCGGCCGGGCGTGGTGCTGGCCACTCACCCCCTTCGCGTACCGTTCCGGCCTTCATAGGTGCTCGCTGACAGCACTTGCCCCAACATTCTGTCAAGGCTATACGGGGGATCTTTGTCTTTTTGTATGTACGTATGTGTGCGTGCGCGTGTGTTTATATTTGTTCGAGAGCTGTTGCAAAGTTGTGTTTGTTTGCAGCGTGCGTCCACACGGCATTGGAGGAGCAAGATCCATCTGATAGGATCGTTACCGCACATGATTTAAGGAGCTTTAAAATGCTGCTTGGGAAGCAAAAAAAAAAGTCGAAAAAAATCAAAGCGTCTCGTTCCAGCTCAGGGCCAGGATTAAAAGCGAAATCTTCCTCGCGTTCGAAAAAGGGGACGCGCGTTAAGGACACAGCCGGAAAAAAATATATAAAACAAAAATCCGTGGTTGGTGTCTTTAAAAGGTCTTCTTGGTTCTTTCGGTAAAGTCACGTAGAAGGGAAATAATAAAAATAAAACAAAATAAAATAATTCTCACGACGTTTCGGCCACAACGCAAGCAGCCGTCCTCAGGTGAAGAACAGGTCTGTCGGAAAGACAGCGTCTGAATGACAGACCTCTTCGCCTGAGGACGGCTGCTTGCGTTGTGACCGAAACGTCGTGAGAATTATTTTATTATGTCCTCAGGTGAAGAGGTATGTCATTCAGACGCTGTCTTTCCGACAGACCTGTTCTTCACCTGAGGACGGCTGCTTGCGTTGTGGCCGAAACGTCGTGAGAATTATTTTATTATGTTTTATTTTTATTATTTCCCTTCTACGTGACTTTACCGAAAGAACCAAGAAGATGAATCCCTGCAGTCACGAAAGCTTTAAATCGAGATCTTTAAAAGATGTTCACTTACGTCCAGGCTCGGAAATTGACCCCCCGAGTTTCATTTCCGAATCGTCGCGTGCAACCGGTTTGCGCCGAGGAGGCCGTCCGACTTAGAATATTTTGTAAAAATTACGCGTCAACTTTGTCAGCGACATTGTGGAGCTGCTGGGGTGGGGGGGGGTGTAGGAATGAGACATCCAAAAATCATGGGAACGGTCAAATTAATTGGAGAGCGTTCCGGGCACTGAAGGAATCCGTGTTGGGCACATTGTGGCGTGTTCTCGTTATAGTTAAATGTTATTATTATATTATTTACGTTTTATTTATTACGTCACGTGATTATTAACTATTACGTCATTATTCATAATAAAGGTTTTTGGGTTAGATCGCGTTATTTATAAATGTGTCGTAACCCTCCACCACCCGACACGGCCAATTAGTAAAAAAAAGTGTCACGTTGACAAAAGACAAATAGTTCACTGCTTTATCCCACCGGTGTGTTGAAGAGTGAATCCACGATATTTACAATTTTGAGGACGACGTTTCGCTGGTAATTACATCCAGCATCATCGGGCGATTTGCTAGAATAGTGAAACCCTCCACTTGCTCCCGGTCTTAAATAGAGCAGCAGCAGGGTGACGTCATCGTTTAACCCAGTCTGGTGCAGAGATCAGAGGTAGAGGGGGGGGGTATTGTAATTATATAATAGATTAGTAATCAGTTCATTGTTATGATTACTCTGTAAGGAGTAATGTGTATGATTTAATAACTCAACCCAATCACCATACCCAATCAGGTGCAGAGATCAGAGGCGGACGGGGGAGGGGGGTATTGTAATTATAATAGATTAATAATGAGTTATTTTTTTATTTAAAGCTTTCGTGACTGCAGTAATTCATATTCTTGGTTCTTTCGGTAAAGTCACGTAGAAGGGAAACGTCGTGAGAATTGTATTGTTTTATATTTATATTATTTTATTATTTCCCTTCTACGTGACTTTACCGAAAGAACCAAGAAAATGAGTTAATTGTTATGATTCCTCTATAAGCAGTTGTAATGTGGATTATTTAATAACTCAACCCAATCACCATACCCAATCAGGTGCAGAGATCAGAGTTGGGGGAGGGGGTTATTGTAAATATATACTACGTTAGTAAGCAGTGAACTCACCTGAAGACGGCCGCTTGTTGTTGCGATCGAAACGTCGTGATCTGTTATTTTTTCTACCTACGTGACTTTACCGAAAGAACCTATAAGTTAGTGTAATGAGTATCATTTAATAACACGCTTAATATTTTTTGTTACGTTATTATTATTATATCACGTGATAATTATGTCACGTGATTATTAAATGTTCACGAGAACGGCGGCTTGCTGGTGTGTTGGCGGGGGTCATCGTCGCTGCGCTACGAACCCCGACAGCCCCGTTGTGACGTCGGCGGTGACGACTATACGAACCGGTCCTGAAACCTTCCACCCCTAGGTCGATTCAGCCTCAAATCAGTAACCTGGTGCGGTGTGTAAACATCGCCGGTGGGGAGACAAAGGCGGTCCGGGCGTGGTGCTGGCCACCCACTCCCCTCTTGTGCAGTGCCGGCCTTCATAGGTGCTGCTCGCTAACAGCACTTGCCCCGGTAGTCTGTTGGAGGCTATATGGGGGATCTTTGTCTTGTGATCATGCTGTTCACTGCTTGCTGCACAAGTGCTGGTCTCATCGCTCTATCATCTACACATTTCCACGTGATAAGCCACTTCGTTGAGCTATCATTTGTGATAGTCAGGTCGCTTATTAAAAAATAAGCTAATAGCTCGGTGAGCTTTACCCGCTAAAATAAAATGTAGTTTAGATTTACGTGTATATAATTTTTTCCTAGACTTTGGACTCTTATCGTGTTTCTGTACTGTTTGTTGTTGTTGTAACGTTCTGAACCCGTGCCAAGACTGGAAAATCTTTGATAAAGAGCTTTATAGCTCATCGGATTCCTCCAGGAATAATATTCTGATCTCATCCCCTTCGGCTGAGCTCCCTCCTTTGACTGTCATTCCATTGTCAGTGTCGACCATTCCCTAGTGACCTGTCTGGCCGAAGACCACTAACTTTTATGGGATCATTTTTTGCCATTACAATATCGTGTAAAGATTATATATATGCGAACCGCTTTATCTTTCTGCCATAACTATCAGGTTTAACTGCTTAAGCCAAGATATTACTACTCTGATAGTGCGCTGTTTTTGAGTTGTACGCCTTTTGGCGTCATCTGGTCCAACACACCAGTGGAGACTAGGCTCTAAGAAAAGCCGTCTCGGGTGTGGACCAATCAACTTCAAGGACAGTGCATATCATTATCAGAGTTGTCTCTTTTTGTTTGCATTTTGACTGCTTGTGTTGTGGTTATTGCAAACATGATCCCTTGTATAAAGGTGTCAGTTTTGGTGCCAGATAAAAGGGTAAAAACATATTACTATATCTTGCTACTGGCAAAGGAGGTCTCATAGTGTATGCATTACACTGGTCAACACACTTTTTCTGGCATAAGGTATACTGACGGTTTAAAGGTAATTTTGGGGTTCTGATTCCAAATCTGGCATCAGTTTTTGTCTATCACATCAGGTTTTTAAGATATCAAATATTGCATTTTCAATAAAAACTGCAAAAGAAAAATATTAAATAAATGTGGATATCTACATAAAATAATATTATGAACACACTATCCTAAAAATACAGCACCATATTTTAACACTAAAGCAGTCACTGACTCGCAACAACTTGCAATCATAAGTGACAGAGTTAATTTCGGGCAAAATCAATGAAAATGGGGTATGCCGATAGCATCAAAATGAGATGTGATAGAGCAAATCTGAGATCAGATTTGGAATCAGCATCCTGAAATTAGTCTAAAACAGTTGCAAAAGTCCAGGCCAGAAAAACACCTTTTTTTTGTTGACCAGTATTATCCTCGTACTGTTCCCGCTGGCAGCCTTTGCATCGATGAGGCAAAGGCATAAAAGAGGCTGTCTCTGGTGTAGGCCAATCAGTTTCAATGATCGTGCATAGAATGATGCCATACAGGGATTGTGTTTGCATGTTTTACCACAAGCACGTGTGGTTAATGCAGACTTGATGCCTTGGAATCAGGGCCGTGTTAACCGATAGGCCACAGTATGCAATGTGCCTAGGGCCTATGGAAACTAAAGGGCCTACGGAAACAAAAATTGACCGCGTTTTTTGTTGTTGTTCGTATGATAAAAAATGTAAATAAGATATCTTCTTGAAAAAAAATTATATTGCAAGAATCGACACGGTGTACACACACAGTCACACCAATCGTTTTTTTTTCCATAAGGTTAGAAATGAACACCGGAGATGACATTTTCCATATTTTTTTCGTTGCTAAATTATCAAATAAACATCTCCGAATGGTGTTTTTCCCCCCCCTCACCATCTCATTCTCAATAGATAGTAGTGCACGGGAAGACAAAGGCGGCATTGTCCGATGGTTGATCGGTGACAATTTTTTTTTATCAGCAGCTTTAGCTTCTAAAAAATTAACCCGTAAAAACAAAGTTTTTCACTATAAATCCTTTATATGCGTGGCATCGGGGCGGCTAGAGTCCTCTCGTCCTCTGGCAGCATTAAGCAATTGGTAATTAAATATTTTAAAAAATTTCCCTAAACATTGTAAAATTTTGGAATTTTTTTTCACGAAAATACATTGTCACGCACAACGAGTCTGTGTGCAAAATGTCAGCTCGATTGGATCACGGGAAGTGGGTTAAAAAACGACCGAAAGATTTGCACGGTCGTAAGCGCGCAAGCAAGCAAGCAAGTGGACTTAATATAAAGGATTTAAAAAATAACCCTCTCCACCCTTTACAATTAATTCCCGAAGATGGCAAGAAACATCCTTAGAGCGATGTAAACATTCTGAAAGTGGCAGTAGCAGCATGGGGGGCAGCAGCAGCAGGAGTGCCACCTGTAGAAAGTCATCACTGAAGGCCGGACGACACAGAAGTGGCTAGGGCCTACAAGAACCTTCATCCGGCCCTGTTTGGAATAGGTTTCTATTTGGTGTTGAACATATGAACACCTCTTATACGTATGCATTTGTCCTTGTAACCATTTACTTTCTTTACCAGTCAATACGATTTCTCTCTCTAACTTGCATTTGTTATCTGATTTCAGGTGTTCCACTGCCTGTCTCTCTGTGAGATTCCATAGCGGGCATCTCTCTCTGTGAGATTCCATAGCGGGCATCTCTCTATCTCTCTCTCTCTCTCGCCGTGCTGCCCTGCGCACTTTCGGTGCCTTAAGCTCCAATTCCGGCGCCTTCAGCTCCAAAATATTCATCATCAACGCCCACGTTTCTCATTGACGGGCACGCACTGGGGGGATCATTGACATCGCAGTTTTGTCAGACGTGGTGGCGGCGGCGGCGTGAGGAGCCTTCATCCAGCGGTGGATTGATCATGGCCGACGAGGACGATGATGAAATTGACACTTTTTAAATCCTTTATATTAAGTTCACTTGCTTGCTTGCACGCTTACGACCATGCAAATCTTTCGGTCGTTATTTACCCCACTTCCCGTGATCCAATCGAGCTGACATTTTCCACACAGACTCGTTGTGCGTGACAATTAATTTTCGTGAAATTTTTTTTTCCAAAATTTTACACTTTTTAGGAAAAAAAATGATATTTAATTATCAATTGCTTAATGGTGGCAGGCAATCATCTGACCCATAGGTGGCAGCCATCTCAAGCCAGAGGACGAGAGGACTCTAGCCGCCACGCATTTGAAGGATTTATAGTGAAAAACTTAGTTTTTACAGGTTAATTTTTTTTTTATAAATATTTTTTTGTTTGTTTTACAATTAAAATCGGGCAGCGGTGCATTTCGTTATTTTTCTCTCTTCTGTCTCTCTCTTTCCCCGCTCCACGCTCGCTGTTGATGACACCAGCGAGCGTGGTGGACGCGGAGCCGACGAGTGAGCGTGCGAGTGATGGAGCCGCCGAGGATGGAGGCTCCCAGTGAGCGATGGGGTTACGTGCGAGAGGAGGAGGAGAGGAGGGAGCAGATGGGGGGGGGAGGCGGAAATCTTTGCGCCGCGTGATGGACGAGGTCTGGGCTCGCACGCCCGCGCCGTCCGGAATGTGCAATGCTCGCCAAAACAAAGGGGGAGGGAGGGATGGGGAATAGGGGGGGGGGGGGCACCCGAGGACCTACCAGTGGATCGAGAATGGCTCATATGAGTTGGATACCTCTGCGTACGCCTACACGTGTGTGTGTGTGGGGAGCGGTTAGCGTAAGCGGTTATACTGGTAGGAACCCACTGGTTCCACCAGCCCACAGGATTACTGTGTCCGTCCGTCGTGTATGGAGGGGCAGGGTGAGGAGGGAGGGGCTGGGTGGGGAGGGAGGGGCTGGGTGGGGAGGGAGGGGCTAGGTGGGGAGGGTGGGGGGTGGGAGGGGTGGGGCTGGGTGGGGAGGGGCTGGTCACCCCGTGGTGCCCTTATAAAACTCAACGTTTAACCTACTCACGCCGGCTTGTGCCCGCCCTCACAGTCGGGCATATTTGCGGAATACACCACGCCGCCGTTGACCCTGCAGGCCATTGACCGAGCAACCCAACGTTCCTACCAGCTCCCTCCGCAGGAATGTGTTCGCCTCGAACCCCCAAGTTCGATTCCCGCTCGCGGCCAACGCCGTTGAAACGATCCTGGGCTTCCAATCTGTCGACTCAGCCTTCAATGGTGCGGTGTGTTACACATCGCCACTGGGGAGACAAAGGCGGCCGGGCGTTGGTGTTCGGCCACCCACCCCCTCGTGTGCTGTATCGGCCATCATCTGTGCTCGCTAACAGCACTTGTCCCCAACAGTCTGCAGAGGCTAAATGGGGGATCTTTGTCTTTGGAGCAGTGTCGTAGCATTGGCCTTAATAGGTTTTCGCAAACAGGTCAGCAGAGGGAAGTATGGCCAGGGCCATGCCTGGCTGCCTTTGATGTTTACACACTGAACAAGGTGCTCGTTTAAGGCTGAGTTGATCTAGACGAGGACTGGTTCAATCATCACCCAACAAGGATGCTAGCTTTGGTCAGAAATAAAACTCAGGTCCCTGGGTTCATTCATAGGGTAGTGCACTAACCATTGGGCCATCACGTGGACACGCTGACACGCACACACACACATTCATTCATAGGGTAGTGCACTAACCATTGGGCCATCACGTGGACACGTACACACACATTCATTCATAGGGTAGTGCACTAACCATTGGGCCACCATGTGGACACGCTGACACTTACACACACACACATTCATTCATAGGGTAGTGCACTAACCATTGGGCCACCACGTGGACACGCTGACACAAACACACATTCATATAAAGGGTAGTGCACTAACCAGTGGGCCACCACGTGGCTACGCTGACACGTACACACATTAATGACTGATCGACAAGCATATACTGTGCTCCAGTGACACACACAGAATGCACGCAAACTATGCACGTACACTCACACTCATGCCGTACAGATACATTCACACGGTCACAAACACGCGCACATACACATCTATCTACACATTAATTCAGACAGACACGCACACATGCACACGCAGATCTATGCAAGGACAAAGATGCAAGCATGCACGAATGCACAGACACACATCTGCACACACACACGTCTGTATACAGACACATCTGTACACACAAACACACACAACAAAGACAAAGATCCCCCGCATAGCCTTAACAGATTGTTTGGGCAAGTGCTGTTAGAGAACACCTATGAAGGCCGGAATGGTACACGAGGGGGTGGGTGGCCAGCACCACGCCCGACCGCCTTTGTCTCCCCAGTGGCGATGTTTACACACCGCACCAGAGACTCATTTGAGGCTGAGTCGACCTAGGGGAGGCCCAGGACCGGTTCAGATAATCGTCTGTACACACAGACACACATCTGCACACACGCACACTCACATCTGTACACACACACATTTGTACACACACACACACTCACACATTTGTACACACACACATCTGTACACAGACACATCTGTACACACACACTCACACATTTGTACACACACACATCTGTACACACACACTAACACATTTGTACACACACACACTCACATCTGTACACACACACACTAACACATCTGTACACACACACTCACACATCTGTACACACACACACTCACACATCTGTACACACACTCACACATCTGTACACACACACACTAACACATTTGTACACACACACTAACACATTTGTACACACACACACTCACACGTGCTGCAACATCTACGGCGGACCGGCGGCTGCATGACGTGATTGATGTTGGGGTCATTCCAGTTTGTTCTCATGACAATGCGGGTCTTTTCAGCAAAGGGCAAATTAAACACACGTTAGCATTAGTATGCACTGACCCATTACAGCAACACACACAGCTATAGATACACATGCAAAGACAAAGTCCCCCCGTATAGCCTTAACAGACTGTTAGGGCAAGTGTTGTTTGTGAGCACCAATGAAGGCCAGCACGGCACACGAGGGAGGTGGGTGGCCAACACCACGCCCGGCCGCCTTTATCTCCCTTTTCTCATTTGAGGCTGAGTCGACCTAGAGGATGCCCAGAACCGGTTCAGATAATTGTCACTGGTGCTGGTGTTGGCCGTGAAGGGGAATCGAACTCAGGTTCGCCGGGTTCGTAGCCCAGCGTAGCGCTAACCGCTGCGCCACCGCTCACCAGATAGGCGAGGGAGAGACACCCGCAATGAGATTGCTGCTACATCACTGCGACTTTTTTCCAGTCTCAAAGTAGGAAAAATAATAATAGGTGTTACTTTTTTCCGGCAATAAATCAGGTGTTTAAGATGTCCAAACACCAAAGTGGCATAAAGTCCGCAGTAACCGCACGTGCTTGTCGTTTAAATGCATATACAGTACTATCGGAGCGTTTGCATGTTGACCACGAATACGCGCCGCTAATGCAGACTGTGATGCCTTGCAAAAGGTACATCCATTTGGCAGTGCCCGATTATCGTAGTATCACAAGTAGCTACATATGTCTTCTTGGTTCTTTCGGTAAAGTCACGTAGAAGGGAAATAATAAAATAATAAAATAAAACATAATAAAATATTTTATTATATTTTATTTTTATTCTTTTATTATAAAACATAATAAAATATTTTATTATGTTTTATTTTTATTATTTTATTATTTCCCTTCTACGTGACTTTACCGAAAGAACCAAGAAGATGAATCCCTGCAGTCACGAAAGCTTTAAATCGAAATTTAGCTATATATGCTTTCACGTGTGTCTATATATTTACATTTATATAATGCGCTAATTGGTAAAAACGATCCAACCAAATGATAATTATTCAGGCTCACGATTCTTTTCATGACATCGTTTCGAAACGTCGTGGCGTGCGAGTGTCTGCTCGGGCCACGATGCTCCCATCACGTACGACGTTCATGCAAATCGTCGAACGTCATCGATTCGCTTGCAGACGCGACACGTCTGGAACGACAGCTGCTGCTGCTGCAGAGTCGAGACACGCAGAGGCCTGCCAAGATCTGCCCTGACAATAATCTCCCAATCACCTGCGCTTAGGCCTTCTCTTCCCCCTTGTTCTCGTGGAGAGAGCACCCCAAATGCTCTCATCAGCAATCGGCTGGCCATCGAACAAAGTCGGGGAGCAGCATCGCGCGGCCCTTTCGGATGCGCTGGAATGCTCTTCCGATATCAGGAAGCTACTGGGGGCTCATCTTCTTGGTTCTTTCGGTAAAGTCACTGTAGAAGGGAAGTAATAAAATAATAAAAATAAAACATAATAAAATAATTCTCACGACGTTTCGGCCACAACGCAAGCAGCCGTCCTCAGGTGGAGAACAGGTCTGTCGAGGCGACAGCGTCTGAATGAAACAGCACCACGCTTGTAGCATATATTTAAGCTGCATGGTGCTCTTTCATTCAGACGCTGTCGCCTCGACAGACCCGGTTTTCACCTGAAGACGGCTGCTTGCATTGCGGCCGAAACGTCGTGAGAATTATTTTATTATGTTTTATTTTTATTATTTTATTACTTCCCTTCTACGTGACTTTACCGAAAGAACCAAGAAGATGAATCCCTGCAGTCACGAAAGCTTTAAATCGAAAAATAAAACTACTGGGGGCTATGCACTTCAACATCATCCAGATTGACAAACTCATTTCTTTAAAACAGTTTTGTGTGTGTGCGTTTCGTTTGTTGTCCTTCCCCCCCCCCCCCCCCCCCCTTCAACGTACATCCGAATATACGTGGCCTGGAATTGCACTCATGTAGCCAGACTCATAAAACAAGTGCGCTAACCATTGTGCCACCACTCCATCCTCATTGGTTGTTTTTTTGCTGGCGTTCATAAATCAAACCTTTTGAAAACATGTTTTCGCGGTTTTATGGACTTGTCAATAACTATTTCCTGCCTTGCTCGGTGGACGTAGGAATACGTTCGAGTACAGTATTTTATTCCCATGTAGAGTACCGTATATTTTATCCGTTTGACAGATGAGATTAATAAGTTATGATGCAGACTTGCGCCAGCCTGGCCATGAACGGTTTAATTTTCTGTATCCCACTTTTTCCATATGGAGTCATCGTGTGTTTCCAAAGAACACAGGATGAGATGTTATTATCCTTTGTGCAAGCACTTCCAAGAGTTCATGAACAGTGAGCCTGGTGAAATTTGGGGAGCGCATCGTCAGTAGTGAACCTTTGGGTCCTAGGGTGTTTCGGCCTTTCATACTATACACCCTCCCCAAAGGCGGCCAGCGACAGGGTGATCAATCCTACGCTTGCGTCCCATTCCCAATTAGTCATAGGAGTTGCCTTGTTGTTGGTAGCCAACATCCCATGGGACTATGCATGGCAGGGGCGTCCTCCTCCCTGAGTCAAGCATTGTTGACTGCATACCTCCTGGCCCTCTCACTTTGGGGCCCAGCTGGGGTCTTTCCTCTTCATCCAGAGCCACTGACTGCTGCCTTCTGCCGCCTCCGATACAGCTTTGATTGCCGAACGCTGGCTCTGGCCCTTAATTCCCAGGTCTCTAAGCAGTCTGGTTGTAGATGTTGCCACAAAACCTCTGCAGCCCACCTCCACTGGTCGGACTTCTGTGTTCCAGCCATGATGCCGTGCTTCGGCAGCTAGATCGGCATAGCGCAGATGTTTTCGCTCATAAGCCTCATCTACTGAGTCCTCCCAGGGTACTGTGAGCTCAATGATGAAGACCTTCTTGAGCGAACGGGACCAGAGCACCATGTCAGGTCTTAGGGTGGTGGTTGCGATCTCCGGAGGAAACACAAGTTGCCGGCCAATGTCAGCTAGCATTTTCCAGTCGCGGGCCAAGCGCAGCTGGTCTCGCTCTATTGGTGTAGAGCCGCTCTTCGGTGGTTTAGCCGTCATCGTGTGTGTATATACTCTGACTCGCGAATTCGCTTGAAAACCTTTGACTTCAGAGTTTTAAATTACAAGTTTAAATCGCAATCAGAGTCAAATTGTAGTAATTTTCATCATCATCATCGATCGCTCATGTTCATCATCATTATCATTCAGGAAAGCTAAGGAAATCTCAATTGTCATCAACCGATACCGCTGTTATTAGAACCACAAATATCTGTACCATTACCATCATGACAATCATCAATCCTTCAATTAAAGTCCGTTCATCATCCATCAACAAAATGAATCCATCATCATCATCAATAACCAGTCACATATATCAAGAACGTAATCATGATAATCCTACCTCTGATAATTGGTTCTTTACCCTTCTATCTGGCAACAAAACTGACACCTTTTTGCAAGGAGTCATGTTTGCATAGACCGCAATACCTGCAGTCATAAATACAAACAAAAGACATAACTCTGATAATGTGCACTGTCCTTGAAGTTGATTGGTCCACACCCGAGACAGCTTTCCTTCGAGCCTAGTCTCATATGGGTTGGACCAGATGACGCCAAAAGGCGCGCCTTTTGGCGTCATCTGGTCCAACCCATATGAGACTAGGCTCGAAGGAAAGCTGTCTCGGGTGTGGACCAATCAACTTCAAGGACAGTGCACATTATCAGAGTTATGCGCGCCTTTTGGCGTCATCTGGTCCAACCCATATGAGACTAGGCTCGAAGGAAAGCTGTCTCGGGTGTGGACCAATCAACTTCAAGGACAGTGCACATTATCAGAGTTATGTCTTTTGTTTGTATTTATGACTGCAGGTATTGCGGTCTATGCAAACATGACTCCTTGCAAAAAGGTGTCATTTTTGTTGCCAGATAGAAGGGTAAAGAACCAATTATCATATTTTTACTGGCAAATGAGGTCCCCATAGTGTAAATCCTACCTCTATCATCATCACAACCGTCATGCCTCACCATTGTCACATGTTTACGAATCAATGAACAAAAAATATACCACCATCATTCTGTTTAATAATTACCACTAGGGGCTCGTTAACAATCACCAACGCCTGTTGGAAGCCACGTACCACCGTGCACAAAAAAAAATCCAGCGGTGGTGGTTGTTGAATTTTAATTAAGGGACGACTGGTCCCGGCCATGTCAACGTGGAATGTCCAAGTCTCCCACCACCGGCTCGTTGAGCACACCAACAATTTCAAACATGGTCAAGGTTGTTTCCATCACCCTCCACCCCCTCCCTATTCGTCTATACAACATCGTGTTTATGCTTTACATCCACAACACTGGGGAGTGGGGTGGGGGCATAACATGCACAATAAATGTTGTGACTCATACGCCGATGTTGAATGCAGAGGAGGCCATGCCACTACCCACGAGACATCCAAGACCCGTGCCCCCACCCCACACAACCCCGTTGTATCACAGCACTTTCCATGATTCACTCGCTCCCCTAATTCACTTTTGGGGGCTTTTGTTGTTGTTGTTTGCAGATGCACACGACGGCGTATAATTAAGTAAAGGAATACATTAACCTGAACAATTGAACTCGTCAACCAAAAACCCACTGTGTAGTCCATGTTATTGATCAAGCGAGCGCATAGGCACTCACACACACACACTACCTAACTCCCCCGTGTGCTGGTATTGACCTTAATAGGTGCTCACTAACCACACTTGCCCCAATGGACGTGAAGGGGAAATGGGAGGGTGGGGTCTTTGTAAACACGAAACGTACTAGAGTGATGCGCGGCAAGTGTGTTCGTAAAAATTGTGGAGCGCTTGGGGTAAACCCGGCGACCTGAGTTCGATACTAGGCCACGGGAATCATCGGTGACGATTATCTGAACCGGTGCTTGGCCTCCCCCTAGGTCAACTCAGCCTCAAATGAATACGGTACCTGGTGCCACGAGGGAAAGAAATGTGTCCGGGCGTGGTGCTGGCCACCAACCCCTTTCGTGCGCCGTGCCGGCCTTCATAGGTGCTCGCTAACAGCACTTGCCCCAACAGCATGGTAAGGTTATATGGGGGATCTTTGCCTTGGTTTCAGGGTGCACGTTAGCGAATGTATGTGTGTGAATGAGTTTGTGTGTGAAAGTTAAATGCTACATAAATCTAAATTTCCATCTATATTAAGAGTAACTTATATATGCATTAGCACACATGTACAGTAGCTCAATATTAATATACACTATTAAATATTATAAATATTCACGTACAATGTTATACTTGCATTTTATGCATTACATACATAATATATTAATATATTATGCATTTAATGTACAGTATTTGATATATTTAGTCATATTAACCTAAAGAATAAATGTTCTCCCGAATTGGTACATATTACCTGCTGTGACATGGGTCAGAGGTCAGAAACACGGACACTGACGCAGAGAAAATGGAACCAAAGTTCTCAAGTGTGCAAAGAAGCATTGGGAGGGGCGAATGATGGTGATCATCATCGTCATTGTATGATCTTGATGATGATAATTATCATTGTATAATGTTGATCATTATCAATGTATAATCTTGATGATGATCCTTATCATTTGATGATGATGATGATCATCATCATCATACAAGGATGATCATGATGATGATAATCATCAGCAGCAGGTATGATCTAACCACTGCTCTATGTTGAACTTCTTTCACACCGTACGTAGCCAACCACGCTAATCGCAGTTGCTGGATCAATGCCACCAAAAATCGTCACATTCCTTCACGGCCTCTCTCCGTATGCATAGCTCCTGTAGACCGGCCGATCCCATGGCCTAACCCATCTCTGCGGTGGTCTTCAACCCCATCCCCTTTGACTCCCACTCCGTCATCCGTCTCAGCCACTGGCCACTGCATCATCCCTCGCAATGATGCGTCCTGCCCAGACCCACCGAGTATGTGCGCTATGAACTGCGTAATCGCCAGTGTCAATGTCCACTGTGCTGCAATGCTTCAATGGTCTTGTCCCAAGAGGCTCTGTGCACGGAGCGTTTGGGTTGTAGACGGCGTTGCATGTAAAAGGAAGAAGCAATATGCTATTCCAGAAATGGCAAGATTTTATATATATATGGGTACGTATATAGTTTTATGAATAATACAAAAAAATGTGAATGTTCCATTATGTAGGCACCGTAAAATATTAACTGGCGGAGATGAACATTTTTAGGACCCTGTCCAGCGGCATAAGTGAAAGGCTCACTTGGACGGGGTAACCCCCCTTAGTGAGGCATCGTGCACAACGGTGGCGCGTCGCCCCCTAAGCCAGATTTACTCTCCTCTCTCAACCACCGTGCGATTACTGCCCGGTATATTTCACATTGCGTTGCACAGCGGAGCGCACGAAGACCGGACGTATTTTTTTTTAAACGAGACCCAACCAAAACCTTGGAACGTAAAACAGCGGCAATATTTGGCAAGTCATCAATTCCACAAGGAAGAGCAATACCTGATCAAACCAAGGGCATCAAAACCAACAAGACTTTATGGGCTACCAAAGAGTCACAGACTTGATGTCCCATTCAGACCCATAGTTAGTACAATAGGCTCAGCCACGTACAAATTAGCACGATGCGTGACGTAACAAATACAGCCCGACATCGGGTTCATTAAAAGACCAAAAACATAACGTGTGGTGCAAGTAGACCATACTATTTTATCTTAACCGGCGAAGGCCCACCCAGCAATTTTTGGCTAGTTTTTTTTTTTAGAGGCGATCTGGCCACACGTGATGGCTCATCAAAGTGGCTTTATCGTCATCGCATGTGCAAACTTATAGGTGCAGCAAAAAAACTATCTGAAATCTGAATGCGTGTTTCTCAATGCGGAGGGCACTGCCGAAGGATCCCGGAGAAAAAAAGTCCACGCGACCACCGCTGGGAGAACGTGCGAACTTTTCACAGTGGCAAGATGCGAACTTCAAACGTAGCTGTGTTTTTGTTCCTAGCCGATACTATAATCGATATTTGTTGTTGTTGTCTTGGGTGAGGTCACACAGTAATTACTATTACATGGCCGAACACAAAAAACAAATATGGATCACACAGCAAGTAATTCTCGCGAGTGACGTGGCGCACCGCAGAAGGTAGTGTGGCCAGCGCAACAACACAGGCAAAGGTACCCCGTATAGCCTTAACAGACTGTTGGGGAAAGTGCTGTTACCACACGTGGCCAACCGTGCTAATCGGAGGTTCGGGATTATTGCTGAGTCGACCCAGATGAGGTCCACAGAAGGTAGTGTGGCCAACGCTGCGACAGACTAAGACCACCCGTATCGCCATTCTCTCCCCAATGGCAATGTTTTTCCACATCGCACCAGGTACTCAATTGAGTCCAAGTCGACCTAGGGAAGGCCCAAGACCGGTTCAGATAATCGTCACCGGTGTTTGCCGTGAGCGGAAATCGAACTCGGTTCTCCGGGTTCCATAGCGCAGCGTAGCGATAACTTCTACCCGCTACACTACCGCTCCCCACACGCACACACGCACACACGCACACACGCACACACGCCTTTATTTCACCAGTGCTGGTGATGTTGAGCATGCCAGCACACCATACAATCATTGTAGGCTGAGTCGACCTAGGGGAGGACTAGAAGCCGTGTCGAAGCCCTGTAGGTGGGTGTCTAAGGCACACATTTGAGTCATCCACCAAAGCCCCACCGCCGAGTTTCTGTATTGGCAGCACGTGCGCGACACTTGGATATAGAGTAATTGAAATCAAGATTAAGCTGAAGATTAGCAAGATGGGTGTTCACTCAGCCTTGAATGAGTGCCCGATGCGGTGTGTAAACATCAGCACTGGGGAGACAGCCTTCATAGGTGCTCACAAACCTGCACTTGCCCCAGTCCGTAAAGGTTTCATGGGAGATCTTTGTCAGTGTATGGATGTGTGTGTGTGTGTGTGTTTGTTTGGTAGGTGGAGTGGGTCGACTGACTGGGGAGCGGTGGTGTAACAGTTAGCGCGTGTGCACTACGAACCCGGCGGACCCGAGTTCGATTCCCGATCATGGCCAACACCAGTGACGATTACCTGAACCGGTCCTGGGCCTCCCCAAGGTCGACGCAGCCTCAAATGAGTACCTGGTGCGGTGTGTAAACATCTAGGGAGACAAAGGCGGCCGGGCGTGGTTCTGGTCAGCCACCCACTCGTGTGCTGTGCTGGCCTTCATAGGAGCTCGCTAACAGCACTTGACCCAACAGTTTGTAAATGCTATACGGGGGGATCTTTGTCTTTGTTTGGTAGGTGGCATGGGTTAACTGACTTGAGTCATCTCAGTCAGCAGACCCATGACACCTGCCTCTTGTTCCGTGACCTCCTGCCAGCGTGCCTTCTGGCACTTCACGTGGCTGTTGTTGGGGAGATGGTATGATGGGGGGTACGGGGGGATAGGGGGGTAGGGGGGGGTGAAAGTTTGCTTCTACCCAGACGCAGCATAACGAGACGGCATATTTCCTTATGGAAGGCCCGTTAGCTGGCGGGTGCTAAGGACCCTGAGATTTCACGCACATTAACCACCACTTTGATTGGTGTAACCTCGTTATATCTGAGCATTCCAGCGTGGCTAAAATTAGAACTGTGCTCTTCCATTCATTAAAAATTAAAAAAAAAGATATATTATAAAATATAGAGCTGGTTAATTTGCAGTTTCCCCATTACGGATTGTAATGGAGCAGGAATTGCCGTGCATGACTTCACCCGCTCCGTGTTTTAAAAGAGATATGTACAGCAGGTGGAAAGTGGCTACAGTTTATAGCAGCAGTCGATTTCAGACGGACAGAATATCTTGTATCTTGGTGCTGATACAACTTTCCCCCGCACCTCCGAATTAGCATGATTGGCTACGTACGGTGTGAAAGAAGTGCTCTACTTACGAACGAGTTCGGTTCCAGAGGTCTGTCCGTAAGTCGATTTGTTCGTAAGTCCAACTTTACTCGTGTCGATTCCTAAAATGTTGTACGGCGTGCAGACTAAACACGGGGAATAGCTTTAAATGTTGTACAAACCTTCACACGCTACAGTAATTAAATCCTTTATATTAAGTTCGCTTGCTTGCTTGCTTGCGTGCTTGCTTGATTGCTTTCTTACGACCGTGTAAATCTTTCGGTCGTTTTTTAACCCACTTCCCGTGATCCAATCGAGCTGACATTTTGCACACAGACTCGTTGTGCGAGACAATTAATGTTCGTGAAAATTTGTTTTCAAAATTTTACACTGTTTAGGGAAAACAAATTAAATATTTAATTACCAATTGCTTAATACTGGCAGACAATAATCTGACCCATAGGTGGCAGCCATCTCAAGCCAGAGGACGAGAGGACTCTAGCCGCCACGCATATAAAGGATTTAGAGTGAAAACTTTGTTTTTACGGGTTATACTTATTTTACTGGAGCAGTTACACCTGATGACGGAGGCTTGTGTTGCTTCCGAAACGTCGTGATTTAATTTAGTTATTTTCATATATTTTTATTTTATTTTATTATAATCATTTTTTTTTACCTACGTGACTTTACCGAAAAAACCTAAGAGTATAATCCTGTAGTTGTAGATGCCACTGGTTCATGTCCTGCAAATGTAGATGTCACCACCGCGGTTGAACTTACTAATCTCGGTCCAAACAGGCAACTGAACGTATCAACAGATTTGTTCGTATCTCTGAAAGTTCGTAAGTCGAATGTACGTAGGTAGAGGAGTCCCTGTACTGTACAGTACATACACAGAGTGCTGTCCATGGAGCTGATCTGACGAGCTTGGCGGAGATACACACGGTTCGGATCTCACTAGAAGTCAGGGGTAAAGTCACGTAGGTAAAAAAAAATTAATTAATAAAAGTAAAAGAAAAAAATAAAAGAAAAAAAACCGCGACGTTTCGGAGGCAACACAAGCTTCCGTCTTCAGGTGGAACCGTCACAGCCACGCTTGCTTTATCAAGTAAATGTATCAAGTAAATGTTTACTTGATAGAGCAATCGTGCTGTAACGGTTCCATCTGAAGACGGAAGCTTGTGTTGCCTCCGAAACGTAGTGGTTTTTTTTATTTTATTTTTTTATTTTACTTTTATTAATTTAAAATTTTCACCTACGTGACTTTACCGAAAAAACCTAAGAATATGAATCCTTGCAGTCACGAAAAAGCTTCAAATCTAGAATAGAAGTCAGGGCTTAGTGTTATACGCGATGCTAATCTCACTAATAGTTACGGAGAACGAGTGAGATCAGCACCACGGATAGCTGAAGAGTTCGATTCGTCTATGTCCTCATGGCTGATCTCCCCGATTATTAGAACGAGGCGTACAGATTTCTGCACTCGAATCCGCGGACAGGGGTTTGTCCGCGGTGCTAATGTCGTGATGTTGCAAACGCGCGCGTGCGGTTCTCATCTGAAGGGAGTTAGATAGCGTGGTTTCTATGGGTGCGACAGCATCTCGTGATATAAATCGATACGCGCGCTAATAATCACACGAGAATCGGAGCGTGTGTTGTCGTTTATCTCATAAGTGCTGTCCATGGCGCTTCATAAATGGAATTGGCCAAACACCGCTGCCCTTCCTGGCTCCTCCCCCCTTAACCACTATATAAGGTACATATATTTTGCTGTGACGGTTTCACCTTAAGACGGAAGCTTGTGTTGCCTCCGAAACGTCGTGATTTTTATTGTTTTATTTTTATTCATTTTAATTTCATTTTTTACCTACGTGACTTTACCGAAAGAACTAAGAGTATGAATCCTTGCAGTCACGAAAGCTTCAAATCTAGAATTGGCCAAACAGCCCCAATAAAGGACCTTCCTAAAAGTGTCCAGACTCGCTGAGGATTTGCTAGATAAACAACTGACATTGTTGCATTATGTTTATATTCGGTGTTACTCGTGAGCTCTAAGAGAGACACATCTGCCTGTGGTACTGATCTCACGAAAGTGTGTGCTGTTTGTGATACTAATCTCACCGCGGGTTATATTTCGAGAGGGAGAGAGTTTAATGTGATCGTAAAGTGATGACTCAGAGGTGACTCTTCATTTCAGTTTCCGCGTCTAATCTATTCATTCACCCACGCCACGCATCTCATGCCAAAACAGCCGTGGATAAACACATTCCTGCGGAGGGAGCTGATAGGAACGTTGGGTTGCTCGGTCAATGGCCAGGGTCAACGGCGGCGTGGTGTATTCCGCAAATATGCCCGACTGTGAAGGCATATTTGTTTTATAAGGGCACCACGGGGTGACCAGCCCCTCCCCACCCAGCCCCACCCCTCCCACCCCCCACCCAGCCCCACCCTCCCCACCCAGCCCCACCCTCCCCACCCAGCCCCTCCCTCCCCACCTAGCCCCTCCCTGCACGACGGACGGACACAATAATCCCCTGTGGGCTGGTGTAACCAGGAGGTTCCTACCAGCAACATTGTCTGCCTCTCACACCCATCCACGTAGCTACCCACATCTTAGCCTACCAACCTTCTTATCTATCCACCTAACTATGCACCTTTTAACATACTCACCAACCTACTTACCCAACGTCTCACCCACCAACCCAATCAGCTAACTGCTTGCCTTCCTACTTACTCACCCATTCACCGAGTTACCCAACCACGTATCCACACACTCAACCACATACCCACCCACCTCCCCGTCGAACAACCCATCGATCTACAGTCGATCATCGATAATTATCCGGCGACTTGGGGGGGGGGAGGGGGGGGAGGGGAGGGGGGGGCGCTGGATTTTCAAAAACGCCAGATAATCACTAATCATCATTATTTAAAATTGCTTATTTTTGCACATTCTTGCATGACACTATTTTAATGTGTTGTGCATATGGTGTTTAAGTGTTTTAAATTTCTTTACTATTTAAAATTGTCATGAACAAACAAAATAAACACCGTAAAAAGTTACTATATTTACTGTACCGTACTTACCACTCCAAGCTCAAGGACTCTGAATGGGGAGATGTACATACTACTACTACTACGCTCTTGTTTTAACAACTTAAATTTGACGATCGCTGGACTGATGCAGCCTTGAGACCGGGGCTCCGGCGAACTCCGAATTCCACGCACTTTTTGCCGGATGGCACTGTGTATAGTTTCTGTTTTTATTACTGCAGTTTTTAGTCGTGAAAAATGTACACACGTGCAGTATTTTCAATTTTGTATGTAGTGTACAATGTACTGTATATAATATTTGACACTGAATCAAGCATAGCTACGTTTTTTTGTCACGTCCATGTTACCAATCGCCGGACTGATTACAGACTTTGGAGCGGTTTTGCCGGTTTCGCTGGATCAGCCCGGAACCGCCGGAAAATGTTGAAAGCCGGATAATCGCTCGCCGGATATTTGATGATCATCTGTATTTACCTATACACCTACCTTATACTGGTAGGAACCCACTGGTTCCACCAGCCCACAGGGGATTATTGTGTCCGTCCATCGTGCAGGGAGGGGTTGGGTGGGGAGGGTGGGGAGGGGCTGGGTGGGGAGGGTGGGTGGGCTGGGTGGGGAGGGGAGGGTGGGGAGGGGCTGGGTGGGGAGGGTGAGGAGGGGCTGGGTGGGAAAGGTGGGGCTGGGTGAGGGGTGGGAGGGGTGGGGCTGGGTGGGGAGGGGCTGGTCACCCCGTGGTGCCCTTATAAAACTCAACGTTTAACCTACTCACGCCGGCTTGTGCCCGCCCTCACAGTCGGGCATATTTGCGGAATACACCACGCCGCCCTTGACCCTGGCCATTGACCGAGCAACCCAACGTTCCTACCAGCTCCCTCCGCAGGAATGTGTTTACCTAACCACCTACATCACCATCTATCTTTCTACCTCGTTACGTGTCTACCCAACCATCTGCCTACATACCAGTTACAACTTACCTACCTTCTATATTACCTCCATACATACCCACCTAGGTACCAATTTACCCACTTACCGACATGCCGACTTACTCAAAGCATGTGATATTTCCGCCATGATTAATTGAGTATATGGAGGCAATTCATTGCAAAAACATTACATGCATTTCGTAGCTGATGTTCATTCGTTTCCCCGACATATTAAAGAAACATGCACTCTCACTGCGGTGTACTTAAGTGACCTCAACATTTTACATTTTATCAAGCAGCAACATCAATTGCAAATTTGATATCGTTCGTTCACTGGGCTTCTAATTACGAGTCGAAGAAAATACTCCACTAGCACAAATAAAAATAATTTCTCACACTTGTCATTCGCCGCCGTGCCCCAAATGCACTTATATATGAAACTAAACTAAGGACACGTGCTACACGCAAAGGCACGTTCACACGGTCGCGCAAGCATACATTGCTCTCGATGTCCCGAAACAGAATGGGCCTGCAACCGCTTTGTCCACATCTCAGTGAGGAGTTGCGCACGGAGGGGCGTGTCTGGGCGTGGCTAAAGTCGCTAGCGACGCCCCTTTTTGGGCATGACCCCCGCCCCTTTCTCTGCCAGGGTCCACCCCCCACCTACGTCAGAATCGTAACAAGCCCCGTTATCTTCTTGGTTCTTTCGGTAAAGTCACGTATAATGGAAATAATAAAATAATAAAAATAAAACATAATTAAATAATTCTCACGACGTTTCGGCCACAACGCAAGCAGCCGTCCTCAGGTGGAGAACAGGTCTGTCGAGAAGACAGAGTCTGACAGACCTGTTCTCCACCTGAGGACGAGAAGACAGAGTCTGACAGACCTGTTCTCCACCTGAGGACGAGAAGACAGAGTCTGACAGACCTGTTCTCCACCTGAGGATGAGAAGACAGAGTCTGACAGACCTGTTCTCCACCTGAGGACGAGAAGACAGAGTCTGACAGACCTGTTCTCCACCTGAGGATGAGAAGACAGAGTCTGACAGACCTGTTCTCCACCTGAGGACGAGAAGACAGAGTCTGACAGACCTGTTCTCCACCTGAGGATGAGAAGACAGAGTCTGACAGACCTGTTCTCCACCTGAGGACGGCTGCTTGCGTTGTGGCCGAAACGTCGTGAGAATTATTTTATTATGTTTTATTTTTATTATTTTATTATTTCCATTCTACGTGATTTTACCGAAAGAACCAAGAAGATGAATCCCTGCAGTCACGAAAGCTTTAAATCGAAAAAGCCCCGTTATATATAATGTTGTGTTAAAGGTACACCACGCGATGAGATACGTCGCTGAGCATAATTGCTCGCGACACATTGAACCTGTCTCTACTATCAGCAACCTGTTGTGCAACTTGCTACAGAGACACCCAAACATAATCGGTTCAGTTGCACGCAATCACGTTGCGAGTGGTATACATTTTAGAGGCCTATTTAAATGTTTAATGGGGCTTCGCAGTATGGTTGTCACCCCGTAACTGTCAACCCGATGACCCGAGGTCGATTCCTGACCCCAGCTAACGTCATTGAGGGAGTGACATCTGATCAGGGCCTGGGATACCATCTCCGCCAACCCGCACTCACCGGCTTGGTGATGTTACGGTTCAAATTTTCCCCGCACGACCGACACTAGCTCCTTGCCACCTTTGCCAGAGGCTAAACTCGTATTTCACAGTCCGCCTAGGTCTATCAAAACTGTGCAGTAGACCGTTTATAATAATAAAGTCCTACTACAATACCGGTACCAGACCTCAGTACAAATCAATTACTGCTATCACCCCAGACGCAGATAGATTAGTTAAGTATAAATTGTATCCAATTCAGCCGGAAGGGCACAATAAGCTACTCGGATCTATTTCGTATTTCTCCTACAAAGGTACAGATGTTATACAGTACAGATGGCAAACCAGGACATGTGACAAACCCTGCTGACATGGGGTGGGGAGACCTTTATCCAGTAGCGGATTGACAAAGAGCTGTAAATTTGTTTTGCTAGTACTTACATTATTATTCACAAACGTTTTGCTTGCACAGCACATTTTTTTAATGCAATCGAGCCATTCACAATAATGCGAGCGTTGTTGCCAGTGCAATACGGCACAATAATGTCCCGCGGCTGGCTCGACAGTTTTGCTTTTCATTTAATTGGGAATAAAATACGACGGTTAGAAGTCTCCTTAAATACTTGAGATCTGCATGAGAGTGAACGAATGCGGCTGGTGTACACTTGCCGTTGATACGGGTTTTGCAGCTTTTCATTGTCCCTGCAGAACCTCACGTGGGCATGCCATCGATCGCCACCCGTGCCTTTTAATTCACATTTTGGCAGGAATCTCTTCATTTCCCGGACGAGCGGCGTGGAATCGAATCTCGCAGGCGTGCGGTTTCAGCCGCACCATGACCGCTTACGATGATGATGGTGATGATAATGGTGATGATGATAAATTGTGTGGAGCAAATCCAAGCTTTTAAATTAACCGTGAATATGTCCACGCATTGGTATTGCTACAGCTGCCGCAGTAGTTGTTCTTATAATATGTGTATTAGTTTCTAGATTTACTGGTCCTCATCACACATGAATGTGGAATGTGTCTGACTGCTAGCTCATGTGGATTAATATTGGTCCCCGTAATGAAATACAACAGGAATTAGACCTTATGGACAATTTATTGGGGCAATATTTACAATACGTTCTCGAATAATCCATAAATTGAAGTAGAAAAACCTGACTTGCTAGGTATCACGACAATTTTTTTGGGAAGGTCTTGCATTGGGGTATTTGGACAATTTGGAGTACGTGGGAAAAAAAAACCCCCGTCATGTATATGAAGGAATAACAGTCAAATGTCCTCACTGATGGGTTAATGAACTAATTTGGTTACAGTGGCATTTCCTGGCCACCTCACAAGATCCAGCATGTTTTAAAGAGTTTCCCCAAATCCGTACGATCAACCAAACTCTTGCCTTCAAAGTGCTGAACTCAAGAGGGTTGCGTACTTCGCTAAAGATGAGTTACAGCGAATAGACTGTGCTTGGCACTGGTTTAAGAAGCACCATGGGGACGAAACATCTTACCGCAGACAACAGGAATGCACAAATTCCTTGAACACAAAGGCCAAAGCACTCAGGATGGCGAAAGAGTCAGGAATTCCATTCTGAGCAGGAGCCTACAAAAAAAATTTGTATTGATACATCAGCGAGGCATTCCTGGCTAAACAAGGACTTGTATATTTAAACTTAATTTAATGATATTTGTTTACCCAGGAAAGCCTCGCTGGAGCCTCAAGATTATTATTTTCAGTCGGGTCCTGCTATGTTTATTCATTATTTTTCCGTAGTGGTGGTGGTGGTGGGGGAGGCTACACATGCTTTGTGTTTCTTAATTTAGTTATTTCGAAAGTCATATTTCAAATTCGTCAAACTTGGACCGCGATGCCGGCGCGTGCACGTGACCCACGCCATTTATTTTTTGTACGTTTGTTGAATTTCTTTCACGCCGTACGTAGCCAACCGTGCTAACCTTTAGAGTACGCTGTGAAGCAGATGGCTCGCACATTTTACCGCTAATACACCTCACAGTCTAAACCCACACAGCCCTGGGCTCTTAACAGCAAACTTCTGCGACCAAGTAGCAAATGTGCCCGGTCATATCACTGGCAAAACAAACACGTAACTTCGGAGTTAATGGTTAATTTTTAAATCCTTTATATTAAGTTCGCTTGCTTGCTTGCTTGCGTGCTTGCGTGCTTGCTTGCTTGCTTACGACCGTGCAAATCTTTCGGTCGTTTTTTAACCCACTTCCCGTGATCCAATCGAGCTGACATTTTGCACACAGACTCGTTGTGCGAGACAATTAATGTTCGTGAAAAATTTTTTCCAAAATATTACACTGTTTAGGGAAAACAAATTAAATATTTAATTACCAATTGCTTAATACTGGCAGACAATCATCTGACCCATAGGTGGCAGCCATCTCAAGCCAGAGGACGAGAGGACTCTAGCCGCCACGCATATAAAGGATTTATAGTGAAAAACTTTGTTTTTACGGGTTATACTTATTACAATGTGTGTGTGTGTGTGTGTTCTGTCCCACTGAAACCAGTGGAGGAATGTTAATTAATATGCCACTGTGTGCTGTGTGAGATCGAAGGAGGAGGTGTTATTGTGTTTCGTCTGCATCCTGCCCGATTATATTGCCTATGCTCTGCAGAGGCTGGTCACCAGCATCACAATTAGAATTTCCACCAATTTTTCAGGGCACCTGCGTTGGAGATAAGAAATTCGCCCCACACCGCCGCCCACGTAGATTCACGCGGCGAGACAATTTCACTTGACTTTGACACTTTGTCTAGGGGCCACGCAGACCTAACCCTTACGTGCCACGCTATGTGTTCTCTAGCGACAGTCAATTGCTAGTGCAGTGTTTTGGGGGCTTGGAGGCTGCATTGGGAAGAGTGTGGGGGGAGAGAGAGAGAGGGAGAGAGGAGACAGAGGCATGGACCACAAGGGGGAGAGGGGTGGAATCTCGGTCTGGCTGGGCTGTGTTTGTGGCTGGTGGGTAAGCATGCAATAGGGCGGGTTGGTGTGGTCGAGGTTTAGTAAGGCATAGGGAAAGTGCCACATAGGTAAGTATTGTATAGGTTCGGTGGGGGTGGTATATGATGTTTATGGTGTAGGGTTGGCGGGGTACGGGTGGATATCTTATAGGGTGGGTGTGGTACAGGGTGTGTATGGCAGTGTGAGGAGCGGTGGCGCAGTGGTTAGCGCGCTGTGCTACGAACCCGGTCATGCGAGTTCGATTCCCGCTCTCGGCTACCCTAAGTCAATCAATGAATTCAGTCTTTATTTCTATAGCACGATTTCGTACAAAGGATGCCATTCAAAGTGCTGTTCTGGGCCTCCTCTATGTCGACTCAGCCTCAAATGAGTACCTGGTGCAGTGTGTAAACATCGCCACTGGAGAGACAAAGGCAGCCGGGTGTGGTACTAGCCAGTCACCCCCTTGTGTACCGTGCTGGCCTTCATAGGTGCTCACTAACAGCACTTGCCCCAACAGTTTGTTTAGGCTACAGAGGGGATCCTTGTCTTTATATGGTAGTGTAGGATGTGGTATTCGGTGGATGTTTTTTTTGTAGGGTGAGTGGTATATGGCAAGCATAGGGTGGACGGGTGGGGTTTAGGTTTGGTGGATGTGGTACTGTGTGGTACTGTGTGGGGTGGGTGAGTCAAAGTTGGCTATAGTGCATTTCCCTACTAGTTAAAGGTAAATATAGAGGATGGGTATGGATGCCTATTTGGTGGGTGAGTTGGTTTTCACAGCACGAGCCTTTGAATTATAAATATTATAACGCAAAGGGGTTGAGTGTACGTGTGTTACGGTGATAATAATACTAATTGATGGTAGGTTTAGTCGAGGTGTATGGTCGAAGAAAATAATAACACAGCAATGGCAATAATTAATTATTTGACCAGAAAAAAAAAAACCTCACCGAGTTTCGGGGCCCTGTTTTTCTCCAGGAGGGTCACATGCGTTGAGATGTTTGACCGATTTTTGTTTTGTATTGAAGAGTTGTGTGGAAAGAAAACCAGAGTAAACATAACAAAAGCAAAGATCCCCCGTGTAGCCTTAACAGACTGTTGGGGCAAGTGCTATTAGCGAGCACCTATTAAGGTCGGCACGGCACACGAGGGGGTGGGTGGCCAGCACCACGCTCGGCCGCCTTTGTCTCCCCAGTGGCGATGTTTACACACCGCACCAGGTACTAATTTGAGGCTGAGTCGACCTAGAGGAGGCACATTACCCGGTTCAAATAATCGTCACACCGGTGCTGACCGTGAGCGGGAATCGAACTCGGGACGCCGGGTTCGTAGCGCAGCGTAGCGCTAACCGCTGCACCACCGCTCCACACATACCACCTCCACACACACACACACGCACATATCAGGCACGGTTACCTGACAGCCCAATCACAGAGCACTGAGTACTAAGCAGGCTCCGTGCCCTGCTTGGCTTGTGAGAGCCGACGGGAGATCAGAGCGCACTCAGTGTGAATTGGCTGGAGGCACAGTCGAGGGGTAAGTTTTGAAACCACGGTGAGATGTCCTTCATAATGTCGAGTCTACGGTTAGTAGGCGGGCGTGGTGCGGAATAACAAAATAACATGTTCTCGGACTCCGTGAAACAGTCCATTATAGGAGGTTTTTTTTAGGCTCCAAGCCAATTGAGGCTTCTTCTGAGCCCAGTTTGTTTTGCAGCGCATTTGTTTAGGCAAAACCGCGTGCCGTCACATGCAGGGTGATGTGGGGATCCAGCAATGTGCATGGGGTTAGTGACTCTGTAACAAGTATAACTCGTAAAAACAAAGTTTTTCACTATAAATCCTTTATATGCGTGGCGGCTAGAGTCCTCTCGTCCTCTGGCTTGAGATGGCTGCCACCTATGGGTCAGATGATTGCATGGCAGCATTAAGCAATTGGTAATTAAATATAATCTTTTTGTCCTAAAAAGTGTAAAATTTTGGGGAAAAAAATTCACGAACATTAATTGTCACGCACAACGAGTCTGTGTGGAAAATGTCAGCTCGATTGGATCACGGGAAGTGGGTTAAACAAGTAAACCCGTAAAAACAAAGTTTTTCACTATAAATCCTTTATATGCGTGGCGGCTAGAGTCTTCTCGTCCTCTGGCTTGAGATGGCTGCCACCTATGGGTCAGATGATTGTCTGCCAGTATTAAGCAATTGGTAATTAAATATTTAATTTGTTTTCCCTAAACAGTGTCAAATTTTGGAGAAAAATTTCACGAACATTAATTGTCTCGCAAAACGAGTCTGTGTGCAAAATGTCAGCTCGATTGGATCACTCGAAGTGGGTTAAAAAACGACCGAAAGGTTTGCACGGTCGTAAGCAAGCAAGCACGCAAGCAAGCGAACTTAATATAAAGGATTTAAAAAAACAAAGGTTTCTGGCCTGGTATATGTATATGATGGGTGGGTGGGGATGGGTAGAGGATGGGATGTTATTGTATAGGGATGTTAGTGGTACGTACAGTCGTCCGGTACAAGATGAGATATAATTGTATCTGGATGTCATAGGTAGAGTGGTGATGTGAAAAGGATGATCGTATGGTATACAACAATGGTGGTACCAATACTGGATCTACATCATTAGACCTTTTTTGCCAGTACCAAAGTATAATAATAGGGTTTTTCCCCTTTTTGTCTGGCAACAAAACTGAAACCTTTTTACATCAGTGTGTTTTTGTTTGCATTTTTGACCAAAATGACACTGTGGCTTTAAGAGGAAAGCAATAATAGGCGCCGTTTCGGGCAATTACCCTTTTTAATAGCAACTAAATTGTAGATATAATACAGGTAAAGTAGGTAGGTGGGTGGGTTTGGTATTGTGTGATATTAGCGGCTTGTCGAGGACACGATAAGGTAGGTAGGTGGGTGATGTTCGTTCTATGGTGGTGAGTTGGGGTAGCTTGCGTGAGAATCTGTATGGTGGGTGGGTGTGCGGGAGGTGAGCAGAGCTGGTAGGCGGGTGTATGTATGGCGACTGGGTGTATGTATGGCGACTGGGTGTGTGTGGCTATGCTGGTGGGGAGGATGAGGAGGGTTTGTGGGGAGGAGGAGGGTTGGTGGGTGGGGAGGAGGAGGGTGGGTGGTTGGGGGGGGTGGAGGAGGGTGGGTGGGTGGGTGGGGGGGGGTGGAGGAGGGTGGGTGGGTGGGTGGGGGGGGTGGAGGAGGGTGGGTGGGTGGGTGGGGGGGGTGGAGGAGGGTGGGTGGGTGGGTGGGGGGGGTGGAGGAGGGTGGGTGGGTGGGTGGGGGGGGGGAGGAGGAGGGTGGGTGGGTGGGTGGGGGGGGGAGGAGGAGGGTGGGTGGGTGGGTGGGGGGGGGGAGGAGGAGGGTGGGTGGGTGGGTGGGGGGGGGAGGAGGAGGGTCGGTGGGTGGGGAGGGGAGGAGGAGGGTGGGTGGGTGGGTGGGGGGGGGAGGAGGAGGGTGGGTGGGTGGGTGGGGGGGGAGGAGGAGGGTGGGTGGGTGGGGGGGGAGGAGGAGGGTGGGTGGGTGGGTGGGGGGGAGGAGGAGGGTGGGTGGGTGGGGGGGGGGAGGAGGGTGGGTGGGTGGGTGGGTGGGGGGGAGGAGGAGGGTGGGTGGGTGGGGGGGAGGAGGAGGGTGGGTGGGTGGGTGGGGGGGAGGAGGAGGGTGGGTGGGGGGGGGAGGAGGGTGGGTGGGTGAGGGGCAGGAGGAGGGTGGGTGGGTGGGTGAGGGGGAGGAGGAAGGTGGGTGGGTGGGTGAGGGGCAGGAGGAGGGTGGGTGGGTGGGTGAGGGGGAGGAGGAGGGTGGGTGGGTGGGGGGGACGAGGAGGAGAGTGGGTGGGAGGAGGAGAAGGGTGGGTGGGTGGAGGAGGAGGAGGGTGGGTGGGTGGGTGGAGGAGGAGGAGGGTGGGTGGGTGGGTGGGTGGAGGAGGAGGAGGAGGAGGGTGGGTGGGTGGGTGGAGGAGGAGGAGGGTTGGGTGGGAGGAGTAGGGTGGGTGGGTGGGAGGAGGAGGGTGGGTGGGTGGGTGGAAGGAGGAGGGGTGGGTGGGAGGAGGAGGAGGGGTGGGTGGGAGGAGGAGGAGGGGTGGGTGGGAGGAGGAGGAGTGGGTGGGAGGAGGAGGAGGGGTGGGTGGGAGGAGGAGGAGGGGTGGGTGGGAGGAGGAGGAGGGGTGGGTGGGAGGAGGAGGGGTGGGTGGGTGGGAGGAGGAGGGTGGGGGGGGAGGAGGAGGGTGGGTGGGTGGGGGGGACGAGGAGGAGAGTGGGTGGGAGGAGGAGGAGGGTGGGTGGGTGGGAGGAGGAGGGTGGGTGGGTGGAGGAGGAGGAGGGTGGGAGGAGTAGGAGGGGTGGGTGGGAGGAGGAGGGTGGGCGGGTGGGTGGGAGGAGGAGGAGGGTGGGTGGGTGGGTGGGAGGAGGAGGAGGGTGGGTGGGTGGGTGGAGGAGGAGGAGGAGGGGTGGGTGGGAGGAGGAGGAGGGGTGGGGGGAAGAGGAGGGTGGGTGGGTGGGGGGAGGAGGAGGAGGGGTGGGTTGGGGGAGGAGGAGGAGGGGTGGGTTGGGGAGGAGGGGTGGGTTGGGTGTGTGTGTGTTCACTGTTTGGCTATTCTGGTGAGTAGGAGGAGGGATGGTGGGATGTCCGTGTGGGTGTGTGGGTGGGTGGGGTGTGTGCTCCGGCCCTCTGTGTGTCACCCAGGGGCTGTGGCTGGATTGGGTGCTGGTTCAGAATCTGCTCGTGCTCCTTCGGCGGTAGCTTGTGTCGCTCTGTCCGCGTGTGTCTCTCAGCTCCTGTCTTAAGTGTTAATAGAACTGGATCTGCTAACAGGTATGGAAACAAGCCAGTGTGTGTGTGTCTGACTGTCTGTGTGTGTGTGTCTGGGTCTGTGTGTGTTTCTGTGTCTGTCTGTGTGTGTCTGTTTGTGTGTGTGTCTGTGTGTGTGTCTGTGTGTGTGTCTGTGTGTCTTTATTGTGTGTCTGTGTGTGTGTCTATGTGTGTGTGTGTGTCTGTGTGTGTCTGTCTCAGTGTGTGTCTGTGTCAGTGTGTCTGTGTGTGTGCCTGTGTGTGTCTGTGTGTGTCTGTCTCAGTGTGTCTGTCTGTATGTGTCTGTCTGTATGTGTCTGTGTGTGTCTGTGTGTGTGTGTCTATGTGTGTGTGTCTGTGTGTGTCTGTGTGTGTCTGTCTGTATGTGTCTGTGTGTGTATGTGTGTGTCTGTGTGTGTCTGTGTCTCAGTGTGTCTGTGTCTGTCTGTGTGTGTCTGTCTGTGTGTGTGTCTGTGTGTGTGTGTCTATGTGTGTGTGTCTGTGTGTGTCTGTGTGTCTGTCTGTATGTGTCTGTGTGTATGTGTGTCTGTGTGTGTCTGTGTCTCAGTGTGTCTGTGTCTGTCTGTGTGTGTCTGTCTGTGTGTGTGTCTGTGTGTGTTTGTCTGTGTGTGTGTGTCTGTGTGTGTGTGTCTGTGTGTCTGTGTGTGTGTCTGTGTGTGTATGTGTGTGTATGTGTGTATGTGTCTGTCTGTGTGTCTGTCTGTGTGTCTGTCTGTGTGTGTCTGTGTGTGTGTGGGGAGCGGTGGGTGTAGTGGTTAGCGCTACGCTGCGCTACAAACCCGGCGGACCCGAGTTCGATTCCCGCTCACGGCCAACACCACCGGTGACGATTCTCTGAACCGGTCCTGGGCCTCCCCTAGGTCGACTCAGCCTCAAACGAGCACGTGGTGTAGCTCTGTGTAGTCAACATCGTCACTGGGGAGACAAAGGCGGTCGGGCCTGGTGATGCCGTGCCCCTACAGTCTGTTAAGACTGTACTGGTGTTGTTTGTACATATTCTGCTAAATGTTACATAATACGGTATAACACACCGACGAAAACACACACAAGGCCGAGCTTAAGTGCATAGATACACTGTTAGTGTTTCATTCCGTGATATGTAATGTTATTTACGTGGTACGGACAGCTTAAGTGAGTTTACATGGTGTGTGTGTACTGTATAATAGGGTTACTTACGAGTTAACAATGAGTGTATCTGTACGTGTACTATATAGGATGTGTGTGTGTAGATGAATCAACAAAGTTTAACGTTTAAATCTTCGCGTTTTAAATCCGTTCCATGACACTGCAAATTGACGTGACCGCCTCGCCTACTGTAGACGATGCACACTTTGTGTACAGTTATGTTATGTTATATTAGTATGTATGTGTATATATGTGTATGTATATATATTATGTTGTGTTTTAAAAGTGTCGTTTATATCTGCGGTGAAGAAAATCAACGTTTATTTACACTTTATGCAGCAATACACACACACGTGTCAATCATATTCGTTGTTTAACTTATTACAATGTTAAAACTAAACACTTTTATAGCTTGATGAGATATAAAAAACATGTGTTGTGTGTCTGGTACTGTACCACACTACTACATAGCACGCTAAAATAACAATAATAACAATAAAACTACATACAGTGCAGCACTTTGAATGTATGTTCAGCTACACGTGTTCCGTATACAAGTTAATTTAAAATCTAGATTGAAGTTAATTTAAGTTTGGCTACATCTCAACACTGTGTGTGTGTGTGGTTCAGTCTACATCTATTTAAAGTACATGTTTTAAGTATACAGTGCACGAGTTAAGAGTTCATTTAAACGTTTAACCATCATTACAAAGTGTTGTGCTTTAATAATGTGACCCTTTAAACATCTCTGTGTATGTTATCGTAATGTAATGAAACATTATGTGACTTCTTAGTGTTCTGTGTTGCTATACATTGTGTAAACTAGAACTACAACTATACTATACGTGCACAAATACAATTACTACATTGAATGACTACAGTACAGTTACTGCATTTTACTTTATAACGCGTTAAATTATTATTATAAACGCACGTGGCAATGTGCCCATACAATAATGTACATAACAATACTATTATATCCTTAATCTTAGAAGGACATCATCACAGGCAAGGCTTTTGTTATTGCTTCGGCAAAGTGGTTTGTGCACTTTTTCGATGTAAAGCTTTCGTGACTGCAGGGATTCACCTTCTTGGTTCTTTCGGTAAAGTCAAGTAGAAGGGAAATAATAAAATAATAAAAAATAAACATTATAAAATAATAATAAATAATAAAATTTAACATAAATAAAGTCAAGTAGAAGGGAAATAAAAAATAATTAAAATAAAAATAAAAAATAATTGAAATAAAAAATAATAAAATAATTAAAATAAAACATAAATAAAAATAATTCTCACGACGTTTCGGCTACAACGCAAGCAGCCGTCCTCAGGTCACCTTATTATTGTATTCTTTTATTATTTCCCTTCTACGTGACTTTACCGAAAGAACAAAGAAGATGGTTTGTGCATGAAGACGAAGAACACGAAAGTGATGATGATGGTGGTGAACTTTGAAGGGTGGTCACATTCCAATGTGGATGTCGCCCCCTGCTTCTTGTTCTTGTTGATGTTGGTGGTGGGTGAGCGGATTTCTAAAGGGGGGAGCGAGGCTGCTTCAAGGAATGTCTTTGTGTGTGTCGTGTGTGTGTCGTGTGTCTTGTGTGTGTCGTCTTGTGTGTGTGTCGTGTGTGTGTTGTCTTGTGTGTGTGTCGTGTGTGTGTTGTCTTGTGTCTTGTGTGTGTGTGTTGTGTGTGTCGTGTGTGTCTTGTATGTGTGTGTCTTGTGTGTGTGTGTGTCGTGTGTCGGTGTGTGTCTTGTGTGTGTGTGTGTCTTGTGTGTGTGTGTGTGTCTTGTGTGTGTTTGTCTTGTGTGTGTGTGTGTTGTATGTGTGTGTGTCTTGTGTGTGTGTGTCTTGTGTGTGTGTGTCTTGTGTGTGTGTCTGTGTGTGTGTGTGTCTTGTGTGTGTGTCTTGTGTGGTGTTTCACGTCCTGTGTGTGTGTCTTGGTGTGTGTGTCTTGTGTGTGTGTTTCACGTCCTGTGTGTGTGTCTTGTGTGTGTCTGTTTGTGTGTTTCACGTCTTGTGTGGTGCCTTGTGTGTGTCTTGTGTGTGTGTGTCTTGTGTGTGTGTTTGTCTGTGTGGTGTCTTGTGTGTGTTGTGTGTTTCACGTCTTGTGTGTGTGTCTTGTGTGTGTGTGTCTTGTGTGTGTGTTTGTCTGTGTGTGTGTCTTGTGTGTGTCGTGTGCTCGCAAACAGCACTTGCCCCTACAGCATGTTGAGGCTATATTGTACGGGGGATCCTGTGTCTGTGTGTGCCTAGAAACTTGCACCTTGCGTGTAGGCATATACATCTGTGTACAGTACATTTTTTAAATTCCTTCTTGCCCTCTGTATATAATTACTGTACACCGTAAATAGTGTGTGTGTGTGTACATGACTATGTGTGTGTGTGTGTGCCTGTTCTTTCTGGCATACAATTCCCTGCCACAATCATACCCTCTGTTCTGTGTGTTTCCGAAACGTCGACCTTCCCCCCCTTCTGCCCTTTTAAAGGAACATCTGAGTCGGCTGGAAACATTCAGACTGGCCCTGGTTGCCAACGATCCGTCCTGGATCTAACCAGCCTGGGTTACAGCAGATCATTGAATGATCTGGACACAGTCCCATCGCCACATGCAGGGCGAGGCTGCGTTTGGCTGGGTCAAGTAGCCCGCATGCCCAGGCTAGAGGAGAGATGAGTTGATGTGTGAGTGAGTGAGTGACACAGGCTAGAGAAGAGATGTGTTGATGTGTGAGTGAGTGACACAGGCTAGAGAAGAGATGAGCTGATGAGTGAGTGAGTGAGTGACACATGCTAGAGATGAGATGAGTTGATGTGTGAGTGAGTGAGTGACACAGGCGAGAGAAGAGATGAGCTGATGAGTGAGTGAGTGACACAGGGTAGAGAAGAGATGGGTTGATGTGTGAGTGACAGGCTAGAGAAGAGATGAGTTGGCGTGTGAGTGAGTGAGTGACACAGGCTAGAGAAGAGATTGGTTGATGTGTGAGTGAGTGACACAGGCTAGAGAAGAGATGAGTTGATGTGTGAGTGAGTGACAGAGGCTAGAGGAGAGATGAGTTGATGTGTGAGTGACACAGGCTAGAGAAGAGATGAGTTGATGTGTGAGTGAGTGAGTGACACAGGCTAGAGAAGAGATGGGTTGATGTGTGAGTGAGTGACACAGGCTAGAGAAGAGATGCGTTGGTGTGTGAGTGAGTGACACAGGCTAGAGAAGAGATGGGTTGATGTGTGAGTGAGTGACACAGGCTAGAGAAGAGATGGGTTGGTGTGTGAGTGAGTGACACAGGCGAGAGAAGATATGAGTTAGTGTGTGAGTGAGTGACACAGGTTAGAGAAGAGATAGAGTTGATGTGTGAGTGAGTGACACAGGCTAGAGAAGAGATGGGTTGATGTGTGAGTGAGTGACACAGGCTAGAGAAGAGATGGGTTGATTGATGTGTGAGTGAGTGACACAGGCTAGAGAAGAGATGCGTTGGTGTGTGAGTGACACAGGCTAGAGAAGAGATGGGTTGATGTGTGTGTGAGTGACACAGGCGAGAGAAGATATGAGTTAGTGTGTGAGTGAGTGACACAGGCTAGAGAAGAGATGGAGTTGATGTGTGAGTGAGTGAGTGACACAGGCTAGAGAAGAGATGGGTTGATGTGTGTGTGAGTGACACAGGCTAGAGAAGAGATGGGTTGATGTGTGAGTGAGTGACACAGGCTAGAGAAGAGATGGGTTGATGTGTGAGTGAGTGACACAGGCTAGAGAAGAGATGGGTTGATGTGTGAGTGAGTGAGTGACACAGGCTAGAGAAGAGATGGGTTGATGTGTGAGTGAGTGACACAGGCTAGAGAAGAGATGCGTTGGTGTGTGAGTGAGTGACACAGGCTAGAGAAGAGATGGGTTGATGTGTGTGTGAGTGACACAGGCGAGAGAAGATATGAGTTAGTGTGTGAGTGAGTGAGTGACACAGGCTAGAGAAGAGATGGAGTTGATGTGTGAGTGAGTGAGTGACACAGGCTAGAGAAGAGATGCGTTGATGTGTGAGTGAGTGAGTGACACAGGCTAGAGAAGAGATGCATTGATGTGTGAGTGAGTGAGTGACACAGGCTAGAGAAGAGATGAGCTGATGTGTGAGTGAGTGAGTGACAGAGGCTAGAGAAGAGATGCATTGATGTGTGAGTGAGTGAGTGACACAGGCTAGAGAACAGTGGGGCTAGTGTGTGAGTGAGTGAGTGACACAGGCTAGAGAAAAGATGAGTTGGTGTGTGAGTGAGTGACACAGACTAGAGATGAGATGAGTTGGTGTGTGAGTGAGTGAGTGAGTGACACAGGCTAGAGAAGAGATGCGTTGGTGTGTGAGTGAGTGAGTGACACAGGCTAGAGAAGAGATGAGCTGATGTGTGAGTGAGTGAGTGACACAGGCTAGAGAAGAGATGAGTTGATGTGTGAGTGAGTGAGTGACAGGCTAGAGAAGAGATGCGTTGGTGTGTGAGTGAGTGAGTGAGTGACACAGGCTAGAGAAGAGATGAGCTGATGTGTGAGTGAGTGAGTGACACAGGCTAGAGAAGAGATGAGCTGATGTGTGAGTGAGTGAGTGACACAGGCTAGAGAACAGTGGGGCTAGTGTGTGAGTGAGTGAGTGACACAGGCTAGAGAAAAGATGAGTTGGTGTGTGAGTGAGTGACACAGACTAGAGATGAGATGAGTTGGTGTGTGAGTGAGTGAGTGACACAGGCTAGAGAAGAGATGCGTTGGTGTGTGAGTGAGTGAGTGACACAGGCTAGAGAAGAGATGAGCTGATGTGTGAGTGAGTGAGTGACACAGGCTAGAGAAGAGATGAGTTGATGTGTGAGTGAGTGAGTGACAGGCTAGAGAAGAGATGGAGCTGATGTGTGAGTGAGTGAGTGACAGAGGCTAGAGAAGAGATGCATTGATGTGTGAGTGAGTGAGTGACACAGGCTAGAGAACAGTGGGGCTAGTGTGTGAGTGAGTGAGTGACACAGGCTAGAGAAAAGATGAGTTGGTGTGTGAGTGAGTGACACAGACTAGAGATGAGATGAGTTGGTGTGTGAGTGAGTGACACAGGCTAGAGAAGAGATGCGTTGGTGTGTGAGTGAGTGAGTGACACAGGCTAGAGAAGAGATGAGCTGATGTGTGAGTGAGTGACACAGGGTAGAGAAGAGATGAGTTGATGTGTGAGTGAGTGAGTGACAGGCTAGAGAAGAGATGAGTTGGTGTGTGAGTGAGTGAGTGACAGGCTAGAGAAGAGATGGAGCTGATGTGTGAGTGAGTGACAGGCTACAGAACAGTGGGGCTGGTGTGTGAGTGCCACTGTGCCACTCACACACCGAGGAGAATGCCTCTTAATCGCCTCGATGTGGCGCCGAACATCACAGATCCTATTATCTGCGATGTTACCCTACTATATTCGCGGATAATAGGCAGGTAGAGGATTATTTGTATGTTTAAACTACTGCACAGTCTGTTGTGTACAAGCGATGCATGTACTACACATACTGTGTACACATACTATGTGCGTACTCTTTACCAAAATAAGTTTCCAAATTTCTAACACAAGTACAGTACAATAATCAGAGTAGCACACTCTGAGTGACCTTTCATCTGCGCTGGAAGTTACAAAGGTCATGCATGCCGTGTGTGCAAGTGACGCTATTTACTTAAGCAGAAGAAGCCCTATTCTTGGTTCTTTCGGTAAAGTCACGTAGAAGGGAAATATGGAAAGAAATGTTTTTTTATTGGTTCGAATTTTTTATTATTTTATCATTTCCCTTCTACGTGACTTCACCGAAAGATATTCTTAGGTTTTTTTGGTAAAGTCACGTAGAAAAAAAATTTAAATTAATAAAAGTAAAATAAAAATAAAATCAAAAGCTTCAAATCTAGAATTCACCGAAAGAAGCAAGAATATGAATCCCTGCAGTCACGAAAGAAGCTTTAAATCAGAAGAAACCAGTGGAGAAATAACGCCGGTTAATAAAACGAAGAAACTTTAGCAACAAGGAGATACTTAAATGCATTTACATCATCTCCATCATCGTCATCATTTGCCTTTGGAGTTCCATACATCGTTCATTCCGACCGTCATCTCTGTGACCATTATTGTGATCTTGGCAGGGTCAGAGTGACACGGGAAAAATGATACGGAAGTTGGTCCGCATCTCCACCATCATCACCTCGATTTCACTGTCATCACCATGACAGTGAAATTCCATTAATCGACGGTGATATGAGCTGAGATTCCCACCGATCTTGCAATGCGCGGTAGACTGCCAAAAAAATACAAATCCTCAGCACGGTACTGTATTGAACTTATTTTTGGCCATGTAACTCCATGAATCTGCGGGCGAAACGCGGATTATAGGAGCGCGGAACGTGACTTGGGACTCCAATAATGTAAAAAAATGCAGACTACGGGAGTTTTCGCCATATGGGGGTCACAGTTTAGGATTTTTACATTTTTAAATGCTAAAATCCCTTACGTCGCAACAGTTCAATGTCAGCGCAGCAAGTTTGTGCCAGAAGAAAGGCAATTCAAACTCATGTCGCCGAGTTGATACAAAATGTTTGTTAACCACTAGCTCCATCCTGGAGTTAAAAGACTGTGCCTTACAACTTTTATCCCCAAATTGAATCCAAGATAAATTGCACGCAATTGCAGATAATAGGGTGAATTTACCGCGCGACTTCACTTATCAGCGAGAGATTTGATCACAAGTGGAAGAGCGTTTCAATAGCTGCTTATGTGCCCTGTGTTAGCAAACACGCTGCCAAAGGAGGATCAATGTATAATCATTTGAATGCATTTTAATGTACTCACAATTTATTTCAGCACTGCTTAAAAAAAATATTATTTCCAAGAACCTGTAGATAATCTCGATGAATGACGCACGAATCCTCCCCTCGTCTGCATACAAATTCCAGATGAGAGGAAGCCAATCCGCAACGAAGGATGGGAACGTGGAAAATCGTAACAGGGTCTGGATAATAAGCTCTTGGTGGACCTACAGCTGCCGTGGATAATAGAATCACGGTTAAGAATAGTTCTGCTGCTACAATTATGCCATAATTTTACTGCCTGACAGTCAAACTCGTTCCTGCGGAGGGAGCTGGTAGGAACGTTGGGTTGCTCGGTCAATGGCCAGGGTCAACGGCGGCGTGGTGTATTCCACAAATATGCCCGACTGTGAGGGCGGACACAAGTCGGCGTGAGTAGGTTAAACGTTGAGTTTTATAAGGGCACCACGGGGTGACCAGCCCCTCCCCACCCAGCCCCACCCCTCCCACCCCCCACCCAGCCCCTCCCCACCCTCCCCTCCCCACCCTCCCCACCCATTTTAGTGGAAACAGATGTCTGACTTAAGCAAAACTTAAACACAAGAGTCGTGTACAGTGCACACACTGCAGAAAAGAATACAGAATTCAATTAATTTACACATGAAGAAAAAAATCCGAAATGTAATTCATGCTCATTAATACAGTATGTACATGCAGGAATCTGAATTAGTTTTTCATCAGCATGCCAAACATAGATTAAAAGTATAATCAAATAAAAACTGAGCTTTATTACTCCCATAGTAATATTGCATAAATGATAATGGTACCGAATTGAATTAAAATGAGAGAACGAATTGACAGACTCAACACCAATACAAAAAGGTGTACGACAAGGCTGCCCACTTTCACCCAGTCTTTTCAACATCTACTCGGAGCAGATTTTTGATCGAACACTAACAGATAAAAACATTGGTATTAAAGTCAATGGACAATACATCAACAACATCAGGTATGCCGACGACACTGCACTGCTGGCCGATTCGGAACAAGACTTACAACAAATCTTGGACGAGGTTGCCACAGAGAGCCAAATATGGGGCTTACGAATTAATAAAAAGAAAACAAAGGTTATGAAGGTCAGCCGAACTACAAGCGAAATAACAATCAAGCTTGGCAGCAAAAAATTGAAACAAGTACACCGATTTAAATACCTTCGTGTAATCATTGACGATCAGTTGAACCATGAAGTCGAAATCAAGAGCAGAATTGAACAAGCAAGGCAAGCATTTATTAAATGGAAAACAGTCCTTGCAGACCGCAACTTGAGTACATGACTGAAACTGCGCACACTGAAATGCTACATCTGGTCAATTTTGCTGTACGGAGTAGAGACGTGGACACTGACAACAACAACAACAAAAAGGCTCGAAGCTTTCGAGATGTGGCTGTATCGAAGGATGCTGAAAATCCCATGGACAGCCAAAACCACCAAAACACAAGTTATGCAAGATATGGGCACTGACAGGCAACTGCTGAAGACCATCATTAGCAGGAAGTGTTACTACCTAGGCCACATTGCCCGAAACGACCACAAATACCAGCTATTAAAGCAAATCCTGGAAGGAAAAATCGAAGGGAAAAAACGACCAGGACGGCCAAAAACGACATGGCTCAGTAACTTCAAAACATGGCTACAATTAACAACAGCACAAACTTTACACGCCGTGCTAGACCGGGACCAATATCATCGTGAAGTCGCACACGCCGTTAGGCAGCACTAAAGAAGAAGAGAAGAGAGAAGAAAAGCAAGTTGAGTACTGTGTAGGCAACACGACGATTTAAATTCCTGTACTTTTCAAACATTGAAACGTTTGCGGCAATAAAGTGCAAGCACTATAAAACGGAAAATGGAACAATTTAAGCTCGGCCAGGCCTCAAACACTTTCCTTAACCCTGTATTCTGGCCTGGAAGATTCTGCCCACAAAGGCAACTCACATCAGGCCGGAGATCTAGGAAAGCAGCTGCGGCCCACTTAGAAATAAACAATTTTGCGACATGTTCCAAAAATCATAATGTAATTAAAAAAAAAATTAAACAGTTAGTTTTAGATATCTATCATAATTTACCTTGGAGAGAAATCCAGTTGTCTTTTACAAGTTCCTTTTCACACGTTCACACCCATCCACCATGATATTCTCCTCCTGAACAAGACAAACTTGTTGTTCAGGTATTCCGCCAATGATCCTTTGAAACAATGTGGCATCATTTGAATGAACACAAAGCTTTATTGCATTTCTTATCAGCAAAATTAATAATAATCAAAGTTAATCCTTCTCAGTGATAGATACCAAAAATTGTCTGGAACACCACCCCACTGCACATTTGCAAATATTCAATCTGCAACCTGCCTTTCACCTGGCCTTTGAGAGACACTGAGTTTTGCTCCATGATTCACATTCATTTATGCCTGTGAAATATTGTGGACATGATAAATTGCATTATAAAAAATTATGAAAATAACAATATAATAATACACTATGGAATAAAACCACCAGGAATCCTAAAATAATGCGTTATCCCCGCGATTCACAGGAGGGTGTCAAAAAATTATATATCTGTGAAAAATGTGAATATTGTTTGTGTCTAATTCCCCACTAAACTTCGTGAGATATCGTGATCATGCCGGCCCGCTTCCAAGAAGCCTGCCACGTTCCAAAACGCATCACCCAATTGAGATGTCTCACAACAGAGACAGGAGAGATACAGGCATTAAAACAACAGTAAAAATTAACCCGTAAAAACAAAGTTTTTCACTATATGCGTGGCATCGGTTTTATTTTATTATTCATTTCTGTTTTTCTTGAGTAAGAATTTCATTTTTATCACATTGGTATTTTAAATTAAATCTAATTTTTTTTTCTCCTAAAAAGTGGAAAATTTGTGAAAAAATTTTTCACGAAAATAAATTATCACGCACAACGAGTCTGTGTGCAAAATGTCAGCTCGATTGGATCACGGGAAGTGGGTTAAAAAACGACCGAAAGATTTGCACGGTCGTAAGCGCGCAAGCAAGTGAACTTAATATAAAGGATTTTAAAAAGCCTCGATGTTGGTTGACGTGGCACAGACTCCCCTGTGCTGATGTGGCCTATTGACCGCGAGACTTAATCCGCTTTGGATTTTAATACAAATTTTTGTGCAAAATCTGTAACTCTTGGCCCTCATGGGAGATTTGCTCCACTTAGTCTCCCCCCCCAATTTATTTTGTAATAAATGGCGATATTTATACAGTAATTTTTTGTTGTTGCAAATTATACGAGTGGTCAGTCACGTGCCATGCTACTCCTGTAAATCCCCACATTTGTCGTGGATAATTCTCGCCGCGTGGCGAAAACCTCTGAACATCGGCGATTTTTCTACGCAGAAATCATGAGTATTATCACGGAGAGCCGCGAATTACATGGTCTTTGATGCTTTCCCCCCACGTTACCACATTAATATAATTTTAATGGAACTGCTTCTAAAGGTGCTGTACAAAGCAGTGGGACATGGGTATCGTGGGGAAAGGATGGGTAATTATTTATACATATAATGAGCAAGAGGCAGAGGATAAGGGGACAGAAGAACTTTAAGCCGAAGATTTGACCAGGGAATCGACAGCACAGATGACTGGGTGAAGGGAGTTCCAGACAATGTGGGCAATGTGGTTGCTGGAGCGGAGTGCTTGGAGCAGAGGTCGCAACCGGGTACCCGATACCTGTACCCTACCCGATACCCGGCTACCCGTACCCGGCTGGGTACGGGTACCCGTTTGCGACCCTGGTGCGGCCGGGTACGGGTACGGGTAGGCCGTGAGTCGCTGGTGAGTCACCGTTTGTCACTCATTTCCCAACGTCTTGTCTCTTCTCACAATTTAAGTTCCTAGAATCAACCCACCCGCGCCTGCAACATGGCTTCATCCCAGAGGTCGCAATCGGGTACCCGTACCCTACCCGATACCCGGCCGGATACGGGTAGCCGGGTATCGGGTAGGGTACGTGTACGGGTACCCGTTTTCGACCCTGGTGCGGCCGGGTACGGGTACTCGTAAGGAATCAAACCCCGTTTGCGACCTCTGGCTTGGAGTGAGATGAGAGAGGAGAGGTAAGCAGTGGCGAGGGAGATCTGAAACAGTTCTGGTCATCCTGCCCTTCAACAGCCTGGGCTGACCAGAGTGGCCATGTGTAGTCAAGCCACCGAAATCACCTACACAGCACGGGGAGGATTTCATTCAGCAGCTGATTGACAAAAGGCTGTAAATTGTTGTCATTAAATTAATGTTTGATGCTACGAACAGTATTTTTGAGTGTTACGCCATTACACGCGTGGATTTTTACGGCTATGGATTCTCAAGAGCAACACACACAGCCTGATGTGGAATTGTCTGAATATCCCAAATGCAGCAACTTCATGGAAAAGTCCTCGATATGGGTTTAGGCTTTTGTGAATAAACAACACCAAACTAACATTTGCGGTTTTCTACATTTGAGCAACTTCTCCGGTCCGTTTTCCTCTTATCCGTAAAACAACCGGAAAAGGATTTTTTGTATTTTTTTCCCCCAAACGTGCCAAGTTAGCGCCTCAACATGGCTCTTTCCCGGATGAGTTAACGACGCGGCACTGTGTGCGGTGCGACCTTGTGTCTGCGGCGCAGGACTCGCGCGAGGATGTTATGGACCTGAGCAGTGACCCGTGCCTGAGTCGCTCCAGCTCGGAGGCGTGCTCCACCAAGGAGACTCCCTGCTCCGAGGGAAAGAGCTCCCCGAGCCTGGAGCTCGATGACGACGATGAAGAGGAGGAGGAGGAGGAAGAGCGGGAGGGGAGAAAGGGACGGAACGACGACGACGACGATGACGACGACACTTCCGGCGGCTCCGACTTCCGGGAGTATGAGCGCTGCGTGTTGCAGGAGTGGCACGACGATGTGGAGGAGGAGCGCGTTCGAGCCGTCAGACTCCTCCGCTGTAACGACGACGACGGCGGCGGTGGTGGTGGTGCCAGCGACCAGGTGACGGGAGGAGGAGGTCGTGCCAGTGATGGCCGCACCTCCCCTCTGCCCGGGCGCCCCACGCTGTCGCCCAATGCCAACTCGGCCCATGACGGTGGCGGCGGCGGTGGTGGTGCCGGCGTGAGCGGCGGCACGCGCGGCCAGGACGTCGCCACCTCCCTACCCCGGCAACTTTCGCCCAACGCCAACTCCTCGAGCGTCCGGGGCGCTGGCACGGGGGCCGGCGGTGGATCGTTGGGAGCGGCCGCAGCCAAAGCGGCCATCAGTGGCGGCGTAAGGGGGGGCGGCACCGCAACCGCCGTTGCCGTCGTGACTTCCAGTTCTGCTGCCGCTGCCATCACTGCCTCTGCAAATGTCACGTCCGACGGCGGCGGCGGTGTCGGCGGAGATGATGGGGCTGACGCTCCTCTTCCCACCATGGATTGGGACGCGCTGGAGCGACACCTCGCCGGGCTGGCTGCTGAGCAGAGTGGGCGGCAAGGGGCGGCAGCGGCGCGGGCCGGCGGCTCCGGCAGCGCCAGCGGAAGTCCAGCTCCCTCTGTAAGTAACGGCACATCTTCCGGGCCTGTACCTTGTTCATTATTTGTGTTTAGTGTAGTTAACGGGGAGGGTCGCAGGTGGCGGCAGGGGGCGGGGTGGTCGGGGGGCGGTTGGACCGTACTGGATCGCTGAATCCAACCGGATCTTCGAATGCACGTGCCACTGTTTTCTCCGTTAGTTGAGCCGTTTTTAATGTAAGTGAACTAACAGCCAATCGGAGAATGGCGTGGCGCAAAGGGCTTGGACCCCAAGGCTCTGCTTGGAAATCGCGTGACGGTTGAGCAGTCGTGGCACACCGCTTGCTTGATGCACTATGTTACCCTTTTGTTAATTTGTGCTGTGGTGGCGTTCATGTGATCGCGTAACGTACGGAGGAACATGGCATTCAATGAACACAAGTCACAATTCCAGTGTGATTTCACCCGCACCTCCGATTAGCACGGTGGGCTACGTATGGTGCAAAATAAGTTCAACATATATACCCTTATGTCCTCTCAGAATGAATGTGACGTCAAATCAACGCGTCCCTTTACGCACACAAGCATGGGCAGTGATCATCCATAGAACAAACACTATTCACTTGTCATTGTACCCTTGAGTAGTAATGATGGCATATTTGGAACTTTCATGTTCTTTCGTAACAAGGTAGAGTATTGGAAAAGAGGACTTTGAACAGAATGGCAAGAGGCACAATTATAAATAAAGCTTTAAGAATGACAACTGGTATAACATGCAATTTACAAAGTAAAAAAATAACAAATTGTTGGGCAGATGTAGAAAATTAATCACAGAACGGAAAGCCGACAGAGGGTCGCAGGAAGGGAGCTGGATATGAAGTTAGATGGCTGTGACCAGGTTGAAAGATGTATGTTTAACTTCTTTCGCACGGTACGTACCCAACCGTGCTAATCAGAGATGCGGCGGGGGGGAAGTGTACTGGATAGAGGTGATAAGTGATTGTGAAGAGTTGGACACATTTGGGGAGGTCTTTTCACCAATAGTAGGGACTTTAACGAGTAAGAAAGAAAGAGGAACGATGATGATGATGATGAGGACGACAATGACCCTTGACCGGGACTTGAGCACGCAATTTTTTTCCGATCGGCAACGTTGTGTTTTGTCAACGAATCGTTGGGGTGGATGGTGACCAAATTAAGTCAAAAGTTTTTTTTTTCCACCCTGGTCCTGAGCACCGCAAGGCCCCCCGCGATAAATCTTATCGACTTCGCTGCGCGCTGTAACTAAGAGCCTAATTTGCCGGTGGCATTTTCCCGCGCACGCTAAACGAGCGCTCCGCATTATTACACTCATTAATGCGCGCCCGCCTGCTCATTAAGACGGCACAAAGGGCTTTAGCTGTCTCTTTCATTATTTCACGTTTGTTTTGGTTTATTTATTTCTTTAGGCAGAGCGGGAGAAGCCAGAAGGGATAGAGAAGTACAAAAAAATATGACCCCCCCTCCCTTCCGTCGTATTGATCGGCAGTCTAATGAAGGGGCGATGAATAGCGTGTGTGCTTAAAGATTAATGTGGGCCAAGTTTAATTAGCAGTTGATGGGTGGAGGGAGGGGAAGGCGGGGAAAGGGCAAATTCACGTATTAAGCGATGGGAGCCCGGTAATGGGCCTCAAGCTGTCGACGCTGAACGTAGCAAACCCTACGACCACGACGGGGAGAATTTGGCCCGGTTTAACCGCGTGGCCTGTGTCTACGACTTAATTCATTCACCGTCGTCGTCATCGCCAGCAGCCATGCTCTAGCGGTTGCCGGATGGAGGCTTCGCAAAGCCGTCGGCCACCTCACGCGGTGCCACGATGCGACACTCTGTCTCGCTGCGGCGTGCGACCCACGATCCCATCGCCCCGTCCGCCGCTCTCGCCAACGGAGAGGTCGGCCGGTGCCAAAGAACAACGGCACGGTGTGGAAGCAAGAGGAGGGGAACAATGACCGGGAGGACGAGGGTTTCACTGATCTTGGAGGTGTGAGGTTGGTGAAAGTACGTACGTACGTGCGATGAACCTCTTTCGCACCGTGCGTAGCCGACCGTGCTAATCGGAGGTGCCGGGGCGAAGGAGAACAAACTGAACAAATTACTCGGGGATTGTGCAGCCTATGGAGACAGTGCTCGTAGGAGGTAGTTCAGCTGATTGGTTGCTGATAGGAGAGCCCTATTATTGGGCTTTAAGTGCCATTCATTTAAGTGCACGTGTGGGTTTTATCTCGGTACACCGCTTTCCGTCCCCATTAAAGAAGAGGAGTCATTCAGGATAATGCTGAGATTGCTCTTCATTTTAAAAATGTAGTTGTGGGCGGTGTGTCAAAATTTTCATGATTGGATTGTAGCATCCGCGCCGAGCGTTCCTTTCTTGCGGGTGGGGGCGGGGGTGATGCCACGTGGGTTTCCAAGTTGGCTTTGCACGCACGCAACACACCGGCCCTGTAGCCTGACCTTGTTTAAAGGGGGGCTTAAAACATTCGGGCGGGGTGAGGGGGCGGTGGGAGCAGGACAACAATTCAACCGAATGAGTGACGAAGCGATCTGCCTTCTTAACACATAGGAGGCTTTCGCGAACAATATCATCCATAAGAAGTTTTTTTGTAGGTTAGATATATAAATGTGTCGTTAAAACCCGCCACCACCCGACACAGCCAACTAGTAAGGGTTGTCACGTAAACAGAACATGACAATTCGTCACTAGTACAGCACTAGTGTACAGTGTAGTGTATAGTGTAGTGTATAGTGCAGTGTATAAGTGTAGTGTATAGTGTAGTATACTAGTACAGCACTAGTGTATAGTGTAGTATATAGTGTAGTGTATAGTGCAGTGTATAGTGTAGTGTATAGGGTAGTATACTAGTACAGCACAAGTGTATAGTGTAGTGTATAGTGTAGTATACTAGTACAGCACACCGGTTGTGTGTTGGAAAGCCAAGCCACAACATTTACAATCTAAGTACGAGGTTTCGCCAGTAATTACAACCAGCTTCATCAGGTGACAGCCAGATTTGTGGAGAAGTCCACCTGGTTTGTTCCTTATATGGAGGCGTAGATGTGGTGACCACGCTTCTGCGCTCTTGCGCAAAGTGGGGGGGGATTAATGTGGCACCCCAATCGGGGTGGCCTGCCAGATTTGAACCTTGAACCTTTGCAACAAGTGGCAAATGCGCTACCGCCCGGCCATGTCACCAGGCAAAATGTGGACGTTGTGTGAGATGGCCTTCCTTCAAGCGGAACATTCTCTCTCGTGTGGTGGTTGCGGTTCACGGCTCCGGGCAAGTCGGCGATGTGAACCAGTACCGCGTGGTGCAGACGCACGTGTGCGGTACATTACTCCATCGCCTCATCTAGTTGCTACTCTAATGCGTAAATTATTGAGCGGACAGCATAACACATCCACATTCACGTTCACTGTTTCTGAGACTGTACTTATGCTCACGTGCAAAAAAGACAAAGATCCCCCAGTACAGCCTTAACAGACTTTTGCGGCAAGTGCTGTTAGCGAGCACCTCTAAAAGCCGGCACGGCACACGAGGGGGTGGGTGGCCAGCAACACGACGCCCGGCCGAATTTCTCTCCCTAATGACATCGCACCAGGTACTCAATTGAGGCCGAGTCGACCTAGGGGAGGCCCAGGACAGGTTCAGATAATCGTCACCAGTGTTGGACGTGATCGGGAATCGAACTCGGGTCGCCGGGTTCGTAGCGCAGTGCGCTAACCACTACACTACCGCTCCCCATATGCTACCACACACACACGGAGACAAAAAACAGTTATACTGGTAGGAATCACCTGGTTCGACCAGCCCACAGGGGATTATTGTGTCCGTCCGTCGTGCAGGGAGGGGCTGGGTGGGGAGGGGAGGGTGGGGAGGGGCTGGGTGGGGAGGGTGGGGCTGGGTGGGGAGGGCAGGGTGGGGAGAGGCTGGGTGGGGCTGGGTGGGGAGGGTGGGGAGGGGCTGGGTGGGGAGAGTGGGGCTGGGTGGGGGATGGGAGGGGTGGGGAGGGTGGGGCTGGGTGGGGGGTGGGAGGGGTGGGACTGGGTGGGGAGGGGCTGGTCACCCCATGGTGCCCTTATAAACCTCAACGTTTAACCCACTCACGCCGGCTTGTGCCCGCCTTCACAGTCGGCCATATTTGCGGAATACACCACGCCGCCGTTGACTCTGGCCATTGACCGAGCAACCCAACTTTTCTACCAGCTCCCTCCGCAGGAATGTGTTTCCTCGTTTTAGCCCAATTGACCGTTGGGACTAGTGATGTTGGTGAGCTCCTCATAAGGTCGACACAGTTTGGCCAGAACTGCGCACCTGTTTACCGTTCTCTCCCCAGTGTCGACACCGTTGATCATCGATTATCCGGCTGCTTCTAAAATTATCAGGCGGTCCCAAAATTATCCGGCGGTCCCGGGCTGATCCGGAAAAACCACCGCTCCAAAGGCTGTCACGCAGTCCGGCTATCGGCACCGCGTGCGTTACAAAAAAAAGTAGCAACGCTTGATTTCAGTGTTAAATATTACATACTATACATTGTACACTACATACAATTTAAACAATGTAAATACTGCACGTATATATACCATCCCATGCTTAGTCTTCGAGATTGGAGTGGTAAGTACGGTACATTAAATACAGTATCTTTTAAAAATACAATTTTTTTGTCTATTTGTTTATTTATTCAAATAGTAAACAAATTTGCAACACAAATAAAAACTACATATAACGACACCTAAAAACATAATGTCATGCAATAATGTGCAAAAATAAGCTATTTTAAATAATAATGTAGTGATCCGGCGTTTTTGAAAATCCGGCGTGCCCTCCTCCCCCCCCCTGAAGCCTCCGGATAATCGATGATCTCCTGAATTTAGATTGCATCAAGGTACTCGTTTAGAACTGAGCTGAGCTAGGAGAGACCCAGGGCTATTTCGGGACACCACTTGTCACGCGTGTCAGCCAGGGCCAGGAATCGATCTTAGGTGTTCAGATCCTTGGCGCAGTGTGCCCGAATAAAAACACAAACGGTACATGCTCCTAGAAAGCAGAACCCCCGTTTAGCTCGGGACGCAACTCACGACGCGTTTCAGTGTACGTTCGTATTTCAGTTGCGTTAACGACGTGAAGCGTCGCGCTCTCGCCTTCTGTGCCATCTTCCGGCAGAACACGGAGATTGCACGTTCGTCGCACGCTGCTTGGAAATTGGTAAAGAGGGGAGATGCGTTCCGTGCCGCCGAACGCGCCGAAGATTTATTTTTAAACGCGGCCGACTCTTAAACGTCGAGAAATGTGGGGGAACGGGCAAACGAAATCGGGAGCCCTCGGCGTTTTAAAATCGCTGCGTGTTTAAACTGCCCAGTCGACCCACAACTATTAGAAGCTCGCGAGTTTAAATTCCGGTCCTGGTGGTCACCACTACGGGGTCAATAAAAGCGAGCGCCGCTTTGTGCGATGCCAATAATGTCCATCCAGTCAATTTGTATTAACCTCGACATCGAAATGTGGAATTTCAATTTGTGGACTTGGAGGCGGGGGGTGGCAGCAGCGTCTATGAGTGCCACCCTGCACTCATCTGACCTGACTTTTGACATTATCTGTAAGTAATTGGAATACAAATAATATTCACGTAATATATTGATCTCTAGTAATAATAATCATCGTCATCATCATAGTGTAGATGCTGCCACAGTGCAATGGTGAGCGTAATGTACTTGCAATCCAGAGGTCTCCACTTTGATTCCATCTCCTGGCGTAGAAGTTGAAGCAACAGTGCGTCATCTGGTTCAACCCATGTGAGACTAGGCTCTAAAGAAAGCTGTCTCGGGTGTGGATCAATAAACTTCAAGGACAGTGCATATATTATCAGAGTTATGTTTTTTGTTTGCATTGTGACTGCAGGTATTGTGGTCTATGCAAACATGACTCCTTGTAAAAAAAAGTGTCAGTTTTGTTGCCAGATAAAAGGGTAAAAAAACTCCCGTCTCTTCCAAGGCCTCTGTTTCCGCACGGAAGAGTAGGCCAAATACCCACGAAGAAGGGGCCGTCTATAGCTTCCGTCCAGCGCGAGGCCATTCCGTCGGCAGTGGCATGAGCGAGCGATAGTTATGGGTAAGAGGCCCCTGGGCTCACAGAGTGTCGTGGTCCTGCTTGACCAAACCGCTGCAGGGCAGCATCCGCCTCGCACGTACGATTGGGTCGAGCCACCCCCCCCTGCCCCCCCTCGCCCCCCCTCGCCCCCACCCCCCGCGCTAGTCGTGGCGAGCGTTCCAAGGCGGCCGTCGTCGTCGGAGACTTTTTTTTTAATTATCGCTGAACGCCGCCGCCGCTGCCTCCCGCGGGGGGGTGATGAACGTGGTGATGATACATCGAACGCGCCAGCCTGGACTCCGACGGGGTCCGAAAGGGCACGGGGAAAAGGGCAAACTGACTGAAAGCAGCGACCGCCCACCCTGTCCGCACCCCATCTTCCCCCACGCCACAACCACACCCGGGCCTGCTTCCCCGGTCACAGCCGGGGACCGCCTGGTGATCCAGCAGGTGTGTAGTGGCACCACGGTGGCGGGATGTTAATTAGCTCCCCTGCTATGCAGGAGGTCGTGGGTTCGATCCCGACTCTGACGCCTCTACATGTGGAGTTTGCGTGTTCTCCCCGTGGTCGCGTGGATTGTTCTCCGGGTCCTTAGGTTTTTCCCCTCCACATTCAGGATCAACGTCACGCGTTTTGAGTATTTGGCTGCTGGTAAATTTCCATGTGACAAGCCACTTCGTTGAGCTATTATTTGTGATAGCCAGATCATCTCTGAAAAAAAGGCGATATAGCCCCTTACACTTTAACAAGCCTGCCGATGAGTCCCAGAAGGTTTGAAACCAGTCTAGAGTATGCTTGCCTAAACAAATCTGCTGTCTTAATAATCTTGGTCTTGCAATGTTTTTATTTTTGTGAAGGGGGGGGGGGGGTGTGTTTGGCCATACTTCGCCACGCTGGTCAGTGTGGGTCGGTGAAATGGAGCGCTCAGGGATGGATCCCTTGGGATGTCGCTCGCCGCTGATGCGAGCTCCGTCCGGGGATGAAGCCCAGGCAGTTGGCATCAAAGCGCAGTGCCGCTAAGTAGCTAGCCCGCTGCTCCTCGTCCCATATAAAAGGAATGTATTTTTTATGCGAAAGTGTATTTGAAATGTGATTTTTTTTTCTTTTTTGTTCCTGCCATAGTGGCGCATGCCTTTAATCTAGCACTTTGGATGCAGTCTTGTGCGTGTATGTTGAACCTGTATTATGGATGTTGAACTTATTTCGCACCATACATTAGCCAACCATCTTCATCCGGTTGGTGGATTTAGAATATTTGATTGTTCGCTGTGATACTGCCAAAATCATGGGACTACCAGTTGGACAGGAGGTATAGCAGAAGAGAAAGTGGGTTCCTGATGACGAATCTGTGTGGACATTCGAGCCGTCGGTGTTCTCAGGATATTCCTGTTTCCTCCCTGAAGCCTTAAAAAATACGGTAATTTAAAAGCATTTCCACCTGAAGAGGTCAACTTAAATAACATTTAAAACCGACAACAATCTGATCTTTTGGACCGCTCGTCGACCTGATGAGGTTTGCGTCAACTTTAGCGGTCCTCGGTTTCCTTGTGTGGCCAACGACGGTGAATTACGCGATAACCACTTGACATTCGTGGCCCATCAAAATAATTCACTCTCTTCTTGGTTCTTAAATAATAACAATAAAACATAATAAAATAATTCTCGCGACGTTTCGGCTACAACGCAAGCATCCGTCCTCAGGTGCGTTGTAGACGAAACGTCGTGAGAATTATTTTATTATGTTTTATTTTTAATATTTCCCTTCTACGTGACTTTACCGAAAGAACCAAGAAGGTGAATCCCTGCAGTCACGAAAGCTTTAAATCGAAATTTAATTCACTCTCATTTGCCGTATGAATGAATCGGGTGGCACGGAAGTTTTTCTGCCGCGACCTTAAATGGCGCCAGTGTCTCGCTCTCGCCCGCGGACCACAAAGGTTTTCCCGGCGACGTTCGCTTGAGCAGAAGAAAACTCCGGTGTGGCTTCGACCTTCCGAGCCTCGTAGCCAGAGCTCGCGCGTGGCCTCTTAAACAGATGCCGCTGGACTGCCCCGTCGTCGCTTCGACGCTGGTTTTTCTCTTCGGCCCACCCGACCCCAACCAACCCACGCACAGTAATGCCTGTAAACGGAACGTTTTACTCCGCACGAAGCCACACCGGCTTCGTGCCTGAGAGGGGGGGGGGGTCCTTAAGACCCTCCTGGGCGAGCAAAGAGAAAATAATTCTAGATTTTTGTTTTATTTTTTATTTTACTTTAATTAATTTTAATTTTTTACCTACGTGATTTTACCGAAAAAACCTAAGAATAAAGAGAAAATACCCCGTGGGGGGGGGGGGCATTGCTTTGCAACTCACGAATCTAACAATCATTGGGAGCTCATCATTACTCCATGCCTTTCCGGTGCCACTCTGCAACGCAACGTACCCCCCCCCCCCCCTCTTTGATAAAGCGCGTAATTTTTTCCACAAACATTTCAATTGATTGATCAAATGCGACGTGGCCCCCATGCCATGGCCGCTCAAAAGCCCCGCAATGCTCGCCCGCTCGTCCACACACACCCGCTCGCCCCTCTCCCGTCGAACGGGGAGCGCCGTTATCCGACGAGACGCGCGCCCGGTGAGCTCAGACAGCGCCAACTGTGCAAATCGATTCTCGTTAATTGCGCCCCTAACGAACGGGCTCTTTGCGGGTGCGCCTGCGATCCTTCAGGTAAGCGCCCCGTTCCGTTCGGTTTGTTGTCCTTCTGTACATACAGTGGTTGTTGAAGTTGGTGAACATTATGAAGACAAGATTTGGGCAAATTGGGCCCCCCGATTTGATTGAACCTTTTTGAGCGTGAGCAAACTGATTATTTAAATATAATTAATGGATTCAATAGAGACCTATTGAAGTGGTTCTGTGGTGTCTTTTCTGTGCGCTCGTTCCTTGAAACGAAATAACTACGTGGTAATATAGTGATTTTAAACGTTTCTCTCAATAGGCTGGTTGATACAACTTGAAAGCACATCAGAGTACATACAACAACAACCGGCATTCGCCACTAAGTGGCGGTGACGTCACCACGACGCTTGTGCCAGGCCATGTGCACCTTGAGGCCACGTGAAGTGTCGAACGCCTGCTGGCAGGCGGTCACGGGGCAGACCCAGGTGCCATGGGTCGACTGACTGAGATGACCGGCCGATGCACCACCTGTGCCCCCTACTGTGCCAACTTGCTATATTTTAGCCGCCCGGCGCTCCGCTCGTTGTTGTGATCGTCGCTCCTCCGCCCTCCGTTGTTGCTGGAGGGCGACTGCCTCCAACTGCCCAGTAGCGTCCTTCACGAGCCTCCTCCACTGAGGCCGATCTTGACACCGCTGGTACCAGTCATCGGCAAGTCCACTCAGCTCCACATCCTGTACCACATCACTCCATCTCTTCTCTAGCCCGTGCCGTGCCCGTTTAGCCCCCCTCTATCTGGCTGAACAAAAGCTGTTTCGGCATGCGGTGGCTGGGCATGCGGGCTACATGACCCAGAGGACGTACACACACGCGGACATCCCTCCCCGAGAGAGAGGGAAAAAAAAACGTATCCGTGATGCGATTTCTAAATGGGGCCCGTGTCACGAGTCCCGGGGCTGTTGCAAATGGTCGATCAGGTAAGTCGAGCCGGGAGCGATACGTTGCGATACATATATATATAAATTATCAGAGCGAAGGTCACTTTGAAAAAATAATTTCCACATCGTCGACATAAGCGGCATATCACGGAACTTTCGGTTGACTCCTCGGTCTGTCGGGGCAGCAGTCATGGAGGAGCTCTTGTGGACACGCTTACGGACCTACGCGCGCAGGTTCACAGCTTATTGTGCGTCCTCTTTGGTTTTATCGGTAAAGTCACGTAAGTCAAAATAAGTAAGTGAAAAAGCAACTACATTAAATCACAACGTTTCGGAGGCAACACAAGCTTCCGTCTTCATGTGGAACCGTTACAGCCAAATTCACTGTTACAGTGAAAATTCACCTGAAGACGGAAGCTTGTGTTGCCTTCGAAACGTCGTGATTTAATTTAGTTGTTTTTCATTGATTTATTTTTAACCCACGTGACTTTACCGAAAAAACCAAAGAGTATGAATCCTTGCAGTCACGAACACTTCAAATCTAGAATTAAGCTTATTGTGCAGTTTGACGAAAAGGAATTGTCCGTACGATCAGCACTTTGTAAGGAATACCGATCAATGGCTCAACACCGAAAGAGCCTGTATTATTTATCGGTGACGTGCCCCAGGCCGGATGAATCCATCCCGGAGAATGCGTACATTTTCTCTCGGCGACGTTTAACCCTGCCACAGGCGTGGGGATGCATCCTCTAGAACTGGCCCCTTAAGGAGCACTTTGGGTCGGTGTGGACAACTTATTACCGTAATTATCTCTGCCGAGATCATCACCGTGGGACACAGGACATCATGGCCCCGGCTATTACATTGCGGGAGACACGTTTGCCCCTTGGCGAGAAAGAGGCCGAGACCTTGATTTAACTTAGTTCAGGACAGTTTGCTGAATTGTACATTGCAGCGTTATTCCTCGAGCTCTGCTTGTGCATGGGTTGAATTCAATGCTTTATCCAGAGGGGAGAGTGTTTTCCCCACTGAACATCACAAGCCCGTAGCCATGGAGTCAACATTGGGGGGGACCAAATCTTCCAGGGTGTCTGTGGGTCCCAACCCAGAAAAATATCTAAATTTGAAAACTCATTTCCTGCCTAAAATATTTTAAAATTCACTAACACATGGGATGGACTTTTCATTAATTTTTTACAATAATGTCTAATAGTGTATTGTATTACATTGCTCTGCTTTAACTTTTTTTTACCATTTCTTGTTTCATTGTATGTAATGGCAGAGATTAGGGTTTAATATAGTACAACCATAACCACAATCATATAAACAGAAATCTAGGCGTTGATTAAAATGAAGACAAGTCCAGATATTGTGGCCAAGGTTTAGCAAATTGTTGTTTTTATTTACATAGCATCGCAATTAATTTTTATAGCAATATATTGGGAGGGGGCATTTTGAGCATATTTGATTATTGGAGGGGATGTGTGTCCCCCCAATATATATTATAATTACAGCCTTGGAACATCAGACAAGGTTCGCGTCTCTCAGTCTGGCCAGTGTTAGCGTGTACTTGTCTCCACATTTCAATTGCACGCTAAGAGGGCGGCAGTAACGGTCAACGCGACACCCAGCCGGTGCTTGAAAGTGTCCCGAGTTTTCTGATCCCAATGCTTTCACCTGGCTGCGATGGCGATGGTGCAATCGCGGACACAAAGCCCTGCCGGGTCCTTGAGACAAAGTTGGCCGGGCGCTGCGTGTGAACGATGCTGAGCCACACACCAACGCCTCCGATCACGCTCATTGACCTTCAATAGGTGCTCGCTAATTCTCGATTTGGAGCTTTCGTGACTGCAAGGATTCATACTCTTTGGTTTTTTCGGTAAAGTCACGTAGGTAAAAAATCTAATAAATGAAAACAACTCAATTAAATCCCGACCTTTCGATGGCAACACAAGCTTCCGTCTTCAGGTGGAACCGTTACAGCCAAAATCACTGTCGGTGCTCGCTAACAGCCCTTGCCCCCTGTAGCCTGTAAAGCCAAACAGGGGTGGGTGGCATGGTGGTGATTCTTTTGCCATGTCACCAGTAATAGACTCGCGTCACTAGGGGGCAACACTTTGTACTCTTAGTTCTTTCGGTAAAGTCACGTGACTTTACCGAAAGAACTAAGAGTATGAATCTTTGCAGTCACGAAAGCTTCAAATCTAGAATAGGCAACACTTTGCCCCGTCACGTTTACCTCTTTCATCTCCCCACTCCCCTCTTAATTTAAAGTCAACATCCTCGCTCACCGGCGATCTCACCGCAGCGAGCACATCCGTCAACACTGTAGCGGCGACCGTCGCACACACGTGAATTAACGCGCCATATAAACAATCCAATCAACCAAACGGGCAACGGCGCACACACACACACAGTACGTGCGCTATAAACGCTAGCCCCGTCTCCCCCAAGACACGACGCTAGCCCGTGGCCGCGTAGCCCCGTGCCGATCCCTGTGATTCGAAAAAACCACCGTGACGGCCGAGACGTTGCTGCTGACCATGGGGTGAAGCGATGCGGGAGGAGGAGGAAGAGTGGTGCGGTGCGGGCTGGGTGGCTCCGTGTAGCTCCTCATGGCTCTGAGTCGCTCTTTGTGGCTCCACGTGGCTCCGCGTGGCACCACGAGTCTCTGTGTGGCACCACGGGCACCACGGGGCACCACGAGTCTCCGTGTGGCACCACGAGTCTCTGTGTGGCTCCACGGGGCACCACGAGTCTCTGGCTCCACGAGTCTCCGTGTGGCTCCGTGTGGCTCCACGAGTCTCCGTGTGGCTCTGCGTGGCTCCGTGTTGCTCCTCGTGGCTCCATGGGGCACCACGAGTCTCTGTGTGGCTCCACAGGGCACCACGAGTCTCCGTGTGGCTCCACGAGTCTCCGTGTGGCTCCGTGTGGCTCCACGAGTCTCCGTGTGGCTCTGCGTGGCTGCCGTGTTGCTCCTCGTGGCTCCGTGTGGCTCCACGAGTCTCCGTGTGGCTCTGCGTGGCTCCGTGTTGCTCCTCGTGGCTCCGTGTGGCTCCACGAGTCTCCGTGTGGCTCCACGAGTCTCCGTGTGGCTCCACGGGGCTCCGTGTCGCTCCTCGTGGCACCACGTGGCACCACGAGTCTCCGTGTGGCTCCACGAGGCTCCGTGTGGCTCCGTGTGGCTCCACAAGCCCCACGGGGCTGACGGGCGAGCGCCCTGTGCTGTCCAAGCGCCGTCACCAGCCCCGGTGCCTGCAGCGGCAACATAAAGAAGCGTCCAGCAGAAAACTGGTGCTGCGCGTGCTGTGTTTGTTTTTGTGAGTGTGCGTCTGTGTGTCTGTGTGTCTTTGAGCGACTGTGTGTGTTAGCGAGTGCATGTGTGTCTTGTGTGTGTGTGTTGGGTGCTCACTAACAGCACTTACCACAACAGTCTGTTAAGGCTATACGGGGGATTTTTGTCTTTTGGCATGACTGTATTTGTGAGTTTGTGCGTGTCTATGTTTGGTGAGTTTTGTATTTGTGTGTGCGTGTGTTTGTACATGTGAGTGTGTGTATCTGTGTGTATGGGGAGCGGTAGGTGTAGCGGTTAGCGCTACTGCTGCGCTACGAACCCGGCGAACCCGAGTTCGATTCCCGCTCACGGCCAACACCGGTGAGAATTATCTGCACCGGTCCTGGTACCTCCCCTAGGTCGACTCGGCTTCAATTCGGTACCTGGTTACCGATGTGTATAAACATCGCCACTGAGGAAGACAAAGGCGGTCGGGCGTGGTGCTGACCACCCATCCTCTCCTGTGTGCCATTCTGGTACCTTCACAGGTCCCCAACAGTCTGTCGAGGCTACGTGGGGGATCTTTGTATTGATCAGAGTGTGTGTGTGTACGTGTTTTAAGTTGTGTGTGGTGGTGATCAGACCAAAGAGTGGTATTTGGTGGTTAGGTGTCAACTGTGCAAAGTCAGCAGAGGGCAGTGCATACAAAAACATCCAGTGTTGTGTCGTCCAGTGTTTTGCTCTGACGTGTGTCCCCCGCCTTCGCCTATCCGCACTTACCAGGGTGGTGAAGTATGGTCAAATAACCCCCACGGAACCGCGCGGCATTGGGGATGCCCTCGTCCCAGCAGTGGACTGGCAAAGATGTCTGTACGCACGTGAGGATTTCCCTGCACAAATGAGCATTGGGGCGATTGGTGCTCATTTCCTGGAGGCGAAATATTTGTTTTTTGTCCATAGGACAGCCGCTGTTGACTTCCCGTGCAAAAGTGGAGATGGGGGTGGGTGGGGGGAGAGAGGGGTAGGTGGGTGGGTGGGTGGGGAGAGAGGGGTGGGTGGGTAGAGAGGGGTGGGTGGGTGGGGGGAGAGGGGTGGGTGGGGAGAGAGGGGTAGGTGGGTGGGTGGGGGGAGAGGGGTGGGTGGGGAGAGAGGGGTGGGTGGGTGGTTGGGGAGAGAGGGGTGGGTGGGTGGGTGGGGGGAGAGGGATGGGTGGGGAGAGAGGGGTAGGTGGGTGGGTGGGGGGAGAGAGGAGTAGGTGGGTGGGTCGGGGGGAGAGAGGGGTAGGTGGGTGGTTGGGGGGAGAGCGGTGGGTGGGGAGAGAGGGGTAGGTGGGTGGGTGGGGGGAGAGCGGTGGGTGGGGAGAGAGGGGTAGGTGGGTGGGTGGGGGGAGAGCGGTGGGTGGGGAGAGAGGGGTAGGTGGGTGGGTGGGGGGAGAGGGGTGGGTGGGGGGAGAGGGGTGGGTGGGGGGAGAGGGGTAGGTGGGTGGGTGGGGGGAGAGGGGTAGGTGGGTTGGTGGGGGAAGAGGGATGGGTGGGGAGAGAGGGGTGGGTGTTTGGGGAGAGAGGGGTGGGTGTTTGGGGAGAGAGCGGTGGGTGGGGAGAGAGGGGTGGGTGGGTGGGTGGGGGGAGCGAGGGGTGGGTGGGTGGGTTGGTGGGGGGAGAGAGGGGTGGGTGGGTGGGGGGGAAGAGGGGTGGGTGGGGCTGGTTGGAGTGGGGTTGGGTGGGGGATGCAAGAGGTGATTATGGGTCAGGTCTGCTTAGCTCCATTAAACATTACATCGATTCTACGACCTGGCCATTATGAACGAGGCGGCGGCGGTGACAATGTGAAATGTGCGCTGTGTCCTGAACGACTTCATTAAAGTGCAGCCTGAGTTGTTTTGTTTTCCCCCCTCTCTTTGAGACTCAACTTAATTGAGAAACGTGTAGTCATTTATTGTACAATGGAGAGAGAAAATTATTCGAAGCTTATTTCAAAGTATAAATATAGATTTTTCTCTAATTGCTCAAACATGCGCGTGGTTGTTGTCATCTACCTGATAACATCCCTGAGCCAGTGATGGGAATTCCACATTCATGATGGGATGATATTAGAATTGGTTTTCCCCTTTCTGGCAATAAAACAGTTGTGTTAAGATGTTAAAACGCGAAACTGAAATCTTTGCAAGGAATCATGTCTGCATTAACCACAGATACTCTTTGGTTCTTTCGGTAGAAAGAAAATAAATTAAATTAATTAAATAATTTTCTTTCTACGTGACTTTACCGAAAGAACCAAAGAGTAATTCCTGCAGTCACGAAAGCTTAAAATCAAGATTGAAGTGTCCCGTCATTAAACCGTGTTATGTTGAGCTTCTTTCACACCGTACGTAGCCAACCGTGCTAATTGGAGGTTGCGGCAACGGAAGTGAGTTGGTGGCCTGAGACTGGTCACAATGTTGTGGATTTGCTCTCCAACACACCAGTATGCTGTACTAGTGACGAATTGGCACGTTCTGTTTGCGTGACAACCCTTACTAATTGGCTGTGTCGGGTGGTGGCGGGTTTAACGACACATTTGTATTTACGCGATCTCACCACATATACTTGTGGTGAAAATGCAAACAAAAACATGCTTTGACAGTATGTGCATTGTCTTTGGAACTGATTGGTCCACATCAGAGGCAGCTTTCTTTAGAGCCTCGTCTCACACAGTGTTAGACCAGAGGACACCAACAGGCGAACGGCACAGGACAATTCCACCATCAGGGCATCGAGAGCTCGGGGTGATCCGCTACAACATGGGACCTTTCTTGCCAGTTTAAAAGTATAAGAATTGGTTTTACCTTTTCTGGCATTAAAACAGTTGTGTTAAGATGTTAGAACACCAAACTGAGAGTTGTGTTCACCACAAGCACGTGTGGTTAATGCAGACACCATTAGCAATGTGGGAGGTCTAATCACCGGCTTGGAGGGCAGCCAGTGGAGAGCGGAGCACTGCCCAATGTCGCTTTGAGCCTGGGGAGACACTTGACTGCCGCGTGAGTTCTCTCCATTTACCGCCGATGACACAACGCTAAACATTCCCCGTGAAACTTATTGGCCGTATAACTCGACATCCCCTTTGCGGGATCCTCGTGAAGGGGACTCCTGTGCGAAACTGAGTGTGGGGGGGCGCGAGGGGGGGGTGATAAGCACGAAGCTCCCCCGCTGTGTCCAGTCGTGCTCGTGTGACATTTTCACTCGCGCCAACACATTGATTTCCCATTTTTCCTTCGCTAAGCTCTGCTCAAAGGTCAGGACGCAATTGCTGCACTCACTTGCTCGCCTGCCCGCGCGCGCGTGTGTGTGTGTCGGGGGAGCGGTGGCTTCGCAGTTAGCATACCGCGCTAAAAAAACGGTCAACATCGGTGATGAATGAACCGGTCCTGGGCCTTCCCTAGGTTGACTCAGCCTCAAAAGAGTACCTGGTGCAGTGTGTAAACATCGCCGCTCGGGAGATAAAGGCGGCCGGGCGTGGTGCTGGCAACCCACCCCCTCGTGTGCCGTGTCGGCCTTCATAGGTGCTCGCGAACAGCGCTTGCCCCAACAGTCTCTTAAGGCAATACGGGGGATCTTTGTCTTCATGAATATAAGTCATTCTCCATAACAAAGTTTTTTTTGGGTTGGATCGCGTAAATATATAAAAGTGTCGTTAAACCCGCCACCACCCGACACAACCAATTAGTAAGGTTTGTCACGTAAATATAATTCTAGTGACTGTGACAGCGGTAGGCGGTGATGTTGATGGCGGTGGTGGCAATTGTCACGCAAGCTCACGTTTGCCCGCCAGAATTTTTCTCTCGGGCCTGAGTGTCCGCATGCGTTCGTTCGCGTGCGCGTGTCTGTACGCGTGTGCACGTACGCGTGTGTGTGTACGTGTGGGCACGTATGCATGTGTGTGCGTGCGTGTGTGTACGTGTGTGTGCGCGAGCACGCGTTTCACCAGAGGAGATCGGTGATGCGGTGGCTCGCACGCGGAGCTGCGATATCCCTGCGGCGTTCGCTCAGTTCCCGGCCTTGCGCGTCGGTCGCACGCACGTCACGTTGCGTCTGATCCCGTCAAAGACCTTCGCGAGGGGTCGATTCGAGCGTGAATGTGTGAACATCGGCACCGGGCGGACGACGACGGGCGGCCGGGCACGGTGCTGTCCCTTTTGCCGCCCCTTCACGTGCCGCGCCAACCTTCCCTCCCGCTCTGCCTCTCCTCCTCTCTGTGCCCAATCTCGTTGTTTGATCCTTCTGCCTCCTTGCACCCCTACCACTGGATTCAACTCTCCCGGCACATGTTGCGGGTCCCCGTTCCTTAACCTCCCTTCGTTCCCCTCTGGAAGCCTCGCCTCTTCCCCATCTGCCCATTCCCTTCCCCTTCCCTCCCCTCGCCCCTCCACTCCTTCCCGTCCCTCCCCTGCTGCCCTTCCGTGACCTCTGCGCGCCCTTCTGTTGCCGCTCCACCCGTTCCCCGGGCCCTCGCTCGCCGCAGGCGCAGAGGAGCGAGCGGGAGTCCATCCGGCAGAAGCTGGCGCTCGGAGGGTTTCTGGACGATGGGCCGGGCATCTACACCACGTGCAGCCGCAGCGGAAAGCCAAGCCTCTCCTCCCGGTGGGTCCCGGTTAGGGTCACGGTGGGTCACGGTGGGTCCCGGTTAGGGTCTGGGTGGGTCCCGGTTTGTCCCAGTTAGGGTCCTGTTAGAGTCCCGGTTAAGGTCCCGGTTAGGGTGTGGGTGCCTCTTCGGGTGAGCCGAAGTTTCGCTGGTTGCCTACCCGGTCGATCAAAAAAACGGGCCGGGTAATTAAAGAACGGTTGAATAAAGGGCTGGCTGAACCGGGGACTGCCGAGCAGATGTCTCAGCGGCAGAGCGAGTGGCTCACAATGGAAAGTTTGTGAGTTCAAGCCCTGGTTGCCGGTTGACTCGGCCAATCATCACTGCAGGGTCGATAAAATGAGGACCGCTGTGGGGAAGTCAACAGCGTTTAGCCTATGGATAGACTCGCCCCCTGCCGTGAGAATACGGAATCCGTTCACTGGCTCGTAGATGTCAACGGGAGATTCTAATTTGAGCAGGAAATGACTGGCGTTGAGAATCACCCCCTTGGCAACAACGGTGGGGGAGGACTCGCAGTCTCCACTGGTCTGCCACCTCCGCAGGTGAGCAGAGTGGTTAAATAAAGGAGCCGCTCAACAAAGGACTGACTGGGCGTCTTCCCCGTCCCTCCGCAGGCTGCAGAGCGGCATGAACCTGCAGATCTGCTTCGTCAACGACAGCGGGAGCGACGCCGAGGAGAGCAGCAAGACCGAGACCAGCCCTGACACCCCCGCGTCTCCCATGGTACGCCCCGCGCACCACTCGCCCGCTGGCCCTCTTCCCCTGCCAGACGGACTGAACCATTCCACCGAGAGGAGTATTTTCAGTTTCAATTGCATTTATTTGGTATAGCCCTGTGAGCCATTCGGCTCTTGAATCGGGTGCAACCGCAACAAACGACAAACAAAAGGAGTGGGTTGCTGCAAGGCCAGGGTGGTGTCACTCATTGCGCTTTAATGAAGCGATCGAGATTGCTCACCCGGCTTCCCCCGCCCACCCCCCGCACAACCCTAAACTATAAACCAAACTATTATTTTTCATTTTTAACCAGGTAAGGCCCACAGAGCCACATAGCTACTTTTCAGAAGCCACCTGACCACAAAAGATAGCTCAACGGAGTGGCCCATCACGTGCAAATGTATCGCAGTAGCCAAATACTCTGAACGCGTGACGTTGTTTCTAAATGTGGAGGGAAAAACCGGACGGCCGCCGGGAGAAGAGCCCACGCGACCACGGGGAGAGAGAGAAACACGCAAACTCCAAACATACAGCAGCAGGCGTCGGGGTCGGGATCGGACCGACGAACTCCCGCAAACCAGGCGAGGTAGTTGACATCCCGCCACCGTGGCTCCCACCCCTCTCCCGGTACGCCGTCGGGCGCAGAGCAAGCAGAGCTCGTCATACTCGGAGCGCGACAGCCCCGAGGAGGAGGGGGACGAGGACGCGATGGAGTCGCCCCTCGACGAGATGGACTTTGCGTCGCGGCGCCGTCGGCTGCAGGACGAGGCGCGCATGGCGCTTGCCATGGCACAGCCGATGGCGCGCATGCAGGTGCAGGTGGAGAAGCGCAGCAAGCCGCCCCTCTCGGACCTGGTGAGGGCAACCGCTGGGGGACGGGGGGGGAGGGGGGGGGGTGTGGGCACGCCAGGCGGGGTGGGGTGGGTGGCGCTGCATGCAGCCAAAACAACTGGTGAATGGAATTTGCCCAACGTCGAAAGTTTCCCGGTCATCCTCCGTTCGGTGGGAGGGTCGCTCCTTCATCCTCCGCTGCCCCCGACGAAAATACGGGAATCACTTCCTCCCCCCCCCCCGCCCCCCCCCCCCCCTACAGCCGTCAATGCTGTTGTTGTAACGTTCTGACCACGCACCCCGACTGGACATCTGTGAAAATTATCTTCTCATCGAATTCCTCCAGTACAAATAAATATTCAGATTCTATGGGTGTCTCTGTGGGTCTCTGTGGACCTATGGGTCTCTGTGGGTGTATATGGGTCTCTGGGTGTCGGTGGGTCTCTGCATATCTATGTATATTGCACTTCTTTCACACCGTACGTAGCCGACCGTGCCGGTGACTCCCTGCCCCTAAAACTACTACCCGTGAGATGACGTACGTTACGGGCGCAACGTAAACGTGGGCGTTGTTGTAACGGAGGCGGTGGAAATCTCCGCTGTGCCCACCCCACAGCTCCCGCACCTGCCCCACCTGGGCGAGTCTCTGCTCAAGCGGAGCCTCCGTCCGGGCGACCTGCACGGCATGACGGAGGGGCAGCTGCAGGTCATCGTCAACGACCTCCACTCGCAGATCGAGAGTAAGAGCGCCCCCCCCCATCTCACGCCCGGCACGCGGCGACGGTAGCTCACTGATACGGCCGTTCGCCGAGGGTAGGAAGCCTCTCAATCGGTACCCGGACGGCCCACTCTGTTCAGTGAGAAATCACAACGAATTCCACCAACGCGGCGATTGAACGTCTATTATCATCAATCTGCCTGGGCGGGATGGGAGCTTGTTATGCAGAGTGCTGGCATGCGACGTCATCGCCTTGGCCGGCAAGGCTTACTTGTTATCACTGTGGCTTCCCCCCTCCCCCTGACCCCCCCGACTGTTTTGGCTTTAATCCCTGACTCGATATTCCCAGCTTTGGATCGGGTGGGTCCCTAACTGCAACGCAGCTGCATACTAAATAAAGTATTGTTCGTACTGAGTTATTTTTAGCCCAACCTAAAGACGGACGGACGGACGGACATACCGAGCAAATGCCTAGCGTGTGGGTTTATCGCGATTCGTAATCGATTTTTTTTGCGTCTGGCCATGCAATTATTGGCAAATATGTCGTTATCGGCGACGCACCCTCCGTTGCTCGAGTGTTGGGAGGGTTCCACTAACGTCGCTTTAGGGTTAGGCCCACCACCTAAACGACGCGGTGGCCTAATTGTTGTCGTGAAAGTGTTTATATGCGGTATATATACACATACACAGTAAGTCCCCGTTTAACGCGGTGGTGGACGCGTTCCTGAAAAGTGCCGCGTCAAGCGAAATTCGCGTGGAGCGAAAAGTATTTACCCATAAATAATGCCACGGTAAAGTTTGGCGAGTTACGACGCACGCACAAGCGAAGCAGCTCAAGAAAATAGTTAATCGTCGACCGCTTAGAAACCGTGTTACAACGGGCGCGGACTACGTTACAACGGGCGCGTACTACGTTATAACGGTGCGCTTTCCGCGTTGTGCGAAAAGTGTTCCCGATCGGAAACGCCGCGTTGGAGCGGAAGCACGTCGCAGCGTGAACCCCGCCACGCGTTCAGCGGGGGGCTTGCCGCATGTCAAAATAAAAACACCGCTGAGGGCCCCCCCCCGTTGCTGGTGTTGTTCGCGACCAGGCCTCAACGAAGAGCTGGTGCAGCTGCTGCTGGTGCGGGACGAGCTGCACATGGAGCAGGATGCCATGCTGGTGGATATTGAGGATATGACGCGGTGAGATGCCCCCCCCCGCTCCCTGCCCCCCCGCTCCCTGCCCCCGCCCCCCCCCGCCCCCCACCGTCTCCGTGGCTCGGCGGTGTAGAGCGAGCGGTGCGCAGCTGGGATGTTCAGAGTTCAGGTCCTGGGTTGGGGGTTGAATTGGCCCATCATCCCTCCGGCATTGATACACCTTTTTAAATCTATATATATAAAATCGTTCATGTCTGTCTGTCTGTGTGTGTGTGTGTGTGGACTTTGGCCCATACGCACTTTCATTGGACGGCGGTTGCCCCTGGCAACGGCTAGCCACGCCTTCGCCGCTTTCATTGGACCTGGCAACGGCTAGCCACGCCTTCGCCAAGGGCTGCAGTTTCATTGGACGGCGGTTGCCCCTGCCAACGGCTAGCCACGCCTTCGCCACTTTCATAAGCTCCGTATTTAATTAAATAATAGCCATTACACAGTATTGTTGGAGCGCTAGGGGGGGGGGGGAAGGAACGCCACCCGTACCCTGCCTCTTCCAAGCCGACAATTTTAGGCGAGGCCGCAGGCTTTGCACGCTACTAGACCTCGACACCCACCACGCCACTCTGAGGTAAATTCATCAAAGTTTTTCCTACTCTTCACTACACCCCCACCACAATGTGTGCTATTAATATTACTTTTAAACCCAACGCGCCAACAATCGATTACTTTAATGTTCACTGTACAAATACTCATTAAGCTGGGTGAGCGTACTGCCAGTCTATCATGTACACTGTAGCCTGCTTATTAAGCTCGGTGAGCGTACTGCCACTCTATCATGTACACTCTAGCCTGCTTATGAAGCTGAGTGCGTGTACTGGCAGTCTATAATGTGGACTCTTGCCTGGTTATTATAATCGATTCTTTATATGTTCTTTGTACAAACAGTCATTAAGCTGCTTGAGCGACCCCAGTTCGATTCCAACTCACGCCCACCACCGCTGACGATTATTTGAAACGGACCTGGCCCTCCCCTAGGTCCACTCAGCCTCAAAAGCGTAACTGCTGTCGTGTGTGAACATCGTCACTGGGGAGACAAAGGCGGCGGGGCATCGTGGATCCAAGTCCCGGGCGAAGCCGGGTCATGTGTATGTGTGTTTGTGTTTATGTGTATGTCTGTGTGTCTCTATGTATGTGTGTATGTACGTGTGTGCATGTGTTTGTGTGTATGTATGTGTGTGTCTATGTATGTGTGTGTCTATGTATGTGTGTGTATGTGTGTGTATGTATGTGTTTGTATGTGTTTGTGTGTTTACGCTCGCATTACACAAATGTGTTGCTGGTCTAAGGCGTTCCTCGCACAGCATTGCCGCTTTATTATTTCAGTCGTTTACTGCCTTACGCACCCTGAAAGTCGTGTGTGTCTGCAGCAAGCGCGTGTCTGTGTACCTATGGACGCGCGCGCGTGTGTTGTGTAGGGGGAACGGTAGTGTAGTGCTTAGCGTGCTGCCTGTGTCTGTGTGTGTGTCTGTGTGTGTGTCTGTGTGTGTGTCTGTGTGTGTGCGTGTGTGGTGTGTGGGGAGCGGTAGTGTAGTGGTTAGCGTGCTGTCTGTGTGTGTGTTTCTGTCTGTGTGTGTCTGCGTGTGTCTGTGTGTGTGTCTGTGTGTGTGTCTATGCGTGTGTGGTGTGTGAGGAGCGGTGGGTGTAGTGCTTAACGCTACGCTGCGCTACCAACCCGGCAAACCCAGTTCGATTCCCGCTCACGGCCACCACCGGTGACGATTATTTGAACCTCCCCTAGGTCGACTCTGCCTCAAACGAGTAACTTAACTACTGTAGCGTATTAACATCGCCACTCGGGAGACAAAGGCGGCCGGCCGTGGTAGATACAAGTCCCGGGCGAAGCCGGGTAGTACAGCTAGTCCTTTATATTAAGTTCACTTGCTTGCTTGCTTGCACGCTTACGACCGTGCAAATCTTTCGGTCGTTTTTTAACCCACTTCCCGTGATCCAATCGAGCTGACATTTTGCACACAGACTCGTTGTGCGTGACAATTTATTTTCGTGAAAAAATTTTCCAAAATTTTCCACTTTTTAGGAAAAAAATTTTCATATTTAATTTAAAATACCAATGTGATAAAAATGAAACTCTTACTCAAGAAAAACAGAAATGAATAATAAAATAAAACCGATGCCACGCATATAAAGGATTTATAGTGAAAAACTTTGTTTTTACGGGTTAATTTTTTAATGTGTGTATGTTCAGCGGCTTTGACGCCGTACGTAGCCAACCGGGCTCATCGGGGGTGCGGGGGAAGGACAACAAACCAAACACAAAAGCAGTTCTCAAGAAATGAGTTCAACACGTAGGCTTTCGCGACCAATTAAAAAGTAATTTTTTTAGGGTTAGATCGCGTAAGTATCAATGTGTCGTAACCCTCCAACACCTGTCACAGCCAGTTAAGGTTCGTCACGTAAACAGTGCACCAATTAGTTACTACTTAAGCCCACCGGTGTGTTGGAGGGTATTCAAATTGTTAATGTTGTAGATCTACTCTCCAACACACCGGTGGGCTGAAGTAGTAACTAAAATTGGCGCGTTGTTTACGTGACAAACCTTTCCGGCTGTGTCGGATGGTGGAGGGTTACGACACATTTATACTTACATGATCTAACTCTAAAGAAATTAGTTTTCGATCTGGATGATGATGATGATGATGATGATTTACAAGTGCAAAGCTCCAGTGGCTTCCTAATATCAGAAGGAAGAGCGTTCCAGACGGCCGCAGAAGCGCAATCTGAAAGTGCACGATGCGGTGACCGTCTTTGTTCGATGGCAAGTGAGAAGCCGCTGCTGCTGCTGTTGCTGCTGCTGCTGTTGCTGCTGCTGCTGCTGCGAGGATGACCGGAGTTTGCGTGATGGTTTATGCTCCTTGACGAGATCAGCAAGGCATTGTGGGTCATTTGTGGCAAGCAGTGAAACATGAGCACCACTGTGTAGGAGAGCCAAGCCACAACATTTACAATCTGAGTACGACGTTTAGCCAGTAATTACGACTAGCTCTTCATCAGGCGACAGCCAGATTTGTGAAGAAATCCTCCTGTTTTGTTCCTTAAATAGAGGGCTAGATGTGATGACATCACTTGCGTGCTGTACTAGTGACGAATTGCCACGTTCTGTTTACGTGACAAACCTTACTAGTTGGCTGTGTAGGATGGTGGCGGGTTTAACGACACATTTGTATATTTACGCGATCTAACCCCCAAAAAAAACCTGCATAACGGAAGATATTGGTCGCAAAAGCCTCCTACATGTTTAAAAAGGGCATCGTAGCGATGTTGACCTACCGGTGGGTTCGAGGCGGTCGAGACGTATGACGGGGTGGGCAGCCAAAGCAGACCCGTGAGCACGCCCACCACGGGAGACGGCTCGGTGACGCCGCCCATCCGTCAGCGCGATAAATAGCTCGCGGCCGTTTTTCTTGGCGCCGTCTGACGAGATCCCGTCTTCGTTAAGCCCCTCCCGTCTTTATCACCCTGTTGCGCGCGCGTGTGCCCTGGGTCTCTCTCTCTTTCTCTCTCTCCCGCGTTTCTCTTTCTCAGGCACGCGGAGGAGCAGCACAAGTTTATGGGCGCCAAGCTGGTGTCCAAGTGATGTGGCAAGGTCGGCGACTCCTGCGGGAGTGGCGCGGAGCGAGCGGGAATCTGAATCCCCGTCGAAACGTACAAACAAACGTGCAAAAAGCGAAACTCGCGAGGGTTCGCCGCCCTATTATCGGTGCCAAAGGCAAACAGGCCGAGTTGCAATCCCCTAGGGTAACGACACCGGGAGCCTGCGCCGCTAGCCCAGGCCGACCGCGTCTTCCGCGGTTGTTCCGCGGGCGGCTCTTCCCCCCCCCCCCCTCCCCCCGTTGTTCGACCGAAGAAGAGGCTCCCAAGCAAGCACGTGGAGCCGAAACGTCGGACATCAACGGCGCGACCCGTCGGCGTGGCGGGGAGGGTTTCGACAGAACTCTACAAAGACTTAAGTTAGCCATAGGCATTATAACGTGTCCGTTCACAGGTTTCCTGTTAAGATGGGGCTCATGCTATAAGTGGCTAATGGGATCCCAGGCCATCGCCAAACACTCAAACCCACGTGTCGATCGTCGCTATTTGCTTGGCTGCAGTGTGATGGGGCTTTGTTGTCCGTATGCTCGACGTTGCTTCAGGCAAAGTTGTCGCACGGTCCGTCCGTCCGTCCGGTTGCTCTCAACACTCACGGACGCGCTGTTGCGATGGGCAGCATCTCATTTTAAAGATCCATTTCGTGTATTTATTTTGTGATTATTTTACAAGAAAACAATTTTTCTCACGCAATTTTTGCCCCAGCAGCGGCACAGCGGCCCACCCAAGTGGATATCGCGGGGCTGCGTCCGAGAGATTCCCCGCCCCTTCGAGTGACCCCTGATCCATGCAGAGTGGAGGGCGGCGTTTCCCATTCCCTGCTTTGCGTGCGAGAGTGAAGTTCGTCGCGTCACCGTCACACCGATGTTTTTAATTTCCCGAGTGCTGAAATTTCACCAAATTAAGTGCGGAACCAAAGTTTTTACGCGACGATGGCTTTTTTATTTGTGGTTTTATTTGTGCAGTCATTGGTGACCAGGCTGAGACCGTCAAAACGGAAAGATGTTTCAAAATGTACCCTCCGCTGTGCATCAAGCTTTCATCACCCGAATGAGTAATTTAAACATGAGCAAAAATATTTCAGCTGGTTGCAGGAAACACTATGTAATACGATTTTTGTCCCTGGGTAGTAAGTGTTATTTTCTAATTGCTTATGCTTCAAAAGTATATAAAATGGCTATTATTTCACACAAACTTTGCTTTTGTCACCAGGACTTTATGTGAAGAAATGACACAAATGCACACCGCGTTTTCTCATTGAAAATAGGTACATTTCAAATGATCAGTCCTGGTCATAAAAGCAAAGTTTGTGGGGCATATCAATTTTCTGTACTTTTGAGGCATAAGCAATTAGAAACTAAACACTTACTACCCAGGAACAAAAAAAAACATTTTTGTTACACAGTGTTATTCACCAATATTGTCATAAAGAAACACAACGAATTGGCAAAGTACAAGTATGTTTTTCTTTTACCAGATTTTAATTAAACGACGTGAAATGTGTATAGATCTCATTGTATAATGTTGTCTCCCAACTACCGCGTAAGGCACAATCTTTCGTCATCTTAATCCTGTTTTAGATTTGAAGTTTTCGTGACTGCAATATATATAATCCTGTTTTCCCAATTGCATCCCCCTCGTGCTCTCGGGTGTCGCATCACGATTGGACAAAAGCATCCGTATTGGATCTTTTGCAGAGCAGTGCAACCCTGGATGTATTTAAAGAGTGGCCCACAGAAGTTGACACCTCTGCACCCACAGTATTCTGGAGCACCACTTTGCCCCCGTCTGCCCTGCTGCAGAGAGTAATGCCCGTCACATTTTACGGTGGAACACTTTACGGAAACCAAATTTAACGCCATCGATGTGTGCAGTTATTTGGCTGGACCGGGCCTGGAACCAACAATGCACTGCACTTGACGACGAACCCGGATTTCGTCGCAGGCAGCGGCTGAAAGTCTGGAATTGAACCCAGGATGTTAGCGGTGCCGGCTAGGCATCTCCGATCTCCTCCCAAAAGTCACCATCGGACTTCGCTCTGCCAGGAAGAAGGGACACGCGGTCAAAATGTAACCTTATTCATGTACTCTTCTGTTCGAGGACTGTGTGCTATGACAATGCTGGTAAAATATTTGTACTCCGTGCTTACGCATCACCGCGGAACCGTTTTGTTGTGTTGAGTTTGTTGTCATTTCTCCGCGCCTCTGGTTAGCACGGTTGGCTACGCACGGTGTGAAAGAAGTTCAACGTGTATACATGCACTGCCAACTCCAGTCTCTTAAGTCATTCTTGAGTGGTTATTGTTGACGGCTGGGCTCTTGTACACCACACAGATTTTGCCATTTCCATTGCATCTAACTGTCGTGGAATGGCCCCATAAGATGTCACAGAACCGTGTCCATTGCGTTCCATTCAAAGCGAAAGATTCCGTTAGTCGAGCTGGAAATACGCCGCGAGCGGATTGAGAAACCCGATTAGAGCGTGGTGACGGCTGTTTGTGCGTGTGCCGTAATTGACGACGCGGGCAAAGACCAACAACTCCGGACATTTGACAGTGCCGTTCCCGCCACGGGCGGCTAAAACGAGGATCTTTGCATCTATCGGAGGCTCGCGTCTCTGACGAGAGCCATTGACAGACCTCCGAACCGCTCGGGGCGTCTCTTAGTCAAGTTAATTTTTGCTTAACGCGTCAAAAGTTGTCGCTTGTCCGGCACAAACCTGCCACCTAAAACAAAAGGCACCATCGCATCATTCAACAGAATCGGTCTTTATTTAAAACTTGCAGGAATCCGATGAGCTATGAAGCTATTTTATTTCCTCACAGATGCGCGGTAAACACGTGAAACAATTATATACGGTCAAAAAAAAAATAAATGCAAAGTTGCGGCTTCATCTTCTTGGTTCTTTCGGTAAAGTCACGTAGAAGGGAAATAATAAAAGAATAAAAAACATTTTAATTTTTATTTTGGTTCTTTCGGTAAAGCCACGTAGAAGGGAAGTAATAAAATAATAAAAATAAAAAGCATTTTTTATTAATATTTTATTATTTTATTATTTCCCTTCTACGGTTCTTTCGGTAAAGTCACGTAGAAGGAAATAATAAAATAATGCTAATAATAAAAATAAAACATTTGCTAATTTTATTATTTCCCTTCTACGTGACTTTACCGAAAGAACCAAGAAGATGAATCCCTGCAGTCACGAAAGCTTTAAATCAAAAAGAAAAAAGTTGCGGTTGTGAGTTAGTTGTTGTGGCTGGTGGCCTCAATTGGTCAAAGATTTCGAAAAGCCAAAAGTTTCACGAGTCGCCCTTGCCCAGTGCGCGCTGGCTGTGGTGCAACCTCTCTCATCCAGCAACTCGGAGGCGGTCGCTAGCTCACGTGGTGGGGGGGGAATTGAACTTTAGTTTTGCACGAGACACCCACCCACAGCGGGGCAGCGTAGCAAGTAGGTTCGCGGAGGCTTTCCTGGGCGGGTGGATTTTTTTGAGTGTTCTCCTGCCGTTCTACCCGCTGTGCGTGTGGGTTTTCCTCCGGGCAATGTTTTTCAACCTCCCAACGTGAGACCGCTCGAGGAAAGATGCCTGCCCGCACGGATCTCTCTCTGAGCGGGCGAGACTCGCGCCGCAAGGTGTGGCTGCTTGCCCGGCTGGGTAAATGTCGACACATTGTACAAATCCATTTCTGGAAGTGATGCCATATGGGAACAAACATTGAAATCGACATTCCTCATTTATTTGGCCAGCAAAATGAGCTATTATAATTTATATTTTGCTTGCCTTCCACAATAAGCGTGATGTAATTAAACAAAAGTATTGTAAATAGACGTCCTCAGTGGCCATCCTTTTACGCTTGCACCTCGACGCGTTTGAATTCAAATTAAACGTATTTTTTTTCCCGTGCGACTTCGCAACATGAACAAATAATGACCGCGCATTAAATGTTACGCTTGCCGCTTCTCCGCGGAAGATTACACCAAAAAAGGCTGGGATCGCTCGCGACGTTCATCCGGCGTTTTATTTTTTTTGCGCTCGCCCGGCCGGCTGCTCTTGCGACGCGGTTTGCCATCCGCGGCGACGGGCGCGCAACGCGGCGTCCCTTATTTTTTTAGTTGTTCACGCGTCGGCTGTGCAAATCCCACCGAGAAGGATGAACGACCCTTTTCACCTCGCTCGCTCGCTCGCCTGCCCCCCCTACCCCCGCTCCGTGACCCCACACCCCGCCTGATCACCAACCTTGCCCCGTATTACCCCCAGCACGGTTCTTTGTTGTAAATAAAGGGGGAGAGAGATGAAAAAAAAATCCATTTGCAAAGTGAAAATTCTGGGCCGTCGTTTGTGGTCAAGCGGCGGTTGTTCGGCTGAGCACGGCAACGGGCGCGACGCGTCCGCAGTGGTTGGCGGGGGAGGGCGGCTTGCCGAGACGGTCGCTGGGAGCGGCACCCAGCAGAGGTTTGGCGACCGACGGCGAAGAGGACCGAAAGCCACAGAGGTGGTTGAGGCCGGTGTAGGCGAGACTGTAAGAGAACGTCCCTTGAAGGATGGGGGGGGGGGGAAGACCTAACCGCCAGAAGGGAGCAATGGCGAGATGTGCTGGCATCAGTGGCAGTGACGACCTCCTGACATCTTGACTTGCAAGTTGAAGGATGGGAGTTGAAATCCCGGCTGGGTGGCAACTCGTAACACCACTCCCCCACTCCGGTATTTTGGTTTGCCCACACCCTAGGACGCTCTCGCGTCGCGTGCTGCCGGTGATCGTGACTCAACCACCGTGACAGCCTGTAGGAGAGAACGTGCCAGAGGACGGTTACTGTGGAGATGGAGCCACGGGCCCAGGCCCTGGGTGGATTTGCGTTGCAAGACAATTGGCGTTTTATCGATACCGTATTCACCAGAGAAAAACTAATGTTGGGCCATATTGATGAAGCTGAGGACTTCAGGACCATACCCCCCCACGCATGGCTGAAGATGACAAAGGATGAACGGCGTTCAGAAGCCGCGCCTGGGCCACTTGTGGAAAGGGCCCAGCCGAGGTCCTGCCCGAACAAAGTCTCCGTGCACCCTGCGGGATGCCGTGTGCATGGGTAGTCATGGAAATCCACGCGGTTCATTGCTCAACGGATCACAGCATAACTGTGTATACACACACATCGACATGTACTGCTCTCAAAGATGCCCCCATATAGCCATACAGACATCTGTTTGCGAGCACCTATTAAGGTCGACACGGCCGCCTTTGTCTTCCCAGTGTTGAATTTTTTTTCACACCGCACAAGGTACTCATTGAAGGCTGCGTCGACTTAGGGGAGGCCCAGGACCGGTTCTAATTGTCAGCTTGTTGGTCTTGAGCGGGAATCGAACTTGGGTCGCCGGGTTCATCGCGCAGTTGGACAAACATTTTGTCACCGCTTCATCGTGTGCACACAAGACAAATATCCCCCGTGTAGCCTGTAACAGACTGTAGGGGCAAGTGCTGTTAGTGAGCAGCACCTATGAAGGCCGGCACGGCACACGAAGGAGGTGGGCGATGTTTACACACCGCACCAGGTACTCATTTTGAGGCCGAGTCGACCTAGGGGAGGCACACGCGCGTGTCACATATCTCATACATCGTTTATTCAATTTATTTTGACAGTGTAGACAAACGACTTACCTGGCACTAAAAAGTATTACACACGAAAATGCCTCCGAGCGGGGGGGGGAGGAATGCGTAAAAATCACGAGATATCAAAACACCGTCTCGCCCCACTCCCTTGACCGCATTCGAAAGTAAAAAAAAAACCAAAGCGGAGGAAGGAGCGGAGCGGGAGGGCGTTGGGACCGTGGGTCGAGTGAGGTTTGTGACCCGACCAAATGATCTCGCCGGACGCACTCATCCCACAAACTGCGGAAATAAATTAACGAAAGCTGCGCTTAAATAATATACTCGACGGGGGTAGCTTCGTGCAGGGCGACCCATGCAGCGCTCCCGTCGCTGTTGCATATTTCGGTTTATAATAAAAATAAAAACCTCCCAACTCTCATTCGCTTTTCGCTCCAGTCATCCTTGCGTGCTCGGAGGGAGCGGGGGGGAGGCGATCACGATAACTGTCAAAAGTCGCCCGCGCTTCAACGCACGATCGCCAATGCTGCTACGCATCGGTAACCTGTCATTTTGTTTGCTCGTTTTTTGATTTCGGAAGTACACGCCGACTTTTGCGGGGTTGAAGAGCGGGGGCGGCGGGGCGGGGGGTGATATATGTACAAAACTATGCGAGATTTTATTTTTGTTAAATTAAGGAGGAAACTTTCTGGGAAAACAACTGTGATAACCGACAGGGCCTCAGCGTCCATTGCAGCGTTGGCTCTTCTTGTGAAACGCAGCACTGCAGCAGCGCCCCCATTCCGTCCATCGAAGCGGTACCCAATTTAACGGCCCCCCCGAGAGATGATTGTCACACGTGTTTCAATCAAGGGCCTCTCCAGGTGAGCGATTTTAAAACAAACCATGGGTTATCAAGTGTTTCCGCGGCTACCCTAAAACGTTTAATTTATTTAAACAAGCCTCTCACTTCTTACACTTTTAACTTACGTTTTTTTTTTACATTTTCTTCACCCCATTTTTATATAATTTACACACACAATGCTACGTTGTAATTGTTTTTCTTGACTAGTTAGTGTCGAAACTACATGATATATTTCACCACGCATAACAGACGGCCGCTCTCTCGAGGAGGGGTTTACCGACGCTTGCTCCCCCCCCCCTCCGCCCTTCGACGCTCTTACAATCAGAATCTTATTTCACGGAAGTATTAGTTTGTTTGCTCGGCAAACGCGCCGTGCGACTGTTTAAGCTCAAGCTCACGACGCAGCCGACTTACGGCCGCAACTCGTGCCACATCCTCCACGAAACACTCCACCGGAACTTAATTTTAGCACGTGTCGCTCCGTGAGTAATTCACGCTCACAGAGGGCCGTGGGGTGGATATTCCCCCCCTCTCTCGCCTCGCTCTTCACCGCGCTCGATATTGGCGCGTAAACGTTTAAATCGCCGCCGTAAACTTATTATTTTAAATATATTTCGGGTTAATGGATCGATTTGACGCCACGCACACTTCAAATCACTTCGCAAGGTCTCGAAGTCGCGCGCGTCACGCCGTTTATATATATATATATTTTTTGCACGCCTCTTGGGTTTTTCAGATTGGCATTTGCTGGTTTTCTCGGATCCTGCACCAACACCAACCTCCAGACACGCGTCCAGACACGCGACACGTGAAACACCCTCGCGCAGATTCACCCACGTCCCCGTGAACCATCCGGGGGGCGGGGGGGGCGGAGTGGCTTCGAGCCCTGGAATTCCAATCAGACGGTCGCGCATTTCAAATCCCGATCTGGTTGGTGGCGGGGGTAAGGAGGGGGAGAGGGGGGGTTCACAACTCATGGGGGGGGGCGCAGCTAGACCGAGCACCACCACCACCACCACCAAACACCGCCACCATCACCACTTTTTGCAGGAATTCAACAGTGGCCGGACTTGTGGAGAGGCCGGCTCCCGTCATAGGAATGTGGAGTTTCCAGCACTGCCGGCGGAGACGACGACGGCCGCCGCCGCCGGCGCAGCCGCCACTGCCACTGCCGCCCCGTCGCTCGCGCGAGCGGCGAGGCGGTCCGGCTCGACCTTAACTCCCCTGGAAGAGCGGACACATTCCTCCCGTCAGCCCTTCTTCTTACATTTACAAGCACGTGGGAGACGCTCACCACGACTGGGCGCCGACGGGCTCGGGACCAATGCAACAACGCGGACGACGAGCGCCTCTCTCTCGCTCTTGCGCTCTCTCACTCACTCTCGCTCTCTCACTCGCTCTCTCACTCGCTCTCTCACTCGCTCTCTCTCTCGCTCTCTCACTCGCTCTCACTCGCTCTCTCACTCGCTCTCTCTCTCGCTCTCTCACTCGCTCTCTCTCTCGCTCTCTCTCGCTCTCTCTCTCGCTCTCTCACTCGCTCTCTCACTCGCTCTCTCGCTCACTCTCGCTCTCTCTCGCTCTCTCTCGCTCACTCTCGCTCACTCTCGCTCTCTCTCGCGCTCTCTCTCGCTCTCTCTCGCGCTCTCTCTCGCTCTCTCTCTCTCTCGCTCTCTCTCTCGCTCGCTCTCTCTCTCGCTCTCACGCGCGCGGCACCCTGCAGGCGCCCCGACAAGACTCGACGACTCTGTTGCGTGGACCGCCCAGCGTCACAACGACGTCGGTGGTCGTACCGCCGTTGTCGCCGAGCGGACGGACCCCCCCCCCGATCGAGCCGGCGAGCGCAAATATCTTACGGGGGGGGGAAGGGGGGGGAGGAAGCTCGAATCCACACCGCTGGAAGCGGCGGACGGCGGGCGTCAGCTTAACTCGGGAGCCGCGAGGCGGGCCAGCGGATGGAAGTACAGCAAGTAGGGGCTGGCGAAGGCTGTCTCTGAAACAGCAGGTTTTTGAGTGTTTTGGTCTTGCACGAGTAGACTTTTTGTGTCCACCAGGGGGCAAGCCCGGTTTCCTCCCGCGCGAAACTAAAAGCAATCGGGAAACGGGCCAAACATCCCGGTGCAGGACTCTCCTGCAGAAACAAACACATTTTAAGACTCGGCGAGACGTTCGCGGCTAAACGAATGACCGACGAACGTCCCGATTTCATGTTGCTTTCAACAGCAGCACGGCAGTTGAATCAGCGAGGCAACTTTCTTGAATCCCCTCTGTCCACCCAGCATTAAAATTGGGTTCACCGCGGCCAATCGATGGGCCGGACGCGTGTGTGGTGGGGTAAAGTGTGGGCACTCCAACCTGTTCCAAGATATCTGGCCCGTATGGATGGAAGAGTAGACCAGAAAAAAAAAAACCCTTCCAGAGGGGCTCTAGTGGAAGCCCTTCCGGCAGCAGTGGCGTGCAGGGCTGCGCCTTTACCTTTACAATACACTTATTTTATTTCATGCAAACCGGATTAAAGGGCTCTCGCCTGGTTCACACAAAGCACCACTGGGGCCCTGCCTGACCACTGCTACTGGCGGTGCCACCAAAGACAAAGATCCCCCGTGCAGCCTTAACAGACTGTTGGGGCAAGTGATGTTAGCGAGCACCTACGAAGGCCGGCACGGCAGACGAGTTAGGTGGGCGATTAACACCACGCCCGGCCGCCTTTGTCTCCCCAGTGGCGATGTTTACACACAGCACCAGGTACTCATTTGAGTCCCAAATCGACGTAGGGGGAGGGGGCCCGGGACCGGTTCAGATAATCCTCGCCGACGTTGGCCGCGAGAGCGGGAATTCGAGCCGGAGCGCGCCACCCCGCTCCGCGTCGCCGCGACCCGCACACTCCTTAGTGGCGGTGGTGCCGCCGCCACCGCGCGATGGTGCCGCGTTACTCCACGCACGTCGGAGAGCTGTCCGCGTGCTGCGCGGGGGGCGGACTGCAGGGCTGGCTGGACGCCTCCTCGGTGGGGCTGTCCGATGACAGGGAGCACGCGTCCGATTTCATGACCCCGTTCTCAACTTCTGGAGGAAACAGCCGGGGGGGGCGCGGGGGTGACGTGCAGCGGTTCAAGCGCGGGCTCAGCCGTGTGCGCGCGCGCGTGTCCGCGTGTCGTCGGTCTTTCGAATGAGTAGCCGGTGCGGTGCGTAAACGTCGCCACTCGGGAGACAAAGGCGGCCGGGCGTGGTGCTGGCCACCCAACCCCCCCTTGTGTGCCGTGCCGGCCTTCACAGGCACTCACTAACAGCACTTGCCCCAACAGACTGTTAAAGCTACACGGCCGATCTTTGTCTTTGTGTGTCTGTCCACCACCTGTATGGTTGTGTGCCCATCCATCTGTCTGTAAGTGTGTACGTATTGCAGTCCATCAGAGTCTGTCCACCAGTCCGCATGCCTGTCCACCCATCTGCGTTCGTGCCCATCCGTGTTCCCTTCCATCAATCTCGCCGCTCACTCTGCCGTTGATCAGGGCTGCACGTTCGTCCAACGTTCTCCGCTGTGCATCTGTCTCCGTCTGTGCCCGGGCACATCCATCTGCAGGACCACTCCATCATCCACTTATCTCTCTATCCGCTCACCACTTGCCTACTGCGCTGCTAGTCCCAATCTATCCAGCCACGTCCATGTGCATCCTGCGCCTGCCATCCGTCCGTCCAGCCGTCCACAGACAAAGAACAAAGATCCCCCCACCCCCTTGTAGCCTTAACAGACTGTAGGGGCAAGTGCTGTTAGCGAGCACCTATGAAGGTCGGCACGGCACACGAGGGGGTGGGTGGCCAACAACGCCCGACCGAATTTGTCTCCCCTGTGGCGATGTTTTTAGACACCGCACCAGGTACTCGTTTGAGGCTGAGTCGACCTAGGGGAGGCCCAGGATCGTTTCAGATAATCGTCACTGGTGTTGGCCGTGAGCGGGAATCGAACTCGTGTAGCCAGGTTCGTAGCGCAGCGTAGCGCTAACCGCTACACCACCGCTCCCTGCGCGCATTCCGTCCGTCCGCCGTCCACACACACACACGCGCACACACACACATACACACACACACATACACACACACACACACGCGCACACACACACATACACACACACACATACACACACACACACACGCGCGCGCACCGAGAGGTCGTCGCTGCGCATTGGCATCCCACCCATCGCCTGGATGCTGCCCCCCGTCCCCCCCCCCCCGTCCATCTCTGGCTTAGCCTGTCCGCTCCTGAGAGTAAGATTCCACTTCCAGACGATCTTCTGGTACCCAAGCTCTCTCTCGACCCGCACGCCCCACACTTTGTCAAACCCCTCGAAACATTTTTCGCGCGGTGCTACCAACGCGGCAAAAGTCGCTTCTTCAACAGTGCCGCGCGAAAAAAACACCGTGCGATGCCCATTGCCGGGCAAACTTTCTGGGATGTTAATCGAGCAATTTTTGTCCCCCTTGTAGCGCTGACCTCGCCGGACAGACGTCGACGCGGGGAAATCCTCTCTCTCGATCGAAAAAAGGAAGACGATCGTCCCCGTTGGGCCCGACGTCCGTCGACGCGGGAGGGCGGGATGTGGCCTCGGCAGCGTCGGTTCGGACCGCGCCACCCGCAAACCGCCAGTGACCCAACTTACCGGTGAAGATGAGCTTCTCCTTCATTGTCTTGACGTCGCGGCTGTTCTTGCGCACGGACGTGCTCAGCATGATCTGCTCGGGGTTGTACACCGTCATGGAGCCCAGCCTCCACCTGCGGGGGAGGGGGGGGGCGAGGATGTCAGAGGTCAAGCTGGGGGCACCGCACGTTTCACAACGCGCCCGGGTTGTTCCGGGGCTTCACTTAGAAGTCGAGCGATCGTGCGATAGAGGTTTTGTTGAAAATTAATGGGGGTGGACCTGGAGCCACGTTGACAACCCCCACATCTACGGGGCGACTCATTTATAGATACTCCACGGATTTCTAATGACCCTTTAATAAAAAACTCAACTGAACAATTTTTTTATTTTACCAGGCAAGGCCCACTCAACTTTCCAGCTCTTTTTCTTCAGCGACCCAGCCACAAATGATAGCTCAACGAAGTGGCTTATTGGGTGGAAATGTATAGCATCCGAGAATCTAAAAGCGTGTTTCTAAATGTGGAGGAAAAAAATCAGGGGACCCGGAGAAAATCCACGCGACCACGGGGAGAGAGACAAACAAACTCCAAATATACGGCAGGTGTCCGGGCCAGAATTGAACCCACGACCTCCTGTATATCAGGTGAAGTAGTTAACATCTCCTCGCTACCGTTGCACGCCAATAATAACTTTGCTCTCAACATCCGAGTGAATACTGCGAGGACGATGGCTCCACGCACGTGCTAAGATTGTTGTGAGACGCGGAGAGGCCTTGAAACGAAATTTAGTTTTCGCTTTCATTTCCTCGCTAAAATTTGAGTGTCAATAATCAACACGTGGATTGCCCCCCCCCCCCCCCGCCACTAAAAAAGGAATCAAAAAGTCAGAGCCAGTGGTGGAAATTCCACATTCCCATGGCAGGAGCAAACTCTTGCAAGAAGACAACCACTATTAACTTTCTCAGAGTGGGACACGGCATGCGTTATTAATTTCCTGCTATGTAGGTTATATATTTCTCATTGTACAGAATTGTCTATTTTGACGTTGAGTATCAATGTGATGATGATGGCGCTTTGGGCGGCAGAATTTTGTTACCAGAAAGGCACCGCGCGTGTGTAACGACTAAGTCCCTTCGAGCGGCTTGCAGAACGGCGCGGTATAAACGTCACGTAGCACTATCTAGCAAGCCGCAGCCAGGATTTGAACTCGCGAACCTTTCGACTGCGAGCCGTTAGCTCTCCCGCTGAGCCACCATGGGCTGTGGCCATGCGGCAACATCGAAGAGCCGAATGAAGTTGGCGCGCGGGCGATTTGGAGTTCCGATCGCGCGAAACAGGATATCGCCCCCTATTGGTCAATCGAAAGCAGGCAGATTTACTAATACTCGCCTGGTACGCGACGATGTCGTGTACAGCTTCCCATCGCTTTTGTGCGGGTTCGGTTTGTGCGATTCCGCGATTCTGTACATGCGACCATTTCACCCCAAAATTCGCTGTATTATGCGGCTTGAGGTCGCTCCGCATGCGGCTATTCGGCCGGACGTGGGACAGCGCGTGCTTAGAGAGTTTTTGGCTGCTATAAATTTCCGCGCGATAAGCCCAACTTCGTTGAGGTGTCATTTGTGATTGCCAGGTCGCTTCTGAAAAAAGAGTTGCACGGCTCAGCGGGCCTTGCCTGGCGAAAGAAAAAAATGTTTGCGTACCCTGCGGTTTCGCTTTGCGTTACACTTTCGTTTGGAGCACATACTCCTACTACTAATACCACCGCGCAGAGCGAGCGGAACCCTGTGCTGTTGGGCTGGAGCGGTGGCGCAAGCGGTTAGCGCACTGCCCTACCAACGCTAGCGGGCCTCGATTCACGGTGGCGAGCGGCGGTCTGAAACGGGGCCCCGGGCACCTCCCTTCACAACCCCGCACTGACCAGCGTGGTGAAGTATGGTCAAACAACCCCCCCCCACACACACACACACACACGTATCCTACATGGCATGGCGTGGCCTTTGCTCAGCAGCGGATTGACCCATGACTATTATGTTATAATTGTGGGTGCTGACATGGTTTTGTCATGGTCAACGAAACAACCCAGAGGTGACTGGCGAAACTAAATCTCCAGTCGTGGCAGTAGCAACAACACGGGAGGTTTCTCAAATCCCACCAGCCCCCCCACCCACCCCGCAAGTTGTACTACACTGCACATGGGTCCACCGACCAATAGGGTTAAGTCGATCGGCAGGTCACGTCTGGTGGGGTAAAAGATGGGTAACCTCCCACCTCATCGAAGACATATGGCCAGTGTGGAAGAGTAGGCCAAATACCCCTGTAGAGTGGCTCTCTATAAAGGTCCCCCCTCCCCTCTAGCGGAGGCTCTCTTGCGCCAGCAGTGGGGTGAGCGAGCAATTGCAGGCGCTGCACCTTTACTGCTTCAAAAATAATCGTGTTCATGAAAAATAAGTTATTATAATTCTTGCAAGCAGAAAGAAAAAATCAGTCTTCCCGTGAACATGCAAATATAAAACTGAACATACTGCAAAATGCCATTACGACCGTTGCATGCTGCATGCGTTATCAGATATGACAAAAAACGTATCATTCATTACCAACGTTCATATGAAAGCCACGTGAAAAAAAGCACACACACACGGTAGTGCCGTGTGCTGAAGCGTGCTGAGAATCTGCGACCGCGACATCGGCGCCGGATGTCAGCTGTGTCCACAGGGCAATTCAAAACACGAGCCACACGAGGCAGGCTTCATTGATAAAAACATTACTCAACTTTTTCCGATAAAACATTTTTTACGTACAGCTCAAAAAAAATACACTGCCGCTCTTTGTACAGCGGCGCCGGTGAGAATCCGTGCAGCAATACTCCCTGGCTCCCAGTGGCGCTCGTTCCACAACTTGATTGTTTATATATGTTCACATATATAAACATACATTTATAAATAAATACAGTTATTAGACTCTCGATTATTCGCGCTAATGATGGTGCGAGGACCGCCGCGGGATCATTCGGAATCGCGGAAAATCCCAAAAAATGTTCCGTCAATTACAACTCGCAAAGAAAACGATCGGCTAAATCGCTGAAGCGCAACTGGCGCTTTCGATTGTTGCTCTGTCGGTCTGCAACGAATGCCGGCGACCGACCGACCGACCGATGCGGGTGCTTGGCAGCTCCCGCGCAGAAAACTCAGCCCCCACTTGGTGGATGGCGGCAGAGCCACGCCAGTCATCATCAATCGAACGCCCACCAACTCGTTGCGAAGGTACGGAACTCCCGCCACCGTAGCCGTAGAGGCGGTCTCGCGTGTGGCTTTCGGATTAACCGGAGCACATTTTTTGTTTGGTTTAAAAGCACGGGACTTGCGGCGAACATTTCCAAGAAAAAGAATGTACAACTGTTTTTAGATGATTAGTTTGGGCTTAAGGGAGTAAAAAATTCCACGGGTTATTAGTTCGTGTTTAAAAAAATCTCGAGCGCGCGGCTAATCCGCAAATCGGATAAACCGCGAGCGGATAAATCGAGAGTCTACTTAATACGCACGACACAAATGAAGCAAAAACGACGACGACGACGACAACGAAGAGCCGGGCGTGCAGTTGTGCGACGCGCGGAGTCTTCGCCGGTTTACCTTATCAAATGATAGCTTTCAAGAGCGGCAAGCAGAAAGTCGACACGAGAGTTTGGTGTGAGGGAGGGAGGGAGGGGGGGAGGGAGGTAAAGAGAGACAGAGAGAGGTAGAGACAGAGAAAAAAGACGGAGACAGAGAGAGAGAGAGACAAAGGCGGGAAGAGACAGCGAGAATGAAAGATGTTACAAACAAATGACGAAAGGAAAAGAAGGCATTCGAAACGAACGCAACAGTGGACGTGCAAGCAAGGCCTGGCGCCGCACCCCCCCTCCACTCCGCACCCTTGAGCGGCGCTCGCTAACGCCGTGGATGAACTCGGCAGGTCCCCGTGCCCACGCTGGTGTCTGGGCTGCGTCGTGGTGAATGAACGATCTCTGCTTAGGGAAAGGAGCGACCCCCCCCCGCCATCGCCGCCGGTCACGCTGCCGGGGGGAGGGCCAATGCTCCGATTCGAGAACCGATTCTCTCATTGCAGCGCTCCTCCGAGTACGTCGGAGGAGGAAGGATCTTTAGAAATGTGAATTATTAGTTTTTTGGCTCATTCGTAGCATTTAACTTCCTTGCTTCCGGCAGCGTCCGTCTCCGTCTCGTTTGTACTGTCCGTCTCGTTCGGTCCGTCTCGTTCGGTCCGTCTCGTTCGGTCCGTCTCGTTCGGTCCGTCTCGTTCGGTCCATCAGCCTACGGAGCACTTAAACCGTCGGGGAAATCATTTGCGGCACGGGAATAAATACGCGCGCGTGCCATTCGACGCAGCGCGCGTCGTACTCCCCCGCAAGGAGCGATATTAATCGACGAGCGTCGGCGCGCACGCCTAATGAAAAGGTCGGTCGATCCGGGAGAGAAAAAAATATATCTCTTTTGGTCAGAGCGCGGCACGAATCGGGCTCCTCGCTCGCATGACGGACAACGCCGACGATAACGACGAACGAGGGGGGGGGGGGGGAGCAAACCATCAAACCCTCGCGGGGTCCGGGAGCACGAACCCTGCGACCAATGCGACGGGCGCGTTCATCCGCATTGGCGACGTTCATCATCGGCGCGGCCCCTAATTGCGCGCTGGCGGTTGCGATGATCTGGTGCCAATTTTTTTCTCTCCAATTCCCTTTTCCTCCTTTCCCCGGCTACAATGTACCCACGCTATCTGCACGGCGGCACGCGCGAGACACCAACCTCTGCACGATGAATATGGCTATGACCAGCGTGGCTGAGATGACGTCGGTCGTGATCCACATGAGCCTGTAGTCCCCAGGATTCTGGGACAGACACAAGGCGGGGGCGGTTACATAAATACAAACCTGTCGTTTTTTATATATATATAGTGGCGAAGTTCATGAAAACTGTATCTCCCAGCGTCACTGAACCTCTGAGCCACCCCGGCCACCACATCCTGGGATGCACATCGTCAACAGGGAGAGGGAGAGTGAACGAGAGCGGGAGAGAGCAGGAGAGATAATGAGAGAGCAAGAGAGCGAGACAGAGAGAGAGATCAAGAGAGCAAGAGAGCGAGACAGAGAGACAGAGAGAGACAGAGCGAGAGAGCAAGAGAGCGAGACAGAGCGAGCGAGAAAGAGAGAGAGAGAGCGAGAGATCAAGAGAGACAGAGCGAGAGAGAAAGAGAGAGAGAGCAAGAGAGAGAGAGGGAGCAAGAGAGCGAGACAGAGCGAGAGACAGAGCGAGAGAGAAAGAGCGAGTGCGCGCAAGGCGGAGCCGGCTCTTGCGAGCGTTTACCAAGCGCCACACGGGCTGGGGCAGGCGCGCCAGCGAACCGCAGTCGTTGGTGGTGACGGAGCGGGCGCCCGCGCACCACGCCATCGAGTAGATCCACGCAGAGTTCACGACGTACAAGTTCGTCGTCACGTTGTGCTCCGAGTAGTTGCTGCGTCGCGCAAGCGGCACACGGCGATCGGGTTAACAACGACGGACGGACGTCGCTCATCATGGATTGTGAGCCTCCACTATCCCGGTCGCTCTCGGCTCCTCGCCTGGTTGGTTGAGCAAAATTAACTGATTCAAAAAAATAAGAATATGTTTTACCCTTTCTGGTAATAATATTCTAGATTAGAAGTTTTCGTGACTGCAAGGATTCATACTCTTTGGTTTGTTCGGTAAAGTCACGTGGGTGAAAAATTAATTATTTTAATTTTTTACCTACGTGACTTTACCGAAAAAAACAAAGAGTAAGGTGTTAAGATGTTCAAACACCAACTAGATACCTTTTGCACGTAATCAAAAGATAATTTTTTTATACTTTTGATACTGGCCAAAAGGTCCCATAAAATGTACCCGAAACAGAAACTGCGACAGTCGCACGAACGCCGCGCCAAATTCTGCGCCAACGCCGCCCCAAACGCCGCATGGAGACTGACACACTTCCTCCTGCTGGGGGAGGCCGTGCCGCCGAAAAGGGGGGCCCGCCCGCCCCCCTTGAACAAGCAGCAGAGATGGCGATCGTTGCCCCGGACCCCCCATCCTCACCCCCCCCCTCCCACCTGATTTCTGGCTGGCTGATGCCACTGTAGTGGAGGTTGAGGGTCACGATCCGGTGGGCGTGGAGGTAGCTCAGCTCCTTCTTGACGCCCGTCGTCTGGCGGAACCCGGGCGCCAGGTCGAAGGCCACCAGGTCCCGTTTCTCGTCCGGAAGCCACATCATCTGCGAGGGGGCCGGGTGACGGGGCGGAGGGCGAGCGACGCGCGGACACGCTTTCGACGGCGTCTCGTTTTTCTCCCGCTGCCGCCCCCTTCCGAGGTTACCAGTGAGGACTCACGAGTGGGGGGGGTGGGGGGGTCAACCAGTGACCCTGACAGAATCAGAATATGTATCTATACTGGAGGAATCCGATGAGCTGCAAAGCTCTCATTCACAGATGTCCAGTCGGAGAGTCACGTGGCACCACGGTGGGAGAGATGTTAACTACCTCGCCTGGTGCGCAGGAGGAGGACGTGGGTTCGATCCCGACCCGGACGCCTGCTGTACATTTGGAGTTTGCGTGTTTCTCCCTGTGGTCGCGTGGATTTTTCTCCCGGTCGTCTGGGTTTTGCCTCTAAATTTAGAGTCAACGCGCGCTCCGAGTATTTGGCTGCTATAAATGTCCACGTCATAAGCCGCTTCATCGAGCTATCATCTGCGGCCAGGTCGCTTCTGAAAAAGAGCTACACAGCTCAGTGGGCCTGACCTGGCAAGATAACAATAGTTTAGTTTTATACGCAAGTTTTTTGTTTAGTTTAGGAGCTGTCTACATTTTCGCAGGGCGCTAAGTATTATAATTATTACTATTCGGAAACTGCCGTGACTTATGGAGCATAACCGTGGACCAATGACAAAGGTGAATGGAAGGGGACGCGGGGAGGTGCGCGCTGGGAAGCTGCACGGAGACCGGTGGGGGAGTGACGCGCGAAGAACCGGGGAAACAACCGCAGGTTCAGAGACACCACACGGAGCGCGAATGAACATACGTGGGCTTGTACCGGGTGGACTATGGTCAATGGATAAGACTGCCGATGGATTGGCAGCCAAAGGAGAAATAATGCAGGAGGACGACGACCACGGAGACGAAGCGATGAAGGTTGGCGAGCGAGCGAGGCAGGGAGCAAGCGAGCGCGTAAGTCGAGTGAAACTTGGATGGATGAGCGAGTGATTTGGTGATTGAGTAGGTAGGTCATTGATGAGCGAGTGAGCGGGCGAGTGAGTAGGTGAGCAAGTAAACAAGTGGATGAGCGAGCGAGCGGGTGAGCGAGCGGACGAGCGAGCGAGCGGGTGAGCGAGCGGGTGAGCGAGCGGGTGAGCGAGCGAGCGGGAGGGGCGGGAGTGTCGGTACCAGGCGGTGGGGGATGCGCGACGCCAGCACGGCCTGCACCGTCGTCTCGAGCCACGTGTCCGCGTACGGGTGGTCCCAGGGCGGCCGGCGCAGGTCAAAGATCACCGACTGGTTGCGCTGCGCTGCCAAGTGCAGCACCTGACACGCAAGAGCGCACACACGCACACACGTGAACACGCATGCGCCGAGCGGCTGCGGCGACAGCGCAGACGGGTCAAGCTCCTCGCCACCCAGACCGGCGCGGGGCGGCGGGCGGAGCGAGCCTCTCCGTCTGCAGCTCCGAGCCAGCGGTGGAAATTCCACATTCACGCGACGGGGGACGGGGAACGGGGAAAGGGAACCCCCCCCCACTACTCCCCGTACGGCCCCCCACAAGACGACTTGCTGGCGACGCTCCGCCGCGGGGGCTCATCGCCCGCGTTTGCCGCGTCGCTCCGCGGCGGACGGACGAGGGTAGAAACAAACGTTCAGATTTTGTGCCTCGCCGAGAATTCGACAGATGCACCGGTAAAACCCAACGAGACCTCGGACAGCTCGCCGACGCTCTGGTTGCTGGCGAGGGCGCGGTCGTCGGGCGACAGCGACGCCGCGGTGCCGAAGGGGTCGCTGCGCAGGAACCAGGAGCCCGCGTTGAGCGAGCGCAGCTCCGACATGTTGAAGCGGGAGGGGTGCGCCGAGGCACGCGGCTCCCCGAACACGCGCAGCGCGTCTGTCGTGCGCCGCAGGTCGGTGTCGTGCATCAGGAACGGAACGCCGTCCAGGCTGTGTGGGACGGAGGACGGGGGGGGGGGGTGGGTGCAGTCGTTGGCACGAGGAGCAGAGAGTCGTTATCGTCATCATCATAATCGTCATCACTGTCGTCATGATTATTGTCGTCAAACATCATTCGTCATCAACGTCGTAATGGTTGTCGTTATCGTCATTGTCATCATTGTGATGATTATCATCATCGTCGTCGTCACCCTCATCACTGCTGTCACCGTCACATTTGTCACCGTGGTCTTCATCACAATTGATGACAAGACCATCGTTGTTATGTTCATCGTCGTCATTGTCATCATCAGCCGCCAAACATCGTAGCAACACAAGCAAACAATCATCTATTCTACTCTGCAGTATCATCAGCAGCAGCAGCAGTGGCGGTGCTAACCCACCTGAGCATCACGTCTGTCTCTAGTCCCTCGCTGCATTCTGTCGCTCGCTCGAATGACATGATCGTGTTCTCTGGGGCAAGCTGCAACAACAAGACAAATATCCCCTGTGTAGCCTTTAACAGACTGTTGGGGCAAGTGCTGTTAGCGAGCACCTATGAAGGTCGGCACGGACACACGAGGGGGTTGGTGGCTAAAACCAAGCCTGGCCGCCTTTGTCTCCCGAGTGGCGATGTTTACACACCGCACCAGGTACTCATTTGAGGCAGAGTCGGCCTAGGAAAGGCCCAGAACCAGTTCAAATAAATGTCACCGGTGTTGGCCGAGAGCGGGAATCGAACTCGGGTCGCCGGGTTCGTAGCGCTAACCGCTGCACCACCGCTCCCCACCAAGCTGCAACTCGCGCACACGCACGCATGCGTGCTCACGAACACACATATCGGCACACGAGCGGGTGGGTGCCAGCGCCAAGCCCGGCCACCGTCGTCTCGTTTACACACCGCACTGGGTATTCATTTAAGGCCGAGGCGACCTAGGGGACGCTCGCAACCGGTTCAAATATTCGTCGCCGACTTTGGCGGTAAGCAGGAATCGAACTTGGGGGTCGCCGGGTTCGTGCGCGACAACCACGGCGCGCCACTGCACGCGGCCATGACGGTCCCCGGTTGCTGCGGCGCTCGCGGTTACCATGGGCGCCCCGCGGTGTCCGAAGAGTTTTGGTCGCGCCGGGAGGTCCCTCTCCTCCACGATGCAGGGCGAGCGCACGAGCAGGGGCAGCAGGTAGAGCGTGAGCAGCGCGGCCAGGTACACGAGCACGATCGACACCTGCAGGGCTACGCACGCACGAGCACGCGTGAGAGCGCACGCGCGTAGCACACGCGTGTAGCACGCGCGTGACACGCACGTGGCATGTGCGATGCTCGCAAACGCAGGGGGGGCGCTCGTGGCGCGTGCGTGCGCTCCTCACCGAGTCGATCGGTGCGGGCGAACTGGCCCGCGACGAGCCACGCCATGAGGGTGAGTCCCACCACCGCGCCGATGTGCAGGAACGGCGCCGTCGACTGCACCGGGCACGCGCACCAGCAAACAAGGCCCGTTGCCCGAAACGTCGGCAACTCCTCCACACACGCTCATTCCGCCCGAACCCCCGGAGACAAATGCCGTTCTGCGTGATGCGAACCTCACCAACCGTCAGACATTCACCGCTCACAAGCCATCAGTCAACCCACCTGACTAATACCACTCTCACCAGTCATGGAGTCACCTGACCCTCACCATTCACCAACTCACCGCACCACCCACCTGTCGTCAACTCACGACTGAGCGAGGCTACCGCCGGTCGTGACGACGCAGCTGGGGGTGGGGGTCGTTACCTGGAACGAGTAGACGAAGGTGCTCCACTCGTCGCGCCACAGCTCGTACGCGGCGACGATCAGCGCGACGAGGAAGACGAGCGACGTGCAAACGCCGACCTGCAGGTGGGAGAACGGTGGAGAAGGGGGGGGGCGGTGAACGTCGCTCACCGCCTGGCCGCGTTCGCGGCACGCGCGCATAAGCAACGGAGTTTTACGATCGGTTTAAAAAAACAACAACAGCAGCGACCACGGGTTCACCAGAGTAACTGGCGTACGCGTGCCGCGCGCACGGTGGGGTGAGGTGAGGTGAGGTGGGTGACTTGACCTACGGCAGGCATGTCCAAAGTCCGGCCCGCGGGCCAATCACGGCCCGCGGGCAGATTTCATACGACCCGCAGCTTCGGTCTTATAACGTGTTATTTATGGCTCGCCAGCTCTGTCAGAATAAATACATCATTTAAGGTATTCTATACAGTTTGCTCAATGTTATCTGACTGAATGAAAGGCAGAATTGCGTTTTTAGAGTTGTTCCCATCTGCCTGAGCGGCTTATATTTGGTTACATTGTCATTTGAAAAATAAAGGTAATTGTGACAATGAAAATTGTTTCATCACAGTGTGTGTGTTTCCACGTAACTTTTGTGGTTGAAACAATGTTAAAATAAACTATTGGCCCCCGGGCATCTTCACTTTATCAAATGTGGCCCTCTTTACAAATAGTTTGGACACCCCTGTCCTACGGGAAGCCCGGCCAGCGTTTACGAGTCCGCCAAATTGCCCTCTAAAGCAAGAGGGCGGCTATCGCGGGGTGTGGCAGGCGAGTGGCGCGCGCGAGCGCCTGCGGGGGCTGCGCGTTTAGCGTCTACCTCTCCAGAGAAAGACGCGACGACCAGGATTGCCGGAGATCGCACGCACGCACGCTTGAGCGCGGTACGCACGTTTGGGCGACGGCAGGAAACCGATGTGGAACTTCTGCCGAGCGACCGCTAGAGGTCCCCGTGGCTCTGAGAGCGAACCTCTCGAGAGCTAAACACTTTTGCTATTTTACCCGGCATGGACCACAGAGCCACGTAGGTCTATTTCAGAAGCGACCAGGCCACAAATGACAGCTCAACGAAGTGGCTTATCGCGTGGAAAATTTACAGCAGCAGCCAAACACTATCAACGCATGGTGATGTCGATTCTAAATGTGGTGTGAAAAACGGGAGGACCCGGAGAAAAATCCACACCACCACGGGGAGGGAGAGAGACACGCAAACTCCAACAATACAGACGTCAGGGTCGGGATTGAATCCACGACCTCCTGCGTACCAGGCGAGGGAGTTAACATCTCATAACCGTGGCGCCCACGGTTGGGGGTTACGGTGGGGAATAGAGATGATGGTATTTTATTTTTTTTAAGTGCTGCAACCCCCCACCCAGCACCACCGACTACTGCGTAGACCAGAAGCCACTTCGAGGGGCCTCAGAAGTAGCTTTGCGACATCCGCTTTCGCGGGCCCTTCCCTAAACGTGACGCGGGAGATCTGAAGGGGTTCTTCATCACGTGACGCTACGAGCATCTGAACGTGCATCGAACTTGGGGGAAGAAAATAAATAAAAAGTAAATAATAAAAATACCCAAAAAAGATTTTTTTTTTACGGACCGGCGCGACCGCCCACTCACCTTGTGCGTCCAGTGCATGTACATCTGCAGGCCCACGGAGACGTGGCACAGCGCCAGCACCTGTCGGGCGGCGGGCAGAGAGAGGGAACGGAAGATCACGCTCAGGCATCGACGCGCGGCGAAACAACACGCTGGGGGTCGGGGGGGGGGGGTGCGGCGAAGGGGGCGACGACGCAAAAAATAAGTGGCACTGGAACGAGCGGTGACGCCGGGGCACGAACGCAGGCAGGCGAGCACACGTGGACACTGTCGTGCACGCAGGTGAAACACGTGGGGGGCACGCAGGTGAAACACGTGGGGGGCACGCAGGTGAAACACGTGGGGGGCACGCAGGTGAAACACGTGGGGGGTACGCAGGTGAAACACGTGGGGGGCACGCAGGTGAAACACGTGGGGTGCACGCAGGTGAAACACGTGGGGGGCACGCAAACACAGACGAGCTCTGCCAGCGAAGCCGGACCGACACCGACAGCCGCCAGGTGCACTTTGAGGCTAGCACGTGAAGCGTCGGAGGCTCGCCGCCAGGAGATCACGGGACAGACCCAGGTGGTGCCATGGGATGACCGACTGAGATGACCGGCAGATGCACCAGCTGTGTCCCCCTACTGTGCCATATATAGCATCCCACACACACATGCGAACAAAGACCCCCCCCCCCCCCGACCGTGTAGCCTTCACAGACTGTAGGGCCAAGTGCTGTTAGCGAGCACCTATGAAGGCACACGAATGGCACACGAGGGGGTGTGTGGCCAGCAACCACTCCCGGCCGCCTTTGTCTCCCCAGTGGCGACGTTTACACACCGCACCGGGCAATCATTTGAGGCCAAGTAGACCTAGGGCCCAGGACCGATTCAGATAATCGCCACCGGTGTTGGCCGTGACCGTGAATCTAACTCGGGTCGCCGGGTTCGTAGCGCAACGCGCCAAACCTCTACACTACCGCTGCCCTACAAGACAAAGAGTCTAAAAGCGAGCGCCTAATTAACGCCTGCACACACACACACGGCCCTCAATCAGTCATTAGTCTGGAATCAATACGACGAGAAGTCTAATAACGCGCTCCAGCAAATTGACTGCGTTCATTAACGCAACGCAGGAGGCGCGGGGGCCCGTGCCGCTGATGAACAAGTCAGCAAGTCAACAAGTAGACAAGCAAACAATGCGGCGATCGTTGGCGAATAGGGAACACGCGGCGCCATTCACGGGGAGGGGGATTGCGTGCTGCTCGCGCCGATATAACAACAATCTAGCAACAATATAGCCACAATATACCAACGATCTAACAACAATCTAGGAACGATCTAACAACGATCTAGCAACGATATAACAACGATCTAACAACGATCTAGCAACGATATAACAACGATCTAACTTTATTTCCCAGAAGCGACCTGGCCACAAAACGAGCACGATTTATTCCGTGTGTTCTCTTGCGCTCAGACCAACGGGGCGTCGGAAAAAAAAATATATATCCGGTTCACCCTTCCTGGAAAGAAAACAGGAGTTGTGCTAAGATGTTCAAACGAGTTCGCATTAACCACACACAGACGTGCAAACAAACGTAGCTCTGATAATATAAGCATCGTCTTTGAAACTGAATGGCCTACACACAAGACAATGCATTCATTATCAGAGCATGTTTGTGTTTGCATGCTCACCACAAGCACCGCGTGCGGTCAATGCAGACTTGATTTCTTGCAAAAGGTACCCATTTGGTGTTTCAACATCTCAACACACCTCCTGTTTAAAACCTACTCTTATCATACCATTTGGTTTTTTCGGTAAAGTCACGTAGGTAAAAAAATCTAATCAAATAAATGATTTAGATTTTTTACCTACGTGACTTTACTTTGCAGTCACGAAAGCTTCAAGCCTACTCTTATCTTTCATGCTTTGAGACTGGCAAAAAAAGGGTCCCATGATAATTAATATAGAAAGGGTAAAATCTATTTGTATTTTTTCAAAGAAAAAAAAATCACACCCCCCACCACCACGATCATAAAAAATTAATCAAAGACATATCAACGTCAAGTGGTTTCGCGACGAACACCTGCAGACACGCACGCACGCGGCTATACACAAAGACAGCGCGTGGCGGTGCCGGTCGTTCTGCCAGCGAGCAACTCGTCGAGGTCACCATGACGCATGGAGGGGGCTGGGACGTGGCCAGAACCACACCCGGCCGCCTTTGTCTCCCCAGGGCCGATGTCTACACACCGCGTCGGGTGCTCATTTGAGGCCGAGTCGACCTGGCAGAGGCCCAGGACCGGTTCAGGTAATCGCCGATGTTGGCCATGAGCGGGAATCGAACTCGGGTCACCGGGTTTGTTGCGCTACGACTCCCTCAAGTAGATGACGACGAAAATCCCCCGTGTAGCCTTCACAGACTGTAGGGGCAAGTGCTGTTAGCGAGCACCTACGAAGGCCGGCACGGCACACGAGGGGGTGGGTGGCCAACACCACGCCCGGCCGCCTTCGTCTCCCCAGTGGCGATGTTTTTACACACCGCACCAGGTACTCATTTGTGGCTGAGTAGACCTAGAGGAGGCCCAGGACCGGTTCAGATCATCTCGACTGGTGTTGGCTGTGAGCGGGAATCGAACTCGGGTCGCCAGGTTCGTAGCGCAGCACGCTGACCGCTTACACGCTACCGCTCCCCGCGTAGAAACGCGCGCGCACACGCACACACGTGACAATCGCAAAACCTCTCATTCAGCCTTCAAGGCTGCAGCAACAAACACTATTTGTGAAGACCCGTCCAGACACAAAGCCGACTAACTCTGCGTTCGAAAAATAACATCCCACACGGAAAGACCGTCGAGCAGCGGCAAACGAAATCATGAAACTGAAGATCGATATTCTCCGTGCTCACAAGTTCAAAATGTACACGTCTGCAGACGCTTCGTCAAGAGAGACGACGACAAGCTGCCAAGGCGCGGCGCGGGGAACACCGTGCCGCCCGGGACGTTGTTGTCGACGGCGCGAACCCAGGGAGCGCTCGTCAAGGCGGACCCGGCTTCAAGGCGATGAACTTCAAGAGCGACGCAGCAACAAAGCGGACAGAACAACTCCGTGGCGACGAGTCCACAGTGACGCGGTGGAACCGTCCGTCGTTCCAATCGCCGTGCCGGCAGACGGAATCGAAACCGGCGAGCTCCGGATCGCAAGCCCCACCGCGTGCTGCCAACCGTCACGTGACTGTTGGCGGCTCCCCACTTTCGCTATTCCCCCACGACCTCATTCCGAACTTTGGTTTCAACACCGCGCGACCAAACGGACATCGGCGTCTACTGATAGGGTTTTTCCCCTTTTTTCTGGCAACAAAACTGACACCTTTTGCAAAGAATCATGCTTACATTAACCACAATACTTGCAGTCAAATGCAATGTCGTACAGCGCCCGTCGCGCTGTACGACGCCGTGAACGCAGGGGGAGCTCACCAGCAGCATGACGAGGTAAGTGAGGAGCGCGATGGCGATGACGAACATCGGCACAGACCAGCTGTACCAGTAGCCGAGCTTCGAGTAGAGAAACCTGGGCGGAACGACAGCAGCGCGCGCGCTCCATTGCCCCAGCTTTGTGCGAAGTGTCGATGAGCGGGCGTGCGTGCGTCTGTGCGTGCATGTCAATGTCTGCTCGTCAAAGAAGCATAAACCACCATCACGTGAACGGCGGTCATCCTCGCAGCGGCGCTTTTTGGCTGGCCATCGAACAAAAGACGGTCACCGCATCGCGCGTGTCCGTCTGGAACGCTCTTTCCTTCCGATATTAGGAAGCCACTGGAGCTGTGCACTTGTAAATCATCTAGATTGACAAACTCATTTCTTTAGAACAGATTTTTGTGTTTAGATTGTTGTCCGATTAGCATGGTTGGCTACGTACGGTGCAATAAAAAGTTAAGTATACATACATACAAAGACTCTGTCGGCGACCAACAGGAAACCGAATCACAAGCAATGCACACCTTTGCGTGCTGCTAAATCCAGGCCGGTACGGCGCATGAAGACGGGGTCGGGCCGGCCAATCCCAGCGGCAAAATTCCCAAATTCCAGGCGACGTATACAGGAGGTCGCAGGTTCCATCCCGACCCTGTCGCCTGTATATTAGGAGTTTGCACGTTCCCCCCATGGTCGCGTGGATTTTTCCCTCGGGTCCTCTGGTTTTTCCCTCCATATTTAGAATCAACGTGCATTTAGAGTATTTGTTTGCTATACATTTCCACGTGATAAGCCACTTTGTTGAGCTATCATTTGCAATGGGCAGGTCGCTTCTAAGAAAGAGCTATATAGCTCAGTGGGCCTTACCTGGTAAAATAAAAAGTTTACGCTTTATAGAACTGTAAGCAAGTGGACTCGATTTAGAAGCCTGCCACTTCAATCGCTGCCAAAGCTACAATGTTTACCGGCATGCAATAATGGATCATTGAACGAGCACGGGGTATTTAGGAAATGACGAGGTCATAAAAAACCACTATGCCAGCAATAGCTACGGATAACATTTTGCAAAGCACTTAACGGGCAAATAGCTATTACTTAACGGGCAATAGCTATTTATTTATTTACAAATTGGAATTGCAGTGCTTTCGTCATCTGATATATGTTTATGTTAGTATGAAAATAAAACACGGGAAAAAAGTTATACAGCTACAGCAAGCACGACAAAACGACCATTTGCGAAAACGGACGATATGATTATTATTATTTTTCTCTTCCATAAGAGGTTTCTTGGGTTAGATCGCGTAAATTTAAACGTGTCGTTAAACCCGCCTCCACGCGACACAGCCAATTTGTAAGGTTAGTCATGTAAACAATTAGTTACTAGTTCAGCACAACGGTTGTGTTCGAGTACCGTTAAGTTTCGCCGGTAATCACAACAACCAGCCTCATCAGGCGACAGCCAGAATTGGTCGCGAAAGCCCACGCGCTACAACTGCCCTTTTTTATTTTTTTCTCATTACTCAGAATTTTCTCGTCGCACTTTTGGGCTCGACTTGCAATGTGATGATGGCGCTTTTGAGTGGCACGTTTGTGGCGCCACGCGTACGTCAACAAATATAAAACGCCGACTCGACTTATAAGCTGCCAAGGCGATGCCCTGGCAGCTGCTCGCAAACGACGCTCGTGGCGGCAAAGGCCTATCGGTACCCGGCCGGGTATGGGTACGGGTAGCCGTTTGCGACCCTGGTGCAGCCCGGTACGGGTAGGCCGTGAGTCACTGGTGAGTAACCGTTTGTCACTCATTTCGGGTAGGGTACGGGTATGGGTAGGGAACGGGTACCCGTATCCGGCCTGGTACAGGTACGGGTACCCATTTGCGACCCTGGTGCGGCCGGGTACGAATACGTGTAAGGAATCAAAACCCGTTTGCGACCTCTGGGGTACGTGCACGTGCGTTCCAGCGTTAGCAGGTTTGGGGGGTGTACCCCCGATTTACCCCACCCACACCCGACCTGCCGGTCACAGACGAACTGTGGCATATACCCGCTTATACCACTGAGGCGAGCTACAAGGCAATGTTTTTCAGAAGCGACCTGGCCACAAATGATAGCTCAACGAAGTAGCTTATCGCGTGGACGTTCATAGTAGTCAAGTACTCTTAAACGCACGCCGATTCTCATTGTGAAGGGAAAAATCGGAGGACACGGTTAAAAAAATCCACGCCATCATGTAGTCAACATCTCGCCACCATGATGGTGATGAGAGAGACACGCCAACTCCAAATACACTCCAGGCGTCAGGGGTCAATATCGAACCCACGACCTCCTGCGTACCAGGCGAGGCAGTTAACATCTCCTAGTCTCGGGCGGTGGGGTGGAACCGGCGACCTCTGGGTTGCATATCCACCGTGCTGACCGCTGCTCCAGGGGTAGCGGCCCGAGCCGCGGACCTTTGCACGGTGCCAACGATCGTGGCGGCGAAACGTCGCGTCGACCCTACCGGCGTCGCGCAAGCGAGAGGCTTTTTTTTTCTTTTCCTGATGACGATCGCTTGCGTTGTGATCGAAACGCCGTAGTTTTTTTTCGTTCTTTTCTTTTAACCTATCTACGCGACTGCCGAAAGACCCAAAGAATATGAATTCCTGCAGTGACGAAAGCTTTAAGTCTTGATTTAAGCGAGAGGCTCACCACTCAAAGTCGTTGTAGTCGTTGCTGGCTTGGCACCAGAAGTAGAACCAGATGGCGGAGAGAGCGCAGGTCAGGAAGACGAGCAGGAACCACAGCCTCTCCCACTGCAAGACAAAAAAACGTGTAGCCTTAACAGACCGTTGGGGGCAAGGGCTGTTAAGCGAGCAGCACCTACGAAGGCCGGCACGGCACACGAGGGGAGTGGGTGGCCAGCACCACGCCCGGCCGCCTTTGTCGCCACGGTGGCGATGTTTACACATTGTTGTCTAGACATCGCATCAGTTATTAATTTCAGGCCGAGTCCACCTAGGGGAGACCCGCCAAAAGCAACTGCGCCACCGCTCCTGCAGTAATTTTAAGGCCGATCAGACTTAATCCACATTGCACGCACACGCAGAAAAAAACCCTAACACATAAGTTCATGCCTATTATACATTTTTCGTGAAATTACACAAATTGCTATTCGTCGCGAATTCCACACGGATTCTCCGCCGCATTTAAATGTTTTAATATCCGCTGCAGCGGCGGGAGGAGGGAGGGGGAGGGAGGGAGGAGCCCTCGGAAGCCACTGCGCGTGAACGCGGCACGGATTTGTGTTCGCTCCGTAATCGCGATTAGCGCCCCGGAGAATGTACGAGTGGTGCGGATTATAGCGCGCCGGCATCATCGTCGTCATTGTCACGGCGAGCGGCCATCGCTTCGGGATCGCTTCTCCCGTCACACGCGATCGCTCAACGGCACGGATGCTTTGAACGCGCGCCGACCTCGCGGTGCCGCCGTCGATCCAGCGGCTGGGAACCGATTTATTTGCCGGGACATCTTCTTTCTCACGATTGTCCAAACCTTGGCTTCAAAAACGTATTTCCGCGGATGATGACGCTGCTGTTGCTGCTGATGACGCTGCTGCTGATGATAATGATGACGCTGCTGCTGATGATAATGATGACGCTGCTGCTGCTGATAACGATGACGCTGCTGCTGCTGCTGATAATGATGACGCTGCTGCTGCTGATAATGATGACGCTGCTGCTGCTGATAATGATGACGCTGCTGCTGCTGATAATGATGACGCTGCTGCTGATGATGACGCTGCTGCTGCCGATGATGACGCTGCTGCTGATGATGGTGCCGGTGAACGAGCGACTTGACATAACTTCTAACGGTGCCTGAGGAGGGGTGAGGAACCCCAAGCGATACGGAACAAATGCAGTTCGGGTCCTTGCTTATAAGTTGAACTCCTCCAAATGTTGGACCCCCCCCCCGCCCAGCGCTGGCAAGGAGCTCCGTGGCAGGCAGAGGAGGAGGAGGAGGAGTCCATCCGGCGTTCGGCCCTCGGAAGCGAGCAAGGCCCCGGAACGGAACGAGACCCCCAAAGACGATGACCCGGGGGGAGGGGGAGGGGGGTTTGCTTGGCTTTGCTCAAGCGGCAACGCCAGGCGAACAGCGCCGCGTGGCTTCACTTGCAAACACGGATCCTCGTTGGTCGGCGACACCAAAGTCATTCGCCTCCCGTGGAGAGAGCGACAATGAAGCGTAGGAGAAAGCCGGTGGAGAGGCCGCTGATGGCTAACCATGCGTAGTGTGCGTGTGTCAACCGTGCGCAAACTGCCTGTATAACTAAGGCACGCCGTCACCATCCAAGCCATCAGTTTGGCCAGGTTGCAGCCAATTAGCTCGGGTTCATCATCCCATTCCCACTGGAAACGGGGGGGGGGGGGGGGGGGCGAGTCAATGACGTCGCCACGGCTAATCGCGCCGGTTGCCAATTTAGTCGCATGTTGTTTTGCAAAACACGATCAATCGCGTCGCTGTGACGACGGTGCTCTGTCGTGACTGACGACGACGACATCTCCAAGCCGGCTTAGCGCAGCGCTAACAGCTCCGCTGCCGCGCGTGTGTGCGTGCGCGCGTGTGTGCACGTGCGTGCGACGTTTGCTTGCCCCCCCCCTCCGCTGGCGCTCGCTCGCCCACACCGACCTTGGTGGAGTCGTCGTGCGAGCGCTGGTAGCGCTTCCACCGGCAGCCGTACAGGCCGGCGAGGCATGACAGGCAGAGCTGGGGCCGGTAGTACTGCAGCGGCTGGTGCTTGACCATGGCGGCTCCTGCGAGACAAGGGGATCCGGCACACGGGATCAGCGACAGTGGGATCAGCAACAGTGGGATCAGCGACAGTGGGATCAGCGACAGTGGGATCAGCGACAGTGGGATCAGCGGAAGCGGCATCGTCCACGCTGATGGCATCGTCGGGATCGTCGAGATCATCGTCAACGGCATCGGCCTCGTTAGTCGTCGTCGTCATCATCAGCGGTGGCACCGTCGTTTATTAACGGCATCGTCGGGGTTATAACGAACAGCGTCACGCGTGTTAACACCATCATCATCATGAAGAGCGGCATAATTATAAACGATGTCATCATCAAGACCATCAAGAACAGTCGTCGCCAGGATTGTCATTATCATCATCATTATTATCATCATTATGAACAGCATTGGCATCATTATCAAGGCCCGCGAAATCATTTGGTGTGGCCCTGCCAAGGCAACCGCAGGCGGGACTCGAAATTCAATAAATCTAGGAGCAAACCTGGAAAAGCAGTTGCGAGTAGCAGCAACATCAATACCAGCCAACATCACACGCCTCACCAAAGAGAAGCAGTTCCAGCCATCACATTAGGGGTGAGTTAATTAAATGTTTGACCAAATATAAACAGGCTAATTTTTAAGTTGATCATTTTGTATGGCCCGCGAATGATGTTATAAATATCCAAATGGCCCTTGGCAAAAAAAAGGTTCCCCACCCCTGATCTAGACTATCATTAACAGCAGCATCAACACGGGCATCAACATCGTCAATAACAGCATCGCAAGTTGATCCCAATCTGACTACAATAGCTGCCAACTGCCCTACCGGCGTCACGTCACGATATGTTGAAACCGTTCAGAACGTTCTCGCACAGCAGCGCAGCTCGTTGCATCAGAGAAAAGGGGCCCACAGAAGCGGACATCACAGAGCTTCCTCTGAGATCGCTTCACGGTGACCTCTGGCCCACACAGCAGAGGGGGCTGCACCAGAGGTCGCAATCGGGTACCCAATACCCGTACCCTACCCGATACCCGGCTACCCGTACCCAGCCGGGTACGGGTACCCGTTCGCGACCCTGGTGCGGCCGGGTACGGGTACGGGTAGGCCGTGAGTCACTGGTGAGTAACCGTTTGTCACTCATTTCGGGTAGGGTACGGGTACCGGTAGGGAACGGGTACCCGTACCCGGCCGGGTACAGGTACGGGTATCCGTTTGCGACCCTGGTGCGGCCGGGTACGGGTACGGGTAGGCCGTGAGTCACTGGTGAGTAACCGTTTGTCACTCATTTCGGGTAGGGTACGGGTACCGGTAGGGAACGGGTACCCGTACCCAGCCGGGTACAGGTACGGGTATCCGTTTGCGACCCTGGTGCGGCCGGGTACGGGTACGGGTAGGCCGTGAGTCACTGGTGAGTAACCGTTTGTCACTCATTTCGGGTAGGGTACGGGTACCGGTAGGGAACGGGTACCCGTACCCGGCCGGGTACAGGTACGGGTATCCGTTTGCGACCCTGGTGCGGCCGGGTACGGGTACGGGTAAGGAATCAAAACCCGTTTGCGACCTCTGGGCAGCACTTTCCCACCCACTCCGGCGTACGGGAGTGATGTCCGTCGCGCGACACTCACACCGACCGACGTCTGTAATTCTCAGAGTTGGAATTTGCCAAAAATGATCCGGATCAGAATATTTATTCATACTGGAGGAGGAATCCGATGAGCTATGAAGCTCTTTTTCACAGATGACCAGTAGGGACGGGTCAGAAGGTTACAACAACAGACAGTACCAACAACGCAATAGGAGTGCAAAGTATAGGAAAGGTAAACAAATCCTCTTAAAAATATACAAATAAAACTAAACTATTTTTATCTTACCAGATAAAGGCCACCGAGGTAATGACTTATTATTCATAACACAACCTGGCCACAAACGAAGCGGCTCATCACGTGGACATTTATAGCAGCAACAAGTATAACCCGTAAAAACAAAGTTTTTTACTATAAATCCTTTATATGCATGGCGGCTAGAGTCCTCTCGTCCTCTGGCTTGAGATGGCTGCCACCTATGGGTCAGATGATTGCATGGCAGCATTAAGCAATTGGTAATTAAATATAATATTTTTGTCCTATAAAGTGTAACATTTAGGAAAAAAAAATTTTCACGAACATTAATTGTCACGCACAACGCGTCTGTGTGGAAAATGTCAGCTCGATTGGATCACGGGAAGTGGGTTAAAAAACGACCGAAAGATTTGCACGGTCCTAAGCAAGCAAGAAAGTGAACTTAATATAAAGGATTTAAAAAAGAAAATCCTGAACGAGATAAAAATAATTAAGTTCAGAGGGAAATTTTTACGCGATGGGTTTTGTTGTTGTTGTTGTTTGTTGTTGTTGCAAAGTCACCGATGGCCCGGGTTGAGACCAACAATCCCCACTGCATTTGAGAGCCCTGACCCACGAAGCACTGGGCGGGGGGGGGGGGGGGGTCATCTCTGGGCTCCGACCTCCCTGCCACCCTGCCCCCCTCTGCGGTCGTGTAATTTCTTGGGTGCGAGGGGAGGAAGCCGTCTGCCCAAGGGGTCGCTCAACCCTGGGATCAGTCAGGTGGGAGTGGGGGAGCGGGGGCTACAAAAACAATTGGTGGCGAGGAGATATTGACTACCTCGCCTGGTGTACAGGAGGTCGTGGGTTCGATCCCGACCCTGACGCCTGCTGCTGTATATTTGGAGCTTGCGTGCCGGTCTCTTCCCTCTGGTTGTGCGGATTCGTCTCCGGGTCCTCTGGGTTTTTCGCTCCACATTCAGAATCAACGCCACACGTTTAAGAGTATTTGGACGATATTAATTTTCCGCGTGTCGACGAGCCACTTGGTTGAGCTATCGTTGGCGATGGCCAGGGTCGCTTCCGAAAAAAAGAGCTACCCAGCCCTCAGTAGAGGCGAGGCCCTGCCGGATTGTTCCTCGACGCCGGAAATGTCACCGCCCATTCTGCAGAAATGTCAACTCTTTTCGGTATCGATTCGCCCTCCCTCTTGTTTTTAAATGATATCCGCTAACCTCTGCCGGGCTCAACGCACATGTGACTCGCCGCCGACTTGAGACGTTTATTATTTTCCCGACAAAGGGAGCGAGAATGTGCGACGGCACCAAAAAAGGCGCGGGTCATCGCGGTGTAAAAAATGTACAATCGTGTGGTGAACGTCAAAGTAGCGTTCATTTTCGTCACCGTTTAGACGTTGCTGGAACGAACACCATGATCATGGTCGTCATCGTCAATGATGTGACCATCATCAGACATCATTGCCATCGTGATCGTGATTACCATCACAGTCATCATCAGTGTTGTCGTCATTACCAGTCACATTAGTCACTCATTTGTCCGTTCGAACTGTTCGATGCGTGACCCCGCCATCTGAATTATTATTATTATTTGGCGGGGGTGGGAGTCGCGGTTCAATTGAGGGCAGAAAAAATAAACGACCATCTCGTGAAGATTGTTTCTCGTTTGTTCTCATCTCGTTTTTGTAAAATCTCATTCCACTTCAGCTGCCGACGTTTATAATTTGTGTAACATTCGCATCGGCCATTTGTGAACCGCACAGCGCGGCGCTCCACATGACAGTGAGAGAACGCCAGCGTTGGATTTTTTTTTTGCGGGAATTTTCCTTTAAGTGGCCTTACGGTAATTATCATTACTATTATCGCCCCTCCGATTAGCACGTTTGGCTATGTACCAGAGGTGGGACAAAGTCATTGTTATGCAAGTCCAAGTCGAGTCTGAAGTCATCAAATTCATGACTCGAGTCTGACTCGAGTCCAAGTCACATGACTCGAGTCCACACCTTAGAGGTGGGACAAAGTCATTGTTATGCAAGTCCAAGTCGAGTCTGAAGTCATCAAATTCATGACTCGAGTCTGACTCGAGTCCAAGTCACATGACTCGAGTCCACACCTCAGAGGTGGGACAAAGTCATTGTTATGCAAGTCCAAGTCGAGTCTGAAGTCATCAAATTCATGACTCGAGTCTGACTCGAGTCCAAGTCACATGACTCGAGTCCACACCTCAGAGGTGGGACAAAGTCATTGTTATGCAAGTCCAAGTCGAGTCTGAAGTCATCAAATTCATGACTCGAGTCTGACTCGAGTCCAAGTCACATGACTCGAGTCCACACCTCAGAGGTGGGACAAAGTCATTGTTATGCAAGTCCAAGTCGAGTCTGAAGTCATCAAATTCATGACTCGAGTCTGACTCGAGTCCAAGTCACATGACTCGAGTCCACACCTCAGAGGTGGGACAAAGTCATTGTTATGCAAGTCCAAGTCGAGTCTGAAGTCATCAAATTCATGACTCGAGTCTGACTCGAGTCCAAGTCACATGACTCGAGTCCACACCTCTGCTATGTACGGCGCGAAAGTAGTTCGAACAGTAGCCGTCACGCTTACGTAAACACTCTGCCTAATGAGATGGTCAGAAAGGGGGCCGCAGAAGAGGATATCACAGAACTGCCTCTGAAAACTCAAAGCGAACTCTTATCCACAGCAAGGGGCAAAACTTTCCTGCCCGCTCTGCTTCATGAGAGTCATATTCATCGCTACGACAATCAATACGATTTTTTTTCTCCTCATATTTTCAGACCTGGATTTAAGCCCAAATTAAGTGTACAACCCAGTTTAATCGTTTTCTTGTTGTTGTTGTTGTCGCAGTTATAGCCAGCTGTATTGAGACCACCGCTCGCTACACTTTCATCACGGGCGGCTCGGACACTGGTCTCTCGGTGGCGTGCAACTCGTCGTTCGGACCTCCGAGGCCACTCGACTCCACATTCTCGGCCGGTCGGTTCACCGAAATAAAAAGGATCGACCTTTCTCCCGGGGGACTAAAACGGGAGCAGAAAAACAAGCAAATTCTTGGCCGCTCAATTCGGATCGCACGCCCACGCACACACACGCCTCGGGTGGAGACGTTCGCTGGGTAAATGAGCGCGAGAATAAAAAAGACGGCACGTGGACGACGCACCGCCAACGGCGCCAATCGACACCAGCTGGTTGAGAAAGTAGTCGCCGCCCGCTCTGAGCCGCGGTGGCTAGGAGACGTTAACTACCTCGCCTGGTGTACAGGAGGTCGTGGGTTCGATCCCGACCCTGACGATGCCTGCTGTATATCTGGAGTTTGCGTCTCTCTCTCTCATCACCATCACGGTGGCTAGGAGATGTTAACTACCTCGCCGTGTGTACAGGAGGTCGTGGGTTCGATCCCGACCCTGACGATGCCTGCTGTATATCTGTAGTTTGCGTCCCTCTCTCTCATCACCATCACGGTGGCTAGGAGATGTTAACTATCACGCCTGGTGTACAGGAGGTCGTGGGTTCGATCCCGACCCGGACGCCTGCTGTGTATTTGAAGTTTGCGCGCCGGTCTCTCCTCGTCGTCGTGTGGATTTTTCTCTGGGTCCTCCAGGTCTTTCCCTCCACATTGAGAGACTCAATGTCACGCGTCGAAAGAGTGTTTGGCCACCGTACATTTCCGCACGGTGATGAGTCACTTCGTTGAGCTATTGTTTGTGAAAGCCAGATCGCTTCTGAAAAAGAGCTACAAAGCTCGGTGGGCCTGAACCTGGTAAAAATAAAAAATAGTTTCATAGGTTTAGCTTTCGGCCGTGGACCGACACGCAACAAAACTCCTGCCGATGGGCCGGGCGCGTCACCCGAGGTAGCGTCGCCTCGCCAGCACAAAAAAAGACACGGCGGCAAGACACGGCGGCAAGACCCGGCAAGCCAACGCGTATCCCCCGGGGGTCACGGGAACCCGGCATGCCGGCTGCAAGCGAACGCAGCGAAGAGGAGGGGGAAAGGGTGAGGGAGGGAGAGGGTTAAATAATGTAAATGACGGCAGGAACGAAAGAGCGGCTCGAGTTTGTGAAATGAGCCAGGATGAGATTTGATTGCCCGAGAGGGGAGGCCGTTGTCGAGGCTCAGACAGAGATTATATTCCGGTGCAAAACAAATTAGGCGGTGCTTGTGATGTTGTGTAAACCTGTCTGGCGAGATCTAGCCCGCACCAACTGTGTGCACTTGAACATAGTGGTCAATAGAAACCTGGGTACAGTATTTTAATAATGCATTGCTTTGAAAAATCACACACGACCCGGTATCATTTACAACAAGCAGCGCACCCTGGGCTTGACTCATCGGTTCACAGCAGCTAAACTTTCAGAAGGGACGACAACGGGAACATTTAAATCGTGCCGTTGTTCGGGGAAAAATTGAGGGAAGCGGTAAGAGAGGAAGACCTAAGAGATTGGTGCGAGAAAGATGTGGCACCACTCGACCAGATTTGGCACACGGCAGAGGAAAGTGGGCTTCAAATTTCGAAATGTGCGGTGGGCACCTACGAAGCGAACCGCCCATGGATCGTGATGACGATGACGAAACTTTTAGCCCCGAACGATGGAACCAAGAGCCTTTTGGAACGTCGACATTCGGAGCAATTCGCAGAAAATGCACTCAAACAGACAAGCGACAGCGGGGCAAACTGGCTCTCGGTGCCAGGAGCACCGTCGATGACGGCCAAACGATCGAGATTGGTTCTTGCGGCGCCCGAGGGGCCGGGCGGTGGAGGGTGCATCTTATCGCTTGGAGTAAAGGACTCGCTCGCTCACTCCTACCCACCTCCACAAAGACGAAGATCCCCCCCCCCCCCCCCCGCCTGTAATAGACTGTCGGGGAAAGTGCTGTTAAGGGAGCACCCATGAAGGCGGGCACGGCGGTCACACGAGGGGGTGGGTCTCCAACACGACGCCCGGCCGCCTACGTCTCCCCAGCGGCGATGTTAATACCAGCTATTCATTTGAGGCCGAGTCGACCTAGGCGAGGCCCGGGACCGGGTTCAGATCGTCGTCGCCGGCGTTGGCCGCGAGCGGGAGTCGAACTCGGGTCGCCGGGTTTCGAGGCGCAGAGCGCAAACCACTACGCCGCCGCTCCCCCACGAACCTCCACGCACCAGCCAGGCAGCTCGCGAACATCAAAGAAAATGGCAACACACACGTGGCCGGTGAGAGTGCCTCCGCCCCGTGGACGGGAGATAAGGTGGTACGGGGCGCTGCGAAGCCCTTTCATCCCACCGCCCCCCACCAACCCCCCCCCCTCACTGTGATGCACGCCACGTTCCGAGGCTCCGTGTCGTGTCCGCACGTTAACCCTTTTCCCGTCCCGAGACGTCCGTGCAGTCGCAGGGAGGGGTGTCCCGTTCACGACTGAGTCTCGGAACCCGCGAGCGGCTCGGCGTTGTTTACAAAGACGTCGAGCTCACCGCAGAGAACCGTAGCGACACGACCGCCACGCTCTACGACAGCTGGCGCCAAACTGTGCCGCATGCCCTCCGGAGTGGCCATTTCAATTCCGATTCTAATCGTGTGTATATGCGTCAATCTTGATTTTAAGCTTTTGTGACTGTAGGAATCCATACTCTTTGGTTCTTCACGTAGGTAGAAAAAAAACTGCCTACTTCAGCAGTTTTTTTTTGCTGTGGTTGTCCCACCTGATGACGATTGCTTGCGTTGCGATCGAAACGTCGGGATCTATTATTGTTCTACCTACGTGACTTTACGGAGAGAACCACAGAGACGAGATAGTTGTTAATCGGATTTCCACCCAGAACATCAGCAGTGCTGGCTGAGCGCTCTGACACTTTCAGCTACCAGGCCACACGTAAAAAAAACTAAACAGGACAAAGTTACGATGATACTAAAAGTCAAGTTTACAATCTCGTAACTCACCGCCATATAAAACACACAAACACACACAGGTAACCCTTCTCATGTTACAAAGGTCACGTAATGAAAATTGGGAAACTTCATTATCATATTAAGAAACACATATGAAGGGGGGGGGGGGTGTAATTTTTAAGGTAATTATATTTTGAAATAAGTTTAACACGTAGGCTTTCGCGGTAAATATCATTCATAATACAGTTTTTTTTGGGGTTAGATCGCGTACATATATAGATAGTAAATGTTGTGGCTTTGCTCTCCAACACACCGGTGTGCTGTACTTGGGGGTTATTTGACCCTACTTGACCAAAGTCGGGGATGCGTAGACGTGGCAGCATAGGAGTACAACAATTAAAATCACCGCACTGCTTCGCTCCGAGTAACAACACCCCCCCCCCCCGCGCGCACACCCCCCGTGGTCTATAACACCTGGTATGCATGCACGCATGCATGCTCACCACCTAAGCACTCTTCCAAGGCTCAAACAGCCTGCTTAGCTTATGAGATGTGACACGGTCGGGCACATTCCAATCGTAGCTCTCTTAACCACCTCAAGCGCGCCGCGTGGAAGGCGTCTGCTCGAATAGCACAGTTGGTGGTCACGTGCGATGCATGTGTGTGTGTGTACCTGTGGTGAACGTCTTCTTTCACACCGTACACAGATAACCGTGCTAAATCGGTGGTGCGAAAGAAGTTCAACGTACATACACGCTCCATAATAAAGGGTTTTTGGATTAGATCGCGTACGTATAAATGTGTCGTAACCCTCCAACAACCGACACAGCCAGTAAGGTTTGTCGTGTAAACAATATAAAGACTATTGAAATTGTAAATGTTGTGGATTTACTCTCCAACACACCGGTGGGCTGAAGCAGTAACTAAATTGGCGCGTTGTTTACGTGACAAACCTTACTGGTTGCGTCGGGCGGTGGAGGGTTACGACACATTCTCATACTTACCCGATCTAACCCAAAAACCTTCGTTATGAATAATTTTGGCCGCGAAAGCCTACGTGTTAAACGTACACACACGCTACGCACGGTGCGAAAGAAGGCCTACAAACATGCGTACGTACGGTCGTGGAGCGGTGAATACGCGGTCCGACTTCGCGTCTCCGAGGCCAACTTTCCAGTCCTCATTCCTCACGGGTCGTAACAAAAATAAAAATTCCGCTCGCGAGTCTCCACAACAGTTCTCATCGCCGTGACCCCGCCCGGTGCCGCGTTCCGCTGCGTCGTTGAGCGAGCAAGGGGCGTTCCGATGATGTTCGCGCAAAGACTGCGAGCGAGCCCATCGTGTGTGCAAGTTGAGCTGCTTTCGCAGCGCACGTAGCCAACCGTGCTAATCGCAGGTGCGGGGGAAGGACAACACAACTAAACACAAAAAGCCGTTTACGCTCCTTGACGAGACCAGCGATTGTATTGCTGTTCGCTTGTTGCCAGCGCACAGGTTTGTCCGTGTGTGCGTGTCAGTCGACCCGTGGCACCTGGGTCTGCCCCGTGACCCCCTGCCAGCGGGCGTTCGACACTTCACGTGGCCTCAAGGTGCACATGGCCTGGCACAAGCGTCGTGGTGACGTCACCGCCACTTAGTGGCGAATGGCGGGTTGTTGTTGTTGTTGTGTGCGTGTGTGTAAATGAGTGCGGCCTCCCAACGTATTCGTTCGGTGGGGGGGGGGTTCTTCTCAGGGGTGACTTCAGGAGCAGGAGCGCTTCGGCCGTCTCCCACGGACACGGAGCGCGCGGCACGACGGCGCGCGAGTTTGGCGTGGAACGTTTCCAATAAACGTGGTGGGAGCCGTCAAGGCGCGGCCAATTTAGCCAGCGATGGATACGGCGCAGTTTGAAATGCAATAACGAGTGATTTTAGATTTTTTTTTTTCATTTTAATAACCAGCTAGTGCCGGGGATATTTTAAGCTCGGCTTATTAAAAAGAAATGTTCTACCTGTTGCAAAAAAAAATTAACAAGCAAAAAAAAAATCGATGGCCAAAATGAATTAACTTGAGGCAGAAGATTAAAATTGATTAACGTGGCATTGATCCGCGCATTCGTTCATGTGGGGGGAGTGGTGGCGCAGTGGTTGGCGAACAGTGCTACGAAACCCGTGACCCGAATTTGATTTCCCGGGCCACAACTGACACCGGTGACAAGTGATGTCTGAAACTTTCCTGGGCCTCGCCTAGATTAACTCGGCCTTAAGTGACTCCCCGCTGTGCTGCGTAAGAACACGAACAGCGGGGAGCCAAAGGCGTTGGTTGCTCGCCACACTGGTTAGTGCCTCCCTCCATCTTCCTCTCTCTCCCCTCTCTACTCCAAAGACAAAAATCCCCCATATAGCATTAACAGAATTATGGGGCAAGTGCTGTTCGCGAGTAGCAACTATGAAGGCCGGTACTGTGACACACGAGGGGTTGGGTGGCCAGCACCACGCCCGGCCGCCTTTGTCTCCCCAGTGGCGATGTTTACACACCGCACCAGGTGCTCATTTAAGGCCGAGTCGACCTCGGGGAAGTCAACATGCGCACACACATTTAACTGCACACACACACACACAGCGTGATACACACTCACACACAGTTATTGACACACTTGGTGGATTGCATTCACAATCACGTGCCATACACACAACAACGACCCGTGGCCCAACATGGCATCGGTCACGCACAGCAGCGTCAACCGCAGTTGCGTTTGCACGTTTTAGGAACACAAATGCCAAAATAACGCAGGTTGCTTTAATGCAAAGATAACACCAAGACAATATTACACAGGGCAGATCATTTGGTGGTGGTGCTGCTGCTGCTGCGTTTCCCAGTGGTGCACAAGCAACAATGGTCAAAACACCGTGCCTTTAAGAGGGAAAAAACCAAACGCATTATGAGGCAACGTTTTGGGCAATGGACCTTCTTCACAGCACATACATCCATCGGCACACTCCAGGGGAGGCAGTGCTACTTGGTTGTGGACGCGACGTTACTCAATGGTCGCGATTACCGTAATTGCAATCAGCGGTCGCATTTGTTGACGCCGGAAAGCTGCGAGCGTCACGCGCTGCCTTGCCAAATCAGCGGTAACCAACTCCAGCCGTCGCACTGCCGCTTACGACAATCGCCGACGTCAGCGCGAGTTTTTGGATTTCGCGCGCCGGAGAGGCCTGGTGGCGCACCTCCGATTAGCGCGGCTGGCTGCGTACGGTGCGAAAGAAGTTCAACGGACGCGGACACGTTGCCGACGCGCGCTCGCTCGCTCGTTCGCGACACCGTCACGATTTTTCACGCAACGAACTGCTAAGCGCTCGCGACAAAATAGGTCACCCTCGCTCCTCCCCCACCGCAGTAGGCGCAGAGCCGAACCGAGCCCGGCGTCGCGTCCCTCTCGCTCGCTCGTTACCCACCCAGACGCACAGCGACGGCACTCTGCGCGAGAAGGTTGCAACAAATATTAATTGGCCGTTTAAAATAAAGAAAAGCCATACAGCACGGCTGAAAGGTTCGTTATAGGAGAATGAAAAGAATTGCTAATTCTGGCCCGGGGTTTCTGCTCGACGGCAAACACCCCCCCCCCCCTCCTCCGCATCGTTCGCTCGCTCCTCTGCCGCCTCCGCCGCCGCAGCGAACTGTAAACTCCTTCGTGTTATGTAACCACGCAATTACGTGCCTGCGCCAGCCAGCCTCGGTATGGTTTGGGCGGTCGGGCGGAGGGAGGATGGGTGGGCCTCGCTCACCACCAAAACTCGGGTTTTCACGGTCAGACTCCAGGGTAAGGTGGGAAATGTTTCCGACGCAGTGCGGTAATCGCATGCCCTCCGCCGGACGGCGTGGAGGTCACGAGGTCGAGAACGTGCGCGGGGGGGGGGGGGGGGGCAAAGCGATGCGAGGCAGTACAGCAAGGAGGTTACGCATTAAGTTCGCGTGCACTTCACATGGATGCTTGGGTATTTTCTAGACGCCACAGTTTCCTCCGATGCGCGTATAACAAAAAGGTAATTGGACAAAAAAGCTCTTGAAGACAATGATTAAAAAAATATGTACATTTTTATTCGAATTAATTAATAATGTAACGTAACAATGTAATTTATTTACCCAGAAAAGTGTCACCGAGTCTCAAGACTCTTTTGCCAGGAGGGTCCTGCATTGGGATGTTTGGCCGGTTCCACTGATGAGTGCTACTCGGGCAAAGCCTGGCCACGACGCGGCAGCTGCACCAAAATACGTTCGCGAAAATCACCTGCAGGGGAATTCACCCAAAACATTCGCCAACTCACGATGTCTCCCATGGAAAATCAGCTACGAGCTCTCGGGGTGCCACGGTGGCGAGATGTAAACTACCTCGCCTGGTATATAGGAGGTCAAGCGTTCGATCCCGACCCCAACTCCTGTGTATTTTGGGTTTGCGCATCTCTCTCCCCGGGGTCCCTCGGCTTTTCCCCTCCACATTTACAATCGACGTCCACGCGTTTTAGAGCATTTGGCTGCTTTCAATGCCCACGTGATAAGCCACTTCGTTGAGCGATCATTAGCGACAGCCAGGTCCGCTTCTGAAACCTCTCGCTCAGTGGGCCTCACCTCAAGAAATAATTTTAAAAAAAGTTTAGAAGCTTCATTCAAACTCGCCGTAAACCCAAACGGCTGTTGGCGACAAGCACGCGGTCCACGACGCCAATCGCCGGCGCTAGCGTCCAGTTTCTCCCAAGCTGTGCGCCGTCGCTCGCAGACCTCGCCCCGGCCGATCGGGCTCACTTTGCCGAGCCGCGGACGGCGGTGCACCGTGGCGTCGAAGGCCGCCCCCCCCCAACCCATCGCGCCGCTCTACCGCAGCCACCGCTGGGCGCACAACCGCTCCGTGTTGCTGCCGTCCTGGCGGCTCCCTTGATCGCGACTGTCGCCGCGCGGCGTAATAATTTTTCCCCCCCCCCTCCGTTGCTTAATCACGCCACAAGGTTGCCGTAATCGGCACCGCGGCCTTTGTACCCCCACCCCCGCACCTCCCCTGCTCGCTTGTGACGCGAGCCGGTGGGAGGGGGGCGGCCCGACAAGAGGGCGTCGTTGTCCCCCCCCCCCCCCCCCCCCCGTGTGAGAATTTATTTAATGATAAAATAATAATGGTCACAATTGTAAAATTCCCGCGAGCCCAAACAAAAGGGCAGGATGTGAATGAATTGCCGGATTAAAATGGGACCGTGGGCAGCGCATTCGGGGAGGCTCTTGTATGCCCCAGCGGCTGGCGCGCTCAACCGTTGCACCACTTGGCACAAAATCAAGGATTCAGCTCCCATAGCGGCCGCAAGCTGGCCACGTAGCTCTGCGTGGCGGAGTTCTGAGTACCATCCACTTGGACCAAGCTGGCCACGTAGCTCTGCGTGGCGGAGTTCTGAGTACCATCCACATGGACCAAGCTGGCCACGCAGCTCTGTGTGGCAGAGTTCTGAGTACCATCCACTTGGACCAAGGTGGCCACGTAGCTCTGTGTGGCAGAGTTCTGAATGCCATCCACTTGGACCAAGCTGGCCACGTAGCTCTGTGTGGCAGAGTTCTGAGTGCCATCCACTTGGACCAAGCTGGCCACGTAGCTCTGCGTGGCGGAGTTCTGAGTACCATCCACATGGACCAAGCTGGCCACGCAGCTCTGTGTGGCAGAGTTCTGAGTACCATCCACTTGGACCAAGGTGGCCACGTAGCTCTGTGTGGCAGAGTTCTGAATGCCATCCACTTGGACCAAGCTGGCCACGTAGCTCTGTGTGGCAGAGTTCTGAGTGCCATCCACTTGGACCAAGCTGGCCACGTAGCTCTGCGTGGCGGAGTTCTGAGTGCCATCCACTTGGACCAAGCTGGCCACGTAGCTCTGCGTGGCGGAGTTCTGAGTACCATCCACTTGGACCAAGCTGGCCACGTAGCTTTGTGTGGCGGAGTTCTGAGTGCCATCCACTTGGACCAAGCTGGCCACGTAGCTCTGCGTGGCGGAGTTCTGAGTGCCATCCACTTGGACCAAGCTGGCCACGTAGCTGTGTGGCGGAGTTCTGAGTACCATCCACTTGGACCAAGCTGGCCACGTAGCTGTGTGGCGGAGTTCTGAGTACCATCCACTTGGACCAAGCTGGCCACGTAGCTGTGTGGCAGAGGTCTGAGTGCCATCCACTTGGACCAAGCTGGCCACGCAGCTCTGCGTGGCGGAGTTCTGAGTGCCATCCACTTGGACCAAGCTGGCCACGTAGCTGTGTGGCGGAGTTCTGAGTACCATCCACTTGGACCAAGCTGGCCACGTAGCTGTGTGGCGGAGTTCTGAGTACCATCCACTTGGACCAAGCTGGCCACACAGCTCTGTGGCGGAGTTCTGAGTACCATCCACTTGGACCAAGGTAGCCACGCCCCTCTGCGTGGCGGAGCTCCGATCCACTCACCAAACAAACGAAAGAATCGGATCGTCAAACAAAGGAAGTCGGTCAACCGCAGTCGCTCCTGAAAAAGCAAATTTAAAAACGTGAAGAATTTCCGTGCCACAATTATGACGATGGGGAAGAGGGAAAACGGTGGCGCAGTGATCGGCACGCCGCACAGCGAACCCAATGAACGTGCGTTTGATTTCCCGGTTCGGACGAACGTCGACGATTTAGACTAGAGGAAAACGCACGAGTACAAATATTATCGCAAATTCATTATCTCGTAAAAGAAGATACAAATGTATTCATTCGCTCGTTGATGTGTGGGAGGGAATAAGGCGTGGTCAAACGACCACGATAACCGACTCTTAATCCAGAAATGCACTGTGACAACATGATATAAATATAAACACTTTATCATCATTTTTGAAAATCCTTCACGACCACAATTATTATTATGATTATTATTGGCTATAAGTGGCCAGATGGCTCACTCGGGGGGGTCGGGGGGGGAGGGAGGGAGAGTATTTCCAAGGTAATTCCCAGACACGCTGCCCCGGCCTCAACGTGCACGGCGCCCTCTGGGTGGACACGCGGCTTAGCCTCTCAAGATTAATCCCCTGGCATCGAGGCTGCCGGTCGCTTATGAACCTAATCCGTCACGTGGACCTTCGGGTGTGCGCGTTGCCCATTTACACGCGCGCTTGCTTCACGACCGCGCCTGCAATGCTGGGAGTCAAAAAAATAAACTGTAAATGGTCTCAGTGTTCTCGTAATGTATCCACGGCCGCACTCACGCCCTGCGGTCTGGCAGGTCGCTCCCCCCTCCCCCGCTGCCCCCCCCTCCCCCGCTGCCCCCCCCCCCCCCACTGCCCACACTGCCCCCCCCCCCACTGCCCACACTGCCCCCCCCCCCCAAAATCATTATTTTTAATAAACCCCGTTGGGAAGCTGGGCAGCCACGGTCCAGCCTCGTCGGGAGCAGTGGGCAGCAGAAGCTTAAAAAATACCACGACGTGGTCAAAAAACTTTCAGCTGCGTCGTCACCACAAATAATTAATTAATCCTCCCCCTACCACCAGCCGTCCCCCCCCCCCCCCCCAACTGCCGCCCCCCCCATCGCATCCCCTCCACCGCCCTCCATGGGAAGAACAAAGTGTCCAAGTTTGTGCCGCCAATTGGAATCACGTGCCCTGCCTGATGCAGCACTTCTCACAGGATTAAACATTATCGTCAGCAGGGATTGATCCACTGCTGGATGAAGACCTCCCCTCCTGCCTCTCCCCCCACTGAAATCCATCGCGGTCGCGCGACGCTCCGGTACGTCGTGCGAACTTGGCCTCGCCGCTCCACCTCCACGGCGGACGCCGCTTTTCGGGAGCATTCACCCTCCTCCTCCTTTCGCTGCCGTTCCGTACCCCCCCCCCCCCCCTTGCCGGCGACTCTTCTCGTCAGTTGCTGCGATGTCTCCATCTGGCCGCGTGTCCTCTGCGTGCCCCCCCCCCCCACCAGACACGCCTCGCGGGCGTTGTCGGATCGTAACCTGCGCGTCGCTTCGGAAGCTGGGGGAAGCGAAACGTCGGACACCGCGCCAAACTGAAACGTTCCCGCCGAAGCTCGTGCCGCGCCGGAGAGGCAGATAGAGCGCGGTGGCGGCGACGGCGCAGGAAGCTGGTGCCCGTGCCGCTGCTTTGGTGGCTGGGCCTAAGCGGTGGGCGTGCGTTAGCGGCCGTTAGCTGGCGGCACTGTGCAACGAACCCGGCCATCCGGGTTCGATTCCCGCTCACGACCAACGACCAACGACAGCGTGGAATGTTACGTAACGGTTCACCACCCCCCTCCCCCCCACGTTTTTTTTGTTATTGGATTGTTGAGAAATGTCGCCATGCTGGGGAGCAGGAGATAAGAGGAGCTTAGTAAGGAGAGTTTGTTGTTATATTTGCAGTTGGTGAAAAACGCTGTTGAGGATTTCATGCCATTTAGAAGTCACACACAGCAGTGGTGATGACGATGATGATGGGAATGATGATGATGATATCATAATGAGGATTGGTGCTGGTGAGAGAGTAGTAGTGACAATGATCATGATGGTTGTAATAGTGATGATGATGATGATGATATTGATGACGATCACGATAGTAGTGCTAGTGGTGGTGATGATGATGAAGATGATAATGATGACAATGACAGCAGTGGTGAGGATGATGATAATAACGGGGGTGGCGATGATAATGATAGCGGTGCCGACGATTAAAATTATGGTGGTTGTAGAGGTGGCGGCGGCGTCGGTGGTAATAATGATGATGTTGGTAACGATAAGAAAGCGATGATCACGTGGCATACTTGGGCGCGTTACATAAGAACGTCCAGCCACCTTTCAAAAATACAAAGCGTCGCAGTTTTCGCCGACCGTTAAAAATAAATATATAAACCACGCCCGGACGTCCGTCGATTTTTTTGTTTCTTTCGCCCGGATCATTTTCTGCCGAGCCGCCGGTCAGCCGGACTCCGCCTGCGTCAGCGCTAACGTGACCACGGACATTGCCGGCGCCACGCGCGCTTGCCGGATAAACAAACACGACGATTGTTCGCCTCGCGCTAATCGGATCGGTTCACTCGCCCCCCCCCCCCCCCCATGTGCAGCCTCGGCATTGCTAAAAATAAAAAGCTGACGCGGGGGGGGGGGGGGGGGCGCTGCAGCCACTGGCTTTGGCCGCCTTCCCAGCAACAAAAACGGGGAAACGGGCTCAAAATGCACCACAAAATCGCTGAATATGTCCCCACTCACGCCGACCGGCCGGCGTTGTCGCTTCGATAAACCGGGGGCCCGCAAGCGCAGACCGACGCCCTGTGGCCTGGCCGCGATCGCCGCTATGACAAGGGGGGCCCCCCCCCCCTCCCAGTCTACGCAACGAAACAGCCGCCACTGTCGCCGTCATGGCTGCAACGTAGCGACTTGGGAGGAAGGGTCGGTGGATCGTGCAGAGATGCAGCCCTTCGCTGTTGCGTGGAAGCTGCCCGCCGGCCCCAGTCTACGCGAACAAACATCCACCGCCGTGATGACAGCGCACCGCGGCTGCAATGCAGCGGACTTTGAGGAGGGAGTTGGTGGCTCGTGCAGAGACGCGGCCGTTGCGCGCGTGAAGACGCGACACGCTCAGGGCAACGCGGCCGTGCCCGCAGGAGGACCCGTAGCGCAGCAAGTGGGGGGTAGCGACAGGCCGAATCCCCCGCGTGGACAAGGAGTGGAACCCCACGCTCTCCTCTTCGAAGGCGTGGGGTTTCTCCAATCACAGGAGGGCGTCTATGCCGTGCCCTAGGCGGCAAACTATAGCCATACACGGCAAAAAAATAATAAACTTTTCCCAATCGCGCAAACAGGCGACACCCTCCTGAAAAGAAACCTCGAGACTCAATGAAGGCTTCTCCGGTAATATAAAGAGTTGCAACTGGTTTTAGAAAATCAAGCTAAAAAAATTAACCCGTAAAAACTAAGTTTTTCACTATAAATCCTTTATATGCGTGGCATCGGGGCGGCTAGAGTCCTCTCGTCCTCTGGCTTGAGATGGCTGCCACCTATGGGTCAGATGATTGTGTGCCAGCATTAACCAATTGGTAAATAAATATTTTTTAAAAATTCCCTAAACAGTGTAAAATTTTGGAAAATTTTTTCACGAAAATGCATTGTCACGCACAACGAGTCTGTGTGCAAAATGTCAGCTCGATTGGATCACGGGAAGTGGGTTAAAAAACGACCGAAAGATTTGCACGGTCCTAAGCAAGCAAGCAAGTGAACTTAATATAAAGGATTTAAAAAGGAAAACTGATGGCCATTCGAGGGCAAGCACTGTAATTATCCAACGGGAGAGTTTGGAATAGGATGTGGCAAGGTGTTTGCAAGATGTACTCAGCAAGAAGTGGTGGCGATGGGTTTGTGTATGTATGTACGTTGGACCTCTTTCGCACCGTACGTAGCCAACCGCGCTAAATCGGGGTGTGCCAGGGAAGGACAACAAACTCAACACAAAACGCAGTTGTAACTAAATGAGTTTCCAATCTAGATGGGCGAAAAGTGAATAGCTCCAGCGGCTTCCTAACGTCGGAAGGAAGAGCGCTCCAGACGGCCTCAGAAGCGCAATGTGAAAGCGCCGCGCGATGATGCGGTGACCGCCGCCTCTGTTCGATGGCTCAGCAGCCAAAAGCCGCTGCCGCTGCTGCTGCTGCTGCCGCTGCTGCTGCTGCGAGGATGAGCAGAGTTCGCGCGATGGTTGACGCTCGTGTGCAGGCTGGAGGAGGGGGCTAGGCCAAGTTACTCGGAGGTTCTGAGTAGAACGTGGGGGTACGAGGACAAGCCAGTTGCAACCGGAGGAAGAGAGCGACGCACGTGCAGGTGACAGGAGGAGGGGGGTGGCAGCTTACCGTGACCGGCACGGGAGTGACGGTGAGAGCACCACCAGCGTGGTCCCACATCGAGGATGCACGTACGCAGAACTTCCCGATCGCAACGTACGTAGGATGACCGTGCTATTCGGACGTGCGGGGCAAGGAGAACAAACTAACACGCAATTTAATTTTTTACCTACGTGACTTTACCGAAAAAACCTAAGAGTACGCAAAAAGCAGTTCTAAAGAAATGAATTTTGCCATCGAGATTTAACAGTGCATAGCTCAAAGAAGTGGCTTATAATGGGGAAACGTATCGCAGCTGAATACTCTAAACGCGTGTTTCTAAATGTGGAGGGAAAAGCCGGAGGACGCGGAGAAAAATCCACGCGACCATGGGGGGGGGGGGGGAGGAGAGACACGCAAACTCCAAATATTACCAGCAGGCGTCAGGGTCGAGATCGAACCCACGACCGCCTGCTTACCAAGCGAGGTAGTTAACATCTCACCGCATGGGCGTTTGCCACTCGTTGCGGGTGTGTTCACCGAAATAAATAAATACGCACGTGCCGCGCACTTCACAGCGGACTTTGCGCAATGCCCGACGTCGTTGGAAAGGGAGCGCGCGCCCAAGTGTGCCGACGGCGCCGTCCACGTTTTGCCAGGCGTGAAAGTCGCTTTGCAGGCTCGCGCGCGTAATTGGGTGAACGCCACAGCGCACACCGTGAAACTACCGCAGACTGTTAATTGGGGGCATTGGAACAGAGCGCCTGGGCGAGTGGCGCGAATGGCGAGTGTCCTCTCAAAGAGCGACTCGATTCTGAGACGTGGGTCACGGCAGAAATCCTGCGGTCGGCGCCGACCGCCGAATGTTTATCTCCGTGCTGCACGTCGAAGGAAACTCGCTTCCGAACGCAAACGTTCCTCCCAGTGTTCCGGGGTTGCAGGGTGGGTCTTCCCTTGAACGTAACCTGCAGGCTGGTGACATGGCAAGGCCACGGACGGGGTGGAACACGCACTATGAACCCCACAAAAATATTGTCGTCGGTGCGAAGGTTTCTGCCCTTTAAGAATTGCTTGCAGGGGACGTGCGCCCGGGTTACTGCACACACAACCCTCCCCCACCACCCCCCCCCCACCCAGTCTTTGACTAGGGGTTGGCGACCCCATTGTTGCCAGCGCCCCGTCATCACGGGCACGCTGCGTTCGCGAAAACAAAGGGAGGGAGGGGGGGATGGCGCGCGATGAAAGAAACAACGAAACACAAAGCGCACGAGCGAGCTGCTGCGGCAAAAAATGTAATATGGGCGCCACAGTGGCGAGGTGTTAAGTCCATCGCCTGGTATACAGGAGGTCGTGGGTTCGATCCTGACCCTGACGCCTGCTGCTGTATATTTGGAGTTTGCGGTGTCTCTGTATTCCCCGTGGCCGCATGGATTTTTCTCCGGGGTCCTCCGTTTTTTCCCTCCACGTTTGGAATCGACGTCACGCGTTTTAGAAAATTTGGCTGCCGTAAATGTCCACGCGATAAGCCACTCCGTTGAGCTATCATTTTGTGGCCAGGTCGTTTCTGAAAGAGAGCTGTATTGCTCAGTCAAATTAATCGCCGAGGCTTAAATAGCCTTGCGCAGATCGATACCAGAGATCTCTTTTCGGATCGAAATGCGGCAGGAGAAAAAAAATATATTCAATAATCTCAGGGACCTTTCCACTGGGCCCTCAGTAACAGCGATAGCCTATGCAGAGCGGCTGTCGTACGCGCGAATTAAAAACAAAAAACGTAACATTAATTTTACTTCAACTATTTTTCTTTATTCGTGTCGAAGCCATTGCAACGGACGAAGCCCCACAATTATACAAATGTAGACAATTACGTTTAATATGGCACCCACGTGTGCGATTATTAGGATGGTCCGTGAATGTTTACTGCGGTGTGGTGGGGGCGAAGCGCACGCGTTTTCTGCACGCGTAAGCCAACAGCGGACTATCCTTGCAGCTGGGGTTAATGTGTCTCTCGCAACTGCAATCATTAATGCGGCCGGCCGCATTCCCCCGTGCTGTTTTTGGTCGTGGTTTTTACTACCTGGGTCAGAGGTCGTACGTTGCGAGCAGCACATCATCATCACCATAGGGCCGCTCTGGTTCCTTCGTCAAAATGAGGCGTTAGCGCGACGCCGTGCGATGCAAAAATTCAAAACGAGAGCCGTCACCGACTGAACCGACGGGACAGACAAACGTGAATTGGTTTTGGAGTGTAGATACAATGATGCCATATTTGTTCAGAGTTTGGACAGGACGTCACAAGATTTACATTGCTGGGAAAATCCTCGGTGACTGCGGAGATTGGTTTTCGTTCGTCCGTCTCGTGAATGTGTAACGCGCACAAACTGAACTTCAAGCAAGGGCTTTCCGAGGCTCTCATGAGAATAAATTAACGAGAGAGCGAGAGAAGTGTTTAGATTTTGACCGAGTGACAATGCCGATGCGGATGTGCGGTGCAGTCAGGGATGAGAGAGGGGAGGGAATTGCCAGACGACAGGGGACGCGACAGAGAAACGACGTTCACCGTGTCTGGTTTGAATGACGATGGGCTTGATGAGGACGAGGAGGAGGAGGAGACAAGCCGAGGCAAATCGGAGATTGCGAGATGGAACATACGAAGATGACACAACCCCAACTCTGAGGAGGCAGACACAAAGTCTCTTATTATCAAAGCAAGACCGTGCGCCTCTACAGACTGCAATATTTGAACAAAAAGGCAAGCCTCGGGAAGAAAAAAAAACACAGAGAAAGCAAACACCGTCTGTGTTTCACGGGTCGTGACAACGCATTCGACGGCCGCCAGAGGACGAATCGTTCACTTCCCACTACCAGGGGTATATGGGGGAAGTTGCCGCGGTGGTGCAATGTTTATCGCACCGCCGGGCTTGCCAACCCACAGGTCACCGGTGCGATTCGATCTCCCTGCAATGGCAAAGCTGGACCAACGTTGCGCAAGGTTCCCGAATCGCCATCCTCTTCGCGCGACGCCGCGGGACCGGCCCTCGCTCACGAGAGGCGGGCGGATAGGGCATGGGGGGGGGGGGGAAACGCGCCGTCGCGCACTCGACGCCTGAGCTCTCGCACCGAGACGCTCGCGCAGAACGGTGGCAGAGTCACACACCACGTATGTAATGGGGTTTCACGTCGCGCAAGCGGCCACCGGTAGCCGCTACCTTCCACCGCAAGGCCTGGAGTTCTTCTCGTGGCGAGACGATCGATCGATTGCGTGCAACCATTTGATGTTTTATCTTACGTTACGCACACAGCGTTTGGCCTCCGTCACGCCTGAAATTCAAAGCAGCGCGCGCGCCTGGCAAGCCGCGGTCAAAAACGATTGGTGATGATGATGACTGGTGACGATTATGATGATGATAATGATTTCATCACAACCATTAAATCGTGCGACTCAAGACGCGCGTGGAAACCGACCGTTCGTTGAAGCAAAGGTACACGCTTTTAAAATGCAGTGTTGCAGTACAGCAAGTGGGTTTCCGTCAGGCTGTCCCTGCGTAGAGAATCGGTGTTAACGCACTCTCTCTTGGGTCGCCTTTGCAAAAGAGGCGATGACGTTTGGTGAATCTCAACGGGTTTAAGTTCATCTCCTGGCTAAGTGAACACCACTGCTTAAAATGATACAAAAAAAGTATATTCATACAGTTTTTAAATATATTTTTTAATGTTCAATAAATCAATGGAATTGAAGCACTAATCGAGAGACTGGTCACTTATTTCTTGAGTCGATGGCTGCAGCTACAGCTGCCACCCAGAACATTAATAAGAACACCACCACCACCATAACTAAATCCGCTGTTGGATGAAAGCCTCCAATTGCCGCGTCGGTCATAAGCACTTGTTGACCTCACCCACATGGGGGGGAGGTGAAGGTTGTTGAAGTGAGGGGAGGGGAGCAAGTGCAGCTTCGGACCAGTTCGGACATCACTCGGCCAATGACGTTAGCCGTGGCCTGAGAATTGAAACCACATTACCAGACACGCAGCACAGTGCACCAAACTGCTGGGTCACCACATGCCCCCCCCCCCGCCGTCACTTACCCCCCCCCTCCACCAGCTTCTCCGCCGGGAACATTTATTCATCATTAATGTCGACAGCGTCGCGCTTTGATCCGGCACACACTCCCGTGTCGCCGCAGCAACAGCCGTGGCCCGCATTGATCGCGGCAGCGCGCGCGGAAAATAAATTACCGCCGAGGCTGCAGCCGCCGTCCGTCGCGTGTAAACCACTTTGGAGCGAGGTCAACTTCACCCCCCCACCCTCCCCTTGCCACGAGAGACGGCCGTTTGAGGGCACCTGCGTTGCTACCCCGTGTCAGAGAGCGCCGCGCGTGGCGCAGGGGCAAGCAGAACGGAAGCTTCTTGCGGCCTTTCCGAGGGCGGGGGGGGGGGGTGCCCGCTGCCCGTGCGGACCTGGCAGAAAGAAGGCGCAGTGATGGCGGCACGACGTGGCTTTCCAAAGGTATTGGCCGCCGCGGCGACCTCTTGACCCTGGAGCTATCGTTGGCGGTTTCTCATTGTTGGTAAAAAAAAAAGGGCGCATTTTTTTCACCCGTGGCGCTGCTTCGCCGACCGCGGCGGTAACGCAGGAAGGGGTTCGCGTTCCCCTGGGCCGGATGCGCCAGGAGTTCGTGACGCGGCGACCCACAAAACAGATTTTGTGGACGGCAGCAAAGGTGAAGACGCAGTCGTTTCTAGTTCCACCTGAACATTGCCGGACGACGACAGGGAAAATATATGTGAAGATGTGAAGTGCGCGCATTTTTTTTTGTCCAAGCAAGCTTTAAATCAATGTCGATCATTAATCTGATCAAAGAAATTAATAAGCGTAGGCATTGACGTGTGCGTGTCTCTCAGAGTGATTTATGGAGGCCCCACATTTTATTTTTATATAAATACTTGACTACAAAGGTCCGTCTAAATTCCTGCTCGTCAATTTGTCCGTCTGTCTGCCCGCGTGCCTGTGTGTGTGCGTGTGTGTGCGTGCCTGTGTGCGCGTGCCTGTGTGCGCGCGCCTGTGTGTGCGCGCGCCTGTGTGTGCGCGTGCCTGTGTGTGCGTGCCTGCGTGAGCGTGCCTGTGTGCGCGCCTGTGTCCGCGCGCCTGTGTGAGCGTGCCTGTGTGTGCGTGCCTGTGTGTGCGTGGCCTGTGTGTGCGTGGCCTGTGTGCGTGCCTGTGTGTGCGTGCCTGTGTGTGCGTGCCTGTGTGTGCGTGCCTCTGTGTGTGCGTGCCTGTGTGAGCGTGCCTGTGTGTGCGCGTGCCTGTGTGCGTGCCTGTGTGCGTGCCTGTGTGTGCGTGCCTGTGTGTGCGTGGCCTGTGTGCGTGCCTGTGTGCGCGTGCCTGTGTGCGCGCCTGTGTGTGCATCCACGGCTCTCTGCCTGCCTGCATGTTTGTTTACACAATGCAACGCGCGATGCGTATTCACACTGCGGTGACTAAAGTGGAAGGCCGGACGAGAGAAAATGCAAGGTGTCTTGAGTCTGGATTTGAACGGGGGGCTGGGCGCCAACAGCGCGGACGGCTTGCGAGAGAGAGCCGTTCCGCACTGTTACGTAGCCAACCTTGCTAATCAGAGGTGCGGGGATTGAAAATATAATTAGCTACCTCCCACCTAAGTGAGAGTATGACCTTGGGGGGTGGGGTTTAGTTACTGGATAGGAGAGAGCGTGGAGGAGGGGGGAGGAGAGTGAGATGAGAGGGGAGAGTTAGGCAGACAGGGGAGATTCCAGGGAGGGGGGGGCTGGGATCTTGAAGATGGTGAGTGCGATTCTGGGGGCTTGCAGAGCGATCGGTATACCGGGCTGATGTGGTCTCATTCATGGGTGCGGATGAGAAGCCTTGCAGCTGTGCTTTCGACCGTATGCAGATGAGGGAATTGGGGGAGGCTGCAGAGGACAGCGTTGCAACAGTCTAGTTGAGATGCATTGACTCTCGATGACTCGTAACATTCTTTTTTAGGCCCCTTGCCTCGGCGCGGCGCGAGAATAATTTGTTTGGCACATTGCAACGCCGGGGGTGTTTCAAAATTAGATACACGCCGGCTTATTTTTTATTTTATTTTTGGAAGCAGCATCTTGTTGCCTGAGAATGTTTTGATCGCTCCGAGTGATTTGTGCCAAAGTATTTTGGTGCAGCCGAGCGTGCATTTTTTCTGTCTACAAGCCTGCCTGTTTTTGCCCGTCTGTCTCCACGTCTGCCTGTCTGTCTGTCTCCACGTCTGCTTGTCTGTCTCTACATCTGCCTGTCTGTCTGTCTCCACGTCTGCCTGTCTGTCTGTCTCCACGTCTGCCTGTCTGTCTGTCTCCACGTCTGCCTGTCTGCCTGTCTCCACGTCTGCCTGTCTGTCTACCCGTCAACCAGCCCTATCCGTCCTCCCGTCAACCTGTCCACCACACTGCCCTGCAAAAGCAGAATCTCAACTCGGCCGGAGACCTCAAGAGACTTGTTGAAAATGTAGGCGCAGAGGGGCCCTTCGAGCCGCACAGCTGATTTCCACGCTGTGTGGTCCGCTAATCAAGGCTGCTCCATGTACCCACGAGCAGCCGGAAAGAACCGTGAGCCAGCGAGAGGAAATAATCAATCACGGCCATCGGTGGGGGGGGAGCCGCAGACTCAGAAGTATTAATTCCAAGCACGCCGCTTTCACGGCTCCTGGCAAAAAAAACTTTTTTTTTAATCGCACGAGGAAAAAAAATCCAGCAGGCGCTGGCACGCGCGGAGAGTGGCATGAGTGGATCTTATAATCACGCACTCTCTCTGCTCCATTTGAGAATCGCCACTCACCAACACCCACCCCCACCCCGACTCGCTGCGGCAATTCGATGAATCGTCGCGATCCTCGCGGTCGTTTAACACCCGCGAACTGATTATTTTCTGTCCCCGCGTGCACCGTACGTACGTGCGTCCGTGCGCGTGCGTGCTGAACTTCTTTCGCACCATATGTAGCCAGCCGTGTTCATCAGAGGCACCGATGGTCTCATCGGTGTCGTTTGTTTTCAGACCCTTACAAACCAAACGTTTGGGTGAGCCTGGCTTTGAACGAGACGACAATTTGTCGTCGGCTCGTTTTGTCACCGTGTCCCCTTTGCGAGCGTCTCGCGTGCTTCCCCGTCGTCCGTTCGGCCTCGTTCCTCAACGTCAGCCTTAAAACACGCGCTACAAATCAACGCATTCACGCGCGACGTGTGTACGCATCAGATAGGCCCTGCGGGTAAATCGCGATGATCAGATGCACCCTGCAGGTAAATTGCAATGATCAGATGCACTCTGCAGGTAAATTGCAATGAACAATACCAACATCATCGCCGTCGTCGTCATCAGCAGCTGCTGAACAAAGGCCCTCCCCCCACGCGCCATCACCAACGCTCCATAGCTCTCCCGAACCCAGCGATCCGGGACCCTGCGTGCGACACCCCCCTGCTTCTCTCTCTCTCTCATTCCATCGCTCAACCTCTGCAGCGGATGTCCTCCGGGCGCGTACCCCCCTCCCTCTCTTGGGCCGTCAGAATAAGAGGCAGATATATCTGTATGTTCCTCCACTCCCTGCGCTTGTGATCGCGCCCTGGGTGGGCAGCGGCCACGGAGCCATGCTGCGCGTAACCCGGACTTTTTCGTTCGCGGCATTTCTAGCCTCCCCCGCCGCCACCCCCCACCTTTTTTTGTTCTGTGTACCGGGCACACGTCGAGTTGAAATAAAAACTAAAAAAAAAGAAATCTCGTGTATTTTTACGCACGCCATTTTTTTTTATCTGCGCAGCTCCCCCACCCCCGTCGCCACACGCGCCGCATTTTAATAACTAAATAAATTAAACAGCCCTGCTGCCACGCTCGTTAAAGAGACGCGCGCCCTCCCCCCTCCCCAGTGGCGGCGGCTCGTGGCATGGCCAAGCAGGGCCAGGAGAATCGCGGTGGGGGAACAAACGAGGGGGAACGAAAAAGGGGGAACAAACGTGCCCCCACCGACAGAGGCCTTCGCGTCGTCGGCTCGCCGAGCGTTGCGAATGTCTAACACCGACCACCGCCGCTGATGGGCCCCAAGCTTTGTCTCTATGACCGGTAGATCGGCCCAACCCTCTCCCCGACGTATCGCACCAGGTACTCGCTTGAGACCGAGTCGATCGAGGGGAGGCCCCAGGACGGATTCGGATAGAATCGTCACCGGGTGTTGGCCGCGAGAGGGAATCCAACTCGGGTCGCCGGGTCCGTAGCGCAGCGACGCACCAAACTCACGCTAAGACGAACACCTACAAAAACGCGTCATTAAAATAGAGGAGGGGAAAAAGAAAATAAAGGTGCATCTTATTAATGGGAGAATACGGCACAAATTCACAGCGCCAGATTTGCACCCGCCGGGCACCGCGGCACCAAAAAACGAGAGCGGAATTCTGGGAGCGCGCCCAAAATGTCATGGCAACCCCGACGATCCGCTGGCACCCGAACGTCGCGAGAACAGACGGGGGAGGCGTGAGGGCACAACGATTCGGAGGCGAAGCGCACAAGCAGTGGGCGGTTGGAATCGGGCCGTAAATAAAACAATGCCCCTCCCGCTCCGCGGTGCAAATAGCATCGAGGCGGTGCCGGCCGTGGCGAGATGTCTCTCGCGTGGCTGCCTGCTAGCTGCTGCTGCTGCGTCTCCCGCTCGCTCTCCGCCGCCCCCGCAGCGCGTTCCTGCCCGGCGCGCTCGGTTCGTTTGGTCGTTTAATTGCTTCCCCGTGCCAGAGCGGCGAGTCAAGTCGGCCCACCTGCGACCCGCAGTCGCCGGCTGCCGAAGTCGGCCTCGGACATCCGTTTGGCGTCGCCCCCCGCCCCCGTCCCAGGCCTCCAGCGAAGCCTTCCCGCCTCTCCCCACCTGCCGAAGCGGCCGCTGGGGGGCTATTTCGGTCGAAAAGCGCCGGCGCCGGCAACGTGGGTACAGCTCCGCTAAAAGTGGACAATGCCCACGGAGAGGGAGTTGAGCGAAAGGTTAAAAAGTGTTGCGGAGAGAGAGAAGCATCCCTTGGAATTACAATGAGAAGAGGCAACGGTGGGGGGGGGGGGGCGTGGATTATTTGAATACCAACGCAGCTTTAACGGACGGCATTTTGACTGTCAAGAAAAAAGTGCGCTTGGGCAGGACACGCCGCTCTCAATGGGATGATTGCCGGTGGTCAAGACTAACAATGGAGTGATGGGCCAAGGTAGGCAAGACGCCCACCAAGAGCGGACCGGGGCCACCACGCGCGGGGAGACGGAGCGATGAAATCGGCTCGTGCGCACGGTGCCAGACGGATCATCGCATCGCAAGACCGTGAGGGGAGAGGGGGGGGGGGCCTTCAAACAGCCAGCTGGCCCGTTGTTGATCAGTAACGGCGATTACGTCCGCGTCACTTAGGATTCGTACGTGCATCGAACCGTGCGAGTTCCAAATTAACGTTGTCATTTCATGGCTCTTCATACCGTTAAGCAAATCAGACCACTCCAAACCACCACCACCGTCGCCACAACGGTACAGATATTACCCGAACAGCAAGGGCGCGACGGACATAGATAAATCCCTAATGGATTCGTGAACCATACCGCGACCCCCGCATTTTAACGATCCTTCGGAACGCGCCGGGGTGCGGGGTTGGGGGGGGGGGCGGGGGTAAAAAAAAAAAAAATCACTGCACATGCAATTATTCATTTAGCAACGCGCGATAATTCATCGTCCGGCCGGAAAGGTCACTGACGCCGAGTCGCAGCCGGAGGAGTCGAATGCGTCGGAGGCTCAAGCTCCCTAAACCGCAACGGCGCTTACGTCAACGGACGCATCTTCGTAAATCCCGGCCGCTCCCACTTGACATTTTCTGCGCTGCCACTGGCACCCACCCCCCTGCCGCCCCCCACCACTCTCTCTCTCTCTCCATCTCGGAGCGTCACACACGACTCTTTTTGATGAACGGCGCAAACCAAAATAATAACAAGAATGATAATAAAGTGGGGGGGGGGCATTCATCAAGGCCTCCCACCCCCCCTCCCCTGGTTGCCTCGACTGAATCACCTGTTATGAGCATTCCTTCACCTACACACAGGCCCGCATTGTTCGCGAGCCGACGCAGAACAAAACAAAGAGGCGTTTTTTACAACCACGAGCCACATGCCCCCGCACAGCCTCCGAGCGAACTTTCATTACTCCGATAACCTATTAAAAGCCACCAGCGCAAAAAGGCCAAAAGGCCCGAGTGCCATTTATTTAGAAGTGCTTGTCGCGTTCAGTTTGTCGTCCCTTCCCGCGCACCTCCGATTAGCACGGCTTGGCTCCACACGGAGCGACAGAAGTTCAACGTACGTACTGTACGCACCGTATTAAGCCGTGTGTAGCATAGACGGGGGAAAGGATCTAGGTAAAAATACATCGAGTGCAGCAGTGACGCTGGATAAGCGAAAGTTGGATATTTCTAGATTTGAAGCTTTCGTGACTGCAAGGATTCATACTCTTAGGTTTTTTCGGTAAAGTCACGTAGGTAAAAAAATATAAATAATAGAAATAATAATAGAAATAAAATAGACGTTTCCGGCGCAAAAAAGCTCTTTTGCCCACTTCAGCAATTGTTTCTTGCTGTGGTTGTCCCACCTGATGACGGACACTTGTGTTGCGCCCGAAACGTCGTGATTTATTATTTAATTTCTATTATTATTTCTGTTATTTAAGTATTTATTTCCCCCTACGTGACTTAACCGAAAAAAACCTAAGAGTATGAAAGTTGGATATTTGCTCGGCCCCAACGTCGCGAATCACCCGACGGAAAAGACAGCCGAGGACGGCAACGGCGGTCAGCAAGACGACGACACTTAAGATCATTTCCACGGCGTTCTGCCGGAAGATGAGCGCAAGGGCTTGGGCGATCAGCATCGCGTTCAGGGGTTGACCTTGAGGTCAACAAAATGCGCGCCGCTTTCAGTGCGGGAATTTAACAGCGGCTTGTGAGAGAGAGAGAGCACGCGACTGATCGCCTGCCGCAGGTATGTGGACTTTCCGTTGCCAGCTCAGGGCCGCCCAAAACGAGATAAGCCGCTCAACGCGGAAAACCCTTTGACCCGTTTTGTTATTGCGCGGTGTTCTGTGGCACTGCTGCGGAACGCACCAGCTGTCTCTCCCCACAGCCGGATGCTTGGTGGTAAAAACAGCCGTCAATAGCGAGCGATTGTACCTTGACATCGCGGACACTGCTGCCCTTTCTCAACGCGAGAGAGAGAGAAATTGCAGTGCAGCAGTCTCAAACAAAGCCCGACTCGACACCTCTGCTCACCTTCGGCTCAAAGTATAAAAGGACGTTTCGGTTCGAGCTGCCTCTTTGCCAATCCACTGCGCCACCGTCGGCCGTGGGGGGAGCTTTGCGCAACCGTACTTCACCACGCTGAGCAGGGGGACGGTTGGCGAAGGACCGGTTTGGAGATCGATCAACCACCGAATCGAGTTCGTGTCGCGGGGGTTTGCAGCACAGTGTGCGAACCACCGCACCACCACTCCCAATTTTGAACAGATTTTCACACATGCAGTGGTGGTCCCTTCCCCCCCCTCCCCTCCAGTCGAGCGGCTGAAATTCCACATTCCTGTTACGGGGACCAGTTGCTCTACAGGACAGCCACCGTTGACGATTTACACCGAGCCTGTACTCATCGACATAGGGGAGATGGGATATTTTTTTGTTTTATCCTTATTTGAACGATGCTGTTTTTTTCCTCCAGCAGTCTCACCTCAGTTGCCGTCTGCACAGGAAGAGCCTCGTGCACCCGAGGAATTGCTCCTTGAGTTCAAAGTGGCATGATTGACAATGCTAACAAAACATCAATAGGAGAATTACTGATGACGATGACGAAGGTGCAATCATTCAACCAAGCAATCACTCATTACAGTTTTTTTTTCTTGTCCACTCTTCAGGTCAGGCAATGACCTCTCGAAAAAAAGTGCATTTTGGGAAGCATAAAAAAAAAATGTAAAAGTCTGGAGCATCGCTCATCTTAATGGACGATGATCACGATCGTGCTATCACAGGATCGTGTTTTTATTTTAAAATATTTTTTTTATTCTTCTTCATGGCGCTTGCTCCCGATCGTATCTCACTCCCGGCACGTTGTCTCCTCCAGCTCACAAAGCTTACCTTTCGTTGCATGGAAGGTTACTCGTACTCGCCTTCATGTATGTCCACTGTATGGTAATAATAATGATCTCTATTTTATAAAGCAAGTTTCATCTTGGAATATCTCAAAAAGCTGTACATACAAAATAAAACCACACTGACATATAGATAATCTAAGTTACACAGAAAGCTGATAATAACAATATCAATGAATACTCCGGAAATTCAAATAAAATGAAGAACTGTGATAACAGCGAACAACAATACGAATTGCAGAGTAATCCAATCAGTCAACAAAATTGTGTTTTTAAATCCTTTATATTAAGTTCACTTGCTTGCTTGCTTAGGACCGTGCAAATCTTTCGGTCGTTTTTTAACCCACTTCCCGTGATCCAATCGAGCTGACATTTTGCACACAGACTCGTTGTGCGTGACAATGCATGTTGGTGAAAAAAAATTCCAAAATTTTACACTTTTTAGGACAAAAATATTATATTTAATTACCAATTGCTTAATGCTGCCATGCAATCATCTGATCCATAGGTAGCAGCCATCTCAAGCCAGAAGACGAGAGGACTCTAGCCACCACGCATATAAAGGATTTATAGTGAAAAACTTAGTTTTTACGGGTTATACTTGTTTTTAATCTTAAGTTAAAGGGAAAGCCTGCAGTGCAAATAGCTGAGCTTTAAGACGGTGATTTGAAAAGTGACAAAGACTCAGAATCCCTAATAAACCAAGGAGGTGGATTCCACAATCGCGAAGTCCTGGCTGCGGAAGGCTTCGTGTTGAAAATCTTTCGCGCCGCACGTAACCAACCGTGCTATGCGGATATGCGGGGGAGAAGGATGCCAAACTAAAAACACTCCGCATGGGCCGTCTGGAATTCTCTTCCACTTCAACCCCCGTCCATGCAGTTGAGACCCTTGCATTGCGGTTCGAGCCGGGACCTAACAAACTCGTTTGTTTTTCTGCGCATTTGGCTAAAAAGTTTTTTTTTTTTACGCGTTACACTTACGTTTCTACTGTCGTCCCTTTGTTTTGAGCAAATTGTTTGAACGCTTTTAACGCTTCCTGTGTGGCTGCATTTGCAGCGACGACGACGTCGTCGATGTCGTCAGCGTGGACGTCATCATCTTTGACGTCATTGGCGGCTCCTCATTAGTAGGACTGCTATAATCACGCAGCTGGACATCTCGAAGAGAGCCGCACAATTTGCAAGCCGAGTACATATCGAGATTAGCGCTGGATACTGAACAGCCGTTATCGGATGCCATTAGCATGAATGACGCTATATAAAATTAAAGTAGTATCATTATCTTCTCAGCAGTGAGCAGTGCACCACACCGTGACCTGACCAAGAGTTGAGATCGCGTCCTTCCGATTATTATTGCCAGTCGAGCAACCTAAACCACTGAGCCGCCCCTCCAGATGACGAAACGTGCATACTTGTTGTGTGGGTGTCGCTGAAACTCTAGGAATGCTGTAGTGACAAGGGCGTGTGATAAATTAAAGTTATGATGGCGGATAATGGCAATGACGACGACGATGGTACGACATTCTTAATGGCGTCGACTGCATTAAGGGTTCTGGGGCGTGGCGGTGTGATATGGGGATTGCGTAAACCAAAGGCTTGCGCAGTGGTGGTGTGGTGGTGGGGAGCGGTGGCGCAGCGGTTAACGCGCTGCGCTACGAACCCGGCGACCCGAGGTTCAATTCCCACTCGGGGCTAAGACCAGCGACTATTATCTGTACCGGTCCTGGGCCTCCCCTAGCTCGACTCGGCCTTAAAGAGTACCCGGTGCGGTGTGTAAACATCGCCACAGGGGAGACAAAGGCGGCCGGGCGTGGCGCTGGCTGGCCACCCACCCCCTCGTGTGACGTGCCGGCGTTCATGGGTGCAACTCGCTAACAGCCACTTGCCCCCAGCAGTCTGTTGTGTCAAAATATCGAACCGTGTCACCGCCGCCACACGCAACCTGGGTCACATTCGTGGCCACGCAACATGAAAAGGCATCTTGCTGTCCGTAAACAGACACTCCCCGCACGCACACACTTCTATCAATACGGCCGGGTGGCTCAAGGACAGAGCGAACGGCACGCAACTTGGAAGGCCGCCAGTTCACATCCTGGTTGTGGTTATTTGCCTCGGCCCATCATCCCTCCGGGTGTCGATATCAACAGAGCGGTTTGTCCTGTGGATCGATTATCCCCTGCCACAGTAACGTGGAATGTCCACCACTGGCTCGGAGCCGTACATAGGAGATGAGCACTGCCTCTCTACTGGAGATCTGTGAAAAAGAGCTTGATAGTTCATCGGATTCCGCCAGTATAAAGGAATATTCTGACTCTCTTAATTCAGATTTCAACGCTCGTTTAATTTGACCACCGCCTGAAATCTGGGTCACATTACTGGGTCGCGCGTAACAAATGAATACAGGGTAAATGTAAATTGAAACTGTACGCACATCTCTATAAGCTGGTTAGACCACCCTTTGGCAAAGGGGAGATGGGGTCATGATACTAAATAAAGTCCACGAAAATAGCGTCGCCTATTTTGGCTAAACAACGTAATTATCACCGGTCACTTTTTTTTAAATATTTAACTTTCTGACAATATATTGACGAACTAACCGAAGCAATGAATGCTGTTCAACACCAACAGCGGTTGCCCATTGAGAATTGGTGCTTGACTAAACGCTCTACGGATGGAGTAATTGACAGCATGGCTGTTCTACTGCATGTCGTTTTCTCGTAGCGGAGTTAAATATTTTCCGCTCGCTCCTGACAGCGCGCGCGTTCCAGGCGTTTCAGTATGTAAAGCTGCAAATGATTAGAAGGCACGTGGCTGGGCTTAGAGGTTGAGTGACCGGCGGTTGAAAACTTTTCACGTAAATCTCTCTTCGTTCATGGACGTACAGATAAAGCGCAAAAAAACCCCCCGATACAATCACATGTGCAGTTCAATTAAGCAGACATGGGAAACCGACTGTGCGATAATCGTCACATCGCTAAAATTCGTATCGTGCCGTGTAGTGTCGTGATATTTAATCAGGGCGACCGTTATTATTTCTTAGACGTGCATACGAAAATATCTTCAGGAACTGAATGCTAACGCCGAGGTCTGCTCGCCACGAGGGAGCTTCGGGAAAATTTTTTGCGTAGTTTTGCTATTTTTCTTCCATTGAAGGAACGCAAACGACAACGGTTAACTATACGGTCCATACCATTGGAACCTCATTTGCCAGTAAAAATATGATAATTAGTTTTTTTTACCCTTCTATCTGGCAACAAAACTGACACCTTTTTTACAAGGTGTAAATGCTTCCCCCGAGCTCTCATACTCTGATGGTGCATTGTCTTTGAGTTGTGCGCCTTTTGGCGTCATCTGGTCCAACCCATGTGAGACTAGGCTCTAAGGAAAGCTGTCTCTCGGGTGTGGACCAATCAACTTCAAGGACAGTGCACATTATCAGAGTTATGTTTATGTTTGCATTATGACTGCATGTATTGTGGTCTATGTAAACATGACTCCTTGTAAAAAAGGTGTCAGTTTTGTTGCCAGATAGAAGGGTAAAAAAAACAATTATCATTAACGGTCCATAGTTTGGAGTTGCATGGCCACAATCGCACCACTGCGGCATGTCTTCAATGTAACTCTGCGAGTCTCTGTACCTCCACGGGTTTCTGTGCATCTCCCGAGTCTCTGTGGGTTCACCGCGTGGTCCTCAGTGTGGGTTGAATGGCCGCGATCACACTTCTGTGGCTTGTGTCCTTTTTTGATTTCCCATTCGCGAGGGAGACACGCACGCCGGAGTGTCGGGCGTTCCGATGCAACGGACGGTTTTTCATCGAGGCGGTCGAGATATCGCGGCCATCCCAACCGGGTCAACTGAGCCAATCATTAAAAAAAAAAGGTACCTTGTGTGTTGCGTTGACACCAGCAATGTTGTTGTTGTGGAAGGTGACAGCCCCACCACCAGCACCACCACTGCCACCACCACCGCCAACAGCAGCAGGACCGGCCTTGACAGGTGCTCTCTGAACCACCGCACACATTCACCAACACAGCAACAACAACGTTCTTCACAAAGGAATCTCTGTCCGCGTTTTTGTTTAAAAAGGCACAGCAGGAGGCTTCGTTCGGACAGAAATTCTCGAGCTCGGCCGAGCCACCGCCAGCGAGGGGAGAAACACAATAGCGGAGGATGGGGGGGCTCGCGTCGATAACCGCGGCAACACTTCCGCCTCCATGGAAGTCTTCGTATCGTTTAACTTGAAGCCCTTGGCGTGTCAGGTTTTACACCTAACACGCCAGGTACAGTGTGTGCACAGTACTTGCAAAGAACCACTTAGTCAATCCGCGGGTGGACAAGGGCGTCCCCACGCCTATGCGGATCGCGAAGGTGACATGATCATTCTTCGCCGCTCGGTGCGGATTGGGAAAGGCCGGGGGGGGGGGGACTGCTGAGCAAGAGAGGTTTCGTTGTACTGCTTGCTGTTACGCACAGCGCCTACTTGCGCGCGCCCGTCGTAGCGTGCACCCATCCAGTCACTGTCCAGGCTAAAATCCCGCTTAGCTTCCCAAAGCCCGACACCGTCGGGGGAAGAGCGTTTCTGGTGATTTGGTCAGAGGAAAGCTGACGGGGCCACCTGACGGCCAAACATCTCCTCAAGCCACGTGACCTTGGGTGACCCCTGCTGCTGCACTGCCAGCGGTGCCCGAAAGACAAATAACGAAAAACGAAACCTCAACACAACCGTGATTAACACCGTGGCATAAAAATGCTAAAATTTCAAAATAGTCGACGACGTTTTCAGACAATGTAGCGTCGCATAACAGCGCGTCAAATCAATCACAAGAATAATAATAATAACATAGCATCATTTCAACCGGGCTGATACCCGCACACTCCTCCAACCAGCGTACAGAAAAAAAAGAATCCACACATTTTTTTTTTCAACAGTTGCTATTTCCGAGAGAGGAAAAATTGATTAAATATATATAAGATACATATATCTGTCACCGGGCCGTCGAAATGCAATAACCCGCTCTGGGAAAAACTCTAGGGGGGTTTTAGTCGTGACGAGATTTATTTTTTTTACTCCAAATTCACGCGGCGACCGTCCCTCTCTCCGTGACACGGCCAAGCCCACGTGGCCCAACTAAATAATGAAATAAAGAGGCACACAGCTGTCAAGGTGAACCTGCAGGGACTGGGTGTTGCCCCCCCCCCCTCCTTGAGAACGTGGGTCGCTATCGAGTATAAAGAATGTTCCAACGAGCGGGGCTTTGTGCAACCAAATATTATCCCCAATGTTTAAGACCAATGCAGGAGGATTTCTCCACAATTTCTCGCCGTCGCCTGATGATGATGGTTGTTGTTGTAATTGGCGGCGAAACGTCACAATAACTCGAATTGTAAATGTTGCAGTGGGTTTACTCTCCCAACACACCGGTTGTGCTTAAGTGTTAACGAATTGGAATGTTCTGTTACGTGACAAACCTTACTAATTAGCCGTGTCGGGTGGTGGCGGGTTTCACGCATTTGTATTTACGCGATTTAACCCAAAAAACTTTATTATGGAGAACTGAAGGAATGTTACATACATCTCTATTGTTGAATTGCCTTCAAGTGGCACTCACTTTATCAACCCGAGAAGAGTCGATGGCGATGATGGCCTGAATTGACACTGGAACGAAATGTGTAACGACACATCAATCAGCCGACTAAAATATTATTGTTTATGCTCAGAATGCCCGCATCAGAATGAATCGTGTGTGTGTGTAGAAAAATATGATTTACCAAGCACGCAAATGATACAGGAACGACGCGCCGAGGCTAATGGGAGCGAACCGAACGTCACAAACGAGAGCATTTTCGCACATGACGGCAGAAATTACACACGCGCCGAAAAATAGTAATGACTTTTGAAGATCAAATCGAGACCGTGAATAGTGACAAATCACCAGGGCACCGTGGCAGGATGGGGGAGCTCATTGTCTGGTGCCACTCGTCTGCACAGCACAGGGGACGTACGTGCTCTCGACTCTCGGCTTAACCCAAAAAATCCAGAGAAGCATTTTTCGATTTGAAGCTTTCTTGACTACATGGATTCATCTTCTTGGTTCTTTCGGTAAAGTCACGTAGAATGGAAATAATAAAATAATAAAAATAAAACATAATAAAATAATTCTCACGACGTTTCGGCAACAACGCAAGCAGCCGTCCTCAGGTGGAGAATTATGTTTTATTTTTATTACTGTATTATTTCCATTCTACGTGATTTTACCGAAAGAACCAAGAAGATGAATCCAGAGAAGCAGCCCGAGACGCGAAATTTAAGGCGACCCGGTATATATAAACACCCCAAAAAATTGATCCAAAACGGGAAAGGACGCCACTGTTCTGACAGCATTTCGTGTTTTTCCTGCAACAAATGGTGTCAAGTGACATCGGGTGAAGTCACTTTTGCGAGCGTGCAGACGCATCGTAAGTAACGTATAGAGAAAGGTAAACGATCGTAGTCAGAGAAAGATCCAGAATTGTTCGTGAATATCCAAAAATGTGAAACGTGTACGTGCATACAAAAAAACTCATCCCCGAGTAAAGGGGTAATTTCGATAATAAGCTCGCAAGATTAACTTACAGCCGATGTGAATGCCACCGGAATGGTGATCCCACCACCGCCAACACTGCCAACACTGCGCATGGCATTGCAAGTGCCCTCTGCTAAGCGAGAGAGTGAGCTATTTCACTTTTTGGACCCTGTTGACTCATAGGAACACAGCCACGCTGGGTCGCCGTGGGACATTCCGATAAGCGTCCAGTTGTTTACAGGTCATCTTTGTTGGGCTCTTGGAGTCCGTGGAGTTTCCACTCAACCCTGAAAATGATCACGTGTTGCAGCAGCGTGTCGTTATTGTTCGTGCTGTTATTACGATTGTCCACCCAAGGAGAGACCTCACCTCGCGTCTCAAGACTCTTTTTCCAGGCGAGTACTGCCTCGTTTTCGCAGGACAACGACGATGCTGCCTGGTGTGTCGCCAATTGAGTAATTTGCGGGGCGTAGATTTTTTTGATTGCGTTGGGATGTTGCGGCCAATACCAGTCACATTGTGTGTCACCACATATTTTTTTTTTGCAAAGGAAGGAGTCTGGAGAACCCAGAGGAAACCCATGCAGAACAGGGGAGAGAGAACATACAAACTGCAGACAGAAAGGCCCCTGGGAGTGGGGAATTAAACCAAGCGTTGCAAAACGAATTCTACCAACTTGCAGCTTCCATTAAAGGGAGCTCTTAGAGGATATTTCGCCTACTCTTCCACACTGGTAGGATGTGTTGGAAGAAGTGAGAGGTACCCAAACTTGACCCCCACAAAACACAACAAGTCCATCAACTACGACCTGTGGTCCACCCATTTAAAACTCCTGAGACGGGTCTGTGTGGTTGATAAATGTGCCCCGCTCTTTTAACTGCCGCACGCCAGGAGATGGAATCGAACTGGCCGCATCTGTATTGCACATCCAGCGTGCTAACCATTAACGCAACGGCAGTGATCAGCACAATGCGATGAACGCAGAGGTACAACTAGAGGTTGTTTGACGCTCTTTAGCAGCGTGTTTACGGTGATAAGGGCCCTGTGTGGTTTTATAGCGACTCAAGGTACAGAGAGACACACAAACACACAGTGTGTGTGTTGGATGGCGCTGGCAAAAACAGGGCTTAGAGTCGTATTTCGTGCAGCATTATGGAATTAATGTTTCATTACAATTCAGCGATGCATGCGCACGTCTGGTTTTCAATCGGGCTTGAAAATATAGGACCCAAAGATGACTAAAGAACCCACATGCTAACATAGATTCAATCGAATCATACAGGACCCATATGCACGAACGCAGGACCCATAGACTACCATAGAACCCCAAAACAACATAGGACCGATAGACTAACATAGGATTCACAGGTAAACACACGGTCAATAAACAGCTTTGCCCACGACCAAGAGTAACAGGTGACCCACAATTACATAACACCCAAACACTGACAATGGACTCTGGGACCAACACTGTGCCCAATTGCCTACACAGAGATCTCGGACTGCGGCAAATCAAGTGTGGTGTGATGCAGAGGTCGCAAACGGGTTTGATTCCTTAACCGTACCCGGCCGCACCAGGGTCGCAAATGGGTACCCGTACCCGGCCGGGTACGGGTACCCGTTCCCTACCCGTACCCTACTCGAAATGAGTGACAAACGGTGACTCACCAGTGACGCACGGCCTACCCGTTTGCGACCCTGGTGCGGCCGGGTACGGGTAGCCGGGTATCCGGTACCCGGTTGCGACCTCTGGTGTGATGTCTGAATGCGGTGCAGCGGCCGCACAACGCCATGGAGGATAAGCAGCTGAGATTTACAGTCACGATTGCCTATTGTCTCCAAGCGAAACAAGCTTATGGGGGGTGCACGAGCGCATTGCACGCCGTGGCTATATTGGCGCAACGCACACGGATCGCCTCCAGCGCTACAGATCACGGTGGCAAGTGCCGATTTGGCGAACGCCGATTGAGGCTGGCACAGCACGGGCAGAAATGCAACGTTGTGGGTTTCCTCCCTGACCCACCACTCAATCTCGCACAGCGGCTGTGTGGGTGCAAGCGCTGCTGAACGTACAGCAGCAGCAGCAACACACGTGGTGGCTATGATAGGTGGTGGCTATGATAGGTGGTGGCTATGATAGGTGGCGGTAAGCACTGCATCACCCCCCCCCCCTCTCTCTCTCTACCCCCATGCTCTCTCACAAAGACACTGATCCAGCCTCATGCCGTGTTGACTACAAAGACTGTTTGGGGCCAAGGAGTGATGTTAGCGAGCACCTATGGAGGCCGGAAGGGGGTTGGGGTTGGCCAATACCACGCCCGACCACCTTTGTCTCCCCAGTGGCGATGTTTTTACACACAGCACCAGGTACTCATCTTAAGGCTGGGTCAACCTAGGGGGTGGTCGGGACCGGTTCAGATAATCGTCACTGGTGGTGGCCGTGAGCCGGAATCGAACTCGGTTCGTAAGCGCAGTGCGCTAACCACTACGCCACCGCTCCCCACACACACACACAGGCCAACACCAATACACATGCCGTTCGCCACTAAGTGACTGTGACGTCACCACGGCGCCTGTGCCAGGCTAGGTGCACTTTGAGGCCACGTGAAGTGTCGAAGGCTCGGGACAGACCCAGCAGGTGCCATGGTTTGGCTGACTGAGATGACCGGTAGATGCACCACCACCAGCTGTACCCCCACTACTGTGACAACTTGCCACAAATTTATCCACCCGGCGTTCCCGCTCGTTGTTGTGAGCGTCGCTCCCTCCGCCCTCCGTTGTTGCTGGAGGGCGACTGCCTCCAACTGAGAAGCAGCAACAGCAGCAGCAGCGGTCCTTCACGAGCCTCCTCCATCGGCCAACACACACGCGTACCACGCAATGCTATTCCTGGCTAAACGACACAGACATCCCTTCCACAACGCGAAAACAGAGGCACACATTCACTGAAAACCACGTCGCAAGCTCTTGGACGATGACACACACAAACACATACACAGGCGTTGCCCACACATACTGACTCAGGGCTGACCCCCGTGCCAACAAAATCAGTGGTAGAACGAACAAACAAGAAGACCCCACCACCACCACCGGTGGTGGTGATCCATGTCAAATCGTGCGCTCGTGGCATTGCATGGAAGCGGCGTTGCGAACGGGCCCAACACATCTGAAAGGGTCGTGGGGGTCGTCCACCCTTAGGGTTGACTCGGCCTCAAATGTGTACCCGGTGCGGTGTGTCGTAAAACATCGCCACTGGGGAGACAAAGGCGGCCGGGGGATCTTTGTCTTTTTGACATCGTTGGCAAGAGCTCACAGATGACCACGTGCTGAACACGTCCACAGCCAATCCACTGCTGGATGAGTGTTTCTAGATTGAACGAGGACATCTCCTCCCGCCCCCGGATTGATCCTTTTTGAGGTCTCTAGACAAAAGCTGGGAGCGTAGACGGGGGAGCATAGAAGTGTAGTACAATACAGCAATGAGGTGTGTGTGTGTGTGTACTGCACTGCCTCTGATGTCGAACCCGATCGATTATCGGTTGATTTGGCAAGACGTTAGGGGATGATGATGATGATGTTAGCGGCAGAGCGATATTGTTTGCGGATAGAGCTGTAATAAAGAACAAAGGTTTGTGTGGTTTAAGGCGAAGGATAGCCTTCAAATGTGGAGATTGTGTTTAAGTTAAGGAGGGGTTAAGATGAATTTGGGGTTTAAGGATGACAGCTAAGAGGCTAGGTTGATGGTTTAGCGCTGGTCCTGATGATGTCGGGGTCGGTTTTAGACAAAGAGACTGGGTTGGGGGTTAGGGTGGCAGTAGGTTTAGCAGATGTGGGTTTGAGTTCGACAAAGACTTTGTTGTTGGGTTCAAGATTTAGGGTTTCAGTTATCACTCGGGAATAAGAGAGCATGCCAAGCTTTAAGTTATGACCTACGGTGTGTGGGTCCACAATGCATGTCTAGATTTGACGGGTGTGCTTCTATGCAAAGATCGGAGTATTTATGAATGAATGAATCAAGCTGTAGGTTAGACTTAACTTAGCCTTCGTAGCTGTACACACTTAGACGCACACATCTCTCACCTCTTTGCGATGCAGCAGCAACTGCAGTCCGATGTCTCTTGCAGTCAGCCGAGAAAAACACCAACACCACCAGATCACCGGCGGCGGATACCAATTTTTGTGTTTTTTTGCAAAACAAAAATAAAACCCACGCTGAATTCCACTATTTCATTAATGTAACAACGCACCCTTCACGTCACAAGACGCAAGGAGACGGCCCTACCCTACCCCCCCCGTCCCAAACACAAGATCATAACGACCTCATGGCATTACCACGAGCCGGTGTTACATGTATGTATGCATCTATACACACACACGTGTATTGTTCAGGCTCTCGCTCACATATTTACACCGTACAGGCCTTGCCCGAGACGACCGATGTGGAACGTGGTGGACGATCGCACACCTCTCTCTCTCTTCTAAAAGGCTTCTTCTAAAGTGTGAGCGGCTCCACAATTTCAACAAAACCAACAGCGTCCACACTGAGACCACCACCCCCACTGCACAACCACGTGGGGGGGCGGGACCGGGGGGCGTGAACGTTGAGATGACGTCACGCCGGAGGGGGAGGAGCGATCATTTATGCAAATTAGTTTGGGGAAAGGGGGCGGGGCTTGTGCCTTAAAAGGAGCTGCCCGGATGTGACGTCACGGCTATAAATATAAAGGCCGCCGCGCTGGGGGGTGTGATGTCACGCGGCCGTTAGCTGTGACGTCATCTGACGCGCGTGACGCAGGGGGGGAGCAAAACAGCGGCCATGTTGCCTAGGGACTAATCTGAATATTTAAAGTGGAGGAATCCGATGAGCTGTAAAGCTCTTATTCTTATTCTTCTTACTGATGTTCCAGTAGGGGCACGGGGTCAGAACGTTACAACAAGCAATACAAACAAAACACGACAGGAGTGCAAATTGTAGGAATTGTAAACAAATCGCTTTAAATATCTTATCTCCATATATTAAAAAAGGGAAATCTGTGATTATGTATCTGTTCAAAATGTTTAGCGTACTTCCCGACATGCAACAAACTTGAAATTTGCCATGTGGGTACTTTCCAGACTGTACACCATGCAAAAATTATAAAAATACACTTTTGAATTTTTTTGGGGGGGAAGGGGCTCAATAATGCATTTATTTTGCACAGCAAGTGAGCTGTGACGTCACATCTGTCACGTGACCCGCGCACGTGGAAGAGTAACGCATTGTAGTGTAGCAGGTAGCGCGCTGCGCTACGAACCCGGCGACCCGAGTTCGATTCCCGCTCACAGCCAACACCGGTGACGATTATTTGAACCGGTCCGGGGCCTCCCCTAGGTCGACTCAGCCTCAAACGAGTAACTGGTGTGGTGTGTGAACATCGCCACTGGGGAGACAAAGGCGGCCGGGCGTGGTGAATCCAAGTCCCGGGCGAAGCCGGGTAGTAAAGCTAGTATTGTATACAAATAAAACTAAACAGTTTTTTTTTATCTTACCAGGTAAAGGCCACTGAGCTATTAACTTATTTTTAAGAAGTTGGATAATATTATAGCCATTGCCGGAAACGTCGCCCATTATAAAATATATTTTTTAAATTTTAAGGCCACAGTTATTTAATATTGTTTGGGGAATGTTGGTAATCTTGTTATTTGTGCACCAGTACTGTGTTACGCCCGAAACGTCGTGATTTATTTTATTTCCTACCGACGTGACTTTACCGAAAGAACCAAAGAGTATGGATTCCCGCAGTCACGAAAGCTTCAAATCAACAAAGTACTGTATCACTAATTAATGGGTTTACTTACATGGAGCGAGACAAAAATCCAATTAAATTATCTATACTGGTGGAAATTCCACATTCCCATGACGTTACCAGTTTATCCACAACATGGCCACTGTTAAAACCACCGAAATATAATGCAGCAGGCAAGAATAAAACATTACGTGATATTTAAGTGGCAATTTTAATTTTAGTTCTGTTCAGCCCTTACAGAAGTCCCCACGTGTGACGTTTCAACAACATCATTAAAACACCCTGTATTTTGATAACTGAACGTTACCTTAGTTTAAACACGAATTTAAAACATACAAAAATAATTTGGTATCCTTGAACATTTCATTTACCAACTCAGAAACACTCATTCATGGAATTGGCCAAATATTTCATTGCAGGGCCCTCTTAGATAAAAAAAACATAAGCCTCGAAATTCGTCGCTTTTCCGGGCAAAATTGAGAGCATTCCAATTATTTTGGCTATTACAGAAATGTACCGGAAGACACAATGAAGATAAAACATGTCAAGGCCAGCCTTTGCCTAGCTCACAATCCATCAGCCATGATTCATCCACTGCTGAATTAAAGCCTCATCAAAGTCACCATCTCACGGCCCTGCGATGAAACAGAGTTAAACTTGATCAAATCCGAATGGTGCCTCCTTCCCAATAGTTATGTCAAAAAATGTTGGTACAAATATTCGTATAATTAAGCAATATACTTGGCGGCCTTTAATATACAGAGAACGAGAGCTATAGCGTAATATATGAGAGGCAAAATAATATTTTATGGTTACTCTATTCTGTGTCCCATTTTTCAGTTTTTAAAGTGTATTTAACATTGTGTTGTGCCAAATCCGAGTCACGCTCCAGATTCGCTCCTTCCACGCTGGCAACTATGTCCCCACTCAGTCACATCAATAGCCAAAAAATTCCTGTTTTGCCCAGCCAAGTAAAGCGACATGCGATAGAGGCACAATAAAATATTGATATGCTGTTATTACTACGTTTGGTTACCCAACAAGACCTCACCAGACTGTCATGCCACTTTTTCAGGATGGTATCGCTACGTTGGTTTTTTTGTTGGTTGTTGTGGCAGAAGAGCCGATCCTACTGCTTGTATAATCATCCCAATCGAGTAATATTCAGGTACTCTTTGTTTTTTTTGGTAAAGTCACGTAGGTAAAAAATAAAATAAAAATAAATTAAATCACGACGTTTGCACCGTCACAGCAAAATTACTGTATCAGTGACGGTGCCACCTGAAGACGGAAGCTTGTGTTGCCTCCGAAACGTCGTGATTTTTATTTTTATTTATTTTTTCACCTACGTGACTTTACCGAAAAAAAACAAAGAGTATGGACCCTTGCAGTCACGAAAACTTCAAATCTAGAATTAATATTCAGGTACATTCGGGTGCTTGGCCAATACCAGTTAATACAGTGAATTGGTTTTTTTCAGCTATGGGAAGAAACTAGAGAAAATTCCTGCAGAACAGTGGTAGAACATACAAACTCTGCAGAGAGTGGGGCCCGAGTTGGGAATAGAACCCAGGTCCATCTAGCCACGAGGTATAAATGGTACCACTGCAGCTCATTTGAGAACCGAGGTTAACTGTTGGTGAAAAGGGCACGGTTACATAATTTGTGTGGCTTTATTCCATCAAATCACATCACACGGCTTCTATTTCTGGAATGTGGCCAACCGTTTGATTAAAACAAACATAGGCATCACACAAACCATTTACTTTTTGGAGGAAAAAAAACGTTCATTATGAAATCAATACGTTCTCTAATCGCGCCCCTAAGACGAGTATTGGCCTGTGGTAATCTCTTTTTACAGGCGTTAAGCAGTTTCAAAACAGTGCCTATTACCCTGCTGTGATATATGGATCGGAAGCATTGAAACCGACAAAGGCAATGAAATTCAAGCTTTAGAGGTGAAACGGAAAGGTGAACACATAGATCGGGGAGAGAATGAACGTGTAGAGAAGTCAAGAATTCTTATCAACATGTGAGAGTTCATCAGCATTGGTTGAAGCTAGCCTGACTTGATGATTCGATAAATGTCAAAACTATTCCAGAGGTTGCTCGGATTGAACCAAAGCTGCTGATACGACGGGTTGTCTAAAACGTATTTGAATATTCAAAGCAGTGAGACATACTGTATACGCGAAGGAGGTTTTATATATAAGGAAAGCAGGTGGGCTTGGATCAGAGGTCGCAACCGGGTACCCGATACCCGTACCCTACCCGATACCCGGCTACCCGTACCCGGGTACGGGTACCCGTTTGCGACCCTGGTGCGGCCGGGTAGACCATGAGTCACTGGTGAGTAACTGTTTGTCACTCATTTCCCAACGTCTTGTCTCTTCTCACAATTCAAGTTCCTAGAATCAACCCACCCGCGCCAGCAACATGGCTTCATCCCAGAGGTCGCAATCAGGTACCCAATACCCGTACCCTACCCGTACCTGGCCGGGTACGGGTAAGGTACGGGAACGGCCGGGTACGGGTAGCCGTTTGCGACCCTGGTGCGGCCGGGTACGGGTACGGGTAAGGAATCAAAACCCGTTTTCGACCTCTGGCTTGGATGTATCATGGATGATGATAATGATGATGAAACAAGTGTGGAAATTCCACATTGAAATGAAAAAGGCCACCGGATAATAACTGTTGACAAGCAAGTAGAACAGCATTAAACAGTTTGTTCATTTTACTTACCCCAGAGGGCTGATGATAAAGATGATGACTTCTTCTGCTGATGATGACGCTGTTGCTGATGACGATAACCACGATGACGAGAGGGATTTGAATTCACAAGCTCGTGATCAGCTGCCAAAACTGCTCAACCAACCGAGTCGCATCTGGCAACACAGCATGTGATTTGAAAATTCTGTTATCACTTCACAGAGGATTTTTCCCCCATTGGTTTAAAAATTAACAAAGGGACAGAAAGGTTTACTTGCTGTTCTTTCAAGACAACCCTGAGCTCCCACGAAGCCACACAAACAGTAATGGATTAACCACAGAGCCAAACGGATATTAAACATGCCAACCATTCCACAACCACGAAAATGACGTTCACATTCTTCTGAGTTGCATATTAAAAACTGCGTTTTTTTTAATAACATAGAAAAAACATAATCTAATGTATTTATCTCCAATGTGGTATGTGCAGCGGAGGCGTGGTGGTTAGTGAATTGCGCACTGAACCCGGTGATCCGAGGTCAATTCTTGTAAAAAAAAAAAGTAAATCAATAGATTTCATAAATATAACGTCACCGGCGATTGATATCTAAACCAGGTCTGGCCCAGCAGCCACTTGGTTCATCCACCAATAGACGCTGACCAGAGTGGTGTTTGCTGCATTAACACATTGCCCTGCCAAATGGGTGTCGAAAAAAATTAACCCGTAAAAACAAAGTTTTTCACTCTAAATCCTTTATATGCGTGGCGGCTAGAGTCCTCTCGTCCTCTGGCTTGAGATGGCTGCCACCTATGGGTCAGATGATTGTCTGCCAGTATTAAGCAATTGGTAATTAAATATTTAATTTGTTTTCCCTAAACAGTGTAAAATTTTGGGAAAAAAATTTTCACGAACATTAATTGTCTCGCACAACGAGTCTGTGTGCAAAATGTCAGCTCGATTGGATCACGAGAAGTGGGTTAAAAAACGACCGAAAGATTTGCACGGTCGTAAGCAAGCAAGCACGCAAGCAAGCAAGCGAACTTAATATAAAGGATTTAAAAAGACAAAGATCCCCCCCCCCCCCCCGTGTAGCCTTAACAGACTGTTGGGGCAAGTGCTGTTAGCGAGCAGCACCTATGAAGACCAGCACGGCACACGAGGGGGTGGGTGGCCAGCACCACGCCCGGGCCGCCTTTGTCTCCCCCAGTGGCGATGTTTACTACACACCGCACCAGGTAGTCATTTGAGGCTGAGTCGACCTAGGGGAGGCCCATGAGCGTGAATCGAACCTCGGGTCGCCGGGTTCGCAGCGCAGCGCTAACCTGCTCCACGACCTTATTCCACCACGTGCTTTCAGAACTCCCCTTTAATGTAATTCTTTTTCTCTCCTTCGCTTGATCGACCCCCTATCGTGCCTGGCGTTTCCTGCCATGTATTTCCAAAACTCTCTTGGTGTTGTTGTTGTTGCTGCGTTCCGGGTGATGAATCATGAATTGAAATTGTTGATGTTTGTTGTTGGTGGTGGTGGTTGCAGTCCTCAACGTCACCGGCAGCTGCGATGCGTCACCGAGAGAAGAGGAGCACAGTTGGGGGCCGTCCATAAATGACGTCACGAACCTAGGGGGGGGGGGGTGGGGTCAGACATTTGTGACGATGTGTAACGAGGAGGGGGGGGGGTTTGAGAAATGTGACGTCACATCAAAATGCGCAACTTTAAATAAATATAGACAACACGTTCTACTTAATTAAATAGACTTTTTAAACACATTCCTGCGGAGGGAGCTGGTAGGAACGTTGGGTTGCTCGGTCAATGGCCAGGGTCAATGGCGGCGTGGTGTATTCTGCAAATATGCCAGACTGTGAGGGCGGGCACAAGTCGGCGTGAGTAGGTTAAACGTTGAGTTTTATAAGGGCACCACGAAGTGACCAGCCCCTCCCCACCCAGCCCCACCCCTCCCACCCCCCACCCAGCCCCTCCCCACCAATAGTTTAAAGCGATTTGAAGCATGTTTTTTTTTGGGGGGGGGGGGGCAGAGCTTTGTGACGTCATATTTGAGGGGGGTCTGACTTTTTGTGGCGTCGTGTGACGAAAGGGGGGGGGGGGTCAAAAATCGTCCAAAATCGCGTGACGTCATTTATGGACGGCCCCTTAACTGTGTTAACGACAGCTGTATACCGTCCTATAAATTATTGTTTAATATGTTATGGAGGTTAATAAATTATCAATACATATGTATAATATTCTCTTGTATTGTAATTCACCCGATACGTATATTTTACTTGCTATGTCAAGTCAATTACAATGCATGAGAATATTGACCTCATAACATGAAGTCAATAACAATCCAAATATTATGTTACACACCAAGTCAATTGCAATGCTGTACAAGAGAATAGGGAGTCAACAGGCCGATAATTCATCTCTTAGTTAAAACACATTCCTGCGGAGGGAGCTGGTAGGAACGTTGGGTTGCTCGGTCAATGGCCAGGGTCAATGGCGGCGTGGTGTATTCCGCAAATATGCCCGACTGTGAGGGCGGGCACAAGCCGGCGTGAGTAGGTTAAACGTTGAGTTTTATAAGGGCACCACGGGGTGACCAGCCCCTCTCCACCCAGCCCCACCCCTCCCACCCAGCCCCACCCAGCCCCACCCAGCCCCTCACCACCCTCCCACCCAGCCTCTCCCCACCCTCCCCTCCCCACCCAGCCCCACCCTCCCCAACCAGCCCCTCCCCACCCTCCCCTCCCCACCCAGCCCCTCCCCACCCTCCACCACCCCAACCCCTCCCCACCCTCCTCTCCCCACCCAGCCCCTCCCTCAACAAAGGACGGACACAATAATCCCCTGTGGGCTGGTAGAACCAGTGGGTTCCTACCAGTATAATGGACACTACTACAAGTTTACTACGAACACAAATGTGCTCTGGAAACGTTAACCAATAAAGTTGTTTTCAATTTTATAAATAGCATATATATTTATATTTATTATTACTGTGTATCATAGTTGCCGATGACTGTAATTCGACAAATAATTATCAAAAGCATAACAATGGGCGACAGCTAAGGGCCCATCCAAATTGCCAAACGCGACTGAGCAAGACGAAGGCGACATTTACGAGTCAGATGGATGACCCAAAAGACGAGATCACGTAGTGGCGCTGGACCAGGACACAATGAATCCCAGGAACAAAATGAATAAAAAATTATATTTTGGAAGAAAAAAAATTCCGTCCATTCAGGCCCATTGTTGGTTTCCCTGAGCAAAAAAAAACATTATTTATAATTAAATTATTTCGTGGGAATAATTGTATACTGCCTCAGCGCTATTAGAGACTGCCCTGCGTAAATGGCCGAAAAGTCAGGGTTATGAAATATTTTTTTGTAGCAAATCACATGCGGGTTGTTCACACTGTCTGTCGTTAACATTAATGAACTTTGTAATATTTTTTTATAAGATTACAGGACTCATCTTTGAACATGCATCAATTATGTTTCGTCTCAATTCATTCTACTTAATGTCATCTGAAAAGAAAGAGGATGTTGATAACGTTAATAGATAAAATATGAACTTGAAGACTCAACAATACAAACTTTTAATGCCAGTGTTAAAATAAATTAAATAACCCAATATGTCCTGACATTTAGATCACCCTGTAATAAAATGATTGAGTTCACCGATTGGCAGAGCTGATATTATTCGACAAAGACTCACATAAAACTGCACGGAACGAACGTCATCGACGGCATTCAAACCGATTGCAATTAAACAAAAATTCTCACTCAATTAACGGCCAAGCCGAGATTGGACTGTCTGGCTCCTCTGCTAAAACACCAGCGACCCAGACTGGATTCTTTCGAACATATGTGCAGTGAAAATTTCCATTTAAAGCTTTCGTGACTGCAGGGATTCATCTTCTTGGTTCTTTCGGTAAAGTAACGTAGAAGGGAAGTAATAAAATAATACAAATAAAACATAATGAAATAATTCTCACGACGTTTCGGCCACAACGCCCTTCTACGTGACTTTACCGAAAGAACCAAGAAGATATGTGCAGTGCTCATTGGCCATGGAAATGTTATACAATGAGATGCCCTTTTTTGTATGTGTGGGTCAAGGACATGCCTTCTAGCCCCGCTTCAAATCGCGTTCGTGACGACGTGAATAATGTATTGCGTAGCAATGCGTGACGCACGCGATCCAAGGCCACACAATCGGTGACGACCCCGTCTTATATTTTATTTTTCTCTCAAGGGATAGCTTGTGCCTCTACTTGTCTGTGCCGCTTGGATGACACGGGGAAAGCTCACCCACAGTTTTCCCCACCGTCCCAAAAAGCATCACTCGACCCTTTTTTCTTCTTGGTTCTTTCGGTAAAGTCACGTAGAAGGGAAGTAATAAAATAATAAAAATAAAACATAATAAAATAATTATCACGACGTTTCGGCTACAACGCAAGCAGCCGAAACGTCGTGAGAATTATTTTATTATGTTTTATTTTTATTATTTTATTACTTCCCTTCTACGTGACTTTACCGAAAAAATCAAGAAGATGAATCCCTGCAGTTACGAAAGCTTTAAATCGAAATTCGACCCTTTTTGTCACGTGTTTTGGGTTTTTTTCACCTTTGAGACCGACGCAGGAGGTACTGCTTCACGATTATGGCTCATCGCCCGATGACGCTCACCGGTTGTGGTTGTGATCAACATCGAAACGTCACGGTTACCCGAATCGTAAATGTCGTGGGTTTACTCTCCAACACACACACCACATCGTGCTGAAGTAGTAAGTAATTGGCACGTTTTGTTTACATGACAAACCTTTACTAATTGGCTGTGTCGGGTGGTATCAGGTGATCATGCCGCAGGTGAGTGCAGCTTGGGAGATTGCTTCATCCAGCAGCGGATTGACCGCGGCTGATGATGATAATGATGACGGTGATATTCCAACTTAATTTGGAGCTTTCGTGACTGCAGGAATTATTCTTTGGTTCTTTCGGTAAAGTCACGTATAAAGATAAAATAAGTTAAATTAAATTCTAGCATACGCTAGCTAGTAAATTAAATTAAATACTAGCATACGCTAGCTAGTATTTAATTTAATTTATTATTTTATCTTTATACGTGACTTTACCGAAAGAACCAAAGAATAGGGTGATATTCCAATTACGCTATGGGCGCCGTATACAGGAAGCCGTCGTTTAACGCGGTGGTAGATGCCGCGTTAAGCGAAAAACGCGCTAAGCGAAACCGGTTTTCCCCATAAATAGTGTAACGGTAAGGTTTGGCGAGATACGGTGCACTGCTACGCACGCGCAGTGAGATGGTGGGACAAATAACCGAGGGTACGTTGCCGCGTTACTGTATCACTCCGCTCAGCCTCGCAGCTCAAGTAGTTCGTCATCGACTGCCCAGAAACCGCGTTATAACGGCACGTGCTCCGCGCTATAACAGTGCACGTTCCGCGTTATAACGGTGCGCTAAATATATATCAGTGGCGAATTATAGCCGAGCCGAGCCGGTCCCGGACCCTGCCTGAAGTATACTTAAATAAAAACCACACGCGACCCAACACGGCGTAGGAGAGGCCTCCTCCATCCAGCAAGCGGATCGACTCATGGATGAACATTCTGGAACTTTCCCAGTGAGCAGCCGAACCATCGCGTTTCAGAGTTCGGCCGCGGAAGACGTTCGCCACAGAACTGGACTGCTGAAGGGCCCATTCAAAAGATCCATTTGCCCTCACTTGGAGGACACCCGTTTCGTTTTGCAGGGATTGTTCAACGGAAATCAGAGCATCGTTTGTTATTCATCTGGAGAGCGTGGAAATGTGACGAATTTTTAGTAGACATCGGCCATCTCCACCAATACCAGGCCACGAGCTACGTTTCCTCCGACGTCATCCGCTAAAGAGGACGATGATTTACGGCGCCGTCACTGATCGTTCCGGGGGCAGGGTGCCCCCCCCCCCCCCACAAATTGTCGTTATTGATCTAAGTTGGTTTGTTGGACACGGAAAGAACAAATGATGAATGCATGCATTTTTGTGTGCGCGTGTGTGTGAGTCATTGGTCACCAGGCTGAGATTTTTAGCTCACTACACTTTACAACCCGCTTAGATCGCAAGCGAATGGGACCCGGCTCATGTGCGTAATTACATAAAAAATAAATGCAATCAATGGATGGACAGAGTCAATGATAAATAAAGCAATATTACTCTGAGGTCAAGACTCATTTCCTGGGGTGATCGGGCTTTGCCATGCAGCTTCCAGACTTTGGAAGGCTTTTGCCTTTGCTAATAAGGCATTCAGAGTCGTTAAGATCTATTTCAATTCCCTCTTTGAAATCTCGCCGCAGTAATCATTGACCCCACGCACCAATGATTGTGCTAATTCAGTACAAGACAATTTCTCGTGCAACCCTGGGTTTTTAGTGCCAGCCCAGGACCCATGCTGATTTGATGGCACATCAGCACACAGTGTCCTACATTTTAAATGCTATGCCGCCAAATTGCTAGGCTCCTCTTGAACACGTTTTATAATAGGCTTGGAGATCGTCTCGCTGATAACACTGGCACCTTGGTTAGAAATACATGGCACAATGTGCCAAGATCTTGGGATTGATATCTGACCACGGCTAACATATTCGTAAAGTCACGTAGGTAAAAAATAAAAATTAATAAAAGTAAAATATAAATAAAATAAAAATCACGACGTTTCGGAGGCAACCCAAGCCTCGGTCTTCAGGTGGAACCGTCACAGCACGATAGCTGTATCAAGTAAGAGAAATTCCAAGAAAACAGTCCTTTTATATATACTGGTTGAGGGTGGGAGGAGCCAAGGTAGGCCCTGGATATTATTTTGTGAGGTTCGGTGCGGCTGAAGCACGCTGTTAGGAATGAGCCTTTGTTGTGTAAACTAGGTGCGGATGATGTAAACGTGCGGCTAACATCTAAATGCCTTGTTGCCAACTTCCCAGGGTCCTCTTGAAAACGTCTTATTGTCGTTTTAGTGATCACTCTCGCTGAAAACAAGGGGCACGTTTGTGGGGGTTTTTTTACACCTGCAGAGTAGTCTCGTAAAATGTGTACATGGGAAGAAATATTGTATGCCTAAGATCTAAAAACTAAACTTAATAAAAACAAAACAATGGCACGTCATTATCATCATCATCATCATGAATAGTAGCATCATTATGCTAATCGCGCTAATAAGGTCGCACTCATTACACACAAAGTTACTTGCCACAAATGAACCACGATACCTCTCTGATCTCGTCAAGAACCATAAACCATCACACGAACTCCGGTTATCTTCACAGCATCAGCAGCAGCGACTTCTGGCGAGCCATCAAACAAAGGCGGTGGTCACAGCATCGCGCGGCGCTTTCAGATGCGCGTCTGTGGCCGTCTGGAACGCTCTTCCTTCCGATATTAGGAAGCCACTGCAGCTTTTAAATCTAGATTGAAAATTCATTTCTTTAGAACCGCTTTTGGTGTTGAGTTTGCTCTTCTTCCCACGCACCTCCCATTCGCACGGTTGGCTACGTCTGCGAAATAAGTTCAAGTTCATTCAGACGCTGTCTTTCCGACAGACCTGTTCTTCACCTGAGGACGGCTGCTTGCGTTGTGGCCGAAACGTCGTGGGAATTGTATTATTTTATTATGTTTTGTTTTTATTATTGTATTATCTCCCTTCTACGTGGCTTTACCGAAAGAACCAAGAAGAAGTTCAACGGACTTACATAAACATATAATTTCCGCCATAATGATCAACATCACTGCTATAACAATCAGTGCCATTATCATTGTCCTTTGGGGCAAGTAAAAGAGGCAAAGCAGCACCAGCTGTTGAAGTTGCACCTACTTGGCATCGTCCAGTTGAATTTCAAATTAAAGCTTTCATGACTGCAGGGATTCATCTTCTTGGTTCTTTCGGTAAAGTCACGTAGAATGGAAATAATAAAATAATAAAAATAAAACAAAATAATTCTCACGACGTTTCGGCCACAACGCAAGCAGCCGTCCTCAGGTGGAGAGCAGGTCTGTCTGAGAGCAGGTCTGTCGAGAAGACAGTCAGACTCTGTCTACTCGACAGACCTGCTCTCCACCTGAGGACGGCTGCTTGCGTTGTGGCCGAAACGTCGTGAGAATTATTTTATTATGTTTTATTTTTATTTTATTATTTCCATTCTACGTGACTTTACCGAAAGAACCAAGAAGATTGTCCAGTCGGTGAGTAATCCCACGGACATGCTTACTCCTGCCACTGAAACGTCACCAATGGCTTCGGATTGCCGGAGGAAATGGGCACCACCAATGGACCCATTTGGAGCAGGTGGCCCTGACATTGTCTCATACATCGCACGGCGTTACGTCAATCCCGTGCGTCCATTCATCATCGTCCGTCAATTACGTCTCGGGGACATGTGGCATTAAAAGCTTTGTGAGCCAATGCGTCGCCTCACACCAGCAGACCCATTCAATGACGCTCATCAACCCATTTATAAGATAATGGAGAATATTGGACTGACGTGGAGACATTATGTGTGTGTACGTGCATGAGTGTGTGTGGGGGGAGCGGTGGTGTAGTAGTTAGCGCGCTGCGCTATGAACCCGGTAACCCGAGTTCGGTTCCCGCTCAAGGCGGTCACCAGTGACGATTATCTGAACCGGTCTTGGGCCTCCCCTAGGTCGACTCAGCCTGAAATGAGTACCTGGTGCCGTGTGTAAACATCGCCACTGGGGAGACAAATGCGGCCGGGCGTGGTGCTGGCCACCCACCCCCTCGTGTGCCGTGCCGGCCTTCATCGGTGCTACTCGCGAACAGTCTCTTAAAGGTTAAGGGCCGTCCATAAATGACGTCACGCGATTTTGGACGATTTTTTACCCCCTCTCCCTTCGTCACACGGCGTCACAAAAAGTCAGACCCCCCCTCAAATATGACGTCACAAAGCTCTGCCCCCCCCCCCCCCCAAAAAAAAATAAACATGCTTCAAATCGCTTTAAACTATTGGTGGGGCTGGGTGGGGAGGGGCTGGGTAGGGAGGGGCTGGGTGGGGAGGGGCTGGGTGGGGAGGGGCTGGTCACCCCATGGTGCCCTTATAAAACTCAACGTTTAACCTACTCACGCCGGCTTGTGCCCGCCATCACAGTCGGGCATATTTGCGGAATACACCACGCCGCCGTTGACCCTGGCCATTGACCGAGCAACCCAACGTTCCTACCAGCTCCCTCCGCAGGAATGTGTTTAAAAAGTCTATTTAATTAAGTAGAACGTGTTGTCTATATTTATTTAAAGTTGCGCATTTTGATGTGACGTCACATTTCTCACCCCCCCCCCCCCTCGTCACACATCGTCACAAATGTCTGACCCCCCCCTAGGTGCGTGACGTCATTTATGGACAGCCCCTCATACGGGGATAGTTGTCTTTGCGGGGAGGTGATCACTGACCCATCGGTTATAAATACCTAGCAACACCACGTGTTCTCTGGCGACGGCTATAATCATTTGCAAGTGTTAGATCTGTAACTGTCTTTGGCCTTCCTCTCGATCACATGCGCCTCAAATGAGTTACCCGGTGCGATGTGTAAACAGTAGAATAAAGGTAACCCATTTCATACTTTACCGAAAAAACCAAAAAGAGTATGAATCCTTGCAGTCACGAAAGCTTCAAATCTAGAATTAACCCATTTCAGGCTGAGTAGATCTGGAGGACGAATGCAAAATGAGTCAATAAAGTGTGAAACCACTGTGCCATACTTTAATAGGTGCTCGCTAACAGCATTGGGGCCGTCCATAAATGACGTCACGCACCTAGGGGGGGTTAGATTTTTGTGACGATGTGTGACGAGGGGGGGGGGGGTGAGAAATGTGACGTCACATCAAAATGCGCAACTTTAAATAAATATAGAATTGTTATAACAACACTAATTGTTATAACAACACTCCAACTACAACATCAGAGTGCAGCGCCACATTAAATACGCACTACAATGACAATAGTTTAAAGCGATTTGAAGCATGTATTATTTTCAAAATGAAAATATGGTTTTGGGGGGGGGGGGGGGGCAGAGCTTTGTGACGTCATATTTGAGGGGGGCGTCTGACTTTTTGTGACGCCGTGTGAGGAGGGGGGGGGGTCAAAAATCGTCCAAAATCGCGTGACGTCATTTATGGACGGCCCCATTGGCCCCAACAGTCTTTCGGGGCCGGACAGCGGCTCTCTTGCCTGCCACAGGAGTCTCGATGAACAACGTAGAGCCGATGTGCCCCCTGCAGGACAGACAGTGCATACGTCAACAAAAAACCCATTCACTTTAACAACAACGTAGGAGTAGGAGGCGTTTCGCGATCAATATCATCCGTAATGCAGGTATTTTTTTGGGGGGGCTAAATCGCGTAAATATATAAATGTGTCCTCAATCTTCACAGTAATACATGTACATTTGCTAGCCACCGTGATGATGATGAGAGAGAAAGAGACACGCAAACTCTAAATATACAGCAGCAGGCGTCAGAGTCGGGATCGAACCCACGACCTCCTGTACACCAGGCGACGTAGTTAACATCTCGCCACCACAAGATGTACATTTTAATTAAACAAGTAAACAGACTGGAGACTCCGTTGAGACTTCCTGGAGCGGTGATCGACGGGTAACCGAGGCGTGCTTTGACCAACAGCAACCTATGTTCGATTTCAAGTCGCGGCTAACATCAGTGGCTAGTGACATCTGAACCCCTTCACCAATAAGCAATAACACAACTACTACTTCGTAGTGCAGTACCATTTAGTAGTAGTAGTAGATAAAAGTGGAGGTGGGGGCATGTTTTTTCCTGGATTTTTCTGTCACTTTAAGATGTTTTCTTGTTCATGTTTTTGCTTTTTTAAATCCTTTATATTAAGTTCGCTTGCTTGCTTGCGTGCTTGCGTGCTTGCTTGCTTGCTTACGACCGTGCAAATCTTTCGGTCGTTTTTTAACCCACTTCCCGTGATCCAATCGAGCTGACATTTTACACACAGACTCGTTGTGCGAGACAATTAATGTTCGTGAAATTTTTTTCCCAAAATGTTACACTTTTTAGGAAAATTTTTTATATTTAATTACCAATTGCTTAATGGTGGCAGGCAATCATCTGACCCATAGGTGGCAGCCATCTCAAGCCAGAGGACGAGAGGACTCTAGCCGCCACGCATATAAAGGATTTATAGTGAAAAACTTTGTTTTTATGGGTTATACTTATTGTTTGTTGCGGTTGCACCCGATTCAAGAGCCGAATGGCTCACAGGGCTATACCTAATACATGAAACAGATAAAAATGAAACCGGCGACCTGAGTTCAATTCATACCCGGCTACGGCTGCCATCAGCGGCGAGTTGATATCAGAACCGGTTCTGTCAACGCCCAACGCATCACCAACCCACACTGACCAGCGTGGTGAAGTATGGTCACTCACCCACACGGCTGAGACGTTGTGGGGAGGTGTCCATCTAGCCGTTGATTGACAATTGGATATCAATGATTATAATAATTATTTTTCATTACTGCAAATAACTCTCCTGCATGATGAAAACAACACGGATAGGGATTACCCTTTCCGGCAATAATACAGGAGGTGTTAAGATGTCCTAACGCTAAATTGCCAACACCTATTTGAAGACATCAAGTCTGCAATAATCACACATCATTGATGCTCGTGGTAAAACATTGCAAAACGCACGTGTGCTTTGAACACGCTATGCGTTGCCTTTGAAACGAAATCGGCCTACATAGCCGGTGTTAGAACTCCATACAGGCGAGCAGCACAAAGGGAATGCGAAGATCAACGCATTTATTATTTGCTCGGGGGTGAACAGTTCAATAACACTGGTCAACAAAAAGAAACATTTTTTTCCGGCCTAGACTTTTGCAGCTGTTTTCGACAAATTTCAGGGTACTGATTCCAAATCTGATCTCAGATTTGCTCGATCACATCTCATTTTTATGCTATCGGCATACCCCATTTTCATTGATTTTACCCGAAATTTACTCTGTCACTTATGACTGCTTTAGTGTTAAAATACGGTGCTGTATTTTTAGGATAGTGTGTTTATAGTATCATTTTATGTAGATATCCACATTTATTTAATATTCTTCTTCTGCAGTTTTTATTGAAAATGCAATATTTGATATCTCAAACCCCTGATGTGATAGACAAAAACTGATGCCATATTTGGAATCAGCACCCCAAAATTACATTAAAACCTTGATTTAAAGCTTTCGTGACTGCAGGGATTCATCTTCTTGGTTCTTTCGGTAAAGTCACGTAGAATGGAAATAATAAAATAATAAAAATAAAACATAATAAAATAATTATCACGACGTTTCGGCCACAACGCAAGCAGCCGTCCTCAGGTGAAGACCAGGTCTGTCGATAAGACAGGTCTGTCGATAATACGTTTCGGCCACAACGCAAGCAGCCGTCCTCAGGTGAAGAACAGTTATGTCGATAAGACAGGTCTGAAGACTCTGTCTTATCGACAGACCTGTTCTTTTACCCGAAATTTACAGAGTCTGAAGACTCTGTCTTATCGACAGACCTGTTCTTCACCTGAGGACGGCTGCTTGCGTTGTGGCCGAAACGTCGTGAGAATTATTTTATTATGTTTATGTTTATTATTTTATTATTTCCATTCTACGTGACTTTACCGAAAGAACCAAGAAGATACCTTAAAACCGTTGGAATACCTTATGCCAGAAAAAGTGTGTTGACCAGTGTAATGAATGGGTCGCGTCGATATCGACTCTCCCCGTAGTTCTGCGAACATCCACAGGGTGCGACGCGTGAGTGCGAGACACGGGGGTGCACACCATCGGGAAACGTCGGCGTACAGGCAAGGTGAACACACCTCGATACGAAGCAGATGCGTCCCTAGGGCTTCGTTCGTAACATTGAAACTTGCTATGTTTGAATTATCGTATGACCTTAGTACTTTGAGGATGCGTTCCCAGGCTTCGTAACTTGCAATTTATTACGAAAAGCACTTGTCAACAAAGACAATTTATATTGCAAGTTTTATTATAGCATAGATAAATAAAGACCGTGATCTGTACGTCTGAAAAAAACACATCAAGGGTACATATTCTTAGGTTTTTTCGGTAAAGTCACGTAGGTAAAAAATTAAAATTTATAAAAGTAAAATAAAAAATAAAATAAAAATCACGACGTTTCGGAGGCAACACTAGCTTCCGTCTTCAGGTGGAACCGTCACAGCACGATAGCTGTATCACTTGATATAGCTTTAATACATATCAGTGTATTTATTTTACTTTATTTGTTAATATCACTACCATTGCATTAACGATAATACACCCAAATCTCGTTATAATGAAACCTCGTGAATGGAATATTCGTATAATCGACAGTATTAATGGAACGTCAAAAGTGACCGACCCTTTTAAGGATTGTGGGTCGAGAAAAATAATGAGACTTTCGCATCGATGATACCATCATTTTATTTTGTACCAAGAAGGGGCCTCACAGAATCTCAAGACTCATTCTCAGGAGGACCTTGCTACCCTGGGATGCTTGGCCGTTTCCATTTATGGGCGTTTGGAAACATCGGGGGGCGGGGGCAGAAAACTGGAGAAGCGAGAAAAAAAGGGGCAACAAGGTGACACCACTGAAAACTCCGCACAGATGGATTCGATAATCTGTTGCTGTACGGACATCACCTGTTCTGAACTAATCTATTTATAATTTTACCAGGTAAGGCCTACTGGCTAAATTGCTCTTTTTTTTCAGAAGCGATCTGGCTATTATCACAAATGATAGCTCAACGAAGTGGCTTATCATCACGTTGAGATTTATAACAGCCAAGCACACGTGTTTCTAAATGTGGAGGGGAAAATGCACGGATAAAAAATTAACACGTAAAAACAAAGTTTTTCACTCTAAATCCTTTATATGCGTGGCGGCTAGAGTCCTCTCGTCCTCTGGCTTGAGATGGCTGCCACCTATGGGTCAGATGATTGTCTGCCAGCATTAAGCAATTGGTAATTAAATATTTATTTATTTTCCCTAAACAGTGTAAAATTTTGGAAAAAAATTTTCACGAAAATTAATTGTCACGCACAACGAGTCTGTGTGCAAAACGTCAGCTCGATTGGATCACGGGAAGTGGGTTAAAAAACGACCGAAAGGTTTGCACGGTCGTAAGCAAGCAAGCAAGCACGCAAGCACGCAAGCACGCAAGCAAGCGAACTTAATATAAAGGATTTAAAAATCCACGCGACCACGGCGAGAGCACGCAAGCTCCAAATATACAGCAGGCGTCAAGGGTTGGGATCGAGCCCACGATCTCCTGCATACCAGGCGAGGTAGTTAACATTTCGCTCCTATGGCACCTGTTCTCCTCGCAGCCCAAGTCCCGACATTACCTGGTCGCTCATCCAAGCAGAAAGCAGACTTAAATTTCGATGTGAAGCTTTCGTGACTGCAAGGATTCATATTCTTGGTTCTTTCGGTAAAGTCACGTAGAAGGGAAATAATAAAATAATAATAAAACAATACATTTTTCTTGTTTTATTTTTATAAACAATGCAATGTTTTATTGTTTTATTTTTATAAACAATAAAAACAGTTTATTGGTTTATTTTTTATTATTTTATCATTTCCCTTCTACGTGACTTTACCGAAAGAACCAAGAATAAGAAGCCAGACTGTTTAGATGAAGAATATTGGAGACATCCAGGGTAATTTGGTCACAGCTGTATTCCACTTTTCCCACCTCCATACGACGGCTACCAGAAGCACCAACGGAAAGACCACCTCCACGATCAAACGAGTATGTGTGCTTCACCCTGTTGCAACACGCAAGTCAGTGGTGTAAATTCCACATTCCGATGGCAGGAACAAGTACACCCGCTTGATAGGGTCACTGAAGATGGACCGATTCTCGAAACATTGATCTGTGAAAGTATAATGTTTCTAATGTATATAGTGTTTATTTTTGCATCTATAACATAACCACTGGTGACTTCTCACAAAGTGGTACCTATTTTATAGACGCCTGATCATGATGATTATACTGGCAGTGTGATGCTGTCATTATCACGCTCCACTAAATTTGACAAAAGCTGATCGGTCATCAACTCGGCCCATCATCTCTTCGGAACCAATAAAAACGAGTGTCCGTTTGTGGATAGCAGTGCACAGCGGTTGTCCGATGGATTGACTCGTCCCCGTCCTAGAAACGTGGAGAATGTATCCCCGCTGGCCTCAGAGAGCCAACCGAACTGAGCACCGCCACGTGCTCGCTCACGAAAGGAGACAAACATGCGCATCGTGACCTTTTTTGTTCTGAAGACGAACAAAACAAAAAAAAAGATCTTGCCGATATCACGGTCCAACGATCATCTGAGCCCGACCACGACAATGATGATCACAAAAGGACTTCCTCCGCCGGATGCGTCAGCGAAGAGGTGGACATCACCACCGGCCCTTCCCCCCTATCCCACCCCGAGCCGGTTATTTGCTCGCAAAAAAGCCCCCCTCGCTCGCACCCACAATAGCCACCGCCTCTCCATTCACCTGGACCCTAGGGGTCGCAGCACACGATGATAATCGCCGCAGCACGGATCAAGGCTTTTGAGTTGTCAACGCCTGCCGATGCCGATCCTACTGCTGCTGCTGCTGCTCTCATCCGCCGCCGTGACCAACAAACCAAGGACTTCTTTTTGGAGACGGGAGGGAGAGGGGTCGGGTTGGAGAGGGGAAGCGGTCGCAGGAGGGGTCAGGGCGAAATGACCTGACCTCGGGTCAAGGTTCAAGGCACCGTTTTTCGGCAGCTGCACAGAGAGACTGGGAGAGGATGGGGTGGGGTGGTGGGGGGGGGTGAAGGAGAGAAAATAAATGGGAGAAATTGGACGTTATTGATGACATGCCGACTCCGCCTCCATTCAGGGGTCCGTGGCCTCGTGACCCCCCCCCCACCCTCGGGCGCGCCCTTTCATGAGCGCGACCCCCCCGGGCGACAGAGACCCGAGAGGGCCCGACACCGCGTCTCGCGTCGGGCACTTCGTGGTGATGGGGTGGGGGACTGCCCGGTGCTCCGATGGCTGACGGCTCGGAGATATTGCGGTGGTTGTGGTGTTGAGTGTATGTGCGCGCGCGTGTGCGTGTACCTTGAACTTATTTCGCACCGTACGAAGCCAACCGTGCTTATCGGAGGTGCGGGGGAAGGCCAACAAACTGAACACAAAAAGCAGTTCGAAAGAAACGAGTTTTCCATCAAGATTATGTAAAAGTGCACAGCTTCAATGGCTTCCCAATATCGGAAGGAAGAGCGTTCCAGACGGCCGCAGATGCGCGTCTGACAGCGCGATGCGGTGACCGCCGTCTTTGTTTGATGGCCAAAACCGCTGCTACGAGGATGACCGGAGTTCACTGTGTGGGTGTCTCAGTGGAGACACTCTCCCCTCTGGGTGTCTCAGTGGAGACACTCTCCCCTCTGGGTATCTCAGTGAGACTCTCTCCCCTCTGGGTGGGTGTCTCAGTAGAGACTCTCTCCCCTCTGGGTGTCTCAGTGGATACACTCTCCCCTCTGGGTGTCTCAGTGAGACTCTCTCCCCTCTGGGTGGGTGTCTCAGTAGAGACTCTCTCCCCTCTGGGTGTCTCAGTGGATACACTCTCCCCTCTGGGTGTCTCAGTGAGACTCTCTCCCCTCTGGGTGACTCAGTGAGGCTCTCTCCGCTCTGGGTGTCTCAGTGAGATTATCTCCCTTCTGGGTGTCTCAGTGAGACTCTCTCCCCTCTGGGTGGGTGTCTCAGTGAGACTCTCTCCCCTCTGGGTGTCTCAGTGGAGACTCTCTCCCCTCTGGGTGTCTCAGTGAGACTCTCTCCCCTCTGGGTGTCTCAGTAGAGTCACTCTCCGCTCTGGGTGTCTCAATAGAGACTCCTGACTTCATTTTGAAATCAAATATCACAGAGTAAGAATATTAATTCACGTCCGAAGCACAAAAAGTAGATTATAAACGCCACCGCTGTTGTCCGGATCAACCTGCGTGCGACCGTGGCCGCTCTCCACACTCGAATGGAAGCTGAGTGAAGATACGTATAGAGCACCCCGCACAGACATGGGAGTAATCGTTTTGAGGGGAGCGGTGGCGCAGTGGTTAGCGCCACGCTGCTGCGCTACGAACCCCGGGCACCCGAGATCGATTCCCGCTCAGGGGTCAACACCGGTGACGATTCTATTATCTGAAACGGTCCCGGGCCTCCCCTAGGTCGACTCAGCCTCCCCCTCGGTCGAAGTACGGCGTGAAAGAAGTTCAACATGCATACCTTTAGACATCTGTCAGTCCACTGGGGGATGCCATGCCGTGCCGTTCATGGGGGTTTTGTTGGACCGTGAAATCTACCCCATGCAGCTCGAAGGTACATGAAAGTCCTATTCGGCCCTCCAGTGAATAGAAGGTATCCACCCCTCCGCCCCACCTCCACCCGGAGTAAGAGAAGGCTGTGATTTGACTTTGAGAGAGTGATCACACGGCCAGTGACACCTCGGCGGAGACACTTGTCACATCGCGCCGTTTAATAATTATTGACGTTTCATTAGTCCCCGGACAAAGGCCCTTTGTTTCTGCAGGTGAGCTTCACACAGGAAGGCAAGGTGCGGGGTGGGAGGTCAATTGTTCACCCCGGGGCATGAGTGGCAGCCTCGTCATCCCGAGTAAACATCCCACGTAGACGCCGGTGATCCAATTTACTTTCACTTTTTTTTAATTATTCGAACGCTCGCTGTGAATGAAAGTTATGTGTTTCGAGAGGCTGCGCCCATTGGTATGTGCTGCGTGTTGAACCTCTTTCGCACCGTACGTGGTCGACCGTGCTGATGGGAGGTGCGGGTGGGGGGAGAGTTGGACAACAAACCAAACACGAAAAGCAGTTCTCAGTAAATGAGTTTGTCAATCTCGATGAAGATTTAAACGTGTACAGCTCCAGTGGCTTCCGAATATCGGAAGGGCGATAGATTCCTCCAATCACAGTGATAATTGGGGTCCTGTACCACGATTAATAGAAACCCAGGTGTTCCCAAAACAGGGTACACGATTCTTCTATGATAATAAAAATATTTTTAAAAAATTTCATTTATTTTAACGAGACAAATTTTTTTGAGATGCAGCTACAATCGTCTGGAGCATATTCTCCACAAGGAGGCGAATGATTTTTTTTGCGTTATATCATTGATAAAATTGCGTTGAACTCTTAAACAAAGGGCCCTTGCCATTAACATCTGGCAGTTCAGCACCATTGATTCGAGCGAGGTTGACTCTGCTGATGAGATGCGATGCGTCGAAACCGGTCCACAGTTTTTGGCTGAAAATAATGACCTCCGAAAATGCCGTGTGGCTGATTGGACGTGTCAACAAAATGTGTGTCGTTAAACCTGCCACCATCCGACACAGCCAATCAGTAAGGTTTGTCACGTGAGCAAAACGTGCCAACTCGTTAACGGTTCAGCAACAGCGGTTGTGTGTTGGAAAGTAAACCCACAACATTAACAATTTTAGTGCGACGTTTCGCCGGTAATTACAACCAACTTCAACAGGCTACATCCATAATCCGTTTGTCTTGGTCTTAAAGGGTAAATGATTTATACATTCTTTGTGCAGAGAAAGCTATTTATATATAAGAATATTTATATTTTTATTGTATGTGCGGAGACATGTATATGTTAAGGAGACTTTGCCTGCTTGGCTGTTTCCTCTCGCAGAGGTGGATGGGGGACGTGTGATGTGGCACAAAGAATGGTGAAATAAATGCGCATGCGTGCAATACACATACACTCACACACACACTACACACACATATACACTCACACACTACACACACACACTACACTACACACACTACACACTCAACACAATGCACACACAATACACACTCAACACACACAACACACACACACAATACACACACACACACTACACAATACACACACAATACACACGCACACTACACACTCAACACGCACTCAACACACAATACACACACACACTGCACACTCAACACGCACTCAACACAATACACACGCACACTGCACACTCAACACACAATACACACACAACACAAAATACACACTACACACACACTACACACTCACTACGCACACACTCAACACGCAAAACAAACTACACACACAATACACACTCAACACACAATACACACTCAACACACAATACACACACACACTACACACACAATACACACTCAACACACAAGACAAACATACACGCCCTCGCCCCCACCTCTCCTCCCACACTATATCCTGAACAGACTTTTGGGGCAAGTGCTGTTAGCGAACATCGATGCGGGGCCAACACGGCGCACGAGGATGCGGGCAACCAGAACCACGCCTGGCCGCCTTTGTCTCCCCAGTTGTTGATGTTGACACACTGATTGAAGGCTGAGAGGCGAGATAGGGGAGGCCCCGGGACAGGTTCAGAGAGTTTCCCTCACTATGCGTGCGGAATGTCACTCGCTTCGTCGTTTTCATATCGCAAGTGTTCCTCGCTGACCAGCGCGCTTTCCTCCGCCCACACGCGCCGACACTCGTGACGGGCGCGCACTCCGCTCTTTCATCCGATACGAGCGCTGCTTATTGTAAAAAAACAAAAATGCACGTGTTAAAACACGTAATTAGAATGTAATTATAATTAGGGCTTTGTGCGGCATTATCACCGACGCGTACGGGAGGAGACGTCGTTGTCGGGGGCAGTCGGCGAGTTCAAAGAGGAGATGAGGACGGATCCACAGGAAAGAAAATCCGGACACGTGGCAAGCGAACGAAAAAGTGCTTCACAGCCTCGTCGCTTTCCTCCCGAATAAAATACTGATCATGGTGCTGAAGCCTTAGGAGGGGTGGGGGGGGTGCTCGGCTCGTCCCAGGCGCCCGGGATCTTGAAACTCGCTAAACACTCGACAGCGAGGAGGCCTAATTGCCCGCAAAGCGGTGGCTATTTAACGGGAAATTAAAGCAAGGAGTGGTGCTGCAATTGCGCCGCGTCCCGATGTTAATCGCCGGCATTGCGCCATTTCGCGTTAATCACGGAGCGCGCTCGGTTGCAATTTAGCCTGACCCGTGACTGGGAACATTGGCCTGGCACCTCCCCTCCCACCCTGCCTCCCTGCCTCCCTCCTCCCCATCTCTCCGTGCCTCCCTCCTGCCCTACTCTCCCATCTTACCTCTTCATGTTTGCCCGCCTCCCTCCTCCTCCTCCTCATCTCTCCACGCTTCGCTCATCCCCATCTCTTCATATCTCTCTCCATCTCTCTCTCTCTGTGTCTGCCTTTTCCATATCTGCCTGCCTCCATCTCCATATATCCCGGTCTTCCTCCCCATCTCTGCCTGCCCATCTCCCCATCTCCCCATCTCTCCCCCCCCCCCCCCCCATCTCTCCCCCCCCATCTCTCCCCCCCCCCCATCTCTCCCCCCCCTATCTCTCCCCCCCCCCATCTCTCCCCCCCCATCTCTCCCCCCCCATCTCTCCCCCCCCCATCTCTCCCCCCCCCCATCTCTCCCCCCCCATCTCTCCCCCCCCCATCTCTCCCCCCCCCATCTCTCCCCCCCCATCTCTCCCCCCCCATCTCTCCCCCCCCCCATCTCCCCCCCCATCTCCCCCCCCATCTCTCCCCCCCCCCATCTCTCCCCCCCCCCATCTCCCCCCCCATCTCTCCCCCCCCATCTCCCCCCCCCATCTCTCCCCCCCCCATCTCTCCCCCCCATCTCCCCCCCCCCCATCTCCCCCCCCCCATCTCTCCCCCCCCATCTCTCCCCCCCCCCATCTCCCCCCCCCCCCCATCTCCCCCCCCCATCTCCCCCCCCCCCATCTCCCCCCCCCATCTCCCCCCCCCATCTCTCTCCCCCCCCCATCTCTTCCCCCCCATCTCTCCCCCCCATCTCTCCCCCCCCCCCCATCTCTCCCCCCCCCATCTCTCCCCCCCACCCCCCCATCTCTCCCCCCAATCTCTCCCCCCCCCCATCTCTCCCCCCCCCATCTCCCCCCCCATCTCTCCCCCCCCCATCTCTCCCCCCCCCATCTCTCCCCCCATCTCTCCCCCCCCATCTCTCCCCCCCACCCCCCCATCTCTCCCCCCAATCTCTCCCCCCCCATCTCTCCCCCACCCCCCCCATCTCTCCCCCCACCCCCCCCCATCTCTCCCCCCCACCCCCCCATCTCTCCCCCCCACACCCCCATCTCTCCCCCCCACCCCCCCATCTCTCCCCCCCACCACCCCATCTCTCCCCCCCACCCCCCCATCTCTCCCCCCACCCCCCCATCTCTCCCCCCCACCCCCCCATATCTCCCCCCCACCACTCTCTCCCCGCCACCCCCCCCCATCTCTCCCCCCCCCCCATCTCTCCCCCCCACCCCCCCCATCTCTCCCCCCCCACCCCCCCACCCCCCCATCTCTCCCCCCCCACCCCCCCACCCCCCCCACCCCCCATCTCTCCCCCCCACCCCCCCCCATTCCCCCCATCTCTCCCCCCCATCCCCCCCCATCTCTCCCCCCCACCCCCCCATCTCTCCCCCCCATCTTCCCCCCCCACCCCCCCATCTCTCCCCCCATCTTCCCCCCCCACCCCCCCCATCTCTCCCCCCCCACCCCCATCTCTCCCCATCTCTCCCCCCCCCCCACCCTCTGCTTCCCTCCGATCATCTCCCCGGTTCTCTAGATCCCAGCAGAGCGTTCACTTTTGAAGAATGAAAACAAGTGGCTTCCCGCTTGCCCGGGTGGAATGCGCGTTACATATTCCAGGCGTTTTCACGAAGGCAGGGTTGGGCAGCCAATTCATTAATTAATTAGTGCTATTTCCATCAGGACGATTGGAGGAGAAAGGGAATTGTATTTCGGTGTGTGTAATTAAGACAAAGCCCTCATTGCATTCTCAGCCATTAGCTAGCCACAGTGGTGGCGGTGATTATGCTGATGATGATGATGACGGCGGTGATTATAATGATGGTGGTGATAATGATGATGATTGGCGCGGGGCATGATGAGACACACATGGAATCCAGCAACTTGGGATCCGTGGATCGTGCAGGCAGATGAAGCCTGCCTGAGCCACTCATCACACGAGGTGGCATCTGTAAGAAGGCAGTAGAGCAAGCAGGTTCCTCACCAAACTCTTCTCGATCTGTGCGGTGGCGTTTTCCTTTCGCATGCGTCGATGTTCTACGGGTACTCTGGTTTCCTCCAGCGTCCAAAATAAATTCTCGATGAGCAATTGGCCAAACACAACGAGCAGGACTCGAAACGAAACTTTCTATTTTTTATTATTTTACCAGGTAAGGCCCCACTGAGCTATGTAGCTCTCGTTCAGAAGCGACCTGGTCTACCGCAAACGATAGGTAAACCAAGTGGCTTGTCGTCCTGTGGAAATGTCTCGCAGCCAAATTACTCTAAAACGCGTGATTCTAAATGTGGAGGGGGAACCTGGAGGACCCGGAGAAAAATCCACGCGACCACGGTAAGAGAGAGAGAGACACCGCAAACTCCAAATGTTCAGCAGGAGGCGTCAAGTCACGGCTAACATCAGTGGCGAGTGACATTAGAAACCCCTTCACCAAACCACACTCTGACCAGCGTGGTAAAGATGTTAAAGAAAAAAAACCTCTCTGGCCGACACAGCGTGGTGGGGGGAGGGGGGGGGGGCGAGAGAATTTGACCCAGCAAGACTGGCAGAGGGCTGTCAATCAATCACGAGCGTGTTACCATCATCATCATCATTACCATCATCATCATTACCCTATCGACCTCCCATACGGAAGAGAGTTGGAGGTCAGCGGCGTACAGCAATGCTGAGGTCCACAACTAAATCACCACCACCACCACCATAACCAGCTTCATAGCTCATCGCATTCCTCCAGTAGCAATAAAGAATCTGATCGTGATTCCGCACCGCGTCCATACAGGACGACCAGCGCCTCCTTTAATCCACAAGCGGAAGATCTAGAGACGCAAGTGCCCCAATCGTGACGGCGGTGACTGACGGTGACAGAACGACGGAGCGGATCGTCGTCAACTCTCGCCAGCTGTCTGACGCTTCGTGTGTGCGTGTGTGTGTGCGTGTATGTGTGTGTGCGTGTGTGTGTGAGTGTGTGTGTGTCCGTGTGTGTGCGTGTGTGTGTGTGTGAGTGTGTGCGTGTGTGTGTGAGTGCGTGTGTGTGTGTGCGTGTGTGTGCGTGTGTGTGTGTGTGAGTGTGTGCGTGTGTGTGACTGTGTGTGTGAGTGTGTGCGTGTGTGTGAGTGTGTGTGTGTGCGTGTGCGTGAGTGTGTGTGTGCGTGTGTGTGTATGTGAGTGTGCGTGAGTGTGTGCGTGTGTGTGTGTGCGTGAGTGTGTGCGTGTGTGTGTGAGTGTGTGCGTGTGTGTGTGCGTGTGTGCGTGTGTGTGTGCGTGTGCGTGAGTGTGTGCGTGTGTGTGTGTGAGTGTGTGCGTGTGTGTATGTGAGTGTGTGCGTGTGTGAGTGCGTGAGTGTGAGTGTGTGCGTGTGTGTATGTGAGTGTGTGCGTGAGTGTGTGTGTGCGTGTGTGTGTGCGTGCGTGTGTGTGAGTGTGTGCGTGTGTGTGTGTGAGTGTGTGCGTGTGTGTGTGTGAGTGTGTGTGTGCGTGTGTGTGTGAGTGTGTGTGTGAGTGTGTGCGTGTGTGTGAGTGTGTGCGTGTGTGTGCGTGTGTGTATGTAAGTGGGGAGCGGTGGTGTAGCGGTTAGCGCGCTGCGCTATGAACCCGGCCACCTGGGTTCGATTCCCGCTCACGGCCATCACCGGTGACGATTATTTGGACCGGTCCTGGGCCTCCCCTAAGTCGACTCGGCCTCAAATCAATACCTTGTGCGGTGTGTAAACATCGCCACTAGGGAGACAAAGGCGGCCAGACGTGGTGTTGGCCACCCACCCCCTCGTGTACCGTTGCGGCCTTCATAGGCGCTCGCTAACAGCACTTGCCCCTACAGTCTGTTAAGGCTATACGGGGGGATCTTTGTCTTTGTATGTAAGTGGGGAGCGGTGGTGTAGCGGCTAGCGCGCTGCGCTGCGAACCTAGCCACCCGGGTTCGATTCCCGCTCACGGCCATCACCGGTGACGATTATTTGGACCGGTTCTGGGCCTCCCCTAGGTCGACTCGGCCTCAAATGAGTACATGGTGCGGTGTGTAAACATCACCACTAGGGAGACAAAGGCGGTCGGGTGTGGTGCTGGTCACCCACCCCCTCGTGCGCCGTACCGGCCTTCATAGGTGCTCGCTAACAGCACTTTCCCCAACAGTCTGTTCATGCTATACGGGGGGATCTTTGTCTCTTGTATGTTGAACTTCTTCCGGACCGTGCGTAGCCAAGCGTGCTCATCATTGGGGTGCTTTGCAGGTAAACCACTGGCGCATCAACGACCACCACACGAAGCGGCGAAGATGTGACCCGCCGCGGCAGCGAAGCGATTCACGGATCCCCATTGCAGGCGGTCTGCCAGGGAATGAAGAACGAGTATCCTGCTCTTAGTTCTTTCGGTAAAGTCACGTAGGTAAAAAATTAAATTAAAATTAATAAAAATAAAACAATAAAATCACGACGTTTCGAAGGCAACACTAGTCTCCGTCATCAGGTGGGACCGTCACAGCCAGATGACGGAGACTTGTGCTGCCTCCGAAACGTCGTGATTTTATTGTTTTATTTTTATTAATTTTAATTTCATTTTTTACCTACGTGACTTTACCGACAAAACTAAGAGTATGAATCCTTGCAGTCACGAAAGCTTCAAATCTAGAACGAGTATCCTGCTCTAACCCTACAGATTCCGACATCTGCCGTGTGGCTGTGTAGCCGGGTTGGAAAATGTGGCTTCCCACACCTATTTTTGTTGCATGTGCGTCGCATTGGCCGCCAAGGCTAATTAAAGCCCTGTATATTTTTTCAAATCTGTCTCCCTGCGTCACCCCTTTCACATGAGGGCGAGCCAAATAAATAACGTCTCTTTAAACAATTCTGCACGTCCAAAGAAATGCCACCACCGCCTTTGGGAATTTCACAAAGTTCGCCGCACTGTTCACATCGCACGCCAACTATCTGCGTTTGAAATAATAAGGAACCTCTCGATTCTGGAAATGATACGTCCATGTGCTCATCTGATCTTCTGTAATAATATTACATCCTGCGTTTCAGTGTCCCTCCGCTCCAGCAATCATTACTGATGGTCCTACGTTCTGTAAATTCCACATTCCTTTGGCCAGGGCCAGTCTCTAAAGAAGACAGCCTCTGTTGACTTCATACCAAGTGATACAACGTCAACAGGTAATGACTGTGATGATGGTGATGATACCCATGTTGCTTTTGTTGACGATGCTCCTGTTGTCGATGATTATAATCATGAAAATAATTGTGGTGGCAGTAGTAACGATTGTAGTGGTGGCGGCGATTATATGGATGATAGTGGTGGCCACTGTGGTGGTTATTATGATAGTGGTGGTGATTACAATAAATATAATAGTGATAGTGGCTGTGGTAATAATGATAGCGCTGGCCGTGCTGTTGGTGGTTATAATGAATATGGCAGTAATGGCTATGGCAATGATGATAGCGCGGGTTATAAGCCTTCCCAGGTGTTGAACTCACAAGGAGCCCTCTAATCAACACAACTTTACACATACATTTTCCACCCAAGTGAAACATCGCATTGGACTTACAACTCTCGTTGCAAGAGACGTTTATCTTGGGATGTCTTCTCAATTCCGTTTTTACTACAGAAAGCTTCGAGAAGAGAGAGCGAGATGGATGGGGGGGGGGAGTTTGCGGGTAGAGAGATAAAAAAAATCCGCTAGCTCTTTCCACAAACACCAACAACACAAAAATGTCCCTGGCAGGAAAGGGGCAATTTTCATCTCAAAGGGCCTTGACGTTACTGCTCGCGGCACAAACAGATGTTAGGACGGGGAAGGGTAGCGGCACTTTGCTGCGCCAGTTACGATCACAAAAGGCCACGCGTAATCTGATAAAAGGGTGCCGGGGGAGATGAAGGCGAGAGGAGGAGGAGGAGGTTTTTTTTGTTCACGGGCGAGTACAAACTTGTCCGCAATTACCGTGGCCGTATTGTTCTTGTGTTTACTTCACGAGGGCAGTCGACTTCTCTTCACCTCAACGTCATTAACGCTGACTTACAATTTTGCCGGGGTGATGTTTTTGGGCAGCGGCCCAAATTTCAGAGACGGGGGAGGGAGGGAGAGGAGGAGAGAGAGAAGAGGAGAGGAGAGGGTATGACTGCGAAAAGGGCTGGGTGCAGATGCAGCACTTGTCGTAGTAAATAAACTAATATATAATAATATTAATAATGTTACAAATATGTACATAGAAAACATTGGGGGAACATAGACATGGAGTAGGGAGAGAGGGGGTAGAGAGAGAGAGAGGGGTAGAGAGAGAGGGGGGTGAGTGAGAGAGTGAGCGAGAGGTGGGGGTTTACATAAAGCAAAGTAAAAAAAAAATTACGAAATGATGAACGAAGCAAAGTGCCGACTACACCGAGCATCTTCTTGTTTCATCTGATCGTAATAAAAGGAAAAGAGAGAGAGAGAGAGAAAATGGAGAGAAGGGAGAGAAAAAAGGAGAGAGAGAGAGCGCGGCTCGAGGTGGAGATTGAGTGGGAGAGAGTGTGGGGCTGAAGTGAATGGTGGGTGGGGGAAATCCCACTTGGCACAATGGAGTCCTGCTGAGAATATTGGAGAGCAATTGTGTTTTTTTTAAAGAAGGTTGCAACTCGCATGCAGTCCCTTGTCGTTAATCCGTTTCGCATACATGTCAACCTCGTATCAGTGATTCTAGATTTTAAGTTTTCGTGACTGCAAGGATCCATACTCTTTGGTTTTTTCGGTAAAGTCACGTAGGTGAAAATAAAATAAAATGAAAATAAAACAACGAAATTAAATCACGACGTTTCGGAAGCAACACAAGCATCCGTCATCAGGTGTGACTGCTCCAGCAAAATTACTGTAGCCTATGAAGAGAGCTCTTATCAGTGCCCTGCCTTATTACAGACCACTTCAGACACCTGATTGGTCACCCCGTTGTGCCCTTATACATCTCAACGTTCATCCGACAAAGTCCCATCGCAAGGGAGACACACAAACAAATAGACAAAATATGTAGTTTGATCCCCGTGTTGAAACGGCTGTACGCCGTAGGGACCTGAAAACTCAATTTCCCTGTACAAGAATACAGGTAAAGCGTATGGGTTGGCAGCTGTGCTTTCATATTCTTGGTTCTTTCGGTAAAGTCACGTAGAAGGGAAACAATAAAAGAACAAAATAAAAATATATAAGAACCAAGAATATGAATCCCTGCAGTCAAGAAAGCTTTAAATCAAAAAGCTATGCTTTCGTTTTGAACATTTCTCTGTTGCCTTGTGAAAGGTGATGGTGGGGAGGACGAGCGAAACCATCGTTGTTGCTTCACGAATGAATATCCGACTCCTCCAATTTCTCCCTCCACATTCAGAATCAACGTGCGTTTAGAGTATTTGGCCGATATTAATTTCCACGTTGAAAAGCCACTTCGTTGAGTTATCATTTGTGGCCACCTGAAAAACGAGTTACATAACTCAGTGGGGCCTTACCTAATAAAATATAAAAAAAAGTTTTTTTTTTTTATATTCGTTATTGTGAAGATATGTTAACTACCTCGCTGGTATACATGAGGTCGCGGGGTTCGATCCCGACACTGACGCCTGCTGTATATTAGGAATTTACATGTTCTTCCCGTGGTAGGGGGATTTTTCTCCGGATCTTCCCTCCACATTTAGAAGCAACATCAATGATAGCTAAACGAAGTGGCTTATCATGTGGACATCTATAGTAGCCGAATATTCTAAACGCATGTTTCTAATTGCGGAGGGGAAAAACGGAGGACCTGGAGAAAACTCCACGCGACCACGGGGAGAACATTCAAACTACAAATATACAGCAGCAGGCGTCAGGGTCGGGATCGAACCCACGACCTCCTGTATACCAGGCGAGGTAGTCAACATCTCGCCACAATGGCACTTCCAGGACTAGCCTGAATGCACTTACATAGCAAACTCGGGCGAAGCGAAAATAAATCACCAAACGTGATGCATCATTGACGCTTGTGCTAGGCCAAGGACTCATCCGGTCAAAGCTGTGTCGTACGGACCCTTCACCACCCGACGCAGCCAGGCACACTCCGCTGCCACGCATCATCATGCTCATCATCCCGATCCGTGGGCAGACAGCCCGTGGGTGTCACCGCACATTTGGCTATTTGTTTCCACTTTGATAATTGTTTTTTTACCCTTCTATCTGGCAACAAAACTGACACCTTTTTTTACAAGGAGTCATGTTTACATAGACCACAATACCTGCAGTCATAATGCAAAAAAACCACACAACTCTGATAATGTGCACTGTCCTTTAATTTGATTGGTCCACACCCGAGACAGCTTTCCTTAGAGCCTAGTCCAACCCATGTGACCAGATGACGCCAAAAGGCATTTTTGCGTCATCTGGTCCAACCCATGTGAGAGTTATGTTTTTTGTTTGCATTATGACTGCAGGTATTGTGGTCTATGTAAACATGACTCCTTGTAAAAAAGGTGTCAGTTTTTTTGCCAGATAGAAGGGTAAAAAAACAATTATCATATTTTTTAACTGGCAAATGAGGTTCCAATGGTGTTTCCACTTTCTTGTGCCAGCATCCTCAAGCGGTGCCACGTCTTTCCGCCACCAATCTCAACCTCCCGTCGTCAAGCCATCGCGTGTACACGCGGTTGATGCGCCGAAATTATTATCATCGTAGCAGCGCACCGGTGATGAGTTGGAAGGACAATTCTTTCGGCTCACGTTTTAGCAGCAATTCGACGTGAAGATGTTTCCTTATAAACTACATCAAGCGTATTCTTAGGTTTTTTCGGTAAAGTCACGTAGGTAAAATTTTTTAATTAATAATTTAAATTAATAAAAGTAACGTGACTTTACCGAAAAAACCTAAGAATATGAATCATTGCAGTCACGAAAGCTTCAAATCTAGAATACATCAAGCGTCTTCAGGACGAGAGCAAGGGAAGTCAGATGGCGGAGGAGTTGTATGTAACGTGTGCATGTTAAACTTATGGGCCGTCCATAAATGACGTCACGCACCTGGGGGGGGGGTCAGACATTTGTGACGATGTGTGACGAGGGGAGGGGGGGGGGAAGAGAAATGTGACGTCACATCAAAATGCGCAACTTTAAATAAATATAAACACGTTCTACTTAAATTTCGATTTAAAGCTTTCGTGACTGCAGGGATTCATCTTCTTGGTTCTTTCGGTAAAGTCACGTAGAAGGATTTATGTTTTATTTTTGTTATTTTATTGCTTCCCTTCTACGTGACTTTACCGAAAGAACCAAGAAGATGACGTTCTACTTAATTAAATAGACGTTTTAATAAATGTGTTCTCCTACAACATCAGCGTGCAGCGGCACATTAAACTACGCACTACAATGACAATAGTTTAAAGCGATTGAAGCATGTTTTATTTTGGGGGGGGGGGGCAGATCTTGGTGACGTCATATTTGAGGGGGGTCTGACTTTTTGTGACGCCGTGTGATGATGGAGGGGGGGGGGGGTCAAAAATCGTCCAAAATCGCGTGACGTCATTTATGGACGGCCCCTTATTCCGCACCTTACGTAGCCAACCGTGCGAATCCGAGGTGCGTTGACTCCACCGCAAAGTGGTGCTCATTTTATCGATCCCACAAGGGATGATGGACTGAGTAAACTCCCCCTTTCTCCCAACCAGGATTTGAACTCGCAACCATGCGATATCATCAGACGTCGGAAGCTAAGCAGGTGTGAGCCTGCACGGAAGCTAAGCAGGCGTGCGCCTGCACGGGCAATCACCGTGTGCCGCTTACTGTGCAACAGAGGGCAGTACAATCACAACAAAATCATCTTCTTGGTTCTTTCGGTAAAGTCACGTAGAAGGGAAGTAATAAACTAATAATTATGTTTTATTTTTATTATTTTAATTACTTCCCTTCTACGTGACTTTACCGAAAGAACCAAGAAGATGAATCCCTGCAGTCACGAAAGCTTTAAATCGAAATACAACAAAATCAATTGGAATGCACAATGCTCACAACCAACCTGCACTGACCAGCGTGGTGAAGTATGGTCCAATACCCCCCCACACCCCTCCCCCCCCACACACGAACCTATACGACGTAGGGGAGGTCCCTCATCCAGCAGTGGATTGCCAAAAATTGCTATAGATGTACAATTCATCTTAAAACTTGGCACACAATGGCCCAGCACTGCGAAAGGTGGTTCAAACTCAAAAGGCTCTCACCTGGTTAAATAAAGGAATACACCTTGCGTGTGTGCTGTGTGTGCAAGCCCAGGTATATATGTGTGCGTGTGTGTTATACAATTCCTACAAGTGTGTTGTTGCCAGAGCCTTTGATCTGCAAGTGTTCCATGGCCATTTGTCCCGTGGACAGCATAAACTCACACGCGGGACACGTATTAACAATAGACTTTAAGGTAAAAAAACAGCAACGTTCAAAGGCTGCGATGTGTCATAACTTGGGGACGGTCCAATATAACCCAAAACTCGCCGACACAACATTTTTAAATATATATATAACTTGTTTTCATAGTAATAGGTTTTTACCCTTTTCAACTGGTACAAAAACTGACACCTTTATACAAGGCATCATGTTTGCAATAACCACAACACAAGTAGTCAAAATGCAAACAAAAAGAAACAAATCTGATAATGATAATGATATGCACTGTCCTTGAAGTTGATTGGTCCACACCCGAGACAGATTTTCTAAGAGCCTAGTCTTCATTGGTGTTGGACCAGATGACGCCAATCAACTTCAAGGACAGTGCATATCATTATCATTATCAGAGTTGTTTCTTTTTGTTTGCATTTTGACTGCTTGTGTTGTGGTTATTGCAAACATGATGCCTTGTATAAAGGTGGACTTTTGCAGCTGTTTTAGACTAATTTCAGGGTGCTGATTCCAAATCTGATCTCAGATTTACTCTATCACATCTCATTTTTATGCTATCGGCATACCCCATTTTCATTGATTTTACCCGAAATTAACTCTGTCACTTATGATTGCAAGTTGTTGCGAGTCAGTGACTGCTTTAGTGTTAAAATATGGTGCTGTATTTTTAGAATAGTGTGTTTATAATATAATTTTATGTAGATATCCACATTTAAAAAATATTTTTCTTCTGCAGTTTTTATTGAAAATGCAATATTTGATATCCCAAAAACCTGATGTGATAGACAAAAACTGATGCCAGATTTGGAATCGGCACCCCAAAATTACCTTAAAACCGTTGGAATACCTTATGCCAGAAAAAGTGTGTTGACCAGTGTAATGAATTGAAGTTGATCAATGGTTCGATTCTGTTCGTCCGCAAAGTGGCGGCAGTTTGTTCCGGGGCTCGATGCGACCGTCGAGTTCAAATCGCCACGACGAGAGAGGCACCCTCTTTTATTTTCCACCAGCATCAAGGAATGAAGAGAATAAGAAATCGGTCTTACCCTTTACATGGCAATAAAACAGGAGTTGTTGAAGATGTTCAAACACGATATTTTACTAGGTTATTTAATTTTAGTGTGTCTTTCTCCTGATTTTCAAGCTTGCGTGCCGTGCCGCGTCGTCATCTTACTTGCAGCATCACGTTGTCGTCCACTCATTGATATGCTAATTTTTTATCTGCCCCCTCCCTCTCTCAGCCCCCCCCCCCCTCTCTATATTTAAGGCCCCGTCACAGAAACGACCCCTCTCTTTGTGCCGATATGTGTTCTCTCTCTGTGTGTCCTTGTAATGTCTGTCTGCTTGTATGTCTGTCTATAGTTTTCTAGTTAGATTTTTGTTGCTATTTCTTTTCTGCCTGATGATGATTGCTTGTGTTGCAATCGAAACGTCGTAATATGCTATTATTGAATTTATTATTTTATCTTTAGACGTGACTTAACCGAAAAAACCAAAGAATAATTCCTGCAGTCACGAAAACTCCAAAATTAAGATGTTCAAACACGCCAAATAGATACCATTTTTGCAAGGAATCTGGTGTAGGCTAATCAGTGTCGACGACAATGCAAACGTTTTATAATAGAATAATGATCAAAGCGTGTTTTGTTTGCCATGCTCACCGCGACTACTGTGCGTGTGTTGAATGAGCTGCTTGATTCCTTACACAAAGGCATCTATTTGATGTTCGAACATCTTAACACCTCGTGTTTTTATTGTCAGAAATGGTAAAAAAAAAAATATTCTTATTTTTCATTCCATGACAAGAGGGCTTCAGCAGCAGCAGCTAGAGTCTGTCAATAGCGGGGCACTATTGTTGTGTTCTTTTTCTGAATTAGTAATTTGTCGGTATTTCATCAATGTTATAATGTGAACACTGATCGATGATGATGATGATGATTCTGCTGAAACTTTTGATAATTCGCAACAACAACAACAACCACAACAAAAAAACTATCCCGTGCCGATCCGCCAACTCTTATCTCCAAAAGCGCAGATCGCACCAAGGAAACCCATTTCGGGCTGAGTCGCCCTATGCGTGGATCATTGGAAAATGAAAAAAACGGCACCGGGAATAGAACTTAGGCTGCGGGTTTTATTGCACCGCGGCTCTCGAGGGGAAGGCGATTATTACCCTGTGCCGCCACCTCCTCCTCCTTCTCAATCACCACCACCACCATCACCACCACCGTCTCAATCATCACCACCACCTCCTCCTCCTCAATAATCACCACCACCACCACCTCCTCCTCAATCATCACCATCATCACCACCACCACCTCAATCATTATCATCATCACCACCACCACCTCCTCCTCAATCACCACCACCACCTCCTCCTCAATCATCACCATCATCACCACCTCCTCCTCAATCATCACCACCACCACCTCCTTCTCAATCATCATCACCACCACCTCCTCCTCAATCATCACCATCATCACCACCTCCTCCTCCTCAATAATCACCACCACCACCATAATCACCACCACCTCCTCAATCATCACCACCACCACCACCACCTCCTCCTCCCCAATCATCACCACCACCACCACCTCCTCAATCATCATCACCACCACCACTTCCGCCTCCTCAAATATCACCATCATCACCACCACCACCTCCTCAAACACCACCATCACCACCACCTCCTCCTCCTCAATCATCACCATCATCACCACCACCTCCTCAATCATCATCACCACCACCACCACCACCACCACCTCAATCACCACCATCATCATCACCACCACCTCCTCCTCCTCAATGATCATCATCATGATCATCACCACCACCACCTCCTCAATCATCACCACCACCACCTCCTCAATCATCACCACTTCCTCCTCAATCATCACCATCATCACCACCACCACCACCACCTCCTCCTCAATCATCACCACCACCTCCTCCTCCTCCTCAATCATCACCATCATCACCACCACCACCACCTCCTCAATCATCATCACCACCACCACCACCACCACCTCCTCAATCACCACCATCATCATCACCACCACCACCTCCTCCTCAATCATCACCACCACCACCACGTAGAGCGTAGGGCGACCTACGCTGATCGCGTCAGGCGGCCACCTGAGTTCGACTCCAGCAGCGGCTCACACCGAGTAGCCCAAAGAACCCTCCACCGCTCGCTTTGCTTGCTTCGTCGATTTTTGTTGTTGTTGTTGCGGATATCGGTGGAAACATGTCCGCAATCGACGGCTCTGGTGGCGGTGGTGGGGCTTGGAAACATGTTTGGTGGGAACATCTTTTTTAGCGGGACAATAATTTTGGCGGAATGTTGCGCTGTTTTATTCCGCTCCCCCCCCCCCCCCTTATTTTATTCACGAAATCTTCCGCACTTTGGTTGGGGGGCTGGGGAGGAGGGGTGATGGGGCCTTGTTTGGGACAAAAAATATCTCAGCGAGTCGTTCCTGAACAAATTATGAAAAAAACGAATCCTTATCTGGTTATGCTACTGCAGTGATGCACAAATAACACACACACACATACAACGCAGTCGTCAATGACCACAGTGTGGCTTGAACAGGAACACAAATATATAATAGGCGACGTTTTGGCCAATGTGATGGTCCTACCTCCTTGGCTTCTCGATGTGATGTGAACAAGGACCGTTGCCCGAAACGTCGCCTATTTGTAAACTTGTTTTCTTCTTCAGACCGCAACCGTTATTGACAAACGTGTCGCGGTTTTTTGCTTGTTTGGTTTTCTTACGATAACGCCAAAGTTACGTGTCAATCGCACGGCTTGTTTTTGAACCACGTGTACTCACCCCCCTGTGTCCGAGATTGCTGCTCACGCCCTAACCCCGCGTTCTTCGCTCATTCATTCAGACGTAGTGGGGTGCTGTGGGTGCTACTTTCGCCGATAAGACATCGTCAGTGTGTGAGGGTGCCGACCATCGCCGGATTAAGCTAGTGGGGGCCTGTAGCATATTGTATAAAGGGGCCCTAAATAAAAAAATTAAACAAAAAACACATAAATATTAAAATACATACATGTTTTACTTGCACAGTAAAGTAATTGTATTTTTTCATTTGCTATACAGCCAGATAATACGACAAATCGCTATCCTTAAACACCCAGTCGTTCGTAAAAGTTGAAGGCAGTCTAGTACTATAGTAATAGAGCAAGTGCAGAGTCACTGAACCGGAATTGATAACTTGAAAGCAATTAGCGCGGGGGCCCTTGAAAGTGCGGGGCCCGTAGCTACTACACGTGTTGTAGCTACTACACATGTAGTAGCTACTTGTGCTACGCGGATCATCCGGCACTGTTGCCGACACAGCAATTGAAACCATTGTTGGGTTTGTGACAGCAGCATGATGATGATGATGGTGTGGTGTTTTCACTCTTTGTGTATTGTCAGGGGAGAGGGGGGGGCGCACTAAAGGGCCACCAGGGGCCGCTAGTGACCCACGGGGGGGGCCTTGCAATGAAGGCCACCGCTCCAACCCGACCGCGAGCTGGTGTCGTGGTCATCACGAGCAGACTCGTGGGGAGTGCCGTTGGTCTATACTCGGCGACGCACCTGGCAAAAGTCCCGTTCCGTCTGTTGCGTGCTCCAAAGAAGTAGCGCAATCGACGGACTTGCTGAGTCTTTGTTGATTTAGTTGTTATTTGTCCACCACTGCTAACGCAGCAGAGCAGTAGCAGCAACATCGGCAGATAAATAGGGGGGGGTGTGGGATAGTACACAGGTCTGGATTCAAGCGACAATTTCCTTTAGATTTCAACAAGAACGTGCCTTGCGGGCAGGGACTTAGAGGCAAAGAGACGCGACGTTTGCAAGAAATTCGAGCACGTTAGCCCTGCCGCTCTCTCGCAAACACAGATCAAAGGGCATCAGCGAACCTCCCACACAATCGCACGGTGCCCCCCCCCCCCCCCCCCGTACGTAGTCATTCCGGCAGCGCTCGTTGGGAGTGAAGTGAACCTTTTCTCCGTGGCATGAATGCGTTGTTTTACCCGGCAACCTTTGAAGTTGGCTTAATAGAAGGAGGAGAAGAAGAAGCAGTAGCAGAAGAAGAGAATTGAATGTGTGTACGCCAAGCTCACCGCAAGAATGATGTTGTTGTTAAATGAATTCCACTACTACAAGCCGCGAAAAAATACACTGGTCAACACACTTTTTCTGGCATAAGGTATTCCAACGGTTTTAAGGTAATTCTGGGGTGCTGATTCCAAATCTGGCATCAGTTTTTGTCTATCACATCAGGTTTTTGAGATATCAAATATTGCATTTTCAATAAAAACTGCAGAAGAAAAATATTAAATAAATGTGGATATCTACATAAAATGATATTATAAACACACTATTCTAAAAATACAGCACCATATTTTAACACTAAAGCAGTCACTGACTCGCAACAACTTGCAATCATAAGTGACAGAGTTAATTTCGGGTAAAATCAATGAAAATGGGGTATGCCGATAGCATAAAAATGAGATGTGATAGAGCAAATCTGAGATCAGATTTGGAATCAGCACCCTGAAATTAGTCTAAAACAGCTGCAAAAGTCCAGGCCAGAAAAATATGTTTTTTTTGTTGTTGACCAGTGATATCAATCAATTGTTTTATTGCGTGGACCCAGACTCAGACAATGAACTCGCGACCTCGTGCTGCTGGAGGCGACGCGTCCCGCTTGTTGTTGGAGCACCGCGCGCGAATATTTCCATGTCGAGGCGTCTTCGAGCCATCCTGCACAGACGTAATGGGGTCATGTCAATTACCCACCACCCCCCACCTGCCATTTGATCGCCGTAATATTTTTAAGATGTGTCTTCAGTTGTAATTTCTCTGCCTCCCGCCCCCCCCCCCACACACCCGAGAAATATCAGCCGCGCATTGACTCTAAATGTGGACGGAAAAACCGGAGGACCTGGAGGAAAATCCACGCAACCACTGCGAGAGAGAGACACGCAAACTCCAAATATGCAGCAGCAGGCGTCAGAGTCGGGATCAAACCCACGACCTCCTGTACACCAGACGAGGTAGTTAACATCTCGCCACCACGGCGCCCCAATATTAAATCACGGCCGCTGAGAACAAGCACCACGTGAACGCCATTTAACAGCAAAACGTCGCTCTATTGAATGAGCAATAGATAAGTGGATGGGTGAGTGAATGAGTAGGTGAAAGGGTGAGTGAGTGTGTTGTTGTTATCTGCAGTGCAGTGAGTGGATGGCTGAGTGAATGAGTAGGTGAAAGGGTGAGTGTGTTGTTGTTACCTGCAGTCTGGTGAGTGAGTGGATGGGTGAGTGAGTAGGTGAATGGGTTAGTGTTGTTGTGGGGGGCGGTAATGTAGCAGTTAGCGCACTGCGCTATGAACCTGGCAACCCGAGTTCAATTCTCGATCACGGGCAGCACCAGTGACCATTATCATAACCGGTCCTGTACCTCCCCTAGGTCGACTCAGCCTCAAACGAGTACCTGGTGTGGTGTGTAAACATCACCACTGGGGAGACAAAGGCTGTCAGGCGTGTTGCTGGCCACCCACCCCCTCGTGTGCCGTGCTGGCCTTCATAGGTGCTCGCTCAAAGTGCTTGCCCCATCAGTCTGTGAAGGCTACACGGGGGATCTTTGTCTTTATCTTGTTGTTGTGACCTGCAGTCAGTGTGGTAGATTCAGTGTGTATCATGGGGAGTGGCGGCGCAACGGTTAGCGCACCACGCAACGATTACCGGCCGACCCGAGTTCGATTCTCGCTTTTTAAGAACAAACTTAAATAAGTTTACTAAGTAGTAGGCTTTCGCGGCCAATATCATCCATAATTTAGAGGTTTTTTGAGTTAGATCGCGTAAATATGAACGCGTCAAATCTGGCTGTCGCCTGGTAAAGCTAGTTGTAATTACTGGCGAAACGTCGTACTCAGATTGTAAATGTTGTGGCTTGGCTCTCCAACATACCGGTGTGCTGTACTAGTACACTACACTATACACTACACAATAGACTACACTATACACTACACTACTATACACTATACTACTACACTATACACTACTATACACTACACTACTATACACTACACTATACACTACTATACACTACACTATACACTACTATACACTACACTATACACTACACTATACACTATACACTACACTATACACTACTACAGTATACACTACACTATACACTACACTATACACTACACTACTATACTATACACTATACACTACACTATACACTACACAATACACTACACTATACACTACACTACTATACACTACACTATACACTACACACTAGTAGTAATGAATTGGCACGTTCTGTTTACGTGACAAACCTTACTAATTGGCCGTGTCGGGTGGTGGCGGGTTTAACGACACATTTATATTTACGCGATCTAATTCAAAAAGCCTATATAATAAACGTAACTGAGTAGTAGCTGTGCACGGTGTGTACACATCAGCACGGGAGAGACAAAGGCGGATGGGCGGGGTACCTCTTACCTGACTCGGCCAGGGCCGGATTAAGGTTCCTGTGTGCCCTCGGCACTTCCCATTCTCTTGGCCTTCAACGATTCTAGATTTGAAGCTTTCGTGACTGCAAGGATTCATACGCTTAGGTTTTTTCGGTAAAGTCACGTAGGTAAAAATAAATAATGAATAATAAAAGATAAATAATAAAAATAAGAAGAAGAAATCATGGAAATAAAATAATAAATCACGACGTTTCGGAGGCAACACAAGCTTCCGTCTTCAGGTGGACCGTGCTGTGACGGTTCCACCTGAAGACGGAAGCTTGTGTTGCCTCCGAAACGTGGTGATTTTTTATTTTATTTCTATTATTTCTTCTATAATTTTTATTATTTATATTTTATTATTTTTATTTTTTTCCCTACGTGACTTTACCAAAAAAACCTAAGAGTGGGCCTTCAACGATAACTTTCTGCAGCTTGTAACGCTGCTGCCCCCCCATGTTACTACTACAGTCTCTGTCACTCCGCTTCTTCCACGCGGCACTTTGTCCAGCCGCTGGACAGGCGTCGTTACAGCCGATAATGCGTTCATTATACTAATAGGGGTTTTACCTTTTTTTCTGGCAACAAAACTGACACCTTTTGCAAGGAATCATGCTTACATTAACCACAATACTTGCAGTCAAAGGCAAAACAAAAATGCGTTCATTATTTAGTCTGTGCCCTAATTCGAAAGGAACGCGTTGTGTGCCGCAAAATAACGTTGACATGACTTTGGCTTGGGTTAGATCGATCGCGTAAATATATTTATACATTTGTAGTGACATAGAATGGGTCACTACGGCGCCTAGCGCCAGTTACTGAGAGTGTAGTAGCCCTCTCTGCCAGTAGGGCAAGCAATGTCACGGAATGGGTCCCTAGGGGGCGTAGTGCTGGTGGCTGGCAGAGAGGGGGCATCTGAGGACGTAGCAGCCCGGTTGGGCCAAAGGTGACAGAAGGAACACGTGGGGCATGGCCCAGAACCTTCTGGTAGGTTCCAGAAGGGGCGTGTCCGAGGGCGGAGCCAGTCCACGCTGGGGGGCATAAAAGAGAGGTCCTTTGGCTGAGTCGGGGCTGTCTGCTGGAATGGAGTCCTCCGTGCTGCCTCTTCCCTTGGGTCTGGGTCTTTGGTTTTCGTGCTCGGCATAGTGGGTCAGGCAGTGTTCCGACTGTCCTGATGCGGTTTACGTAGTTATCCCGTTGTGGTCCATAGAAACACATTCTTGCGGAGGGAGCTGGTAGGAACGTTGGGTTGTTCGGTCAATGGCCAGGATCAACGGCGGCGTGGTGTATTCCGCAAATATGTCCGACTGTGATGGCGGGCACAAGCCGGCGTGAGTAGGTTAAACGTTGAGTTTTATAAGGGCACCACGGGGTGACCAGCCCCTCCCCACCCTCCCCTCTCCACCCAGCCCCACCCCTCCCATTTTTGGATGCACGACGGATGGACGGACGGACACAATAATCCCCTGGTGGAACCAGGAGGTTCCTACCAGTATAAACGTGTTCCCTCCTGAGCTAGTGTGTGCCTCTCAGTGAACCCACTACACATTTATTAAAAAAAAAATGTCGCATGTACAAATATAAATAACCTACGTGTTAAAATTACTCCTATCTCTTTGTATATACAATATGGCTATCCTTTGTATTTCAATATATTTATTCAATAAGATATCTCGGTTAAAAATTTTGAAATCTTGCAAACAAAAAACATGGTCACATTAATATTTTTCGTAGGTCCTTGTAGTTGTCATAAATATATTTATACATTGATAAAAAATTGCATGTAAAAATATTCATATACAATATACGTTTACGCGATATAACCCCAAAAAACTGTATTATGGATAATATTTGTCGCGAAAGCCTACGTGTTAAAATTACTCCGCTTCTTTGTATATACATTGAGTCTATCCTTGCTATATACAAATATTTATTCAAGAATATATCTTGGTAAAACATTTTTAAAATCATACAAACAAACAAAAACCGTGCTCACATTTTTATTTTGTCGTAGGCCCTTTAATAGTTTTCGTAGGTCCTTGGCACAGTTGCCGACTTGTGTTTACACAAAGGCCACATCATCAAATATGCAACGCGGTCCTGGTGCCGCAACACTTTCATGCGCCACGCTTTGATGCGCGTTCGCCGACCGCACTTGCAACCTCAAGCATCCTCGTGTCGGATTAACACGCAACAGGCAGGGAGGGAGGGAGGGGGCGACGCTTTGTATTTAATGCAACGCGTTCGTTCAAAGGGGGATGCGAACCGGGATGTCTGGTTTGTGCGGTTGCATCGTCTAACTTGAGCTGACATCAAACAATACACAGTAACTCGCTTCTGAAGTTGTCATCGGCGCTTCTTCTGTTGGTAGTCGGGCAAAATTTGTTTATCATGCTCGACTGCTGCTGACAAGACTCAGACCGTCGGAGCAGATGCAGAGTTCGCTCGCTTGAGCAATAGCCGCGTTGGCAGGATGGTAAGTGTGTGAATCCAACGGGGAATTGGTGGTGTGTTTGTTTTTGTGCTCAAATGAAAACGAGGCTGGTTTGAAGGATGGGATACTATCGGCGTCACCCAGAGACAAAGTTCCGTTTTTGGAAGCATATCTTTCAATATTACACGTATAATGTACGTCGTTATATTTCATATGGCTTTGGAAAAAAACAGAAGCCGCAGCAGCAGCAGGGCTACAATTGTGCGTTTAATGCTTGTGAACAATCCCATATTAGCAGAGGGGGTGGTCGCTGAATCGATGAGTCCACTTGTTCCACCAGAGTAAGCGTGTTGCATTGGGTGAGCAAGCCATCAGCGACTCATCGCCTGGTGGTTTGCACCCCCGCCGGATTCGCAGTTCGGTTGAGTCCCCGATAGCACGAATCGCCATCTGTTTCCATCTGTAGGGGGACTCCGTGTTGTGCCACCTCGCGCAAGGCGTGGGTTTCCTCCAGGTGCTCCGATTTCCTCCTCGCCACGTGAATAACAATAATCATAAACACAACTCATCATCGTCATTAATTGGCTGGAAACATTTTTAAAATATTTATATGAGCACAATGCAGCGGCAGCAGCAGAAGGAAGATCCAAAGTTAAGAAGGAAGATCCTTCTGCATAAAAGTCCTGGGACTGAGTGTGGCTTTCGTGAATAAATTGGGAAAAAAAGTTGAAACGCGAGGGGGGTTTGGTGGGGGGGGGGGGGGTTTGGTGGGGGGGGCTTGGTGGGGGGGGGTTTGGTGGGGGGGGGTTGTGGGGGGGGGTTTGGTGGGGGGAGGATAGGTGGGGGGATGGGTGGGGGGATGTGTGGGGGGATGGGTGGGGAGATGAGGAGATGGGTGGGGGGATGGGCGTGCGATCAAGTTTGCGAATAAACGTCTGGTGATGGTGGTGGGGGAACACGCGGGGGGGGGGGGGGGTGGGCGGTTTGGTGTCGCCTTGATGGGCCAATGGCTGTCCGACACTCTGTACATATGCACACTCACACACGCAGACCACGCGCGCGCGTGTGTGTGTATTGTGCCACTGCTGGCTGCGTGTGAAGCTTACAGAGAACCGACTGGACAGTATCTACACAGGTTCGCATCCCGAGGTTGTGGAGGTTGCCTCTTGTTGGGCGAGAGACGGCGGAGGCGGCTGGTGAGTCGATTCAGAAGGAACCGCGCAGTCAAAACGTGCTTGCTATAAAGGTGGTCCGTGTTTGTGTGTTGTCGTGATGTATCAATAGGTGCTCGCGAACAGACATCCTTCTAATAATGTCCGACAATGTTGTACAGAATAACCTTTTGTACTGCACATCTTGCTAATAGGTGCTCGCTAACAGTTTAGTTCCGATAGCCTGCAATGCCGAACAGATCACCTTTGTAATCACATCCGATTAGCACGGTTGGGCTACGTACGGTACGAAATAAATTCAACATACAACATCGTGCGAATTTTGTGCTCCGTAACAATAATTTGCTACCATGGCTTCAAAGGCTCCACAGATGTCTTTATCCACAGCGTCAATTATCCGTAAAGCTGTATAGATTATGACTTGATTATTGTTCTATTGGCATTTGACAGCGAGTTTGTTTGACGAATGTGGAATTTTAAATGTGCAAAGAATAAACGATTACTGCTTAACGAGTAAGATCGGTGCAGCCGATCGTGTAAGCGAGACCCACTTAATGCTTAACACTTATCCACATTGCAATACGCGTGTTATATACTATTTTGTTCCTATTGAACTCGTGTGTGTTTTAACAATAATTCATCGGCCATGATCCATCCACTGTTGGATCACGACCTCTTCCCAATTGCGTTGTCGTGTCACCAAGAGTTGGTGGGTTTTTTGTTGTTTCGCCATACTTCACCACTCCGGTCTGTTTCGGGTTTGTTCAAGTATCGTCGTCACGAGTCTCCGATGTTAGTCGTGACCGCCTTACGAGCGCAAGGGAACCTAATCGCAATTGTGTGAGCAACATTATTCAACTGAAGTGGTTCCTATTCTTAGGTTTTTTCGGTAAAGTCACGTAGGTAAAAGATCAAAATTAATGAATGTTTTACCTACGTGACTTTACCGAAAAACCTAAGAATATGAATCCTTGCAGTCACGAAAGCTTCAAATCTAGAATGAAGTGGTTCCCCCATTCGGGAGCGTCATCGTTTCGAATCGTGGAATTACTTCCACGTTGGATGTTACGGAAAGTCCGTGGGCATCGGGGGGGGAACGACACGGGGCGTGGCGGTGGCTAGGAGATGTTAACTACCTCGCCGAGTATACAGGAGGTCGTGGGTTCAATCCCAACCCTGACGCCTGCCTGTATATTTGCGTGTTCTCCGGGTTTTCCCGACACACTTAGAGTCCACGTGCGTTTGGAGTATGTGGCTGCTGTACATTTCCACGCGATGGGGCCACTTCGTTGAGCAATCATTGGTGGCCAGTTCGCTTATGAAAACTATCTAATTTCGCTCGGTGGCCCTTTACCTGGTGAAACGAAAAAAATAGTTTTCTAGTTTAGATGCTGAAAGGGATCGTGATGCCCGGTCCGGTGGTGGAGACTCACGACGGAATGGCAGGCAAAGGAGGGAAACTCGCCCGCAAGAACGTACACGGTGGAGATGGAGCGGCGAAATCGGCCCCGGTGCACCGACGTAGATGTATAGTTGCGTGGCGAGACTGTTGTAAGAGATGGTGACATCCAGCAGTGGCTCGAGCACGACAGCTGCTGCTGCTGATAATGGTCACGGCATTGACACGATCCTTCCCTTCCCCAACACGCCATTTAAACAGAGCGTGGTGAAATATGGTCAATTTAACCCTGATCGGCGTGTGGGAGGGCCTTCATCCAGCAGTGGATTGACAATATCGGCTGTTCGCGCTACGGTACCGTACGCCAGACCTATTTGGAGCTCGGGACAGGCGTAATGGGATTTGTCGACACCCGCAGAGGCTGGATGAAAGGAAGTCTGCACGTCCACCGCCAGTGTGTATTGAGACTTTTTGTTGGGTACCCAGTCAAGGATTCCAGCCCCTCTCAACGAGTATCGCTTAACAAATGCTAATTGCCAAGGACAATGTGTTGCCCGTCGGGACGCGCTGGCTTGTTGGGGCACGTGGAGTTTGCGAGCACCTCTTAAAGGCACCCCACCAGGTACAACGTACGCATGAGCTTGGTGGTGGTGGTGGTGGTGGAGCGGTTAGCACGCTGCGCTATGAACCCGGCGACCCGAGTTCGAATCTCGCTCACGGAGCAACACCAGTGACGATTATCTGAACCGGTCCTGGGTCTCCCCTAGGTCGACTCGGCCTGAAATGAGTACCTGGTGCGGTGTGTAAACATCGCCACTGAGGAGACAAAGGCGGTCGGGCGTGGTGCTGGCCACCCACCCCCTCGTGTGCCGTTCCGGCCTTCATAGGTGCTCACTAACAGCACTTGCCCCTACAATCTATTAAGGCTATAGGGGGATCTTTGTCTTTGGTGTGACAAAGACGGCCGTGCAGGGTGCTGGCCACTCACTCACCCCCTCGTGTGCCGTGCCGGCCTTCATAGGTGCTCACTAACAGCACTTGCCCCTACAATCTGTTAAGGCTATACGGGGGATCTTTGTCTTTGGTGGTGTGACAAAGGCGGCCGTGCAGGGTGCTGGCCACTCACTCACTCACCCACCCCGTCGTGTGCCGTGCCGGCCTTCATAGGTGCTCACTAACAGCACTTGCCCCTACAATCTATTAAGACAATACAGGGGATCTTTGTCTTTGGTGGTGTGACAAAGGCGGCCGTGCAGGGTGCTGGCCACTCACTCACTCACCCACCCCGTCGTGTGCCTTGCCGGCCTTCATAGGTGCCACTCGGCACTTGCCCTCAACAGTCGGCTAAGGCTATACGGGTGATCTTTGTCTTTTGGTGGTTTGGGGAGCGGTGGTGTAGCGGTTAGCGCGCTGCGCTACGAACCCGGCGTCCCGAGTTCGATTCCCGCTCATGGCCAACAGCGGTGATGATTTTATAAAACACGTTGTGGACCTCCCCTAGGTCGACTCGGCCTCAAATGAGTGGTGTGGTGTAAAAAAAAAAAACGCTATTGGGGAGACGAAGGCGGTCGGGCATGTTGCTGGCCGGCCACCCACCCCCTCGTGTACCGTTCCGATCTTCATAGGTGCTCGCGAACAGCACTTGCCACTACAGTCTGTTAAGGCTACACGGGGAACCTTTGTCTCTGATGTGACCATCGATTCCACTTGCTATTTACCGACGTTTAGATCGCACTGCAATCACAGCAGCAGGTAATATCAATTTTAGGCTGAGTCTACCTAGTGGAGGCCCAGGACCTCATTCCAGATAATCATCGCCGGCGTTCAGATGCGCTTCTACGGCCGTCTGGAACGCTCTTCCTTATGCTATTCGGAAGCCACTGGAGCTATGCACTCTCTTTAAATCTCGATAGAAACCCCATTTCTTTAGAATCGCTGTTTGTGTTCCGTTTGTTCGTCCAGCCCACGGACCTCCCGATCCGCACGGTCGGCTACGCGCGCTGCCAAACAAGTTCAACACATTTCGATTTAAAGCTTTCGTGACTGCAGGGATTCATCTTCTTGGTTCTTTCGGTAAAGTCACGTAGAAGGGAAGTAATAAAATAATAGAAATAAAAGTTAATTCTCACGACGTTTCACATTTTTTTTGCTGTGGTTTTCACACCTGATGATTGCTTGTGTTGCATTCGAAACGTCGTGAGAATTTTATTGTTTTATGTTTATTATTTTATTATTTCCCTTCTACGTGACTTTACCGAAAGAACCAAGTGATTTGTTTACCTTTGCGATACAGTCTTTGTATTGTTGTTGTTACGTTCTGACCAGCCCCTTCTGGATGGACCTCTATGAAAAAGAGCTTTAATAATATTTCGATTTAAAGCTTTCGTGACTGCAGGGATTCATCTTCTTAGTTCTTTCGGTAAAGTCACGTAGAAGGGAAGTAATAAAATAATAAAAATAAAACATAATAAAATAATTCTCACGACGTTTCGGCTACAACGCAAGCAGCCGTCTTCAGGTTACTTCCCTTCTACGTGACTTTACCGAAAGAACCAAGAAGAAATTCAACACACACACCACGTGGAGCGTGCGCACACGCCGTCGAGCAGCGCTGTTAACCTCGTTGCGATGAAGCACTCATTCCGGCAGGTGGCAGCACCCCGTCACTGCTCGATTGATGCTCACAAACATTGGGGATTGTTACCACCACCACCACCACTATTCTCATCATCATCATCAGATTGGTGGCGAGACACGCAGCCGATACAGAGAACTACCCCCCTCCGCGCCCCCCAACGTTCTATTATAATCGAGCTGTAGTATACATCTATGATTACATTTCAATTTCAAGCTTTCGTGACTGCATGGATTCATCTTCTTGGTTCTTTCGGTAAAGTCACGTAGAATGGGAAAAAACATAATAAAATAATTATTTTATTATGTAGATTTGTATTATTATTTTTTTATTTCCATTCTACGTGACTTTACCGAAAGAACCAAGAATATATATAATTAAATAACACGATCTATTTCGGTACCGTTCCTATGAATGGACGCGTTGATTCTCTCCATTAGACGTCTTGCATACTACTCAGCATCGAGTTTGATGTCGCATTCCACGGTGGCTTGCGTGGCTCTGCCGTGTCGCTCGCTGCTTTTTCCTGGTTTGCGGGTAGGTTTGAGCGTGAGATGTCCCCTTGATTGAGCGTAGCCGCCCTGAATGTACCCCCCCCCCCCCATGTGCTTGGAAGCAGGCACCCTGTAGTTAGGATGGGTACAGCGGTCGTGCGCCACGCGGGTTGTGAGCTGTGTAGCTGTTGAGCTTGCTGTAAGCCGTCCCGTTGCTATCACCTCGTGTATTGGCACTTCAGGTCGAACACGAGTATTAAAGGTCGTTGAATTGCCAAGATAGTGCTGTGCGTACCACGGTGGTGTGGGTGTGTGGGTGCGTTGCGTGGGGAGCGGTGGCGCAGCGGTTAGCGCGCTGCGTTACGAACCCAGCAGAGAGATTCTAGTTCAATCCCCCTTCACGGCCAACATCGGTGACGAATATCTGAACCGATCCTGGGTCTCTCCGTAGAGTCAACTTGTGCGAACAGCACCAGTGGGGAGACAAAGGCGGTTGGGCCTGCGGTCCAATAGTCTGCGGCTAGAGCGGTGGGTGGGGGGGGATCTTTTCCGTCGTTGTATAGTTTGTGTCTGCATGGTAATTCCACTGCTGGATGAAGTCCCGAGTCAATGACGGCTCTGTACTTCACCACGCTGGCCAGAACTGGTTCGGAGACGTTGGCGTACTGCGTGGGAGACGGACGCGCCGGCAGGGGATGAGAATGTGTCTGTGTGTGTGTGTTGGTTCCTCTCTCTCTGTGTGTGTGGGTGGGTGGCTGTGTGCGTGTGTAAAGTGGAGTGTCTGTGAGAGAGACGGACAAGCAAGATGGCAAGATAGAGAAAGGGTGGTGGGTTATGTGTGTAGAGGAGTGTGCGTGCGTGCGTGATACAGACACACATGACGGATGTGTGTATGTGTAGGTGACGTTGAGTGTCTGTGAGAGAGAAGAATGGACAAGTCGGAGAAAGTGGGGGGGGGGGGGGGGTATGTGAATGTGGGGAGCGGTGGCCCAGCGGTTAGCGCGCTGCGCTACGAAGCCGACGACCCGAATTCGATTCCCCGCTCACGGCCAACACCGGTGACGATTATCTGAACAGGTCATGGGCCTCCCCTAGGTCGACTCAGCCTCCAATGAGCAAAACACATCACCACTGGGGAGACAAAGGCGGCCGGGCGTGGTGCTGGCCACCCACCCCCTCGTTCACCGTTCGGGACTTAATAGGTGCTCGCTAATAGCACTTGCCCCATCCGTTTTAAGGCTATACGGGGGATCTTTGTCTTTGTTATGTGGAGGTGGGTACGTGTGTGTGTGAGAGAGATACAAACACACACACACAAAGGATATGGGTGTGTGAGTGGGTGGGGGTGTGTGTGTGTGTCAGTGGGTGGGTGTGTGTGTGAGCTAAACGAGGCTGGGCTTATGCGATCAGATGCTCGGTGTCTCTGCCGTGTCCGCTCGCCCGCCTCTCACTCCACTCTGAGACCTCCTCCGCAGAGCACCCAGAGAGAGAGAGACAGACCACCGCCACGCGTCGTGTCCCTTTAATTGACGCTCTTTTAGCCATTCACACCGCGGCTGCGTTCCGAGTAAGTACAGCTCACACGGCGCTAACACTATAATATACTTGCATTAGAGGCGATAATCCGATTACGCGTGAATTTTAATCGCTTTTTTTGTTTGGTCTGGAATCGTTTGCGCACGCTGTTCAGTCATTCGCAGCACTGATGAGGTCCGACCCCATTTCAGTAGATCGGCCGAAACTCGGCATCGCTTTTGAACGGATTTCCGCTGAAGACGTTCGATCTTCTTCGGCTTCAAATGGAGCTCTGCTCGAGCGCGGCACACGTTTCATTGTTGGGTGCTCGACATCGTAATGTCGCTGCGACCCTTTGAGTTGCACGGACATTTCGGCCGAGTGGCCCATGCGTGTTGGGTGATGTGTGGACGCATTGCGAATTGGCGATTCTCCCTCCGTTCGTGGCATTTTTGGAGCGTATCGAGCGGCACGCGCATGTCTGTGTTGTTGTTGTGTGTTCGCCTGCTTACTTTGTTACGCGTGTGATTTCATTGGGGCGAAATAATAATCTTGCACGGCACGGCGCGTGTAAGTAAAAAAAACTCAACAAATGTACGTCGTTTTTTTCGGATTATAAGACGCACTTTCCACCCACCCCACCTGTCATTCTAAAGCAAAGTTTCTGGATGCGTCTTATAATCGGGTAGGTCGCGTGTAATACATGCTGTGGTGCAGTTCGATTCGCGCTCACGGTTAACATCTGGTGACGATTATCTGAACCGGTCCTGGGCCTCCCCTAGGCCGACTCGGCCTTAAATGAGTGACCCGGTGCGGGGTGTAAACATCGCCACTGGGAAGACAAAGGCGGCCGGGCGTGGTGTTGGTCTACCCAACCCCCTCGTGTGCCGTGACGGCCTTCATAGGTGCTCGCTAACAGCACTTGCCCCGACAGTCTGTGAAGGCATCTTCGTCTTGTTATATGCATGCGAGTTGTGTGAAACGGATTTGTAGAAGTGCGCATCGGGCATCGGGCGCGAGTTTTGGCTTCGTCTCGTTCTCCTTGGAGCGACTTGGAATTCGAAGGGGGGAGTTCAGCGATCGTGTTGTGCGTGAACGGACCATGAACGGTTTCTAAATGTACGCTGCTCGCCGGTTTTCAGAATGTTGTGCCCCTGTAGACTGCTGCGGTGTCTACAATCCGCCAATAAAGGCATAACGTCGTTCGTGGGTTTGAAAGCTATAAAGTTGAATGGGTTTGTAGTGGATGGCTTCGTTTATAGCTGTTGCGAGTGTGTCTGCATGTCTGTCGTGTGTGTGGGGGGGGGGGGTGGGAGTGGTGGCGCAGTGGTTAGCGCAACGCGTGACTAAAAAAAAAAACCCGACGTTCGATTCCCGCTCACGACCAAGTGGCAGACGCGGAAATATCTCAACCTGCCCCGCGCCTCCGCAGTGTTTACACGATTATCAAGTGTGCACCTTGGTGCGGTGGGGAGACAAAGGCGGCCGGGAGTGGGTGTCGACCCCCAACCCACCCCGCCGGTGCTTGCGTAACCGCACTTGCCTCCCAAAACAACGTTGTTGAAAGCGAAACGGGGAAGGGGGTCTTCATTTGCGCGTCGTCTTTTGTGTCTCGCGTGCAGGGTTCTCGGAACGGACGTGGAATCGGCGGCACCGGTTTATACGACGACGACGACCCCGAACCGGTTTTCTTTGTAGAACGCGCAAGTGGCTGGTGGCCGAGCGGACTTGCTCGTCTTACGACCCGAACCTAAGATAACAAGCGCAGAGCCGCGGAATTTCGGATCGAGCATGTGAACTTGTTTTTTTTCTTCCTTCCAATTCACATCGCGCAAGAAGATTCACATCGGCGGCGGCGGCAGCAGCATCAAGAGCAGCGCATCATCAAGAGCAGCGGCAGCATCAAGAGCAGCATCAAGAGCAGCGCAGCATCTTCTTACTCATCGCGAGCAATCGCAGAAGCCGCCAGATCACAGAGAGGAGTCGTCGGTGCTCGCACCACGCTTTGTGGACTTCTCCTCCTCGCGGTCAAAGCGCGAATCCGAGTGCGGTGGGGTTTCTTTTTGGTCGGGGTTTGGACCGGGGAACCGCAACCCAGACCCGTGATAGACCGGGACCAGACCCGTGCTAGACCGGGACCAGACCCGCACCGGAGCAGATCGGTGGAAATGAGTTCCCGCAGAGGTTTCGCCTCCTCCACCAGCGCGGTGAGCATGGCGAGCAAGTGCCTCGTGTGGGTCCTGCGCGCCTTGGTGCTTCAAGTGGTCTGCTGCAACGCGATCCGATGGCTGTAAGTACCAGCGCAAGTGCCCTATGTGTGGAGAGACAAAGGCGGCCGGGCGTGGTGTTTTTTTGATACCCACGCCACCCCCCGCTTCGTGTGCCGTTGTTTGCCGTCATAGGTCTTCGGTAACAGCACTTGCCCCAACAGTCTGGTCAGGCTATAGGAGTGGCGGGTTTCTTTGTCTGTTGTGTGTATTGTGTGTATTTAATGTTATATATGGTGTATTGTGTGTATATTGTGTTGTGTGTGTGTATAATTGGTGCATTGTGTTGTGGTGTGTGTATATAATGGTGTAGTGTATATTGTGTAGTGTGTGTGCATGGTGTAGTGTGTATTGTGTAGTGTGTGTGCATGGTGTAGTGTGTATTGTGTGTATAGTGTAGTGTTTGTGTGTAGTGTTTATTGTGGGTGTATATTGCGGAGTGTGTATTGCGGAGTGTGTGTGTGCATGGTGTAGTGTGTGTGCATGGTGTATATAATGTAGTGTGTGTGTGTGTATGGTGTATATTATGTAGTGTGTGTATTGTGTAGTGTCTGGTGTATTGTGAGTGTGTATTATGTAGTGTGTGTGTGCATGGTGTTGTGTGTATTATTACTCGCACGCGCATTTATTGCACCATCCTTTCGTCGCATACCGAGGGTGTCTGTGTGTTTGCGAGTCGAGCCTGTCTGCCAATCCACTGCTGGATGAGGTCCTAGCGGCACCACGCAGTGCGGATAGTGTCGGCGGACTTGACTATACTTCCGCACGTGGGTTCAGTGGCGTTTGGCGCAGGACGAAATGACAATCACCCATTGCTGCCCGCTGATGGGTTGTGTACACGGAATGTGTAAATTTGTGTTATGTTGATGCTGTATATGCGACATTAATAGGTGTTCGCTAACAGGTAGTTTGCCTTAAAACACCCGTGCTGATATGAGAAGTGTTTGGCGTTTCGTGTGTTTTTGTGTATGTGTGTGCGTGCATGTTGTTAAATAGACAGTATACACACATACTGTGTGTGTATATAATTATGTTTGCGTATATATGTGTGTGTGTGTGTTGTAAATTCCGTAGGTGCTCGCATTTAGCATTTGCCCAAACATTCGATTAATCTAATACGTGGGCATTTATTCGTCTTAGTATCTTTGTGTGTACGGCATATAAAGTGTGTGTGTGTATATATACACACTGCATTTAGTATGTATACATTATATTTGTCTAGGGTACATGTGTGAATATATGCGTGCATACTCAATGTACAGGATGTATTCCTATATGGTTTACGTGATTATGTGTGTATATTAACATACACGCGTGCGCATATCTGTGTATTTATTTATGTGTACGTGACGTGTGTACATTGTATGTGTACGTGACGTGTGTACATGGTATATGTGTGAGTGTGTGTATATATGCATGTACGATTTGTGTAGTGGTTAATGCGCGACGCTACAATCCCGACGGACCGAGTTCGATTCTCGCTCACGGCCAACACCAGCGACTGCTATCTAAATACAAGTCTCCGGGTCTCCCCTAGGTCAACTCGGCCTCAAATTTAACACCTGGTGCGGTGTGTATCTTGGGGATACAAAGGCGGTCGGGAGTGGTGTTGGACAACCCCCCACCACGGGGGATGGGGGGGGGGGTCTTTGTCTTGTGCGTTCTTGTGTGGGCAGCGTTGGTGCGATGCTTAGCGCTGAATGCCGGCAACCTCTGGTTCAATTTGACGTCCGCATTTGTTGCGCATCGAAAATCGAACTTGAATGATCATTGGGGGCCTTGATTTGGACATCGACTCTGCACTAAGCGAGTAGATTTCCCGATGCGGTGGTTTCGGAACTGGGGGATACAAAAGCGGGCCGGGTATAGTTGTTGGCCACACCACCGATTTAATAGGTGCTCGCTAACATCACCGGTTTGTACGGCTAAACGGGGAACGGAAGGGGGGAGTCTTTGTCCTTTCTGTGTCTGCATATACGCGCGTGATTGTTCTAAACGAACATCGGATTCTTGTGTTGGTGATCGTGTCTAAAGCGGCCTGTCCGTCTCGAGCACTCCGCTCCAAGCGCTTCTACAGTTTTCGTGGACCTGGGTTCAACTCCTGGCCACGACGATGGAGATCGGCACACGCGGTCAGGGTTTTGCACGATGTTTACGCGCGCATAGACTAGCTACCGTCGCGGCTATCCACGAATATTATCCAGGAATTTAAAACAATTCCGCACAACACCAGCCGAGCAATCGCGGCCAGCGGCGAGAATTTCTTTAAAAAAATTTCCCCGAATGAATCCAAAACGCTTCGAGGCATTGGCGCCGATCCGTAAACGTTTTGCGGAATAAACATTGGGGGGCGGTGAGCGAGTAGCAGCATCATTATTATTGCAGCAGCAGCAGCAACAACAACAACGGTGGACACGGAAGCACTACACACAACCTGTTGGTGTATCGTCAAGTGCATTCGTAGTAATAGCCATGCCACCCTCGCACAACAAAGACAAAGAACCCCCGTATAGCCTGAACAGACTGTTGGGGAAAGTGCCGTTAGCGAGCGCCGAATGAAGGTCAGCACGGCACACGAGGGGGGGGGGGGTGGCCAACACAACGCCCGGCCGCCTTTGTCTCCCCAGTGGCGATTGTTTTACACACCGCAACCAATTACTCATTTGAGGCCGAGTCGACCTAGGGGGGAAGCCCATGACCGGTTCGGATAATCGTCATTGCTGTTGGAATCGAACTCTGGTTCGCCGGGTTCGTAGCGCAGCGCGCTAACCGCAAAGACACAGCTCCCCACGCAGACACACACACACAGACGCGCACACACACGTGTGCATTCACTTCCTAATTTGCTTAATTGAGCCCCTCCCCCAGACGTCAGTCAGCCGATCGTGAAACTCTCACGTGTGAACCCCTCTGTGGCTGCGCTGATAAACGCGACCTTTGCATCGCGGGCGTTTTGAGCGCGATTACCCACAAGTGGCGCGGCCGCGGGTCTTAGCCCTGTCGTCTTCCCCCCCCACCCCACCCCCGCTCTTCCTCCTGGCTGATGTTGATGTAAAGCGACAAGAAGTCTCGTTTCACGTCGAGGCGGCTTGATGAGCCAGATGATTGCGTCGGGAGTAAACGGACTGGTGATGATGACAGTGCCTCCTTCGTATTCGTAACTCGGCCATTGAGTCTGGTTTTTTTCCATGTCTCCCCATGGTTGTCCGTTCTGGGTGGGTGACCACAGTCTCCGGGCACCGTTGGAGAGTTTATTTTTAATATCCCCCATCTGTGCATCATCGTCAACGTTGAAGCGCATCTGCTGATGCTGCTGCCAATAGCAATGCAGTGGCGATGTGGGTTTAGGGGTTGCCGACCCAGAAGCTTCGTCGCAGTAGAAGATTGAAGCCGAGGGGATGTTCTGCATCGGGGAATGGTCCCGTAACCACGTGGGGTGGTGAGTTCTTCTCGTCCACCATGGGGCAGCAGTGTTTGTGTGCACGCCGTCCGGATTGAGATATTTTACGTTCGTATTTTGTCGACGCTTCGTACCCCACCCCCAGCCTCCTCCCATAAACGACATTCTCTATCAAACAAATATACTACGTAGCTACCCCATTGGAACCTTTATTTGCCAGTAGAAAAACATGATAATTGGTTTTTTACCCTTTTATCTGGCAACAAAACTGACACCTTTTTTTTCCAAGGAGTCATGTTTGCATAGACCACAATACCTGCAGTCGGAATGCAAACAACAAAATACAACTCTGATAATGTATGCACTGTCCTTGTAGTTGATTGGTTCACACCCGAGACAGCTTTCCTTAGAGCCTAGTCTCACATGGTGTTGGACCAGATGACGTCAAGGACAGTGCATACATTATCAAAGTTACGTTTTTTTTGTTTGCATTCCGACTGCAGGTATTGTGGTCTATGCAAACATGACTCCTTGTAAAAAAAAGGTGTCAGTTTTGTTGCCAGATAAAAGGGTAAAAAAACAATTATCATACGTAGCTACCCTTTTTAAAAATACATATATGTATTATAAAAAGCTCTAACCATGGCCGGGTGTGTGTATATATATATTCGTGATCCTAAAGATAACGTGCTCTCGTTGGTGGTAGTGGCGGTGATGTTTGCCGACATCCTGGGGAGTGCCGACGAGACGGTTCTGCGCCGGGTTTTCTTGATGTTCGTAGACGATCGTTGGGCCTCGTGGGGGGTCACGGCGCGACACGGGTGGGGGTCACGGCGCGACACGGGTGGGGGGTCACGGCGCGACACGGGTGGGGGGTCACGGCGCCTGTGGTGTCGCTTTATTACTCTGAGGCTTAGGGGTTTCATGAGCGACTGGTGTTGTGGTTCCAAATGTTGGTTTCGGGGAATCCGACTCTAATCCAAGTGTGACTTTTGGTTACCCCTAATTCAAGTTTTTTCAACCTGCCAAGATCGATTTTTTTTTCGTGACCTCTTCCCCCCACCCCCCAAAATAGTTGGGATGTTATAACACCCCCCCCTCCCCCCCCAATTACGAGTTTTTGTGAGCTGACGTGTGAGTGTTTGACTCCAAGTTCGAGTTAGTTTGACCCCAACGGTTGGGTTTTTGTGACCCCCCCCCACCTCCCCACCGAGTCCGAGCTGTAACCACTGCAGGCGCGAGTGAATGAGAGGTGAATGCCCTACTGTGGCTAGTCCCAAGCTGCGAGCATTAGCGGCTACATGAGCTGATTTGCTGTCCCACGAGCCTCTTAATGAGCTGCTAATGAAATCAATATTTACAACGGGTGTTTATAAAGTATGCAGTTATGGCAGGTTACGTTCCAATAGTCGGCACTCCGCGCCAAAACACTTTTTTTACGCGTGTATATCGTGCACGCAAGAGTGTCGTAGCAGTCAAATTGCCGGAGCATATTCCGTGATGTGTATTTGGCACGTGCAACGTCAACATTACACAAGTCCACAGGTCTTTTCTGAAAATGTCCATCGCGAATCACCTGGTTTAAATTAAGGACACAAACGTTCCGATCGTTGGGTACACGCAGTCTTAGTCTGACTTTGCTAAACAAGTTCCTATGTGACCAACACACAGGTCCGATCTCAATTTGAGCTGGAGGTCACGTGTTTTTTCAGTTGTGTACCGTCCCCTAGGTCGACTCGGCCTCAAATGGCGAGGTATGTTAAAAAACACCGCCACCATGGAGACAAAGGCGGTCGGGCGTGGTGTTGGCCACCCACCTCCTCATGCGCCATTCAGGCCTTCATAGGTGCTCGCTAACAGCACTTGCCCCAACATTCTGTCTTTGTGTACACGTGCGCAATCATTCTAGTGTCTGGGGTGGGGGGAGAGGAGTCTTTTTCTTTCGTGTGCCATTGTGAAAATCAAGTTTCTTTTTTCTTAACGATCGTCTTAAATGGATGCGATGGTTTCTCATCCAGTCCACCGATGTGGTTGACGCAGTGCAGATTTCGCCGATACCGCCAGGATGTGCATGGATGGAGCATTTTATGGGCGACGTGCTTGATGGTTAGGTCTTCTCCACAGTCGCAGTTGGGCGATTCTTTGATCTTCCATTTATGAAACGTGCACGCGCATCTGCCGTGTCGTGTTCGAGCGCGGTTCAGCGTGGTCCATAGTCGTCGTGGAAGAGAGAATCTCGGTACTTCCACCGTCGGATCGTGAAGTGCACGCACCACGTGAAATCGCCCACCTGAGTTACATTCCCGGCCACGGCTACTATGGGTGGCGCCTGATTTCTAAATATGTCCCGCCATCACCCTCCCCCCTCTCGCCACCCACACTTTTACCAAACGGCGCTGGGCACGGCAGGGCGTTGGTGGTGGGGTAGGGCTTCATCCAGCAGTGGATTGACAACGGCGCTGTAAACGAGACGACGGTAATTCGCGTTGTCGCGAGTGACTGCTGCAATTTCTCTCCAACCCACCTCCACCCCACCCACCTCCATCTAAATCCGAACGTAGCCACCGCAGAGTCATTATCGCCAGCATGGTAATCATAGTCTCATCCCCGTGTAACGCGACCAGACGTGCGGCCTGTGACCATTGGCCACAACAAACGGACTTGGCTGCCCCCCCCCCTTCCCACCCGCTCGTATTCCCAGCCTCGCGAGCCAAGTGGTTGTTATCCCCCCCCCCCCCCCCCATTGTTCACTCGCATCGTCGTCATCCTCGTCATCGTCGTCGTCTCGTTTTTTGGGTGTTTAGCACTCATGTGAAGTCGTTGACACGCCAATGCGTTGTGTATGCTATGTATGACCCATAATATGTTTTTTTTGGGTTAGATCGCTTAAATTTTAATGTGTCGTTAAACCCGCCGCCACCACCAGAACGTGCCAATTCGTTACTAGTACAGCACTAGTGTGTAGTGTATTGTGTAGTGTATAGTGTAGTGTACTAGTACAGCACACCGGTGTGTTGGAGAGCAAATCCACTACATTTACAATCGGAGTACGTTTCGCCAGTAATTACAACTAGCATCACCAGGCGACAGCCAGATTTGTGAAAACCTCCTCCCGTCCTCCTATGTATGACCCATTGTGTATACTATGTACTGCTTGTATCGAAATCGGCTCGAGCCTCCCCGTAAATCACGTGACTCCCATGTGGCCACACCCACTCAAGAATTTCTCCTCTCTGGGTGCCGCCCACTGTGAAAACAGACTCTGCTCCGTGCAGCTGCGCCGAGGCGAAGTTTATCTTTGTTCATTTCCCTCCAACTTTCCATTATTTCTCTTCTCTATTCCCATCCGCGTTCCTTCTTCTCTTCCCATATGTGTTTGTATTATGTTTTGTTGTAACGTCGTGACCCGCCCCTGACTGACTGGACATCCGTAAATAAGAGCTTTACAGCTCGTCGGATTCCTCCCCAGTATAAATACATATTCTGATTCTGTTGCCCTTTCCGTGGTGTGGCCACGGCTACGGAGTTGCAGGCGTATTCGTTGAGATTGTTGTATTGTATATGAACATGCACACTACATTTCGATTTAAAGCTTTCGTGACTGCAGGGATTCATCTTCTTGGTTCTTTCGGTAAAGTCACGTAGAAAAAAAAATAAAGCATAATAAAATAATTCTAGTAGGGTGGGTAGAATAATACATAGTGTAATATTACATAAATATGCTAAAATCCCTCTTGAAATGCAAATTATTTTGTCAAGGCACTCTTCCTCCTCCCTCCCAGCTTAAATAGACGCTCCAAGCCCAGGACGTGTCATTCAGACTCTGTCTTGTCGACAGACCTGTTCTTCACCTGAGGACGGCTGCTTGCGTTGTGGCCGAAACGTCGTGAGAATTATTTTATTATGTTTTAATTGTATTATTTTATTATTTCCATTCTACGTGACTTACCGAAAGAACCAAGAAGATGCACACTACATGTGTACACAAGGCCGTCCATGGGGGGGGGGGGTGCGGAGCCAGGGGTAACCCCCCCCTGCGTGCCCCCCGCCCCCCCGTCCCGACACCTTCAAACTAAACCGGAGAAGTATTACTTCTGACGTCGAAACGCTCCTGGAACCTGCCCACCTAGGTTCACTCGGCCTGAAATAATTAGCGGGTGGGGTGGTGTGTAACCGATACGACTGCGTAGACCAGGGCGGCCGGGTGTGTCTATAAAGGTGCTCTCTTTGACAGCACTTGGCCCCGGGCTGCTCTAAGCACCGGAGTTAAATCCCCCCCCCCCCTAACGCTGACAACACCAGGGTGACGATTCTCTGAACCGGTCCCTGGGACTCTCCTAGTTCCGTTCGCCCTCGAACGATTCCTGTACCCGGTGCGATGTGTAAGCATCATCACGCGGTGCGATGTGTAGGCATCACCACGTGGTGCGATGTGTAGGCATCCCTCCCCCCCCTCGTATGCCGTGCCGGTCTTCATAGGTGCTCGCTAACAGCACTTGCCCCGACCGTCTGTTAGGGCTGTATGGGGGATCTTTGTCTGTGTAATCAATCTTAGCATTATGTTCTAATTGTATAAGTGCTGGAAAATGACCCAAAGCTAAAAAAATAACGAAAGTTTACACACACACACTAATAATAACAGCAAATTGTTTATCCTGTAGGGCTCAGGATAAACATGCGGAACTGTACAAGCTATTTCCTATTTTTGCATTTGCAAAAAATAATAAGTCGAAAATGTATTTGCTTTTGTTAGTTTAAGGCTAATTAAATCTATAAACACCAGGGTCTTGGGCTCTGCTGGCAGATGCGACACGCTGAGGTCCATTTGGAATACATTGTTGGAGGCCTTCATCCAGCAGCGGATTGAGCACGTGCTGCAAAGGGTATTATCCATAATTAGCATTTTACAAATGTCTAATTATCACGAAACTATATTCGTAAAACGTACCATTGATAGAAATTCGAGTCATCCATTCTCTATCCGCTGCTGAATGGAGGCCTCGCCGCACGAGAGCCAACAGGCGATGGACACGGACACTTATCAACGATCCATTCTCTATCCGCCGCTGGATGGTCATCCTGATCACGTTGGAACCGATTCTTGATGAGACATGCACGCGTGGCTATATCGTCGTCGTCATCACGACTAGTCTCCTGCCGCTTGTTTTACCGAGGGAAGCTTCGCGGGCTCTCAGAACTTTTCCGCGATGGGGTGTTTAGTTTGTTGTCCTTCCCCCCGCACCTCCGATTAGCTACGTACGGTGTGAAAGAAGTTTGACATACACACGTGTATAAGCTGTATACCGACTGGGTAATGTAGTATCGTGGTCCTTTGGCACCGTGGTTTGAATACAAAGACAAAGATCCCCCGTATGGCCTTTAACAGACTGTTGGGGCAAGTGCTGTTAGGGTGCTCCTAATGAAGGTCGGCACGGGGGGAGTGGGTGGCCAGCACCACGCTCGGTCACTTTCATCTCCTCGGTGTCCACAGTGTTTGCACACCGCACCAGGTACTCGTCTGAGGCCGAGGTCGACATAGGGCATGCCCAGTACCGGTTCAGATATTTGCCACTCTAATTGGTCGCGAGTGGGGAATCTAACTCGGTTCGACGGGTTTTCTGTAGCTCGGCACGCAAACCGTTGCACTACCGCTCCCCCCACGCAGACACACGCTCTGTAATATTCCACCACCGTCTAATATCCCCTGCCTCTCTCGCACGTCGTCGTCAGCAGCTGTGGACCAAATGATCGGCCGCTGTGCACCGTCGCTATCCCTCGCAACAGCACGCTCCGTCTCGCTCGCGATCTCGCAACTCCATCTCCGCACCGGTGCTCCCGGATGTTGCTCCCCCCCCCCCCCCCCCCCCCCCCCCCCCCGGGGCTCGTGCCATCGGGGCGATTTACCGTGGTGGCGCGCCGCTCCGCGTCATCACTCGGTGTCGCCGCTCAGACTTTAGCGCTGTCTGCATCGTGGTGTCTCGTATTGGTCATGAGTGCTGTGTCATGTCATTATTTTTCAAAAGTTTACTGCATCATGAATTTTCCTATTTTAACTTGACCTTTTTGACCTCCCCTCCCTCTAACCCCTTCCACCCCTCTCTCTCTCTCCCCCTCCATCTCACCGTCTCTCCCCCTACGCCGCTCCGTGGCGGTTTCCAGCTGGGCGACTTTCGCGATCTCGCTCGCTTTCGCAATAACCGGCGGCCACCTCCCTCTCCACTCCCGTAATGTTCCGCGTGATCCTGTACCTCTCAACATTTCAACGTTGCCCTCTTCCCCCCCCTCCCCGTGCCAACCACCCCAGGGCGATATCACGGGTGCCCGTGGAGCAGGTGTGGAACCACACGGGGCTGTGCCGGGGGCTGGGCGGCTTCGTGGGCGAGCAGACGCAGCTGTGCCGGCGCCAGCTGGACGTGGCGCCCGTGCTGGCGCAGGCGGCACGCGACACGCTGCGCGCCTGCACCAAGGCCTTCGCCGACATGCGCTGGAACTGCTCCACCGCCGAGCGGGCACCCAATTTCTCTCCCGACCTCGAGAGGGGTGAGTGTGTGGGCACGCGGGCGGACAGGCAGGCCTGTGAGCAGCTGGGTGGGTGAGCGTGTGAATGGGCGGGGCTGGGTGGGTGAGCGTGTGAACGGGCGGGGCTGGGTGGGTGAGCGTGTGAACGGGCGGGGCTGGGTGGGTTGGGTGGGTGACCGTGTGAACAGGCGGGGCTGGGTGGCTGGGTGGGTGTGCATGTGAACGAGCGGATGGGTGGGTGGGTGGGTTGGTGAGTGTGTGAGCGAGCGGGGGTGAGTGGGTGGGTTGGTGAGCGTGTGAACGAGCGGTTGGGTGAGTGGCTGGGTGGGTGAGCGTGTGAACGAGCGGGTGTAACAATGATTGAGGTTTGTAACGCGTCGCGCTAACCGCACTACGCTACCGCCCCTCCCCCCCCCCTACCACAGGCACGCGTGAGTCGGCCTTCGTGTACGCGCTGTCCGCGGCGGCCGCGAGCCACGGGGTGGCGCGGGCCTGCGCCGCCGGCGACCTCGCCTCGTGCTCCTGCGCCCCCACGCCGGCCGAGGCCCCATCGGCCGACTTCCGCTGGGGAGGCTGCGGCGACAACCTGCGGCATGGCCTGGCGGTGGGAGGTCGCTTTGCCGACGCGCCCATGCGCGCCAAGAAGTCTGCGCGTGGCCAGGTGTCGCGGCTCATGAACCTGCACAACAACGAGGTCGGCCGGCAGGTAACCACGCGGCGGGGGCGGTGGGGGAGGGGGGGCGGGTAGGTTGGTGGTGACGACGCCGGAGGTGCGGCGTGGGCGCCGCGCTGGCGAAGATGTTGACTACCTCGCCGGGTACGCAGGAGGTCGTGGGTTCGATCCCGACCCGGACGCCTGCTGCTGTATATTTGGAGTTTGTGTGTCGCTCTCTCCCAGTGTTCACGTCGATTTTTCTCCAGGTCCTCTGGTGTTTTTTTCCCCCCCGGCCATATTTAGAATCGGCGTGCGTTTCAGAGTATTTGGCTACTGATATAAATGTCCACGTGATAAGCCACTTGGTGGAGTTGTCATTTGTGGCCAGATCGCTTCTGAAAAAAAAGAGCCGTTCAGCTCTTTGGGCTTTACCTGGTAAAATAAAAAAAAATAGTTTTAGTTTAGAAACGTGGAGGTAGCTCGGGTGTAACATGGAGATCCCGTGTCACCTGCCGATTCGACCAACGGGCGGTACATTTCTCGGCGAGAAATCAAAGCTGGGGGGGGGGGGGGGGGCTTTGATTTGGTCGTGGCGCCGCCACGGAAGCGCGCGTGTGTGTGTGTGCGTGCCGAACCTTCAAGCATCGACGTGAGCGACACCCAAACAAAACCGAGCAAAGCCTCGTCTCCCCTCTGGGGTCAGCCCTAGCTGGCGAGAATCCTGAATCGCTCCTTCGCCCCCCGCCCCCCCCATCCGTCTCCTCAAGGCCCTCCTCAGCTCGGTGGAAACCAAGTGCAAGTGCCACGGCATCTCGGGCTCGTGCTCGGTGAAGACCTGCTGGAAGGGCACGCGCGACCTCGCCGCCATCGCCGCCGAGCTGAAGTCGCGCTACCTCTCGGCGAGCAAGGTGACCCACCGGCACGTGGGCACGCGCCACCAGCTGGTGCCGCGCGACATGGACATCCGGCCGGTGCGCGACGACGAGCTGGTGTACACCGTGGGCTCGCCCGACTACTGCGCCGTCAACGAGCGGCTCGGGTCGCCCGGCACGCAGGACAGGTGCGTGTGTGTGTGTGTACGCTGTGTGTGTAGTGTGTGTACGCTGTGTGTGTAGTGTGTGTACGCTGTGTGTGTAGTGTGTGTACGCTGTGTGTGTGTGCGTACGTGTAGCGGTTAGCGCGCTGCGCTATGAACCCGGCGACATGAGTTCGATTCCCGCTCACGGCCAACACCAGTGACGATTATCTGAACCAGTCCTGGGCCTCCCCTAGGTCGACTCGGCCTCAAATGAGTACCTGGTGCAGTGTGTAAACATTGCCACTAGGGAGACAAAGGCGGTCGGGCGTGGTGCTGGCCACACACCCCCTCGTGTACCGTTCCGGCCTTCATAGGTGCTTGCAGTCTGTTAAGGCTATATGGGGGATCTTTGATCTTTGTTGTGTGTGTGTGTGTGCACGCTGTGTGTGTGTGTGCACGCGTGCGGTAGTGTGGTGGGTTAGCGCGCTGCGCCACGAACCCGGCGACGCGGGTTCGATTCTCGCTCGCGGCCAGCACTGGTGACGATTATCTGAACTGGTCCTGGGCCTCCCCTAGGTCGACTCAGCCTTAAATTACTGCCTGGTGCGATGTGTAAACATCGCCAGTGGGGAGACTAAGGTGGCCGGGCGTGGTGTTGGCCACCCACCCCCTCGTGTGCCGTGCCGGCCATCATAGGTGCTCGCTAACAGCACTTTCCCCAACAGTCTGTTAAGGCTACACGGGGGATCTTTTTCTTTTTTTGTGTGTTCTTGTGCGTGGCCTTAGTGGCGAATGGCGGGGTCTTGTTGTTGTTGTACTGTGTGTGTGTGTACGTGTGCATGCACGCATTGTGTGTGTGTGTACGTGTACGTGTGCATGCACGCATTGTCTGTGTGTGTGTGTGTGTACGTGTGCATGCACGCATTGTGTGTGTGTGTGTGTACGTGTACGTGTGCATGCACGCATTGTGTGTGTGCGTGTGTACGTGTGCATGCACGCATTGTGTGCGTGTGTACGTGTGCATGCACGCATTGTGTGCGTGTGTACGTGTGCATGCACGCATTGTGTGCGTGTGTACGTGTGCATGCACGCATTGTGTGCGTGTGTACGTGTGCATGCACGCATTGTGTGCGTGTGTACGTGTGCATGCACGCATTGTGTGCGTGTGTACGTGTGCATGCACGCATTGTGTGCGTGTGTACGTGTGCATGCACGCATTGTGTGCGTGTGTGCGTACGGTAGGAGAGAAGTTCAACGTACGTACAGCGCCTTCGGCCTCGTCTCTGGTGGCTTTCCTCATTTGTCTCTGCCTGCCCCCCCCCGCCCCCCTCAGGCAGTGCAATAAGACATCATCCGGGAGCGACAGCTGCGACCTCATGTGCTGCGGCCGCGGGTACAACCCGTACTCGGAGACGCTTGTGGAGCGCTGCCACTGCAAGTACCACTGGTGCTGCTACGTCACCTGCAAGAAGTGCGAGCGCACCGTGGAGCGATACGTGTGCAAGTAGTTCCGGCTCGCGTCAAAGGCGACGGTGGCGTAATCACGCCGCGCGTCACAACGTCGCGTTCTCGTGAACTCTTTGCCGACCCGTGGGCAACACAAAAACGGTATCGCTGCGCCGGTGAGGAGGCCGGGCGGGGGTGGAACTTTGCGGAAGGAACTACTTTAACAATGAAATGTTTTGAGGTACGGGAGAGGAGAAAAGCAAAAAAAAACGGGACTTATGTTGTAAGTTTGTTCCGGCTGAATAATACAAGAAGATGCAAGACAATAATCGGGCGAAAGAAAATTCTTAAACGAATCGCACCGCCCCCCAACGGAAAAATGGCACTCGCGACAAAAAACTAAATTCGAAAAGTTACGCGTCTGTGTTTGAGATTTATAAAATGTACACTTCACCAACATCGAGGCCCTAAGCAGAAAGCACGGATTAGTAGCGGTCAACAGAAACAAATCCAGACGTGGCTTTACTCACGCGTGCACATCGCGGACAAACAGCCGTTACTACTCTGGAGATTTTGCCCTCTCTAAGTTTCATTTATTTCGAGGCGCGCATCTATCGCAAGCTCTACGACGCCGGAACGTACGTGTGCCTTTTCGTTAAGAACAAAACGAAACTAAATCCGCTTTTGAGATTTCCATCGGAAGCCTTGCCGATGTAAAAACAACAGCAAATGAAAAACCTCCCGAGAGAGAGAGAGGAAAAAAAAGCGGTGCCCTTCTCGCACACCTGCCTCCTGGTGCAAGAAGCTTACAGAAGAAATTCAGCCAGAGAGAGAGTAGGAGGGGAAGAAAAACAAAGAGAGAGAATCATCCGGAAGTTTTGGCGAAAAACAAGGTTTTTTTGCCGTCTGAATCTCGAAGAAAAACGGAGCGGCTGGGAAGACCTCGGTGATACCACGCGGCAAAGATCTTAGCCGGGGGAGGTGGGTGGGGGGGTTGGAACTCGAGGAAGAGGCTGCCGGCAAGATTTGGCAGCCCCAAAATCGGTGTCTGTCTTTCCGGGAAGTTATCCGCCAGAAATCTTCCCACCAAGACCGTTCTTCGTGCCTCCCAACTCGGTCTCTTGGAGAGGATAAAATGTTCTTGTTGTTTTTTTTTCCCTCCTCCTCCAAGTAAATTTGTTTATATATACATGTAAAGTCCACGAAATCCAGAAAACACTCCTTTTAAGATGAATGTCGTCCGTTTAAAAGTCCAAGTTGCGTGTCCGCAAGGCAAGGGCACTTCCCTGTCCGTTGCCATGGCCCCTGCCGCCCCACAGTACAGTTTAACAATTATTGATTATAATTAATAGCACGGTAATTATGTTTTATAATATTCGTAATAATGCAAGGAACAAACGTACGAGGCCGACTCCTCTCGTCCTGCCAGTATTGCATTTGAACTTAGCCTGGTTTGTTCCTGGGCAGGATTAACGGAACTTAATACCACATTTTATATATATAAGTGTATGTATACACGTACCATTTATGTATATGTGTATGTATGTGCGCAACGGTGCGGATGCCCCATATGTATTGCCACACAGTGTGTGTGTAAATATATGCGGAAATTAATGGTAAATATATTTGTGTTTTGTATGGATGTAAACATACGAATTGGTGTGTGCGTGCGCGTGTGTGCAAAAAAATCCACCCTTTAGCAAACAGACTGTTTAAAATGATTACTGTTAGCGAGCATCTATTAAGGTGGTGGGGGGGTGGGGAGCCGTTGTGGCAAGCACCACTTTTGGCCTCCCCTACGTTCAATGCCGCTCTGTGACCCAGTCACTGATTTTTTTAGGCCCCAGTTGACCTAAGGGTAATCCCAAACAAAGTTGAGCTTCAGGAAGTACTATTTTTGGTTACGTGACGAACAACGGATTGTGGTGGTTTGACGGCCCCGTGGTGTCCAATCGGTGCAACCCATTCTGGATTTCGGGAATCTTTGTGAGATACGACCACATCTCACGGGGGCCGGTGCTCAACAGCCGTGCACGCAGTGCGCTTCAAAAGCAGAACGGCGATCGTCATCCAATGCCGCAGCGTATCGGCGACAAAAGGCTCCAAATGATAAAATGTTGATATTTGATCTTTTTCAATGCTTGAAATGAGCACAAAAAACAATTGGGAGGTGGACTTAAATTGATTACCATCATAAGTCCCAGAGTAACGAACGGAATTAATTGACGCGAGCGAGCGATTAGTGAATCCGTTATTAACGAGCCGTGACGTTTGTTTTGAACCTGCGAAAAGTGTGGTCATTGACAATAAACTGAATGCAATTAGATATATCTATAAAACAAATATTCTTCTCGTTCTGAGAATTTCTGGCATGAGATGGCCATTATGTGCCTTGGTGTGTTTTACTGGATACCACGGGCGGGCGAGCGCCACATTTCACCGATGGGTTTTGTTTAGAATGAAAGTGCGGTGGTGCTGCTGCACGGCCAAGCGCAATGTACCCGGCCAAACGCAATGCCCTGTGGACGATAACCTCATCGAAAGCGTTGAGACGTCACGTGTCCAGATCAGTTACATTCACGGAGGGCCCAAACCCCACAACGTGGTGAGAATCTAGATGCGATTTCGGCAACATTGGCTCATTTGCTAAAACTTCTCGACACGGCACAGTATCGGCATGGCAGCGCGACTGATGGGCCATGAGCGCCCCAGACTAGATGTATATTTCCACGTCTCACGGTTCAAATGTCTCAACGCGGCCCAACGATGCGATTTTTTACTTTTTACCTCGCGGTGAGGTGGGGCTGTCGCGTAACTCGCTCGCATTGGCCGCGTAAATCGATCGGCGCTGCGAAACGTTTCGCCCGCTACTTTCTTTTTAGGTGCGGTACCAATTCCCGTCGTGGCCCGTGGATTGCTGACTTTGACGACGATTCGCGCACAATTGCTGGCAGTGCGCGGGGGGAGGGGGGGGCTGTACCCCCCTCTATCCCCCCGTACCCACCCGACTAGTGATCCGACTAAGTTGGTGCGATGGAACGGAATTGAAGACGAAAGCGCTGTGTGTGTGTGTGAGAGAAGGAGTACCGCTGTGCGAGTGTGCAATAACGTTGTACTAACGTGGCAATGACCAACGTTGTTGCGCATTGTTCCCGACGTTCAACAGTTGCGTATGATCTGCGGCGGTTGTAATCGCGGCGATGGGTAAAGATTGGCAGGCCTGGAAATGATGACCGTTGGCGGATTATCCACAATCCCCAGGACGAGTGATGAGGACTAAGATTATTTGACAGAAAATCCAGTTTGTAGCGGGCTTTAAAAAAAAAAAGATCTTGGATTCTAACTTGTTTATAAATCTTTTCTCTTATCTCTGGCTGTTATTACACATTTTTGCCTCGCGTGTGCATGCGTGCGTGCATGTCGAGAGAGAGAGAGAGCGGGGGTGGGGGGGGGGAACGTTCCAAGCCACCCAGTGTGAAATGGTCACGATAAGGTCTGGATTAAAAAATATATATGAAAAAAAAAATGACTTGCATTGTTTCCTGTTTCGCGTTTCTGGGGCTGGGATTTGAAAGGCCTGCCACTGAACCCCAGGGTGGATGAGTGCCCTTACTTTTTGGAATTCCACCAAAATAATAATTTCAGAATTCTACCCCCAGCCACCCCCCCCTCCCACCCCTCCAATGAAACAACGGCGATTGAAATATGGTCGGAATTATTATTATTTTTCGCTTTTGGGCCGTTTTCTCTGTCTATTTAAAAAAAAACGTTAAATAAACCGTACATGTTTTGGCAGAACAGACATCCATTATGCATTTATTAAAAAGTATTCAGTTTCCAGTAGATTTTCTGTACATTATATATATATACGTGTGTGTGTGTGCGCGCGTTGCTACAATCTGGCCGAAAAGCTATTTGAGAAAAAAACGATCAACTCTCAAAACTTGGTGGATCTTAAAACCCATCTGTTGCACGTGCTTAATTATCGAAAACATTTCTCATGCACGGCTCGCCGGTGGTTGCGGTGGTGGCTAGTCGTAGGAAAACAAGCTATTCCAGGAACACAAAAATATCCACAATAGTCCGTGATTGCTGAACACGGGACGGCTTAAGTGCAGCAGCCGAAACTGTGGAAATTTTTTTAAAAAGTAATTTGTGTACCGGTATGTGTAATAGATATGTATACCGGTACGTACATGTGATGTATGGAAGTTTGTATGTATGCCCCTCTCTCCCTCCCTCTCCTAATGTATATATTTTTTAGAACTTTGAAGGAAAACTAATTTACATTCCCCCCCCCCCGCCGCTAATCGTGGCGATGGAATTGCGATCAGAAGTAGTCCTCAAGATGGTCGCGTGTGCTTTTTAAATCCTTTATATTAAGTTCGCTTGCTTGCTTGCGTGCTTGCTTGCTTGCTTACGACCGTGCAAACCTTTCGGTCGTTTTTTAACCCACTTCCCGTGATCCAATCGAGCTGATATTTTGCACACAGACTCGTTGTGCGTGACAATTAATGTTCGTGAAAAAAAAAATCCAAAATTTAACACTATTTAGGGAAAACAAATGAAATATTTAATTACCAATTGCTTAATACTGGCAGACAATCATCTGACCCATAGGTGGCAGCCATCTCAAGCCAGAGGACGAGAGGACTCTAGCCGCCACGCATATAAAGGATTTAGAGTGAAAAACTTTGTTTTTACGGGTTATACTTGTTAAATCCTTTATATTAAGTTCGCTTGCTTGCTTAGGACCGTGCAAATCTTTAGGTCGTTTTTTAACCCACTTCCCGTGATCCAATCGAGCTGACATTTTGCACACAGACTCGTTGTGCGTGACATGCATTTTCGTGAAAAAAAATTTTCAAAATTTTACACTGTTTAGGGAAATTTTTAAAAATATTTAATTACCAATTGTTTAATGCTGCCAGAGGACGAGAGGACTCTAGCCGCCCCGATGCCACGCATATAAAGGATTTATAGTGAAAAACTTTGTTTTTACGGGTTTATTTGTTTATATTTACGCCTTCCCCGTCCCTCCCCCTACCATATTTACGAACAATTCCGGCGCTTTTGCTCTGCGAGTCTCGTTATGGGGAAAGCGGTGGTGGTGGTGGCGGTGGTAGCAGGAGATTTGCGTTGGATCCTCGACACCGTAGTGATCACACGACGGCAAAAAAAAATCATCGCTCGCGCTTTTCGTGCGACTGTAACGCGCTATATTCCCCGGACCGCATTTTTACTCGCACGTATTATTTTGCACATGTTTATTTTTGATAATGGTAAAAAAAGGCATCATACTGTGGATGTGTTACGGTCCCCCTGATGTAAATACAGTTTAACTTAAAAAAAACAAAAGTCAATGTGCTGCTGGTTTTCTTCTGCTGTCCAGTTTAACTTCATGGATGCGCATGTCAGTTTCTACTTTATTTTGTTACGGAGACTTCCGTGCATAGTTTGTATTCTGAATTTAGTTTGCAGTATGCTTTGTTTTAAAGAGCAAAGTTTTTTTTTAAAGAGCGAATCTTAAAAAAAAAGTATCTTCCCCCGAATTCCCTTAATTATAATGCGAAACATAATTTATTCAAAAAATATATTAATTGCATCAACCAACGATACGATGTATAGTCGTTTAAAAAGTGGGATTCACCATTGGAACCTCCTTTGCCAGTAGCAAAATATGATGATTGTTTTTTTACATTTTTATCTGGCAACAAAACTGTAACCTTTTTTACAAGGAGTCATGTTTGTATTGACCACAATACCTGCAGTCGGAATGCAAACAAAAAACATAACTCTGATAATGTATGCACTGTCTCGGTGTGGACCAATCAACTTCAAGGACAGTGCATACATTATCAGAGTTATGTTTTTTGTTTGCATTCCGACTGCAGGTATTGTGGTCAATGCACACATGACTCCTTGTAAAAAAAAGGTGTCAGTTTTGTTGCCAGATAAAAGGGTAAAAAACAAATCTCAAGTGGGATTCAATAGACAAAGAACCCCCCCTCCCCCCACTGCCGCCTCTAAAACAATAATAGCCATGGGCTCCCATAAAATGTGACGGTGGTGGTGGGGGGGGGGCTGGCCAGGGTCTCTCGCGCTGGGCTGAGGACCCCCCCTCCCTTCCCCTCCCCTCGGTAAATTGCAGAACATTTCCGCGGAAATAAAAACAAAAAGTCCAAACGCGCGTGGCTCGCGCTTTTCATCTCCATTTCCTCCTCTGCCAGTGACCGTCGCTGTGAGCGCGTCCAGACACAGACGGTCCGAGGGAGGAGCCTTCAGCAAAGGCGACGTCTCGGGCTCGCAGTGGGCTCACTCTCTCTCTCGGCACTTCGTGCTGACCGCTAGAAAGAAGGATAACTCATATTATAATTGGTTTTTTACCCTTCTATCTGGAAACAAAACTGACACCTTTTTACAAGGAGTCATGTTTGCATAGACCGCAATACCTGCAGTCATAATACAAACAAAAGACATAACTCTGAAAATGTGCACTGTCTTTTGTTTGTATTATGACTGCAGGTATTGCGGTCTATGCAAACATGACTCCTGGAAAAAAGGTGTCAGTTTTGTTGCCAGATAGAAGGGTAAAAAAACCAATTATCATATTTTTACTGGCAAATGAGGTTCCCATAGTATAACTCATTCTTAGGTTTTTTCGGTAAAGTCACGTAGGTAAAAAATTTAAATTTAAATTAATAAAAGTAAACTAAAAATAAAAATCACGACGTTTCGGAGGCAACACAAGCTTCCGTCTTCAGGTGGAACCGTCACAGCACGCTTGCTGAAACAGCAATCGTGCTGCAATCGTGCTATGACGGTTCCACCTGAAGACGGAAGCTTGTGTTGCCTCCGAAACGTCGTGATTTTAATTTTATTTTACTTTTATTAATTTTAATTTTTTACCTACGTGACTTTACCGAAAAAAACCTAAGAATATGCATACTTGCAGTCACGAAAGCTTCAAATCTAGAAGGATAACTCAATTATTTTTAAACGATATTTTTATTTCATTTTGCCAAGTTGTTATAGATCGTTTTCGGAAGCGACCACCAAATTAGAGCTCAACGAAGTGGCTTCATTAACCACGTGGAAATTTGTCGCAGCCAAATAGTCTAAACGCGTGATTGTTGATTCGAAATGTGTAGGGGGAGGGGAAAAAATAAACCCGTAAAAACAAAGTTTTTCACTATCAATTCTTTCTATGCGTGGCGGCTAGAGTCCTCTCGTCCTCTGGCTTGAGATGGCTGTCACCTATGGGTCAGATGATTGCCTGCCACCATTAAGCAATTGGTAATTAAATATAAAAAAAATATTCCTAAAAAGTGTAAAGTTATGGAAAAAAAATTCCACGAAAATAAATTGTCACGCACAACGAGTCTGTGTGCAAAATGTCAGCTCGATTGGATCACGGGAAGTGGGTTAAAAAACGACCGAAAGATTTGCACGGTCGTAAGCGCGCAAGCAAGCAAGCAAGTGAACTTAATATAAAGGATTTTTAAAAAAACACGGGACCACGGGGGGGGGGGGGGGGGGGAGAGAGAGCGATCGAGAGAAGCGAACTCTCCAAATGTGAAAGGCGCCACGGTGGCGAGTAGAGTCGTCAAGACGTGCCGCTGGAAACGATGCCGCGAGAGTGGTTAGAGACTGGCGACGGAGTGGAAGCCGAAGGAGGGGGAACACGCGACCCCACGGGGGGAACGATCCTGGGGTGGAGCGTTCAGATCGGCGCGTGCCGCGCGCACGGGATGGATCGTCCCATCGCGGTGACCTTGAGATGTGGCTTGGGCAAAACTTCGTCCAGCAGTGGACAGATCGTGGCCGGTGACATTAGCAGAAGCGTCGGCATACCGCGGCTTGGTGATATATCTATAAATGCAATTGAATGGGTAGGCATTTAAGTCCGTACACAGGAGAACATGTTACAACTAAACGGATTACCCAAGCCAGACGCTGGTAATTCGGCTCTATTACTCTGCTTTCAGTGTGTAATCAGATTACAGTAATTTATTAAGCGTCCGCTGTCAGTTGATTACTTTTCGAAATTTATTTATTTTGCGCATTGCATGCGTGCGTGTGTGTGTATACGTGCTGAACGGGGAGCGGTGGTGGAGTGGTTAGCGCACCACGTGACGAAACCGGCGACCCGCGTTCAACACCGCTGCACGAATATCTGAAGCGGCTCTGGGCCTCCCCTAGGTCGACTCGGCCTTACACGAATGCGTACCTGGTGCGGTGTGTAAAACATCAGCACTGGGGACACAAAGACGTCCGCGTGTGGTGCTGGACATCCAGCCCCTCGTGTGCCGTGTCGGCCTTTATTGGTCGCGATCATGAACAGCACTTACCCCCCCCCCCCCCCCCCACAGTCTACACGGCAGATCTTCGCCGGCGTCTTTGTTATATTCTGATTGAGAAATTCGAGATATATTTGATGAGAAATTCTAAGCACCATAAATGCACAAACCACTATTACCGCAGAATTTTTCGATTTAAAGCTTTCGTGAGTGCAGGGATTCATCTTCTTTGTTCTTTCGGCAAAGTCACGTAGAAGGGAAATAATAAAATAATAAAAATAAGACCTAATAAAATACAATTCTCACGACGTTTCGGCCACAACGCAAGCAACCGTCCTCAGGCGAAAAACAGGGCTGTCGGAAAGACAGCGTCCCAATGCGCTGTCTTTGGGACGCTGTCTTTCTGACAGCTCTGTTCTTCACCTGAGGACGGCTGCTTGCGTTGTGGCCGAAACGTCGTGAGAATTGTATTTTGTTATGTTTTATTATTTTATTATTTCCCTTCTACGTGACTTTACCAAAAGAACCAAGAAGACACTACCGCAGAGTAACTAACATATTGCAGGCAACGGCGGATTGCTATAACCAGATTACAACTCCCGGACAAAATAGTGTAATCAATGCTACTGTAATTATATTACAATTGCTCTAATACTATAATTATTACTCAAGCCTCCTTGTGTAATCGGATTACCGTGTTGGGGACAGCAACAGCAAACGCACACCATTTCCCGGCACACAACCCCTCGTCATCAAAGTCAACTGGTAATTGAATTGCATTACGTCGAAAATGCCACGGCTGGGATGACGTTACACTGCTTGGATTACGTTACACCCCTACAGAACCCTCATCCCATACAGAACCCTTGTCCCATCCCATACAGAACCCTCATCTCATACAGAACCCTCATCCCATACAGAACCCTCATCCCATACAGAACCCTCGTCCCATCCCATACAGAAACCTCATCCCATCCCCTACAGAACCCTCTTCCCATCCCATACAGAACCCTCATCCCATCCCATACAGAACCCTCATCCCATACAGAACCCTCGTCCCATCCCATACAGAACCCTCGTCCCATCCCATACAGAACCCTCGTCCCATCCCATACAGAACCCTCATCCCATCCCATACAGAACCCTCATCCCATACAGAACTCTCATCCCATACAGAACCCTCGTCTCATCCCATACAGAACCCTCGTCTCATCCCATACAGAACCCTCGTCTCATCCCATACAGAACCCTCGTCCCATCCCATACAGAACCCTCGTCCCGTCCCATACAGAACCCTCGTCCCGTCCCATACAGAACCCTCGTCCCATCCCATACAGAACCCTCGTCCCGTCCCATACAGAACCCTCATCCCATCCCATACAGAACCCTGGTCCCATCCCATACAGAACCCTCGTCCCATCCCATACAGATCCCTCGTCCCATCCCATACAGAACCCTCGTCCCATCCCATACAGAACCCCAGAGGAGGTAGGGGTCGTGGGGGGGGGTAGAGGGGGTAGGGGTCGTGAGGGGGGGGGGGTAGTGGGGGTCGTGAGGGGGGGTAGAGGGGGTAGGGGTCGTGGGGGGGGGGGTAGAAGGGTTAGGGGTCGTGAGGGGGGGGGTAGTGGGGGTCGTGAGGGGGGGTAGAGGGGGTAGGGGTCATGAGGGGGGGGGGGTAGAGGGGGTCGTGGGGGGGGGGTAGGGTAGAGGGGGTAGGGGTCGTGAGGGGGGGGGTAGTGGGGGTCGTGAGGGGGGGGGTAAAGGGGGTCGTGAGGGGGGGGGGGTGTAGGGTAGAGGGGTATGTGTCGTGAGGGGGGGTAGAGGGGTCGTGAGGGGGGGGGTGTAGGGTAGAGGGGATAGGGGTCTTGAGGGGGGGGGGGGGTAGAGGGGTAGGGGTCGTGAGGGGGGGGGGGGATAGACAAGGCAAATTCTCCGGGGGGGGGGGGGGGTGGTTACTTGAGGAGATTTACTGCTTATTATAAATGTGTAAAAATTGTATTGTACGTGAGAGTCATTGAGGTGAATAATCACGCTGCCCGAATCTGCCGATGTATAAAATAACCGTGATAACATTTAAATGCAAACGGTAACCGAGAACGATGTAAAAAAACACCTGTCTAACTAAACGCATTGATCTTTAACGATGTTGCTTTCAGAGAGTAACCAGCAAGCGATCATAAATCACCTCACGTGTGCATTTTTAAATCCTTTATATTAAGTTCACTTGCTTGCTTGCTTGCGCGCTTACGACCGTGCAAATCTTTCCCAAAATTTTACACTTTTTAGGCAAAAAAAATGTATTTTACATATATTCAAATAGAACGCATTCATGGCTTTGGCTGAACGTCACAGTGCAAGAGCCCAGAGCGTAACCGCTCCACAGGCCGTGGCGGAGTAGCGCAGTTGGTAGCGCCCTCGCTTCCCATGCCAAAGGTCGCGGGATCGATCCCCGCGTCCTCCACAGGCGAATATATTTTTAAATCCTTTATATTAAGTTCGCTGCCACGCATATAAAGGATTTATAGTGAAAAACTTTGTTTTTACGGGTTATACTTATTAAATCCTTTATATTAAGTTCACTTGCTTGCTTGCTTGCGCGCTTACGACCGTGCAAATCTTTCGGTTGTTTTTTAACCCACTTCCCGTGATCCAATCGAGCTGACATTTTGCACACACACTCGTTGTGCATGACAATTTATTTTCGTGAAATTTCTTTCCAAAATTTTACACTTTTAGGAAAAAATGAATTATATTTAATTACCAATTGCTTAATGGTGGCAGGCAATCATCTGACCCACAGGTGGCAGCCATCTCAAGCCAGAGGACGAGAGGACTCTAGCCGCCACGCATATAAAGGATTTATAGTGAAAAACTTTGTTTTTACGGGTTAATTTTTTTTTTTTCGCGCGCAGTTACTTAACTAGTTGAGATAACCTCACGGAATGGACAATTGGGTAAAAATATTGACGTTCATGTATTCGTACATTTATTTCTCAGATAACCACGTTGGCTCAGGCAAGCGGTAGAATGGGGGGTGGGGGGGTGGTTACTACTCAGTTGGAACAAAATTCAACAAGGGGGGGGGGGTAACAGTAGTAGCCAAACACAGTTGATAACCAACGCCCTTAGGGGTATGGCGAATCTGGGTGGGGGGGGCGATCGCCCCGGGCCCCGCACTTTGGGGGGCGGGCGCGCTTTGGTGTGCAGGGGGCACGCACACGGTGGGGTTTGCCCCGGGCCCCGCACCCCCCCCCCCCCCTACTAGACGGAGTTACCTTTTGAGATGTAATCAGCGTCTGATTTTTGATGTTTGCTCCGCGGGTCAGAATGAATGGGACGTAAAAAAATATTTCGCTACACTTTAGTGAGCGACTTTACGCGGTCTCAAATCAACCCCCCCCCCCCCGGTCACGGCTAACATCAGTGGTGAGTGATACCTGAACCGCCATGCTCACTCCCCCAAAACCCCTTCACTGACCCTTCACTGACCAGGGTGGAGAAGTATGGTCAGACGATATCGTGACGGACACGCTGTGGGAAAGCCTTCATCCAGCAGTGGATTGAGGTTTATCCCCTCATACTCTTAGTTTTTTCGGTAAAGTCACGTAGGTAAAAAATGAAATTAAAATTAATAAAAGTAAAACAATAATAAAATGTGATTTCATTTTTTTTATTCATTTTAATTTCATTTTTTACCTACGTGACTTTACCGAAAGAACTAAGAGTATGAATCCTTGCAGTCACGAAAGCTTCAAATCTAGAATTAAGTTTATCCCCTGGCCAATGGGACGTGAACCTGATGGTTATTTTTAACCCGGGTAAAGGTTATCACACAAAGCACCCCCCAGTAGCCTTAACAGGCTGTTGGGGCAAGTGCTGTTAGCGAGTAGCACCCGTGAAGGCGCAGAACACGAGGGGGTGAGTGGCCAGCACCACGACCGGCCGCCTTTGTCTTCCTCGTGACGATGTTTACACATCACACCGGGTACTCATATTGGAGGCTGAGTCGACCTTGGGGAGGCCCAGGACCGGTACAATGGTGTTGGTGACCGTGAGTGGGATGTAACTCGGGTCGTCGGGTTTGTAGCGCAGCGCGCTAACCGCTGCGCCACCGCTCCCCGTAAGACAAAGATCCCCCCAGTAGCCTTAACAGACTGTAGGGGCAAGTGCTGTTAGCGAGCACCTATGAAGGCCGGCACGGCACACGAGGGGATTGGTGCCAAGCACCACGCCCGACCGCCTCTGTCTCCCTAGTGGCGATGTTTACACACCGCACCAGGTACTCATTTTAGGCTGAGCCGACTTACTCGCAAACAAAGATCCCACCCCCCCGCCACCCGGTATAGCCTGAACAGACTTGCACCCGCCTTCACAACAGACACACAAAGACCACAGAGATACTGACACGCACAAAGCCACGACCCTGAAAATACCCCTCGGCTAATAAGCCACATCTAATGAAGCCTTGTGAACTATGCCGCACTAAAACATATCTCCTTCCCTCCAATTACGGCTTAGAGCTTTGGAAAGCTCAGATAAACGAGCTCAAAATCATTAACAAGTCAGAGTTTAAGAAAATAAAACATAATGGGGGTACCTCTGAGCCTTTGTGATAGTGACAAATGTAATCCTACTGACATCATTTATAATCCTCGGATTTAATCCGCCAGCCGCCGCCGCCGCTTGCTAAATTGCATGGTTACTACCCCTGGCAATAAAAAAAATATATTGCTTGGCAGAAAAACCTGCCGACAGAGTACAAAAAAAACAAAAAATACTAAATTATAGTTTTTTAAAAATATATATAAATGAACCCAACTTGTCGGAAATGTCTCATTCTGAAACGTGGGGTGTGGGGAGAACGCAGCTTTTAGGCTTTCTACAACATTGTATCCGTTGTTTTTACAAAGAGAGAAACATTGTGTGAATTGGCGGTTGGGGGGGGGGGTATAAAAACAAATTCGGAGCGTAATTTGTTGCTTACAGCAACCCGGTCTGCGCGCAATACAGGAACAGAGTAAAACCTGATTCCAGGATTTACGTATTGGCGTAAATAAAAGATGAGGTGTTAAGAGGTTCTAACACCAAATGGACACACCCATTGCAATGCACCAAGGCTGCATTAACCCACACGCACTGTGCTTGTGGCAACACAGGCAAACAGGAACATGGTCTGATAATAACGCCCGCGTTGCCTTTGACACTGATTGTCCAACGCATAGAGACACTAAGCCTCCTTCATGGCATTGTCTCACCACCGGGGTTAGACCAGAGAACGCCAAAAGGCGAACAGCGCAAAGGCGCCGATGCAAGTATCAAAGCATGAATAGTTCGGGCTGAGAAGTTAATATCTACAGGATCTTTTTTTTGCCAGTAGCAAAATGATGGGATGGGGGGGGTTAGGAATAGGCTTTACCATTTCTGGTTGTTAAGATGTTCAAACAGCAATGCATATATTATATTATCAGAGCGTGTGTGTTTGCATGTTTGCCACAAGTATGTGCGGTTAATGCAGACTCGATGCCTTGAAGCAGGTATCTATTTGGTTGTTTGAACATATTCTAAAGCCTCCTGTTTTATCTATGCCAGAGAAGATGAAGCATATTCTTTACAAAATAAATCGTCGTGTTGATACTGCCCCCAAAAAAGGTATCATAGATATAAGTGCTCAACCCGTGCCTTGACTTCGCCCGAAAACTGTCTGTTCATGCATCGAATCCTTGCTGCATCGGCCACAGCTATGAACAAACCACCCTCATCCCTCCCTCCTCCCACCACTGTAATTACAATAACTGTGGATCCGCTGAACGCAGGGCCGAGAAACGCGGCTCTCCAAGAACGGGGCAGCTTCACGCGAAACCAGCACCGGGCTGGAGGCTGCGTTACGCAAAGTTACATTCCACGGCGTCAAAGAACCCCCCCCCCCCACCACCACCTTGCTCGAGTGGTTTGATTGTTCGTGTGTTTGTTAAATCGGCGGTCCTGGGATAGCGGTGGAAATTCCACATTCCGTTTAGCCAGCGGGTCGAGTATAATACTGACAGAGAGGAATTTCCACCGCAAGGCTTGAAGACTGTAAACATTCACTTGACTTTAACATTTATAATTAAAATAAAAGTGTTATTACCTGCTCTTGGCTTTCTCAAAAAGGTGGGACCAATGTTATTTTTTGTGGTTATCAACCACAGAAACGTGACGGGCTGTGTTGAACTCACAAATTCGCATGCACATACTTGACTCTTCGAGAACACACGTAAGTCAATGGCATCATGTATCGACAGGTGGTTACATAGCCTGCCTCAGTTATGAATTGAAGCCAGCTCAGACGACCAACACCACGCCCGGTGTGGGGGTTGACTCAGCCCATCATCCATCCGGGGTTGATAAAACAGTTACCACTTTGTGATTGGACTCAAACTCCCTGCAATAAGAATGAGGAATTTACAGCACAGGTTCAAGACTATACAAATTCAATAATAATGCACTTTGACTTTACGTAAACTAGTTTTTATTTTATTATAACATTGTGAAAGTGAGCACAATTTGTCCGATATTATTTAGCGGTCTAAGGAAACAATAAGTAGGTAGAGACGAACGGCTGGCTCAGAAGACATATCGATGAGCTTACACCGTTGACATCTCGGGTTCGAATCCACGGTCCGACTTTCATCCACCCATCACTTAACCAGCATCTCCAGCGTAGTGAGCCGATGATCTGACTCTCGTTCCCAATAACCGCGCAAAACGACCCTTGAGCGTTAAATCTGGTTCAGCGGTCGTGAACAATTTGGCTAAATTCAAGCAATAATGTGCTGTCTTCTTGGTTCTTTCGGTAAAGTCACGTAGAAGGGAAATAATAAAATAATAAAAATAAAACATAATAAAATACAATTCTCACGACGTTTCGGCCACAACGCAAGCAGCCGTCCTCGGGCGAAGAACAGGTCTGTCGAAAAGACAGCGTCTGAATGAACACCACCAGGCTTGGCAGCGTATATTTAAGCTGGGTTGGAGGGGGAAGAGCGCCTTGACAAAATAATTTGCATATCAAGAGGAATTTAGCATATTTATTTGGCTAAATTCAAGCCATAATGTGCTGTGTGCTAAATTAAAGAGCTACTATAGGAGGCATGTTTTTTCAGAAGCCCCGTGGAGAAATACATTTTTTTTAAATCTCTCTATACTCGCAACTATTATCTCCGGCGACACTTCCTTTGCCAGATTACCGAATGCATTCCTCGTCTCAATGGCACACGATAGAGCAAAGTAAATTGCTTTTCCACACCGATGTGCTGAAGTAGTCATTTACGTGCACGTTTTGTTCACGTGACGACCCTTACTAATTGGCTGTGTCGGATGGTGGTGTTGGTGGTGGGTTAACGACACATTTATATTTCGATTTAAAGCTTTCGTGACTGCAGGGATTCATCTTCTTGGTTCTTTCGGTAAAGTCACGTAGAAGGGAAGTAATAAAATAATAAAAATAAAACATAAATAAAACATAATAAAACAATTCTACGTGACTTTACCGAAAGAACCAAGAAGATGACACATTTATATTTACGTGATCTAACCCCTCCCCCCGCCCCCTCCCCAAAAAGCAGCAACCTTTTTTAATGAATAAAATTGATCGCGATTGGTTCTTGACCTGGGTTGCACGCTGCACCCCCTGGGGGTGCGAGATGCCCTTTCTAGGGGTTCGAGACATGACCAGATTTATTTTAGAGGGTAAATAATCGAAATACAAATAAAGCACGGGCACGCAAGTAACAACTTACTTTGTTTCATCACACCGTTTCATCACACCCCGATGTATTTTACTCACAAATTTTTTTTTACGATCGATTGAGATCCAAAGGGGTGCAAGGCTGCAGTGAGGATGAAGAACCACGTGTCTGCACCGTGCAGCGTTACACCGGTCGGCCAGTGGTCACGTGGCGTGTGAAACAAGATGTGCCTCGCACTTTGAGACGCGACTGCTTCTCCCGGCCAGCCAAGTCGCAACGAGACAATTGGGTTTAAGTGACACTAATTTACATCCGTAGTAACGTGCTTTGAATTCCTCGCCGTGTTCCCGTTCCTCATCCCATTCCTCCTCCTCCTTCTCGTCCCTACGGTTTCAAGCTCTCGTAGCGAGACGTGCAATAGAGTTAGGGGACCGCGTCGCGCGCAACAACGCAGGAACAAAGGCAAAGGTCCCCCGTGTAGCCTTTATAAGACTCGTGGGACAACTATGAAGGTCGGCACGGCACACGACGGGGTGGGTGTCCAGCACCACGCCCGGCCGCCTTTGTCTCCCCGATTTGTGATGCTCATCATATGCAAAGGGGAATAGAATCCGGGTTGCCGCTACACCGCGCTTGGCATTGCACCAACGCTCCCCACACAAATGTATAGGGAAAAAATCCCCCGTATAGCCTTAACAGACTTTTGGGGCAAGTGCTGTTAGCGAATATCTATGAAGGCCTGCACGGCACAAGAAGGGGTGGGTGCCCAGCACCACACTCCCCATTGAGGAAGTTCACATACCGCACTCGGCACGAATTTGGAGCTGAGTCGACCTAGGGGAGGCCCAGGACCGGTTCCAGATAAATCGTCACTTGGTGTTGTCCGCGAGCGGGAATCGAACTCGTGTCGCCGGGGTTCGTACACTACCGCTCCGCGACACGTGCGCGTCCACGCGACGCCTACCGGAGGCAGAGGATGGACAGAGCCACACGCCACGTGTTCGCCCGCAAAGGAAGAGAAGACGAGAGTCCGACTTGTAGTCGTGACTCTAATCAGCGTTCAGGCTAAGTTGGCCGGACGCAAATGGGTAACAGATGGAATGAGAAAAGAGGGCTTTGATGGGAAAGTGAACCCTGAAATGTGCATCGGTTTAAACCCCGGGCTGATGGCGACTCGCGCGGTGAATTTACTTCGTGCAAAGAGAAAGATCCTCCCGATAAGCCTTGAACGTCACGCATACGTACGCACGCACACACACACACAAAGCCCCCCATCTCTGTGTCGTCACACAAACCGTTGAGATTTGTAAGCGAGCACCTATTAAGGCCACCACGGCGCACACACACACATCGAGTGAGTGGTGCGGCACGTCCGACTCGTTCTTCACTTTTTAGTTAATCGCTTGAGGCGGAGTCGACCTAGGGGAGGCCTAAGACCAGTTCATATGTCACCCGCCGCTTGCAGGCACGACACAGCCGCTTCACATACACAAACTATAAATATCATCACGGGATTGCAGACGATGACGGACGGTACGGCAGACGAGGAGGAGGGTGGTCAGCAACGCGCCAGGCCGCCTTTGTCTCCCTAGTGGCCAACAATTTTACACAACGCACAGGGTACTCGTTTGAGGCTGAGTCGACCTAGCGGAGGCCCAGCACCGGTTCAGATAATCGCCACCGGTGTTGGCCGTGTCCGTCGCGCGGCGTAGCGCTAACCGCTGCTCGAGGCGTTTAATTTGTAAAAAAAAAAGTATTTAGAGAATGTAAATAATATTCTGGTGAAAGAATTCCATTAATTGGAGCACATATTGAAAAATTAGAGCGATATTATGTGAACCGTGGTCAGTCTTCTCTATTCGTGAATCGCACGTGTTCAGTGTCGCTATATGTGTATTATTATGATAATGTCTTCCTAACGTCTTGCACCGTTTCCACTCGACTCAATGTTTCTTTGCTACGCCGAAAATCCCGTGTAGCCAGTTACCCAGCTAGCTTCGGTGGCAAAACCGCCCGCAGCAGCAGCCACGAACAACGGAGCTGTCGTTGGGGCGGCGAGAAGAAGTCAGCCGGGAAACTCGGGGGGGGGGGGGGGGCATTATTAGGTTGTGTTCCATGGTGGAATGGTCGAATCGTTACCCACGCACGCGTGCATGGGCGCTTAAACAAGGCCGTGCACTCTATCCGGCGCGCCATTACAACACGCGCGCGCGTGCAAACACGCCTGGAATAAAACACGCTTACCCCAAATCGCCAGTGACATGTGCTGTTATGAAGACATCGTTGGCCGAGTTAGCGAAGGCAAACGCAATTGACAGCCGGTGAAACTTTGGGGAAATTTAGCCGAGCGAAGGTGGTGGGAGGGGCTTCTTAAAAACGGTGTAACATTTTTAAACAATCTTGTGTGTTTGTTTAACTTTGTTAACCTTTTTGTTTTGGTTTGTTTAACTTCGTTAAGATTATAGTTAAAGGAGATCCCTTAAACATGCAACTTTACAGCAACCAAATATGTTGTTAATTACTGGTACATTATTATAACACTGTGTAACAATATTGTTTTGTTCCTGGGCAGTAAGTGTTATTTCCTAATTGCTTATGCCTTAACAGTAGAGAAAATGGCTATTATTCCCCACAAACTTTGCTGTTGTGACCAGGACATTGATATTTTGAAATGTACCTATTTTCCAGAACATTCCAGATAGATTCAGTGCTGAGTAAACTTGATGAAACGTCTAGAACATTCTAGAACTTTCCAGTAATATAAATAGTAGTATAAATACAGGGGCCTTAAGCCCACCAGTTCAGTTTAGTTCCAGCTGCCTTCGTGGATACATATCTGCATTTTTTTGAGATGGCATCAAGAGGCTGCAAGCATCCGACAGACGCATTTTGCTGTGTCTGCGGCCAATTTATCAAGACAATAGCGAAAAAGTACTCTGTGAAAGCATCTGTCAAGATGTGTGAGGCCTACAAGGCATATTTCGGCATGCCTGTCGGGGATTAAGACAAACCCTGGGCACCTCATTTCACCTGCGAGCAATGCAAAACAACTCTGAAAGGTAAGATGGACAATTGTTGCTCGGAATTTTATGTTATGAGATTTGTTAAAAAAATGAAAATTGTAAAAGTTTTTTTTTTATTTTTAAATGTGTTACAATTTTCAATGTTATTGAAAAAATATATCATATATGAAAAATGTTGAGAGAATCTCTTACACATTAGTTAGAGGTCAAATAAATGTATTTTTGTAGAATGTTACAGAGGGGAAAAGAGAGCCATGAAGTTCGCTATCTCAAGAATTTGGTGGGAACCCACTGACCACTCAAGCAACTGCTACTTCTGCATGGTGGACCCTTCCAAACGTCGGACTGGCAAGAATGCACCTGCTGTCACGTATCCGGACCTTCCTTCATCCATCGCCCCGGTACCACACTGCCATGAGCTCCCCATACCCACTCCTCCGGAGAGAGAGAGAGCAGCCGTCTTTAGAAGAGGGCAGCAAATCAGAGAGCGAGGAAGACGTTGTAGATCCAGATGACAATTTCAGAGGTGGAGCTGAGGAGAGAGACCCATACTACCCCAATAATGGGCTGTCGGATGTCCCTCAAAGTCCATATCCTTGATGTTCATCTTGATAAATTAAAGGAAAACATGGGAGCGTACTCGGAGGAGCAAGGCGAGCGCTTCCACCAGGATATACTGGACTTTGAACGCCGCTACCAAGGACAGTATAACGAGAACATTATGGGAGACTCCATTTGGGGGCTGATTCGTGAAAGTGTTTTACAGTATAAACGTAAATATTGAAAAACTTCTTACTTCTAAATCTTTTGTAGTAATTTTTATATTACGTTAGTATAAATACATGTTAATTTTGATTCATATGTTGTTTTTTTCTGACTTTATGTGAACGAAAAGACACAAATTCGCCCGTTTTCTCATTGAAAATAGGTACATTCCTGGTCACAAAAGCAAAGTTTGTGGAGAATAATAGCCATTTTCTATACTTTTTAAGCATAGGCAATTAGGAAATAACACTTACTACCCAGGACCAAAAATTGTGTTACATCGTGTAATCGTTAATAAATACGTATATAAAAAACAATAATAAGTGTCTACCTGCTCGAATGAGCATGGGGCTCTGGTTATAAGCCAATACGTGGAAATTCCATGTTCCTCTGGTGCGGGTCAGTCCCACCGAGGCACAGAAAACTGTTGGACTTCCGCACTGCGTGGTACTTATTTTATTACCCCGAGGGAAATTATGACAATGATGATGATGATGGTGGTGGTGGTAATAATGGGCTGAGTAGAAACGCTGGCTGTGATTCTAATTCGAAAACTTCCGATGACGAGTCAGGCATTCTAACCAC